>NW_027413945.1:3692500-4922500 GCF_048773025.1 Camelus bactrianus
CCGGTTAGAAGTTCCTGCAGTTTTCACTGTAAAACCGGTTTGGAGCTAGTACCTCCCCATATATATATATGGAGTGGATTTTGCAACTGAAAAGAAACTTTGTGTTCCCAACAAGCTAGGTGAAAGACGGCTTTCACACACACTTATCTCTCACAACTGAGCATGTGGAGAGACGTTCGTTCATCTAGCACAAAGGGAACGGGTTGCAGGGGAAACATTTACTCTGGTTTCTCAGTCTGTTTCCTAGTGCCGGTTTGAAGTTCGTGCAGTTTTCCCTGTAAAACCGATTTGGAGCTAGTACCTCCCCATATATATGTATGGAGTGGAGTTTGCAACTGAAAAGAAACTTTGTGTTCCCAACAAGCTAGGTGAAGGACGGCTTTCACACACACTTATCTCTCAGAACTGAGCATGTGGAGAGACGTTCGTTCATCTAGCACAAAGGAAACGGGTTGCAGGGGAAACATTTACTTTGATTTCTCAGTCTTTTTCCTAGTGCCGGTTTGAAGTTCCTGCAGTTTTCACTGTAAAACCGAGTTGGAGCTAGTCCCTCCCCATATATATGTATAGAGTGGAGTTTGCAACTGAAAAGAAACTTTGTGTTCCCAACAAGCTAGGTGAAGGACGGCTTTCACACACACTTATCTCTCAGAACTGAGCATGTGGAGAGACGTTCGTTCATCTAGCACAAAGGGAACGGGTTGCAGGGGAAACATTTACTCTGGTTTCTCAGTCTGTTTCCTAGTGCCGGTTTGAAGTTCCTGCAGTTTTCACTGTAAAACCGAGTTGGAGCTAGTACCTCCCCATATATATGTATGGAGTGGAGTTTGCAACTGAAAAGAAACTTTGTGTTCCCAACAAGCTAGGTGAAGGAAGGCTTTCACACACATTTATCTCTCAGAACTGAGCATGTGGAGAGACGTACGTTCATCTAGCACAAAGGGAACGGGTTGCAGGGGAAACATTTACTTTGATTTCTCAGTCTTTTTCCTAGTGCCGGTTTGAAGTTCCTGCAGTTTTCACTGTAAAACCGAGTTGGAGCTAGTCCCTCCCCATATATATGTATGGAGTGGAGTTTGCAACTGAAAAGAAACTTTGTGTTCCCAACAAGCTAGGTGAAGGACGGCTTTCACACACACTTATCTCTCAGAACTGAGCATGTTGGGAGACGTACGTTCATCTAGCACAAAGGGAACGGGTTGCAGGAGAAACTATTTTCGGCTTTCTCAGTCTGTTTCCTAGTGCCGGTTTGAAGTTCCTGCAGTTTTCACTGTAAACACGATTTGGAGCTAGTCCCTCCCCATATATATGTATGGAGTGGAGTTTGCAACTGAAAAGAAACTTTGTGTTCCCAACAAGCTAGGTGAAGGACGGCTTTCACACACACTTATCTCTCAGAACTGAGCATGTGGAGAGACGTTCGTTCATCAACACAAAGGAAACGGGTTGCAGGGGAAACATTTACTCTGGTTTCTCAGTCTGTTTCCTAGTGCCGGTTTGAAGTTCCTGCAGTTTTCACTGTAAAACCGAGTTGGAGCTAGTACCTCCCCATATATATGTATGGAGTGGAGTTTGCAACTGAAAAGAAACTTTGTGTTCCCAACAAGCTAGGTGAAGGACGGCTTTCACACACACTTATCTCTCAGAACTGAGCATGTGGAGAGACGTACGTTCATCTAGCACAAAGGGAACGGGTTGCAGGAGAAACTATTTTCGGCTTTCTCAGTCTGTTTCCTAGTGCCGGTTTGAAGTTCCTGCAGTTTTCACTGTAAACCCGATTTGGAGCTAGTCCCACCCCATATATATGTATGGAGTGGAGTTTGCAACTGAAAAGAAACTTTGTGTTCCCAACAAGCTAGGTGAAGGACGGCTTTCACACACACTTATCTCTCAGAACTGAGCATGTGGAGAGACGTTCGTTCATCTAGCACAAAGGAAACGGGTTGCAGGGGAAACATTTACTCTGGTTTCTCAGTCTGTTTCCTAGTGCCGGTTTGAAGTTCCTGCAGTTTTCACTGTAAAACCGAGTTGGAGCTAGTACCTCCCCATATATATATATAGAGTGGAGTTTGCAACTGAAAAGAAACTTTGTGTTCCCAACAAGCTAGGTGAAGGAAGGCTTTCACACACATTTATCTCTCAGAACTGAGCATGTAGAGAGACGTACGTTCATCTAGCACAAAGGGAACGGGTTGCAGGGGAAACATTTACTTTGATTTCTCAGTCTTTTTCCTAGTGCCGGTTTGAAGTTCCTGCAGTTTTCACTGTAAAACCGAGTTGGAGCTAGTCCCTCCCCATATATATGTATGGAGTGGAGTTTGCAACTGAAAAGAAACTTTGTGTTCCCAACAAGCTAGGTGAAGGACGGCTTTCACACACACTTATCTCTCAGAACTGAGCATGTGGAGAGACGTACGTTCATCTAGCACAAAGGGAAGGGGTTGCAGGAGAAACTATTTTCGGCTTTCTCAGTCTGTTTCCTAGTGCCGGTTTGAAGTTCCTGCAGTTTTCACTGTAAAAATGATTTGGAGCTAGTACCTCCCCATATATATGTATGGAGTGGAGTTTGCAACTGAAAAGAAACTTTGTGTTCCCAACAAGCTAGGTGAAGGAAGGATTTCACACACACTTATCTCTCAGAACTGAGCATGTGGAGAGACGTTCGTTCATCTAGCACAAAGGGAACGGGTTGCAGAGGAAATATTTACTCTGGTTTCTCAGTCTGTTTCCTTGTGCCGGTTTGAAGTTCCTGCAGTTTTCACTGTAAAACAGAGTTGGAGCTAGTCCCTCCCCATATATATGTATGGAGTGGAGTTTGCAACTGAAAAGAAACTTTGTGTTCCCAACAAGCTAGGTGAAGGACGGCTTTCACACACACTTATCTCTCACAACTGAGCATGTGGAGAGACGTTCGTTCATCTAGAACAAAGGGAACGGGTTGCAGGGGAAACATTTACTCTGGTTTCTCAGTCTGTTTCCTAGTGCCGGTTTGAAGTTCCTGCAGTTTTCACTGTAAAACAGAGTTGGAGCTAGTACCTCCCCATATATATGTATGGAGTGGAGTTTGCAAATGAAAAGAAACTTTGTGTTCCCAACAAGCTAGGTTAAGGACGGCTTTCACACACACTTATCTCTCAGAACTGAGCATGTGGAGAGACTTTCGATCATCTAGCACAAAGGGAACGGGTTGCAGGAAAAACTTTTTCTCTGGTTTCTCAGTCTGTTTCCTAGTGCCGGTTTGAAGTTCCTGCAGTTTTCACTGTAAACCCGATTTGGAGCTAGTCCCTCCCCATATATATATATATGCATTGGAGTTTGCAACTGAATAGAAACTTTGTGTTCCCAACAAGCTAGGTGAAGGACGGCTTTCACACACACTTATCTCTCACAACTGAGCATGTGGAGAGATGTTCGTTCATCTAGCACAAAGGGAACGGGTTGCAGGGGAAACATTTACTCTGGTTTCTCAGTCTGTTTCCTAGTGCCGGTTTGAAGTTCCTGCAGTTTTCACTGTAAAACCGGTTTGGAGCTAGTACCTCCCCATATATATATATGTAGTGGATTTTGCAACTGAAAAGAAACTTTGTGTTCCCAACAAGCTAGGTGAAGGAAGGCTTTCACACACACTTATCTCTCACAACTGAGCATGTGGAGAGACGTTCGTTCATCTAGCACAAAGGGAACGGGTTGCAGGGGAAACATTTACTCTGGTTTCTCAGTCTGTTTCCTAGTGCCGGTTTGAAGTTCGTGCAGTTTTCCCTGTAAAACCGATTTGGAGATAGTACCTCCCCATATATATGTATGGAGTGGAGTTTGCAACTGAAAAGAAACTTTGTGTTCCCAACAAGCTAGGTGAAGGACGGCTTTCACACACAATTATCTCTCAGAACTGAGCATGTGGAGAGACGTTCGTTCATCTAGCACAAAGGAAACGGGTTGCAGGGGAAACATTTACTCTGGTTTCTCAGTCTGTTTCCTAGTGCCGGTTTGAAGTTCCTGCAGTTTTCACTGTAAAACCGAGTTGGAGCTAGTACCTCCCCATATATATGTATGGAGTGGAGTTTGCAACTGAAAAGAAACTTTGTGTTCCCAACAAGCTAGGTGAAGGACGGCTTTCACACACACTTATCTCTCAGACCTGAGCATGTGGAGAGACGTTCGTTCATCTAGCACAAAGGAAACGGGTTGCAGGGGAAACATTTACTCTGGTTTCTCAGTCTGTTTCCTAGTGCCGGTTAGAAGTTCCTGCAGTTTTCACTGTAAAACCGGTTTGGAGCTAGTACCTCCCCATATATATATATGGAGTGGATTTTGCAACTGAAAAGAAACTTTGTGTTCCCAACAAGCTAGGTGAAAGACGGCTTTCACACACACTTATCTCTCACAACTGAGCATGTGGAGAGACGTTCGTTCATCTAGCACAAAGGGAACGGGTTGCAGGGGAAACATTTACTCTGGTTTCTCAGTCTGTTTCCTAGTGCCGGTTTGAAGTTCCTGCAGTTTTCACTGTAAAACCGAGTTGGAGCTAGTACCTCCCCATATATATGTATGGAGTGGAGTTTGCAACTGAAAAGAAACTTTGTGTTCCCAACAAGCTAGGTGAAGGACGGCTTTCACACACACTTATCTCTCAGAACTGAGCATGTGGAGAGACGTTCGTTCATCTAGCACAAAGGGAACGGGTTGCAGGGGAAACATTTACTCTGGTTTCTCAGTCTGTTTCCTAGTGCCGGTTTGAAGTTCCTGCAGTTTTCACTGTAAAACCGAGTTGGAGCTAGTACCTCCCCATATATATGTATGGAGTGGAGTTTGCAACTGAAAAGGAACTTTGTGTTCCCAACAAGCTAGGTGAAGGAAGGCTTTCACACACACTTATCTCTCACAACTGAGCATGTGGAGAGATGTTCGTTCATCTAGCACAAAGGGAACGGGTTGCAGGGGAAACATTTACTCTGGTTTCTCAGTCTGTTTCCTAGTGCCGGTTTGAAGTTCCTGCAGTTTTCACTGTAAAACCGAGTTGGAGCTAGTACCTCCCCATATATATGTATGGAGTGGAGTTTGCAACTTAAAAGAAACTTTGTGTTCCCAACAAGCTAGGTGAAGGACGGCTTTCACACACACTTATCTCTCAGAACTGAGCATGTGGAGAGACGTTCGTTCATCTAGCACAAAGGGAACGGGTTGCAGGAAAAACTTTTACTCCGGTTTCTCAGTCTGTTTCCTAGTGCCTGTTTGAAGTTCCTGCAGTTTTCCCTGTAAAAACGAGTTGGAGCTAGTACCACCCCATATAAATGTATGGAGTGGAGTTTGCAACTAAAAAGAAACTTTGTGTTCCCAACAAGCTAGGTGAAGGACGGCTTTCAAACACAATTATCTCTCACAACTGAGCATGTGGAGAGACGTTCGTTCATCTAGCACAAAGGGAACGGGTTGCAGGGGAAACATTTACTCTGGTTTCTCAGTCTGTTTCCTAGTTCCGGTTTGAAGTTCCTGCAGTTTTCACTGTAAAACAGAGTTGGAGCTAGTACCTCCCCATATATATGTATGGAGTGGAGTTTGCAAATGAAAAGAAACTTTGTGTTCCCAACAAGCTAGGTTAAGGACGGCTTTCACACACACTTATCTCTCAGAACTGAGCATGTGGAGAGACTTTCGATCATCTAGCACAAAGGGAACGGGTTGCAGGAAACACTTTTTCTCTGGTTTCTCAGTCTGTTTCCTAGTGCCGGTTTGAAGTTCCTGCAGTTTTCACTGTAAACCCGATTTGGAGCTAGTCCCTCCCCATATATATATATGCATTGGAGTTTGCAACTGAAAAGAAACTTTGTGTTCCCAACAAGCTAGGTGAAGGACGGCTTTCACACACACTTATCTCTCAGAAATGAGCATGTGGAGAGACGTTCGTTCATCTAGCACAAAGGAAACGGGTTGCAGGGGAAACATTTACTCTGGTTTCTCAGTCTGTTTCCTAGTGCCGGTTTGAATTTCCTGCAGTTTTCACTGTAAAACCGAGTTGGAGCTAGTACCTCCCCATATATATGTATGGAGTGGAGTTTGCAACTGAAAAGAAACTTTGTGTTCCCAACAAGCTAGGTGAAGGAAGGCTTTCACACACATTTATCTCTCAGAACTGAGCATGTGGAGAGACGTACGTTCATCTAGCACAAAGGGAACGGGTTGCAGGGGAAACATTTACTTTGATTTCTCAGTCTTTTTCCTAGTGCCGGTTTGAAGTTCCTGCAGTTTTCACTGTAAAACCGAGTTGGAGCTAGTCCCTCCCCATATATATGTATGGAGTGGAGTTTGCAACTGAAAAGAAACTTTGTGTTCCCAACAAGCTAGGTGAAGGACGGCTTTCACACACACTTATCTCTCAGAACTGAGCATGTGGAGAGACGTACGTTCATCTAGCACAAAGGGAACGGGTTGCAGGAGAAACTATTTTCGGCATTCTCAGTCTGTTTCCTAGTGCCGGTTTGAAGTTCCTGCAGTTTACACTGTAAACCCGATTTGGAGCTAGTCCCTCCCCATATATATGTATGGAGTGGAGTTTGCAACTGAAAAGAAACTTTGTGTTCCCAACAAGCTAGGTGAAGGACGGCTTTCACACACACTTATCTCTCAGAACTGAGCATGTGGAGAGACGTTCGTTCATCTAGCACAAAGGAAACGGGTTGCAGGAGAAACTATTTTCGGCTTTCTCAGTCTGTTTCCTAGTGCCGGTTTGAAGTTCCTGCAGTTTTCACTGTAAAACCGAGTTGGAGCTAGTCCCTCCCCATATATATGTATGGAGTGGAGTTTGCAACTGAAAAGAAACTTTGTGTTCCCAACAAGCTAGGTGAAGGACGGCTTTCACACACACTTATCTCTCAGAACTGAGCATGTGGAGAGACGTTCGTTCATCTAGCACAAAGGGAACGGGTTGCAGGAGAAACTATTTTCGGCTTTCTCAGTCTGTTTCCTAGTGCCGGTTTGAAGTTCCTGCAGTTTTCACTGTAAACCCGATTTGGAGCTAGTCCCTCCCCATATATATGTATGGAGTGGAGTTTGCAACTGAAAAGAAACTTTGTGTTCCCAACAAGCTAGGTGAAGGACGGCTTTCACACACACTTATCTCTCAGAACTGAGCATGTGGAGAGACGTTCGTTCATCTAGCACAAAGGAAACGGGTTGCAGGAGAAACTATTTTCGGCTTTCTCAGTCTGTTTCCTAGTGCCGGTTTGAAGTTCCTGCAGTTTTCACTGTAAAACCGAGTTGGAGCTAGTCCCTCCCCATATATATGTATGGAGTGGAGTTTGCAACTGAAAAGAAACTTTGTGTTCCCAACAAGCTAGGTGAAGGACGGCTTTCACACACACTTATCTCTCAGAACTGAGCATGTGGAGAGACGTTCGTTCATCTAGCACAAAGGGAACGGGTTGCAGGAGAAACTATTTTCGGCTTTCTCAGTCTGTTTCCTAGTGCCGGTTTGAAGTTCCTGCAGTTTTCACTGTAAACCCGATTTGGAGCTAGTCCCTCCCCATATATATGTATGGAGTGGAGTTTGCAACTGAAAAGAAACTTTGTGTTCCCAACAAGCTAGGTGAAGGACGGCTTTCACACACACTTATCTCTCAGAACTGAGCATGTGGAGAGACGTTCGTTCATCTAGCACAAAGGAAACGGGTTGCAGGGGAAACATTTACTCTGGTTTCTCAGTCTGTTTCCTAGTGCCGGTTTGAAGTTCCTGCAGTTTTCACTGTAAAACCGAGTTGGAGCTAGTCCCTCCCCATATATATGTATGGAGTGGAGTTTGCAACTGAAAAGAAACTTTGTGTTCCCAACAAGCTAGGTGAAGGACGGCTTTCACACACACTTATCTCTCAGAACTGAGCATGTGGAGAGACGTACGTTCATCTAGCACAAAGGGAACGGGTTGCAGGAGAAACTATTTTCGGTTTTCTCAGTCTGTTTCCTAGTGCCGGTTTGAAGTTCCTGCAGTTTTCACTGTAAAACCGAGTTGGAGCTAGTCCCTCCCCATATATATGTATGGAGTGGAGTTTGCAACTGAAAAGAAACTTTGTGTTCCCAACAAGCTAGGTGAAGGACGGCTTTCACACACACTTATCTCTCAGAACTGAGCATGTGGAGAGACGTACGTTCATCTAGCACAAAGGGAACGGGTTGCAGGAGAAACTATTTTCGGCTTTCTCAGTCTGTTTCCTAGTGCCGGTTTGAAGTTCCTGCAGTTTTCACTGTAAACCCGATTTGGAGCTAGTCCCTCCCCATATATATGTATGGAGTGGAGTTTGCAACTGAAAAGAAACTTTGTGTTCCCAACAAGCTAGGTGAAGGACGGCTTTCACACACACTTATCTCTCAGAACTGAGCATGTGGAGAGACGTTCGTTCATCTAGCACAAAGGAAACGGGTTGCAGGGGAAACATTTACTCTGGTTTCTCAGTCTGTTTCCTAGTGCCGGTTTGAAGTTCCTGCAGTTTTCACTGTAAAACCGAGTTGGAGCTAGTCCCTCCCCATATATATGTATGGAGTGGAGTTTGCAACTGAAAAGAAACTTTGTGTTCCCAACAAGCTAGGTGAAGGACGGCTTTCACACACACTTATCTCTCAGAACTGAGCATGTGGAGAGACGTACGTTCATCTAGCACAAAGGGAACGGGTTGCAGGAGAAACTATTTTCGGCTTTCTCAGTCTGTTTCCTAGTGCCGGTTTGAAGTTCCTGCAGTTTTCACTGTAAACCCGATTTGGAGCTAGTACCTCCCCATATATATGTATGGAGTGGAGTTTGCAACTGAAAAGAAACTTTGTGTTCCCAACAAGCTAGGTGAAGGAAGGATTTCACACACACTTATCTCTCAGAACTGAGCATGTGGAGAGACGTTCGTTCATCTAGCACAAAGGGAACGGGTTGCAGGGGAAACATTTACTCTGGTTTCTCAGTCTGTTTCCTTGTGCCGGTTTGAAGTTCCTGCAGTTTTCACTGTAAAACAGAGTTGGAGCTAGTCCCTCCCCATATATATGTATGGAGTGGAGTTTGCAACTGAAAAGAAACTTTGTGTTCCCAACAAGCTAGGTGAAGGACGGATTTCACACACAATTATCTCTCAGAACTGAGCATGTGGAGAGACGTTCGTTCATCTAGCACAAAGGGAACGGGTTGCAGGGAAAACTTTTACTCTGGTTTCTCAGTCTGTTTCCTAGTGCCGGTTTGAAGTTCCTGCAGTTTTCACTGTAAAACCGAGTTGGAGCTAGTCCCTCCCCATATATATATATGGAGTGGAGTTTGCAACTGAAAAGAAACTTAGTGTTCCCAACAAGCTAGTTGAAGGACGGCTTTCACACACACTTATCTCTCAGAACTGAGCATGTGGAGAGACGTTCGTTCATCTAGCACAAAGTTAACGGGTTGCAGGGGAAACAATTACTCTGGTTTCTTAGTCTGTTTCCTAGTGCCGGTTTGAAGTTCCTGCAGTTTTCACTGTAAAACCGAGTTGGAGCTAGTCCCTCCCCATATATATGTATGGAGTGGAGTTTGCAACTGAAAAGGAACTTTGTGTTCCCAACAAGCTAGGTGAAGGAAGGCTTTCACACACACTTATCTCTCAGAACTGAGCATGTGGAGAGACGTACGTTCATCTAGCACAAAGGGAACGGTTTGCAGGAGAAACTTTTACTCTGGTTTCTCAGTCTGTTTCCTAGTTCCGGTTTGAAGTTCCTGCAGTTTTCACTGTAAAACCGAGTTGGAGCTAGTCCCTCCCCATATATATGTATGGAGTGGAGTTTGCAACTGAAAAGAAACTTTGTGTTCCCAACAAGCTAGGTGAAGGACGGCTTTCACACACAATTATCTCTCAGAACTGAGCATGTGGAGAGACGTACGTTCATCTAGCACAAAGGGAACGGGTTGCAGGAGAAACTTTTACTCTGGTTTCTCAGTCTGTTTCCTAGTGCCGGTTTGAAGTTCCTGCAGTTTTCACTGTAAAACCGAGTTGGAGCTAGTCCCTACCCATATATATATATGGAGTGTAGTTTGCAACGAAAAGAAACTTTGTGTTCCCAACAAGCTAGGTGAAGGACGGCTTTCACACACACTTATCTCTCAGAAATGAGCATGTGGAGAGACGTTCGTTCATCTAGCACAAAGGGAACGGGTTGCAGGGAAACATTTACTCTGGTTTCTCAGTCTGTTTCCTAGTGCCGGTTTGAAGTTCCTGCAGTTTTCACTGTAAAACAGAGTTGGAGCTAGTACCTCCCCATATATATGTATGGAGTGGAGTTTGCAAATGAAAAGAAACTTTGTGTTCCCAACAAGCTAGGTTAAGGACGGCTTTCACACACACTTATCTCTCAGAACTGAGCATGTGGAGAGACTTTCGATCATCTAGCACAAAGGGAACGGGTTGCAGGAAAAACTTTTTCTCTGGTTTCTCAGTCTGTTTCCTAGTGCCGGTTTGAAGTTCCTGCAGTTTTCACTGTAAACCCGATTTGGAGCTAGTCCCTCCCCATATATATATATGCATTGGAGTTTGCAACTGAATAGAAACTTTGTGTTCCCAACAAGCTAGGTGAAGGACGGCTTTCACACACACTTATCTCTCACAACTGAGCATGTGGAGAGATGTTCGTTCATCTAGCACAAAGGGAACGGGTTGCAGGGGAAACATTTACTCTGGTTTCTCAGTCTGTTTCCTAGTGCCGGTTTGAAGTTCCTGCAGTTTTCACTGTAAAACCGGTTTGGAGCTAGTACCTCCCCATATATATATATGGAGTGGATTTTGCAACTGAAAAGAAACTTTGTGTTCCCAACAAGCTAGGTGAAGGAAGGCTTTCACACACACTTATCTCTCACAACTGAGCATGTGGAGAGACGTTCGTTCATCTAGCACAAAGGGAACGGGTTGCAGGGGAAACATTTACTCTGGTTTCTCAGTCTGTTTCCTAGTGCCGGTTTGAAGTTCGTGCAGTTTTCCCTGTAAAACCGATTTGGAGATAGTACCTCCCCATATATATGTATGGAGTGGAGTTTGCAACTGAAAAGAAACTTTGTGTTCCCAACAAGCTAGGTGAAGGACGGCTTTCACACACAATTATCTCTCAGAACTGAGCATGTGGAGAGACGTTCGTTCATCTAGCACAAAGGAAACGGGTTGCAGGGGAAACATTTACTCTGGTTTCTCAGTCTGTTTCCTAGTGCCGGTTTGAAGTTCCTGCAGTTTTCACTGTAAAACCGAGTTGGAGCTAGTACCTCCCCATATATATGTATGGAGTGGAGTTTGCAACTGAAAAGAAACTTTGTGTTCCCAACAAGCTAGGTGAAGGACGGCTTTCACACACACTTATCTCTCAGACCTGAGCATGTGGAGAGACGTTCGTTCATCTAGCACAAAGGAAACGGGTTGCAGGGGAAACATTTACTCTGGTTTCTCAGTCTGTTTCCTAGTGCCGGTTAGAAGTTCCTGCAGTTTTCACTGTAAAACCGGTTTGGAGCTAGTACCTCCCCATATATATATATGGAGTGGATTTTGCAACTGAAAAGAAACTTTGTGTTCCCAACAAGCTAGGTGAAAGAAGGCTTTCACACACACTTATCTCTCACAACTGAGCATGTGGAGAGACGTTCGTTCATCTAGCACAAAGGGAACGGGTTGCAGGGGAAACATTTACTCTGGTTTCTCAGTCTGTTTCCTAGTGCCGGTTTGAAGTTCCTGCAGTTTTCACTGTAAAACCGAGTTGGAGCTAGTACCTCCCCATATATATGTATGGAGTGCAGTTTGCAACTGAAAAGAAACTTTGTGTTCCCAACAAGCTAGGTGAAGGACGGCTTTCACACACACTTATCTCTCAGAACTGAGCATGTGGAGAGACGTTCGTTCATCTAGCACAAAGGAAACGGGTTGCAGGGGAAACATTTACTCTGGTTTCTCAGTCTGTTTCCTAGTGCCGGTTTGAAGTTCCTGCAGTTTTCACTGTAAAACAGAGTTGGAGCTAGTACCTCCCCTATATATGTATGGAGTGGAGTTTGCAACTGAAAAGGAACTTTGTGTTCCCAACAAGCTAGGTGAAGGAAGGCTTTCACACACACTTATCTCTCACAACTGAGCATGTGGAGAGATGTTCGTTCATCTAGCACAAAGGGAACGGGTTGCAGGGGAAACATTTACTCTGGTTTCTCAGTCTGTTTCCTAGTGCCGGTTTGAAGTTCCTGCAGTTTTCACTGTAAAACCGAGTTGGAGCTAGTACCTCCCCATATATATGTATGGAGTGGAGTTTGCAACTTAAAAGAAACTTTGTGTTCCCAACAAGCTAGGTGAAGGACGGCTTTCACACACACTTATCTCTCAGAACTGAGCATGTGGAGAGACGTTCGTTCATCTAGCACAAAGGGAACGGGTTGCAGGAAAAACTTTTACTCCGGTTTCTCAGTCTGTTTCCTAGTGCCTGTTTGAAGTTCCTGCAGTTTTCCCTGTAAAAACGAGTTGGAGCTAGTACCACCCCATATAAATGTATGGAGTGGAGTTTGCAACTAAAAAGAAACTTTGTGTTCCCAACAAGCTAGGTGAAGGACGGCTTTCAAACACAATTATCTCTCACAACTGAGCATGTGGAGAGACGTGTTCATCTAGAACAAAGGGAACGGGTTGCAGGGGAAACATTTACTCTGGTTTCTCAGTCTGTTTCCTAGTGCCGGTTTGAAGTTCCTGCAGTTTTCACTGTAAAACAGAGTTGGAGCTAGTACCTCCCCATATATATGTATGGAGTGGAGTTTGCAAATGAAAAGAAACTTTGTGTTCCCAACAAGCTAGGTTAAGGACGGCTTTCACACACACTTATCTCTCAGAACTGAGCATGTGGAGAGACTTTCGATCATCTAGCACAAAGGGAACGGGTTGCAGGAAACACTTTTTCTCTGGTTTCTCAGTCTGTTTCCTAGTGCCGGTTAGAAGTTCCTGCAGTTTTCACTGTAAAACCGGTTTGGAGCTAGTACCTCCCCATATATATATATGGAGTGGATTTTGCAACTGAAAAGAAACTTTGTGTTCCCAACAAGCTAGGTGAAAGAAGGCTTTCACACACACTTATCTCTCACAACTGAGCATGTGGAGAGACGTTCGTTCATCTAGCACAAAGGGAACGGGTTGCAGGGGAAACATTTACTCTGGTTTCTCAGTCTGTTTCCTAGTGCCGGTTTGAAGTTCCTGCAGTTTTCACTGTAAAACCGAGTTGGAGCTAGTACCTCCCCATATATATGTATGGAGTGCAGTTTGCAACTGAAAAGAAACTTTGTGTTCCCAACAAGCTAGGTGAAGGACGGCTTTCACACACACTTATCTCTCAGAACTGAGCATGTGGAGAGACGTTCGTTCATCTAGCACAAAGGAAACGGGTTGCAGGGGAAACATTTACTCTGGTTTCTCAGTCTGTTTCCTAGTGCCGGTTTGAAGTTCCTGCAGTTTTCACTGTAAAACAGAGTTGGAGCTAGTACCTCCCCTATATATGTATGGAGTGGAGTTTGCAACTGAAAAGGAACTTTGTGTTCCCAACAAGCTAGGTGAAGGAAGGCTTTCACACACACTTATCTCTCACAACTGAGCATGTGGAGAGATGTTCGTTCATCTAGCACAAAGGGAACGGGTTGCAGGGGAAACATTTACTCTGGTTTCTCAGTCTGTTTCCTAGTGCCGGTTTGAAGTTCCTGCAGTTTTCACTGTAAAACAGAGTTGGAGCTAGTACCTCCCCATATATATGTATGGAGTGGAGTTTGCAAATGAAAAGAAACTTTGTGTTCCCAACAAGCTAGGTTAAGGACGGCTTTCACACACACTTATCTCTCAGAACTGAGCATGTGGAGAGACTTTCGATCATCTAGCACAAAGGGAACGGGTTGCAGGAAACACTTTTTCTCTGGTTTCTCAGTCTGTTTCCTAGTGCCGGTTAGAAGTTCCTGCAGTTTTCACTGTAAAACCGGTTTGGAGCTAGTACCTCCCCATATATATATATGGAGTGGATTTTGCAACTGAAAAGAAACTTTGTGTTCCCAACAAGCTAGGTGAAAGAAGGCTTTCACACACACTTATCTCTCACAACTGAGCATGTGGAGAGACGTTCGTTCATCTAGCACAAAGGGAACGGGTTGCAGGGGAAACATTTACTCTGGTTTCTCAGTCTGTTTCCTAGTGCCGGTTTGAAGTTCCTGCAGTTTTCACTGTAAAACCGAGTTGGAGCTAGTACCTCCCCATATATATGTATGGAGTGCAGTTTGCAACTGAAAAGAAACTTTGTGTTCCCAACAAGCTAGGTGAAGGACGGCTTTCACACACACTTATCTCTCAGAACTGAGCATGTGGAGAGACGTTCGTTCATCTAGCACAAAGGAAACGGGTTGCAGGGGAAACATTTACTCTGGTTTCTCAGTCTGTTTCCTAGTGCCGGTTTGAAGTTCCTGCAGTTTTCACTGTAAAACAGAGTTGGAGCTAGTACCTCCCCTATATATGTATGGAGTGGAGTTTGCAACTGAAAAGGAACTTTGTGTTCCCAACAAGCTAGGTGAAGGAAGGCTTTCACACACACTTATCTCTCACAACTGAGCATGTGGAGAGATGTTCGTTCATCTAGCACAAAGGGAACGGGTTGCAGGGGAAACATTTACTCTGGTTTCTCAGTCTGTTTCCTAGTGCCGGTTTGAAGTTCCTGCAGTTTTCACTGTAAAACCGAGTTGGAGCTAGTACCTCCCCATATATATGTATGGAGTGGAGTTTGCAACTTAAAAGAAACTTTGTGTTCCCAACAAGCTAGGTGAAGGACGGCTTTCACACACACTTATCTCTCAGAACTGAGCATGTGGAGAGACGTTCGTTCATCTAGCACAAAGGGAACGGGTTGCAGGAAAAACTTTTACTCCGGTTTCTCAGTCTGTTTCCTAGTGCCTGTTTGAAGTTCCTGCAGTTTTCCCTGTAAAAACGAGTTGGAGCTAGTACCACCCCATATAAATGTATGGAGTGGAGTTTGCAACTAAAAAGAAACTTTGTGTTCCCAACAAGCTAGGTGAAGGACGGCTTTCAAACACAATTATCTCTCACAACTGAGCATGTGGAGAGACGTGTTCATCTAGAACAAAGGGAACGGGTTGCAGGGGAAACATTTACTCTGGTTTCTCAGTCTGTTTCCTAGTGCCGGTTTGAAGTTCCTGCAGTTTTCACTGTAAAACAGAGTTGGAGCTAGTACCTCCCCATATATATGTATGGAGTGGAGTTTGCAAATGAAAAGAAACTTTGTGTTCCCAACAAGCTAGGTTAAGGACGGCTTTCACACACACTTATCTCTCAGAACTGAGCATGTGGAGAGACTTTCGATCATCTAGCACAAAGGGAACGGGTTGCAGGAAACACTTTTTCTCTGGTTTCTCAGTCTGTTTCCTAGTGCCGGTTTGAAGTTCCTGCAGTTTTCACTGTAAACCCGATTTGGAGCTAGTCCCTCCCCATATATATATATGCATTGGAGTTTGCAACTGAAAAGAAACTTTGTGTTCCCAACAAGCTAGGTGAAGGACGGCTTTCACACACACTTATCTCTCAGAAATGAGCATGTGGAGAGACGTTCGTTCATCTAGCACAAAGGAAACGGGTTGCAGGGGAAACATTTACTCTGGTTTCTCAGTCTGTTTCCTAGTGCCGGTTTGAATTTCCTGCAGTTTTCACTGTAAAACCGAGTTGGAGCTAGTACCTCCCCATATATATGTATGGAGTGGAGTTTGCAACTGAAAAGAAACTTTGTGTTCCCAACAAGCTAGGTGAAGGAAGGCTTTCACACACATTTATCTCTCAGAACTGAGCATGTGGAGAGACGTACGTTCATCTAGCACAAAGGGAACGGGTTGCAGGGGAAACATTTACTTTGATTTCTCAGTCTTTTTCCTAGTGCCGGTTTGAAGTTCCTGCAGTTTTCACTGTAAAACCGAGTTGGAGCTAGTCCCTCCCCATATATATGTATGGAGTGGAGTTTGCAACTGAAAAGAAACTTTGTGTTCCCAACAAGCTAGGTGAAGGACGGCTTTCACACACACTTATCTCTCAGAACTGAGCATGTGGAGAGACGTACGTTCATCTAGCACAAAGGGAACGGGTTGCAGGAGAAACTATTTTCGGCATTCTCAGTCTGTTTCCTAGTGCCGGTTTGAAGTTCCTGCAGTTTTCACTGTAAACCCGATTTGGAGCTAGTCCCTCCCCATATATATGTATGGAGTGGAGTTTGCAACTGAAAAGAAACTTTGTGTTCCCAACAAGCTAGGTGAAGGACGGCTTTCACACACACTTATCTCTCAGAACTGAGCATGTGGAGAGACGTTCGTTCATCTAGCACAAAGGAAACGGGTTGCAGGAGAAACTATTTTCGGCTTTCTCAGTCTGTTTCCTAGTGCCGGTTTGAAGTTCCTGCAGTTTTCACTGTAAAACCGAGTTGGAGCTAGTCCCTCCCCATATATATGTATGGAGTGGAGTTTGCAACTGAAAAGAAACTTTGTGTTCCCAACAAGCTAGGTGAAGGACGGCTTTCACACACACTTATCTCTCAGAACTGAGCATGTGGAGAGACGTACGTTCATCTAGCACAAAGGGAACGGGTTGCAGGAGAAACTATTTTCGGCTTTCTCAGTCTGTTTCCTAGTGCCGGTTTGAAGTTCCTGCAGTTTTCACTGTAAACCCGATTTGGAGCTAGTCCCTCCCCATATATATGTATGGAGTGGAGTTTGCAACTGAAAAGAAACTTTGTGTTCCCAACAAGCTAGGTGAAGGACGGCTTTCACACACACTTATCTCTCAGAACTGAGCATGTGGAGAGACGTTCGTTCATCTAGCACAAAGGAAACGGGTTGCAGGGGAAACATTTACTCTGGTTTCTCAGTCTGTTTCCTAGTGCCGGTTTGAAGTTCCTGCAGTTTTCACTGTAAAACCGAGTTGGAGCTAGTCCCTCCCCATATATATGTATGGAGTGGAGTTTGCAACTGAAAAGAAACTTTGTGTTCCCAACAAGCTAGGTGAAGGACGGCTTTCACACACACTTATCTCTCAGAACTGAGCATGTGGAGAGACGTACGTTCATCTAGCACAAAGGGAACGGGTTGCAGGAGAAACTATTTTCGGTTTTCTCAGTCTGTTTCCTAGTGCCGGTTTGAAGTTCCTGCAGTTTTCACTGTAAACCCAATTTGGAGCTAGTCCCTCCCCATATATATGTATGGAGTGGAGTTTGCAACTGAAAAGAAACTTTGTGTTCCCAACAAGCTAGGTGAAGGACGGCTTTCACACACACTTATCTCTCAGAACTCAGCATGTGGAGAGACGTTCGTTCATCTAGCACAAAGGAAACGGGTTGCAGGGGAAACATTTACTCTGGTTTCTCAGTCTGTTTCCTAGTGCCGGTTTGAAGTTCCTGCAGTTTTCACTGTAAAACCGAGTTGGAGCTAGTCCCTCCCCATATATATGTATGGAGTGGAGTTTGCAACTGAAAAGAAACTTTGTGTTCCCAACAAGCTAGGTGAAGGACGGCTTTCACACACACTTATCTCTCAGAACTGAGCATGTGGAGAGACGTACGTTCATCTAGCACAAAGGGAACGGGTTGCAGGAGAAACTATTTTCGGCTTTCTCAGTCTGTTTCCTAGTGCCGGTTTGAAGTTCCTGCAGTTTTCACTGTAAACCCGATTTGGAGCTAGTCCCTCCCCATATATATGTATGGAGTGGAGTTTGCAACTGAAAAGAAACTTTGTGTTCCCAACAAGCTAGGTGAAGGACGGCTTTCACACACACTTATCTCTCAGAACTGAGCATGTGGAGAGACGTTCGTTCATCTAGCACAAAGGAAACGGGTTGCAGGGGAAACATTTACTCTGGTTTCTCAGTCTGTTTCCTAGTGCCGGTTTGAAGTTCCTGCAGTTTTCACTGTAAAACCGAGTTGGAGCTTGTCCCTCCCCATATATATGTATGGAGTGGAGTTTGCAACTGAAAAGAAACTTTGTGTTCCCAACAAGCTAGGTGAAGGACGGCTTTCACACACACTTATCTCTCAGAACTGAGCATGTGGAGAGACGTACGTTCATCTAGCACAAAGGGAACGGGTTGCAGGAGAAACTATTTTCGGCTTTCTCAGTCTGTTTCCTAGTGCCGGTTTGAAGTTCCTGCAGTTTTCACTGTAAACCCGATTTGGAGCTAGTACCTCCCCATATATATGTATGGAGTGGAGTTTGCAACTGAAAAGAAACTTTGTGTTCCCAACAAGCTAGGTGAAGGAAGGATTTCACACACACTTATCTCTCAGAACTGAGCATGTGGAGAGACGTTCGTTCATCTAGCACAAAGGGAACGGGTTGCAGGGGAAACATTTACTCTGGTTTCTCAGTCTGTTTCCTTGTGCCGGTTTGAAGTTCCTGCAGTTTTCACTGTAAAACAGAGTTGGAGCTAGTCCCTCCCCATATATATGTATGGAGTGGAGTTTGCAACTGAAAAGAAACTTTGTGTTCCCAACAAGCTAGGTGAAGGACGGATTTCACACACAATTATCTCTCAGAACTGAGCATGTGGAGAGACGTTCGTTCATCTAGCACAAAGGGAACGGGTTGCAGGGAAAACTTTTACTCTGGTTTCTCAGTCTGTTTCCTAGTGCCGGTTTGAAGTTCCTGCAGTTTTCACTGTAAAACCGAGTTGGAGCTAGTCCCTCCCCATATATATATATGGAGTGGAGTTTGCAACTGAAAAGAAACTTAGTGTTCCCAACAAGCTAGTTGAAGGACGGCTTTCACACACACTTATCTCTCAGAACTGAGCATGTGGAGAGACGTTCGTTCATCTAGCACAAAGTTAACGGGTTGCAGGGGAAACAATTACTCTGGTTTCTCAGTCTGTTTCCTAGTGCCGGTTTGAAGTTCCTGCAGTTTTCACTGTAAAACCGAGTTGGAGCTAGTCCCTCCCCATATATATGTATGGAGTGGAGTTTGCAACTGAAAAGAAACTTTGTGTTTCCAACAAGCTAGGTGAAGGACGGCTTACACACAGACTTATCTCTCAGAACTGAGCATGTGGAGAGACGTACGTTCATCTAGCACAAAGGGAACGGTTTGCAGGAGAAACTTTTACTCTGGTTTCTCAGTCTGTTTCCTAGTTCCGGTTTGAAGTTCCTGCAGTTTTCACTGTAAAACCGAGTTGGAGCTAGTCCCTCCCCATATATATGTATGGAGTGGAGTTTGCAACTGAAAAGAAACTTTGTGTTCCCAACAAGCTAGGTGAAGGACGGCTTTCACACACAATTATCTCTCAGAACTGAGCATGTGGAGAGACGTACGTTCATCTAGCACAAAGGGAACGGGTTGCAGGAGAAACTTTTACTCTGGTTTCTCAGTCTGTTTCCTAGTGCCGGTTTGAAGTTCCTGCAGTTTTCACTGTAAAACCGAGTTTTAGCTAGTCCCTACCCATATATATATATGGAGTGTAGTTTGCAACGAAAAGAAACTTTGTGTTCCCAACAAGCTAGGTGAAGGACGGCTTTCACACACACTTATCTCTCAGAACTGAGCATGTGGAGAGACGTTCGTTCATCTAGCACAAAGGGAACGGGTTGCAGGGAAACATTTACTCTGGTTTCTCAGTCTGTTTCCTAGTGCCGGTTTGAAGTTCCTGCAGTTTTCACTGTAAAACCGGGTTGGAGCTAGTACCTCCCCATATATATGTATGGAGTGGAGTTTGCAACTGAAAAGAAACTTTGTGTTCCCAACAAGCTATGTGAAGGAAGGCTTTCACACACACTTTTCTCTCAGAACTGAGCATGTGGAGAGACGTTCGTTCATCTAGCACAAAGGGAACGGGTTGCAGATGAAACATTTACTCTGGTTTCTCAGTCTGTTTCCTAGTGCCGGTTTGAAGTTCCTGCATTTTTCCCTGTAAAACCGAGTTGGAGCTAGTCCCTCCCCATATATATGTATGGAGTGGAGTTTGCAACTGAAAAGAAACTTTGTGTTCCCAACAAGCTAGGTGAAGTACGGCTTTCACACACAATTATCTCTCAGAACTGAGCATGTGGAGAGACGTACGTTCATCTAGCACAAAGGGAACGGGTTGCAGGAAAAACTTTTACTCTGGTTTCTCAGTCTGTTTCCTAGTGCCGTTTTGAAGTTCCTGCAGATTTCCCTGTAAAACCGAGTTGGAGCTAGTACCTCCCCATGTAAATGTATGGAGTGGAGTTTGCAACTAAAAAGAATCTTTGTGTTCCCAACAAGCTAGGTGAAGGACGGCTTTCAAACACAATTATCTCTCACAACTGAGCATGTGGAGAGACGTTCGTTCATCTAGCACAAAAGGAACGGTTTGCAGGGGAAACTTTTACTCTGGTTTCTCAGTCTGTTTCCTAGTGCCGGTTTGAAGTTCCTGCAGTTTTCACTGTAAAACCGAGTTGGAGCTAGTACCTCCCCATATATATGTATGTATTGGATTTTGCAACTGAAAAGAAACTTTGTGTTCCCAACAAGCTAGGTTAAGGACGGCTTTCACACACACTTATCTCTCAGAACTGAGCATGTGGAGAGACGTTCGTTCATCTAGCACAAAGGGAACGGGTTGCAGGAGAAACTTTTACTCTGGTTTCTCAGTCTGTTTCCTAGTGCCGGTTTGAAGTTCCTGCAGTTTTCCCTGTAAAACCGAGTTGAAGCTTGTACCTCCCCATATATATATATGGAGTGGAGTTTGCAACTGAAAAGAAACTTTGTGTTCCTAACAAGCTAGGTGAAGGACGGCTTTCACACACACTTATCTCTAAGAACTGAGCATTTGGAGAGACGTTCGTTCATCTAGCACAAAGGGAACGGGTTGCAGGGGAAACATTTACTCTGATTTCTCAGTCTGTTTCCTAGTGCCGGTTTGAAGTTCCTGCAGTTTTCACTGTAAAACCGAGTTGGAGCTAGTACCTCCCCATATATATGTATGGATTGGAGTTTGCAACTGAAAAGAAACTTTGTCTTCCCAACAAGCTAAGTGAAGGACGGCTTTAACACACACTTATCTCTCAGATCTGAGCATGTGGAGAGACGTTCGTTCATCTAGCACAAAGGGAACGGGTTGCAGGAGAAACTTTTACTCTGGTTTCTCAGTCTGTTTCCTAGTGCCGGTTTGAAATTCCTGCAGTTTTCACTCAAAACCGAGTTGGAGCTAGTCCCTACCCATATATATATATGGAGTGGAGTTTGCAACTGAAAAGAAACTTTGTGTTCCCAACAAGCTAGTTGAAGGACGGGTTTCACACACACTTATCTCTCAGAACTGAGCATGTGGAGAGACGTTCGTTCATCTAGCACAAAGGGAATGGGTTGCAGGAGAAACTTTTACTCTGGATTCTCAGTCTGTTTCCTAGTAATGGTTTGATATTCCTGCAGTTTTCCCTGTAAAACGGAGTTGGAGCTAGTCCCTCCCCATATATATGTATGGAGTGGAGTTTGCAACTGAAAAGAAACTTTGTGTTCCCAACAAGCTAGGTGAAGGACGGCTTTCACACACAATTATCCCTCAGAACTGAGCATGTGGAGAGACGTTCGTTCATCTAGCACAAGGGGAACGGGTTGCAGGGGAAACATTTACTCTGGTTTCTCAGTCTGTTTCCTAGTGCCGGTTTGAAATTCCTGCAGTTTTCACTGTAAAACCGAGTTGGAGCTAGTCCCTCCCCATATATATGTATGGAGTGGAGTTTGCAACTGAAAAGAAACTTTGTGTTCCCAACAAGCTAGGTGAAGGACGGCTTTCACACAGACTTATCTCTCAGAACTGAGCATTTGGAGAGACGTTCGTTCATCTAGCTAAAAGGGAACGGGTTGCAGGAGAAAATTTTACTCTGGTTTCTCAGTCTGTTTCCTAGTGCCGGTTTGAAGTTCCTGCAGTTTTCCCTGTAATACCGAGTTGGAGCTAGCACCTCCCCATATATATGTATGGAGTGGAGTTTGCAACTGAAAAGAAACTTTGTGTTCCCAACAAGCTAGGTGAAGGACGGCTTTCACACACACTTATCTCTCAGAACTGAGCATGTGGAGAGATGTACGTTCATCTAGCACAAAGGGAACGGTTTGCAGGAGAAACTTTTACTCTGGTTTCTCAGTCTGTTTCCTAGTGCCGGTTTGGAGTTCGTGCAGTTTTCACTGTAAAACCGAGTTGGAGCTAGTCCCTACCCATATATATATATGGAGTGGAGTTTGCAACTGAAAAGAAACTTTGTGTTCCCAACAAGCTAGGGGAAGGACGGCTTTCACACACACTTATCTCTCAGAACTGAGCATTTGGAGAGTCGTTCGTTCATCTAGCACAAAGGGAACGGGTTGCAGGGGAAACATTTACTCTGGTTTCTCAGTCTGTTTCCTAGTGCCGGTTTGAAGTTCCTGCAGTTTTCACTGTAAAACCGAGTTGGAGCTAGTACCTCCCCATATATATGTATGGAGTGGAGTTTGCAACTGAAAAGAAACTTTGTCTTCCCAACAAGCTAAGTGAAGGACGGCTTTCACACACACTTATCTCTCAGATTTGAGCATGTGGAGAGACATTCGTTCATCTAGCACAAAGGGAACGGGTTGCAGGAGAAACTTTTACTCTGGTTTCTCAGTCTGTTTCCTAGTGCCGGTTTGAAATTCCTGCAGTTTTCACTGTAAAACCGAGTTGGAGCTAGTCCCTACCCATATATATATATGGAGTGGAGTTTGCAACTGAAAAGAAACTTTGTGTTCCCAACAAGCTAGGTGAAGGACGGGTTTCACACACACTTATCTCTCAGAACTGAGCATGTGGAGAGACTTTCGTTCATCTAGCACAAAGGGAATGGGTTGCAGGAGAAACTTTTACTCTGGTTTCTCAGTCTGTTTCCTAGTGCCGGTTTGATGTTCCTGCAGTTTTCCCTGTAAAACCGAGTTGGAGCTAGTACCTCCCCATATAAATGTATGGAGTGGAGTTTGCAACTGAAAAGAGACTTTGTGTTCCCAACAAGCTAGGTGAATGACGGCTTTCACACACACTTATCTCTCAGAACTGAGCATGTGGAGAGACGTTCGTTCATCTAGCACAAAGGGAACGGGTTGCAGGGGAAACATTTACTCTGGTTTCTCAGTCTGTTTCCTAGTGCCGGTTTGAAGTTCCTGCAGTTTTCACTGTAAAACCGAGTTGGAGCTAGTACCTCCCCTTATATATGTATGGAGTGGAGTTTGCAACTGAAAAGAAACCATGTGTTCCCAACAAGCTAGGTGAAGGACGGCTTTCACACACACTTATCTCTCAGAACTGAGCATGTGGAGAGACGTACGTTCATCTAGCACAAAGGGAACGGGTTGCAGGAGAAACTTTTACTCTGGTTTCTCAGTCTGTTTCCTAGTGCCGGTTTGAAGATTCTGCAGTTTTCACTGTAAAACCGAGTTGGAGCTAGTCCCTACCCATATATATATATGGAGTGGAGTTTGCGACTGAAAAGAAACTTTGTGTTCCCAACAAGCTAGGTGAAGGACGGCTTTCACACACACTTATCTCTCAGAACTGAGCATGTGGAGAGACGTTCGTTCATCTAGCACAAAGGGAACGGGTTGCAGGGGAAACATTTACTCTGGTTTCTAAGTCTCTTTCCTAGTGCCGGTTTAAAGTTCCTGCAGTTTTCACTGTAAAACCGGGTTGGAGCAAGTACCTCCCCATATATATGTATGGAGTGGAGTTTGCAACTGAAAAGAACCTTTGTGTTCCCAACAAGCTATGTGAAGGATGGCTTTCACACACACTTATCTCTCAAAACTGAGCATGTGGAGAGACGTTCGTTCATCTAGCACAAAGGGAACGGTTTGCAGGGGAAACATTACTCTGGTTTCTCAGTCTGTTTCCTAGTGCCGGTTTCAAGTTCCTGCAGTTTTAACTGTAAAAACGGGTTGGAGCTAGTACCTCCCCATTTATATGTATGGAGTGGAGTTTGCAACTGAAAAGAAACTTTGTGTTCCCAACAAGCTAGTTGAAGGAAGGCTTTCACACACAATTATCTCTCAGAACTGAGCATGTGGAGAGACGTTCGTTCATCTAGCACAAAGGGAACGTTTTGCTGGGGAAACATTTACTCTGGTTTCTCAGTCTGTTTCCTAGTGCCGGTTTGAAGTTCCTGCAGTTTTCCCTGTAAAACCGATTTGGAGCTAGTACCTCCCAAAATATATGTATGGAGTGGAGTTTGCAACTGAAAAGAAACTTTGTGTTCCCAACAAGCTAGGTGAAGGACGGCTTTCACACACACTTATCTCTCAGAACTGAGCATGTGAAGAGACGTTCGTTCATCTAGCACAAAGGGAACGGGTTGCAGGAGAAACTTTTACTCTGGTTTCTCAGTCTGTTTCCTAGTGCCCGTTTGAAGTTCCTGAAGTTTTCACTGTAAAACCGGGTTGGAGCAAGTACCTCCCCATATATATGTATGGAGTGGAGTTTGCAACTGAAAAGAACCTTTGTGTTCCCAACAAGCTAAGTGAAGGATGGCTTTCACACACACTTATCTCTCAAAACTGAGCATGTGGAGAGACGTTCGTTCATCTAGCACAAAGTGAACGGGTTGCAGGGGAAATATTTACTCTGGTTTCTCAGTCTGTTTCCTAGTGCCGGTTTGAAATTCCTGCAGTTTTCACTGTAAAACCGAGTTGGAGTTAGTCCCTCCCCATATATATGTATGGAGTGGAGTTTGCAACTGAAAAGAAACTTTGTGTTCCCAACAAGCTAGGTGAAGGACGGCTTTCACACAGACATATCTCTCAGAACTGAGCATTTGGAGAGACGTTCGTTCATCTAGCTAAAATGGAACGGGTTGCAGGAGAAACTTTTACTCTGGTTTCTCAGTCTGTTTCCTAGTGCCGGTTTGAAGTTCCTGCATTTTTCCCTGTAAAACCGAGTTGGAGCTAGTACCTCCCCATATACATGTATGGAGTGGAGTTTGCATCTGAAAAGAAACTTTGTGTTCCCAACATGCTAGGTGAAGGACGGCTTTCACACACACTTATCTCTCAGAACTGAGCATGTGGAGAGACGTACGTTCATCTAGCACAAGGAAACGGGTTGCAGGGGAAACATTACTCTGGTTTCTCAGTCTGTTTCCTAGTGCCGGTTTCAAGTTCCTGCAGTTTTCACTGTAAAACAGGTTTGGAGCTAGTACCTCCCCATAAATATGTATGGAGTTGAGTTTGCAACTGAAAAGAAACTTTGTATTCCCAACAAGCTAGGTGAAGGAAGGCTTTCACACACACTTATCTCTCAGAACTGAGCATGTGGAGAGACGTTCGTTCATCTAGCACAAAGGGAACGGGTTGCAGTGGAAACATTTACTCTGGTTTCTCAGTCTGTTTCCTAGTGCCGGTTTGAAGTTCCTGCAGTTTTCCCTGTAAAACCGATTTGGAGCTAGTACCTCCCAATATATATGTATGGAGTGGAGTTTGCAACTGAAAAGAAACTTTGTGTTCCCAACAAGCTAGGTGAAGGACGGTTTCACACACACTTATCTCTCAGAACTGAGCATGTGGAGAGACGTTCGTTCATCTAGCACAAAGGAAACGGGTTGCAGGAGAAATTTTTACTCTGGTTTCTCAGTCTGTTTCCTAGTGCCGGTTTGAATTTCCTGCAGTTTTCTCTGTAAAACCGAGTTGGTGCTAGTACCTACCCATATATATGTATGGAGTGGATTTTGCAACTGAAAAGAAACTATGTGTTCCCAACAAGCTAGGTGAAGGACGGCTTTCACACACAATTATCTCTCAGAACTGAGCATGTGGAGAGACGTACGTTCATCTAGCACAAAGGGAACGGGTTGCAGGAGAAACTTTTACTCTGGTTTCTCAGTCTGTTTCCTAGTGCCGGTATGAAGTTCGTGCAGTTTTCACTGTAAAACCGAGTTGGAGCTAGTCCCTACCCATATATATATATGGAGTGGAGTTTGCAACTGAAAAGAATCTTTGTGTTCCCAACAAGCTATGTGAAAGACGGCTTTCACACACACTTATCTCTCAGAACTGAGCATGTGGAGAGACGTTCGTTCATCTAGCACAAAGGAAAAGGGTTGCAGGAGAAACTCTTTCTCTGGTTTCTCAGTCTGTTTCCTAGTGCCGGTTAGAAGTTCGTGCAGTTTTCACTGTAAAACCGAGTTGGATCTAGTCCCTACCCATATATATATATGGAGTGGAGTATGCAACTGAAAAGAAACTTTGTGTTCCCAACAAGCTAGGTGAAGGACGGCTTTCACACACACTTATCTCTCAGAACTGAGCATGTGGAGAGACGTTCGTTCATCTAGCACAATGGGAACGGGTTGCAGGAGAAACTTTTACTCTGGTTTCTCAGTCTGTTTCCTAGTGCCGGTTTGAAGTTCCTGCAGTTTTCCCTGTAAAACCGAGTTGAAGCTTGTACCTCCCCATATATATATATGGAGTGGAGTTTGCAACTGAAAAGAAACTTTGTGTTCCTAACAAGCTAGGTGAAGGACGGCTTTCACACACACTTATCTCTAAGAACTGAGCATTTGGAGAGACGTTCGTTCATCTAGCACAAAGGGAACGGGTTGCAGGGGAAACATTTACTCTGGTTTCTCAGTCTGTTTCCTAGTGCCGGTTTGAAGTTCCTGCAGTTTTCACTGTAAAACCGAGTTGGAGCTAGTACCTCCCCATATATATGTATGGATTGGAGTTTGCAACTGAAAAGAAACTTTGTCTTCCCAACAAGCTAAGTGAAGGACGGCTTTAACACACACTTATCTCTCAGATCTGAGCATGTGGAGAGACGTTCGTTCATCTAGCACAAAGGGAACGGGTTGCAGGAGAAACTTTTACTCTGGTTTCTCAGTCTGTTTCCTAGTGCCGGTTTGAAATTCCTGCAGTTTTCACTCAAAACCGAGTTGGAGCTAGTCCCTACCCATATATATATATGGAGTGGAGTTTGCAACTGAAAAGAAACTTTGTGTTCCCAACAAGCTAGTTGAAGGACGGGTTTCACACACACTTATCTCTCAGAACTGAGCATGTGGAGAGACGTTCGTTCATCTAGCACAAAGGGAATGGGTTGCAGGAGAAACTTTTACTCTGGATTCTCAGTCTGTTTCCTAGTAATGGTTTGATGTTCCTGCAGTTTTCCCTGTAAAACGGAGTTGGAGCTAGTCCCTCCCCATATATATGTATGGAGTGGAGTTTGCAACTGAAAAGAAACTTTGTGTTCCCAACAAGCTAGGTGAAGGACGGCTTTCACACACAATTATCCCTCAGAACTGAGCATGTGGAGAGACGTTCGTTCATCTAGCACAAGGGGAACGGGTTGCAGGGGAAACATTTACTCTGGTTTCTCAGTCTGTTTCCTAGTGCCGGTTTGAAATTCCTGCAGTTTTCACTGTAAAACCGAGTTGGAGCTAGTCCCTCCCCATATATATGTATGGAGTGGAGTTTGCAACTGAAAAGAAACTTTGTGTTCCCAACAAGCTAGGTGAAGGACGGCTTTCACACAGACTTATCTCTCAGAACTGAGCATTTGGAGAGACGTTCGTTCATCTAGCTAAAAGGGAACGGGTTGCAGGAGAAAATTTTACTCTGGTTTCTCAGTCTGTTTCCTAGTGCCGGTTTGAAGTTCCTGCAGTTTTCCCTGTAATACCGAGTTGGAGCTAGCACCTCCCCATATATATGTATGGAGTGGAGTTTGCAACTGAAAAGAAACTTTGTGTTCCCAACAAGCTAGGTGAAGGACGGCTTTCACACACACTTATCTCTCAGAACTGAGCATGTGGAGAGATGTACGTTCATCTAGCACAAAGGGAACGGTTTGCAGGAGAAACTTTTACTCTGGTTTCTCAGTCTGTTTCCTAGTGCCGGTTTGGAGTTCGTGCAGTTTTCACTGTAAAACCGAGTTGGAGCTAGTCCCTACCCATATATATATATGGAGTGGAGTTTGCAACTGAAAAGAAACTTTGTGTTCCCAACAAGCTAGGGGAAGGACGGCTTTCACACACACTTATCTCTCAGAACTGAGCATTTGGAGAGTCGTTCGTTCATCTAGCACAAAGGGAACGGGTTGCAGGGGAAACATTTACTCTGGTTTCTCAGTCTGTTTCCTAGTGCCGGTTTGAAGTTCCTGCAGTTTTCACTGTAAAACCGAGTTGGAGCTAGTACCTCCCCATATATATGTATGGAGTGGAGTTTGCAACTGAAAAGAAACTTTGTCTTCCCAACAAGCTAAGTGAAGGACGGCTTTCACACACACTTATCTCTCAGATTTGAGCATGTGGAGAGACATTCGTTCATCTAGCACAAAGGGAACGGGTTGCAGGAGAAACTTTTACTCTGGTTTCTCAGTCTGTTTCCTAGTGCCGGTTTGAAATTCCTGCAGTTTTCACTGTAAAACCGAGTTGGAGCTAGTCCCTACCCATATATATATATGGAGTGGAGTTTGCAACTGAAAAGAAACTTTGTGTTCCCAACAAGCTAGGTGAAGGACGGGTTTCACACACACTTATCTCTCAGAACTGAGCATGTGGAGAGACTTTCGTTCATCTAGCACAAAGGGAATGGGTTGCAGGAGAAACTTTTACTCTGGTTTCTCAGTCTGTTTCCTAGTGCCGGTTTGATGTTCCTGCAGTTTTCCCTGTAAAACCGAGTTGGAGCTAGTACCTCCCCATATAAATGTATGGAGTGGAGTTTGCAACTGAAAAGAGACTTTGTGTTCCCAACAAGCTAGGTGAATGACGGCTTTCACACACACTTATCTCTCAGAACTGAGCATGTGGAGAGACGTTCGTTCATCTAGCACAAAGGGAACGGGTTGCAGGGGAAACATTTACTCTGGTTTCTCAGTCTGTTTCCTAGTGCCGGTTTGAAGTTCCTGCAGTTTTCACTGTAAAACCGAGTTGGAGCTAGTACCTCCCCTTATATATGTATGGAGTGGAGTTTGCAACTGAAAAGAAACCATGTGTTCCCAACAAGCTAGGTGAAGGACGGCTTTCACACACACTTATCTCTCAGAACTGAGCATGTGGAGAGACGTACGTTCATCTAGCACAAAGGGAACGGGTTGCAGGAGAAACTTTTACTCTGGTTTCTCAGTCTGTTTCCTAGTGCCGGTTTGAAGATTCTGCAGTTTTCACTGTAAAACCGAGTTGGAGCTAGTCCCTACCCATATATATATATGGAGTGGGGTTTGCGACTGAAAAGAAACTTTGTGTTCCCAACAAGCTAGGTGAAGGACGGCTTTCACACACACTTATCTCTCAGAACTGAGCATGTGGAGAGACGTTCGTTCATCTAGCACAAAGGGAACGGGTTGCAGGGGAAACATTTACTCTGGTTTCTAAGTCTCTTTCCTAGTGCCGGTTTAAAGTTCCTGCAGTTTTCACTGTAAAACCGGGTTGGAGCAAGTACCTCCCCATATATATGTATGGAGTGGAGTTTGCAACTGAAAAGAACCTTTGTGTTCCCAACAAGCTATGTGAAGGATGGCTTTCACACACACTTATCTCTCAAAACTGAGCATGTGGAGAGACGTTCGTTCATCTAGCACAAAGGGAACGGTTTGCAGGGGAAACATTACTCTGGTTTCTCAGTCTGTTTCCTAGTGCCGGTTTCAAGTTCCTGCAGTTTTCACTGTAAAAACGGGTTGGAGCTAGTACCTCCCCATTTATATGTATGGAGTGGAGTTTGCAACTGAAAAGAAACTTTGTGTTCCCAACAAGCTAGTTGAAGGAAGGCTTTCACACACAATTATCTCTCAGAACTGAGCATGTGGAGAGACGTTCGTTCATCTAGCACAAAGGGAACGTTTTGCAGGGGAAACATTTACTCTGGTTTCTCAGTCTGTTTCCTAGTGCCGGTTTGAAGTTCCTGCAGTTTTCCCTGTAAAACCGATTTGGAGCTAGTACCTCCCAAAATATATGTATGGAGTGGAGTTTGCAACTGAAAAGAAACTTTGTGTTCCCAACAAGCTAGGTGAAGGACGGCTTTCACACACACTTATCTCTCAGAACTGAGCATGTGAAGAGACGTTCGTTCATCTAGCACAAAGGGAACGGGTTGCAGGAGAAACTTTTACTCTGGTTTCTCAGTCTGTTTCCTAGTGCCCGTTTGAAGTTCCTGAAGTTTTCACTGTAAAACCGGGTTGGAGCAAGTACCTCCCCATATATATGTATGGAGTGGAGTTTGCAACTGAAAAGAACCTTTGTGTTCCCAACAAGCTAAGTGAAGGATGGCTTTCACACACACTTATCTCTCAAAACTGAGCATGTGGAGAGACGTTCGTTCATCTAGCACAAAGTGAACGGGTTGCAGGGGAAATATTTACTCTGGTTTCTCAGTCTGTTTCCTAGTGCCGGTTTGAAATTCCTGCAGTTTTCACTGTAAAACCGAGTTGGAGTTAGTCCCTCCCCATATATATGTATGGAGTGGAGTTTGCAACTGAAAAGAAACTTTGTGTTCCCAACAAGCTAGGTGAAGGACGGCTTTCACACAGACATATCTCTCAGAACTGAGCATTTGGAGAGACGTTCGTTCATCTAGCTAAAATGGAACGGGTTGCAGGAGAAACTTTTACTCTGGTTTCTCAGTCTGTTTCCTAGTGCCGGTTTGAAGTTCCTGCATTTTTCCCTGTAAAACCGAGTTGGAGCTAGTACCTCCCCATATACATGTATGGAGTGGAGTTTGCATCTGAAAAGAAACTTTGTGTTCCCAACATGCTAGGTGAAGGACGGCTTTCACACACACTTATCTCTCAGAACTGAGCATGTGGAGAGACGTACGTTCATCTAGCACAAGGAAACGGGTTGCAGGGGAAACATTACTCTGGTTTCTCAGTCTGTTTCCTAGTGCCGGTTTCAAGTTCCTGCAGTTTTCACTGTAAAACAGGTTTGGAGCTAGTACCTCCCCATAAATATGTATGGAGTTGAGTTTGCAACTGAAAAGAAACTTTGTATTCCCAACAAGCTAGGTGAAGGAAGGCTTTCACACACACTTATCTCTCAGAACTGAGCATGTGGAGAGACGTTCGTTCATCTAGCACAAAGGGAACGGGTTGCAGTGGAAACATTTACTCTGGTTTCTCAGTCTGTTTCCTAGTGCCGGTTTGAAGTTCCTGCAGTTTTCCCTGTAAAACCGATTTGGAGCTAGTACCTCCCAATATATATGTATGGAGTGGAGTTTGCAACTGAAAAGAAACTTTGTGTTCCCAACAAGCTAGGTGAAGGACGGCTTTCACACACACTTATCTCTCAGAACTGAGCATGTGGAGAGACGTTCGTTCATCTAGCACAAAGGAAACGGGTTGCAGGAGAAATTTTTACTCTGGTTTCTCAGTCTGTTTCCTAGTGCCGGTTTGAATTTCCTGCAGTTTTCTCTGTAAAACCGAGTTGGTGCTAGTACCTACCCATATATATGTATGGAGTGGATTTTGCAACTGAAAAGAAACTATGTGTTCCCAACAAGCTAGGTGAAGGACGGCTTTCACACACAATTATCTCTCAGAACTGAGCATGTGGAGAGACGTACGTTCATCTAGCACAAAGGGAACGGGTTGCAGGAGAAACTTTTACTCTGGTTTCTCAGTCTGTTTCCTAGTGCCGGTATGAAGTTCGTGCAGTTTTCACTGTAAAACCGAGTTGGAGCTAGTCCCTACCCATATATATATATGGAGTGGAGTTTGCAACTGAAAAGAATCTTTGTGTTCCCAACAAGCTATGTGAAAGACGGCTTTCACACACACTTATCTCTCAGAACTGAGCATGTGGAGAGACGTTCGTTCATCTAGCACAAAGGAAACGGGTTGCAGGAGAAACTCTTTCTCTGGTTTCTCAGTCTGTTTCCTAGTGCCGGTTAGAAGTTCGTGCAGTTTTCACTGTAAAACCGAGTTGGATCTAGTCCCTACCCATATATATATATGGAGTGGAGTATGCAACTGAAAAGAAACTTTGTGTTCCCAACAAGCTAGGTGAAGGACGGCTTTCACACACACTTATCTCTCAGAACTGAGCATGTGGAGAGACGTTCGTTCATCTAGCACAAAGGAAACGGGTTGCAGGGGAAACATTTACTCTGGTTTCTCAGTCTGTTTCCTAGTGCCGGTTTGAAGTTCCTACAGTTTTCACTGTAAAACAGGGTTGGAGCTAGTACCTCCCCATATATATGTATGGAGTGGAGTTTGCAACTGAAAAGAAACTTTGTGTTCCCAACAAGCTAGGTGAAGGAAGGCTTTCACACACACTTATCTCTCAGATTTGAGCATGTGGAGAGACATTCGTTCATCTAGCACAAAGGGAACGGGTTGCAGGAGAAACTTTTACTCTGGTTTCTCAGTCTGTTTCCTAGTGCCGGTTTGAAATTCCTGCAGTTTTCACTGTAAAACCGAGTTGGAGCTAGTCCCTACCCATATATATATATGGAGTGGAGTTTGCAACTGAAAAGAAACTTTGTGTTCCCAACAAGCTAGGTGAAGGACGGGTTTCACACACACTTATCTCTCAGAACTGAGCATGTGGAGAGACTTTCGTTCATCTAGCACAAAGGGAATGGGTTGCAGGAGAAACTTTTACTCTGGTTTCTCAGTCTGTTTCCTAGTGCCGGTTTGATGTTCCTGCAGTTTTCCCTGTAAAACCGAGTTGGAGCTAGTACCTCCCCATATAAATGTATGGAGTGGAGTTTGCAACTGAAAAGAGACTTTGTGTTCCCAACAAGCTAGGTGAATGACGGCTTTCACACACACTTATCTCTCAGAACTGAGCATGTGGAGAGACGTTCGTTCATCTAGCACAAAGGGAACGGGTTGCAGGGGAAACATTTACTCTGGTTTCTCAGTCTGTTTCCTAGTGCCGGTTTGAAGTTCCTGCAGTTTTCACTGTAAAACCGAGTTGGAGCTAGTACCTCCCCTTATATATGTATGGAGTGGAGTTTGCAACTGAAAAGAAACCATGTGTTCCCAACAAGCTAGGTGAAGGACGGCTTTCACACACACTTATCTCTCAGAACTGAGCATGTGGAGAGACGTACGTTCATCTAGCACAAAGGGAACGGGTTGCAGGAGAAACTTTTACTCTGGTTTCTCAGTCTGTTTCCTAGTGCCGGTTTGAAGATTCTGCAGTTTTCACTGTAAAACCGAGTTGGAGCTAGTCCCTACCCATATATATATATGGAGTGGGGTTTGCGACTGAAAAGAAACTTTGTGTTCCCAACAAGCTAGGTGAAGGACGGCTTTCACACACACTTATCTCTCAGAACTGAGCATGTGGAGAGACGTTCGTTCATCTAGCACAAAGGGAACGGGTTGCAGGGGAAACATTTACTCTGGTTTCTAAGTCTCTTTCCTAGTGCCGGTTTAAAGTTCCTGCAGTTTTCACTGTAAAACCGGGTTGGAGCAAGTACCTCCCCATATATATGTATGGAGTGGAGTTTGCAACTGAAAAGAACCTTTGTGTTCCCAACAAGCTATGTGAAGGATGGCTTTCACACACACTTATCTCTCAAAACTGAGCATGTGGAGAGACGTTCGTTCATCTAGCACAAAGGGAACGGTTTGCAGGGGAAACATTACTCTGGTTTCTCAGTCTGTTTCCTAGTGCCGGTTTCAAGTTCCTGCAGTTTTCACTGTAAAAACGGGTTGGAGCTAGTACCTCCCCATTTATATGTATGGAGTGGAGTTTGCAACTGAAAAGAAACTTTGTGTTCCCAACAAGCTAGTTGAAGGAAGGCTTTCACACACAATTATCTCTCAGAACTGAGCATGTGGAGAGACGTTCGTTCATCTAGCACAAAGGGAACGTTTTGCAGGGGAAACATTTACTCTGGTTTCTCAGTCTGTTTCCTAGTGCCGGTTTGAAGTTCCTGCAGTTTTCCCTGTAAAACCGATTTGGAGCTAGTACCTCCCAAAATATATGTATGGAGTGGAGTTTGCAACTGAAAAGAAACTTTGTGTTCCCAACAAGCTAGGTGAAGGACGGCTTTCACACACACTTATCTCTCAGAACTGAGCATGTGAAGAGACGTTCGTTCATCTAGCACAAAGGGAACGGGTTGCAGGAGAAACTTTTACTCTGGTTTCTCAGTCTGTTTCCTAGTGCCCGTTTGAAGTTCCTGAAGTTTTCACTGTAAAACCGGGTTGGAGCAAGTACCTCCCCATATATATGTATGGAGTGGAGTTTGCAACTGAAAAGAACCTTTGTGTTCCCAACAAGCTAAGTGAAGGATGGCTTTCACACACACTTATCTCTCAAAACTGAGCATGTGGAGAGACGTTCGTTCATCTAGCACAAAGTGAACGGGTTGCAGGGGAAATATTTACTCTGGTTTCTCAGTCTGTTTCCTAGTGCCGGTTTGAAATTCCTGCAGTTTTCACTGTAAAACCGAGTTGGAGTTAGTCCCTCCCCATATATATGTATGGAGTGGAGTTTGCAACTGAAAAGAAACTTTGTGTTCCCAACAAGCTAGGTGAAGGACGGCTTTCACACAGACATATCTCTCAGAACTGAGCATTTGGAGAGACGTTCGTTCATCTAGCTAAAATGGAACGGGTTGCAGGAGAAACTTTTACTCTGGTTTCTCAGTCTGTTTCCTAGTGCCGGTTTGAAGTTCCTGCATTTTTCCCTGTAAAACCGAGTTGGAGCTAGTACCTCCCCATATACATGTATGGAGTGGAGTTTGCATCTGAAAAGAAACTTTGTGTTCCCAACATGCTAGGTGAAGGACGGCTTTCACACACACTTATCTCTCAGAACTGAGCATGTGGAGAGACGTACGTTCATCTAGCACAAGGAAACGGGTTGCAGGGGAAACATTACTCTGGTTTCTCAGTCTGTTTCCTAGTGCCGGTTTCAAGTTCCTGCAGTTTTCACTGTAAAACAGGTTTGGAGCTAGTACCTCCCCATAAATATGTATGGAGTTGAGTTTGCAACTGAAAAGAAACTTTGTATTCCCAACAAGCTAGGTGAAGGAAGGCTTTCACACACACTTATCTCTCAGAACTGAGCATGTGGAGAGACGTTCGTTCATCTAGCACAAAGGGAACGGGTTGCAGTGGAAACATTTACTCTGGTTTCTCAGTCTGTTTCCTAGTGCCGGTTTGAAGTTCCTGCAGTTTTCCCTGTAAAACCGATTTGGAGCTAGTACCTCCCAATATATATGTATGGAGTGGAGTTTGCAACTGAAAAGAAACTTTGTGTTCCCAACAAGCTAGGTGAAGGACGGCTTTCACACACACTTATCTCTCAGAACTGAGCATGTGGAGAGACGTTCGTTCATCTAGCACAAAGGAAACGGGTTGCAGGAGAAATTTTTACTCTGGTTTCTCAGTCTGTTTCCTAGTGCCGGTTTGAATTTCCTGCAGTTTTCTCTGTAAAACCGAGTTGGTGCTAGTACCTACCCATATATATGTATGGAGTGGATTTTGCAACTGAAAAGAAACTATGTGTTCCCAACAAGCTAGGTGAAGGACGGCTTTCACACACAATTATCTCTCAGAACTGAGCATGTGGAGAGACGTACGTTCATCTAGCACAAAGGGAACGGGTTGCAGGAGAAACTTTTACTCTGGTTTCTCAGTCTGTTTCCTAGTGCCGGTATGAAGTTCGTGCAGTTTTCACTGTAAAACCGAGTTGGAGCTAGTCCCTACCCATATATATATATGGAGTGGAGTTTGCAACTGAAAAGAATCTTTGTGTTCCCAACAAGCTATGTGAAAGACGGCTTTCACACACACTTATCTCTCAGAACTGAGCATGTGGAGAGACGTTCGTTCATCTAGCACAAAGGAAACGGGTTGCAGGAGAAACTCTTTCTCTGGTTTCTCAGTCTGTTTCCTAGTGCCGGTTAGAAGTTCGTGCAGTTTTCACTGTAAAACCGAGTTGGATCTAGTCCCTACCCATATATATATATGGAGTGGAGTATGCAACTGAAAAGAAACTTTGTGTTCCCAACAAGCTAGGTGAAGGACGGCTTTCACACACACTTATCTCTCAGAACTGAGCATGTGGAGAGACGTTCGTTCATCTAGCACAAAGGAAACGGGTTGCAGGGGAAACATTTACTCTGGTTTCTCAGTCTGTTTCCTAGTGCCGGTTTGAAGTTCCTACAGTTTTCACTGTAAAACAGGGTTGGAGCTAGTACCTCCCCATATATATGTATGGAGTGGAGTTTGCAACTGAAAAGAAACTTTGTGTTCCCAACAAGCTAGGTGAAGGAAGGCTTTCACACACACTTATCTCTCACAACTGAGCATGTGGAGAGACGTTCGTTCATCTAGCACAAAGGGAACGGGTTGCAGGGGAAACATTTACTGTGGTTTCTCAGTCTGTTTCCTAGTGCCGGTTTGAAGTTCCTGCAGTTTTCACTGTAAAACCGAGTTGGAGCTAGTCCCTCCCCATATATATGTATGGAGTGGAGTTTGCAACTGAAAAGAAACTTTGTGTTCCCAACAAGCTAGGTGAAGGACGGCTTTCACACACACTTATCTCTCAGAACTGAGCATGTGGAGAGACGTACGTTCATCTAGCACAAAGGGAATGGGTTGCAGGAGAAACTTTTACTCTGGTTTCTCAGTCTGTTTCCTAGTGCCGGTTTGAAGTTCCTGCAGTTTTCACTGTTAAACCGAGTTGGAGCTAGTACCTCCCCATATATATGTATGGAGTGGAGTTTGCCACTGAAAAGAAACTTTGTGTTCCCAACAAGCTAGGTGAAGGACGGCTTTCACACACACTTATCTATCAGAACTGAGCATGTGGAGAGACGTACGTTCATCTAGCACAAAGGGAACGGGTTGCAGGAGAAACTTTTACTCTTTTTTCTCAGTCTGTTTCCTAGTGCCGGTTTGAAGTTCCTGCAGTTTTCACTGTAAAACCGAGTTGGAGCTAGTACCTCCCCATATATATGTATGGATTGGAGTTTGCCACTGAAAAGAAACTTTGTGTTCCCAACAAACTAGGTGAAGGACGGCTTTCACACACACTTATCTCTAAGAACTGAGCATGTGGAGAGACGTTCGTTAATCTAGCACAAATGGAACGGGTTGCAGGAGAAACTTTTACTCTGGTTTCTCAGTCTGTTTCCTAGTGCCGGTTTGAAGTTCGTGCAGTTTTCACTGTAAAACCGAGTTGGAGCTAGTCCCTACCCATATATATATATGGAGTGGAGTTTGCAACTGAAAAGAAACTTTGTGTTCCCAACAAGCTAGGTGAAGGACGGCTTTCACACACACTTATCTCTCAGAACTGAGCATGTGGAGAGACGTTTGTTCATCTAGCACAAAGGAAACGGGTTGCAGGGGAAACATTAACTCTGGTTTCTCAGTCTGTTTCCTAGTGCCGGTTTCAAGTTCCTGCAGTTTTCACTGTAAAACCGGGTTGGAGCTAGTACCTCCCCATATATATGTATGGAGTGGAGTTTGCAACTGAAAAGAAACTTTGTGTTCCCAACAAGCTAGGTGAAGGAAGGATTTCACACACACTTATCTCTCAGAACTGAGCATGTGGAGAGACGTTCGTTCATCTAGCACAAAGGAAACGGGTTGCAGGGGAAACATTTACTCTGGTTTCTCAGTCTGTTTCCTAGTGCCGGTTTGAAGTTCCTGCAGTTTTCACTGTAAAACCGAGTTGGAGCTAGTCCGTCCCCATATATATATATGGAGTGGAGTTTGCAACTGAAAAGAAACTTTGTGTTCCCAACAAGCTAGGTGAAGGACGGCTTTCACGCACACTTATCTCTCAGAACTGAGCATGTGGAGAGACGTTCGTTCATCTAGCACAAAGGGAACGGGTTGCAGGAAAAACTTTTACTCTGGTTTCTCAGTCTGTTTCCTAGTGCCGGTTTGAAGTTCCTGCAGTTTTCCCTGTAAATCCGAGTTGGAGCTAGTACCTCCCCATGTATATATATGGAGTGGAGTTTGCAACTAAAAAGAATCTTTGTGTTCCCAACAAGCTAGGTGAAGGACGGCTTTCAAACACAATTATCTCTCACAACTGAGCATGTGGAGAGACGTTCGTTCATCTAGCTCAAAGGGAACGGGTTGCAGGGGAAACATTTACTCTGGTTTCTCAGTCTGTTTCCTAGTGCCGGTTTGAAGTTCCTGCATTTTTCCCTGTAAAACCGAGTTGGAGCTTGTACCTCCCCATATATATGTATGGAGTGGAGTTTGCAACTGAAAAGAAACTTTGTGTTCCCAACAAGCTAGGTGAAGGACGGCTTTCACACACACTTATCTCTCAGAACTGAGCATGTGGAGAGACGTACGTTCATCTAGCACAAAGGGAACGGTTTGCAGGAGAAACTTTTACTCTGGTTTCTCAGTCTGTTTCCTAGTGCCGGTTTGAAGTTCGTGCAGTTTTCACTGTAAAACCGAGTTGGAGCTAGTACCAACCCATATATATATATGGAGTGGAGTTTGCAACTGAAAAGAAACTTTGTGTTCCCAACAAGCTAGGTGAAGGACGGCTTTCACACACACTTATCTCTCAGAACTGAGCATGTGGAGAGACGTTCGTTCATCTAGCACAAAGGAAACGGGTTGCAGGGGAAACATTACTCTGGTTTCTCAGTCTGTTTCCTAGTGCCGGTTTCAATTTCCTGCAGTTTTCACTGTAAAACCGGTTTGGAGCTAGTACCTCCCCATATATATGTATGGAGTGGAGTTTGCAACTGAAAAGAAACTTTGTATTCCCAACAAGCTAGGTGAAGGAAGGCTTTCACACACACTTATCTCTCAGAACTGAGCATGTGGAGAGACGTTCGTTCATCTAGCACAAAGGGAACGGGTTGCAGGGGAAACATTTACTCTGGTATCTCAGTCTGTTTCCTAGTGCCGGTTTGAAGTTCCTGCAGTTTTCCCTGTAAAACCGATTTGGAGCTAGTACCTCCCAATATATATGTATGGAGTGGAGTTTGCAACTGAAAAGAAACTTTTTGTTCCCAACAAGCTAGGTGAAGGACGGCTTTCACACACACTTATCTCTCAGAACTGAGCATGTGGAGAGACGTTCTTTCATCTAGCACAAAGGATCGGGTTGCAGGAGAAACTTTTACTCTGGTTTCTCAGTCTGTTTCCTAGTGCCGGTTTGAAGTTCCTGCAGTTTTCTCTGTAAAACCGAGTTGGTGCTAGTACCTACCCATATATATGTATGGAGTGGAGTTTGCAACTGAAAAGAAACTTTGTGTTCCAACAAGCTAGGTGAAGGACGGCTTTCACACACACTTATCTCTCAGAACTGAGCATGTGGAGAGACGTACGTTCATCTAGCACAAAGGGAACGGGTTGCAGGAGAAACTTTTACTCTGGTTTCTCAGTCTGTTTCCTAGTGCCGGTTTGAAGTTCGTGCAGTTTTCACTGTAAAACCGATTTGGAGCTAGTCCCTACCCATATATATATATGGAGTGGAGTTTGCAACTGAAAAGAAACTTTGTGTTCCCAACAAGCTAGGTGAAGGACGGCTTTCACACACACTTATCTCTCAGAACTGAGCATGTGGAGAGACGTTCGTTCATCTAGCACAAAGGAAACGGGTTGCAGGAGAAACTGTTTCTCTGGTTTCTCAGTCTGTTTCCTAGTGCCGGTTTGAAGTTCGTGCAGTTTTCACTGTAAAACCGAGTTGGAGCTAGTCCCTACCCATATATATATATGGAGTGGAGTATGCAACTGAAAAGAAACTTTGTGTTCCCAACAAGCTAGGTGAAGGACGGCTTTCACACACACTTATCTCTCAGAACTGAGCATGTGGAGAGACGTTCGTTCATCTAGCACAAAGGAAACGGGTTGCAGGGGAAACATTTACTCTGGTTTCTCAGTCTGTTTCCTAGTGCCGGTTTTAAGTTCCTGCAGTTTTCACTGTAAAACCGTGTTGGAGCTAGTACCTCCCCATATATATGTATGGAGTGGAGTTTCCAACTGAAAAGAAACTTTGTGTTCCCAACAAGCTAGGTGAAGGAAGGCTTTCACACACACTTCTCTCTCACAACTGAGCATGTGGAGAGACGTTCGTTCATCTAGCACAAAGGGAACGGGTTGCAGGGGAAACATTTACTCTGGTTTCTCAGTTTGTTTCCTAGTGCCGGTTTGAAGTTCCTGCAGTTTTCACTGTAAAACCGATTTGGAGCTAGTACCTCCCCATATATATGTATGGAGTGGTGTTTGCAACTGAAAAGAAACTTTGTGTTCCCAACAAGCTAGGTGAAGGACGGCTTCACACACACTTATCTCTCAGAACTGAGCATGTGGAGAGACGTACGTTCATCTAGCACAAAGGGAACGGGTTGCAGGAGAAACTTTTACTCTGGTTTCTCAGTCTGTTTCCTAGTGCCGGTTTGAAGTTCCTGCAGTTTTCACTGTAAAACCGAGTTGGAGCTAGTACCTCCCCATATATATGTATGGAGTGGAGTTTGCCACTGAAAAGAAACTTTGTGTTCCCAACAAGCTAGGTGAAGGACGGCTTTCACACACACTTATCTCTCAGAACTGAGCATGTGGAGAGACGTACGTTCATCTAGCACAAAGGGAACGGGTTGCAGGAGAAACTTTTACTCTGGTTTCTCAGTCTGTTTCCTAGTGCCGGTTTGAAGTTCCTGCAGTTTTCACTGTAAAACCGAGTTGGAGCTAGTACCTCCCCATTTATATGTATGGAGTGGAGTTTGCCACTGAAAAGAAACTTTGTGTTCCCAACAAGCTAGGTGAAGGACGGCTTTCACACACACTTATCTCTCAGAACTGAGCATGTGGAGAGACGTACGTTCATCTAGCACAAAGTGAACGGGTTGCAGGAGAAACTTTTACTCTGGTTTCTCAGTCTGTTTCCTAGTGCCGGTTTGAAGTTCCTGCAGTTTTCACTGTAAAACCGAGTTGGAGCTAGTACCTCCCCATATATATGTATGGATTGGAGTTTGCCACTGAAAAGAAACTTTGTGTTCCCAACAAACTAGGTGAAGGACGGCTTTCACACACACTTATCTCTAAGAACTGAGCATGTGGAGAGACGTTCGTTAATCTAGCACAAATGGAACGGGTTGCAGGAGAAACTTTTACTCTGGTTTCTCAGTCTGTTTCCTAGTGCCGGTTTGAAGTTCGTGCAGTTTTCACTGTAAAACCGAGTTGCAGCTAGACCCTACCCATATATATATATGGAGTGGAGTTTGCAACTGAAAAGAAACTTTGTGTTCCCAACAAGCTAGGTGAAGGACGGCTTTCACACACACTTATCTCTCAGAACTGAGCATGTGGAGAGACGTTCGTACATCTAGCACAAAGAAACGGGTTGCAGGGGAAACATTTACTCTGGTTTCTCAGTCTGTTTCCTAGTGCCGGTTTCAAGTTCCTGCAGTTTTCACTGTAAAACCGGGTTGGAGCTAGTACCTCCCCATATATATGTATGGAGTGGAGTTTGCAACTGAAAAGAAACTTTGTGTTCCCAACCAGCTAGGTGAAGGAAGGCTTTCACACACATTTATCTCTCAGAACTGAGCATGTGGAGAGACGTTCGTTCATCTAGCACAAAGGAAACGGGTTGCAGGGGAAACATTTACTCTGGTTTCTCAGTCTGTTTCCTAGTGCCGGTTTGAAGTTCCTGCAGTTTTCACTGTAAAACCGAGTTGGAGCTAGTCCCTCCCCATATATATGTATGGAGTGGAGTTTGCAACTGAAAAGAAACTTTGTGTTCCCAACAAGCTAGGTGAAGGACGGCTTTCACTCACACTTATCTCTCAGAACTGAGCATGTGGAGAGACGTTCGTTCATCTAGCACAAATGGAACGGGTTGCAGGAGAAACTTTTACTCTGGTTTCGCAGTCTGTTTCCTAGTGCCGGTTTGAAGTTCCTGCAGTTTTCCCTGTAAAACCGAGTTGGAGCTAGTACCTCCCCATATATATATATGGAGTGGAGTTTGCAACTAAAAAGAAACTTTGTGTTCCCAACAAGCTAGGTGAAGGACGGCTTTCAAACACAATTATCTCTCACAACTGAGCATGTGGAGAGACGTTCGTTCATCTAGCACAAAAGGAACGGTTTGCAGGGGAAACTTTTACTCTGGTTTTTCAGTCTGTTTCGAAGTGCCGGTTTGAAGTTCCTGCAGTTTTCACTGTAAAACAGTGTTGGAGCTAGTACCTCCCCATATATATATATGGAGTGGAGTTTGCAACTAAAAAGAAACTTTGTGTTCCCAACAAGCTAGGTGAAGGACGGCTTTCACACACACTTATCTCTCAGAACTGAGCATGTGGAGAGACGTTCGTTCATCTAGCACAAAGGGAACGGGTTGCAGGAGAAACTTTTACTCTGGTTTCACAGTCTGTTTCCTAGTGCCGGTTTGAAGTTCCTGCAGTTTTCACTGTAAAACAGAGTTGGAGCTAGTACCTCCCCATATATATGTATGGAGTGGAGTTTGCAACTGAAAAGAAACTTTGTGTTCCCAACAAGCTAGGTGAAGGACGGCTTTCACACACACTTATCTCTCAGAACTGAGCATGTGGAGAGACGTACGTTCATCTAGCACAAAGGGAACGGGTTTCAGGAGAAAATTTTACTCTGGATTCTCAGTCTGTTTCCTAGTGCCGGTTTGAAGTTCGTGCAGTTTTCACTGTAAAACCGAGTTGGAGCTAGTCCCTACCCATATATATATATGGAGTGGAGTTTGCAACTGAAAAGAAACTTTGTGTTCCCAACAAGCTAGGTGAAGGACGGCTTTCACACACACTTATCTCTCAGAAATGAGCATGTGGAGAGACTTTCGTTCATCTAGCAGAAAGGGAACGGGTTGCAGGGGAAACATTTACTCTGGTTTCTCAGTCTGTTTCCTAGTGCCGGTTTGATTTTCCTGCAGTTTTCACTGTAAAACCGAGTTGGAGCTAGTCCCTTCCCATATATATGTATGGAGTGGAGTTTGCAACTGAAAAGAAACTTTGTGTTCCCAACAAGATAGGTGAAGGACGGCTTTCACACACATTTATCTCTCAGAACTGAGCATGTGGAGAGACGTTCGTTCATCTAGCACAAAGGGAACGGGTTGCAGGGGAAACATTTACTCTGGTTTCTCAGTCTGTTTCCTAGTGCCGGTTTGAAGTTCCTGCAGTTTTCACTGTAAAACCGGGTTGGAGCTAGTCCCTCCCCATATATATGTATGGAGTGGAGTTTGCAACTGAAAAGAAACTTTGTGTTCCCAACAAGCTAGGTGAAGGACGGCTTTCACACAAATTTTCTCTCAGAAATGAGCATGTGGAGAGACGTTCGTTCATCTAGCACAAAGGAAACGGGTTGCAAGGGAAACATTTACTCTGGTTTCTCAGTCTGTTTCCTAGTGCCGGTTTGAAGTTCCTGCAGTTTTCACTGTAAAACCGAGTTGGAGCTAGTACCTCCCCATATATATGTATGGAGTGGAGTTTGCAACTGAAAAGAAACTTTGTGTTCCCAACAAGCTAGGTTAAGGACGGCTTTCACACACACTTATCTCTCAGAATTGAGCATGTGGAGAGACGTTCGTTCATCTAGCACAAAGGGAACGGGTTGCAGGAGAAACTTTTACTCTGGTTTCTCAGTCTGTTTCCTAGTGCCGGTTTGAAGTTCCTGCAGTTTTCACTGTAAAACCGAGTTGGAGCTAGTCCCTACCCATATATATATATGGAGTGGAGTTTGCAACTGAAAAGAAACTTTGTGTTCCCAACAAGCTAGGTGAAGGACGGCTTTCACACACACTTATCTCTCAGAACTGAGCATGTGGAGAGACGTTCGTTCATCTAGCACAAAGAAACGGGTTGCAGGGGAAACATTTACTCTGGTTTCTCAGTCTGTTTCCTAGTGCCGGTTTCAAGTTCCTGCAGTTTTCACTGTAAAACCGGGTTGGAGCTAGTACCTCCCCATATATATGTATGGAGTGGAGTTTGCAACTGAAAAGAAACTTTGTGTTCCCAACCAGCTAGGTGAAGGAAGGCTTTCACACACATTTATCTCTCAGAACTGAGCATGTGGAGAGACGTTCGTTCATCTAGCACAAAGGAAACGGGTTGCAGGGGAAACATTTACTCTGGTTTCTCAGTCTGTTTCCTAGTGCCGGTTTGAAGTTCCTGCAGTTTTCACTGTAAAACCGAGTTGGAGCTAGTCCCTCCCCATATATATGTATGGAGTGGAGTTTGCAACTGAAAAGAAACTTTGTGTTCCCAACAAGCTAGGTGAAGGACGGCTTTCACACACACTTATCTCTCAGAACTGAGCATGTGGAGAGACGTTCGTTCATCTAGCACAAATGGAACGGGTTGCAGGAGAAACTTTTACTCTGGTTTCGCAGTCTGTTTCCTAGTGCCGGTTTGAAGTTCCTGCAGTTTTCCCTGTAAAACCGAGTTGGAGCTAGTACCTCCCCATATATATATATGGAGTGGAGTTTGCAACTAAAAAGAAACTTTGTGTTCCCAACAAGCTAGGTGAAGGACGGCTTTCAAACACAATTATCTCTCACAACTGAGCATGTGGAGAGACGTTCGTTCATCTAGCACAAAAGGAACGGTTTGCAGGGGAAACTTTTACTCTGGTTTCTCAGTCTGTTTCCTAGTGCCGGTTTGAAGTTCCTGCAGTTTTCACTGTAAAACAGTGTTGGAGCTAGTACCTCCCCATATATATATATGGAGTGGAGTTTGCAACTAAAAAGAAACTTTGTGTTCCCAACAAGCTAGGTGAAGGACGGCTTTCACACACACTTATCTCTCAGAACTGAGCATGTGGAGAGACGTTCGTTCATCTAGCACAAAGGGAACGGGTTGCATGAGAAACTTTTACTCTGGTTTCACAGTCTGTTTCCTAGTGCCGGTTTGAAGTTCCTGCAGTTTTCACTGTAAAACAGAGTTGGAGCTAGTACCTCCCCATATATATGTATGGAGTGGAGTTTGCAACTGAAAAGAAACTTTGTGTTCCCAACAAGCTAGGTGAAGGACGGCTTTCACACACACTTATCTCTCAGAACTGAGCATGTGGAGAGACGTACGTTCATCTAGCACAAAGGGAACGGGTTTCAGGAGAAAATTTTACTCTGGATTCTCAGTCTGTTTCCTAGTGCCGGTTTGAAGTTCGTGCAGTTTTCACTGTAAAACCGAGTTGGAGCTAGTCCCTACCCATATATATATATGGAGTGGAGTTTGCAACTGAAAAGAAACTTTGTGTTCCCAACAAGCTAGGTGAAGGACGGCTTTCACACACACTTATCTCTCAGAACTGAGCATGTGGAGAGACTTTCGTTCATCTAGCAGAAAGGGAACGGGTTGCAGGGGAAACATTTACTCTGGTTTCTCAGTCTGTTTCCTAGTGCCGGTTTGATTTTCCTGCAGTTTTCACTGTAAAACCGAGTTGGAGCTAGTCCCTTCCCATATATATGTATGGAGTGGAGTTTGCAACTGAAAAGAAACTTTGTGTTCCCAACAAGATAGGTGAAGGACGGCTTTCACACACATTTATCTCTCAGAACTGAGCATGTAGAGAGACGTTCGTTCATCTAGCACAAAGGGAACGGGTTGCAGGAAAAACTTTTACTCTGGTTTCTCAGTCTGTTTCCTAGTGCCGGTTTGAAGTTCCTGCAGTTTTCACTGTAAAACCGAGTTGGAGCTAGTCCCTCCCCATATATATATATGGAGTGGAGTTTGCAACTGAAAAGAAACTTTGTGTTCCCAACAAGCTAGGTGAAGGACGGCTTTCACACACACTTGTCTCTCAGAACTTAGCATGTGGAGAGACGTTCGTTCATCTAGCACAAAGTTAACGGGTTGCAGGAGAAACATTTACTCTGGTTTCTCAGTCTGTTTCCTAGTGCCGGTTTGAAGTTCCTGCAGTTTTAACTGTAAAACGGAGTTGGAGCTAGTACTTCCCCATATATATGTAAGGAGTGGAGTTTGCAACTGAAAAGAAACTTTGTGTTCCCAACAAGCTAGGTGAAGGACGGTTTTCACACACACTTATCTCTCAGAACTGAGCATGTGGAGAGACGTACGTTCATCTAGCACAAAGGGAACGGGTTGCAGGAGAAACTTTTACTCTGGTTTCTCAGTCTGTTTCCTAGTGCCGGTTTGAAGTTCCTGCAGTTTTCACTGTAAAACCGAGTTGGAGCTAGTACCTCCCCATATATATGTATGGAGTGGTGTTTGCAACTGAAAAGAAACTTTGTGTTCCCAACAAGCTAGTTTAAGGACGGCTTTCACACACACTTATCTCTCAGAACTGAGCATGTGGAGAGACGTTCGTTCATCTAGCACAAAGGGAACGGGTTGCAGGGGAAACATTTACTCTGGTTTCTCAGTCTGTTTCCTAGTGCCGGTTTGAAGTTCCTGCAGTTTTCACTGTAAAACCGGGTTGGAGCTAGTCCCTCCCCATATATATGTATGGAGTGGAGTTTGCAACTGAAAAGAAACTTTGTGTTCCCAACAAGCTAGGTGAAGGACGGCTTTCACACAAACTTATCTCTCAGAAATGAGCATGTGGAGAGACGTTCGTTCATCTAGCACAAAGGAAACGGGTTGCAAGGGAAACATTTACTCTGGTTTCTCAGTCTGTTTCCTAGTGCCGGTTTGAAGTTCCTGCAGTTTTCACTGTAAAACCGAGTTGGAGCTAGTACCTCCCCATATATATGTATGGAGTGGAGTTTCCAACTGAAAAGAAACTTTGTGTTCCCAACAAGCTAGGTTAAGGACGGCTTTCACACACACTTATCTCTCAGAATTGAGCATGTGGAGAGACGTTCGTTCATCTAGCACAAAGGGAACGGGTTGCAGGAGAAACTTTTACTCTGGTTTCTCAGTCTGTTTCCTAGTGCCGGTTTGAAGTTCCTGCAGTTTTCACTGTAAACCCGAGTTGGAGCTAGTCCCTACCCATATATATATATGGAGTGGAGTTTGCAACTGAAAAGAAACTTTGTGTTCCCAACAAGCTAGGTGAAGGACGGCTTTCACACACACTTATCTCTCAGAACTGAGCATGTGGAGAGACGTTCGTTCATCTAGCACAAAGGAAACGGGTTGCAGGGGAAACATTTACTCTGGTTTCTCAGTCTGTTTCCTAGTGCCGGTTTGAAGTTCCTGCAGTTTTCACTGTATAACCGGGTTGGAGCTAGTACCTCCCCATATATATGTATGGAGTGGTGTTTGCAACTGAAAAGAAACTTTGTGTTCCCAACAAGCTAGGTGAAGGAAGGCTTTCACACACACTTTTCTCTCAGAACTGAGCATGTGGAGAGACGTTCGTTCATCTAGCACAAAGGGAACGGGTTGCAGGGGAAACATTTACTCTGGTTTCTCAGTCTGTTTCCTAGTGCCGGTTTGAAGTTCCTGCAGTTTTCACTGTAAAACCGATTTGGAGCTAGTTCCTTCCCTTATATATGTATGGAGTGGAGTTTGAAACTGAAAAGAAACTTTGTGTTCCCAACAAGCTAGGTGAAGGACGGCTTTCACACACACTTATCTCTCAGAACTGAGCATGTGGAGAGACGTACGTTCATCTAGCACAAAGGGAACGGGTTGCAGGAGAAACATTTACTCTGGTTTCTCAGTCTGTTTCCTAGTGCCGGTTTGAAGTTCCTGCAGTTTTCACTGTAAAACCGAGTTGGAGCTAGTACCTCCCCATATATATGTATGGAGTGGAGTTTGCAACTGAAAAGAAACTTTGTGTTCCCAACAAGCTAGTTTAAGGACGGCTTTCACACACACTTATCTCTCAGAACTGAGCATGTGGAGAGACGTTCGTTCATCTAGCACAAAGGGAACGGGTTGCAGGGGAAACATTTACTCTGGTTTCTCAGTCTGTTTCCTAGTGCCGGTTTGAAGTTCCTGCAGTTTTCACTGTAAAACCGTGTTGGAGCTAGTCCCTCCCCATACATATGTATGGAGTGGAGATTGAAACTGAAAAGAAACTTTGTGTTCCCAACAAGCTAAGTGAAGGACGGCTTCACACACACTTATCTCTCAGAACTGAGCATGTGGAGAGACGTTCGTTCATCTAGCACAAAGGGAACGGGTTGCAGGAGAAACTTTTACTCTGGTTTCTCAGTCTGTTTCCTAGTGCCGGTTTGAAGTTCCTGCAGTTTTCACTGTAAAACCGAGTTGGAGCTAGTACCTCCCCATATATATGTATGGAGTGGAGTTTGCAACTGAAAAGAGACTTTGTGTTCCCAACAAGCTAGGTGAAGGAAGGCTTTCACACACATTTATCTCTCAGAAATGAGCATGTGGAGAGACGTACGTTCATCTAGCACAAAGGGAACGGGTTTCAGGAGAAACTTTTACTCTGGTTTCTCAGTCTGTTTCCTAGTGCCGGTTTGAAGTTCCTGCAGTTTTCACTGTAAAACCGAGTTGGAGCTAGTCCCTACCCATATATATATATGGAGTGGAGTTTGCAACTGAAAAGAAACTTTGTGTTCCCAACAAGATAGGTGAAGGACGGCTTTCACACACACTTATCTCTCAGAAATGAGCATGTGGAGAGACGTTCGTTCATCTAGCACAAAGGAAACGGGTTGCAGGAGAAACATTTACTCTGGTTTCTCAGTCTGTTTCCTAGTGCCGGTTTGAAGTTCCTGCAGTTTTCACTGTAAAACCGAGTTGGAGCTAGTACCTCCCCATATATATGTATGGATTGGAGTTTGCAACTGAAAAGAAACTTTGTGTTCCCAACAAGCTAGGTGAAGGACGGCTTTCACACACACTTATCTCTCAGAACTGAGCATGTGGAGAGACGTACGTTCATCTAGCACAAAGGGAACGGGTTGCAGGAGAAACTTTTACTCTGGTTTCTCAGTCTGTTTCCTAGTGCCGGTTTGAAGTTCGTGCAGTTTTCACTGTAAAACCGAGTTGGAGCTAGTCCCTACCCATATATATATATGGAGTGGAGTTTGCAACTGAAAAGAAACTTTGTGTTCCCAACAAGCTAGGTGAAGGAAGGCTTTCACACACACTTATCTCTCAGAACTGAGCATGTGGAGAGACGTTCGTTCATCTAGCACAAAGGGAACGGGTTGCAGGGGAAACATTTACTCTGGTTTCTCAGTCTGTTTCCTAGTGCCGGTTTGAAGTTCCTGCAGTTTTCACTGTAAAACCGGGTTGGAGCTGGTCCCTCCCCATATATATGTATGGAGTGGAGTTTGCAACTGAAAAGAAACTTTGTGTTCCCAACAAGCTAGTTAAAGGAAGGCTTTCACACACAGTTATCTCTCAGAAATGAGCATGTGGAGAGACGTTCGTTCATCTAGCACAAAGGGAACGGGTTGCAGGGGAAACATTTACTCTGGTTTCACAGTCTGTTTCCTACTGCCGGATTGAAGTTCCTGCAGTTTTCACTGTAAAACCGAGTTGGAGCTAGTCCCTCCCCATATATATGTATGGAGTGGAGTTTGCAACTGAAAAGAAACTTTGTGTTCCCAACAAGCTAGTTGAAGGACGGCTTTCACACACAATTATCTCTCAGAACTGAGCATGTGGAGAGACGTTCGTTCATCTAGCACAAAGGGAACGGGTTGCAGGAGAAACTTTTACTCTGGTTTCTCAGTTTGTTTCCTAGTGCCGGTTTGAAGTTCCTGCAGTTTTCCCTGTAAAACCGAGTTGGAGCTAGTACCTCCCCATAAAAATGTATGGAGTGGAGTTTGCAACTAAAAAGAAACTTTGTGTTCCCAACAAGCTAGGTGAAGGACGGCTTTCAAACACAATTTTCTCTCACAACTGAGCATGTGGAGAGACGTTCGTTCATCTAGCACAAAGGGAACGGGTTGCAGGGGAAACATTTACTCTGGTATCTCAGTCTGTTTCCTAGTGCCGGTTTGAAGTTCCTGCAGTTTTCACTGTAAAACCGTGTTGGAGCTAGTACCTCCAAATATATATGTATGGAGTGGAGTTTGAAACTGAAAAGAAACTTTGTGTTCCCAACAAGATAGGTGAAGGACGGCTTTCACACACACTTATCTCTCAGAACTGAGCATGTGGAGAGACGTTCGTTCATCTAGCACAAAGGGAACGGGTTGCAGGAGAAACTTTTCTCTGGTTTCCCAGTCTGTTTCCTAGTGCCGGTTTGAAGTTCCTGCAGTTTTCACTGTAAAACCGAGTTGGAGCTAGTACCTCCCCATATAAATGTATGGAGTGGAGTTTGCAACTGAAAAGAAACTTTGTGTTCCCAACAAGCTAGGTGAAGGACGGCTTTCACACACACTTATCTCTCAGAACTGAGCATGTGGAGAGACGTTCGTTCATCTAGCACAAAGGGAACGGGTTGCAGGGGAAACATTTACTCTGGTTTCTCAGTCTGTTTCCTAGTGCCGGTTTGAAGTTCCTGCAGTTTTCACTGTAAAACCGAGTTGGAGCTAGTCCCTCCCCATATATATGTATGGAGTGGAGTTTGCAACTGAAAAGAAACCATGTGTTCCCAACAAGCTAGTTGAAGGACGGCTTTCACACACACTAATCTCTCAGAACTGAGCATGTGGAGAGACGTACGTTCATCTAGCACAAAGGGAACGGGTTGAAGGAGAAACTTTTACTCTGGTTTCTCAGTCTGTTTCCTAGTGCCGGTATGAAGTTCCTGCAGTTTTCCCTGTAAAACCGAGTTGGAGCTAGTACCTCCCCATATATATGTATGGAGTGGAGTTTGCAACTGAAGAGAAACTTTGTGTTCCCAACAAGCTAGGTGAAGGACGGCTTTCACACACACTTATCTCTCAGAACTGAGCATGTGGAGAGACGTACGTTCATCTAGCACAAAGGGAACGGGTTGCAGGAGAAACTTTTACTCTGGTTTCTCAGTCTGTTTCCTAGTGCCGGTTTGAAGTTCCTGCAGTTTTCACTGTAAAACCGAGTTGGAGCTAGTCCCTACCCATATATATATATGGAGTGGATTTTGCAACTGAAAAGAAACTTTGTGTTCCCAACAAGCTAGGTGAAGGACGGCTTTCACACACACTTATCTCTCAGAACTGAGCATGTGGAGAGACGTTCGTTCATCTAGCACAATGGAAACGGGTTGCAGGGGAAACATTTACTCTGGTTTCTCAGTCTGTTTCCTAGTGCCGGTTTGTAGTTCCTGCAGTTTTCACTGTAAAACAGGGTTGGAGCTAGTACCTCCCCATATATATGTATGGAGTGGAGTTTGCAACTGAAAAGAAACTTTGTGTTCCCAACAAGCTAGTTTAAGGACGGCTTTCACACACACTTATCTCTCAGAAATGAGCATGTGGAGAGACGTTCGTTCATCTAGCACAAAGGGAACGGGTTGCAGGGGAAACATTTACTCTGGTTTCTCAGTCTGTTTCCTAGTGCCGGTTTGAAGTTCCTGCAGTTTTCACTGTAAAACCGTGTTGGAGCTAGTCCCTCCCCATACATATGTATGGAGTGGAGATTGAAACTGAAAAGAAACTTTGTGTTCCCAACAAGCTAGGTGAAGGACGGCTTCACACACACTTATCTCTCAGAACTGAGCATGTGGAGAGACGTTCGTTCATCTAGCACAAAGGGAACGGGTTGCAGGAGAAACTTTTACTCTGGTTTCTCAGTCTGTTTCCTAGTGCCGGTTTGAAGTTCCTGCAGTTTTCACTGTAAAACCGAGTTGGAGCTAGTACCTCCCCATATATATGTATGGAGTGGAGTTTGCAACTGAAAAGAAACTTTGTGTTCCCAACAAGCTAGGTGAAGGAAGGCTTTCACACACATTTATCTCTCAGAAATGAGCATGTGGAGAGACGTACGTTCATCTAGCACAAAGGGAACGGGTTTCAGGAGAAACTTTTACTCTGGTTTCTCAGTCTGTTTCCTAGTGCCGGTTTGAAGTTCCTGCAGTTTTCACTGTAAAACCGAGTTGGAGCTAGTCCCTACCCATATATATATATGGAGTGGAGTTTGCAACTGAAAAGAAACTTTGTGTTCCCAACAAGATAGGTGAAGGACGGCTTTCACACACACTTATCTCTCAGAACTGAGCATGGGGAGAGACGTTCGTTCATCTAGCACAAAGGAAACGGGTTGCAGGAGAAACATTTACTCTGGTTTCTCAGTCTGTTTCCTAGTGCCGGTTTGAAGTTCCTGCAGTTTTCACTGTAAAACCGAGTTGGAGCTAGTACCTCCCCATATATATGTATGGATTGGAGTTTGCAACTGAAAAGAAACTTTGTGTTCCCAACAAGCTAGGTGAAGGACGGCTTTCACACACACTTATCTCTCAGAACTGAGCATGTGGAGAGACGTACGTTCATCTAGCACAAAGGGAACGGGTTGCAGGAGAAACTTTTACTCTGGTTTCTCAGTCTGTTTCCTAGTGCCGGTTTGAAGTTCGTGCAGTTTTCACTGTAAAACCGAGTTGGAGCTAGTCCCTACCCATATATATATATGGAGTGGAGTTTGCAACTGAAAAGAATCTTTGTGTTCCCAACAAGCTAGGTGAAGGAAGGCTTTCACACACACTTATCTCTCAGAACTGAGCATGTGGAGAGACGTTCGTTCATCTAGCACAAAGGGAACGGGTTGCAGGGGAAACATTTACTCTGGTTTCTCAGTCTGTTTCCTAGTGCCGGTTTGAAGTTCCTGCAGTTTTCACTGTAAAACCGGGTTGGAGCTGGTCCCTCCCCATATATATGTATGGAGTGGAGTTTGCAACTGAAAAGAAACTTTGTGTTCCCAACAAGCTAGGTGAAGGAAGGCTTTCACACACAGTTATCTCTCAGAAATGAGCATGTGGAGAGACGTTCGTTCATCTAGCACAAAGGGAACGGGTTGCAGGGGAAACATTTACTCTGGTTTCACAGTCTGTTTCCTACTGCCGGATTGAAGTTCCTGCAGTTTTCACTGTAAAACCGAGTTGGAGCTAGTCCCTCCCCATATATATGTATGGAGTGGAGTTTGCAACTGAAAAGAAACTTTGTGTTCCCAACAAGCTAGTTGAAGGACGGCTTTCACACACAATTATCTCTCAGAACTGAGCATGTGGAGAGACGTTCGTTCATCTAGCACAAAGGGAACGGGTTGCAGGAGAAACTTTTACTCTGGTTTCTCAGTTTGTTTCCTAGTGCCGGTTTGAAGTTCCTGCAGTTTTCCCTGTAAAACCGAGTTGGAGCTAGTACCTCCCCATAAAAATGTATGGAGTGGAGTTTGCAACTAAAAAGAAACTTTGTGTTCCCAACAAGCTAGGTGAAGGACGGCTTTCAAACACAATTTTCTCTCACAACTGAGCATGTGGAGAGACGTTCGTTCATCTAGCACAAAGGGAACGGGTTGCAGGGGAAACATTTACTCTGGTATCTCAGTCTGTTTCCTAGTGCCGGTTTGAAGTTCCTGCAGTTTTCACTGTAAAACCGTGTTGGAGCTAGTACCTCCAAATATATATGTATGGAGTGGAGTTTGAAACTGAAAAGAAACTTTGTGTTCCCAACAAGCTAGGTGAAGGACGGCTTTCACACACACTTATCTCTCAGAACTGAGCATGTGGAGAGACGTTCGTTCATCTAGCACAAAGGGAACGGGTTGCAGGAGAAACTTTTCTCTGGTTTCCCAGTCTGTTTCCTAGTGCCGGTTTGAAGTTCCTGCAGTTTTCACTGTAAAACCGAGTTGGAGCTAGTCCCTACCCATATATATATATGGAGTGGAGTTTGCAACTGAAAAGAAATTTTGTGTTCCCAACAAGATAGGTGAAGGACGGCTTTCACACACACTTATCTCTCAGAACTGAGCATGTGGAGAGACGTTCGTTCATCTAGCACAAAGGAAACGGGTTGCAGGGGAAACATTTACTCTGGTTTCTCAGTCTGTTTCCTAGTGCCGGTTTGAAGTTCCTGCAGTTTTCACTGTAAAACCGAGTTGGAGCTAGTACCTCCCCATATATATGTATGGATTGGAGTTTGCAACTGAAAAGAAACTTTGTGTTCCCAACAAGCTAGGTGAAGGACGGTTTTCACACACACTTATCTCTCAGAACTGAGCATGTGGAGAGACGTACGTTCATCTAGCACAAAGGGAACGGGTTGCAGGAGAAACTTTTACTCTGGTTTCTCAGTCTGTTTCCTAGTGCCGGTTTGAAGTTCGTGCAGTTTTCACTGTAAAACCGAGTTGGAGCTAGTCTCTACCCATATATATATATGGAGTGGAGTTTGCAACTGAAAAGAAACTTTGTGTTCCCAACAAGCTAGGTGAAGGAAGGCTTTCACACACACTTATCTCTCAGAACTGAGCATGTGGAGAGACGTTCGTTCATCTAGCACAAAGGGAACGGGTTGCAGGGGAAACATTTACTCTGGTTTCTCAGTCTGTTTCCTAGTGCCGGTTTGAAGTTCCTGCCGTTTTCACTGTAAAACCGGTTTGGAGCTGGTACCTCCCCATATATATGTATGGAGTGGAGTTTGCAACTGAAAAGAAACTTTGTGTTCCCAACAAGCTAGTTGAAGGAAGGCTTTCACACACAGTTATCTCTCAGAACTGAGCATGTGGAGAGACGTTCGTTCATCTAGCACAAAGGGATCGGGTTGCAGGGGAAACATTTACTCTGGTTTCTCAGTCTGTTTCCTACTGCCGGATTGAAGTTCCTGCAGTTTTCACTGTAAAACCGAGTTGGAGCTAGTCCCTCCCCATATATATGTATGGAGTGGAGTTTGCAACTGAAAAGAAACTATGTGTTCCCAACAAGCTAAGTGAAGGACGGCTTTCACACACAATTATCTCTCAGAACTGAGCATGTGGAGAGACGTTCGTTCATCTAGCACAAAGGGAACGGGTTGCAGGAGAAACTTTTACTCTGGTTTCTCAGTTTGTTTCCTAGTGCCGGTTTGAAGTTCCTGCAGTTTTCCCTGTAAAACCGAGTTGGAGCTAGTACCTCCCCATAAAAATGTATGGAGTGGAGTTTGCAACTAAAAAGATACTTTGTGTCCCAACAAGCTAGGTGAAGGACGGCTTTCAAACACATTTTTCTCTCACAACTGAGCATGTGGAGAGACGTTCGTTCATCTAGCACAAAAGGAACGGGTTGCAGGGGAAACATTTACTCTGGTATCTCAGTCTGTTTCCTAGTGCCGGTTTGAAGTTCCTGCAGTTTTCACTGTAAAACCGAGTTGGAGCTAGTACCTCCAAATATATATGTATGGAGTGGAGTTTGAAACTGAAAAGAAACTTTGTGTTCCCAACAAGCTAGGTGAAGGACGGCTTTCACACACACTTATCTCTCAGAACTGAGCATGTGGAGAGACGTTCGTTCATTTAGCACAAAGGGAACGGGTTGCAGGAGAAACTTTTACTCTGGTTTCTCAGTCTGTTTCCTAGTGCCGGTTTGAAGTTCCTGCAGTTTTCACTGTAAAACCGAGTTGGAGCTAGTACCTCCCCATATAAATGTATGGAGTGGAGTTTGCAACTGAAAAGAAACTTTGTGTTCCCAACAAGCTAGGTGAAGGACGGCTTTCACACACACTTATCTCTCAGAACTGAGCAAGTGGAGAGACTTTCGTTCATCTAGCACAAAGGGAACGGGTTGCAGGGGAAACATTTACTCTGGTTTCTCAGTCTGTTTCCTAGTGCCGGTTTGAAGTTCCTGCAGTTTTCACTGTAAAACCGAGTTGGAGCTAGTCCCTACCCATATATATGTATGGAGTGGAGTTTGCAACTGAAAAGAAACCATGTGTTCCCAACAAGCTAGTTGAAGGACGGCTTTCACACACACAAATCTCTCAGAACTGAGCATGTGGAGAGACGTACGTTCATCTAGCACAAAGGGAACGGGTTGAAGGAGAAACTTTTACTCTGGTTTCTCAGTCTGTTTCCTAGTGCCGGTATGAAGTTCCTGCAGTTTTCCCTGTAAAACCGAGTTGGAGCTAGTACCTCCCCATATATATGTATGGAGTGGAGTTTGCAACTGAAAAGAAACTTTGTGTTCCCAACAAGCTAGGTGAAGGACGGCTTTCACACACACTTATCTCTCAGAACTGAGCATGTGGAGAGACGTACGTTCATCTAGCACAAAGGGAACGGGTTGCAGGAGAAACTTTTACTCTGGTTTCTCAGTCTGTTTCCTAGTGCCGGTTTGAAGTTCCTGCAGTTTTCACTGTAAAACCGAGTTGGAGCTAGTCCCTACCCATATATATATATGGAGTGGATTTTGCAACTGAAAAGAAACTTTGTGTTCCCAACAAGCTAGGTGAAGGACGGCTTTCACACACACTTATCTCTCAGAACTGAGCATGTGGAGAGACGTTCGTTCATCTAGCACAATGGAAACGGGTTGCAGGGGAAACATTTACTCTGGTTTCTCAGTCTGTTTCCTAGTGCCGGTTTGTAGTTCCTGCAGTTTTCACTGTAAAACAGGGTTGGAGCTAGTACCTCCCCATATATATGTATGGAGTGGTGTTTGCAACTGAAAAGAAACTTTGTGTTCCCAACAAGCTATGTGAAGGAAGGCTTTCACACACACTTATCTCTCAGAACTGAGCATGTGGAGAGACGTTCGTTCATCTAGCACAAAGGGAACGGGTTGCAGGGGAAACATTTACTCTGGTTTCTCAGTCTGTTTCCTAGTGCCGGTTTGAAGTTCCTGCAGTTTTCACTGTAAACCCGGGTTGGAGCTGGTACCTCCCCATATATATGTATGGAGTGGAGTTTGCAACTGAAAAGAAACTTTGTGTTCCCAACAAGCTAGGTGAAGGAAGGCTTTCACACACAGTTATCTCTCAGAACTGAGCATGTGGAGAGACGTTCGTTCATCTAGCACAAAGGGAACGGGTTGCAGGGGAAACATTTACTCTGGTTTCTCAGTCTGTTTCCTACTGCCGGATTGAAGTTCCTGCAGTTTTCACTGTAAAACCGAGTTGGAGCTAGTCCCTCCCCATATATATGTATGGAGTGGAGTTTGCAACTGAAAAGAAACTTTGTGTTCCCAACAAGCTAGGTGAAGGACGGCTTTCACACACAATTATCTCTCAGAACTGAGCATGTGGAGAGACGTTCGTTCATCTAGCACAAAGGGAACGGGTTGCAGGAGAAACTTTTACTCTGGTTTCTCAGTTTGTTTCCTAGTTCCGGTTTGAATTTCCTGCAGTTTTCCCTGTAAAACCGAGTTGGAGCTAGTTCCTCCCCATAAAAATGTATGGAGTGGAGTTTGCAACTAAAAAGAAACTTTGTGTTCCCAACAAGCTAGGTGAAGGACGGCTTTCAAACACAATTTTCTCTCACAACTGAGCATGTGGAGAGACGTTCGTTCATCTAGCAAAAAGGGAACGGGTTGCAGGGGAAACATTTACTCGGGTATCTCAGTCTGTTTCCTAGTGCCGGTTTGAACTTCCTGCAGTTTTCACTGTAAAACCGAGTTGGAGCTAGTACCTCCAAATATATATGTATGGAGTGGGGTTTGAAACTGAAAAGAAACTTTGTGTTCCCAACAAGCTAGGTGAAGGACGGCTTTCACACACACTTATCTCTCAGAACTGAGCATGTGGAGAGACGTTCGTTCATCTAGCACAAAGGGAACGGGTTGCAGGAGAAACTTTTACTCTGGTTTCTCAGTCTGTTTCCTAGTGCCGGTTTGAAGTTCCTGCAGTTTTCACTGTAAAACCGAGTTGGAGCTAGAACCTCCCCATATATATGTATGGATTGGAGTTTGCAACTGAAAAGAAACTTTGTGTTCCCAACAAGCTAGGTGAAGGACGGCTTTCACACACACTTATCTCTCAGAACTGAGCATGTGGAGAGACGTACGTTCATCTAGCACAAAGGGAACAGGTTGCAGGAGAAACTTTTACTCTGGTTTCTCAGTCTGTTTCCTAGTGCCGGTTTGAAGTTCGTGCAGTTTTCACTGTAAAACCGAGTTGGAGCTAGTCCCTACCCATATATATATATGGAGTGGAGTTTGCAACTGAAAAGAAACTTTGTGTTCCCAACAAGCTAGTTAAAGGAAGGCTTTCACACACAGTTATCTCTCAGAAATGAGCATGTGGAGAGACGTTCGTTCATCTAGCACAAAGGGAACGGGTTGCAGGGGAAACATTTACTCTGGTTTCACAGTCTGTTTCCTACTGCCGGATTGAAGTTCCTGCAGTTTTCACTGTAAAACCGAGTTGGAGCTAGTCCCTCCCCATATATATGTATGGAGTGGAGTTTGCAACTGAAAAGAAACTTTGTGTTCCCAACAAGCTAGTTGAAGGACGGCTTTCACACACAATTATCTCTCAGAACTGAGCATGTGGAGAGACGTTCGTTCATCTAGCACAAAGGGAACGGGTTGCAGGAGAAACTTTTACTCTGGTTTCTCAGTTTGTTTCCTAGTGCCGGTTTGAAGTTCCTGCAGTTTTCCCTGTAAAACCGAGTTGGAGCTAGTACCTCCCCATAAAAATGTATGGAGTGGAGTTTGCAACTAAAAAGAAACTTTGTGTTCCCAACAAGCTAGGTGAAGGACGGCTTTCAAACACAATTTTCTCTCACAACTGAGCATGTGGAGAGACGTTCGTTCATCTAGCACAAAGGGAACGGGTTGCAGGGGAAACATTTACTCTGGTATCTCAGTCTGTTTCCTAGTGCCGGTTTGAAGTTCCTGCAGTTTTCACTGTAAAACCGAGTTGGAGCTAGTACCTCCAAATATATATGTATGGAGTGGAGTTTGAAACTGAAAAGAAACTTTGTGTTCCCAACAAGATAGGTGAAGGACGGCTTTCACACACACTTATCTCTCAGAACTGAGCATGTGGAGAGACGTTCGTTCATCTAGCACAAAGGGAACGGGTTGCAGGAGAAACTTTTCTCTGGTTTCCCAGTCTGTTTCCTAGTGCCGGTTTGAAGTTCCTGCAGTTTTCACTGTAAAACCGAGTTGGAGCTAGTCCCTACCCATATATATATATGGAGTGGAGTTTGCAACTGAAAAGAAATTTTGTGTTCCCAACAAGATAGGTGAAGGACGGCTTTCACACACACTTATCTCTCAGAACTGAGCATGTGGAGAGACGTTCGTTCATCTAGCACAAAGGAAACGGGTTGCAGGGGAAACATTTACTCTGGTTTCTCAGTCTGTTTCCTAGTGCCGGTTTGAAGTTCCTGCAGTTTTCACTGTAAAACCGAGTTGGAGCTAGTACCTCCCCATATATATGTATGGATTGGAGTTTGCAACTGAAAAGAAACTTTGTGTTCCCAACAAGCTAGGTGAAGGACGGTTTTCACACACACTTATCTCTCAGAACTGAGCATGTGGAGAGACGTACGTTCATCTAGCACAAAGGGAACGGGTTGCAGGAGAAACTTTTACTCTGGTTTCTCAGTCTGTTTCCTAGTGCCGGTTTGAAGTTCGTGCAGTTTTCACTGTAAAACCGAGTTGGAGCTAGTCTCTACCCATATATATATATGGAGTGGAGTTTGCAACTGAAAAGAAACTTTGTGTTCCCAACAAGCTAGGTGAAGGAAGGCTTTCACACACACTTATCTCTCAGAACTGAGCATGTGGAGAGACGTTCGTTCATCTAGCACAAAGGGAACGGGTTGCAGGGGAAACATTTACTCTGGTTTCTCAGTCTGTTTCCTAGTGCCGGTTGGAAGTTCCTGCCGTTTTCACTGTAAAACCGGTTTGGAGCTGGTACCTCCCCATATATATGTATGGAGTGGAGTTTGCAACTGAAAAGAAACTTTGTGTTCCCAACAAGCTAGTTGAAGGAAGGCTTTCACACACAGTTATCTCTCAGAACTGAGCATGTGGAGAGACGTTCGTTCATCTAGCACAAAGGGATCGGGTTGCAGGGGAAACATTTACTCTGGTTTCTCAGTCTGTTTCCTACTGCCGGATTGAAGTTCCTGCAGTTTTCACTGTAAAACCGAGTTGGAGCTAGTCCCTCCCCATATATATGTATGGAGTGGAGTTTGCAACTGAAAAGAAACTATGTGTTCCCAACAAGCTAAGTGAAGGACGGCTTTCACACACAATTATCTCTCAGAACTGAGCATGTGGAGAGACGTTCGTTCATCTAGCACAAAGGGAACGGGTTGCAGGAGAAACTTTTACTCTGGTCTCTCAGTTTGTTTCCTAGTGCCGGTTTGAAGTTCCTGCAGTTTTCCCTGTAAAACCGAGTTGGAGCTAGTACCTCCCCATAAAAATGTATGGAGTGGAGTTTGCAACTAAAAAGAAACTTTGTGTCCCAACAAGCTAGGTGAAGGACGGCTTTCAAACACAATTTTCTCTCACAACTGAGCATGTGGAGAGACGTTCGTTCATCTAGCACAAAAGGAACGGGTTGCAGGGGAAACATTTACTCTGGTATCTCAGTCTGTTTCCTAGTGCCGGTTTGAAGTTCCTGCAGTTTTCACTGTAAAACCGAGTTGGAGCTAGTACCTCCAAATATATATGTATGGAGTGGAGTTTGAAACTGAAAAGAAACTTTGTGTTCCCAACAAGCTAGGTGAAGGACGGCTTTCACACACACTTATCTCTCAGAACTGAGCATGTGGAGAGACGTTCGTTCATTTAGCACAAAGGGAACGGGTTGCAGGAGAAACTTTTACTCTGGTTTCTCAGTCTGTTTCCTAGTGCCGGTTTGAAGTTCCTGCAGTTTTCACTGTAAAACCGAGTTGGAGCTAGTACCTCCCCATATAAATGTATGGAGTGGAGTTTGCAACTGAAAAGAAACTTTGTGTTCCCAACAAGCTAGGTGAAGGACGGCTTTCACACACACTTATCTCTCAGAACTGAGCATGTGGAGAGACGTTCGTTCATCTAGCACAAAGGGAACGGGTTGCAGGGGAAACATTTACTCTGGTTTCTCAGTCTGTTTCCTAGTGCCGGTTTGAAGTTCCTGCAGTTTTCACTGTAAAACCGAGTTGGAGCTAGTCCCTCCCCATATATATGTATGGAGTGGAGTTTGCAACTGAAAAGAAACCATGTGTTCCCAACAAGCTAGTTGAAGGACGGCTTTCACACACACTAATCTCTCAGAACTGAGCATGTGGAGAGACGTACGTTCATCTAGCACAAAGGGAACGGGTTGAAGGAGAAACTTTTACTCTGGTTTCTCAGTCTGTTTCCTAGTGCCGGTATGAAGTTCCTGCAGTTTTCCCTGTAAAACCGAGTTGGAGCTAGTACCTCCCCATATATATGTATGGAGTGGAGTTTGCAACTGAAGAGAAACTTTGTGTTCCCAACAAGCTAGGTGAAGGACGGCTTTCACACACACTTATCTCTCAGAACTGAGCATGTGGAGAGACGTACGTTCATCTAGCACAAAGGGAACGGGTTGCAGGAGAAACTTTTACTCTGGTTTCTCAGTCTGTTTCCTAGTGCCGGTTTGAAGTTCCTGCAGTTTTCACTGTAAAACCGAGTTGGAGCTAGTCCCTACCCATATATATATATGGAGTGGATTTTGCAACTGAAAAGAAACTTTGTGTTCCCAACAAGCTAGGTGAAGGACGGCTTTCACACACACTTATCTCTCAGAACTGAGCATGTGGAGAGACGTTCGTTCATCTAGCACAATGGAAACGGGTTGCAGGGGAAACATTTACTCTGGTTTCTCAGTCTGTTTCCTAGTGCCGGTTTGTAGTTCCTGCAGTTTTCACTGTAATACAGGGTTGGAGCTAGTACCTCCCCATATATATGTATGGAGTGGAGTTTGCAACTGAAAAGAAACTTTGTGTTCCCAACAAGCTAGTATAAGAACGGCTTTCACACACACTTATCTCTCAGAACTGAGCATGTGGAGAGACGTTCGTTCATCTAGCACAAAGGGAACGGGTTGCAGGGGAAACATTTACTCTGGTTTCTCAGTCTGTTTCCTAGTGCCGGTTTGAAGTTCCTGCAGTTTTCACTGTAAAACCGTGTTGGAGCTAGTCCCTCCCCATACATATGTATGGAGTGGAGATTGAAACTGAAAAGAAACTTTGTGTTCCCAACAAGCTAGGTGAAGGACGGCTTCACACACACTTATCTCTCAGAACTGAGCATGTGGAGAGACGTTCGTTCATCTAGCACAAAGGGAACGGGTTGCAGGAGAAACTTTTACTCTGGTTTCTCAGTCTGTTTCCTAGTGCCGGTTTGAAGTTCCTGCAGTTTTCACTGTAAAACCGAGTTGGAGCTAGTACCTCCCCATATATATGTATGGAGTGGAGTTTGCAACTGAAAAGAAACTTTGTGTTCCCAACAAGCTAGGTGAAGGAAGGCTTTCACACACATTTATCTCTCAGAAATGAGCATGTGGAGAGACGTACGTTCATCTAGCACAAAGGGAACGGGTTTCAGGAGAAACTTTTACTCTGGTTTCTCAGTCTGTTTCCTAGTGCCGGTTTGAAGTTCCTGCAGTTTTCACTGTAAAACCGAGTTGGAGCTAGTCCCTACCCATATATATATATGGAGTGGAGTTTGCAACTGAAAAGAAACTTTGTGTTCCCAACAAGATAGGTGAAGGACGGCTTTCACACACACTTATCTCTCAGAACTGAGCATGTGGAGAGACGTTCGTTCATCTAGCACAAAGGAAACGGGTTGCAGGGGAAACATTTACTCTGGTTTCTCAGTCTGTTTCCTAGTGCCGGTTTGAAGTTCCTGCAGTTTTCACTGTAAAACCGAGTTGGAGCTAGTACCTCCCCATATATATGTATGGATTGGAGTTTGCAACTGAAAAGAAACTTTGTGTTCCCAACAAGCTAGGTGAAGGACGGCTTTCACACACACTTATCTCTCAGAACTGAGCATGTGGAGAGACTTACGTTCATCTAGCACAAAGGGAACGGGTTGCAGGAGAAACTTTTACTCTGGTTTCTCTGTCTGTTTCCTAGTGCCGGTTTGAATTTCGTGCAGTTTTCACTGTAAAACCGAGTTGGAGCTAGTCCCTACCCATATATATATATGGAGTGGAGTTTGCAACTGAAAAGAAACTTTGTGTTCCCAACAAGCTAGGTGAAGGAAGGCTTTCACACACACTTATCTCTCAGAACTGAGCATGTGGAGAGACGTTCGTTCATCTAGCACAAAGGGAACGGGTTGCAGGAGAAACTTTTACTCTGGTTTCTCAGTTTGTTTCCTAGTGCCGGTTTGAAGTTCCTGCAGTTTTCCCTGTAAAACCGAGTTGGAGCTAGTACCTCCCCATAAAAATGTATGGAGTGGAGTTTGCAACTAAAAAGAAACTTTGTGTTCCCAACAAGCTAGGTGAAGGACGGCTTTCAAACACAATTTTCTCTCACAACTGAGCATGTGGAGAGACGTTCGTTCATCTAGCACAAAGGGAACGGGTTGCAGGGGAAACATTTACTCTGGTATCTCAGTCTGTTTCCTAGTGCCGGTTTGAAGTTCCTGCAGTTTTCACTGTAAAACCGTGTTGGAGCTAGTACCTCCAAATATATATGTATGGAGTGGAGTTTGAAACTGAAAAGAAACTTTGTGTTCCCAACAAGATAGGTGAAGGACGGCTTTCACACACACTTATCTCTCAGAACTGAGCATGTGGAGAGACGTTCGTTCATCTAGCACAAAGGGAACGGGTTGCAGGAGAAACTTTTCTCTGGTTTCCCAGTCTGTTTCCTAGTGCCGGTTTGAAGTTCCTGCAGTTTTCACTGTAAAACCGAGTTGGAGCTAGTCCCTACCCATATATATATATGGAGTGGAGTTTGCAACTGAAAAGAAATTTTGTGTTCCCAACAAGATAGGTGAAGGACGGCTTTCACACACACTTATCTCTCAGAACTGAGCATGTGGAGAGACGTTCGTTCATCTAGCACAAAGGAAACGGGTTGCAGGGGAAACATTTACTCTGGTTTCTCAGTCTGTTTCCTAGTGCCGGTTTGAAGTTCCTGCAGTTTTCACTGTAAAACCGAGTTGGAGCTAGTACCTCCCCATATATATGTATGGATTGGAGTTTGCAACTGAAAAGAAACTTTGTGTTCCCAACAAGCTAGGTGAAGGACGGTTTTCACACACACTTATCTCTCAGAACTGAGCATGTGGAGAGACGTACGTTCATCTAGCACAAAGGGAACGGGTTGCAGGAGAAACTTTTACTCTGGTTTCTCAGTCTGTTTCCTAGTGCCGGTTTGAAGTTCGTGCAGTTTTCACTGTAAAACCGAGTTGGAGCTAGTCTCTACCCATATATATATATGGAGTGGAGTTTGCAACTGAAAAGAAACTTTGTGTTCCCAACAAGCTAGGTGAAGGAAGGCTTTCACACACACTTATCTCTCAGAACTGAGCATGTGGAGAGACGTTCGTTCATCTAGCACAAAGGGAACGGGTTGCAGGGGAAACATTTACTCTGGTTTCTCAGTCTGTTTCCTAGTGCCGGTTTGAAGTTCCTGCCGTTTTCACTGTAAAACCGGTTTGGAGCTGGTACCTCCCCATATATATGTATGGAGTGGAGTTTGCAACTGAAAAGAAACTTTGTGTTCCCAACAAGCTAGTTGAAGGAAGGCTTTCACACACAGTTATCTCTCAGAACTGAGCATGTGGAGAGACGTTCGTTCATCTAGCACAAAGGGATCGGGTTGCAGGGGAAACATTTACTCTGGTTTCTCAGTCTGTTTCCTACTGCCGGATTGAAGTTCCTGCAGTTTTCACTGTAAAACCGAGTTGGAGCTAGTCCCTCCCCATATATATGTATGGAGTGGAGTTTGCAACTGAAAAGAAACTATGTGTTCCCAACAAGCTAAGTGAAGGACGGCTTTCACACACAATTATCTCTCAGAACTGAGCATGTGGAGAGACGTTCGTTCATCTAGCACAAAGGGAACGGGTTGCAGGAGAAACTTTTACTCTGGTTTCTCAGTTTGTTTCCTAGTGCCGGTTTGAAGTTCCTGCAGTTTTCCCTGTAAAACCGAGTTGGAGCTAGTACCTCCCCATAAAAATGTATGGAGTGGAGTTTGCAACTAAAAAGAAACTTTGTGTCCCAACAAGCTAGGTGAAGGACGGCTTTCAAACACAATTTTCTCTCACAACTGAGCATGTGGAGAGACGTTCGTTCATCTAGCACAAAAGGAACGGGTTGCAGGGGAAACATTTACTCTGGTATCTCAGTCTGTTTCCTAGTGCCGGTTTGAAGTTCCTGCAGTTTTCACTGTAAAACCGAGTTGGAGCTAGTACCTCCAAATATATATGTATGGAGTGGAGTTTGAAACTGAAAAGAAACTTTGTGTTCCCAACAAGCTAGGTGAAGGACGGCTTTCACACACACTTATCTCTCAGAACTGAGCATGTGGAGAGACGTTCGTTCATTTAGCACAAAGGGAACGGGTTGCAGGAGAAACTTTTACTCTGGTTTCTCAGTCTGTTTCCTAGTGCCGGTTTGAAGTTCCTGCAGTTTTCACTGTAAAACCGAGTTGGAGCTAGTCCCTCCCCATATATATGTATGGAGTGGAGTTTGCAACTGAAAAGAAACCATGTGTTCCCAACAAGCTAGTTGAAGGACGGCTTTCACACACACTAATCTCTCAGAACTGAGCATGTGGAGAGACGTACGTTCATCTAGCACAAAGGGAACGGGTTGAAGGAGAAACTTTTACTCTGGTTTCTCAGTCTGTTTCCTAGTGCCGGTATGAAGTTCCTGCAGTTTTCCCTGTAAAACCGAGTTGGAGCTAGTACCTCCCCATATATATGTATGGAGTGGAGTTTGCAACTGAAAAGAAACTTTGTGTTCCCAACAAGCTAGGTGAAGGACGGCTTTCACACACACTTAACTCTCAGAACTGAGCATGTGGAGAGACGTACGTTCATCTAGCACAAAGGGAACGGGTTGCAGGAGAAACTTTTACTCTGGTTTCTCAGTCTGTTTCCTAGTGCCGGTTTGAAGTTCCTGCAGTTTTCACTGTAAAACCGAGTTGGAGCTAGTCCCTACCCATATATATATATGGAGTGGATTTTGCAACTGAAAAGAAACTTTGTGTTCCCAACAAGCTAGGTGAAGGACGGCTTTCACACACACTTATCTCTCAGAACTGAGCATGTGGAGAGACGTTCGTTCATCTAGCACAATGGAAACGGGTTGCAGGGGAAACATTTACTCTGGTTTCTCAGTCTGTTTCCTAGTGCCGGTTTGTAGTTCCTGCAGTTTTCACTGTAAAACAGGGTTGGAGCTAGTACCTCCCCATATATATGTATGGAGTGGAGTTTGCAACTGAAAAGAAACTTTGTGTTCCCAACAAGCTATGTGAAGGAAGGCTTTCACACACACTTATCTCTCAGAACTGAGCATGTGGAGAGACGTTCGTTCATCTAGCACAAAGGGAACGGGTTGCAGGGGAAACATTTACTCTGGTTTCTCAGTCTGTTTCCTAGTGCCGGTTTGAAGTTCCTGCAGTTTTCACTGTAAACCCGGGTTGGAGCTGGTACCTCCCCATATATATGTATGGAGTGGAGTTTGCAACTGAAAAGAAACTTTGTGTTCCCAACAAGCTAGGTGAAGGAAGGCTTTCACACACAGTTATCTCTCAGAACTGAGCATGTGGAGAGACGTTCGTTCATCTAGCACAAAGGGAACGGGTTGCAGGGGAAACATTTACTCTGGTTTCTCAGTCTGTTTCCTACTGCCGGATTGAAGTTCCTGCAGTTTTCACTGTAAAACCGAGTTGGAGCTAGTCCCTCCCCATATATATGTATGGAGTGGAGTTTGCAACTGAAAAGAAACTTTGTGTTCCCAACAAGCTAGTTGAAGGACGGCTTTCACACACAATTATCTCTCAGAACTGAGCATGTGGAGAGACGTTCGTTCATCTAGCACAAAGGGAACGGGTTGCAGGAGAAACTTTTACTCTGGTTTCTCAGTTTGTTTCCTAGTTCCGGTTTGAAGTTCCTGCAGTTTTCACTGTAAAACCGAGTTGGAGCTAGTTCCTCCCCATAAAAATGTATGGAGTGGAGTTTGCAACTAAAAAGAAACTTTGTGTTCCCAACAAGCTAGGTGAAGGACGGCTTTCAAACACAATTTTCTCTCACAACTGAGCATGTGGAGAGACGTTCGTTCATCTAGCACAAAGGGAACGGGTTGCAGGGGAAACATTTACTCGGGTATCTCAGTCTGTTTCCTAGTGCCGGTTTGAAGTTCCTGCAGTTTTCACTGTAAAACCGAGTTGGAGCTAGTACCTCCAAATATATATGTATGGAGTGGGGTTTGAAACTGAAAAGAAACTTTGTGTTCCCAACAAGCTAGGTGAAGGACGGCTTTCACACACACTTATCTCTCAGAACTGAGCATGTGGAGAGACGTTCGTTCATCTAGCACAAAGGGAACGGGTTGCAGGAGAAACTTTTACTCTGGTTTCTCAGTCTGTTTCCTAGTGCCGGTTTGAAGTTCCTGCAGTTTTCACCGTAAAACCGAGTTGGAGCTAGTACCTCCCCATATAAATGTATGGAGTGGAGTTTGCAACTGAAAAGAAACTTTGTGTTCCCAACAAGCTAGGTGAAGGACGGCTTTCACACACACTTATCTCTCAGAACTGAGCATGTGGAGAGACGTTCGTTCATCTAGCACAAAGGGAACGGGTTGCAGGGGAAACATTTACTCTGGTTTCTCAGTCTGTTTCCTAGTGCCGGTTTGAAGTTCCTGCAGTTTTCACTGTAAAACCTAGTTGGAGCTTGTCCCTCCCCATATATATTTATGGAGTGGAGTTTGCAACTGAAAAGAAACCATGTGTTCCCAACAAGCTAGGTGAAGGACGGCTTTCACACACACTAATCTCTCAGAACTGAGCATGTGGAGAGACGTACGTTCATCTAGCACAAAGGGAACGGGTTGCAGGAGAAACTTTTACTCTGGTTTCTCAGTCTGTTTCCTAGTGCCGGTTTGAAGTTCCTGCAGTTTTCCCTGTAAAAACGAGTTGGAGCTAGTACCTCCCCATATATATATATGGAGTGGAGTTGGCAACTGAAAAGAAACTTTGTGTTCCCAACAAGCTATGTGAAGGAAGGCTTTCACACACACTTATCTCTCAGAACTGAGCATGTGGAGAGACGTTCGTTCATCTAGCACAAAGGGAACGGGTTGCAGGGGAAACATTTACTCTGGTTTCTCAGTCTGTTTCCTAGTGCCGGTTTGAATTTCCTGCAGTTTTCCCTGTAAAACCGATTTGGAGCTAGTACCTCCCCATATATATGTATGGAGTGGAGTTTGCAACTGAAAAGAAACTTTGTGTTCCCAACAAGCTAGGTGAAGGACGGCTTTCACACACACTTATCTCTCAGAACTGAGCATGTGGAGAGACGTACGTTCATCTAGCACAAAGGGAACGGTTTGCAGGAGAAACTTTTACTCTGGTTTCTCAGTCTGTTTCCTAGTGCCGGTTTGAAGTTCCTGCAGTTTTCACTGTAAAACCGAGTTGGAGCTAGTCCCTACCCATATATATATATGGAGTGGAGTTTGCAACTGAAAAGAGACTTTGTGTTCCCAACAAGCTAGGTGAAGGACGGCTTTCACACACACTTATCTCTCAGAACTGAGCATGTGGAGAGACATTCGTTCGTCTAGCACAAAGGAAACGGGTTGCAGGGGAAACATTTACTCTGGTTTCTCAGTCTGTTTCCTAGTGCCGGTTTGTAGTTCCTGCAGTTTTCACTGTAAAACCGGGTTGGAGCTAGTACCTCCCCATATATATGTATGGAGTGGAGTTTGCAACTGAAAAGAAACTTTGTGTTCCCAACAAGCTATGTGAAGGAAGGCTTTCACACACACTTATCTCTCAGAACTGAGCATGTGGAGAGACGTTCGTTCATCTAGCACAAAGGGAACGGGTTGCAGGGGAAACATTTACTCTGGTTTCTCAGTCTGTTTCCTAGTGCCGGTTTGAAGTTCCTGCAGTTTTCCCTGTAAAACCGATTTGGAGCTAGTACCTCCCCATATATATGTATGGAGTGGAGTTTGCAACTGAAAAGAAACTTTGTGTTCCCAACAAGCTAGGTGAAGGACGGCTTTCACACACACTTATCTCTCAGAACTGAGCATGTGGAGAGACGTACGTTCATCTAGCAAAAAGGGAACGGGTTGCATGAGAAACTTTTACTCTGGTTTCTCAGTCTGTTTCCTAGTGCCGGTTTGAAGTTCCTGCAGTTTTCACTGTAAAACCGAGTTGGAGCTAGTACCTCCCCATATATATGTATGGAGTGGAATTTGCAACTGAAAAGAAACTTTGTGTTCCCAACAAGCTAGGTGAAGGAGGGCTTTCACACACACTTATCTCTCAGAACTGAGCATGTGGAGAGACTTTCGTTCATCTAGCACAAAGGGAACGGGTTGCAGGAGAAACTTTTACTCTGGATTCTCAGTCTGTTTCCTAGTGCCGGTATGAAGTTCCTGCAGTTTTCACTGTAAAACCGAGTTGGAGCTAGTCCTACCCATATATATATATGGAGTGGAGTTTGCAACTGGAAAGAAACTTTGTGTTCCCAACAAGCTAGGTGAAGGACGGCTTTCACACACAATTATCTCTCAGAACTGAGCATATGGAGAGACGTTCGTTCATCTAGCACAAAGGAAACGGGTTGCAGGGGAAACATGTACTCTGGTTTCTCAGTCTGTTTCCTAGTGCCGGTTTGAAGTTCCTGCAGTTTTCACTGTAAAACCGGGTTGGAGCTAGTACTTCCCCATATATATGTATGGAGTGGAGTTTGCAACTGAAAAGAAACTTTGTGTTCCCAACAAGCTAGGTGAAGGACGGCTTTCACACACACTTATCTCTCAGAACTGAGCATGTGGAGAGAATTTCGTTCATCTAGCACAAAGGGAACGGGATGCAGGAGAAACTTTTACTCTGGTTTCTCAGTCTGTTTCCTAGTGCCGGTTTGAAGTTCCTGCAGTTTTCACTGTAAAACCGAGTTGGAGCTAGTACCTCCCCATATAAATGTATGGAGTGGAGTTTGCAACTAAAAAGAAACTTTGTGTTCCCAACAAGCTAGGTGAAGGACGGCTTTCAAACACAATTATCTCTCAGAACTGAGCATGTGGAGAGACGTTCGTTCATCTAGCACAATGGAAACGGGTTGCAGGGGAAACATTTACTCTGGTTTCTCAGTCTGTTTCCTAGTGCCGGTTTGTAGTTCCTGCAGTTTTCACTGTAAAACAGGGTTGGAGCTAGTACCTCCCCATATATATGTATGGAGTGGAGTTTGCAACTGAAAAGAAACTTTGTGTTCCCAACAAGCTATGTGAAGGAAGGCTTTCACACACACTTATCTCTCAGAACTGAGCATGTGGAGAGACGTTCGTTCATCTAGCACAAAGGGAACGGGTTGCAGGGGAAACATTTACTCTGGTTTCTCAGTCTGTTTCCTAGTGCCGGTTTGAAGTTCCTGCAGTTTTCACTGTAAACCCGGGTTGGAGCTGGTACCTCCCCATATATATGTATGGAGTGGAGTTTGCAACTGAAAAGAAACTTTGTGTTCCCAACAAGCTAGGTGAAGGAAGGCTTTCACACACAGTTATCTCTCAGAACTGAGCATGTGGAGAGACGTTCGTTCATCTAGCACAAAGGGAACGGGTTGCAGGGGAAACATTTACTCTGGTTTCTCAGTCTGTTTCCTACTGCCGGATTGAAGTTCCTGCAGTTTTCACTGTAAAACCGAGTTGGAGCTAGTCCCTCCCCATATATATTTATGGAGTGGAGTTTGCAACTGAAAAGAAACTTTGTGTTCCCAACAAGCTAGGTGAAGGACGGCTTTCACACACAATTATCTCTCAGAACTGAGCATGTGGAGAGACGTTCGTTCATCTAGCACAAAGGGAACGGGTTGCAGGAGAAACTTTTACTCTGGTTTCTCAGTTTGTTTCCTAGTTCCGGTTTGAAGTTCCTGCAGTTTTCACTGTAAAACCGAGTTGGAGCTAGTTCCTCCCCATAAAAATGTATGGAGTGGAGTTTGCAACTAAAAAGAAACTTTGTGTTCCCAACAAGCTAGGTGAAGGACGGCTTTCAAACACAATTTTCTCTCACAACTGAGCATGTGGAGAGACGTTCGTTCATCTAGCACAAAGGGAACGGGTTGCAGGGGAAACATTTACTCGGGTATCTCAGTCTGTTTCCTAGTGCCGGTTTGAAGTTCCTGCAGTTTTCACTGTAAAACCGAGTTGGAGCTAGTACCTCCAAATATATATGTATGGAGTGGGGTTTGAAACTGAAAAGAAACTTTGTGTTCCCAACAAGCTAGGTGAAGGACGGCTTTCACACACACTTATCTCTCAGAACTGAGCATGTGGAGAGACGTTCGTTCATCTAGCACAAAGGGAACGGGTTGCAGGAGAAACTTTTACTCTGGTTTCTCAGTCTGTTTCCTAGTGCCGGTTTGAAGTTCCTGCAGTTTTCACCGTAAAACCGAGTTGGAGCTAGTACCTCCCCATATAAATGTATGGAGTGGAGTTTGCAACTGAAAAGAAACTTTGTGTTCCCAACAAGCTAGGTGAAGGACGGCTTTCACACACACTTATCTCTCAGAACTGAGCATGTGGAGAGACGTTCGTTCATCTAGCACAAAGGGAACGGGTTGCAGGGGAAACATTTACTCTGGTTTCTCAGTCTGTTTCCTAGTGCCGGTTTGAAGTTCCTGCAGTTTTCACTGTAAAACCTAGTTGGAGCTTGTCCCTCCCCATATATATTTATGGAGTGGAGTTTGCAACTGAAAAGAAACCATGTGTTCCCAACAAGCTAGGTGAAGGACGGCTTTCACACACACTAATCTCTCAGAACTGAGCATGTGGAGAGACGTACGTTCATCTAGCACAAAGGGAACGGGTTGCAGGAGAAACTTTTACTCTGGTTTCTCAGTCTGTTTCCTAGTGCCGGTTTGAAGTTCCTGCAGTTTTCCCTGTAAAAACGAGTTGGAGCTAGTACCTCCCCATATATATGTATGGAGTGGAGTTGGCAACTGAAAAGAAACTTTGTGTTCCCAACAAGCTATGTGAAGGAAGGCTTTCACACACACTTATCTCTCAGAACTGAGCATGTGGAGAGACGTTCGTTCATCTAGCACAAAGGGAACGGGTTGCAGGGGAAACATTTACTCTGGTTTCTCAGTCTGTTTCCTAGTGCCGGTTTGAATTTCCTGCAGTTTTCCCTGTAAAACCGATTTGGAGCTAGTACCTCCCCATATATATGTATGGAGTGGAGATTGCAACTGAAAAGAAACTTTGTGTTCCCAACAAGCTAGGTGAAGGACGGCTTTCACACACACTTATCTCTCAGAACTGAGCATGTGGAGAGACGTACGTTCATCTAGCACAAAGGGAACGGTTTGCAGGAGAAACTTTTACTCTGGTTTCTCAGTCTGTTTCCTAGTGCCGGTTTGAAGTTCCTGCAGTTTTCACTGTAAAACCGAGTTGGAGCTAGTCCCTACCCATATATATGTATGGAGTGGAGTTTGCAACTGAAAAGAGACTTTGTGTTCCCAACAAGCTAGGTGAAGGACGGCTTTCACACACACTTATCTCTCAGAACTGAGCATGTGGAGAGACATTCGTTCGTCTAGCACAAAGGAAACGGGTTGCAGGGGAAACATTTACTCTGGTTTCTCAGTCTGTTTCCTAGTGCCGGTTTGTAGTTCCTGCAGTTTTCACTGTAAAACCGGGTTGGAGCTAGTACCTCCCCATATATATGTATGGAGTGGAGTTTGCAACTGAAAAGAAACTTTGTGTTCCCAACAAGCTATGTGAAGGAAGGCTTTCACACACACTTATCTCTCAGAACTGAGCATGTGGAGAGACGTTCGTTCATCTAGCACAAAGGGAACGGGTTGCAGGGGAAACATTTACTCTGGTTTCTCAGTCTGTTTCCTAGTGCCGGTTTGAAGTTCCTGCAGTTTTCCCTGTAAAACCGATTTGGAGCTAGTACCTCCCCATATATATGTATGGAGTGGAGTTTGCAACTGAAAAGAAACTTTGTGTTCCCAACAAGCTAGGTGAAGTACGGCTTTCACACACACTTATCTCTCAGAACTGAGCATGTGGAGAGACGTACGTTCATCTAGCACAAAGGGAACGGGTTGCATGAGAAACTTTTACTCTGGTTTCTCAGTCTGTTTCCTAGTGCCGGTTTGAAGTTCCTGCAGTTTTCACTGTAAAACCGAGTTGGAGCTAGTACCTCCCCATATATATGTATGGAGTGGAATTTGCAACTGAAAAGAAACTTTGTGTTCCCAACAAGCTAGGTGAAGGAGGGCTTTCACACACACTTATCTCTCAGAACTGAGCATGTGGAGAGACTTTCGTTCATCTAGCACAAAGGGAACGGGTTGCAGGAGAAACTTTTTCTCTGGATTCTCAGTCTGTTTCCTAGTGCCGGTATGAAGTTCCTGCAGTTTTCACTGTAAAACCGAGTTGGAGCTAGTCCTACCCATATATATATATGGAGTGGAGTTTGCAACTGGAAAGAAACTTTGTGTTCCAAACAAGCTAGGTGAAGGACGGCTTTCACACACAATTATCTCTCAGAACTGAGCATATGGAGAGACGTTCGTTCATCTAGCACAAAGGAAACGGGTTGCAGGGGAAACATGTACTCTGGTTTCTCAGTCTGTTTCCTAGTGCCGGTTTGAAGTTCCTGCAGTTTTCACTGTAAAACCGGGTTGGAGCTAGTACTTCCCCATATATATGTATGGAGTGGAGTTTGCAACTGAAAAGAAACTTTGTGTTCCCAACAAGCTAGGTGAAGGACGGCTTTCACACACACTTATCTCTCAGAACTGAGCATGTGGAGAGAATTTCGTTCATCTAGCACAAAGGGAACGGGATGCAGGAGAAACTTTTACTCTGGTTTCTCAGTCTGTTTCCTAGTGCCGGTTTGAAGTTCCTGCAGTTTTCACTGTAAAACCGAGTTGGAGCTAGTACCTCCCCATATAAATGTATGGAGTGGAGTTTGCAACTAAAAAGAAACTTTGTGTTCCCAACAAGCTAGGTGAAGGACGGCTTTCAAACACAATTATCTCTCAGAACTGAGCATGTGGAGAGACGTTCGTTCATCTAGCTCAAAGGGAACGGGTTGCAGGGGAAACATTTACTCTGGTTTCTCAGTCTGTTTCCTAGTGCCGGTTTGAAGTTCCTGCAGTTTTCACTGTAAAACCGAGTTGGAGCTAGTACCTCCCCATATATATGTATGGAGTGGAGTTTGCAACTTAAAAGAAACTTTGTGTTCCCAACAAGCTAGGTGAAGTACGGCTTTCACACACACTTATCTCTCAGAACTGAGCATGTGGAGAGACGTTCATTCATCTTGCACAAAGGGAACGGGTTGCAGGAGAAACTTTTACTCTGGTTTCTCAGTTTGTTTCCTATTGCCGGTTTGAAGTTCCTGCAGTTTTCCCTGTAAAACCGAGTTGGAGCTAGTACCTCCCCATATATATATATGGAGTGGAGTTTGCAACTGAAAAGAAACTTTGTGTTCCCAACAAGCTAGGTGAAGGACGGCTTTCACACACACTTATCTCTCAGAACTGAGCATTTGGAAAGACGTTCGTTCATCTAGCACAAAGGGAACGGGTTGCAGGGGAAACATTTACTCTGGTTTCTCAGTAGTTTTCCTAGTGCCGGTTTGAAGTTCCTGCAGTTTTCACTGTAAAACCGAGTTCTAGCTAGTCCCTACCCATATATATATATGGAGTGGAGTTTGCAACTGAAAAGAAACTTTGTGTTCCCAACAAGCTAGGTGAAGGACGGCTTTCACACACACTTATCTCTCAGAACTGAGCATGTGGAGAGACGTTCGTTCATCTAGCACAAAGGGAACGGGTTGCAGGGGAAACATTTACTCTGGTTTCTCAGTCTGTTTCCTAGTGCCGGTTTGAATTTCCTGCAGTTTTCACTGTAAAACCGAGTTGTGCTAGTCCCTTCCCATATATATGTATGGAGTGGAGTTTGCAACTGAAAAGAAACTTTGTGTTCCCAACAAGCTATGTGAAGGAAGGCTTTCACACACACTTATCTCTCAGAACTGAGCATGTGGAGAGACGTTCGTTCAACTAGCACAAAGGGAACGGTTTGCAGGAAATACTTTTACTCTGGTTTCTCAGTCTGTTTCCTAGTGCCGGTTTGAAGTTCCTGCAGTTTTCACTGTAAAACCGAGTTGGAACTAGTCCCTTCCTATATATATATATGGAGTGGAGTTTGCAACTGAAAAGAAACTTTGTGTTCCCAACAAGCTAGGTGAAGGACGGCTTTCACACACACTTATCTCTCAGAACTTAGCATGTGGAGAGACGTTCGTTCATCTAGCACAAAATTAACGGGTTGCAGGGGAAACATTTACTCTGGTTTCTCAGTCTGTTTCCTAGTGCCGGTTTGAAGTTCCTGCAGTTTTCACTGTAAAACGGAGTTGGAGGTAGTACTTCCCCATATATATGTAAGGAGTGGAGTTTGCAACTGAAAAGAAACTTTGTGTTCCCAACAAGCTAGGTGAAGGACGGCTTTCACACACACTTATCTCTCAGAACTGAGCATGTGGAGAGACGTACGTTCATCTAGCACAAAGGGAACGGGTTTCAGGAGAAACATTTACTCTGGTTTCTCAGTCTGTTTCCTAGTGCCGGTTTGAAGTTCCTGCAGTTTTCACTGTAAAACCGAGTTGGAGCTAGTACCTCCCCATATATATGTATGGAGTGGAGTTTGCAACTGAAAAGAAACTTTGTGTTCCCAACAAGCTAGTTTAAGGACGGCTTTCACACACACTTATCTCTCAGAACTGAGCATGTGGAGAGACGTTCGTTCATCTAGCACAAAGGGAACGGGTTGCAGGGGAAACATTTACTCTGGTTTCTCAGTCTGTTTCCTAGTGCCGGTTTGAAGTTCCTGCAGTTTTCACTGTAAAACCGAGTTGGAGCTAGTCCCTCCCCATATATATGTATGGAGTGGAGTTTGCAACTCAAAAGAAACTTTGTGTTCCCAACAAGCTAGGTGAAGGACGGCTTTCACACACACTTATCTCTCAGAACTGAGCATGTGGAGAGACTTTCGTTTATCTAGCACAAAGGAAACGGGTTGCAAGGGAAACATTTACTCTGGTTTCTCAGTCTGTTTCCTAGTGCCGGTTTGAAGTTCCTGCAGTTTTCACTGTAAAACCGAGTTGGAGCTAGTACCTCCCCATATATATGTATGGAGTGGAGTTTGCAACTGAAAAGAAACTTTGTGTTCCCAACAAGCTAGGTGAAGGGCGGCTTTCACACACACTTATCTCTCAGAACTGAGCATGTGGAGAGACGTTCGTTCATCTAGCACAAAGGGAACGGGTTGCAGGAGAAACTTTTACTCTGGTTTCTCAGTCTGTTTCCTAGTGCCGGTTTGAAGTTCGTGCAGTTTTCACTGTAAACCCGAGTTGGAGCTAGTCCCTACCCATATATATATATGGAGTGGAGTTTGCAACTGAAAAGAAACTTTGTGTTCCCAACAAGCTAGGTGAAGGACGGCTTTCACACACACTTATCTCTCAGAACTGAGCATTTGGAGAGACGTTCGTTCATCTAGCACAAAGGAAACGGGTTGCAGGGGAAACATTTACTCTGGTTTCTCAGTCTGTTTCCTAGTGCCGGTTTGAAGTTCCTGCAGTTTTCACTGTAAAACGGAGTTGGAGGTAGTACTTCCCCATATATATGTAAGGATTGGAGTTTGCAACTGAAAAGAAACTTTGTGTTCCCAACAAGCTAGGTGAAGGACGGCTTTCACACACACTTATCTCTCAGAACTGAGCATGTGGAGAGACGTACGTTCATCTAGCACAAAGGGAACGGGTTTCAGGAGAAACATTTACTCTGGTTTCTCAGTCTGTTTCCTAGTGCCGGTTTGAAGTTCCTGCAGTTTTCACTGTAAAACCGAGTTGGAGCTAGTACCTCCCCATATATATGTATGGAGTGGAGTTTGCAACTGAAAAGAAACTTTGTGTTCCCAACAAGCTAGTTTAAGGACGGCTTTCACACACACTTATCTCTCAGAACTGAGCATGTGGAGAGACGTTCGTTCATCTAGCACAAAGGGAACGGGTTGCAGGGGAAACATTTACTCTGGTTTCTCAGTCTGTTTCCTAGTGCCGGTTTGAAGTTCCTGCAGTTTTCACTGTAAAACCGAGTTGGAGCTAGTCCCTCCCCATATATATGTATGGAGTGGAGTTTGCAACTGAAAAGAATCTTTGTGTTCCCAACAAGCTAGGTGAAGGACGGCTTTCACACACACTTATCTCTCAGAACTGAGCATGTGGAGAGACTTTCGTTCATCTAGCACAAAGGAAACGGGTTGCAAGGGAAACATTTACTCTGGTTTCTCAGTCTGTTTCCTAGTGCCGGTTTGAAGTTCCTGCAGTTTTCACTGTAAAACCGAGTTGGAGCTAGTACCTCCCCATATATATGTATGGAGTGGAGTTTGCAACTGAAAAGAAACTTTGTGTTCCCAACAAGCTAGGTGAAGGGCGGCTTTCACACACACTTATCTCTCAGAACTGAGCATGTGGAGAGACGTTCGTTCATCTAGCACAAAGGGAACGGGTTGCAGGAGAAACTTTTACTCTGGTTTCTCAGTCTGTTTCCTAGTGCCGGTTTGAAGTTCGTGCAGTTTTCACTGTAAACCCGAGCTGGAGCTAGTCCCTACCCATATATATATATGGAGTGGAGTTTGCAACTGAAAAGAAACTTTGTGTTCCCAACAAGCTAGGTGAAGGACGGCTTTCAAACACACTTATCTCTCAGAACTGAGCATGTGGAGAGACGTTCGTTCATCTAGCACAAAGGGAACGGGTGGCAGGGGAAACATTTACTCTGGTTTCTCAGTCTGTTTCCTAGTGCCGGTTTGAAGTTCCTGCAGTTTTCACTGTAAAACCGAGTTGGAGCTAGTTCCTTCCCATATATATGTATGGAGTGGAGTTTGCAACTGAAAAGAAACTTTGTGTTCCCAACAAGCTAGGTGAAGGCGGCTTTCACATACACTTATCTCTCAGAACTGAGCATGTGGAGAGACGTACGTTCATCTAGCACAAAGGGAACGGTTTTCAGGAGAAACATTTACTCTGGTTTCTCAGTCTGTTTCCTAGTGCCGGTTTGAAGTTCCTGCAGTTTTCACTGTAAAACCGAGTTGGAGCTAGTACCTCCCCATATATATGTATGGAGTGGAGTTTGCAACTGAAAAGAAACTTTGTGTTCCCAACAAGCTAGTTTAAGGACGGCTTTCACACACACTTATATCTCAGAACTGAGCATGTGGAGAGACGTTCGTTCATCTAGCACAAATGGAACGGGTTGAAGGGGAAACATTTACTCTGGTTTCTCAGTCTGTTTCCTAGTGCCGGTTTGAAGTTCCTGCAGTTTTCACTGTAAAACCGTGTTGGAGCTAGTCCCTCCCCATACATATGTATGGAGTGGAGTTTGCAACTGAAAAGAAACTTTGTGTTCCCAACAAGCTAGGTGAAGGACGGCTTTCACACACACTTAGCTCACAGAACTGAGCATGTGGAGAGACGTTCGTTCATCTAGCACAAATGGAACGGGTTGCAGGAAAAACTTTTACTCTGGTTTCTCAGTCTGTTTCCTAGTGCCGGTTTGAAGTTCCTGCAGTTTTCCCTGTAAAACCGAGTTGGAGCTAGTACCTCCCCATATAAATGTATGGAGTGGAGTTTGCAACTAAAAAGAAACTTTGTGTTCCCAACAAACTAGGTGAAGGACGGCTTTCAAAGACAATTATCTCTCACAACTGAGCATGTGGAGAGACGTTCGTTCATCTAGCACAAAGGGAACGGGTTGCAGGGGAAACATTTACTCTGGTTTCTTAGTCTGTTTCCTAGTGCCGGTTTGAAGTTCCTGCACTTTTCACTGTAAAACCGGGTTGGAGCTAGTACCTCCCCATATATATGTATGGAGTGGAGTTTGCAACTGAAAAGAAATTTGGTGTTCCCAACAAGCTAGGTGAAGGACTGCTTTCACACACACTTATCTCTCAGAACTGAGCATGTGGAGAGACGTTCGTTCATCTAGCACAAAGGGAACGGGTTGCAGGGGAAACATTTACTCTGGTTTCTCAGTCTGTTTCCTAGTGCCGGTTTGAAGTTCCTGCAGTTTTCACTGTAAAACCGAGTTGGAGCTAGTCCCTCCCCATATATATGTATGGAGTGGAGTTTGCAACTGAAAAGAAACTTTGTGTTTCCAACAAGCTAGGTGAAGGACGGCTTTCACACACACTTATCTCTCAGAACTGAGCATGTGGAGAGACGTTCGTTCATCTAGCACAAAGGGAACGGGTTGAAGGAAAAACTTTTACTCTGCTTTCTCAGTCTGTTTCCTAGTGCTGGTTTGAAGTTCGTGCAGTATTCACTGTAAAACCGAGTTGGAGCTAGTCCCTACCCATATATATATATGGAGTGGAGTTTGCAACTGTAAAGAAACTTTGTGTTCCCAACAAGCTAGGTGAAGGACGGCTTTCACACACACTTATCTCTCAGAACTGAGCATGTGGAGAGACGTTCGTTCATCTAGCACAAAGTTAACGGGTTGCAGGGGAAACATTTACTCTGGTTTCTCAGTCTGTTTCCTAGTGCCGGTTTGAAGTTCCTGCAGTTTTCACTGTAAAATCGAGTTGGAGCTAGTCCCTCCCCATATATATGTATGGATTGAAGTTTGCAACTGAAAAGAAACTTTGTGTTCCCAACAAGCTAGGTGAAGGACGGCTTTCACACAGACTTATCTCTCAGAACTGAGCATGTGGAGAGACGTACGTTCATCTAGCAAAAAGGGAACATGTTGCAGGGGAAACATTTACTCTGGTTTCTCAGTCTGTTTCCTAGTGCCGGTTTGAAGTTCCTGCAGTTTTCCCTGTAAACCCGATTTGGAGCTAGTACCTCCCCATATATATGTATGGAGTGGAGTTTGCAACTGAAAAGAAACTTTGTGTTCCCAACAAGCTAGGTGAAGGACGGCTTTCACACACAATTATCTCTCAGAACTGAGCATGTGGAGAGACGTACATTCATCTAGCACAAAGGGAACGGGTTGCAGGAGAAACTTTTACTCTGGTTTCTCAGTCTGTTTCCTAGTGCCGGTTTGAAGTTCCTGCAGTTTTCACTGTAAAACCGAGTTGGAGCTAGTACCTCCCCATATATATGTATGGAGTGGAGTTTGCAACTGAAAAGAAACTTTGTGTTCCCAACAAGCTAGGTTAAGGACGGCTTTCACACACATTTATCTCTCAGACCTGAGCATGTGGAGAGACGTACGTTCATCTAGCACAAAGGGAACGGGTTTCAGGAGAAACTTTTACTCTGGTTTCTCAGTCTGTTTCCTAGTGCCGGTTTGAAGTTCCTGCAGTTTTCACTGTAAAACCGAGTTGGAGCTAGTCCCTACCCATATATATATATGGAGTGGAGTTTGCAACTGAAAAGAAACTTTGTGTTCCCAACAAGATAGGTGAAGGACGGCTTTCACACACACTTATCTCTCAGAACTGAGCATGTGGAGAGACGTTCGTTCATCTAGCACAAAGGAAACGGGTTGCAGGATAAACATTTACTCTGGTTTCTCAGTCTGTTTCCTAGTGCCGGTTTGAAGTTCCTGCAGTTTTCACTGTAAAACCGAGTTGGAGCTAGTACCTCCCCATATATATGTATGGATTGGAGTTTGCAACTGAAAAGAAACTTTGTGTTCACAACAAGCTAGGAGAAGGACGGCTTTCACACACACTTATCTCTCAGAACTGAGCATGTGGAGAGACGTACGTTCATCTAAAACAAAGGGAACGGGTTGCAGGAGAAACTTTTACTCTGGTTTCTCAGTCTGTTTCCTAGTGCCGGTTTGAAGTTCGTGCAGTTTTCACTGTAAAACCGAGTTGGAGCTAGTCCCTACCCATATATATATATGGAGTGGAGTTTGCAACTGAAAAGAAACTTTGTGTTCCCAACAAGCTAGGTGAAGGAAGGCTTTCACACACACTTATCTCTCAGAACTGAGCATGTGGAGAAACGTTCGTTCATCTAGCACAAAGGGAACGGGTTGCAGGGGAAACATTTACTCTGGTTTCTCAGTCTGTTTCCTAGTGCCGGTTTGAAGATCCTGCAGTTTTCACTGTAAAACCGGGTTGGAGCTGGTACCTCCCCATATATATGTATGGAGTGGAGTTTGCAACTGAAAAGAAACTTTGTGTTCCCAACAAGCTAGGTGAATGAAGGCTTTCACACACAGTTATCTCTCAGAACTGAGCATGTGGAGAGACTTTCGTTCATCTAGCACAAAGGGAACGGGTTGCAGGGGAAACATTTACTCTGGTTTCTCAGTCTGTTTCCTACTGCCGGATTGAAGTTCCTGCAGTTTTCACTGTAAAACCGAGTTGGAGCTAGTCCCTACCCATATATATGTATGGAGTGGAGTTTGCAACTGAAAAGAAACTTTGTGTTCCCAACAAGCTAGTTGAAGGACGGCTTTCACACACAATTATCTCTCAGAACTGAGCATGTGGAGAGACGTTCGTTCATCTAGCACAAAGGGAACGGGTTGCAGGAGAAACTTTTACTCTGGTTTCTCAGTTTGTTTCCTAGTGCCGGTTTGAAGTTCCTGCAGTTTTCCCTGTAAAACCGAGTTGGAGCTAGTACCTTCCCATAAAAATGTATGGAGTGGAGTTTGCAACTAAAAAGAAACTTTGTGTTCCCAACAAGCTAGGTGAAGGACGGCTTTCAAACACAATTTTCTCTCACAACTGAGCATGTGGAGAGACGTTCGTTCATCTAGCACAAAGGGAACGGGTTGCAGGGGAAACATTTACTCTGGTATCTCAGTCTGTTTCCTAGTGCCGGTTTGAAGTTCCTGCAGTTTTCACTGTAAAACCGAGTTGGAGCTAGTACCTCCAAATATATATGTATGGAGTGGTGTTTGAAACTGAAAAGAAACTTTGTGTTCCCAACAAGCTAGGTGAAGGACGGCTTTCACACACACTTATCTCTCAGAACTGAGCATGTGGAGAGACGTTCGTTCATCTAGCACAAAGGGAACGGGTTGCAGGAGAAACTTTTACTCTGGTTTCTCAGTCTGTTTCCTAGTGCCGGTTTGAAGTTCCTGCAGTTTTCACTGTAAAACCGAGTTGGAGCTAGTCCCTACCCATATATATATATGGAGTGGAGTTTGCAACTGAAAAGAAACTTTGTGTTCCCAACAAGATAGGTGAAGGACGGCTTTCACACACACTTATCTCTCAGAACTGAGCATGTGGAGAGACGTTCGTTCATCTAGCACAAAGGGAACGGGTTGCAGGGGAAACATTTACTCTGGTTTCTCAGTCTGTTTCCTAGTGTCGGTTTGAAGTTCCTGCAGTTTTCACTGTAAAACCGAGTTGGAGCTAGTACCTTCCCATATATATGTATGGAGTGGAGTTTGCAACTGAAAAGAAACTTTGTGTTCCCAACAAGCTAGGTGAAGGACGGCTTTCACACACACTTATCTCTCAGAACTGAGCATGTGGAGAGACGTACGTTCATCTAGCACAAAGGGAACGGGTTGCAGGAGAAACTTTTACTCTGGTTTCTCAGTCTCTTTCCTTGTGCCGGTTTGAAGTTCGTGCAGTTTTCACTGTAAAACCGAGTTGGAGCTAGTCCCTACCCATATATATATATGGAGTGGAGTTTGCAACTGAAAAGAAACTTTGTGTTCCCAACAAGCTAGGTGAAGGAAGGCTTTCACACACACTTATCTCTCAGAACTGAGCATGTGGAGAGACGTTCGTTCATCTAGCACAAAGGGAACGGGTTGCAGGGGAAACTTTTACTCTGGTTTCTCAGTCTGTTTCCTAGTGCCGGTTTGAAGTTCCTGCAGTTTTCACTGTAAAACCGGGTTGGAGCTGGTACCTCCCCATATATATGTATGGAGTGGAGTTTGCAACTGAAAAGAAACTTTGTGTTCCCAACAAGCTAGGTGAAGGAAGGCTTTCACACACAGTTATCTCTCAGAACTGAGCATGTGGAGAGACGTTCGTTCATCTAGCACAAAGGGAACGGGTTGCAGGGGAAACATTTACTCTGGTTTCTCAGTCTGTTTCCTACTGCCGGATTGAAGTTCCTGCAGTTTTCACTGTAAAATCGAGTTGGAGCTAGTCCCTCCCCATATATATGTATGGATTGGAGTTTGCAACTGAAAAGAAACTTTCTGTTCCCAACAAGCTAGGTGAAGGACGGCTTTCACACACAATTATCTCTCAGAACTGAGCATGTGGAGAGACGTTCGTTCATCTAGCACAAAGGGAACGGGTTGCAGGAGAAACTTTTACTCTGGTTTCTCAGTTTGTTTCCTAGTGCCGGTTTGAAGTTCCTGCAGTTTTCCCTGTAAAACCGAGTTGGAGCTAGTACCTCCCCATAAAAATGTATGGAGTGGAGTTTGCAACTAAAAAGTAACTTTGTGTTCCCAACAAGCTAGGTGAAGGACGGCTTTCAAACACAATTTTCTCTCACAACTGAGCATGTGGAGAGACGTTCGTTCATCTAGCACAAAGGGAACGGGTTGCAGGGGAAACATTTACTCTGGTATCTCAGTCTGTTTCCTAGTGCCGGTTTGAAGTTCCTGCAGTTTTCACTGTAAAACCGAGTTGGAGCTAGTACCTCCAAATATATATGTATGGAGTGGAGTTTGAAACTGAAAAGAAACTTTGTGTTCCCAACAAGCTAGGTGAAGGACGGCTTTCACACACACTTATCTCTCAGAACTGAGCATGTGGAGAGACGTTCGTTCATCTAGCACAAAGGGAACGGGTTGCAGGAGAAACTTTTACTCTGGTTTCTCAGTCTGTTTCCTAGTGCCGGTTTGAAGTTCCTGCATTTTTCACTGTAAAACCGAGTTGGAGCTAGTACCTCCCCATATAAATGTATGGAGTGGAGTTTGCAACTGAAAAGAAACTTTGTGTTCCCAACAAGCTAGGTGAAGGACGGCTTTCACACACACTTATCTCTCAGAACTGAGCATGTGGAGAGACGTTCGTTCATCTAGCACAAAGGGAACGGGTTGCAGGGGAAACATTTACTCTGGTTTCTCAGTCTGTTTCCTAGTGCCGGTTTGAAGTTCCTGCAGTTTTCACTGTAAAACCGATTTGGAGCTAGTCCCTCCCCATATATATGTATGGAGTGGAGTTTGCAACTGAAAAGAAACCATGTGTTCCCAACAAGCTAGGTGAAGGACGGCTTTCACACACACTAATCTCTCAGAACTGAGCATGTGGAGAGACGTACGTTCATCTAGCACAAAGGGAACGGGTTGCAGGAGAAACTTTTACTCTGGTTTCTCAGTCTGTTTCCTAGTGCCGGTTTGAAGTTCCTGCAGTTTTCCCTGTAAAACCGAGTTGGAGCTAGTACCTCCCCATATATATGTATGGAGTGGAGTTTGCAACTGAAAAGAAACTTTGTGTTCCCAACAAGCTACGTGAAGGACGGCTTTCACACACACTTATCTCTCAGAACTGAGCATGTGGAGAGACGTACGTTCATCTAGCACAAAGGGAACGGGTTGCAGGAGAAACTTTTACTCTGGTTTCTCAGTATGTTTCCTAGTGCCGGTTTGAAGTTCCTGCAGTTTTCACTGTAAAACCGAGTTGGAGCTAGTCCCTACCCATATATATATATGGAGTGGATTTTGCAACTGAAAAGAATCTTTGTGTTCCCAACAAGCTAGGTGAAGAACGGCTTTCACACACACTTATCCCTCAGAACTGAGCATGTGGAGAGACGTTCGTTCATCTAGCACAATGGAAACGGGTGGCAGGGGAAACATTTAATCTGGTTTCTCAGTCTGTTTCCTAGTGCCGGTTTGTAGTTCCTGCAGTTTTCACTGTAAAACAGGGTTGGAGCTAGTACCTCCCCATATATATGTATGGAGTGGAGTTTGCAACTGAAAAGAAACTTTGTGTTCCCAACAAGCTAGGTGAAGGACGGCTTTCACACACACTTATCTCTCAGAACTGAGCATGTGGAGAGACGTTCGTTCATCTAGCACAAAGGGAACGGTTTGCAGGAGAAACTTTTACTCTGGTTTCTCAGTCTGTTTCCTAGTGCCGGTTTGAAGATCGTGCAGTTTTCACTGTAAAACCGAGTTGGAGCTAGTCCCTACCCATATATATATATGGAGTGGAGTTTGCAACTGAAAAGAGACTTTGTGTTCCCAACAAGCTAGGTGAAGGACGGCTTTCACACGCACTTATCTCTCAGAACTGAGCATGTGGAGAGACATTCGTTCGTCTAGCACAAAGGAAACGGGTTGCAGGGGAAACATTTACTCTGGTTTCTCAGTCTGTTTCCTAGTGCCGGTTTGTAGTTCCTGCAGTTTTCACTGTAAAACCGGGTTGGAGCTAGTACCTCCCCATATATATGTATGGAGTGGAGTTTGCAACTGAAAAGAAACTTTGTGTTCCCAACAAGCTATGTGAAGGAAGGCTTTCACACACACTTATCTCTCAGAACTGAGCATGTGGAGAGACGTTCGTTCATCTAGCACAAAGGGAACGGGTTGCAGGGGAAACATTTACTCTGGTTTCTCAGTCTGTTTCCTAGTGCCGGTTTGAAGTTCGTGCAGTTTTCCCTGTAAAACCGATTTGGAGCTAGTACCTCCCCATATATATGTATGGAGTGGAGTTTGCAACTGAAAAGAAACTTTGTGTTCCCAACAAGCTAGGTGAAGGACGGCTTTCACACACACTTATCTCTCAGAACTGAGCATGTGGAGAGACGTACGTTCATCTAGCACAAAGGGAACGGGTTGCAGGAGAAACTTTTACTCTGGTTTCTCAGTCTGTTTCCTAGTGCCGGTTTGAAGTTCCTGCAGTTTTCACTGTAAAACCGAGTTGGTGCTAGTACCTCCCCATATATATGTATGGAGTGGAATTTGCAACTGAAAAGAAACTTTGTGTTCCCAACAAGCTAGGTGAAGGAGGGCTTTCACACACACTTATCTCTCAGAACTGAGCATGTGGAGAGACGTTCGTTCATCTAGCACAAAGGGAACGGGTTGCATGAGAAACTTTTACTCTGGATTCTCAGTCTGTTTCCTAGTGCCGGTATGAAGTTCCTGCAGTTTTCACTGTAAAACCGAGTTGGAGCTAGTCCTACCCATATATATATATGGAGTGGAGTTTGCAACTGAAAAGAAACTTTGTGTTCCCAACAAGCTAGGTGAAGGACGGCTTTAACACACACTTATCTCTCAGAACTGAGCATGTGGAGAGACGTTCGTTCATCTAGCACAAAGGGAACGGGTTGCAGGAGAAACTTTTACTCTGGTTTCTCAGTCTGTTTCCTAGTGCCGGTTTGAAGTTCCTGCAGTTTTCACTGTAAAACCGAGTTGGGGCTAGTACCTCCCCATATAAATGTATGGAGTGGAGTTTGCAACTAAAAAGAAACTTTGTGTTCCCAACAAGCTAGGTGAAGGACGGCTTTCAAACACAATTATCTCTCAGAACTGAGCATGTGGAGAGACGTTCGTTCATCTAGCTCAAAGGGAACGGGTTGCAGGGGAAACATTTACTCTGGTTTCTCAGTCTGTTTCCTAGTGCCGGTTTGAAGTTCCTGCAGTTTTCACTGTAAAACCGATTTGGAGCTAGTACCTCCCCATATATATGTATGGAGTGGAGTTTGCAACTGAAAAGAAACTTTGTGTTCCCAACAAGCTAGGTGAAGTACGGCTTTCACACACACTTATCTCTCAGAACTGAGCATGTGGAGAGACGTTCATTCATCTTGCACAAAGGGAACGGGTTGCAGGAGAAACTTTTACTCTGGTTTCTCAGTTTGTTTCCTAGTGCCGGTTTGAAGTTCCTGCAGTTTTCCCTGTAAAACCGAGTTGGAGCTAGTACCTCCCCATATATATATATGGAGTGGAGTTTGCAACTGAAAAGAAACTTTGTGTTCCCAACAAGCTAGGTGAAGGACGGCTTTCACACACACTTATCTCTTAGAACTGAGCATTTGGAAAGACGTTCGTTCATCTAGCACAAAGGGAACGGGTTGCAGGGGAAACATTTACTCTGGTTTCTCAGTCTGTTTCCTAGTGCCGGTTTGAAGTTCCTGCAGTTTTCACTGTAAAACCGAGTTGGAGCTAGTACCTCCCCATATATATGTATGGAGTGGAGTTTGCAACTGAAAAGAAACTTTGTCTTCCCAACAAGCTAAGTGAAGGACGGCTTTCACACAGACTTATCTCTCAGATCTGAGCATGTGGAGAGACGTTCGTTCATCTAGCACAAAGGGAACGGGTTGCAGGGAAAACTTTTACTCTGGTTTCTCAGTCTGTTTCCTAGTGCCGGTTTGAAATTCCTGCAGTTTCAACTGTAAAACCGAGTTGGAGCTTGTCCCTACCCATATATATATATGGAGTGGAGTTTGCAACTGAAAAGAAACTTTGTGTTCCCAACAAGCTAGGTGAAGGACGGCTTTCACACACACTTATCTCTCAGAACTGAGCATGTGGAGAGACGTTCGTTCATCTAGCCCAAAGGGAACGGGTTGCAGGGGAAACATTCACTCTGGTTTCTCAGTCTGTTTCCTAGTGCCGGTTTGAAGTTCCTGCACTTTTCACTGTAAAACAGAGTTGGAGCTAGTACCTCCCCATATATATATATGGAGTGGAGTTTGCAACTGAAAAGAAACTTTGTGTTCCCAACAAGCTAGGTGAAGGAAGGCTTTCACACACAATTATCTCTCAGAACTGAGCATTTGGAGAGACGTTCGTTCATCTAGCACAAAGGGAACGGGTTGCAGGGGAAACATTTACTCTGGTTTCTCAGTCTGTTTCCTAGTGCCGTTTTGAAGTTCCTGCAGTTTTCACTGTAAAACCGAGTTGGAGCTAGTACCTCCCCATATATATATATGGAGTGGAATTTGCAACAGAAAAGAAACTTTGTCTTCCCAACAAGCTAAGTGAAGAACGGCTTTCACACACACTTATCTCTCAGATCTGAGCATTTGGAGAGACGTTCGTTCATCTAGCACAAAGGGAACGGGTTGCAGGGGAAACATTTACTCTGGTTTCTCAGTCTGTTTCCTAGTGCCGGTTTGAAATTCCTGCAGTTTTCACTGTAAAACCGAGTTGGAGCTTGTCCCTACCCATATATATATATGGAGTGGAGTTTGCAACTGAAAAGAAACTTTGTGTTCCCAACAAGCTAGGTGAAGTAAGGGTTTCACACACACTTATCTCTCAGAACTGAGCATGTGTAGAGACGTTCGTTCATCTAGCACAAAGGGAATGGGTTGCAGGAGAAACTTTTACTCTGGTTTCTCAGTCTGTTTCCTAGTGCCGGTTTTAAGTTCCTGCAGTTTTCACTGTAAAACCGAGTTGGAGCTAGTAAATCCCCATATATATTTATGGAGTGGAGTTTGCAACTGAAAAGAAACTTAGTGTTCCCAACAAGCTAGGTGAAGGACGGCTTTCACACACACTTATCTCTCAGAACTGAGCATGTGGAGAGACGTTCGTTCATCTAGCACAAAGGGAACGGGTTGAAGGAGAAATTTTACTCTGGTTTCTCAGTCTGTTTCCTAGTGCCGATTTGAAGTTCCTGCAGTTTTCACTGTAAAACCGAGTTGGAGCTAGTACCTCCCCATATATATGTATGGAGTGGAGTTTGCAACTGAAAAGAAACTTTGTGTTCCCAACAAGCTAGGTGAAGGTCGACTTTCACACACACTTATCTCTCAGAACTGAGCATGTGGAGAGACGTTCGTTCATCTAGCACAAAGGGAACGGGTTGCAGGAGAAACTTTTACTCTGGTTTCTCAGTCTGTTTCCTAGTGCCGGTTTGTAGTTCCTGCAATTTTCACTGTAAAAACGAGTTGGAGCTAGTCCCTCCCCATATATATGTATGGATTGGAGTTTGCAACTGAAAAGAAACTTTGTGTTCCCAACAAGCTAGGTGAAGGACGGGATTCACACACACTTATCTCTCAGAACTGAGCATGTGGAGAGACGTTCGTTCATCTAGCACAAAGGGAACGAGTTTCAGGAGAAACTTTTACTCTGGTTTCTCAGTCTGTTTCCTAGTGCCGGTTTGAAGTTCCTGCAGTTTTCACTATAAAACCGAGTTGGAGCTAGTACCTCACCATATATATATATGGAGTGGAGTTTGCAACTGAAAAGAAACTTTGTGTTCCCAACAAGCTAGGTGAAGTACGGCTCTCACACACACTTATCTCTCAGAACTGAGCATGTGGAGAGACGTTCGTTCATCTAGCACAAAGGGAACGGGTTGCAGGAGAAACTTTTACTCTGGTTTCTCAGTCTGTTTCCTAGTGCCGGTTTGAAGTTCCTGCAGTTTTCACTGTAAAACCGAGTTGGAGCTAGTCCCTCCCCATATATATGTATGGAGTGGAGTTTGCAACTGAAAAGAAACTTTGTGTTCCCAACAAGCTAGGTGAAGGACGGCTTTCACACACACTTATCTCTCAGAACTGAGCATGTGGAGAGACGTTCGTTCATCTAGCCCAAAGGGAACGGGTTGCAGGGGAAACATTCACTCTGGTTTCTCAGTCTGTTTCCTAGTGCCGGTTTGAAGTTCCTGCAGTTTTCACTGTAAAACAGAGTTGGAGCTAGTACCTCCCCATATATATATATGGAGTGGAGTTTGCAACTGAAAAGAAACTTTGTGTTCCCAACAAGCTAGGTGAAGGAAGGCTTTCACACACACTTATCTCTCAGAACTGAGCATTTGGAGAGACGTTCGTTCATCTAGCACAAAGGGAACGGGTTGCAGGGGAAACATTTACTCTGGTTTCTCAGTCTGTTTCCTAGTGCCGTTTTGAAGTTCCTGCAGTTTTCACTGTAAAACCGAGTTGGAGCTAGTACCTCCCCATATATATATATGGAGTGGAATTTGCAACAGAAAAGAAACTTTGTCTTCCCAACAAGCTAAGTGAAGAACGGCTTTCACACACACTTATCTCTCAGATCTGAGCATGTGGAGAGACGTTCGTTCATCTAGCACAAAGGGAACGGGTTGCAGGAGAAACTTTTACTCTGGATTCTCAGTCTGTTTCCTAGTGCCGGTTTGAAATTCCTGCAGTTTTCACTGTAAAACCGAGTTGGAGCTTGTCCCTACCCATATATATATATGGAGTGGAGTTTGCAACTGAAAAGAAACTTTGTGTTCCCAACAAGCTAGGTGAAGTAAGGGTTTCACACACACTTATCTCTCAGAACTGAGCATGTGTAGAGACGTTCGTTCATCTAGCACAAAGGGAATGGGTTGCAGGAGAAACTTTTACTCTGGTTTCTCAGTCTGTTTCCTAGTGCCGGTTTGAAGTTCCTGCAGTTTTCACTGTAAAACCGAGTTGGAGCTAGTAAATCCCCATATATATTTATGGAGTGGAGTTTGCAACTGAAAAGAAACTTAGTGTTCCCAGCAAGCTAGGTGAAGGACGGCTTTCACACACACTTATCTCTCAGAACTGAGCATGTGGAGAGACGTTCGTTCATCTAGCACAAAGGGAACGGGTTGAAGGAGAAATTTTACTCTGGTTTCTCAGTCTGTTTCCTAGTGCCGATTTGAAGTTCCTGCAGTTTTCACTGTAAAACCGAGTTGGAGCTAGTACCTCCCCATATATATGTATGGAGTGGAGTTTGCAACTGAAAAGAAACTTTGTGTTCCCAACAAGCTAGGTGAAGGTCGACTTTCACACACACTTATCTCTCAGAACTGAGCATGTGGAGAGACGTTCGTTCATCTAGCACAAAGGGAACGGGTTGCAGGAGAAACTTTTACTCTGGTTTCTCAGTCTGTTTCCTAGTGCCGGTTTGTAGTTCCTGCAATTTTCACTGTAAAAACGAGTTGGAGCTAGTCCCTCCCCATATATATGTATGGATTGGAGTTTGCAACTGAAAAGAAACTTTGTGTTCCCAACAAGCTAGGTGAAGGACGGGATTCACACACACTTATCTCTCAGAACTGAGCATGTGGAGAGACGTTCGTTCATCTAGCACAAAGGGAACGAGTTTCAGGAGAAACTTTTACTCTGGTTTCTCAGTCTGTTTCCTAGTGCCGGTTTGAAGTTCCTGCAGTTTTCACTATAAAACCGAGTTGGAGCTAGTACCTCACCATATATATATATGGAGTGGAGTTTGCAACTGAAAAGAAACTTTGTGTTCCCAACAAGCTAGGTGAAGTACGGCTCTCACACACACTTATCTCTCAGAACTGAGCATGTGGAGAGACGTTCGTTCATCTAGCACAAAGGGAACGGGTTGCAGGAGAAACTTTTACTCTGGTTTCTCAGTCTGTTTCCTAGTGCCGGTTTGAAGTTCCTGCAGTTTTCACTGTAAAACCGAGTTGGAGCTAGTCCCTCCCCATATATATGTATGGAGTGGAGTTTGCAACTGAAAAGAAACTTTGTGTTCCCAACAAGCTAGGTGAAGGACGGCTTTCACACACACTTATCTCTCAGAACTGAGCTTGTGGAGAGACGTTCGTTCATCTAGCACAAAGGGAACGGGTTGCAGGAGAAACTTTTACTCTGGTCTCTCAGTCTGTTTCCTAGTGCCGGTTTGAAGTTCCTGCAGTTTTCACTGTAAAACCGAGTTGGAGCTAGTACCTCCCCATATATATGTATGGAGTGGAGTTTGCAAGTGAAAAGAAACTTTGTGTTCCCAACAAGCTAGGTTAAGGACGGCTTTCACACACACTTATCTCTCAGAACTGAGCATGTGGAGAGACGTTCGTTCATCTAGCACAAAGGGAAAGGGTTGCAGGAGAAACTTATACTCTGGTTTCTCAGTCTGTTTCCTAGTGCCGGTTTGAAGTTCCTGACTTTTCCCTGTAAAACCGATTTGGAGCTAGTACCTCCCCATATAGATATATGGAGTGGAGTTTGCAACTGAAAAGAAACTTTGTGTTCCCAACAAGCTAGGTGAAGGACGGCTTTCACACACACTTATCTCTCAGAACTGAGCATTTGGAGAGACTTTCGTTCATCTAGCACAAAGGGAACGGGTTGCAGGGGAAACATTTACTCTGGTTTCTCAGTCTGTTTCCTAGTGCCGGTTTGAAGTTCCTGCAGTTTTCACTGTAAAACCGAGTTGGAGCTAGTCCCTCCCCATATATATATATGGAGTGGAGTTTGCAACTGAAAAGAAACTTTGTGTTCCCAACAAGCTAGGTGAAGGACGGCTTTCACACACACTTATCTCTCAGATCTGAGCATGTGGAGAGACGTTCGTTCATCTAGCACAAAGGGAATGGGTTGCAGTAAAAACTTTCACTCTGGTTTCTCAGTCTGTTTCCTAGTGCCGGTTTGAATTTCCTGCAGTTTTCACTGTAAAACCGAGTTGGAGCTAGTTCCTCCCCATATATATGTATGGAGTGGAGTTTGCAACTGAAAAGAAACTTTGTGTTCCCAACAAGCTAGGTGAAGGACGGCTTTCAAAGACAATTATCTCTCACAACTGAGCATGTGGAGAGACGTTCGTTCATCTAGCACAAAGGGAACGGGTTGCAGGTGAAACTTTTACTCTGGTTTCTCAGTCTGTTTCCTAGTGCCGGTTTGAAGTTCCTGCAGTTTTCACTGTAAAACCGAGTTGGAGCTAGTACCTCCCCATATATATGTATGGAGTGGAGTTTGCAACTGAAAAGAAACTTTGTGTTCCCAACAAGCTAGGTGAAGGAAGGCTTTCACACACACTTATCTCTCACAACTGAGCATGTGGAGAGACGTTCGTTCATCTAGCACAAAGGGAACGGGTGGCAGGGGAAACATTTACTCTGGTTTCTCAGTCTGTTTCCTAGTGCCGGTTTGAAGTTCCTGCAGTTTTCACTGTAAAACCGATTTGGAGCTAGTACCTCCCCATATATATGTATGGAGTGGAGTTTGCAACTGAAAAGAAACTTTGTGTTCCCAACAAGCTAGGTGAAGGACGGTTTCCACACACACTTATCTCTCAGATCTGAGCATGTGGAGAGACGTTCATTCATATAGCACAAAGGGAACGGGTTGCAGGAGAAACTTTTACTATGGTTTCTCAGTCTGTTTCCTAGTGCCGGTTTGAAATTCCTGCAGTTTTCACTGTAAAACCGAGTTGGAGCTAGTAACTCGCCATATATATGTATGGAGTGGAGTTTGCAACTGAAAAGAAACTTAGTGTTCCCAACAAGCTAGGTGAAGGACGGCTTTCACACACACTTAACTATCAGAACTGAGCATGTGGAGAGACGTTCATTCATCTAGCACAAAGGGAACGGGTTGAAGGAGAAACTTTTACTCTGGTTTCTCAGTCTGTTTCCTAGTGCCGGTTTGAAGTTCGTGCAGTTTTCACTGTAAAACCGAGTTGTAGCTAGTACCTCCCCATATATGTATGGAGTGGAGTTTGCAACTGAAAACAAACTTTGTGTTCCCAACAAGCTAGGTGAAGGACGGCTTTCACACACACTTATCTCTCAGAACTGAGCATGTGGAGAGACGTTCGTTCATCTAGCACAAAGGGAACGGGTTGCAGGAGAAACTTTTACTCTTTTTTCTCAGTCTGTTTCCTAGTGCCGGTTTGAAGTTCCTGCAGTTTTCACTGTAAAACCGAGTTGGAGCTAGTACATCCCCATATATATGTATGGAGTGGAGTTTGCAACTGAAAAGAAACTTTGTGTTCCCAACAAGCTAGGTGAAGGACGGCTTTCACACACACTTATCTCTCAGAACTGAGCATGTGGAGAGACGTTCGTTCATCTAGCACAAAGAGAACGGGTTGCAGGAGAAACTTTTACTCTGGTTTCTCAGTCTGTTTCCTAGTGCCGGTTTGAAGTTCCTGCAGTTTTCACTGTAAAACCGAGTTGGAGCTAGTACCTCCCCATATATATGTAAGGAGTGGAGTTTGCAACTGAAAAGACACTTTGTGTTCCGACAAGCTAGGTGAAGGACGGCTCTCACACACACTTATCTCTCAGAAATGAGCATGTGGAGAGACGTACGTTCATCTAGCACAAAGTGAACGGGTTGCAGGAGAAACTTTTACTCTGGTTTCTCAGTCTGTTTCCTAGTGCCGGTTTGAAGTTCCTGCAGTTTTCACTGTAAAACCGATTTGGAGCTAGTACCTCCCCATATATATGTATGGAGTGGAGTTTGCAACTGAAAAGAAACTTAGTGTTCCCAACAAGCTAGGTGAAGGACGGCTTTCACACACACTTATCTCTTAGAACTGAGCATGTGGATAGACGTTCGTTCATCTAGCACAAAGAGAACGGGTTGCAGGAGAAACTTTTACTCTGGTTTCTCAGTCTGTTTCCTAGTGCCGGTTTGAATTTCCTGCAGTTTTCACTGTAAAACCGAGTTGGAGCTATTAAATCCCCATATATATTTATGGAGTGGAGTTTGCAACTGAAAAGAAACTTAGTGTTCCCAACAAGCTAGGTGAAGGACGGCTTTCACACACACTTATCTCTCAGAACTGAGCATGTGGAGAGACGTTCGTTCATCTAGCACAAAGGGAACGGGTTGAAGGAGCAATTTTACTCTGGTTTCTCAGTCTGTTTCCTAGTGCCGATTTGAAGTTCCTGCAGTTCTCACTGTAAAACCGAGTTGGAGCTAGTACCTCCCCATATATATGTATGGAGTGGAGTTTGCAACTGAAAAGAAACTTTGTGTTCCCAACAAGCTAGGTGAAGGACGGCTTTCACACACACTTATCTCTCAGAACTGAGCATGTGGAGAGACGTTCGTTCATCTAGCACAAAGGGAACGGGTTGCAGGAGAAACTTTTACTCTGGTTTCTCAGTCTGTTTCCTAGTTCCGGTTTGTAGTTCCTGCAATTTTCTCTGTAAAAACGAGTTGGAGCTAGTCCCTCCCCATATATATGTATGGATTGGAGTTTGCAACTGAAAAGAAACTTTGTGTTCCCAACAAGCTAGGTGAAGGACGGGATTCACACACACTTATCTCTCAGAACTGAGCATGTGGAGAGACGTTCGTTCATCTAGCACAAAGGGAACGAGTTTCAGGAGAAACTTTTACTCTGGTTTCTCAGTCTGTTTCCTAGTGCCGGTTTGAAGTTCCTGCAGTTTTCACTATAAAACCGAGTTGGAGCTAGTACCTCACCATATATATATATGGAGTGGAGTTTGCAACTGAAAAGAAACTTTGTGTTCCCAACAAGCTAGGTGAAGTACGGCTCTCACACACACTTATCTCTCAGAACTGAGCATGTGGAGAGACGTTCGTTCATCTAGCACAAAGGGAACGGGTTGCAGGAGAAACTTTTACTCTGGTTTCTCAGTCTGTTTCCTAGTGCCGGTTTGAAGTTCCTGCAGTTTTCACTGTAAAACCGAGTTGGAGCTAGTCCCTCCCCATATATATGTATGGAGTGGAGTTTGCAACTGAAAAGAAACTTTGTGTTCCCAACAAGCTAGGTGAAGGACGGCTTTAACACACACTTATCTCTCAGAACTGAGCATGTGGTGAGACTTTCGTTCATCTAGCACAAAGGGAACGGGTTGCAGGAGAAACTTTTACTCTGGTCTCTCAGTCTGTTTCCTAGTGCCGGTTTGAAGTTCCTGCAGTTTTCACTGTAAAACCGAGTTGGAGCTAGTTCCTTCCCATATATATGTATGGAGTGGAGTTTGCAACTGAAAAGAAACTTTGTGTTCCCAACAAGCTAGGTGAAGGACGGCTTTCACACACACTTATCTCTCAGAACTGACCATGTGGAGAGACGTTCGTTCATCTAGCACAAAGGGAAAGGGTTGCCGGAGAAACTTTTACTCTGGTTTCTCAGTCTGTTTCCTAGTGCCGGTTTGAAGTTCCTGCACTTTTCCCTGTAAAACCGATTTGGAGCTAGTACCTCCCCATATAGATATATGGAGTGGAGTTTGCAACTGAAAAGAAACTTTGTGTTCCCAACAAGCTAGGTGAAGGACGGCTTTCACACACACTTATCTCTCTGAACTGAGCATGTGGAGAGACGTTCGTTCATCTAGCAAAAAGGGAACGGGTTGCAGGTGAAACTTTTACTCTGGTTTCTCAGTCTGTTTCCTAGTGCCGGTTTGAAGTTCCTGCAGTTTTCACTGTAAAACCGGGTTGGAGCTAGTACATCCCCATATATATGTATGGAGTGGAGTTTGCAACTGAAAAGAAACTTTGTGTTCCCAACAAGCTAGGTGAAGGAAGGCTTTCACACACACTTATCTCTCACAACTGAGCATGTGGAGAGACGTTCGTTCATCTAGCACAAAGGGAACGGGTTGCAGGGGAAACATTTACTCTGGTTTCTCAGTCTGTTTCCTAGTGCCGGTTTGAAGTTCCTGCAGTTTTCACTGTAAAACCGATTTGGAGCTAGTACCTCCCCATATATATGTATGGAGTGGAGTTTGCAACTGAAAAGAAACTTTGTGTTCCCAACAAGCTATGTGAAGGACGGTTTTCACACACACTTATCTCTCAGATCTGAGCATGTGGAGAGACGTTCGTTCATCTAGCACAAAGGGAACGGGTTGCAGGAGAAACTTTTACTCTGGTTTCTCAGTCTGTTTCCTAGTGCCGGTTTGAAATTCCTGCAGTTTTCACTGTAAAACCGAGTTGGAGCTAGTAACTCCCCATATATATGTATGGAGTGGAGTTTGCAACTGAAAAGAAACTTAGTGTTCCCAACAAGCTAGGTGAAGGACGGCTTTCACACACACTTATCTCTCAGAACTGAGCATGTGGAGAGACGTTCGTTCATCTAGCACAAAGGGAACGGGTTGCAGGAGAAACTTTTACTCTGGTTTCTCAGTCTGTTTCCTAGTGCCGGTTTGAAGTTCCTGCAGTTTTCACTGTAAAACCGAGTTGGAGCTAGTACCTCCCCATATATATGTATGGAGTGGAGTTTGCAACTGAAAAGAAACTTTGTGTTCCCAACAAGCTAGGTGAAGGACGGCTTTCACACACACTTATCTCTCAGAACTGAGCATGTGGAGAGACGTTCGTTCATCTAGCACAAAGAGAACGGGTTGCAGGAGAAACTTTTACTCTGGTTTCTCAGTCTGTTTCCTAGTGCCGGTTTGAAGTTCCTGCAGTTTTCACTGTAAAACCGAGTTGGAGCTAGTACCTCCCCATATATATGTAAGGAGTGGAGTTTGCAACTGAAAAGACACTTTGTGTTCCGACAAGCTAGGTGAAGGACGGCTCTCACACACACTTATCTCTCAGAACTGAGCATGTGGAGAGACGTTCGTTCATCTAGCACAAAGTGAACGGGTTGCAGGAGAAACTTTTACTCTGGTTTCTCAGTCTGTTTCCTAGTGCCGGTTTGAAGTTCCTGCAGTTTTCACTGTAAAACCGATTTGGAGCTAGTACCTCCCCATATATATGTATGGAGAGGAGTTTGCAACTAAAAAGAAACTTTGTGTTCCCAACAAGCTAGTTGAAGGACGGCTTTCACACACACTTATCTCTCAGAACTGAACATGTGGAGAGACGTTCGTTCATCTAGCACAAAGGGAACGGGTTGCAGGAGAAACTTTTACTCTGGTTTCTCAGTCTGTTTCCTAGTGCCGGTTTGAAGTTCCTGCAGTTTTCACTGTAAAACCGATTTGGAGCTAGTACCACACAATATATATATATGGAGTGGAGTTTGCAACTGAAAAGAAACTTTGTGTTCCCAACAAGCTAGGTGAAGGACGGCTCTCACACACACATATCTCTCAGAACTGAGCATGTGGAGAGACGTTCGTTCATCTAGCACAAAGGGAACGGGTTGCAGGAGAAACTTTTACTCTGGTTTCTCAGTCTGTTTCCTAGTGCCGGTTTGAAGTTCCTGCAGTTTTCACTGTAAAACCGAGTTGGAGCTAGTACCTCCCCATATATATGTATGGAGTGGAGTTTGCAACTGAAAAGAAACTTTGTGTTCCCAAAAAGCTAGGTGAAGGACGGCTTTCACACACACTTATCTCTCAGTACTGAGCATGTGGAGAGACGCTCGTTCATCTAGCACAAAGAGAACGGGTTGCAGGAGAAACTTTTACTCTGGTTTCTCAGTCTGTTTCCTAGTGCCGGTTTGAAGTTCCTGCAGTTTTCACTGTAAAACCGAGTTGGAGCTAGTACCTCCCCTATATATGTATGGAGTGGAGTTTGCAACTGAAAAGAAACTTAGTGTTCCCAACAAGCTAGGTGAAGGACGGCTTTCACACACACTTATCTCTCAGAACTGAGCATGTGGAGAGACGTTCGTTCATCTAGCACAAAGGGAACGGGTGGCAGGGGAAATTTTACTCTGGTTTCTCAGTCTGTTTCCTAGTGCCGGTTTGAAGTTCCTGCAGTTTTCACTGTAAAACCGAGTTGGAGCTAGTACCTCCCCATATATATGTAAGGACTGGAGTTTGCAACTGAAGAGACACTTTGTGTTCCCAACAAGGTAGGTGAAGGACGGCTTTCACACACACATATCTCTCAGAACTGAGCATGTGTAGAGACGTTCGTTCATCTAGCACAAAAGGAACGGGTTGCAGGAGAAACTTTTACTCTGGTTTCTCAGTCTGTTTCCTAGTGCCGGTTTGAAGTTCCTGCAGTTTTCACTGTAAAACCGAGTTGGAGCTAGTCCCTACCCATATATATATATGGAGTGGATTTTGCAACTGAAAAGAAACTTTGTGTTCCCAACAAGCTAGGTGAAGGACGGCTTTCACACACACTTATCTCTCAGAACTGAGCATGTGGAGAGACGTTCGTTCATCTAGCACAAAGGGAACGGGTTGCAGGAGAAACATTTACTCTGGTTTCTCTGTCTGTTTCCTAGTGTCGGTTTGAAGTTCCTGCAGTTTTCACTGTAAAACCGAGTTGGAGCTAGTACCTCCCCATATATATGTATGGAATGGAGTTTGCATCTGAAAAGAAACTTTGTGTTCCCAAAAAGATAGGTGAAGGACTGCTTTCACACACACTTATCTCTCAGAACTGAGCATGTGGAGAGACTTTCGTTCATCTAGCACAAAGGGAACGGGTTGCAGGGGAAACTTTTACTCTGGTTTCTCAGTCTGTTTCCTAGTGCCGGTTTGAAGTTCTTGCAGTTTTCACTGTAAAACCGAGTTGGAGCTAGTACCTCCCCATATATATGTAAGGAGTGGAGTTTGCAACTGAAAAGACACTTTGTGTTCCCAACAAGCTAGGTGAAGGACAGCTTTCACACACAGTTATCTCTCAGAACTGAGCATGTGGAGAGACGTTCGTTCATCTAGCACAAAAGGAACGGGTTGCAGGAGAAACTTTTACTCTGGTTTCTCAGTCTGTTTCCTAGTGCCGGTTTGAAGTTCCTGCAGTTTTCACTGTAAAACCGAGTTGGAGCTTGTCTCTACCCATATATATATATGGAGTGGAGTTTGCAACTGAAAAGAAACTTTGTGTTCCCAACAAGCTAGGTGAAGGACGGCTTTCACACACACTTATCTCTCAGAACTTAGCATGTGGAGAGACGTTCGTTCATCTAGCACAAAGGGAACGGGTTGCAGGGGAAACATTTACTCTGGTTTCTCAGTCTGTTTCCTAGTGCCGATTTGAAGTTCCTGCAGTTTTCACTGTAAAACCGAGTTGGAGCTAGTACCTCCCCATATATATGTAAGGACTGGAGTTTGCAACTGAAGAGACACTTTGTGTTCCCAAAAAGCTAGGTGAAGGACGGCTTTCACACACACTTATCTCTCAGTACTGAGCATGTGGAGAGACGCTCGTTCATCTAGCACAAAGAGAACGGTTTGCAGGAGAAATTTTACTCTGGTTTCTCAGTCTGTTTCCTAGTGCCGGTTTGAAGTTCCTGCAGTTTTCACTGTAAAACCGAGTTGGAGCTAGAACCTCCCCTATATATGTATGGAGTGGAGTTTGCAACTGAAAAGAAACTTAGTGTTCCCAACAAGCTAGGTGAAGGACGGCTTTCACACACACTTATCTCTCAGAACTGAGCATGTGGAGAGACGTTCGTTCATCTAGCACAAAGGGAACGGGTGGCAGGGGAAATTTTACTCTGGTTTCTCAGTCTGTTTCCTAGTGCCGGTTTGAAGTTCCTGCAGTTTTCACTGTAAAACCGAGTTGGAGCTAGTACCTCCCCATATATATGTAAGGACTGGAGTTTGCAACTGAAGAGACACTTTGTGTTCCCAACAAGCTAGGTGAAGGACGGCTTTCACACACACTTATCTCTCAGAACTGAGCATGTGGAGAGACGTTCGTTCATCTAGCACAAAAGGAACGGGTTGCAGGAGAAACTTTTACTCTGGTTTCTCAGTCTGTTTCCTAGTGCCGGTTTGAAGTTCCTGCAGTTTTCACTGTAAAACCGATTTGGAGCTAGTCCCTACCCATATATATATATGGAGTGGAGTTTGCAACTGAAAAGAAACTTTGTGTTCCCAACAAGCTAGGTGAAGTACGGCTTTCACACACACTTATCTCTCAGAACTGAGCATGTGGAGAGACGTTCGTTCATCTAGCACAAAGGGAACGGGTTGCAGGAGAAACATTTACCCTGGTTTCTCAGTCTGTTTCCTAGTGCCGGTTTGAAGTTCCTGCAGTTTTCCCTGTAAAACCGAGTTGGAGCTAGTACCTCCCCATATATATGTATGGAGTGGAGTTTGCAACTGAAAAGAAACTTTGTGTTCCCAAAAAGATAGGTGAAGGACTGCTTTCACACACACTTATCTCTCAGAACTGAGCATGTGGAGAGACTTTCGTTCATCTAGCACAAAGGAACGGGTTGCAGGGGAAACTTTTACTCTGGTTTCTCAGTCTGTTTCCTAGTGCCGGTTTGAAGTTCCTGCAGTTTTCACTGTAAAACCGAGTTGGAGCTAGTACCTCCCCATATATATGTAAGGAGTGGAGTTTGCAACTGAAAAGACACTTTGTGTTCCCAACAAGCTAGGTGAAGGACGGCTTTCACACACAGTTATCTCTCAGAACTGAGCATGTGGAGAGACGTTCGTTCATCTAGCACAAAAGGAACGGGTTGCAGGAGAAACTTTTACTCTGGTTTCTCAGTCTGTTTCCTAGTGCCGGTTTGAAGTTCCTGCAGTTTTCACTGTAAAACCGAGTTGGAGCTTGTCTCTACCCATATATATATATGGAGTGGAGTTTGCAACTGAAAAGAAACTTTGTGTTCCCAACAAGCTAGGTGAAGGACGGCTTTCACACACACTTATCTCTCAGAACTGAGCATGTGGAGAGACGTTCGTTCATCTAGCACAAAAGGAACGGTTTGCAGGGGAAACATTTACTCTGGTTTCTCAGTCTGTTTCCTAGTGCCGGTTTGAAGTTCCTGCAGTTTTCACTGTAAAACCGAGTTGGAGCTAGTACCTCCCCATATATATGTATGGAGTGGAGTTTGCAACTGAAAAGAAACTTTGTGTTCCCAAAAAGCTAGGTGAAGGACGGCTTTCACACACACTTATCTCTCAGAACTGAGCATGTGGAGAGACGTTCGTTCATCTAGCACAAAGGGAACGGGTGGCAGGGGAAACATTTACTCTGGGTTCTCAGTCTGTTTCCTAGTGCCGGTTTGAAGTTCCTGCAGTTTTCACTGTAAAACCGAGTTGGAGCTAGTACCTCCCCATATATATGTATGGAGTGGAGTTTGCAAATGAAAAGAAACTTTGTGTTCCCAACAAGCTAGGTGAAGGACGGCTTTCACACACACTTATCCCTTAGAACTGAGCATGTGGAGAGACGTTCGTTCATCTAGCACAAAGGGAACGGTTTGCAGGAAAAATTTTACTCTGGTTCCTCAGTCTTTTTCCTAGTGCCGGTTAGAAATTCCTGGAGTTTTCACTGTAAAACCGAGTTGGAGCTAGTACCTCCCCATATATATGTATGGAGTGGAGTTTGCAACTGAAAAGAAACTTTGTGTTCCCAACAAGCTAGGTGAAGGACGGCTTTCACACACACTTATCTCTCAGAACTGAGCATGTGGAGAGACGTTCGTTCATCTAGCACTAAGGGAATGGGTTGCAGGAGAAACTTTTACTCTGGTTTCTCAGTCTGTTTCCTAGTGCCAGTTTGAAGTTCCTGCAGTTTTCACTGTAAAACCGAGTTGGAGCTTGTAACTACCCATATATATGTATGGAGTGGAGTTTGCAACTGAAAAGAAACTTAGTGTTCCCAACCAGCTAGTTGAAGGACGGCTTTCACACACACTTATCTCTCAGAACTGAGCATGTGGAGAGACCTTCGTTCATCTAGCACAAACGGAACGGGTTGCAGGAGAAACGTTTACTCTGGTTTCTCAGTCTGTTTCCTAGTGCTGGTTTGAATTTCCTGCAGTATTCACTGTAAAACCGAGTTGGAGCTAGTCCCTACCCATATATATATATGGGGAGGTGTTTGCAACTTAAAAGAAACTTTGTGTTCCCAACAAGCTAGGTGAAGGACGGCTTTCACACACACTTATCTCTCAGAACTGAGCATGTGGAGAGACGTTCGTTCATCTAGCACAAAAGGAACGGGTTGCAGGGGAAACATTTACTCTGGTTTCTCAGTCTGTTTCCTAGTGCCGGTTTGAAGTTCCTGCAGTTTTCACTGTAAAACCGAGTTGGAGCTAGTACCTCCCCATATATATGTATGGAGTGGAGTTTGCAACTGAAAAGAAACTTCGTGTTCCCAAAAAGATAGGTGAAGGACGGCTTTCACACACACTTATCTCTCAGAACTGAGCATGTGGAGAGACTTTCGTTCATCTAGCACAAAGGGAACGGGTTGCACAGGAAACTTTTACTCTGGTTTCTCAGTCTGTTTCCTAGTGCCGGTTTGAAGTTCCTGCAGTTTTCACTGTAAAACCGAGTTGGAGCTAGTACCTCCCCATATATATGTATGGAGTGGATTTTGCAACTGAAAAGAAACTTTGTGTTCCCAACAAGCTAGGTGAAAGACGGCTTTCACACATACTTATCTCTCAGAACTGAGCATGTGGAGAGACGTTCGTTCATCTAGCACTAAGGGAATGGGTTGCAGGAGAAACTTTTACTCTGGTTTCTCAGTCTGTTTCCTAGTGCCAGTTTGAATTTTCTGCAGTTTTCACTGTAAAACCGAGTTGGAGCTAGTCCCTACCCATATATATATATGGAGAGGTGTTTGCAACTTAAAAGAAACTTTGTGTTCCCAGCAAGCTAGGTGAAGGACGGCTTTCAAACACACTTATCTCTCAGAACTGAGCATGTGGAGAGACGTTCGTTCATCTAGCACAAAAGGAACGGGTTGCAGGGGAAACATTTACTCTGGTTTCTCAGTCTGTTTCCTAGTGCCGGTTTGAAGTTCCTGCAGTTTTCACTGTAAAACCGAGTTGGAGCTAGTACCTCCCCATATATATGTATGGAGTGGAGTTTGCAACTGAAAAGAAACTTCGTGTTCCCAAAAAGATAGGTGAAGGACGGCTTTCACACACACTTATCTCTCAGAACTGAGCATGTGGAGAGACATTCGTTCATCTAGCACAAAGGGAACGGGTTGCACAGGAAACTTTTACTCTGGTTTCTCAGTCTGTTTCCTAGTGCCGGTTTGAAGTTCCTGCAGTTTTCACTGTATAACCGATTTGTAGGTAGTACCTCCCCATATATATATATGGAGTGGAGTTTGCAACTGAAAAGAATCTTTGTGTTCCCAACAAGCTAGGTGAAGGATGCTTTCACACACACTTATCTCTCAGAACTGAGCATGTGGAGAGACGTTCGTTCATCTAGCACAAAGGGAACGGGTGGCAGGGGAAACATTTACTCTGGTTTCTCAGTCGGTTTCCTAGTGCCGGTTTGAAGTTCCTGCAGTTTTCACTGTAAAACCGTGTTGGAGCTAGTACCTCCCCATATATATGTATGGAGTGGAGTTTGCAACTGAAGAGAAACTTTGTGTTCCCAACAAGCTAGGTGAAGGACGGCTTTCACACACACTTATCTCTCAGAACTGAGCATGTGGAGATACGTTCGTTCATCTAGCACAAAGAGAACGGTTTGCAGGGGAAATTTTGCTCTGGTTTCTCAGTCTGTTTCCTAGTGCCGGTTAGAAATTCCTGCAGTTTTCACTGTAAAACCGAGTTGGAGCTAGTCCCTACCCATATATATATATGGAGTGGAGTTTGCAACTGAAAAGAAACTTTGTGTTCCCAACAAGCTAGGTGAAGGACGGGTTTCACACACACTTATCTCTCAGAACTGAGCATGTGGAGAGACGTTCGTTCATCTAGCACAAAGGGAACGGGTTTCAGGAGAAACTTTTACTCTGGTTTCTCAGTCTGTTTCCTAGTGCCGGTTTGAAGTTCGTACAGTTTTCACTGTAAAACCGAGTTGGAGGTAGTAACTCCCCATATATATGTATGGAGTGGATTTTGCAACTGAAAAGAAACTTTGTGTTCCCAACCAGCTAGGTGAAGGACGGGTTTCACACACACTTATCTCTCAGAACTGAGCATGTGGAGAGTCTTTCATTCATCTAGCACAAAGGGAACGGGTTGCAGGAGAAACTTTTACTCTGGTCTCTCAGTCTGTTTCCTAGTGCCGGTTTGAAGTTCCTGCATTTTTCACTGTAAAACCGATTTGGAGGTAGTACATCCCCATATATATATATGGATTGGAGTTTGCAACTGAAAAGAAACTTTGTGTTCCCAACAAGCTAGGTGAAAGACGGCTTTCACACATACTTATCTCTCAGAACTGAGCATGTGGAGAGACGTTCGTTCATCTAGCACAAAGGGAACGGGTTGCAGGAAAAACTTTTACTCTGGTTTCTCAGTCTGTTTCCTAGTGCCGGTTTGAAGTTCCTGCAGTTTTCACTGTAAAACCGAGTTGGAGCTAGTCCCTACCCATATATATATATGGAGTGGAGTTTGCAACTGAAAAAAACTTTGTTTTCCCAACAAGCTAGGTGAAGGACGGCTTTCACACACACTTACCTCTCAGAACTGAGCATGTGGAGAGACGTTCGTTCATCTAGCACAAAAGGAACGGGTTGCAGGGGAAACATTTACTCTTGTTTCTCAGTCTGTTTCCTAGTGCCGGTTTGAAGTTCCTGCAGTTTTCACTGTAAAACCGAGTTGGAGCTAGTCCCTCCCCATATATATGTATGGAGTGGAGTTCGCAACTGAAAAGAAACTTTGTGTTCCCAAAAAGATAGGTGAAGAACGGCTTTCACACACACTTATCTCTCAGAACTGAGCATGTGGAGAGTCTTTCGTTCATCTAGCACAAAGGGAACGGGTTGCAGGAGAAACTTTTACTCTGGTTTCTCAGTCTGTTTCCTAGTGCCGGTTTGAAGTTCCTGCAGTTTTCACTGTAAAACCGATTTGGAGGTAGTACCTCCCCATATATATATATGGAGTGGAGTTTGCAACTGAAAAGAAACTTTGTTTTCCCAACAAGCTAGGTGAAGGACGGCTTTCACACACACTTATCTCTCAGAACTGAGCATGTGGAGAGACGTTCGTTCATCTAGCACAAAGGGAACGGGTGGCAGGGGAAACATTTACTCTGGTTTCTCAGTCTGTTTCCTAGTGCCGGTTTGAAGTTCCTGCAGTTTTCACTGTAAAACCGAGTTGGAGCTAGTACCTCCCCATATATATGTATGGAGTGGAGTTTGCAAATGAAAAGAAACTTTGTGTTCCCAACAAGCTAGGTGAAGGACGGCTTTCACACACACTTATCCCTTAGAACTGAGCATGTGGAGAGACGTTCGTTCATCTAGCACAAAGGGAACGGTTTGCAGGAGAAATTTTACTCTGGTTTCTCAGTCTGTTTCCTAGTGCCACTTAGAAATTCCTGGAGTTTTCACTGTAAAACCGAGTTGGAGCTAGTACCTCCCCATATATATGTATGGAGTGGAGTTTGCAACTGAAAAGAAACTTTGTGTTCCCAACAAGCTAGGTGAAGGACGGCTTTCACACACACTTATCTCTCAGAACTGAGCATGTGGAGAGACGTTCGTTCATCTAGCACTAAGGGAATGGGTTGCAGGAGAAACTTTTACTCTGGTTTCTCAGTCTGTTTCCTAGTGCCAGTTTGAAGTTCCTGCAGTTTTCACTGTAAAACCGAGTTGGAGCTAGTACCTCCCCATATATATGTATGGAGTGGAGTTTGCAACTGAAAAGAATCTTTGTGTTCCCAAAAAGCTAGGTGAAGGACGGCTTTCACACACACTTATCTCTCAGAACTGAGCATGTGGAGAGTCTTTCGTTCATCTAGCACAAAGGGAACGGGTTGCAGGAGAAACTTTTACTCTGGTTTCTCAGTCTGTTTCCTAGTGCCGGTTTGAAGTTCCTGCAGTTTTCACTGTAAAACTGATTTGGAGGTAGTACCTCCCCATATATATATATGGAGTGGAGTTTGTAACTGAAAAAAACTTTGTTTTCCCAACAAGCTAGGTGAAGGACGGCTTTCACACACACTTATCTCTCAGAACTGAGCATGTGGAGAGACGTTCGTTCATCTAGCACAAAGGGAACGGGTGGCAGGGGAAACATTTACTCTGGTTTCTCAGTCTGTTTCCTAGTGCCGGTTTGAAGTTCCTGCAGTTTTCACTGTAAAACCGAGTTGGAGCTAGTACCTCCCCATATATATGTATGGAGTGGAGTTTGCAAATGAAAAGAAACTTTGTGTTCCCAACAAGCTAGGTGAAGGACGGCTTTCACACACACTTATCCCTTAGAACTGAGCATGTGGAGAGACGTTCGTTCATCTAGCACAAAGGGAACGGTTTGCAGGAGAAATTTTACTCTGGTTTCTCAGTCTGTTTCCTAGTGCCGGTTAGAAATTCCTGGAGTTTTCACTGTAAAACCGAGTTGGAGCTAGTACCTCCCCATATATATGTATGGAGTGGAGTTTGCAACTGAAAAGAAACTTTGTGTTCCCAACAAGCTAGGTGAAGGACGGCTTTCACACACACTTATCTCTCAGAACTGAGCATGTGGAGAGACGTTCGTTCATCTAGCACTAAGGGAATGGGTTGCAGGAGAAACTTTTACTCTGGTTTCTCAGTCTGTTTCCTAGTGCCAGTTTGAAGTTCCTGCAGTTTTCACTGTAAAACCGAGTTGGAGCTAGTACCTCCCCGTATATAAGTATGGAGTGGAGTTTGCAACTGAAAAGAATCTTTGTGTTCCCAACAAGCTAGGTGAAGGACGGCTTTCACACACACTTATCTCTCAGAACTGAGCATGTGGAGAGACCTTCGTTCATCTAGCACAAAGGGAACGGGTTGCAGGAGAAACTTTTACTCTGGTTTCTCAGTCTGTTTCCTAGTGCCGGTTTGAATTTCCTGCAGTTTTCACTGTAAAACCGAGTTGGAGCTAGTCCCTACCCATATATATATATGGAGAGGTTTTTGCAACTTAAAAGAAACTTTGTGTTCCCAACAAGCTAGGTGAAGGACGGCTTTCACACACACTTATCTCTCAGAACTGAGCATGTGGAGAGACGTTCGTTCATCTAGCACAAAAGGAACGGGTTGCAGGGGAAACATTTACTCTGGTTTCTCAGTCTGTTTCCTAGTGCCGGTTTGAAGTTCCTGCAGTTTTCACTGTAAAACCGAGTTGGAGCTAGTACCTCCCCATATATATGTATGGAGTGGAGTTTGCAAATGAAAAGAAACTTTGTGTTCCCAACAAGCAAGGTGAAGGACGGCTTTCACACACACTTATCCCTTAGAACTGAGCATGTGGAGAGACGTTCGTTCATCTAGCACAAAGGGAACGGTTTGCAGGAGAAATTTTACTCTGGTTTCTCAGTCTGTTTCCTAGTGCCGGTTAGAAATTCCTGGAGTTTTCACTGTAAAACCGAGTTGGAGCTAGTACCTCCCCATATATATGTATGGAGTGGAGTTTGCAACTGAAAAGAAACTTTGTGTTCCCAACAAGCTAGGTGAAGGACGGCTTTCACACACACTTATCTCTCAGAACTGAGCATGTGGAGAGACGTTCGTTCATCTAGCACTAAGGGAATGGGTTGCAGGAGAAACTTTTACTCTGGTTTCTCAGTCTGTTTCCTAGTGCCAGTTTGAAGTTCCTGCAGTTTTCACTGTAAAACCGAGTTGGAGCTAGTACCTCCCCGTATATAAGTATGGAGTGGAGTTTGCAACTGAAAAGAATCTTTGTGTTCCCAACAAGCTAGGTGAAGGACGGCTTTCACACACACTTATCTCTCAGAACTGAGCATGTGGAGAGACCTTCGTTCATCTAGCACAAAGGGAACGGGTTGCAGGAGAAACTTTTACTCTGGTTTCTCAGTCTGTTTCCTAGTGCCGGTTTGAATTTCCTGCAGTTTTCACTGTAAAACCGAGTTGGAGCTAGTCCCTACCCATATATATATATGGAGAGGTTTTTGCAACTTAAAAGAAACTTTGTGTTCCCAACAAGCTAGGTGAAGGACGGCTTTCACACACACTTATCTCTCAGAACTGAGCAAGTGCAGAGACGTTCGTTCATCTAGCACAAAAGGAACGGGTTGCAGGGGAAACATTTACTCTGGTTTCTCAGTCTGTTTCCTAGTGCCGGTTTGAAGTTCCTGCAGTTTTCACTGTAAAACCGAGTTGGAGCTAGTACCTCCCCATATATATGTATGGAGTGGAGTTTGCAATTGAAAAGAAACTTCGTGTTCCCAAAAAGATAGGTGAAGGACGGCTTTCACACACACTTATCTCTCAGAACTGAGCATGTGGAGAGACATTCGTTCATCTAGCACAAAGGGAACGGGTTGCACAGGAAACTTTTACTCTGGTTTCTCAGTCTGTTTCCTAGTGCCGGTTTGAAGTTCCTGCAATTTTCACTGTATAACCGATTTGTAGGTAGTACCTCCCCATATATATATATGGAGTGGAGTTTGCAACTGAAAAGAATCTTTGTGTTCCCAACAAGCTAGGTGAAGGACGGCTTTCACACACACTTATCTCTCAGAACTGAGCATGTGGAGAGACGTTCGTTCATCTAGCACAAAGGGAACGGGTGGCAGGGGAAACATTTACTCTGGTTTCTCAGTCTGTTTCCTAGTGCCGGTTTGAAGTTCCTGCAGTTTTCACTGTAAAACCGTGTTGGAGCTAGTACCTCCCCATATATATGTATGGAGTGGAGTTTGCAACTGAAGAGAAACTTTGTGTTCCCAACAAGCTAGGTGAAGGACGGCTTTCACACACACTTATCTCTCAGACCTGAGCATGTGGAGATACGTTCGTTCATCTAGCACAAAGAGAACGGTTTGCAGGGGAAATTTTGCTCTGGTTTCTCAGTCTGTTTCCTAGTGCCGGTTAGAAATTCCTGCAGTTTTCACTGTAAAACCGAGTTGGAGCTAGTCCCTACCCATATATATATATGGAGTGGAGTTTGCAACTGAAAAGAAACTTTGTGTTCCCAACAAGCTAGGTGAAGGACGGGTTTCACACACACTTATCTCTCAGAACTGAGCATGTGGAGAGACGTTCGTTCATCTAGCACAAAGGGAACGGGTTTCAGGAGAAACTTTTACTCTGGTTTCTCAGTCTGTTTCCTAGTGCCGGTTTGAAGTTCGTGCAGTTTTCACTGTAAAACCGAGTTGGAGGTAGTAACTCCCCATATATATGTATGGAGTGGATTTTGCAACTGAAAAGAAACTTTGTGTTCCCAACCAGCTAGGTGAAGGACGGGTTTCACACACACTTATCTCTCAGAACTGAGCATGTGGAGAGTCTTTCATTCATCTAGCACAAAGGGAACGGGTTGCAGGAGAAACTTTTACTCTGGTCTCTCAGTCTGTTTCCTAGTGCCGGTTTGAAGTTCCTGCATTTTTCACTGTAAAACCGATTTGGAGGTAGTACATCCCCATATATATATATGGATTGGAGTTTGCAACTGAAAAGAAACTTTGTGTTCCCAACCAGCTAGGTGAAGGACGGGTTTCACACATACTTATCTCTCAGAACTGAGCATGTGGAGAGACGTTCGTTCATCTAGCACAAAGGGAACGGGTTGCAGGAAAAACTTTTACTCTGGATTCTCAGTCTGTTTCCTAGTGCCGGTTTGAAGTTCCTGCAGTTTTCACTGTAAAACCGAGTTGGAGCTAGTCCCTACCCATATATATATATGGAGAGGTGTTTGCAACTGAAAAGAAACTTTGTGTTCCCAACAAGCTAGGTGAAGGACGGCTTTCACACACACTTATCTCTCAGAAGTGAGCATGTGGAGAGACGTTCGTTCATCTAGCACAAAAGGAACGGGTTGCAGGGGAAACATTTACTCTTGTTTCTCAGTCTGTTTCCTAGTGCCGGTTTGAAGTTCCTGCAGTTTTCACTGTAAAACCGAGTTGGAGCTAGTCCCTCCCCATATATATGTATGGAGTGGAGTTTTCAACTGAAAAGAAACTTTGTGTTCCCAAAAAGCTAGGTGAAGGACGGCTTTCACACACACTTATCTCTCAGAACTGAGCATGTGGAGAGTCTTTCGTTCATCTAGCACAAAGGGAACGGGTTGCAGGAGAAACTTTTACTCTGGTTTCTCAGTCTGTTTCCTAGTGCCGGTTTGAAGTTCCTGCAGTTTTCACTGTAAAACCGAGTTGGAGCTAGTCCCTACCCATATATATATATGGAGTGGAGTTTGCAACTGAAAAAAACTTTGTTTTCCCAACAAGCTAGGTGAAGGACGGCTTTCACACACACTTACCTCTCAGAACTGAGCATGTGGAGAGACGTTCGTTCATCTAGCACAAAAGGAACGGGTTGCAGGGGAAACATTTACTCTTGTTTCTCAGTCTGTTTCCTAGTGCCGGTTTGAAGTTCCTGCAGTTTTCACTGTAAAACCGAGTTGGAGCTAGTCCCTCCCCATATATATGTATGGAGTGGAGTTCGCAACTGAAAAGAAACTTTGTGTTCCCAAAAAGATAGGTGAAGAACGGCTTTCACACACACTTATCTCTCAGAACTGAGCATGTGGAGAGTCTTTCGTTCATCTAGCACAAAGGGAACGGGTTGCAGGAGAAACTTTTACTCTGGTTTCTCAGTCTGTTTCCTAGTGCCGGTTTGAAGTTCCTGCAGTTTTCACTGTAAAACCGATTTGGAGGTAGTACCTCCCCATATATATATATGGAGTGGAGTTTGCAACTGAAAAGAAACTTTGTTTTCCCAACAAGCTAGGTGAAGGACGGCTTTCACACACACTTATCTCTCAGAACTGAGCATGTGGAGAGACGTTCGTTCATCTAGCACAAAGGGAACGGGTGGCAGGGGAAACATTTACTCTGGTTTCTCAGTCTGTTTCCTAGTGCCGGTTTGAAGTTCCTGCAGTTTTCACTGTAAAACCGAGTTGGAGCTAGTACCTCCCCATATATATGTATGGAGTGGAGTTTGCAACTGAAAAGAAACTTTGTGTTCCCAACAAGCTAGGTGAAGGACGGCTTTCACACACACTTATCTCTCAGAACTGAGCATGTGGAGAGACGTTCGTTCATCTAGCACTAAGGGAATGGGTTGCAGGAGAAACTTTTACTCTGGTTTCTCAGTCTGTTTCCTAGTGCCAGTTTGAAGTTCCTGCAGTTTTCACTGTAAAACCGAGTTGGAGCTAGTACCTCCCCGTATATAAGTATGGAGTGGAGTTTGCAACTGAAAAGAAACTTTGTGTTCCCAAAAAGCTAGGTGAAGGACGGCTTTCACACACACTTATCTCTCAGAACTGAGCATGTGGAGAGTCTTTCGTTCATCTAGCACAAAGGGAACGGGTTGCAGGAGAAATTTTACTCTGGTTTCTCAGTCTGTTTCCTAGTGCCGGTTTGAAGTTCCTGCAGTTTTCACTGTAAAACCGATTTGGAGGTAGTACCTCCCCATATATATATATGGAGTGGAGTTTGCAACTGAAAAAAACTTTGTTTTCCCAACAAGCTAGGTGAAGGACGGCTTTCACACACACTTATCTCTCAGAACTGAGCATGTGGAGAGACGTTCGTTCATCTAGCACAAAGGGAACGGGTGGCAGGGGAAACATTTACTCTGGTTTCTCTGTCTGTTTCCTAGTGCCGGTTTGAAGTTCCTGCAGTTTTCACTGTAAAACCGAGTTGGAGCTAGTACCTCCCCATATATATGTATGGAGTGGAGTTTGCAAATGAAAAGAAACTTTGTGTTCCCAACAAGCTAGGTGAAGGACGGCTTTCACACACACTTATCCCTTAGAACTGAGCATGTGGAGAGACGTTCGTTCATCTAGCACAAAGGGAACGGTTTGCAGGAGAAATTTTACTCTGGTTTCTCAGTCTGTTTCCTAGTGCCGGTTAGAAAATCCTGGAGTTTTCACTGTAAAACCGAGTTGGAGCTAGTACCTCCCCATATATATGTATGGAGTGGAGTTTGCAACTGAAAAGAAACTTTGTGTTCCCAACAAGCTAGGTGAAGGACGGCTTTCACACACACTTATCTCTCAGAACTGAGCATGTGGAGAGACGTTCGTTCATCTAGCACTAAGGGAATGGGTTGCAGGAGAAACTTTTACTCTGGTTTCTCAGTCTGTTTCCTAGTGCCAGTTTGAATTTCCTGCAGTTTTCACTGTAAAACCGAGTTGGAGCTAGTCCCTCCCCTTATATATGTATGGAGTGGAGTTTTCAACTGAAAAGAAACTTTGTGTTCCCAAAAAGCTAGGTGAAGGACGGCTTTCACACACACTTATCTCTCAGAACTGAGCATGTGGAGAGTCTTTCGTTCATCTAGCACAAAGGGAACGGGTTGCAGGAGAAACTTTTACTCTGGTTTCTCAGTCTGTTTCCTAGTGCCGGTTTGAAGTTCCTGCAGTTTTCACTGTAAAACCGATTTGGAGGTAGTACCTCCCCATATATATATATGGAGTGGAGTTTGCAACTGAAAAAAACTTTGTTTTCCCAACAAGCTAGGTGAAGGACGGCTTTCACACACACTTATCTCTCAGAACTGAGCATGTGGAGAGACGTTCGTTCATCTAGCACAAAGGGAACGGGTGGCAGGGGAAACATTTACTCTGGTTTCTCAGTCTGTTTCCTAGTGCCGGTTTGAAGTTCCTGCAGTTTTCACTGTAAAACCGAGTTGGAGCTAGTACCTCCCCATATATATGTATGGAGTGGAGTTTGCAAATGAAAAGAAACTTTGTGTTCCCAACAAGCAAGGTGAAGGACGGCTTTCACACACACTTATCCCTTAGAACTGAGCATGTGGAGAGACGTTCGTTCATCTAGCACAAAGGGAACGGTTTGCAGGAGAAATTTTACTCTGGTTTCTCAGTCTGTTTCCTAGTGCCGGTTAGAAATTCCTGGAGTTTTCACTGTAAAACCGAGTTGGAGCTAGTACCTCCCCATATATATGTATGGAGTGGAGTTTGCAACTGAAAAGAAACTTTGTGTTCCCAACAAGCTAGGTGAAGGACGGCTTTCACACACACTTATCTCTCAGAACTGAGCATGTGGAGAGACGTTCGTTCATCTAGCACTAAGGGAATGGGTTGCAGGAGAAACTTTTACTCTGGTTTCTCAGTCTGTTTCCTAGTGCCAGTTTGAAGTTCCTGCAGTTTTCACTGTAAAACCGAGTTGGAGCTAGTACCTCCCCGTATATAAGTATGGAGTGGAGTTTGCAACTGAAAAGAATCTTTGTGTTCCCAACAAGCTAGGTGAAGGACGGCTTTCACACACACTTATCTCTCAGAACTGAGCATGTGGAGAGACCTTCGTTCATCTAGCACAAAGGGAACGGGTTGCAGGAGAAACTTTTACTCTGGTTTCTCAGTCTGTTTCCTAGTGCCGGTTTGAATTTCCTGCAGTTTTCACTGTAAAACCGAGTTGGAGCTAGTCCCTACCCATATATATATATGGAGAGGTTTTTGCAACTTAAAAGAAACTTTGTGTTCCCAACAAGCTAGGTGAAGGACGGCTTTCACACACACTTATCTCTCAGAACTGAGCAAGTGGAGAGACGTTCGTTCATCTAGCACAAAAGGAACGGGTTGCAGGGGAAACATTTACTCTGGTTTCTCAGTCTGTTTCCTAGTGCCGGTTTGAAGTTCCTGCAGTTTTCACTGTAAAACCGAGTTGGAGCTAGTACCTCCCCATATATATGTATGGAGTGGAGTTTGCAATTGAAAAGAAACTTCGTGTTCCCAAAAAGATAGGTGAAGGACGGCTTTCACACACACTTATCTCTCAGAACTGAGCATGTGGAGAGACATTCGTTCATCTAGCACAAAGGGAACGGGTTGCACAGGAAACTTTTACTCTGGTTTCTCAGTCTGTTTCCTAGTGCCGGTTTGAAGTTCCTGCAGTTTTCACTGTATAACCGATTTGTAGGTAGTACCTCCCCATATATATATATGGAGTGGAGTTTGCAACTGAAAAGAATCTTTGTGTTCCCAACAAGCTAGGTGAAGGACGGCTTTCACACACAATTATCTCTCAGAACTGAGCATGTGGAGAGACGTTCGTTCATCTAGCACAAAGGGAACGGGTGGCAGGGGAAACATTTACTCTGGTTTCTCAGTCTGTTTCCTAGTGCCGGTTTGAAGTTCCTGCAGTTTTCACTGTAAAACCGTGTTGGAGCTAGTACCTCCCCATATATATGTATGGAGTGGAGTTTGCAACTGAAGAGAAACTTTGTGTTCCCAACAAGCTAGGTGAAGGACGGCTTTCACACACACTTATCTCTCAGAACTGAGCATGTGGAGATACGTTCGTTCATCTAGCACAAAGAGAACGGTTTGCAGGGGAAATTTTGCTCTGGTTTCTCAGTCTGTTTCCTAGTGCCGGTTAGAAATTCCTGCAGTTTTCACTGTAAAACCGAGTTGGAGCTAGTCCCTACCCATATATATATATGGAGTGGAGTTTGCAACTGAAAAGAAACTTTGTGTTCCCAACCAGCTAGGTGAAGGACGGGTTTCACACATACTTATCTCTCAGAACTGAGCATGTGGAGAGACGTTCGTTCATCTAGCACAAAGGGAACGGGTTGCAGGAAAAACTTTTACTCTGGTTTCTCAGTCTGTTTCCTAGTGCCGGTTTGAAGTTCCTGCAGTTTTCACTGTAAAACCGAGTTGGAGCTAGTCCCTACCCATATATATATATGGAGAGGTGTTTGCAACTGAAAAGAAACTTTGTGTTCCCAACAAGCTAGGTGAAGGACGGCTTTCACACACACTTATCTCTCAGAACTGAGCATGTGGAGAGACGTTCGTTCATCTAGCACAAAAGGAACGGGTTGCAGGGGAAACATTTACACTGGTTTCTCAGTCTGTTTCCTAGTGCCGGTTTGAAGTTCCTGCAGTTTTCACTGTAAAACCGAGTTGGAGCTAGTCCCTCCCCATATATATGTATGGAGTGGAGTTTTCAACTGAAAAGAAACTTTGTGTTCCCAAAAAGCTAGGTGAAGGACAGCTTTCACACACACTTATCTCTCAGAACTGAGTATGTGGAGAGTCTTTCGTTCATCTAGCACAAAGGGAACGGGTTGCAGGAGAAACTTTTACTCTGGTTTCTCAGTCTGTTTCCTAGTGCCGGTTTGAAGTTCCTGCAGTTTTCACTGTAAAACCGAGTTGGAGCTAGTCCCTACCCATATATATATATGGAGTGGAGTTTGCAACTGAAAAAAACTTTGTTTTCCCAACAAGCTAGGTGAAGGACGGCTTTCACACACACTTACCTCTCAGAACTGAGCATGTGGAGAGACGTTCGTTCATCTAGCACAAAAGGAACGGGTTGCAGGGGAAACATTTACTCTTGTTTCTCAGTCTGTTTCCTAGTGCCGGTTTGAAGTTCCTGCAGTTTTCACTGTAAAACCGAGTTGGAGCTAGTCCCTCCCCATATATATGTATGGAGTGGAGTTCGCAACTGAAAAGAAACTTTGTGTTCCCAAAAAGATAGGTGAAGAACGGCTTTCACACACACTTATCTCTCAGAACTGAGCATGTGGAGAGTCTTTCGTTCATCTAGCACAAAGGGAACGGGTTGCAGGAGAAACTTTTACTCTGGTTTCTCAGTCTGTTTCCTAGTGCCGGTTTGAAGTTCCTGCAGTTTTCACTGTAAAACCGATTTGGAGGTAGTACCTCCCCATATATATATATGGAGTGGAGTTTGCAACTGAAAAGAAACTTTGTTTTCCCAACAAGCTAGGTGAAGGACGGCTTTCACACACACTTATCTCTCAGAACTGAGCATGTGGAGAGACGTTCGTTCATCTAGCACAAAGGGAACGGGTGGCAGGGGAAACATTTACTCTGGTTTCTCAGTCTGTTTCCTAGTGCCGGTTTGAAGTTCCTGCAGTTTTCACTGTAAAACCGAGTTGGAGCTAGTACCTCCCCATATATATGTATGGAGTGGAGTTTGCAAATGAAAAGAAACTTTGTGTTCCCAACAAGCTAGGTGAAGGACGGCTTTCACACACACTTATCCCTTAGAACTGAGCATGTGGAGAGACGTTCGTTCATCTAGCACAAAGGGAACGGTTTGCAGGAGAAATTTTACTCTGGTTTCTCAGTCTGTTTCCTAGTGCCACTTAGAAATTCCTGGAGTTTTCACTGTAAAACCGAGTTGGAGCTAGTACCTCCCCATATATATGTATGGAGTGGAGTTTGCAACTGAAAAGAAACTTTGTGTTCCCAACAAGCTAGGTGAAGGACGGCTTTCACACACACTTAACTCTCAGAACTGAGCATGTGGAGAGACGTTCGTTCATCTAGCACTAAGGGAATGGGTTGCAGGAGAAACTTTTACTCTGGTTTCTCAGTCTGTTTCATAGTGCCGGTTTGAATTTCCTGCAGTTTTCACTGTAAAACCGAGTTGGAGCTAGTCCCTACCCATATATATATATGGAGAGGTGTTTGCAACTTAAAAGAAACTTTGTGTTCCCAACAAGCTAGGTGAAGGACGGCTTTCACACACACTTATCTCTCAGAACTGAGCATGTGGAGAGACGTTCGTTCATCTAGCACAAAAGTAACGGGTTGCAGGGGAAACATTTACTCTGGTTTCTCAGTCTGTTTCCTAGTGCCAGTTTGAAGTTCCTGCAGTTTTCACTGTAAAACCGAGTTGGAGCTAGTACCTCCCCGTATATAAGTATGGAGTGTAGTTTGCAACTGAAAAGAATCTTTGTGTTCCCAACAAGCTAGGTGAAGGACGGCTTTCACACACACTTATCTCTCAGAACTGAGCATGTGGAGAGACCTTCGTTCATCTAGCACAAAGGGAACGGTTTGCAGGAGAAACTTTTACTCTGGTTTCTCAGTCTGTTTCATAGTGCCGGTTTGAATTTCCTGCAGTTTTCACTGTAAAACCGAGTTGGAGCTAGTCCCTACCCATATATATATATGGAGAGGTGTTTGCAACTTAAAAGAAACTTTGTGTTCCCAACAAGCTAGGTGAAGGACGGCTTTCACACACACTTATCTCTCAGAACTGAGCATGTGGAGAGACGTTCGTTCATCTAGCACAAAAGTAACGGGTTGCAGGGGAAACATTTACTCTGGTTTCTCAGTCTGTTTCCTAGTGCCGGTTTGAAGTTCCTGCAGTTTTCACTGTAAAACCGCGTTGGAGCTAGTACCTCCCCATATATATGTATGGAGTGGAGTTTGCAACTGAAAAGAAACTTTGTGTTCCCAAAAAGCTAGGTGAAGGACGGCTTTCACACACACTTATCTCTCAGAACTGAGCATGTGGAGAGTCTTTCGTTCATCTAGCACAAAGGGAACGGGTTGCAGGAGAAATTTTACTCTGGTTTCTCAGTCTGTTTCCTAGTGCCGGTTTGAAGTTCCTGCAGTTTTCACTGTAAAACCGATTTGGAGGTAGTACCTCCCCATATATATATATGGAGTGGAGTTTGCAACTGAAAAAAACTTTGTTTTCCCAACAAGCTAGGTGAAGGACGGCTTTCACACACACTTATCTCTCAGAACTGAGCATGTGGAGAGACGTTCGTTCATCTAGCACAAAGGGAACGGGTGGCAGGGGAAACATTTACTCTGGTTTCTCAGTCTGTTTCCTAGTGCCGGTTTGAAGTTCCTGCAGTTTTCACTGTAAAACCGAGTTGGAGCTAGTACCTCCCCATATATATGTATGGAGTGGAGTTTGCAAATGAAAAGAAACTTTGTGTTCCCAACAAGATAGGTGAAGGACGGCTTTCACACACACTTATCCCTTAGAACTGAGCATGTGGAGAGACGTTCGTTCATCTAGCACAAAGGGAACGGTTTGCAGGAGAAATTTTACTCTGGTTTCTCAGTCTGTTTCCTAGTGCCGGTTAGAAATTCCTGGAGTTTTCACTGTAAAACCGAGTTGGAGCTAGTACCTCCCCATATATATGTATGGAGTGGAGTTTGCAACTGAAAAGAAACTTTGTGTTCCCAACAAGCTAGGTGAAGGACGGCTTTCACACACACTTAACTCTCAGAACTGAGCATGTGGAGAGACGTTCGTTCATCTAGCACTAAGGGAATGGGTTGCAGGAGAAACTTTTACTCTGGTTTCTCAGTCTGTTTCCTAGTGCCAGTTTGAATTTCCTGCAGTTTTCACTGTAAAACCGAGTTGGAGCTAGTCCCTCCCCTTATATATGTATGGAGTGGAGTTTTCAACTGAAAAGAAACTTTGTGTTCCCAAAAAGCTAGGTGAAGGACGGCTTTCACACACACTTATCTCTCAGAACTGAGCATGTGGAGAGTCTTTCGTTCATCTAGCACAAAGGGAACGGGTTGCAGGAGAAACTTTTACTCTGGTTTCTCAGTCTGTTTCCTAGTGCCGGTTTGAAGTTCCTGCAGTTTTCACTGTAAAACCGATTTGGAGGTAGTACCTCCCCATATATATATATGGAGTGGAGTTTGCAACTGAAAAAAACTTTGTTTTCCCAACAAGCTAGGTGAAGGACGGCTTTCACACACACTTATCTCTCAGAACTGAGCATGTGGAGAGACGTTCGTTCATCTAGCACAAAGGGAACGGGTGGCAGGGGAAACATTTACTCTGGTTTCTCAGTCTGTTTCCTAGTGCCGGTTTGAAGTTCCTGCAGTTTTCACTGTAAAACCGAGTTGGAGCTAGTCTCTACCCATATATATGTATGGAGTGGAGTTTGCAAATGAAAAGAAACTTTGTGTTCCCAACAAGCAAGGTGAAGGACGGCTTTCACACACACTTATCCCTTAGAACTGAGCATGTGGAGAGACGTTCGTTCATCTAGCACAAAGGGAACGGTTTGCAGGAGAAATTTTACTCTGGTTTCTCAGTCTGTTTCCTAGTGCCGGTTAGAAATTCCTGGAGTTTTCACTGTAAAACCGAGTTGGAGCTAGTACCTCCCCATATATATGTATGGAGTGGAGTTTGCAACTGAAAAGAAACTTTGTGTTCCCAACAAGCTAGGTGAAGGACGGCTTTCACACACACTTATCTCTCAGAACTGAGCATGTGGAGAGACGTTCGTTCATCTAGCACTAAGGGAATGGGTTGCAGGAGAAACTTTTACTCTGGTTTCTCAGTCTGTTTCCTAGTGCCAGTTTGAAGTTCCTGCAGTTTTCACTGTAAAACCGAGTTGGAGCTAGTACCTCCCCGTATATAAGTATGGAGTGGAGTTTGCAACTGAAAAGAATCTTTGTGTTCCCAACAAGCTAGGTGAAGGACGGCTTTCACACACACTTATCTCTCAGAACTGAGCATGTGGAGAGACCTTCGTTCATCTAGCACAAAGGGAACGGGTTGCAGGAGAAACTTTTACTCTGGTTTCTCAGTCTGTTTCCTAGTGCCGGTTTGAATTTCCTGCAGTTTTCACTGTAAAACCGAGTTGGAGCTAGTCCCTACCCATATATATATATGGAGAGGTTTTTGCAACTTAAAAGAAACTTTGTGTTCCCAACAAGCTAGGTGAAGGACGGCTTTCACACACACTTATCTCTCAGAACTGAGCATGTGGAGAGACGTTCGTTCATCTAGCACAAAAGGAACGGGTTGCAGGGGAAACATTTACTCTGGTTTCTCAGTCTGTTTCCTAGTGCCGGTTTGAAGTTCCTGCAGTTTTCACTGTAAAACCGAGTTGGAGCTAGTACCTCCCCATATATATGTATGGAGTTGAGTTTGCAAATGAAAAGAAACTTTGTGTTCCCAACAAGCAAGGTGAAGGACGGCTTTCACACACACTTATCCCTTAGAACTGAGCATGTGGAGAGACGTTCGTTCATCTAGCACAAAGGGAACGGTTTGCAGGAGAAATTTTACTCTGGTTTCTCAGTCTGTTTCCTAGTGCCGGTTAGAAATTCCTGGAGTTTTCACTGTAAAACCGAGTTGGAGCTAGTACCTCCCCATATATATGTATGGAGTGGAGTTTGCAACTGAAAAGAAACTTTGTGTTCCCAACAAGCTAGGTGAAGGACGGCTTTCACACACACTTATTTCTAAGAAATGAACATGTGGAGAGACGTTCGTTCATCTAGCACAAAGGGAACGGGTTGCAGGAGAAAGTTTTACTCTGGTTTCTCAGTCTGTTTCCTAGTGCCGGTTTGAAGTTCCTGCAGTTTTCACTGTAAAACCGAGTTGGAGCTAGTACCTCCCCATATATATGTATGGAGTGGAGTTTGCAACTGAAAAGAAACTTTGTTTTCCCAAAAAGCTAGGTGAAGGACGGCTTTCACACACACTTATCTCTCAGAACTGAGCATGTGGAGAGACGTTCGTTCATCTAGCACAAAGGGAACGGGTGGCAGGGGAAACATTTACTCTGGGTTCTCAGTCTGTTTCCTAGTGCCGGTTTGAAGTTCCTGCAGTTTTCACTGTAAAACCGAGTTGGAGCTAGTACCTCCCCATATATATGTATGGAGTGGAGTTTGCAAATGAAAAGAAACTTTGTGTTCCCAACAAGCTAGGTGAAGGACGGCTTTCACACACACTTATCCCTTAGAACTGAGCATGTGGAGAGACGTTCGTTCATCTAGCACAAAGGGAACGGTTTGCAGGAGAAATTTTACTCTGGTTCCTCAGTCTGTTTCCTAGTGCCGGTTAGAAATTCCTGGAGTTTTCACTGTAAAACAGAGTTGGAGCTAGTACCTCCCCATATATATGTATGGAGTGGAGTTTGCAACTGAAAAGAAACTTTGTGTTCCCAACAAGCTAGGTGAAGGACGGCTTTCACACACACTTATCTCTCAGAACTGAGCATGTGGAGAGACTTTCGTTCATCTAGCACTAAGGGAATGGGTTGCAGGAGAAACTTTTACTCTGGTTTCTCAGTCTGTTTCCTAGTGCCAGTTTGAAGTTCCTGCAGTTTTCACTGTAAAACCGAGTTGGAGCTTGTAACTACCCATATATATGTATGGAGTGGAGTTTGCAACTGAAAAGAAACTTAGTGTTCCCAACCAGCTAGGTGAAGGACGGCTTTCACACACACTTATCTCTCAGAACTGAGCATTTGGAGAGACGTTCGTTCATCTAGCACAAAGGGAACGGGTTGAAGGAGAAACTTTTACTCTGGTTTCTCAGTCTGTTTCCTAGTGCCGGTTTGAAGTTCCTGCAGTTTTCACTGTAAAAACGAGTTGGAGCTAGTACCTCCCCGTATATAAGTATGGAGTGGAGTTTGCAACTGAAAAGAATCTTTGTGTTCCCAACAAGCTAGGTGAAGGACGGCTTTCACACACACTTATCTCTCAGAACTGAGCATGTGGAGAGACCTTCGTTCATCTAGCACAAAGGGAACGGGTTGCAGGAGAAACTTTTACTCTGGTTTCTCAGTCTGTTTCCTAGTGCCGGTTTGAAATTCCTGCAGTTTTCACTGTAAAACCGAGTTGGAGCTAGTCCCTACCCATATATATATATGGAGAGGTGTTTGCAACTTAAAAGAAACTTTGTGTTCCCAACAAGCTAGGTGAAGGACGGCTTTCACACACACTTATCTCTCAGAACTGAGCATGTGGAGAGACGTTCGTTCATCTAGCACAAAAGGAACGGGTTGCAGGGGAAACTTTTACTCTGGTTTCTCAGTCTGTTTCCTAGTGCCGGTTTGAAGTTCCTGCAGTTTTCACTGTAAAACCGAGTTGGAGCTAGTACCTCCCCATATATATGTATGGAGTGGAGTTTGCAACTGAAAAGAAACTTTGTGTTCCCAAAAAGCTAGGTGAAGGACGGCTTTCACACACACTTATCTCTCAGAACTGAGCATGTGGAGAGACGTTCGTTCATCTAGCACAAAGGGAACGGGTGGTAGGGGAAACATTTACTCTGGTTTCTCAGTGTGTTTCCTAGTGCCAGTTTGAAGTTCCTGCACTTTTCACTGTAAAACCGAGATGGAGCTAGTACCTCCCCGTATATATTTATGGAGTGGAGTTTGCAACTGAAAAGAATCTTTGTGTTCCCAACAAGCTAGGTGAAGGACGGCTTTCACACACACTTATCTCTCAGAACTGAGCATGTGGAGAGACCTTCGTTCATCTAGCACAAACGGAACGGGTTGCAGGAGAAACTTTTACTCTGGTTTCTCAGTCTGTTTCCTAGTGCTGGTTTGAATTTCCTGCAGTATTCACTGTAAAACCGAGTTGGAGCTAGTCCCTACCCATATATATATATGGGGAGGTGTTTGCAACTTAAAAGAAACTTTGTGTTCCCAACAAGCTAGGTGAAGGACGGCTTTCACACACACTTATCTCTCAGAACTGAGCATGTGGAGAGACGTTCGTTCATCTAGCACAAAAGGAACGGGTTGCAGGGGAAACATTTACTCTGGTTTCTCAGTCTGTTTCTTAGTGCCGGTTTGAAGTTCCTGCAGTTTTCACTGTAAAACCGAGTTGGAGCTAGTACCTCCCCATATATATGTATGGAGTGGAGTTTGCAACTGAAAAGAAACTTCGTGTTCCCAAAAAGATAGGTGAAGGACGGCTTTCACACACACTTATCTCTCAGAACTGAGCATGTGGAGAGACTTTCGTTCATCTAGCACAAAGGGAACGGGTTGCACAGGAAACTTTTACTCTGGTTTCTCAGTCTGTTTCCTAGTGCCGGTTTGAAGTTCCTGCAGTTTTCACTGTAAAATCGATTTGGAGCTAATCCCTACCCATATATATATATGGAGTGGAGTTTGCAACTGAAAAGAAACTTTGTGTTCCCAACAAGCTAGGTGAAGGACGGCATTCACACACACTTATCTCTCAGAAATGAGCATGTGGAGAGACGTTCGTTCATCTAGCACAAAGGGAACGGGTTGCAGGAGAAACTTTTACTCTGGTTTCTCATTCTGTTTCCTAGTGCCGGTTTGAAGTTCCTGCCGTTTTCACTCTAAAACCTAGTTGGAGCTAATACCTCCCCATATATATGTATGGAGTGGAGTTTGCAACTGAAAAGAAACTTTGTGTTCCCAACAAGCTAGGTGAAGGACGGCTTTCACACACACTTATCTCTCAGAACTGAGCATGTGGAGAGACGTTCGTTCATCTAGCACAAAGGGAACGGGTTGCAGGAGAAACTTTTACTCTGGTTTCTCAGTCTGTTTCCTAGTGCCGGTTTGAAGTTCCTGCAGTTTTCACTTTAAAACCGATTTGGAGGTAGTACCTCCCCATATATATATATGGAGTGGAGTTTGCAACTGAAAAAAACTTTGTTTTCCCAACAAGCTAGGTGAAGGACGGCTTTCACACACACTTATCTCTCAGAACTGAGCATGTGGAGAGACGTTCGTTCATCTAGCACAAAGGGAACGGGTGGCAGGGGAAACATTTACTCTGGTTTCTCAGTCTGTTTCCTAGTGCCGGTTTGAAGTTCCTGCAGTTTTCACTGTAAAACCGAGTTGGAGCTAGTACCTCCCCATATATATGTATGGAGTGGATTTTGCAACTGAAAAGAAACTTTGTGTTCCCAACAAGCTAGGTGAAAGACGGCTTTCACACATACTTATCTCTCAGAACTGAGCATGTGGAGAGACGTTCGTTCATCTAGCACTAAGGGAATGGGTTGCAGGAGAAACTTTTACTCTGGTTTCTCAGTCTGTTTCCTAGTGCCAGTTTGAATTTCCTGCAGTTTTCACTGTAAAACCGAGTTGGAGCTAGTCCCTACCCATATATATATATGGAGAGGTGTTTGCAACTTAAAAGAAACTTTGTGTTCCCAACAAGCTAGGTGAAGGACGGCTTTCAAACACACTTATCTCTCAGAACTGAGCATGTGGAGAGACGTTCGTTCATCTAGCACAAAAGGAACGGGTTGCAGGGGAAACATTTACTCTGGTTTCTCAGTCTGTTTCCTAGTGCCGGTTTGAAGTTCCTGCAGTTTTCACTGTAAACCGAGTTGGAGCTAGTACCTCCCCATATATATGTATGGAGTGGAGTTTGCAACTGAAAAGAAACTTCGTGTTCCCAAAAAGATAGGTGAAGGACGGCTTTCACACACACTTATCTCTCAGAACTGAGCATGTGGAGAGACATTCGTTCATCTAGCACAAAGGGAACGGGTTGCACAGGAAACTTTTACTCTGGTTTCTCAGTCTGTTTCCTAGTGCCGGTTTGAAGTTCCTGCAGTTTTCACTGTATAACCGATTTGTAGGTAGTACCTCCCCATATATATATATGGAGTGGAGTTTGCAACTGAAAAGAATCTTTGTGTTCCCAACAAGCTAGGTGAAGGACGGCTTTCACACACACTTATCTCTCAGAACTGAGCATGTGGAGAGACGTTCGTTCATCTAGCACAAAGGGAACGGGTGGCAGGGGAAACATTTACTCTGGTTTCTCAGTCTGTTTCCTAGTGCCGGTTTGAAGTTCCTGCAGTTTTCACTGTAAAACCGTGTTGGAGCTAGTACCTCCCCATATATATGTATGGAGTGGAGTTTGCAACTGAAGAGAAACTTTGTGTTCCCAACAAGCTAGGTGAAGGACGGCTTTCACACACACTTATCTCTCAGAACTGAGCATGTGGAGATACGTTCGTTCATCTAGCACAAAGAGAACGGTTTGCAGGGGAAATTTTGCTCTGGTTTCTCAGTCTGTTTCCTAGTGCCGGTTAGAAATTCCTGCAGTTTTCACTGTAAAACCGAGTTGGAGCTAGTCCCTACCCATATATATATATGGAGTGGAGTTTGCAACTGAAAAGAAACTTTGTGTTCCCAACAAGCTAGGTGAAGGACGGGTTTCACACACACTTATCTCTCAGAACTGAGCATGTGGAGAGACGTTCGTTCATCTAGCACAAAGGGAACGGGTTTCAGGAGAAACTTTTACTCTGGTTTCTCAGTCTGTTTCCTAGTGCCGGTTTGAAGTTCGTGCAGTTTTCACTGTAAAACCGAGTTGGAGGTAGTAACTCCCCATATATATGTATGGAGTGGATTTTGCAACTGAAAAGAAACTTTGTGTTCCCAACCAGCTAGGTGAAGGACGGGTTTCACACACACTTATCTCTCAGAACTGAGCATGTGGAGAGTCTTTCATTCATCTAGCACAAAGGGAACGGGTTGCAGGAGAAACTTTTACTCTGGTCTCTCAGTCTGTTTCCTAGTGCCGGTTTGGAGTTCCTGCATTTTTCACTGTAAAACCGATTTGGAGGTAGTACATCCCCATATATATATATGGATTGGAGTTTGCAACTGAAAAGAAACTTTGTGTTCCCAACAAGCTAGGTGAAAGACGGCTTTCACACATACTTATCTCTCAGATCTGAGCATGTGGAGAGACGTTCGTTCATCTAGCACAAAGGGAACGGGTTGCAGGAAAAACTTTTACTCTGGTTTCTCAGTCTGTTTCCTAGTGCCGGTTTGAAGTTCCTGCAGTTTTCACTGTAAAACCGAGTTGGAGCTAGTCCCTACCCATATATATATATGGAGAGGTGTTTGCAACTGAAAAGAAACTTTGTGTTCCCAACAAGCTAGGTGAAGGACGGCTTTCACACACACTTATCTCTCAGAACTGAGCATGTGGAGAGACGTTCGTTCATCTAGCACAAAAGGAACGGGTTGCAGGGGAAACATTTACTCTTGTTTCTCAGTCTGTTTCCTAGTGCCGGTTTGAAGTTCCTGCAGTTTTCACTGTAAAACCGAGTTGGAGCTAGTCCCTCCCCATATATATGTATGGAGTGGAGTTTTCAACTGAAAAGAAACTTTGTGTTCCCAAAAAGCTAGGTGAAGGACGGCTTTCACACACACTTATCTCTCAGAACTGAGCATGTGGAGAGTCTTTCGTTCATCTAGCACAAAGGGAACGGGTTGCAGGAGAAACTTTTACTCTGGTTTCTCAGTCTGTTTCCTAGTGCCGGTTTGAAGTTCCTGCAGTTTTCACTGTAAAACCGAGTTGGAGCTAGTCCCTACCCATATATATATATGGAGTGGAGTTTGCAACTGAAAAAAACTTTGTTTTCCCAACAAGCTAGGTGAAGGACGGCTTTCACACACACTTACCTCTCAGAACTGAGCATGTGGAGAGACGTTCGTTCATCTAGCACAAAAGGAACGGGTTGCAGGGGAAACATTTACTCTTGTTTCTCAGTCTGTTTCCTAGTGCCGGTTTGAAGTTCCTGCAGTTTTCACTGTAAAACCGAGTTGGAGCTAGTCCCTCCCCATATATATGTATGGAGTGGAGTTTGCAACTGAAAAGAAACTTTGTGTTCCCAAAAAGATAGGTGAAGAACGGCTTTCACACACACTTATCTCTCAGAACTGAGCATGTGGAGAGACGTTCGTTCATCTAGCACAAAGGGAACGGGTGGCAGGGGAAACATTTACTCTGGTTTCTCAGTCTGTTTCCTAGTGCCGGTTTGAAGTTCCTGCAGTTTTCACTGTAAAACCGAGTTGGAGCTAGTACCTCCCCATATATATGTATGGAGTGGAGTTTGCAAATGAAAAGAAACTTTGTGTTCCCAACAAGCTAGGTGAAGGACGGCTTTCACACACACTTATCCCTTAGAACTGAGCATGTGGAGAGACGTTCGTTCATCTAGCACAAAGGGAACGGTTTGCAGGAGAAATTTTACTCTGGTTTCTCAGTCTGTTTCCTAGTGCCAGTTAGAAATTCCTGGAGTTTTCACTGTAAAACCGAGTTGGAGCTAGTACCTCCCCATATATATGTATGGAGTGGAGTTTGCAACTGAAAAGAAACTTTGTGTTCCCAACAAGCTAGGTGAAGGACGGCTTTCACACACACTTATCTCTCAGAACTGAGCATGTGGAGAGACGTTCGTTCATCTAGCACTAAGGGAATGGGTTGCAGGAGAAACTTTTACTCTGGTTTCTCAGTCTGTTTCCTAGTGCCAGTTTGAAGTTCCTGCAGTTTTCACTGTAAAACCGAGTTGGAGCTAGTACCTCCCCGTATATAAGTATGGAGTGTAGTTTGCAACTGAAAAGAATCTTTGTGTTCCCAACAAGCTAGGTGAAGGACGGCTTTCACACACACTTATCTCTCAGAACTGAGCATGTGGAGAGACCTTCGTTCATCTAGCCCAAAGGGAACGGTTTGCAGGAGAAACTTTTACTCTGGTTTCTCAGTCTGTTTCATAGTGCCGGTTTGAATTTCCTGCAGTTTTCACTGTAAAACCGAGTTGGAGCTAGTCCCTACCCATATATATATATGGAGAGGTGTTTGCAACTTAAAAGAAACTTTGTGTTCCCAACAAGCTAGGTGAAGGACGGCTTTCACACACACTTATCTCTCAGAACTGAGCATGTGGAGAGACGTTCGTTCATCTAGCACAAAAGGAACGGGTTGCAGGGGAAACATTTACTCTGGTTTCTCAGTCTGTTTCCTAGTGCCGGTTTGAAGTTCCTGCAGTTTTCACTGTAAAACCGAGTTGGAGCTAGTACCTCCCCATATATATGTATGGAGTGGAGTTTGCAACTGAAAAGAAACTTTGTGTTCCCAAAAAGCTAGGTGAAGGACGGCTTTCACACACACTTATCTCTCAGAACTGAGCATGTGGAGAGTCTTTCGTTCATCTAGCACAAAGGGAACGGGTTGCAGGAGAAACTTTTACTCTGGTTTCTCAGTCTGTTTCCTAGTGCCGGTTTGAAGTTCCTGCAGTTTTCACTGTAAAACCGATTTGGAGGTAGTACCTCCCCATATATATATATGGAGTGGAGTTTGCAACTGAAAAAAACTTTGTTTTCCCAACAAGCTAGGTGAAGGACGGCTTTCACACACACTTATCTCTCAGAACTGAGCATGTGGAGAGACGTTCGTTCATCTAGCACAAAGGGAACGGGTTGCAGGGGAAACATTTACTCTGGTTTCTCAGTCTGTTTCCTAGTGCCGGTTTGAAGTTCCTGCAGTTTTCACTGTAAAACCGAGTTGGAGCTAGTACCTCCCCATATATATGTATGGAGTGGAGTTTGCAAATGAAAAGAAACTTTGTGTTCCCAACAAGCTAGGTGAAGGACGGCTTTCACACACACTTATCCCTTAGAAGTGAGCATGTGGAGAGACGTTCGTTCATCTAGCACAAAGGGAACGGTTTGCAGGAGAAATTTTACTCTGGTTTCTCAGTCTGTTTCCTAGTGCCGGTTAGAAATTCCTGGAGTTTTCACTGTAAAACCGAGTTGGAGCTAGTACCTCCCCATATATATGTATGGAGTGGAGTTTGCAACTGAAAAGAAACTTTGTGTTCCCAACAAGCTAGGTGAAGGACGGCTTTCACACACACTTATCTCTCAGAACTGAGCATGTGGAGAGACGTTCGTTCATCTAGCACTAAGGGAATGGGTTGCAGGAGAAACTTTTACTCTGGTTTCTCAGTCTGTTTCCTAGTGCCAGTTTGAAGTTCCTGCAGTTTTCACTGTAAAACCGAGTTGGAGCTAGTCCCTCCCCTTATATATGTATGGAGTGGAGTTTTCAACTGAAAAGAAACTTTGTGTTCCCAAAAAGCTAGGTGAAGGACGGCTTTCACACACACTTATCTCTCAGAACTGAGCATGTAGAGAGTCTTTCGTTCATCTAGCACAAAGGGAACGGGTTGCAGGAGAAACTTTTACTCTGGTTTCTCAGTCTGTTTCCTAGTGCCGGTTTGAAGTTCCTGCAGTTTTCACTGTAAAACCGATTTGGAGGTAGTACCTCCCCATATATATATATGGAGTGGAGTTTGCAACTGAAAAAAACTTTGTTTTCCCAACAAGCTAGGTGAAGGACGGCTTTCACACACACTTATCTCTCAGAACTGAGCATGTGGAGAGACGTTCGTTCATCTAGCACAAAGGGAACGGGTGGCAGGGGAAACATTTACTCTGGTTTCTCAGTCTGTTTCCTAGTGCCGGTTTGAAGTTCCTGCAGTTTTCACTGTAAAACCGAGTTGGAGCTAGTACCTCCCCATATATATGTATGGAGTGGATTTTGCAACTGAAAAGAAACTTTGTGTTCCCAACAAGCAAGGTGAAGGACGGCTTTCACACACACTTATCCCTTAGAACTGAGCATGTGGAGAGACGTTCGTTCATCTAGCACAAAGGGAACGGTTTGCAGGAGAAATATTACTCTGGTTTCTCAGTCTGTTTCCTAGTGCCGGTTAGAAATTCCTGGAGTTTTCACTGTAAAACCGAGTTGGAGCTAGTACCTCCCCATATATATGTATGGAGTGGAGTTTGCAACTGAAAAGAAACTTTGTGTTCCCAACAAGCTAGGTGAAGGACGGCTTTCACACACACTTATCTCTCAGAACTGAGCATGTGGAGAGACGTTCGTTCATCTAGCACTAAGGGAATGGGTTGCAGGAGAAACTTTTACTCTGGTTTCTCAGTCTGTTTCCTAGTGCCAGTTTGAAGTTCCTGCAGTTTTCACTGTAAAACCGAGTTGGAGCTAGTACCTCCCCGTATATAAGTATGGAGTGGAGTTTGCAACTGAAAAGAATCTTTGTGTTCCCAACAAGCTAGGTGAAGGACGGCTTTCACACACACTTATCTCTCAGAACTGAGCATGTGGAGAGACCTTCGTTCATCTAGCACAAAGGGAACGGGTTGCAGGAGAAACTTTTACTCTGGTTTCTCAGTCTGTTTCCTAGTGCCGGTTTGAATTTCCTGCAGTTTTCACTGTAAAACCGAGTTGGAGCTAGTCCCTACCCATATATATATATGGAGAGGTGTTTGCAACTTAAAAGAAACTTTGTGTTCCCAACAAGCTAGGTGAAGGACGGCTTTCACACACACTTATCTCTCAGAACTGAGCATGTGGAGAGACGTTCGTTCATCTAGCACAAAAGGAACGGGTTGCAGGGGAAACATTTACTCTGGTTTCTCAGTCTGTTTCCTAGTGCCGGTTTGAAGTTCCTGCAGTTTTCACTGTAAAACCGAGTTGGAGCTAGTACCTCCCCATATATATGTATGGAGTGGAGTTTGCAAATGAAAAGAAACTTTGTGTTCCCAACAAGCAAGGTGAAGGACGGCTTTCACACACACTTATCTCTCAGAACTGAGCATGTGGAGAGACGTTCGTTCATCTAGCACAAAGGGAACGGGTGGCAGGGGAAACATTTACTCTGGTTTCTCAGTCTGTTTCCTAGTGCCGGTTTGAAGTTCCTGCAGTTTTCACTGTAAAACCGAGTTGGAGCTAGTACCTCCCCATATATATGTATGGAGTGGATTTTGCAACTGAAAAGAAACTTTGTGTTCCCAACAAGCAAGGTGAAGGACGGCTTTCACACACACTTATCCCTTAGAACTGAGCATGTGGAGAGACGTTCGTTCATCTAGCACAAAGGGAACGGTTTGCAGGAGAAATATTACTCTGGTTTCTCAGTCTGTTTCCTAGTGCCGGTTAGAAATTCCTGGAGTTTTCACTGTAAAACCGAGTTGGAGCTAGTACCTCCCCATATATATGTATGGAGTGGAGTTTGCAACTGAAAAGAAACTTTGTGTTCCCAACAAGCTAGGTGAAGGACGGCTTTCACACACACTTATCTCTCAGAACTGAGCATGTGGAGAGACGTTCGTTCATCTAGCACTAAGGGAATGGGTTGCAGGAGAAACTTTTACTCTGGTTTCTCAGTCTGTTTCCTAGTGCCAGTTTGAAGTTCCTGCAGTTTTCACTGTAAAACCGAGTTGGAGCTAGTACCTCCCCGTATATAAGTATGGAGTGGAGTTTGCAACTGAAAAGAATCTTTGTGTTCCCAACAAGCTAGGTGAAGGACGGCTTTCACACACACTTATCTCTCAGAACTGAGCATGTGGAGAGACCTTCGTTCATCTAGCACAAAGGGAACGGGTTGCAGGAGAAACTTTTACTCTGGTTTCTCAGTCTGTTTCCTAGTGCCGGTTAGAAATTCCTGGAGTTTTCACTGTAAAACCGAGTTGGAGCTAGTACCTCCCCATATATATGTATGGAGTGGAGTTTGCAACTGAAAAGAAACTTTGTGTTCCCAACAAGCTAGGTGAAGGACGGCTTTCACACACACTTATCTCTCAGAACTGAGCATGTGGAGAGACGTTCGTTCATCTAGCACTAAGGGAATGGGTTGCAGGAGAAACTTTTACTCTGGTTTCTCAGTCTGTTTCCTAGTGCCAGTTTGAAGTTCCTGCAGTTTTCACTGTAAAACCGAGTTGGAGCTAGTACCTCCCCGTATATAAGTATGGAGTGGAGTTTGCAACTGAAAAGAATCTTTGTGTTCCCAACAAGCTAGGTGAAGGACGGCTTTCACACACACTTATCTCTCAGAACTGAGCATGTGGAGAGACCTTCGTTCATCTAGCACAAAGGGAACGGGTTGCAGGAGAAACTTTTACTCTGGTTTCTCAGTCTGTTTCCTAGTGCCGGTTTGAATTTCCTGCAGTTTTCACTGTAAAACCGAGTTGGAGCTAGTCCCTACCCATATATATATATGGAGAGGTGTTTGCAACTTAAAAGAAACTTTGTGTTCCCAACAAGCTAGGTGAAGGACGGCTTTCACACACACTTATCTCTCAGAACTGAGCATGTGGAGAGACGTTCGTTCATCTAGCACAAAAGGAACGGGTTGCAGGGGAAACATTTACTCTGGTTTCTCAGTCTGTTTCCTAGTGCCGGTTTGAAGTTCCTGCAGTTTTCACTGTAAAACCGAGTTGGAGCTAGTACCTCCCCATATATATGTATGGAGTGGAGTTTGCAAATGAAAAGAAACTTTGTGTTCCCAACAAGCAAGGTGAAGGACGGCTTTCACACACACTTATCCCTTAGAACTGAGCATGTGGAGAGACGTTCGTTCATCTAGCACAAAGGGAACGGTTTGCAGGAGAAATTTTACTCTGGTTTCTCAGTCTGTTTCCTAGTGCCGGTTAGAAATTCCTGTAGTTTTCACTGTAATACCGAGTTGGAGCTAGTACCTCCCCATATATATGTATGGAGTGGAGTTTGCAACTGAAAAGAAACTTTGTGTTCCCAACAAGCTAGGTGAAGGACGGCTTTCACACACACTTATCTCTCAGAACTGAGCATGTGGAGAGACGTTCGTTCATCTAGCACTAAGGGAATGGGTTGCAGGAGAAACTTTTACTCTGGTTTCTCAGTCTGTTTCCTAGTGCCAGTTTGAAGTTCCTGCAGTTTTCACTGTAAAACCGAGTTGGAGCTAGTACCTCCCCGTATATAAGTATGGAGTGGAGTTTGCAACTGAAAAGAATCTTTGTGTTCCCAACAAGCTAGGTGAAGGACGGCTTTCACACACACTTATCTCTCAGAACTGAGCATGTGGAGAGACCTTCGTTCATCTAGCACAAAGGGAACGGGTTGCAGGAGAAACTTTTACTCTGGTTTCTCAGTCTGTTTCCTAGTGCCGGTTTGAATTTCCTGCAGTTTTCACTGTAAAACCGAGTTGGAGCTAGTCCCTACCCATATATATATATATGGAGAGGTGTTTGCAACTTAAAAGAAACTTTGTGTTCCCAACAAGCTAGGTGAAGGACGGCTTTCACACACAATTATCTCTCAGAACTGAGCATGTGGAGAGACTTTCGTTCATCTAGCACAAAGGGAAAGGGTTGCACAGGAAACTTTTACTCTGGTTTCTCAGTCTGTTTCCTAGTGCCGGATTGAAGTTCCTGCAGTTTTCACTGTATAACCGATTTGTAGGTAGTACCTCCCCATATATATATATGGAGTGGAGTTTGCAACTGAAAAGAATCTTTGTGTTCCCAACAAGCTAGGTGAAGGACGGCTTTCACACACACTTATCTCTCAGAACTGAGCATGTGGAGAGACGTTCGTTCATCTAGCACAAAGAGAACGGTTTGCAGGGGAAATTTTACTCTGGTTTCTCAGTCTGTTTCCTAGTGCCGGTTAGAAGTTCCTGCAGTTTTCACTGTAAAACCGTGTTGGAGCTAGTCCCTCCCCATATATATGTATGGAGTGGAGTTTGCAACTGAAAAGAAACTTTGTGTTCCCAAAAAGATAGGTGAAGGACGGCTTTCACACACACTTATCTCTCAGAACTGAGCATGTGGAGAGACTTTCGTTCATCTAGCACAAAGGGAACGGGTTGCAGGAGAAACTTTTACTCTGGATTCTCAGTCTGTTTCCTAATGCCGGTTTGAAGTTCCTGCAGTTTTCACTGTATAACCGATTTGTAGGTAGTACCTCCCCATATATATATATGGAGTGGAGTTTGCAACTGAAAAGAAACTTTGTTTTCCCAACAAGCTAGTTGAAGGACGGGTTTCACACACACTTATTTCTCAGAACTGAGCATGTGGAGAGACGTTCGTTCATCTAGCACAAAGGGAACGGGTTGCAGGAGAAACTTTTACTCTGGTTTCTCAGTCTGTTTCCTAGTGCCGGTTTGAAGTTCCTGCAGTTTTCACTGTAAAACCGAGTTGGAGCTAGTAACTCCCCATATATATGTATGGAGTGGAGTTTGCAACTGAAAAGAAACTTAGTGTTCCCAACAAGCTAGGTGAAGGACGGCTTTCACACACACTTATCTCTCAGAACTGAGCATGTGGAGAGATGTTCGTTCATCTAGCACAAAGGGAACGGGTTGCAGGAGAAACTTTTACTCTGGTTTTTCAGTCTGTTTCCTAGTGCCGGTTTGAAGTTCCTGCAGTTTTCACTGTAAAACCGAGTTGGAACTAGTACCTCCCCATATATATGTATGGAGTGGAGTTTGCAACTGAAAAGAAACTTTGTGTTCCCAACAAGCTAGGTGAAGGACGGCTTTCACACACACTTATCTCTCAGAACTGAGCATGTGGAGAGACGTTCGTTCATCTAGCACAAAGGGAAAGGGTTGCAGGAGAAACTTTTACACTGGTTTCTCAGTCTGTTTCCTAGTGCCGGTTTGAAGTTCCTGCAGTTTTAACTGTAAAACCGAGTTGGAGCTTGTACCTCCCCATATATATGTATGGATTGGAGTTTGCAACTGAAAAGAGACTTTGTGTTCCCAACAAGCTAGGTGAAGGACGGCTTTCACACACACTTATCTCTCAGATCTGAGCATGTGGAGAGACGTTCGTTCATCTAGCACAAAGTGAACGGGTTGCAGGTGGAACATTTACTCTGGTTTCTCAGTCTGTTTCCTAGTGCCGGTTTGAAGTTCCTGCCGTTTTCACTGTAAAACCGTGTTGGAGCTAGTACCTCCCCATATATATGTATGGAGTGGAGTTTGCAACTAAAAAGAAACTTTGTGTTCCCAACAAGCTAGGTGAAGGACGGCTTTCACACACATTTATCTCTCAGAACTAAGCATGTGGAGAGACGTTCGTTCATCTAGCACAAAGGGAACGGGTTGCAGGAGAAACTTTTACTCTGGTTTCTCAGTCTGTTTCCTAGTGCCGGTTTGAAGTTCCTGCAGTTTTCACTGTAAAACCGAGTTGGAGCTAGTCCCTACCCATATATATATATGGAGAGGTGTTTGCAACTGAAAAGAAACTTTGTGTTCCCAACAAGCTAGGTGAAGGACGGCTTTCACACACACTTATCTCTCAGAACTGAGCATGTGGAGAGACGTTCGTTCATCTAGCACAAAAGGAACGGGTTGCAGGGGAAACATTTACTCTGGTTTCTCAGTCTGTTTCCTAGTGCCGGTTTGAAGTTCCTGCAGTTTTCACTGTAAAACCGAGTTGGAGCTAGTCCCTCCCCATATATATGTATGGAGTGGAGTTTGCAACTGAAAAGAAACTTTGTGTTCCCAAGAAGATAGGTGAAGGACGGCTTTCACACACACTTATCTCTCAGAACTGAGCATGTGGAGAGACTTTCGTTCATCTAGCACAAGGGAACGGGTTGCAGGAGAAACTTTTACTCTGGATTCTCAGTCTGTTTCCTAGTGCCGGTTTGAAGTTCCTGCAGTTTTCACTGTATAACCGATTTGTAGGTAGTACCTCCCCATATATATATATGGAGTGGAGTTTGCAACTGAAAAGAAACTTTGTTTTCCCAACAAGCTAGGTGAAGGACGGGTTTCACACACACTTATTTCTCAGAACTGAGCATGTGGAGAGACGTTCGTTCATCTAGCACAAAGGGAAAGGGTTGCAGGAGAAACTTTTACTCTGGTTTTTCAGTCTGTTTCCTAGTGCCGGTTTGAAGTTCCTGCAGTTTTCACTGTAAAACCGAGTTGGAACTAGTACCTCCCCATATATATGTATGGAGTGGAGTTTGCAACTGAAAAGAAACTTTGTGTTCCCAACAAGCTAGGTGAAGGACGGCTTTCACACACACTTATCTCTCAGAACTGAGCATGTGGAGAGACGTTCGTTCATCTAGCACAAAGGGAAAGGGTTGCAGGAGAAACTTTTACACTGGTTTCTCAGTCTGTTTCCTAGTGCCGGTTTGAAGTTCCTGCAGTTTTCACTGTAAAACCGAGTTGGAGCTAGTACCTCCCCATATATATGTATGGAGTGGAGTTTGCAACTGAAAAGAGACTTTGTGTTCCCAACAAGCTAGGTGAAGGACGGCTTTCACACACACTTATCTCTCAGATCTGAGCATGTGGAGAGACGTTCGTTCATCTAGCACAAAGGGAACGGGTTGCAGGTGAAACATTTACTCTGGTTTCTCAGTCTGTTTCCTAGTGCCGGTTTGAAGTTCCTGCCTTTTTCACTGTAAAACCGTGTTGGAGCTAGTACCTCCCCATATATATGTATGGAGTGGAGTTTGCAACTAAAAAGAAACTTTGTGTTCCCAACAAGCTAGGTGAAGGACGGCTTTCACACACATTTATCTCTCAGAACTGAGCATGTGGAGAGACGTTCGTTCATCTAGCACAAAGGGAACGGGTTGCAGGAGAAACTTTTACTCTGGATTCTCAGTCTGTTTCCTAGTGCCGGTTTGAAGTTCCTGCAGTTTTCACTGTAAAACCGAGTTGGAGCTAGTCCCTACCCATATATATATATGGAGAGGTGTTTGCAACTGAAAAGAAACTTTGTGTTCCCAACAAGCTAGGTGAAGGACGGCTTTCACACACACTTATCTCTCAGAACTGAGCATGTGGAGAGACGTTCGTTCATCTAGCACAAAAGGAACGGGTTGCAGGGGAAACATTTACTCTGGTTTCTCAGTCTGTTTCCTAGTGCCGGTTTGAAGTTCCTGCAGTTTTCACTGTAAAACCGAGTTGGAACTAGTACCTCCCCATATATATGTATGGAGTGGAGTTTGCAACTGAAAAGAAACTTTGTGTTCCCAACAAGCTAGGTGAAGGACGGCTTTCACACACACTTATCTCTCAGAACTGAGCATGTGGAGAGACGTTCGTTCATCTAGCACAAAGGGAAAGGGTTGCAGGAGAAACTTTTACACTGGTTTCTCAGTCTGTTTCCTAGTGCCGGTTTGAAGTTCCTGCAGTTTTCACTGTAAAACCGAGTTGGAGCTAGTACCTTCCCATATATATGTATGGAGTGGAGTTTGCAACTGAAAAGAGACTTTGTGTTCCCAACAAGATAGGTGAAGGACGGCTTTCACACACACTTATCTCTCAGATCTGAGCATGTGGAGAGACGTTCGTTCATCTAGCACAAAGGGAACGGGTTGCAGGTGAAACATTTACTCTGGTTTCTCAGTCTGTTTCCTAGTGCCGGTTTGATGTTCCTGCAGTTTTCACTGTAAAACCGTGTTGGAGCTAGTACATCCCCATATATATGTATGGAGTGGAGTTTGCAACTAAAAAGAAACTTTGTGTTCCCAAAAAGCTAGGTGAAGGACGGCTTTCACACACATTTATCTCTCAGAACTGAGCATGTGGAGAGACGTTCGTTCATCTAGCACAAAGGGAACGGGTTGCAGGAGAAACTTTTACTCTGGTTTCTCAGTCTGTTTCCTAGTGCCGGTTTGAAGTTCCTGCAGTTTTCACTGTAAAACCGAGTTGGAGCTAGTACCTCACCATTAATATATATGTAGTGGAGTTTGCAACTGAAAAGAAACTTTGTGTTCCCAACAAGCTAGGTGAAGGACGGCTTTCACACACACTTATCTCTCAGAACTGAGCATGTGGAGAGACGTTCGTTCATCTAGCACAAAGGGAACGGGTGGCAGGGGAAACATTTACTCTGGTTTCTCAGTCTGTTTCCTAGTGCCGGTTTGAAGTTCCTGCAGTTTTCACTGTAAAACCGAGTTGGAGCTAGTACCTCCCCATATATATGTATGGAGTGGAGTTTGCAACTGAAAAGAAACTTTGTGTTCCCAACAAGCTAGGTGAAGGACGGCTTTCACACACACTTATCTCTCAGAACTGAGCATGTGGAGAGACGTTCGTTCATCTAGCACAAAGGGAACGGGTTGCAGGGGAAAAATTTACTCTGGTTTCTCAGTCTGTTTCCTAGTGCTGGTTTGAAGTTCCTGCAGTTTTCACTGTAAAACCGAGTTGGAGCTAGTACCTCCCCATATATATGTATGGAGTGGAGTTTGCAACTGAAAAGAAACTTTGTGTTCCCAACAAGCTAGGTGAAGGACGGCTTTCACACACACTTATCTCTCAGATCTGAGCATGTGGAGAGACGTTCGTTCATCTAGCACAAAGGGAACGGGTTGCAGGGGAAACATTTACTCTGGTTTCTCAGTCTGTTTCCTAGTGCCAGTTTGAAGTTCCTGCCGTTTTGACTGTAAAACAGTGTTGGAGCTAGTACCTCCCCATATATATGTATGGAGTGGAGTTAGCAACTAAAAAGAAACTTTGTGTTCCCAACAAGCTAGGTGAAGGACGGCTTTCACACACACTTATCTCTCAGAACTGAGCATGTGGAGAGACGTTCGTTCATCTAGCACAAAGGGAACGGGTTGCAGGAGAAACTTTTTCTCTGGTTTCTCAGTCTGTTTCCTAGTGCCGGTTTGAAGTTCCTGCAGTTTTCACTGTAAAACCGTGTTGGAGCTAGTATCTCCCCATATATATATATGGAGTGGAGTTTGCATCTGAAAAGAAACTTTGTGTTCCCAACAAGCTAGGTGAAGGACGGCTTTCACACACATTTATCTCTCAGAACTGAGCATGTGGAGAGACGTTCGTTCATCTAGCACAAAAGGAACGGGTTGCAGGGGAAACATTTACTCTGGTTTCTCAGCCTGTTTCCTAGTGCCGGTTTGAAGTTCCTGCAGTTTTCACTGTAAAACCGAGTTGGAGCTAGTACCTCCCCATATATATGTATGGAGTGGAGTTTGCAACTGAAAAGAAACTTTGTGTTCCCAAAAAGATAGGTGAAGGACGGCTTTCACACACACTTATCTCTCAGAACTGAGCATGTGGAGAGACTTTCGTTCACCTAGCACAAAGGGAACGGGTTGCAGGAGAAACTTTTACTCTGGTTTCTCAGTCTGTTTCCTAGTGCCGGTTTGAAGTTCCTGCATTTTTCACTGTAAAACAGATTTGGAGGTAGTACCTCCCCATATATATATATGGAGTGGAGTTTGAAACTGAAAAGAAACTTTGTGTTCCCAACAAGCTAGGTGAAGGACGGCTTTCACACACACTTATCTCTCAGAACTGAGCATGTGGAGAGACGTTCGTTCATCTAGCACAAAGGGAACGGGTGGCAGGGGAAACATTTACTCTGGTTTCTCAGTCTGTTTCCTAGTGCCGGTTTGAAGTTCCTGCAGTTTTCACTGTAAAACCGAGTTGGATCTAGTACCTCCCCATATATATGTATGGAGTGGATTTTCCAAATGAAAAGAAACTTTGTGTTCCCAACAAGTTAGGTGAAGGACGGCTTTCACACACACTTATCTCTCAGAACTGAGCATGTGGAGAGACGTTCGTTCATCTAGCACAAAGGGAACGGTTTGCAGGAGAAACTTTTACTCTGGTTTCTCAGTCTGTTTCCTAGTGCCGGTTAGAAATTCCTGCAGTTTTCACTGTAAAACCGAGTTGGAGCTAGACCCTACCCATATATATATATGGAGTGGAGTTTGCAACTGAAAAGAAACTTTGTGTTCCCAACAAGCTAGGTGAAGGACGGGATTCACACACACTTATCTCTCAGAACTGAGCATGTGGAGAGACGTTCGTTCATCTAGCACAAAGGGAATGGGTTGCAGGAGAAACTTTTACTCTGGTTTCTCAGTCTGTTTCCTAGTGCCGGTTTGAAGTTCCTGCAGTTTTCACTGTAAAACCGAGTTGGAGCTAGTCCCTCCCCATATATATGTATGGAGTGGAGATTTCAACTGAAAAGAAACTTTGTGTTCCCAACAAGCTAGGTGAAGGACGGCTTTCACACACACTTATCTCTCAGAACTGAGCATGTGGAGAGACGTTCGTTCATCTAGCACAAAGGGAACGGTTTGCAGGAGAAACTTTTACTCTGGTTTCTCAGTCTGTTTCCTAGTGCCTGTTTGAAGTTCCTGCAGTTTTCACTGTAAAACCGAGTTGGAGCTAGTCCCTACCCATATATATATATGGAGAGATGTTTGCAACTGAAAAGAAACTTTGTGTTCCGAACAAGCTAGGTGAAGGACGGCTTTCACACACACTTATCTCTCAGAACTGAGCACGTGGATAGACGTTCGTTCATCTAGCACAAAAGGAACGGGTTGCAGGGGAAACATTTACTCTTGTTTCTCAGTCTGTTTCCTAGTGCCGGTTTGAAGTTCCTGCAGTTTTCACTGTAAAACCGAGTTGGAGCTAGTACCTCCCCATATATATGTATGGAGTGGAGTTTGCAACTGAAAAGAAACTTTGTGTTCCCAAAAAGATAGGTGAAGGACGGCTTTCACACACACTTTTCTCTCAGAACGGAGCATGTGGAGAGACTTTCGTTCATCTAGCACAAAGGGAACGGGTTGCAGGAGAAACTTTTACTCTGGTTTCTCAGTCTGTTTCCTAGTGCCGGTTTGAAGTTCCTGCAGTTTTCACTGTATAACCGATTTGGAGGTAGTACCACCCCATATATATATATGGAGTGGAGTTTGCAACTGAAAAGAAACTTTGTGTTCCCAACAAGCTAGGTGAAGGACGGCTTTCACACACATTTATCTCTCAGAACTGAGCATGTGGAGAGACGTTCGTTCATCTAGCACAAAGGTAACGGGTGCAGGGGAAACATTTACTCTGGTTTCTCAGTCTGTTTCCTAGTGCCGGTTTGAAGTTCCTGCAGTTTTCACTGTAATACCGAGTTGGAGCTAGTACCTCCCCATATATATGTATGGAGTGGAGTTTGCAACTGAAAAGAAACTTTGTGTTCCCAACAAGCTAGGTGAAGGACGGCTTTCACACACACTTATCTCTCAGAACTGAGCATGTGGAGAGACGTTCGTTCATCTAGCACAAAGGGAACGGGTTGCAGGGGAAACATTTACTCTGGTTTCTCAGTCTGTTTCCTAGTGCCGGTTTGAAGTTCCTGCCGTTTTCACTGTAAAACAGTGTTGGAGCTAGTACCTCCCCATATATATGTATGGAGTGGAGTTAGCAACTAAAAAGAAACTTTGTGTTCCCAACAAGCTAGGTGAAGGACGGCTTTCACACACACTTATCTCTCAGAACTGAGCATGTGGAGAGACTTTCGTTCATCTAGCACAAAGGGAAGGGGTTGCAGGAGAAACTTTTTCTCTGGTTTCTCAGTCTGTTTCCTAGTGCCGGTTTGAAGTTCCTGCAGTTTTCACTGTAAAACAGAGTTGGAGCTAGTACCTCACCATATATATATATGGTGTGGAGTTTGCAACTGAAAAGACACTTTGTGTTCCCAACAAGCTAGGTGAAGGACGGCTTTCACACACACTTATCTCTCAGAACTGAGCATGTGGAGAGACGTTCGTTCATCTAGCACAAAGGGAACGGGTGGCAGGGGAAACATTTACTCTGGTTTCTCTGTCTGTTTCCTAGTGCCGGTTTGAAGTTCCTGCAGTTTTCACTGTAAAACCGAGTTGGAGCTAGTACCTCCCCATATATATGTATGGAGTGGATTTTCCAAATGAAAAGTAACTTTGTGTTCCCAACAAGTTAGGTGAAGGACGGCTTTCACACACACTTATCTCTCAGAACTGAGCATGTGGAGAGACGTTCGTTCATCTAGCACAAAGGGAACGGTTTGCAGGAGAAATTTTACTCTGGTTTCTCAGTCTGTTTCCTAGTGCCGGTTAGAAATTCCTGCAGTTTTCACTGTAAAACCGAGTTGGAGCTAGTCCCTACCCATATATATATATGGAGTGGAGTTTACAACTGAAAAGAAACTTTGTGTTCCCAACAAGCTAGGTGAAGGACGGCTTTCACACACACTTATCTCTCAGAACTGAGCATGTGGAGAGACGTTCGTTCATCTAGCACAAAGGGAATGGGTTGCAGGAGAACATTTTACTCTGGTTTCTCAGTCTGTTTCCTAGTGCTGGTTTGAAGTTCCTGCAGTTTTCACTGTAAAACCGATTTGGTGCTAGTAACTGCCCATATATATGTATGGAGTGGAGTTTGCAACTGAAAAGAAACTTTGTGTTCCCAACAAGCTAGGTGAAGGACGGCTTTCACACACACTTATCTCTCAGAACTGAGCATGTGGAGAGTCGTTCGTTCATCTAGCACAAAGGGAACGGGTTGAAGGAGAAACTTTTACTCTGGTTTCTCAGTCTGTTTTCTAGTGCCGGTTTGAAGTTCCTGCAGTTTTCACTGTAAAACCGATTTGGAGCTAGTACCTCCCCATATGTATATATGGAGAGATGTTTGCAACTGAAAAGAAACTTTGTGTTCCGAACAAGCTAGGTGAAGGACGGCTTTCACACACACTTATCTCTCAGAACTTAGCACGTGGATAGACGTTCGTTCATCTAGCACAAAAGGAACGGGTTGCAGGGGAAACATTTACTCTGGTTTCTCAGTCTGTTTCCTAGTGCCGGTTTGAAGTTCCTGCAGTTTTCACTGTAAAACCGAGTTGGAGCTAGTACCTCCCCATATATATGTATGGAGTGGAGTTTGCAACTGAAAAGAAACTTTGTGTTCCCAAAAAGATAGGTGAAGGACGGCTTTCACACACACTTATCTCTCAGAACTGAGCATGTGGAGAGACGTTCGTTCATCTAGCACAAAGGGAACGGGTTGCAGGAGAAACTTTTACTCTGGTTTCACAGTCTGTTTCCTAGTGCCGGTTTTAAGTTCCTGCAGTTTTCACTGTATAACCGATTTGGAGGTAGTACCTCCCCATATATATATATGGAGTGGAGTTTGCAACTGAAAAGAAACTTTGTGTTCCCAACAAGCTAGGTGAAGGACGGCTTTCACACACACTTATCTCTCAGAACTGAGCATGTGGATAGACGTTCGTTCATCTAGCACAAAGGGAACGGGTGGCAGGGGAAACATTTACTCTGGTTTCTCAGTCTGTTTCCTAGTGCCGGTTTGAAGTTCCTGCAGTTTTCACTGTAAAACCGAGTTGGAGCTAGTACCTCCCCATATATAGGTATGGAGTGGAGTTTGCAACTGAAAAGAAACTTTGTGTTCCCAACAAGCTAGGTGAAGGACGGCTTTCACACACACTTATCTCTCAGAACTGAGCATGAGGAGAGACGTTCGTTCATCTAGCAAAAAGGGAACGGTTTGCAGGAGAAATTTTACTCTGGTTTCTCAGTCTGTTTCCTAGTGCCGGTTAGAAATTCCTGCAGTTTTCACTGTAAAACCGAGTTGGAGCTAGTACCTCCCCTTATATATGTATGGAGTGGAGTTTGCAACTGAAAAGAAACTTTGTGTTCCCAACAAGCTAGGTGAAGGACGGCTTTCACACACACTTATCTCTCAGAACTGAGCATGTGGAGAGACGTTCGTTCATCTAGCACAATGGGAACGGGTTGCAGGGGAAACATTTACTCTGGTTTCTCAGTCTGTTTCGTAGTGCCGGTTTGAAGTTCCTGCCGTTTTCACTGTAAAATCGAGTTGGAGCTAGTACCTCCCCATATATATGTATGGAGTGGAGTTTGCAACTGAAAAGAAACTTTGTGTTCCCAACAAGCTAGGTGAAGGACGGCTTTCACACACACTTATCTCTCAGAACTGAGCATGTGGAGAGACGTTCGTTCATCTAGCACAAAGGGAACGGTTTGCAGGAGAAATTTTACTCTGGTTTCTCAGTCTTTTTCCTAGTGCCGGTTTGAAGTTCCTGCAGTTTTCACTGTAAAACCGAGTTGGAGCTAGTACCTCCCCATATATATGTATGGAGTGGAGTTTGCAACTGAAAAGAAACTTTGTGTTCCCAACAAGCTAGGTGAAGGACGGCTTTCACACACACTTATCTCTCAGAACTGAGCATGTGGAGAGATGTTCGTTCATCTAGCACAAATGGAACGGGTTGCAGGGGAAATTTTACTCTGGTTTCTCAGTCTGTTTCCTAGTGCCGGTTAGAAATTCCTGCAGTTTTCACTGTAAAACCGAGTTGGAGCTAGTCCCTCCCCATATATATATATGGAGTGGAGTTTGCAACTGAAAAGAAACTTTGTGTTCCCAACAAGATAGGTGAAGGACGGGTTTCACACACACTTATCTCTCAGAACTGAGCATGTGGAGAGACGTTCGTTCATCTAGCACAAAGGGAATGGGTTGCAGGAGAAACTTTTACTCTGGTTTCTCAGTCTGTTTCCTAGTGCCGGTTTGAACTTTCTGCAGTTTTCACTGTAAAACCGAGTTGGAGCTAGTAACTCCCCATATATATGTATGGAGTGGAGTTTGCAACTGAAAAGAAACTTAGTGTTCCCAACAAGCTAGGTGAAGGACGGCTTTCACACACACTTATCTCTCAGAACTGAGCATGTGGAGAGACGTTCGTTCATCTAGCACAAAGGGAACGAGTTGAAGGAGAAACTTTTCCTCTGGTTTCTCAGTCTGTTTCCTAGTGCCGGTTTGAAGTTCCTGCAGTTTTCACTGTAAAACCGAGTTGGAGCTAGTACCTCCCCTTATATATGTATGGAGTGGACTTTGCAACTGAAAAGAAACTTTGTGTTCCCAACAAGCTAGGTGAAGGACGGCTTTCACACACACTTATCTCTCAGAACTGAGCATGTGGAGAGACGTTCGTTCATCTAGCACAAAGGGAACGGGTTGCAGGAGAAACTTTTACTCTGGTTTCTCAGTCTGTTTCCTAGTGCCGGTTTGAAGTTCCTGCAGTTTTCACTGTAAAACCGAGTTGGAGCAAGTACCTCCCCATATATATGTATGGAGTGGAGTTTGCAACTGAAAAGAAACTTTGTGTTCCCAACAAGCTAGGTGAAGGACGGCTTTCACACACACTTATCTCTCAGAACTGAGCATGTGGAGAGACGTTCGTTCATCTAGCACAAAGGGAACGGGTTGCAGGAGAAACTTTTACTCTGGTTTCTCAGTCTGTTTCCTAGTGCCGGTTTGAAGTTCCTGCAGTTTTCACTGTAAAACCGAGTTGGAGCTAGTACCTCCCCATATATATGTAAGGAGTGGAGTTTGCAACTGAAAAGACACTTTGTGTTCCCAACAAGCTAGGTGAACGACGGCTTTCACACACACATATCTCTCAGAACTGAGCATGTGGAGAGACGTTCGTTCATCTAGCACAAAAGGAACAGGATGCAGGAGAAACTTTTACTCTGGTTTCTCAGTCTGTTTCCTAGTGCTGGTTTGAATTTCCTGCAGTTTTCACTGTAAAACCGATTTGGAGCTAGTCCCTACCCATATATATGTATGGAGTGGAGTTTGCAGCTGAAAAGACACTTTGTGTTCCCAACAAGCTAGTTGAATGATGGCTTTCACACGCACTTATCTCTCAGAACTGAGCATGTGGAGAGACGTTCGTTCATCTAGCACAAAGGGAACGGGTTGCAGGAGAAACTTTTACTCTGGTTTCTCAGTCTGTTTCCTAGTGCCGGTTTGAAGTTCCTGCAGTTTTCACTGTAAAACCGAGTTGGAGCTAGTACCTCCCCATATATATGTATGGAGTGGAGTTTGCAACTGAAAAGAAACTTTGTGTTCCCAACAAGCTAGGTGAAGGACGGCTTTCACACACACTTATCTCTCAGAACTGAGCATGTGGAGAGACGTTCGTTCATCTAGCACAAAGGGAACGGGTTGCAGGAGAAACTTTTACTCTGCTTTCTCAGTCTGTTTCCTAGTGCCGGTTTGAAGTTCCTGCAGTTTTCACTGTAAAACCGAGTTGGAGCTAGTACCTCCGCATATATATGTAAGGAGTGGAGTTTGCAACTGAAAAGACACTTTGTGTTCCCAACAAGCTAGGTGAAGGACGGCATTCACACACATATATCTCTCAGAACCGAGCATGTGGAGAGACGTTCGTTCATCTAGCACAAAAGGAACAGGTTGCAGGAGAAACTTTTACTCTGGTTTCTCAGTCTGTTTCCTAGTGCCGGTTTGAATTTCCTGCAGTTTTCACTGTAAAACCGAGTTGGAGCTAGTCCCTACCCATATATATGTATGGAGTGGAGTTTGCAACTGAAAAGACACTTTGTGTTCCCAACAAGCTAGTTGAATGACGGCTTTCACACGCACTTATCTCTCAGAACTGAGCATGTGGAGAGACGTTCGTTCATCTAGCACAAAAGGAACGGGTTGCAGGAGAAACTTTTACTCTGGTTTCTCAGTCTGTTTCCTAGTGCCGGTTTGAAGTTCCTGCAGTTTTCACTGTAAAACCGAGTTGGAGCTAGTACCTCCCCATATATATGTATGGAGTGGAGTTTGCAACTGAAAAGAAACTTTGTGTTCCCAACAAGCTAGGTGAAGGACGGCTTTCACACACACTTATCTCTCAGAAATGAGCATGTGGAGAGACGTTCGTTCATCTAGCACAAAGGGAACGGGTTGCAGGAGAAACTTTTACTCTGCTTTCTCAGTCTGTTTCCTAGTGCCGGTTTGAAGTTCCTGCAGTTTTCACTGTAAAACCGAGTTGGAGCTAGTACCTCCCCATATATATGTATGGAGTGGAGTTTGCAACTGAAAAGAAACTTTGTGTTCCCAACAAGCTAGGTGAAGGACGGCTTTCACACACACTTATCTCTCAGAACTGAGCATGTGGAGAGATGTTCGTTCATCTAGCACAAAGGGAACGGGTTGCAGGAGAAACTTTTACTCTGGTTTCTCAGTCTGTTTCCTAGTGCCGGTTTGAAGTTCCTGCAGTTTTCACTGTAAAACCGAGTTGGAGCTAGTACCTCCCCATATATATGTAAGGAGTGGAGTTTGCCACTGAAAAGACACTTTGTGTTCCCAACAAGCTAGGTGAAGGACGGCTTTCACACACACATATCTCTCAGAACTGAGCATGTGTAGAGACGTTCGTTCATCTAGCACAAAAGGAACAGGTTGCAGGAGAAACTTTTACTCTGGTTTCTCAGTCTGTTTCCTAGTGCCGGTTTGAATTTCCTGCAGTTTTCACTGTAAAACCGAGTTGGAGCTAGTCCCTACCCATATATATGTATGGAGTGGAGTTTGCAACTGAAAAGAAACTTTGTGTTCCCAACAAGCTAGTTGAATGACGGCTTTCACACACACATATCTCTCAGAACTGAGCATGTGGAGAGACGTTCGTTCATCTAGCACAAAGGGAACGGGTTGCAGGAGAAACTTTTACTCTGGTTTCTCAGTCTGTTTCCTAGTGCCGGTTTGAAGTTCCTGCAGTTTTCACTGTAAAACCGAGTTGGAGCTAGTACCGCCCCATATATATGTATGGAGTGGAGTTTGCAACTGAAAAGAAACTTTGTGTTCCCAACAAGCTAGGTGAAGGACGGCTTTCACACAGACTTATCACTCAGAAGTGAGCATGTGGAGAGACGTTCGTTCATCTAGCACAAAGGGAACGGTTTGCTGGAGAAACTTTTACTCTGGTTTCTCAGTCTGTTTCCTTGTGCCGGTTTGAAATTCCTGCAGTTTTCACTGTAAAACCGAGTTGGAGCTAGTACCGCCCCATATATATGTATGGAGTGGAGTTTGCAACTGAAAAGAAACTTAGTGTTCCCTACAAGCTAGGTGAAGGACGGCTTTCACACAGACTTAACACTCAGAACTGAGAATGTGGAGAGACGTTCGTTCATCTAGCACAAAGGGAACGGTTTGCTGGAGAAACTTATACTCTGGTTTCTCAGTATGTTTCATTGTACCGGTTTGAAGTTCCTGCAGTATTCACTGTAAAACCAAGTTGGAGCTAGTACCTCCCCATATATATGTATGGAGTGGAGTTTGCAACTGAAAAGAAACTTTGTGTTCCCAACAAGCTAGGTGAAGGACGGCTTTCACACACACTTATCTCTCAGAACTGAGCATGTGGAGAGACGTTCGTTCATCTAGCACAAACGGAACGGGTGGCAGGGGAAACATTTACTCTGGTTTCTCAGTCTGTTTCCTAGTGCCGGTTTGAAGTTCCTGCAGTTTTCACTGTAAAACCTAGTTGGAGCTAGTACCTCCCCATATATATGTATGGAGTGGAGTTTGCAACTGAAAAGAAACTTTGTGTTCCCAAAAAGATAGGTGAAGGGCGGCTTTCACACGCACTTATCTCTCAGAACTGATCATGTGGAGAGACGTTCGTTCATCTAGCACAAAGGGAACGGGTTGCAGGAGAAATTTTACTCTAGTTTCTCAGTCTGTTTCCTAGTGCCGGGTAGAAATTCCTGCAGTTTTCACTGTAAAACCGAGTTGGAGCTAGTCCCTCCCCATATATATATATGGAGTGGAGTTTGCAACTGAAAAGAAACTTTGTGTTCCCAACAAGCTAGGTGAAGGACGGGTTTCACACACACTTATCTCTCAGATCTGAGCATGTGGAGAGACGTTCGTTCATCTAGCACAAAGGGAATGGGTTGCAGGAGAAACTTTTTCTCTGGTTTCTCAGTCTGTTTCCTAGTGCCGGTTTGAAGTTCCTGCAGTTTTCACTGTAAAACCGAGTTGGAGCTAGTACCTCCCCATATATATGTATGGAGTGGAGTTTGCAACTGAAAAGAAACTTTGTGTTCCCAACAAGCTAGGTGAAGGACGGCTTTCACACACACTTATCTCTCAGAACTGAGCATGTGGAGAGATGTTCGTTCATCTAGCTCAAAGGGAACGGGTTGCAGGAGAAACTTTTACTCTGGTTTCTCAGTCTGTTTCCTAGTGCCGGTTTGAATTTCCTGCAGTTTTCACTGTAAAACCGAGTTGGAGCTAGTCCCTACCCATATATATGTATGGAGTGGAGTTTGCAACTGAAAAGACACTTTGTGTTCCCAACAAGCTAGTTGAATGACGGCTTTCACACACACATATCTCTCAGAACTGAGCATGTGGAGAGACGTTCGTTCATCTAGCACAAAAGGAACGGGTTGCAGGGGAAACATTTACTCTGGGTTCTCAGTCTGTTTCCTAGTGCCGGTTTGAAGTTCCTGCAGTATTCACTGTAAAACCGAGTTGGAGCTAGTACCTCCCCATATATATGTATGGATTGGAGTTTGCAACTGAAAAGAAACTTTGTGTTCCCAACAAGCTAGGTGAAGGACGGCTTTCACACGCACTTATCTCTCAGAACTGAGCATGTGGAGAGACGTTCGTTCATCTAGCACAAAGGGAACGGGTTGCAGGAGAAACTTTTACTCTGGTTTCTCAGTCTGTTTCCTAGTGCCGGTTTGAAGTTCCTGCAGTTTTCACTGTAAAACAGAGTTGGAGCTAGTACCTCCCCATATATATGTATGGAGTGGAGTTTGCAACTGAAAAGAAACTTTGTGTTCCCAACAAGCTAGGTGAAGGACGGCTTTCACACACAATTATCTCTCAGAACTGAGCATGTGGAGAGACGTTCGTTCATCTAGCACAAACGGAACGGGTGGCAGGGGAAACATTTACTCTGGTTTCTCAGTCTGTTTCCTAGTGCCGGTTTGAAGTTCCTGCAGTTTTCACTGTAAAACCGAGTTGGAGCTAGTACCTCCCCATATATATGTATGGAGTGGAGTTTGCAACTGAAAAGAAACTTTGTGTTCCCAAAAAGATAGGTGAAGGGCGGCTTTCACACGCACTTATCTCTCAGAACTGAGCATGTGGAGAGACGTTCGTTCATCTAGCACAAAGGGAACGGGTTGCAGGAGAAATTTTACTCTAGTTTCTCAGTCTGTTTCCTAGTGCCGGGTAGAAATTCCTGCAGTTTTCACTGTAAAACCGAGTTGGAGCTAGTCCCTCCCCATATATATATATGGAGGGGAGTTTGCAACTGAAAAGAAACTTTGTGTTCCCAACAAGCTAGGTGAAGGACGGGTTTCACACACACTTATCTCTCAGAACTGAGCATGTGGAGAGACGTTCGTTCATCTAGCACAAAGGGAATGGGTTGCAGGAGAAACTTTTTCTCTGGTTTCTCAGTCTGTTTCCTAGTGCCGGTTTGAAGTTCCTGCAGTTTTCACTGTAAAACCGAGTTGGAGCTAGTACCTCCCCATATATATGTATGGAGTGGAGTTTGCAACTGAAAAGAAACTTTGTGTTCCCAACAAGCTAGGTGAAGGACGGCTTTCACACACACTTATCTCTCAGATCTGAGCATGTGGAGAGATGTTCGTTCATCTAGCACAAAGGGAACGGGTTGCAGGAGAAACTTTTACTCTGGTTTCTCAGTCTGTTTCCTAGTGCCGGTTTGAATTTCCTGCCGTTTTCACTGTAAAACCGAGTTGGAGCTAGTCCCTACCCATATATATGTATGGAGTGGAGTTTGCAACTGAAAAGACACTTTGTGTTCCCAACAAGCTAGTTGAATGACGGCTTTCACACACACATATCTCTCAGAACTGAGCATGTGGAGAGACGTTCGTTCATCTAGCACAAAGGGAACGGGTTACAGGGGAAACATTTACTCTGGGTTCTCAGTCTGTTTCCTAGTGCCGGTTTGAAGTTCCTGCAGTTTTCACTGTAAAACAGAGTTGGAGCTAGTACCTCCCCATATATATGTATGGAGTGGAGTTTGCAACTGAAAAGAAACTTTGTGTTCCCAACAAGCTAGGTGAAGGACGGCTTTCACACAGACTTATCACTCAGAAGTGAGCATGTGGAGAGACGTTCGTTCATCTAGCACAAAGGGAACGGGTTGCTGGAGAAACTTTTACTCTGGTTTCTCAGTCTGTTTCCTTGTGCCGGTTTGAAATTCCTGCAGTTTTCACTGTAAAACCGAGTTGGAGCTAGTACCTCCCCATATATATGTATGGAGTTGAGTTTGCAACTGAAAATAAACTTAGTGTTCCCTACAAGCTAGGTGAAGGACGGCTTTCACACAGACTTAACACTCATAACTGAGAATGTGGAGAGACGTTCGTTCATCTACCACAAAGGGAACGGTTTGCTGGAGAAACTTTTACTCTGGTTTCTCAGTATGTTTCATTGTACCGGTTTGAAGTTCCTGCAGTATTCACTGTAAAACCAAGTTGGAGCTAGTACCTCCCCATATATATGTATGGAGTGGAGTTTGCCACTGAAAAGAAACTTTGTGTTCCCAACAAGCTAGGTGAAGGACGGCTTTCACACACACTTATCTCTCAGAACTGAGCATGTGGAGAGACGTTCGTTCATCTAGCACAAACGGAACGGGTGGCAGGGGAAACATTTACTCTGGTTTCTCAGTCTGTTTCCTAGTGCCGGTTTGAAGTTCCTGCAGTTTTCACTGTAAAACCGAGTTGGAGCTAGTACCTCCCCATATATATGTATGGAGTGGAGTTTGCAACTGAAAAGAAACTTTGTGTTCCCAAAAAGATAGGTGAAGGGCGGCTTTCACACGCACTTATCTCTCAGAACTGAGCATGTGGAGAGACGTTCGTTCATCTAGCACAAAGGGAACGGTTTGCAGGAGAAATTTTACTCTAGATTCTCAGTCTGTTTCCTAGTGCCGGGTAGAAATTCCTGCAGTTTTCACTGTAAAACCGAGTTGGAGCTAGTCCCTCCCCATATATATATATGGAGTGGAGTTTGCAACTGAAAAGAAACTTTGTGTTCCCAACAAGCTAGGTGAAGGACGGGTTTCACACACACTTATCTCTCAGATCTGAGCATGTGGAGAGACGTTCGTTCATCTAGCACAAAGGGAATGGGTTGCAGGAGAAACTTTTTCTCTGGTTTCTCAGTCTGTTTCCTAGTGCCGGTTTGAAGTTCCTGCAGTTTTCACTGTAAAACCGAGTTGGAGCTAGTAACTCCCCATATATATGTATGGAGTGGAGTTTGCCACTGAATAGAAACTTAGTGTTCCCAACAAGCTAGGTGAAGGACGGCTTTCACACACACTTATCTCTCAGAACTGAGCATGTGGAGAGTCGTTCGTTCATCTAGCACAAAGGGAAAGGGTTGAAGGAGAAACTTTTACTCTGGTTTCTCAGTCTGTTTCCTAGTGCCGGTTTGAAGTTCCTGCAGTTTTCACTGTAAAACCGAGTTGGAGCTAGTACCTCCCCATATATATGTATGGAGTGGAGTTTGCAACTGAAAAGAAACTTTGTGTTCCCAAAAAGATAGGTGAAGGGCGGCTTTCACACGCACTTATCTCTCAGAACTGAGCATGTGGAGAGACGTACGTTCATCTAGCACAAAGGGAACGGGTTGCAGGAGAAACTTTTACTCTGGTTTCACAGTCTGTTTCCTAGTGCCGGTTTGAAGTTCCTGCAGTTTTCACTGTAAAACCGAGTTGGAGCTAGTACCTCCCCATATATATGTATGGAGTGGAATTTGCAACTGAAAAGAAACTTTGTGTTCCCAACAAGTTAGGTGAAGGACGGCTTTCACACACACTTATCTCTCAGAACTGAGCATGTGGAGAGACGTTCGTTCATCTAGCACAAAGGGAACGGGTGGCAGGGGAAACATTTACTCTGGTTTCTCAGTCTGTTTCCTAGTGCCGGTTTGAAGTTCCTGCAGTTTTCACTGTAAAACCGAGTTGGAGCTAGTACCTCCCCATATATATGTATGGAGTGGAATTTGCAACTGAAAAGAAACTTTGTGTTCCCAACAAGCTAGGTGAAGGACGGCTTTCACACACACTTATCTCTCAGAAATGAGCATGTGGAGAGACGTTCGTTCATCTAGCACAAAGGGAACGGGTGGCAGGGGAAACATTTACTCTGGTTTCTCAGTCTGTTTCCTAGTGCCGGTTTGAAGTTCCTGCAGTTTTCACTGTAAAACCGAGTTGGAGCTAGTACCTCCCCGTATATATGTATGGAGTGGAGTTTGCAACTGAAAAGAAACTTTGTGTTCCCAACAAGCTAGGTTAAGGACGGCTTTCACACAAACTTATCTCTCAGAACTGAGCATGTGGAGAGACGTTCGTTCATCTAGCACAAAGGGAACGGTTTGCAGGGGAAATTTTACTCTGGTTTCTCAGTCTGTTTCCTAGTGCCGGTTAGAAATTCCTGCAGTTTTCACTGTAAAACCGAGTTGGAGCTAGTACCTACCCATATATATGTATGGAGTGGAGTTTGCAACTGAAAAGAAACTTTGTGTTCCCAACAAGCTAGGTGAAGGACGGCTTTCACACACACTTATCTCTCAGAACTGAGCATGTGGAGAGATGTTCGTTCATCTAGCACAAATGGAACAGGTGGCAGGGGAAACTTTTACTCTGGTTTCTCAGTCTGTTTCCTAGTGCCGGTTTGAAGTTCGTGCAGTTTTCACTGTAAAACCGAGTTGGAGCTAGTACCTCCCCATATATATGTATGGAGTGGAGTTTGCAACTGAAAAGAAACTTTGTGTTCCCAAAAAGATAGGTGAAGGACGGCTTTCACACGCACTTATCTCTCAGAACTGAGCATGTGGAGAGACGTTCGTTCATCTAGCACAAAGGGAACGGGTTGCAGGAGAAACTTTTACTCTGGTTTCTCTGGCTGTTTCCTAGTGCCGGTTTGAAGTTCCTGCAGTTTTCACTGTAAAACCGAGTTGGAGCTAGTACCTCCCCATATATATGTATGGAGTGGAGTTTGCCACTGAAAAGAAACTTTGTGTTCCCAACAAGCTAGGTGAAGGACGGCTTTCACACACACTTATCTCTCAGAACTGAGCATGTGGAGAGACGTTCGTTCATCTAGCACCTAGGGAACGGGTTGCAGGAGAAACTTTTACTCTGGTTTCTCAGTCTGTTTCCTAGTGCCGGTTTGAAGTTCCTGCAGTTTTCACTGTAAAACCGAGTTTGAGCTAGTCCCTCCCCATATATATGTATGGAGTGGAGTTTGCAACTGAAAAGAAACTTTGTGTTCCCAACAAGCAAGGTGAAGGACGGCTTTCACACACACTTATCTCTCAGAACTGAGCATGTGGAGAGACGTTCTTTCATCTAGCAGAAAGGGTACGGGTTGCAGTACAAACTTTTACTCTGGTTTCTCAGTCTGTTTCCTAGTGCCGGTTTGAAGTTCCTGCAGTTTACACTGTAAAACCGAGTTGGAGCTAGACCCTAACCATATATATATATGGAGTGGATTTTGCAACAGTAAAGAAACTTTGTGTTCCCAAAAAGATAGGTGAAGGACGGTTTTCACACACACTTATCTCTCAGAACTGAGCATGTGGAGAGACTTTCGTTCATCTAGCACAAATGTAACGGGTTGCAGGGGAAACTTTTACTCTGGTTTCTCAGGCTGTTTCCTAGTGCCGGTTTGAAGTTCCTGCATTTTTCACTGTAAAACCGATTTGGGGGTAGTACCTCCCCATATATATATATGGAGTGGAGTTTGCAACTGAAAAGAAACTTTGTGTTCCCAACAAGCTAGGTGAAGGACGGCTTTCACACACACTTATCTCTCAGAACTGAGCATGTGGAGAGACGTTCGTTCATCTAGCACAAAGGGAACGGGTTGCAGGAGAAACTTTTACTCTGGTTTCTCAGTCTGTTTCCTAGTGCCGGTTTGAATTTCCTGCAGTTTTCACTGTAAAACCGAGTTGGAGCTAGTCCCTACCCATATATATGTATGGAGTGGAGTTTGCAACTGAAAAGACACTTTGTGTTCCCAACAAGCTAGTTGAATGACGGCTTTCACACACACATATCTCTCAGAACTGAGCATGTGGAGAGACGTTCGTTCATCTACCACAAAGGGAACGGTTTGCTGGAGAAACTTTTACTCTGGTTTCTCAGTATGTTTCATTGTACCGGTTTGAAGTTCCTGCAGTATTCACTGTAAAACCAAGTTGGAGCTAGTACCTCCCCATATATATGTATGGAGTGGAGTTTGCAACTGAAAAGAAACTTTGTGTTCCCAACAAGCTAGGTGAAGGACGGCTTTCACACACACTTATCTCTCAGAACTGAGCATGTGGAGAGACGTTCGTTCATCTAGCACAAAGGGAACGGGTGGCAGGGGAAACATTTACTCTGGTTTCTCAGTCTGTTTCCTAGTGCCGGTTTGAAGTTCCTGCAGTTTTCACTGTAAAACCGAGTTGGAGCTAGTACCTCCCCATATATATGTATGGAGTGGAGTTTGCAACTGAAAAGAAACTTTGTGTTCCCAAAAAGATAGGTGAAGGGCGGCATTCACACGCACTTATCTCTCAGAACTGAGCATGTGGAGAGACGTTCGTTCATCTAGCACAAAGGGAACGGTTTGCAGGAGAAATTTTACTCTAGATTCTCAGTCTGTTTCCTAGTGCCGGGAAGAAATTCCTGCAGTTTTCACTGTAAAACCGAGTTGGAGCTAGTCCCTCCCCATATATATATATGGAGTGGAGTTTGCAACTGAAAAGAAACTTTGTGTTCCCAACAAGCTAGTTGAAGGACGGGTTTCACACACACTTATCTCTCAGATCTGAGCATGTGGAGAGACGTTCGTTCATCTAGCACAAAGGGAATGGGTTGCATGAGAAACTTTTTCTCTGGTTTCTCAGTCTGTTTCCTAGTGCCGGTTTGAAGTTCCTGCAGTTTTCACTGTAAAACCGAGTTGGAGCTAGTAACTCCCCATATATATGTATGGAGTGGAGTTTGCAACTGAATAGAAACTTAGTGTTCCCAACAAGCTAGGTGAAGGACGGCTTTCACACACACTTATCTCTCAGAACTGAGCATGTGGAGAGACGTTCGTTCATCTAGCACAAAGGGAACGGGTTGAAGGAGAAACTTTTACTCTGGTTTCTCAGTCTGTTTCCTAGTGCCGGTTTGAAGTTCCTGCAGTTTTCACTGTAAAACCGAGTTGGAGCTAGTACCTCCCCATATATATGTATGGAGTGGAGTTTGCAACTGAAAAGAAACTTTGTGTTCCCAACAAGCTAGGTGAAGGACGGCTTTCACACACACTTATCTCTCAGAACTGAGCATGTGGAGAGACGTACGTTCATCTAGCACAAAGGGAACGGGTTGCAGGAGAAACTTTTACTCTGGTTTCACAGTCTGTTTCCTAGTGCCGGTTTGAAGTTCCTGCAGTTTTCACTGTAAAACCGAGTTGGAGCTAGTACCTCCCCATATATATGTATGGAGTGGAATTTGCAACTGAAAAGAAACTTTGTGTTCCCAACAAGCTAGGTGAAGGACGGCTTTCACACACACTTATCTCTCAGAACTGAGCATGTGGAGAGACGTTCGTTCATCTAGCACAAAGGGAACGGGTGGCAGGGGAAACATTTACTCTGGATTCTCAGTCTGTTTCCTAGTGCCGGTTTGAAGTTCCTGCAGTTTTCACTGTAAAACCGAGTTGGAGCTAGTACCTCCCCATATATATGTATGGAGTGGAATTTGCAACTGAAAAGAAACTTTGTGTTCCCAACAAGCTAGGTGAAGGACGGCTTTCACACACACTTATCTCTCAGAAATGAGCATGTGGAGAGACGTTCGTTCATCTAGCACAAAGGGAACGGGTGGCAGGGGAAACAGTTACTCTGGTTTCTCAGTCTGTTTCCTAGTGCCGGTTTGAAGTTCCTGCAGTTTTCACTGTAAAACCGAGTTGGAGCTAGTACCTCCCCGTATATATGTATGGAGTGGAGTTTGCAACTGAAAAGAAACTTTGTGTTCCCAACAAGCTATGTTAAGGACGGCTTTCACACACACTTATCTCTCAGAACTGAGCATGTGGAGAGACGTTCCTTCATCTAGCACAAAGGGAACGGTTTGCAGGGGAAATTTTACTCTGATTTCTCAGTCTGTTTCCTAGTGCCGGTTAGAAATTCCTGCAGTTTTCACTGTAAAACCGAGTTGGAGCTAGTACCTACCCATATATATGTATGGAGTGGAGTTTGCAACTGAAAAGAAACTTTGTGTTCCCAACAAGCTAGGTGAAGGACGGCTTTCACACACACTTATCTCTCAGAACTGAGCATGTGGAGAGATGTTCGTTCATCTAGCACAAATGGAACAGGTGGCAGGGGAAACTTTTACTCTGGTTTCTCAGTCTGTTTCCTAGTGCCGGTTTGAAGTTCGTGCAGTTTTCACTGTAAAACCGAGTTGGAGCTAGTACCTCCCCATATATATGTATGGAGTGGAGTTTGCAACTGAAAAGAAACTTTGTGTTCCCAAAAAGATAGGTGAAGGACGGCTTTCACACGCACTTATCTCTCAGAACTGAGCATGTGGAGAGACGTTCGTTCATCTAGCACAAAGGGAACGGGTTGCAGGAGAAACTTTTACTCTGGTTTCTCTGGCTGTTTCCTAGTGCCGGTTTGAAGTTCCTGCAGTTTTCACTGTAAAACCGAGTTGGAGCTAGTACCTCCCCATATATATGTATGGAGTGGAGTTTGCCACTGAAAAGAAACTTTGTGTTCCCAACAAGCTAGGTGAAGGACGGCTTTCACACACACTTATCTCTCAGAACTGAGCATGTGGAGAGACGTTCGTTCATCTAGCACCTAGGGAACGGGTTGCAGGAGAAACTTTTACTCTGGTTTCTCAGTCTGTTTCCTAGTGCCGGTTTGAAGTTCCTGCAGTTTTCACTGTAAAACCGAGTTTGAGCTAGTCCCTCCCCATATATATGTATGGAGTGGAGTTTGCAACTGAAAAGAAACTTTGTGTTCCCAACAAGCAAGGTGAAGGACGGCTTTCACACACACTTATCTCTCAGAACTGAGCATGTGGAGAGACGTTCGTTCATCTAGCAGAAAGGGTACGGGTTGCAGTACAAACTTTTACTCTGGTTTCTCAGTCTGTTTCCTAGTGCCGGTTTGAAGTTCCTGCAGTTTACACTGTAAAACCGAGTTGGAGCTAGACCCTAACCATATATATATATGGAGTGGAGTTTGCAACAGTAAAGAAACTTTGTGTTCCCAAAAAGATAGGTGAAGGACGGCTTTCACACACACTTATCTCTCAGAACTGAGCATGTGGAGAGACTTTCGTTCATCTAGCACAAATGTAACGGGTTGCAGGGGAAACTTTTACTCTGGTTTCTCAGGCTGTTTCCTAGTGCCGGTTTGAAGTTCCTGCATTTTTCACTGTAAAACCGATTTGGGGGTAGTACCTCCCCATATATATATATGGAGTGGAGTTTGCAACTGAAAAGAAACTTTGTGTTCCCAACAAGCTAGGTGAAGGACGGCTTTCACACACACTTATCTCTCAGAACTGAGCATGTGGAGAGACGTTCGTTCATCTAGCACAAAGGGAACGGGTGGCAGGGGAAACATTTACTCTGGTTTCTCAGTCTGTTTCCTAGTGCCGGTTTGAAGTTCCTGCAGTTTTCACTGTAAAACCGAGTTGGAGCTAGTACCTCCTCATATATATGTATGGAGTGGAGTTTGCAACTGAAAAGAAACTTTGTGTTCCCAACAAGCTAGGTGAAAGACGGCTTTCACACATACTTATCTCTCAGAACTGAGCATGTGGAGAGACGTTCGTTCATCTAGCACTAAGGGAATGGGTTGCAGGAGAAACTTTTACTCTGGTTTCTCAGTCTGTTTCCTAGTGCCAGTTTGAATTTCCTGCAGTTTTCACTGTAAAACCGAGTTGGAGCTAGTCCCTACCCATATATATATATATGGAGAGGTGTTTGCAACTTAAAAGAAACTTTGTGTTCCCAACAAGCTAGGTGAAGGACGGCTTTCAAACACACTTATCTCTCAGAACTGAGCATGTGGAGAGACGTTCGTTCATCTAGCACAAAAGGAACGGGTTGCAGGGAAAACATTTACTCTGGTTTCTCAATCTGTTTCCTAGTGCCGGTTTGAAGTTCGTGCAGTTTTCACTGTAAAACCGAGTTGGAGCTAGTACCTCCCCATATATATGTATGGAGTGGAGTTTGCAACTGAAAAGAAACTTCGTGTTCCCAAAAAGATAGGTGAAGGACGGCTTTCACACACACTTATCTCTCAGAACTGAGCATGTGGAGAGACATTCGTTCATCTAGCACAAAGGGAACGGGTTGCACAGGAAACTTTTACTCTGGTTTCTCAGTCTGTTTCCTAGTGCCGGTTTGAAGTTCCTGCAGTTTTCACTGTATAACCGATTTGTAGGTAGTACCTCCCCATATATATATATGGAGTGGAGTTTGCAACTGAAAAGAATCTTTGTGTTCCCAACAAGCTAGGTGAAGGACGGCTTTCACACACACTTATCTCTCAGAACTGAGCATGTGGAGAGACGTTCGTTCATCTAGCACAAAGGGAACGGGTGGCAGGGGAAACATTTACTCTGGTTTCTCAGTCTGTTTCCTAGTGCCGGTTTGAAGTTCCTGCAGTTTTCACTGTAAAACCGTGTTGGAGCTAGTACCTCCCCATATATATGTATGGAGTGGAGTTTGCAACTGAAGAGAAACTTTGTGTTCCCAACAAGCTAGGTGAAGGACGGCTTTCACACACACTTATCTCTCAGAACTGAGCATGTGGAGATACGTTCGTTCATCTAGCACAAAGAGAACGGTTTGCAGGGGAAATTTTACTCTGGTTTCTCAGTCTGTTTCCTAGTGCCGGTTAGAAATTCCTGCAGTTTTCACTGTAAAACCGAGTTGGAGCTAGTCCCTACCCATATATATATATGGAGTGGAGTTTGCAACTGAAAAGAAACTTTGTGTTCCCAACAAGCTAGGTGAAGGACGGGTTTCACACACACTTATCACTCATAACTGAGCATGTGGAGAGACGTTCGTTCATCTAGCACAAAGGGAACGGGTTTCAGGAGAAACTTTTACTCTGGTTTCTCAGTCTGTTTCCTAGTGCCGGTTTGAAGTTCGTGCAGTTTTCACTGTAAAACCGAGTTGGAGGTAGTAACTCCCCATATATATGTATGGAGTGGATTTTGCAACTGAAAAGAAACTTTGTGTTCCCAACCAGCTAGGTGAAGGACGGGTTTCACACACACTTATCTCTCAGAACTGAGCATGTGGAGATACGTTCGTTCATCTAGCACAAAGAGAACGGTTTGCAGGGGAAATTTTGCTCTGGTTTCTCAGTCTTTTTCCTAGTGCCGGTTAGAAATTCCTGCAGTTTTCACTGTAAAACCGAGTTGGAGCTAGTCCCTACCCATATATATATATGGAGTGGAGTTTGCAACTGAAAAGAAACTTTGTGTTCCCAACAAGCTAGGTGAAGGACGGGTTTCACACACACTTATCTCTCAGAACTGAGCATGTGGAGAGACGTTCGTTCATCTAGCACAAAGGGAACGGGTTTCAGGAGAAACTTTTACTCTGGTTTCTCAGTCTGTTTCCTAGTGCCGGTTTGAAGTTCGTGCAGTTTTCACTGTAAAACCGAGTTGGAGGTAGTAACTCCCCATATATATGTATGGAGTGGATTTTGCAACTGAAAAGAAACTTTGTGTTCCCAACCAGCTAGGTGAAGGACGGGTTTCACACACACTTATCTCTCAGAACTGAGCATGTGGAGAGTCTTTCATTCATCTAGCACAAAGGGAACGGGTTGCAGGAGAAACTTTTACTCTGGTCTCTCAGTCTGTTTCCTAGTGCCGGTTTGAAGTTCCTGCATTTTTCACTGTAAAACCGATTTGGAGGTAGTACATCCCCATATATATATATGGATTGGAGTTTGCAACTGAAAAGAAACTTTGTGTTCCCAACAAGCTAGGTGAAAGACGGCTTTCACACATACTTATCTCTCAGAACTGAGCATGTGGAGAGACGTTCGTTCATCTAGCACAAAGGGAACGGGTTGCAGGAAAAACTTTTACTCTGGTTTCTCAGTCTGTTTCCTAGTGCCGGTTTGAAGTTCCTGCAGTTTTCACTGTAAAACCGAGTTGGAGCTAGTCCCTACCCATATATATATATGGAGAGGTGTTTGCAACTGAAAAGAAACTTTGTGTTCCCAACAAGCTAGGTGAAGGACGGCTTTCACACACACTTATCTCTCAGAACTGAGCATGTGGAGAGACGTTCGTTCATCTAGCACAAAAGGAACGGGTTGCAGGGGAAACATTTACTCTGGTTTCTCAGTCTGTTTCCTAGTGCCGGTTTGAAGTTCCTGCAGTTTTCACTGTAAAACCGAGTTGGAGCTAGTACCTCCCCATATATATGTATGGAGTGGAGTTTGCAACTGAAAAGAAACTTTGTGTTCCCAAAAAGCTAGGTGAAGGACGGCTTTCACACACACTTATCTCTCAGAACTGAGCATGTGGAGAGTCTTTCGTTCATCTAGCACAAAGGGAACGGGTTGCAGGAGAAACTTTTACTCTGGTTTCTCAGTCTGTTTCCTAGTGCCGGTTTGAAGTTCCTGCAGTTTTCACTGTAAAACCGATTTGGAGGTAGTACCTCCCCATATATATATATGGAGTGGAGTTTGCAACTGAAAAAAACTTTGTTTTCCCAACAAGCTAGGTGAAGGACGGCTTTCACACACACTTATCTCTCAGAACTGAGCATGTGGAGAGACGTTCGTTCATCTAGCACAAAGGGAACGGGTTGCAGGGGAAACATTTACTCTGGTTTCTCAGTCTGTTTCCTAGTGCCGGTTTGAAGTTCCTGCAGTTTTCACTGTAAAACCGAGTTGGAGCTAGTACCTCCCCATATATATGTATGGAGTGGAGTTTGCAAATGAAAAGAAACTTTGTGTTCCCAACAAGCTAGGTGAAGGACGGCTTTCACACACACTTATCCCTTAGAAGTGAGCATGTGGAGAGACGTTCGTTCATCTAGCACAAAGGGAACGGTTTGCAGGAGAAATTTTACTCTGGTTTCTCAGTCTGTTTCCTAGTGCCGGTTAGAAATTCCTGGAGTTTTCACTGTAAAACCGAGTTGGAGCTAGTACCTCCCCATATATATGTATGGAGTGGAGTTTGCAACTGAAAAGAAACTTTGTGTTCCCAACAAGCTAGGTGAAGGACGGCTTTCACACACACTTATCTCTCAGAACTGAGCATGTGGAGAGACGTTCGTTCATCTAGCACTAAGGGAATGGGTTGCAGGAGAAACTTTTACTCTGGTTTCTCAGTCTGTTTCCTAGTGCCAGTTTGAAGTTCCTGCAGTTTTCACTGTAAAACCGAGTTGGAGCTAGTCCCTCCCCTTATATATGTATGGAGTGGAGTTTTCAACTGAAAAGAAACTTTGTGTTCCCAAAAAGCTAGGTGAAGGACGGCTTTCACACACACTTATCTCTCAGAACTGAGCATGTAGAGAGTCTTTCGTTCATCTAGCACAAAGGGAACGGGTTGCAGGAGAAACTTTTACTCTGGTTTCTCAGTCTGTTTCCTAGTGCCGGTTTGAAGTTCCTGCAGTTTTCACTGTAAAACCGATTTGGAGGTAGTACCTCCCCATATATATATATGGAGTGGAGTTTGCAACTGAAAAAAACTTTGTTTTCCCAACAAGCTAGGTGAAGGACGGCTTTCACACACACTTATCTCTCAGAACTGAGCATGTGGAGAGACGTTCGTTCATCTAGCACAAAGGGAACGGGTGGCAGGGGAAACATTTACTCTGGTTTCTCAGTCTGTTTCCTAGTGCCGGTTTGAAGTTCCTGCAGTTTTCACTGTAAAACCGAGTTGGAGCTAGTACCTCCCCATATATATGTATGGAGTGGATTTTGCAACTGAAAAGAAACTTTGTGTTCCCAACAAGCAAGGTGAAGGACGGCTTTCACACACACTTATCCCTTAGAACTGAGCATGTGGAGAGACGTTCGTTCATCTAGCACAAAGGGAACGGTTTGCAGGAGAAATATTACTCTGGTTTCTCAGTCTGTTTCCTAGTGCCGGTTTGAATTTCCTGCAGTTTTCACTGTAAAACCGAGTTGGAGCTAGTCCCTACCCATATATATATATATGGAGAGGTGTTTGCAACTTAAAAGAAACTTTGTGTTCCCAACAAGCTAGGTGAAGGACGGCTTTCACACACACTTATCTCTCAGAACTGAGCATGTGGAGAGACTTTCGTTCATCTAGCACAAAGGGAACGGGTTGCACAGGAAACTTTTACTCTGGTTTCTCAGTCTGTTTCCTAGTGCCGGATTGAAGTTCCTGCAGTTTTCACTGTATAACCGATTTGTAGGTAGTACCTCCCCATATATATATATGGAGTGGAGTTTGCAACTGAAAAGAATCTTTGTGTTCCCAACAAGCTAGGTGAAGGACGGCTTTCACACACACTTATCTCTCAGAACTGAGCATGTGGAGAGACGTTCGTTCATCTAGCACAAAGGGAACGGGTGGCAGGGGAAACATTTACTCTGGTTTCTCAGTCTGTTTCCTAGTGCCGGTTAGAAGTTCCTGCAGTTTTCACTGTAAAACCGTGTTGGAGCTAGTACCTCCCCATATATATGTATGGAGTGGAGTTTGCAACTGAAGAGAAACTTTGTGTTCCCAACAAGCTAGGTGAAGGACGGCTTTCACACACACTTATCTCTCAGAACTGAGCATGTGGAGAGACGTTCGTTCATCTAGCACAAAGAGAACGGTTTGCAGGGGAAATTTTACTCTGGTTTCTCAGTCTGTTTCCTAGTGCCGGTTAGAAATTCCTGCAGTTTTCACTGTAAAACCGAGTTGGAGCTAGTCCCCACCCATATATATATATGGAGTGGAGTTTGCAACTGAAAAGAAACTTTGTGTTCCCAACAAGCTAGGTGAAGGACGGGTTTCACACACACTTATCTCTCAGAACTGAGCATGTGGAGAGACGTTCGTTCATCTAGCACAAAGGGAAAGCTTTTCAGGAGAAACTTTTACTCTGGTTTCTCAGTCTGTTTCCTAGTGCCGGTTTGAAGTTCCTGCAGTTTTCACTGTAAAACCGAGTTGGAGGTAGTAACTCCCCATATATATGTATGGAGTGGAGTTTGCAACTGAAAAGAAACTTTGTGTTCCCAACAAGCTAGGTGAAGGACGGGTTTCACACACACTTATCTCTCAGAACTGAGCATGTGGAGAGTCTTTCATTCATCTAGCACAAAGGGAACGGGTTGCAGGAGAAACTTTTACACTGGTCTCTCAGTCTGTTTCCTAGTGCCGGTTTGAAGTTCCTGCATTTTTCACTGTAAAACTGATTTGGAGGTAGTACATCCCCATATATATATATGGATTGGAGTTTGCAACTGAAAAGAAACTTTGTGTTCCCAACAAGCTAGGTGAAAGACGGCTTTCACACATACTTATCTCTCAGAACTGAGCATGTGGAGAGACGTACGTTCATCTAGCACAAAGGGAATGGGTTGCAGGAAAAATTTTACTCTGGTTTCTCAGTCTGTTTCCTAGTGCCTGTTTGAAGTTCCTGCAGTTTTCACTGTAAAACCGAGTTGGAGCTAGTCCCTACCCATATATATATACGGAGAGGTGTTTGCAACTGAAAAGAAACTTTGTGTTCCCAACAAGCTAGGTGAAGGACGGCTTTCACACACACTTATCTCTCAGAACTGAGCATGTGGAGAGACGTTCGTTCATCTAGCACAAAAGGAACGGGTTGCAGGGGAAACATTTACTCTTGTTTCTCAGTCTGTTTCCTAGTGCCGGTTTGAAGTTCCTGCAGTTTTCACTGTAAAACCGTGTTGGAGCTAGTCCCTCCCCATATATATGTATGGAGTGGAGTTTGCAACTGAAAAGAAACTTTGTGTTCCCAAAAAGATAGGTGAAGGACGGCTTTCACACACACTTATCTCTCAGAACTGAGCATGTGGAGAGACTTTCGTTCATCTAGCACAAAGGGAACGGGTTGCAGGAGAAACTTTTACTCTGGATTCTCAGTCTGTTTCCTAGTGCCGGTTTGAAGTTCCTGCAGTTTTCACTGTATAACCGATTTGTAGGTAGTACCTCCCCATATATATATATGGAGTGGAGTTTGCAACTGAAAAGAAACTTTGTTTTCCCAACAAGCTAGTTGAAGGACGGGTTTCACACACACTTATTTCTCAGAACTGAGCATGTGGAGAGACGTTCCTTCATCTAGCACAAAGGGAACGGGTTGCAGGAGAAACTTTTACTCTGGTTTCTCAGTCTGTTTCCTAGTGCCGGTTTGAAGTTCCTGCAGTTTTCACTGTAAAACCGAGTTGGAGCTAGTAACTCCCCATATATATGTATGGAGTGGAGTTTGCAACTGAAAAGAAACTTAGTGTTCCCAACAAGCTAGGTGAAGGACGGCTTTCACACACACTTATCTCTCAGAACTGAGCATGTGGAGAGATGTTCGTTCATCTAGCACAAAGGGAACGGGTTGCAGGAGAAACTTTTACTCTGGTTTTTCAGTCTGTTTCCTAGTGCCGGTTTGAAGTTCCTGCAGTTTTCACTGTAAAACCGAGTTGGAACTAGTACCTCCCCATATATATGTATGGAGTGGAGTTTGCAACTGAAAAGAAACTTTGTGTTCCCAACAAGCTAGGTGAAGGACGGCTTTCACACACACTTATCTCTCAGAACTGAGCATGTGGAGAGACGTTCGTTCATCTAGCACAAAGGGAAAGGGTTGCAGGAGAAACTTTTACACTGGTTTCTCAGTCTGTTTCCTAGTGCCGGTTTGAAGTTCCTGCAGTTTTAACTGTAAAACCGAGTTGGAGCTTGTACCTCCCCATATATATGTATGGATTGGAGTTTGCAACTGAAAAGAGACTTTGTGTTCCCAACAAGCTAGGTGAAGGACGGCTTTCACACACACTTATCTCTCAGATCTGAGCATGTGGAGAGACGTTCGTTCATCTAGCACAAAGTGAACGGGTTGCAGGTGGAACATTTACTCTGGTTTCTCAGTCTGTTTCCTAGTGCCGGTTTGAAGTTCCTGCCGTTTTCACTGTAAAACCGTGTTGGAGCTAGTACCTCCCCATATATATGTATGGAGTGGAGTTTGCAACTAAAAAGAAACTTTGTGTTCCCAACAAGCTAGGTGAAGGACGGCTTTCACACACATTTATCTCTCAGAACTAAGCATGTGGAGAGACGTTCGTTCATCTAGCACAAAGGGAACGGGTTGCAGGAGAAACTTTTACTCTGGTTTCTCAGTCTGTTTCCTAGTGCCGGTTTGAAGTTCCTGCAGTTTTCACTGTAAAACCGAGTTGGAGCTAGTCCCTACCCATATATATATATGGAGAGGTGTTTGCAACTGAAAAGAAACTTTGTGTTCCCAACAAGCTAGGTGAAGGACGGCTTTCACACACACTTATCTCTCAGAACTGAGCATGTGGAGAGACGTTCGTTCATCTAGCACAAAAGGAACGGGTTGCAGGGGAAACATTTACTCTGGTTTCTCAGTCTGTTTCCTAGTGCCGGTTTGAAGTTCCTGCAGTTTTCACTGTAAAACCGAGTTGGAGCTAGTCCCTCCCCATATATATGTATGGAGTGGAGTTTGCAACTGAAAAGAAACTTTGTGTTCCCAAGAAGATAGGTGAAGGACGGCTTTCACACACACTTATCTCTCAGAACTGAGCATGTGGAGAGACTTTCGTTCATCTAGCACAAGGGAACGGGTTGCAGGAGAAACTTTTACTCTGGATTCTCAGTCTGTTTCCTAGTGCCGGTTTGAAGTTCCTGCAGTTTTCACTGTATAACCGATTTGTAGGTAGTACCTCCCCATATATATATATGGAGTGGAGTTTGCAACTGAAAAGAAACTTTGTTTTCCCAACAAGCTAGGTGAAGGACGGGTTTCACACACACTTATTTCTCAGAACTGAGCATGTGGAGAGACGTTCGTTCATCTAGCACAAAGGGAAAGGGTTGCAGGAGAAACTTTTACTCTGGTTTTTCAGTCTGTTTCCTAGTGCCGGTTTGAAGTTCCTGCAGTTTTCACTGTAAAACCGAGTTGGAACTAGTACCTCCCCATATATATGTATGGAGTGGAGTTTGCAACTGAAAAGAAACTTTGTGTTCCCAACAAGCTAGGTGAAGGACGGCTTTCACACACACTTATCTCTCAGAACTGAGCATGTGGAGAGACGTTCGTTCATCTAGCACAAAGGGAAAGGGTTGCAGGAGAAACTTTTACACTGGTTTCTCAGTCTGTTTCCTAGTGCCGGTTTGAAGTTCCTGCAGTTTTCACTGTAAAACCGAGTTGGAGCTAGTACCTCCCCATATATATGTATGGAGTGGAGTTTGCAACTGAAAAGAGACTTTGTGTTCCCAACAAGCTAGGTGAAGGACGGCTTTCACACACACTTATCTCTCAGATCTGAGCATGTGGAGAGACGTTCGTTCATCTAGCACAAAGGGAACGGGTTGCAGGTGAAACATTTACTCTGGTTTCTCAGTCTGTTTCCTAGTGCCGGTTTGAAGTTCCTGCCGTTTTCACTGTAAAACCGTGTTGGAGCTAGTACCTCCCCATATATATGTATGGAGTGGAGTTTGCAACTAAAAAGAAACTTTGTGTTCCCAACAAGCTAGGTGAAGGACGGCTTTCACACACATTTATCTCTCAGAACTGAGCATGTGGAGAGACGTTCGTTCATCTAGCACAAAGGGAACGGGTTGCAGGAGAAACTTTTACTCTGGTTTCTCAGTCTGTTTCCTAGTGCCGGTTTGAAGTTCCTGCAGTTTTCACTGTAAAACCGAGTTGGAGCTAGTCCCTACCCATATATATATATGGAGAGGTGTTTGCAACTGAAAAGAAACTTTGTGTTCCCAACAAGCTAGGTGAAGGACGGCTTTCACACACACTTATCTCTCAGAACTGAGCATGTGGAGAGACGTTCGTTCATCTAGCACAAAAGGAACGGGTTGCAGGGGAAACATTTACTCTGGTTTCTCAGTCTGTTTCCTAGTGCCGGTTTGAAGTTCCTGCAGTTTTCACTGTAAAACCGAGTTGGAACTAGTACCTCCCCATATATATGTATGGAGTGGAGTTTGCAACTGAAAAGAAACTTTGTGTTCCCAACAAGCTAGGTGAAGTACGGCTTTCACACACACTTATCTCTCAGAACTGAGCATGTGGAGAGACGTTCGTTCATCTAGCACAAAGGGAAAGGGTTGCAGGAGAAACTTTTACACTGGTTTCTTAGTCTGTTTCCTAGTGCCGGTTTGAAGTTCCTGCAGTTTTCACTGTAAAACCGAGTTGGAGCTAGTACCTTCCCATATATATGTATGGAGTGGAGTTTGCAACTGAAAAGAGACTTTGTGTTCCCAACAAGATAGGTGAAGGACGGCTTTCACACACACTTATCTCTCAGATCTGAGCATGTGGAGAGACGTTCGTTCATCTAGCACAAAGGGAACGGGTTGCAGGTGAAACATTTACTCTGGTTTCTCAGTCTGTTTCCTAGTGCCGGTTTGATGTTCCTGCAGTTTTCACTGTAAAACCGTGTTGGAGCTAGTACATCCCCATATATATGTATGGAGTGGAGTTTGCAACTAAAAAGAAACTTTGTGTTCCCAAAAAGCTAGGTGAAGGACGGCTTTCACACACATTTATCTCTCAGAACTGAGCATGTGGAGAGACGTTCGTTCATCTAGCACAAAGGGAACGGGTTGCAGGAGAAACTTTTACTCTGGTTTCTCAGTCTGTTTCCTAGTGCCGGTTTGAAGTTCCTGCAGTTTTCACTGTAAAACCGAGTTGGAGCTAGTACCTCACCATTAATATATATGTAGTGGAGTTTGCAACTGAAAAGAAACTTTGTGTTCCCAACAAGCTAGGTGAAGGACGGCTTTCACACACACTTATCTCTCAGAACTGAGCATGTGGAGAGACGTTCGTTCATCTAGCACAAAGGGAACGGGTGGCAGGGGAAACATTTACTCTGGTTTCTCAGTCTGTTTCCTAGTGCCGGTTTGAAGTTCCTGCAGTTTTCACTGTAAAACCGAGTTGGAGCTAGTACCTCCCCATATATATGTATGGAGTGGAGTTTGCAACTGAAAAGAAACTTTGTGTTCCCAACAAGCTAGGTGAAGGACGGCTTTCACACACACTTATCTCTCAGAACTGAGCATGTGGAGAGACGTTCGTTCATCTAGCACAAAGGGAACGGGTTGCAGGGGAAAAATTTACTCTGGTTTCTCAGTCTGTTTCCTAGTGCTGGTTTGAAGTTCCTGCAGTTTTCACTGTAAAACCGAGTTGGAGCTAGTACCTCCCCATATATATGTATGGAGTGGAGTTTGCAACTGAAAAGAAACTTTGTGTTCCCAACAAGCTAGGTGAAGGACGGCTTTCACACACACTTATCTCTCAGATCTGAGCATGTGGAGAGACGTTCGTTCATCTAGCACAAAGGGAACGGGTTGCAGGGGAAACATTTACTCTGGTTTCTCAGTCTGTTTCCTAGTGCCAGTTTGAAGTTCCTGCCGTTTTGACTGTAAAACAGTGTTGGAGCTAGTACCTCCCCATATATATGTATGGAGTGGAGTTAGCAACTAAAAAGAAACTTTGTGTTCCCAACAAGCTAGGTGAAGGACGGCTTTCACACACACTTATCTCTCAGAACTGAGCATGTGGAGAGACGTTCGTTCATCTAGCACAAAGGGAACGGGTTGCAGGAGAAACTTTTTCTCTGGTTTCTCAGTCTGTTTCCTAGTGCCGGTTTGAAGTTCCTGCAGTTTTCACTGTAAAACCGAGTTGGAGCTAGTATCTCCCCATATATATATATGGAGTGGAGTTTGCAACTGAAAAGAAACTTTGTGTTCCCAACAAGCTAGGTGAAGGACGGCTTTCACACACATTTATCTCTCAGAACTGAGCATGTGGAGAGACGTTCGTTCATCTAGCACAAAAGGAACGGGTTGCAGGGGAAACATTTACTCTGGTTTCTCAGCCTGTTTCCTAGTGCCGGTTTGAAGTTCCTGCAGTTTTCACTGTAAAACCGAGTTGGAGCTAGTACCTCCCCATATATATGTATGGAGTGGAGTTTGCAAATGAAAAGAAACTTTGTGTTCCCAAAAAGATAGGTGAAGGACGGCTTTCACACACACTTATCTCTCAGAACTGAGCATGTGGAGAGACTTTCGTTCACCTAGCACAAAGGGAACGGGTTGCAGGAGAAACTTTTACTCTGGTTTCTCAGTCTGTTTCCTAGTGCCGGTTTGAAGTTCCTGCATTTTTCACTGTAAAACAGATTTGGAGGTAGTACCTCCCCATATATATATATGGAGTGGAGTTTGAAACTGAAAAGAAACTTTGTGTTCCCAACAAGCTAGGTGAAGGACGGCTTTCACACACACTTATCTCTCAGAACTGAGCATGTGGAGAGACGTTCGTTCATCTAGCACAAAGGGAACGGGTGGCAGGGGAAACATTTACTCTGGTTTCTCAGTCTGTTTCCTAGTGCCGGTTTGAAGTTCCTGCAGTTTTCACTGTAAAACCGAGTTGGATCTTGTACCTCCCCATATATATGTATGGAGTGGATTTTCCAAATGAAAAGAAACTTTGTGTTCCCAACAAGTTAGGTGAAGGACGGCTTTCACACACACTTATCTCTCAGAACTGAGCATGTGGAGAGACGTTCGTTCATCTAGCACAAAGGGAACGGTTTGCAGGAGAAACTTTTACTCTGGTTTCTCAGTCTGTTTCCTAGTGCCGGTTAGAAATTCCTGCAGTTTTCACTGTAAAACCGAGTTGGAGCTAGACCCTACCCATATATATATATGGAGTGGAGTTTGCAACTGAAAAGAAACTTTGTGTTCCCAACAAGCTAGGTGAAGGACGGGATTCACACACACTTATCTCTCAGAACTGAGCATGTGGAGAGACGTTCGTTCATCTAGCACAAAGGGAATGGGTTGCAGGAGAAACTTTTACTCTGGTTTCTCAGTCTGTTTCCTAGTGCCGGTTTGAAGTTCCTGCAGTTTTCACTGTAAAACCGAGTTGGAGCTAGTCCCTCCCCATATATATGTATGGAGTGGAGATTTCAACTGAAAAGAAACTTTGTGTTCCCAACAAGCTAGGTGAAGGACGGCTTTCACACACACTTATCTCTCAGAACTGAGCATGTGGAGAGACGTTCGTTCATCTAGCACAAAGGGAACGGTTTGCAGGAGAAACTTTTACTCTGGTTTCTCAGTCTGTTTCCTAGTGCCTGTTTGAAGTTCCTGCAGTTTTCACTGTAAAACCGAGTTGGAGCTAGTCCCTACCCATATATATATATGGAGAGATGTTTGCAACTGAAAAGAAACTTTGTGTTCCGAACAAGCTAGGTGAAGGACGGCTTTCACACACACTTATCTCTCAGAACTGAGCACGTGGATAGACGTTCGTTCATCTAGCACAAAAGGAACGGGTTGCAGGGGAAACATTTACTCTTGTTTCTCAGTCTGTTTCCTAGTGCCGGTTTGAAGTTCCTGCAGTTTTCACTGTAAAACCGAGTTGGAGCTAGTACCTCCCCATATATATGTATGGAGTGGAGTTTGCAACTGAAAAGAAACTTTGTGTTCCCAAAAAGATAGGTGAAGGACGGCTTTCACACACACTTTTCTCTCAGAACGGAGCATGTGGAGAGACTTTCGTTCATCTAGCACAAAGGGAACGGGTTGCAGGAGAAACTTTTACTCTGGTTTCTCAGTCTGTTTCCTAGTGCCGGTTTGAAGTTCCTGCAGTTTTCACTGTATAACCGATTTGGAGGTAGTACCTCCCCATATATATATATGGAGTGGAGTTTGCAACTGAAAAGAAACTTTGTGTTCCCAACAAGCTAGGTGAAGGACGGCTTTCACACACATTTATCTCTCAGAACTGAGCATGTGGAGAGACGTTCGTTCATCTAGCACAAAGGTAACGGGTGCAGGGGAAACATTTACTCTGGTTTCTCAGTCTGTTTCCTAGTGCCGGTTTGAAGTTCCTGCAGTTTTCACTGTAAAACCGAGTTGGAGCTAGTACCTCCCCATATATATGTATGGAGTGGAGTTTGCAACTGAAAAGAAACTTTGTGTTCCCAACAAGCTAGGTGAAGGACGGCTTTCACACACACTTATCTCTCAGAACTGAGCATGTGGAGAGACGTTCGTTCATCTAGCACAAAGGGAACGGGTTGCAGGGGAAACATTTACTCTGGTTTCTCAGTCTGTTTCCTAGTGCCGGTTTGAAGTTCCTGCCGTTTTCACTGTAAAACAGTGTTGGAGCTAGTACCTCCCCATATATATGTATGGAGTGGAGTTAGCAACTAAAAAGAAACTTTGTGTTCCCAACAAGCTAGGTGAAGGACGGCTTTCACACACACTTATCTCTCAGAACTGAGCATGTGGAGAGACTTTCGTTCATCTAGCACAAAGGGAAGGGGTTGCAGGAGAAACTTTTTCTCTGGTTTCTCAGTCTGTTTCCTAGTGCCGGTTTGAAGTTCCTGCAGTTTTCACTGTAAAACAGAGTTGGAGCTAGTACCTCACCATATATATATATGGTGTGGAGTTTGCAACTGAAAAGACACTTTGTGTTCCCAACAAGCTAGGTGAAGGACGGCTTTCACACACACTTATCTCTCAGAACTGAGCATGTGGAGAGACGTTCGTTCATCTAGCACAAAGGGAACGGGTGGCAGGGGAAACATTTACTCTGGTTTCTCAGTCTGTTTCCTAGTGCCGGTTTGAAGTTCCTGCAGTTTTCACTGTAAAACCGAGTTGGAGCTAGTACCTCCCCATATATATGTATGGAGTGGATTTTCCAAATGAAAAGTAACTTTGTGTTCCCAACAAGTTAGGTGAAGGACGGCTTTCACACACACTTATCTCTCAGAACTGAGCATGTGGAGAGACGTTCGTTCATCTAGCACAAAGGGAACGGTTTGCAGGAGAAATTTTACTCTGGTTTCTCAGTCTGTTTCCTAGTGCCGGTTAGAAATTCCTGCAGTTTTCACTGTAAAACCGAGTTGGAGCTAGTCCCTACCCATATATATATATGGAGTGGAGTTTACAACTGAAAAGAAACTTTGTGTTCCCAACAAGCTAGGTGAAGGACGGCTTTCACACACACTTATCTCTCAGAACTGAGCATGTGGAGAGACGTTCGTTCATCTAGCACAAAGGGAATGGGTTGCAGGAGAACATTTTACTCTGGTTTCTCAGTCTGTTTCCTAGTGCTGGTTTGAAGTTCCTGCAGTTTTCACTGTAAAACCGATTTGGTGCTAGTAACTGCCCATATATATGTATGGAGTGGAGTTTGCAACTGAAAAGAAACTTTGTGTTCCCAACAAGCTAGGTGAAGGACGGCTTTCACACACACTTATCTCTCAGAACTGAGCATGTGGAGAGTCGTTCGTTCATCTAGCACAAAGGGAACGGGTTGAAGGAGAAACTTTTACTCTGGTTTCTCAGTCTGTTTTCTAGTGCCGGTTTGAAGTTCCTGCAGTTTTCACTGTAAAACCGATTTGGAGCTAGTACCTCCCCATATGTATATATGGAGAGATGTTTGCAACTGAAAAGAAACTTTGTGTTCCGAACAAGCTAGGTGAAGGACGGCTTTCACACACACTTATCTCTCAGAACTTAGCACGTGGATAGACGTTCGTTCATCTAGCACAAAAGGAACGGGTTGCAGGGGAAACATTTACTCTGGTTTCTCAGTCTGTTTCCTAGTGCCGGTTTGAAGTTCCTGCAGTTTTCACTGTAAAACCGAGTTGGAGCTAGTACCTCCCCATATATATGTATGGAGTGGAGTTTGCAACTGAAAAGAAACTTTGTGTTCCCAAAAAGATAGGTGAAGGACGGCTTTCACACACACTTATCTCTCAGAACTGAGCATGTGGAGAGACGTTCGTTCATCTAGCACAAAGGGAACGGGTTGCAGGAGAAACTTTTACTCTGGTTTCTCAGTCTGTTTCCTAGTGCCGGTTTTAAGTTCCTGCAGTTTTCACTGTATAACCGATTTGGAGGTAGTACCTCCCCATATATATATATGGAGTGGAGTTTGCAACTGAAAAGAAACTTTGTGTTCCCAACAAGCTAGGTGAAGGACGGCTTTCACACACACTTATCTCTCAGAACTGAGCATGTGGATAGACGTTCGTTCATCTAGCACAAAGGGAACGGGTGGCAGGGGAAACATTTACTCTGGTTTCTCAGTCTGTTTCCTAGTGCCGGTTTGAAGTTCCTGCAGTTTTCACTGTAAAACCGAGTTGGAGCTAGTACCTCCCCATATATAGGTATGGAGTGGAGTTTGCAACTGAAAAGAAACTTTGTGTTCCCAACAAGCTAGGTGAAGGACGGCTTTCACACACACTTATCTCTCAGAACTGAGCATGAGGAGAGACGTTCGTTCATCTAGCAAAAAGGGAACGGTTTGCAGGAGAAATTTTACTCTGGTTTCTCAGTCTGTTTCCTAGTGCCGGTTAGAAATTCCTGCAGTTTTCACTGTAAAACCGAGTTGGAGCTAGTACCTCCCCTTATATATGTATGGAGTGGAGTTTGCAACTGAAAAGAAACTTTGTGTTCCCAACAAGCTAGGTGAAGGACGGCTTTCACACACACTTATCTCTCAGAACTGAGCATGTGGAGAGACGTTCGTTCATCTAGCACAATGGGAACGGGTTGCAGGGGAAACATTTACTCTGGTTTCTCAGTCTGTTTCGTAGTGCCGGTTTGAAGTTCCTGCCGTTTTCACTGTAAAATCGAGTTGGAGCTAGTACCTCCCCATATATATGTATGGAGTGGAGTTTGCAACTGAAAAGAAACTTTGTGTTCCCAACAAGCTAGGTGAAGGACGGCTTTCACACACACTTATCTCTCAGAACTGAGCATGTGGAGAGACGTTCGTTCATCTAGCACAAAGGGAACGGTTTGCAGGAGAAATTTTACTCTGGTTTCTCAGTCTGTTTCCTAGTGCCGGTTTGAAGTTCCTGCAGTTTTCACTGTAAAACCGAGTTGGAGCTAGTACCTCCCCATATATATGTATGGAGTGGAGTTTGCAACTGAAAAGAAACTTTGTGTTCCCAACAAGCTAGGTGAAGGACGGCTTTCACACACACTTATCTCTCAGAACTGAGCATGTGGAGAGATGTTCGTTCATCTAGCACAAATGGAACGGGTTGCAGGGGAAATTTTACTCTGGTTTCTCAGTCTGTTTCCTAGTGCCGGTTAGAAATTCCTGCAGTTTTCACTGTAAAACCGAGTTGGAGCTAGTCCCTCCCCATATATATATATGGAGTGGAGTTTGCAACTGAAAAGAAACTTTGTGTTCCCAACAAGATAGGTGAAGGACGGGTTTCACACACACTTATCTCTCAGAACTGAGCATGTGGAGAGACGTTCGTTCATCTAGCACAAAGGGAATGGGTTGCAGGAGAAACTTTTACTCTGGTTTCTCAGTCTGTTTCCTAGTGCCGGTTTGAACTTTCTGCAGTTTTCACTGTAAAACCGAGTTGGAGCTAGTAACTCCCCATATATATGTATGGAGTGGAGTTTGCAACTGAAAAGAAACTTAGTGTTCCCAACAAGCTAGGTGAAGGACGGCTTTCACACACACTTATCTCTCAGAACTGAGCATGTGGAGAGACGTTCGTTCATCTAGCACAAAGGGAACGAGTTGAAGGAGAAACTTTTCCTCTGGTTTCTCAGTCTGTTTCCTAGTGCCGGTTTGAAGTTCCTGCAGTTTTCACTGTAAAACCGAGTTGGAGCTAGTACCTCCCCTTATATATGTATGGAGTGGACTTTGCAACTGAAAAGAAACTTTGTGTTCCCAACAAGCTAGGTGAAGGACGGCTTTCACACACACTTATCTCTCAGAACTGAGCATGTGGAGAGACGTTCGTTCATCTAGCACAAAGGGAACGGGTTGCAGGAGAAACTTTTACTCTGGTTTCTCAGTCTGTTTCCTAGTGCCGGTTTGAAGTTCCTGCAGTTTTCACTGTAAAACCGAGTTGGAGCAAGTACCTCCCCATATATATGTATGGAGTGGATTTTGCAACTGAAAAGAAACTTTGTGTTCCCAACAAGCTAGGTGAAGGACGGCTTTCACACACACTTATCTCTCAGAACTGAGCATGTGGAGAGACGTTCGTTCATCTAGCACAAAGGGAACGGGTTGCAGGAGAAACTTTTACTCTGGTTTCTCAGTCTGTTTCCTAGTGCCGGTTTGAAGTTCCTGCAGTTTTCACTGTAAAACCGAGTTGGAGCTAGTACCTCCCCATATATATGTAAGGAGTGGAGTTTGCAACTGAAAAGACACTTTGTGTTCCCAACAAGCTAGGTGAACGACGGCTTTCACACACACATATCTCTCAGAACTGAGCATGTGGAGAGACGTTCGTTCATCTAGCACAAAAGGAACAGGATGCAGGAGAAACTTTTACTCTGGTTTCTCAGTCTGTTTCCTAGTGCTGGTTTGAATTTCCTGCAGTTTTCACTGTAAAACCGATTTGGAGCTAGTCCCTACCCATATATATGTATGGAGTGGAGTTTGCAACTGAAAAGACACTTTGTGTTCCCAACAAGCTAGTTGAATGATGGCTTTCACACGCACTTATCTCTCAGAACTGAGCATGTGGAGAGACGTTCGTTCATCTAGCACAAAGGGAACGGGTTGCAGGAGAAACTTTTACTCTGGTTTCTCAGTCTGTTTCCTAGTGCCGGTTTGAAGTTCCTGCAGTTTTCACTGTAAAACCGAGTTGGAGCTAGTACCTCCCCATATATATGTATGGAGTGGAGTTTGCAACTGAAAAGAAACTTTGTGTTCCCAACAAGCTAGGTGAAGGACGGCTTTCACACACACTTATCTCTCAGAACTGAGCATGTGGAGAGACGTTCGTTCATCTAGCACAAAGGGAACGGGTTGCAGGAGAAACTTTTACTCTGCTTTCTCAGTCTGTTTCCTAGTGCCGGTTTGAAGTTCCTGCAGTTTTCACTGTAAAACCGAGTTGGAGCTAGTACCTCCGCATATATATGTAAGGAGTGGAGTTTGCAACTGAAAAGACACTTTGTGTTCCCAACAAGCTAGGTGAAGGACGGCATTCACACACATATATCTCTCAGAACCGAGCATGTGGAGAGACGTTCGTTCATCTAGCACAAAAGGAACAGGTTGCAGGAGAAACTTTTACTCTGGTTTCTCAGTCTGTTTCCTAGTGCCGGTTTGAATTTCCTGCAGTTTTCACTGTAAAACCGAGTTGGAGCTAGTCCCTACCCATATATATGTATGGAGTGGAGTTTGCAACTGAAAAGACACTTTGTGTTCCCAACAAGCTAGTTGAATGACGGCTTTCACACGCACTTATCTCTCAGAACTGAGCATGTGGAGAGACGTTCGTTCATCTAGCACAAAAGGAACGGGTTGCAGGAGAAACTTTTACTCTGGTTTCTCAGTCTGTTTCCTAGTGCCGGTTTGAAGTTCCTGCAGTTTTCACTGTAAAACCGAGTTGGAGCTAGTACCTCCCCATATATATGTATGGAGTGGAGTTTGCAACTGAAAAGAAACTTTGTGTTCCCAACAAGCTAGGTGAAGGACGGCTTTCACACACACTTATCTCTCAGAAATGAGCATGTGGAGAGACGTTCGTTCATCTAGCACAAAGGGAACGGGTTGCAGGAGAAACTTTTACTCTGGTTTCTCAGTCTGTTTCCTAGTGCCGGTTTGAAGTTCCTGCAGTTTTCACTGTAAAACCGAGTTGGAGCTAGTACCTCCCCATATATATGTATGGAGTGGAGTTTGCAACTGAAAAGAAACTTTGTGTTCCCAACAAGCTAGGTGAAGGACGTCTTTCACACACACTTATCTCTCAGAACTGAGCATGTGGAGAGATGTTCGTTCATCTAGCACAAAGGGAACGGGTTGCAGGAGAAACTTTTACTCTGGTTTCTCAGTCTGTTTCCTAGTGCCGGTTTGAAGTTCCTGCAGTTTTCACTGTAAAACCGAGTTGGAGCTAGTACCTCCCCATATATATGTAAGGAGTGGAGTTTGCCACTGAAAAGACACTTTGTGTTCCCAACAAGCTAGGTGAAGGACGGCTTTCACACACACATATCTCTCAGAACTGAGCATGTGTAGAGACGTTCGTTCATCTAGCACAAAAGGAACAGGTTGCAGGAGAAACTTTTACTCTGGTTTCTCAGTCTGTTTCCTAGTGCCGGTTTGAATTTCCTGCAGTTTTCACTGTAAAACCGAGTTGGAGCTAGTCCCTACCCATATATATGTATGGAGTGGAGTTTGCAACTGAAAAGAAACTTTGTGTTCCCAACAAGCTAGTTGAATGACGGCTTTCACACACACATATCTCTCAGAACTGAGCATGTGGAGAGACGTTCGTTCATCTAGCACAAAGGGAACGGGTTGCAGGAGAAACTTTTACTCTGGTTTCTCAGTCTGTTTCCTAGTGCCGGTTTGAAGTTCCTGCAGTTTTCACTGTAAAACCGAGTTGGAGCTAGTACCGCCCCATATATATGTATGGAGTGGAGTTTGCAACTGAAAAGAAACTTTGTGTTCCCAACAAGCTAGGTGAAGGACGGCTTTCACACAGACTTATCACTCAGAAGTGAGCATGTGGAGAGACGTTCGTTCATCTAGCACAAAGGGAACGGTTTGCTGGAGAAACTTTTACTCTGGTTTCTCAGTCTGTTTCCTTGTGCCGGTTTGAAATTCCTGCAGTTTTCACTGTAAAACCGAGTTGGAGCTAGTACCGCCCCATATATATGTATGGAGTGGAGTTTGCAACTGAAAAGAAACTTAGTGTTCCCTACAAGCTAGGTGAAGGACGGCTTTCACACAGACTTAACACTCAGAACTGAGAATGTGGAGAGACGTTCGTTCATCTACCACAAAGGGAACGGTTTGCTGGAGAAACTTATACTCTGGTTTCTCAGTATGTTTCATTGTACCGGTTTGAAGTTCCTGCAGTATTCACTGTAAAACCAAGTTGGAGCTAGTACCTCCCCATATATATGTATGGAGTGGAGTTTGCAACTGAAAAGAAACTTTGAGTTCCCAACAAGCTAGGTGAAGGACGGCTTTCACACACACTTATCTCTCAGAACTGAGCATGTGGAGAGACGTTCGTTCATCTAGCACAAACGGAACGGGTGGCAGGGGAAACATTTACTCTGGTTTCTCAGTCTGTTTCCTAGTGCCGGTTTGAAGTTCCTGCAGTTTTCACTGTAAAACCGAGTTGGAGCTAGTACCTCCCCATATATATGTATGGAGTGGAGTTTGCAACTGAAAAGAAACTTTGTGTTCCCAAAAAGATAGGTGAAGGGCGGCTTTCACACGCACTTATCTCTCAGAACTGATCATGTGGAGAGACGTTCGTTCATCTAGCACAAAGGGAACGGGTTGCAGGAGAAATTTTACTCTAGTTTCTCAGTCTGTTTCCTAGTGCCGGGTAGAAATTCCTGCAGTTTTCACTGTAAAACCGAGTTGGAGCTAGTCCCTCCCCATATATATATATGGAGTGGAGTTTGCAACTGAAAAGAAACTTTGTGTTCCCAACAAGCTAGGTGAAGGACGGGTTTCACACACACTTATCTCTCAGATCTGAGCATGTGGAGAGACGTTCGTTCATCTAGCACAAAGGGAATGGGTTGCAGGAGAAACTTTTTCTCTGGTTTCTCAGTCTGTTTCCTAGTGCCGGTTTGAAGTTCCTGCAGTTTTCACTGTAAAACCGAGTTGGAGCTAGTACCTCCCCATATATATGTATGGAGTGGAGTTTGCAACTGAAAAGAAACTTTGTGTTCCCAACAAGCTAGGTGAAGGACGGCTTTCACACACACTTATCTCTCAGAACTGAGCATGTGGAGAGATGTTCGTTCATCTAGCTCAAAGGGAACGGGTTGCAGGAGAAACTTTTACTCTGGTTTCTCAGTCTGTTTCCTAGTGCCGGTTTGAATTTCCTGCAGTTTTCACTGTAAAACCGAGTTGGAGCTAGTCCCTACCCATATATATGTATGGAGTGGAGTTTGCAACTGAAAAGACACTTTGTGTTCCCAACAAGCTAGTTGAATGACGGCTTTCACACACACATATTTCTCAGAACTGAGCATGTGGAGAGACGTTCGTTCATCTAGCACAAAAGGAACGGGTTGCAGGGGAAACATTTACTCTGGGTTCTCAGTCTGTTTCCTAGTGCCGGTTTGAAGTTCCTGCAGTATTCACTGTAAAACCGAGTTGGAGCTAGTACCTCCCCATATATATGTATGGATTGGAGTTTGCAACTGAAAAGAAACTTTGTGTTCCCAACAAGCTAGGTGAAGGACGGCTTTCACACGCACTTATCTCTCAGAACTGAGCATGTGGAGAGACGTTCGTTCATCTAGCACAAAGGGAACGGGTTGCAGGAGAAACTTTTTCTCTGGTTTCTCAGTCTGTTTCCTAGTGCCGGTTTGAAGTTCCTGCAGTTTTCACTGTAAAACAGAGTTGGAGCTAGTACCTCCCCATATATATGTATGGAGTGGAGTTTGCAACTGAAAAGAAACTTTGTGTTCCCAACAAGCTAGGTGAAGGACGGCTTTCACACACAATTATCTCTCAGAACTGAGCATGTGGAGAGACGTTCGTTCATCTAGCACAAACGGAACGGGTGGCAGGGGAAACATTTACTCTGGTTTCTCAGTCTGTTTCCTAGTGCCGGTTTGAAGTTCCTGCAGTTTTCACTGTAAAACCGAGTTGGAGCTAGTACCTCCCCATATATATGTATGGAGTGGAGTTTGCAACTGAAAAGAAACTTTGTGTTCCCAAAAAGATAGGTGAAGGGCGGCTTTCACACGCACTTATCTCTCAGAACTGAGCATGTGGAGAGACGTTCGTTCATCTAGCACAAAGGGAACGGGTTGCAGGAGAAATTTTACTCTAGTTTCTCAGTCTGTTTCCTAGTGCCGGGTAGAAATTCCTGCAGTTTTCACTGTAAAACCGAGTTGGAGCTAGTCCCTCCCCATATATATATATGGAGTGGAGTTTGCAACTGAAAAGAAACTTTGTGTTCCCAACAAGCTAGGTGAAGGACGGGTTTCACACACACTTATCTCTCAGAACTGAGCATGTGGAGAGACGTTCGTTCATCTAGCACAAAGGGAATGGGTTGCAGGAGAAACTTTTTCTCTGGTTTCTCAGTCTGTTTCCTAGTGCCGGTTTGAAGTTCCTGCAGTTTTCACTGTAAAACCGAGTTGGAGCTAGTACCTCCCCATATATATGTATGGAGTGGAGTTTGCAACTGAAAAGAAACTTTGTGTTCCCAACAAGCTAGGTGAAGGACGGCTTTCACACACACTTATCTCTCAGATCTGAGCATGTGGAGAGATGTTCGTTCATCTAGCACAAAGGGAACGGGTTGCAGGAGAAACTTTTACTCTGGTTTCTCAGTCTGTTTCCTAGTGCCGGTTTGAATTTCCTGCCGTTTTCACTGTAAAACCGAGTTGGAGCTAGTCCCTACCCATATATATGTATGGAGTGGAGTTTGCAACTGAAAAGACACTTTGTGTTCCCAACAAGCTAGTTGAATGACGGCTTTCACACACACATATCTCTCAGAACTGAGCATGTGGAGAGACGTTCGTTCATCTAGCACAAAGGGAACGGGTTACAGGGGAAACATTTACTCTGGGTTCTCAGTCTGTTTCCTAGTGCCGGTTTGAAGTTCCTGCAGTTTTCACTGTAAAACAGAGTTGGAGCTAGTACCTCCCCATATATATGTATGGAGTGGAGTTTGCAACTGAAAAGAAACTTTGTGTTCCCAACAAGCTAGGTGAAGGACGGCTTTCACACAGACTTATCACTCAGAAGTGAGCATGTGGAGAGACGTTCGTTCATCTAGCACAAAGGGAACGGGTTGCTGGAGAAACTTTTACTCTGGTTTCTCAGTCTGTTTCCTTGTGCCGGTTTGAAATTCCTGCAGTTTTCACTGTAAAACCGAGTTGGAGCTAGTACCTCCCCATATATATGTATGGAGTTGAGTTTGCAACTGAAAATAAACTTAGTGTTCCCTACAAGCTAGGTGAAGGACGGCTTTCACACAGACTTAACACTCAGAACTGAGAATGTGGAGAGACGTTCGTTCATCTACCACAAAGGGAACGGTTTGCTGGAGAAACTTTTACTCTGGTTTCTCAGTATGTTTCATTGTACCGGTTTGAAGTTCCTGCAGTATTCACTGTAAAACCAAGTTGGAGCTAGTACCTCCCCATATATATGTATGGAGTGGAGTTTGCCACTGAAAAGAAACTTTGTGTTCCCAACAAGCTAGGTGAAGGACGGCTTTCACACACACTTATCTCTCAGAACTGAGCATGTGGAGAGACGTTCGTTCATCTAGCACAAACGGAACGGGTGGCAGGGGAAACATTTACTCTGGTTTCTCAGTCTGTTTCCTAGTGCCGGTTTGAAGTTCCTGCAGTTTTCACTGTAAAACCGAGTTGGAGCTAGTACCTCCCCATATATATGTATGGAGTGGAGTTTGCAACTGAAAAGAAACTTTGTGTTCCCAAAAAGATAGGTGAAGGGCGGCTTTCACACGCACTTATCTCTCAGAACTGAGCATGTGGAGAGACGTTCGTTCATCTAGCACAAAGGGAACGGTTTGCAGGAGAAATTTTACTCTAGATTCTCAGTCTGTTTCCTAGTGCCGGGTAGAAATTCCTGCAGTTTTCACTGTAAAACCGAGTTGGAGCTAGTCCCTCCCCATATATATATATGGAGTGGAGTTTGCAACTGAAAAGAAACTTTGTGTTCCCAACAAGCTAGGTGAAGGACGGGTTTCACACACACTTATCTCTCAGATCTGAGCATGTGGAGAGACGTTCGTTCATCTAGCACAAAGGGAATGGGTTGCAGGAGAAACTTTTTCTCTGGTTTCTCAGTCTGTTTCCTAGTGCCGGTTTGAAGTTCCTGCAGTTTTCACTGTAAAACCGAGTTGGAGCTAGTAACTCCCCATATATATGTATGGAGTGGAGTTTGCAACTGAATAGAAACTTAGTGTTCCCAACAAGCTAGGTGAAGGACGGCTTTCACACACACTTATCTCTCAGAACTGAGCATGTGGAGAGTCGTTCGTTCATCTAGCACAAAGGGAAAGGGTTGAAGGAGAAACTTTTACTCTGGTTTCTCAGTCTGTTTCCTAGTGCCGGTTTGAAGTTCCTGCAGTTTTCACTGTAAAACCGAGTTGGAGCTAGTACCTCCCCATATATATGTATGGAGTGGAGTTTGCAACTGAAAAGAAACTTTGTGTTCCCAAAAAGATAGGTGAAGGGCGGCTTTCACACGCACTTATCTCTCAGAACTGAGCATGTGGAGAGACGTACGTTCATCTAGCACAAAGGGAACGGGTTGCAGGAGAAACTTTTACTCTGGTTTCACAGTCTGTTTCCTAGTGCCGGTTTGAAGTTCCTGCAGTTTTCACTGTAAAACCGAGTTGGAGCTAGTACCTCCCCATATATATGTATGGAGTGGAATTTGCAACTGAAAAGAAACTTTGTGTTCCCAACAAGTTAGGTGAAGGACGGCTTTCACACACACTTATCTCTCAGAACTGAGCATGTGGAGAGACGTTCGTTCATCTAGCACAAAGGGAACGGGTGGCAGGGGAAACATTTACTCTGGTTTCTCAGTCTGTTTCCTAGTGCCGGTTTGAAGTTCCTGCAGTTTTCACTGTAAAACCGAGTTGGAGCTAGTACCTCCCCATATATATGTATGGAGTGGAATTTGCAACTGAAAAGAAACTTTGTGTTCCCAACAAGCTAGGTGAAGGACGGCTTTCACACACACTTATCTCTCAGAAATGAGCATGTGGAGAGACGTTCGTTCATCTAGCACAAAGGGAACGGGTGGCAGGGGAAACATTTACTCTGGTTTCTCAGTCTGTTTCCTAGTGCCGGTTTGAAGTTCCTGCAGTTTTCACTGTAAAACCGAGTTGGAGCTAGTACCTCCCCGTATATATGTATGGAGTGGAGTTTGCAACTGAAAAGAAACTTTGTGTTCCCAACAAGCTAGGTTAAGGACGGCTTTCACACACACTTATCTCTCAGAACTGAGCATGTGGAGAGACGTTCGTTCATCTAGCACAAAGGGAACGGTTTGCAGGGGAAATTTTACTCTGGTTTCTCAGTCTGTTTCCTAGTGCCGGTTAGAAATTCCTGCAGTTTTCACTGTAAAACCGAGTTGGAGCTAGTACCTACCCATATATATGTATGGAGTGGAGTTTGCAACTGAAAAGAAACTTTGTGTTCCCAACAAGCTAGGTGAAGGACGGCTTTCACACACACTTATCTCTCAGAACTGAGCATGTGGAGAGATGTTCGTTCATCTAGCACAAATGGAACAGGTGGCAGGGGAAACTTTTACTCTGGTTTCTCAGTCTGTTTCCTAGTGCCGGTTTGAAGTTCGTGCAGTTTTCACTGTAAAACCGAGTTGGAGCTAGTACCTCCCCATATATATGTATGGAGTGGAGTTTGCAACTGAAAAGAAACTTTGTGTTCCCAAAAAGATAGGTGAAGGACGGCTTTCACACGCACTTATCTCTCAGAACTGAGCATGTGGAGAGACGTTCGTTCATCTAGCACAAAGGGAACGGGTTGCAGGAGAAACTTTTACTCTGGTTTCTCTGGCTGTTTCCTAGTGCCGGTTTGAAGTTCCTGCAGTTTTCACTGTAAAACCGAGTTGGAGCTAGTACCTCCCCATATATATGTATGGAGTGGAGTTTGCACTGAAAAGAAACTTTGTGTTCCCAACAAGCTAGGTGAAGGACGGCTTTCACACACACTTATCTCTCAGAACTGAGCATGTGGAGAGACGTTCGTTCATCTAGCACCTAGGGAACGGGTTGCAGGAGAAACTTTTACTCTGGTTTCTCAGTCTGTTTCCTAGTGCCGGTTTGAAGTTCCTGCAGTTTTCACTGTAAAACCGAGTTTGAGCTAGTCCCTCCCCATATATATGTATGGAGTGGAGTTTGCAACTGAAAAGAAACTTTGTGTTCCCAACAAGCAAGGTGAAGGACGGCTTTCACACACACTTATCTCTCAGAACTGAGCATGTGGAGAGACGTTCTTTCATCTAGCAGAAAGGGTACGGGTTGCAGTACAAACTTTTACTCTGGTTTCTCAGTCTGTTTCCTAGTGCCGGTTTGAAGTTCCTGCAGTTTACACTGTAAAACCGAGTTGGAGCTAGACCCTAACCATATATATATATGGAGTGGATTTTGCAACAGTAAAGAAACTTTGTGTTCCCAAAAAGATAGGTGAAGGACGGTTTTCACACACACTTATCTCTCAGAACTGAGCATGTGGAGAGACTTTCGTTCATCTAGCACAAATGTAACGGGTTGCAGGGGAAACTTTTACTCTGGTTTCTCAGGCTGTTTCCTAGTGCCGGTTTGAAGTTCCTGCATTTTTCACTGTAAAACCGATTTGGGGGTAGTACCTCCCCATATATATATATGGAGTGGAGTTTGCAACTGAAAAGAAACTTTGTGTTCCCAACAAGCTAGGTGAAGGACGGCTTTCACACACACTTATCTCTCAGAACTGAGCATGTGGAGAGACGTTCGTTCATCTAGCACAAAGGGAACGGGTTGCAGGAGAAACTTTTACTCTGGTTTCTCAGTCTGTTTCCTAGTGCCGGTTTGAATTTCCTGCAGTTTTCACTGTAAAACCGAGTTGGAGCTAGTCCCTACCCATATATATGTATGGAGTGGAGTTTGCAACTGAAAAGACACTTTGTGTTCCCAACAAGCTAGTTGAATGACGGCTTTCACACACACATATCTCTCAGAACTGAGCATGTGGAGAGACGTTCGTTCATCTACCACAAAGGGAACGGTTTGCTGGAGAAACTTTTACTCTGGTTTCTCAGTATGTTTCATTGTACCGGTTTGAAGTTCCTGCAGTATTCACTGTAAAACCAAGTTGGAGCTAGTACCTCCCCATATATATGTATGGAGTGGAGTTTGCAACTGAAAAGAAACTTTGTGTTCCCAACAAGGTAGGTGAAGGACGGCTTTCACACACACTTATCTCTCAGAACTGAGCATGTGGAGAGACGTTCGTTCATCTAGCACAAAGGGAAAGGGTGGCAGGGGAAACATTTACTCTGGTTTCTCAGTCTGTTTCCTAGTGCCGGTTTGAAGTTCCTGCAGTTTTCACTGTAAAACCGAGTTGGAGCTAGTACCTCCCCATATATATGTATGGAGTGGAGTTTGCAACTGAAAAGAAACTTTGTGTTCCCAAAAAGATAGGTGAAGGGCGGCATTCACACGCACTTATCTCTCAGAACTGAGCATGTGGAGAGACGTTCGTTCATCTAGCACAAAGGGAACGGTTTGCAGGAGAAATTTTACTCTAGATTCTCAGTCTGTTTCCTAGTGCCGGGAAGAAATTCCTGCAGTTTTCACTGTAAAACCGAGTTGGAGCTAGTCCCTCCCCATATATATATATGGAGTGGAGTTTGCAACTGAAAAGAAACTTTGTGTTCCCAACAAGCTAGGTGAAGGACGGGTTTCACACACACTTATCTCTCAGATCTGAGCATGTGGAGAGACGTTCGTTCATCTAGCACAAAGGGAATGGGTTGCATGAGAAACTTTTTCTCTGGTTTCTCAGTCTGTTTCCTAGTGCCGGTTTGAAGTTCCTGCAGTTTTCACTGTAAAACCGAGTTGGAGCTAGTAACTCCCCATATATATGTATGGAGTGGAGTTTGCAACTGAATAGAAACTTAGTGTTCCCAACAAGCTAGGTGAAGGACGGCTTTCACACACACTTATCTCTCAGAACTGAGCATGTGGAGAGACGTTCGTTCATCTAGCACAAAGGGAACGGGTTGAAGGAGAAACTTTTACTCTGGTTTCTCAGTCTGTTTCCTAGTGCCGGTTTGAAGTTCCTGCAGTTTTCACTGTAAAACCGAGTTGGAGCTAGTACCTCCCCATATATATGTATGGAGTGGAGTTTGCAACTGAAAAGAAACTTTGTGTTCCCAACAAGCTAGGTGAAGGACGGCTTTCACACACACTTATCTCTCAGAACTGAGCATGTGGAGAGACGTACGTTCATCTAGCACAAAGGGAACGGGTTGCAGGAGAAACTTTTACTCTGGTTTCACAGTCTGTTTCCTAGTGCCGGTTTGAAGTTCCTGCAGTTTTCACTGTAAAACCGAGTTGGAGCTAGTACCTCCCCATATATATGTATGGAGTGGAATTTGCAACTGAAAAGAAACTTTGTGTTCCCAACAAGCTAGGTGAAGGACGGCTTTCACACACACTTATCTCTCAGAACTGAGCATGTGGAGAGACGTTCGTTCATCTAGCACAAAGGGAACGGGTGGCAGGGGAAACATTTACTCTGGTTTCTCAGTCTGTTTCCTAGTGCCGGTTTGAAGTTCCTGCAGTTTTCACTGTAAAACCGAGTTGGAGCTAGTACCTCCCCATATATATGTATGGAGTGGAATTTGCAACTGAAAAGAAACTTTGTGTTCCCAACAAGCTAGGTGAAGGACGGCTTTCACACACACTTATCTCTCAGAAATGAGCATGTGGAGAGACGTTCGTTCATCTAGCACAAAGGGAACGGGTGGCAGGGGAAACATTTACTCTGGTTTCTCAGTCTGTTTCCTAGTGCCGGTTTGAAGTTCCTGCAGTTTTCACTGTAAAACCGAGTTGGAGCTAGTACCTCCCCGTATATATGTATGGAGTGGAGTTTGCAACTGAAAAGAAACTTTGTGTTCCCAACAAGCTATGTTAAGGACGGCTTTCACACACACTTATCTCTCAGAACTGAGCATGTGGAGAGACGTTCGTTCATCTAGCACAAAGGGAACGGTTTGCAGGAGAAATTTTACTCTGGTTTCTCAGTCTGTTTCCTAGTGCCGGTTAGAAATTCCTGCAGTTTTCACTGTAAAACCGAGTTGGAGCTAGTACCTACCCATATATATGTATGGAGTGGAGTTTGCAACTGAAAAGAAACTTTGTGTTCCCAACAAGCTAGGTGAAGGACGGCTTTCACACACACTTATCTCTCAGAACTGAGCATGTGGAGAGATGTTCGTTCATCTAGCACAAATGGAACAGGTGGCAGGGGAAACTTTTACTCTGGTTTCTCAGTCTGTTTCCTAGTGCCGGTTTGAAGTTCGTGCAGTTTTCACTGTAAAACCGAGTTGGAGCTAGTACCTCCCCATATATATGTATGGAGTGGAGTTTGCAACTGAAAAGACACTTTGTGTTCCCAAAAAGATAGGTGAAGGACGGCTTTCACACGCACTTATCTCTCAGAACTGAGCATGTGGAGAGACGTTCGTTCATCTAGCACAAAGGGAACGGGTTGCAGGAGAAACTTTTACTCTGGTTTCTCTGGCTGTTTCCTAGTGCCGGTTTGAAGTTCCTGCAGTTTTCACTGTAAAACCGAGTTGGAGCTAGTACCTCCCCATATATATGTATGGAGTGGAGTTTGCCACTGAAAAGAAACTTTGTGTTCCCAACAAGCTAGGTGAAGGACGGCTTTCACACACACTTATCTCTCAGAACTGAGCATGTGGAGAGACGTTCGTTCATCTAGCACCTAGGGAACGGGTTGCAGGAGAAACTTTTACTCTGGTTTCTCAGTCTGTTTCCTAGTGCCGGTTTGAAGTTCCTGCAGTTTTCACTGTAAAACCGAGTTTGAGCTAGTCCCTCCCCATATATATGTATGGAGTGGAGTTTGCAACTGAAAAGAAACTTTGTGTTCCCAACAAGCAAGGTGAAGGACGGCTTTCACACACACTTATCTCTCAGAACTGAGCATGTGGAGAGACGTTCGTTCATCTAGCAGAAAGGGTACGGGTTGCAGTACAAACTTTTACTCTGGTTTCTCAGTCTGTTTCCTAGTGCCGGTTTGAAGTTCCTGCAGTTTACACTGTAAAACCGAGTTGGAGCTAGACCCTAACCATATATATATATGGAGTGGAGTTTGCAACAGTAAAGAAACTTTGTGTTCCCAAAAAGATAGGTGAAGGACGGCTTTCACACACACTTATCTCTCAGAACTGAGCATGTGGAGAGACTTTCGTTCATCTAGCACAAATGTAACGGGTTGCAGGGGAAACTTTTACTCTGGTTTCTCAGGCTGTTTCCTAGTGCCGGTTTGAAGTTCCTGCATTTTTCACTGTAAAACCGATTTGGGGGTAGTACCTCCCCATATATATATATGGAGTGGAGTTTGCAACTGAAAAGAAACTTTGTGTTCCCAACAAGCTAGGTGAAGGACGGCTTTCACACACACTTATCTCTCAGAACTGAGCATGTGGAGAGACGTTCGTTCATCTAGCACAAAGGGAACGGGTGGCAGGGGAAACATTTACTCTGGTTTCTCAGTCTGTTTCCTAGTGCCGGTTTGAAGTTCCTGCAGTTTTCACTGTAAAACCGAGTTGGAGCTAGTACCTCCTCATATATATGTATGGAGTGGAGTTTGCAACTGAAAAGAAACTTTGTGTTCCCAACAAGCTAGGTGAAAGACGGCTTTCACACATACTTATCTCTCAGAACTGAGCATGTGGAGAGACGTTCGTTCATCTAGCACTAAGGGAATGGGTTGCAGGAGAAACTTTTACTCTGGTTTCTCAGTCTGTTTCCTAGTGCCAGTTTGAATTTCCTGCAGTTTTCACTGTAAAACCGAGTTGGAGCTAGTCCCTACCCATATATATATATATGGAGAGGTGTTTGCAACTTAAAAGAAACTTTGTGTTCCCAACAAGCTAGGTGAAGGACGGCTTTCAAACACACTTATCTCTCAGAACTGAGCATGTGGAGAGACGTTCGTTCATCTAGCACAAAAGGAACGGGTTGCAGGGGAAACCTTTACTCTGGTTTCTCAGTCTGTTTCCTAGTGCCGGTTTGAAGTTCGTGCAGTTTTCACTGTAAAACCGAGTTGGAGCTAGTACCTCCCCATATATATGTATGGAGTGGAGTTTGCAACTGAAAAGAAACTTCGTGTTCCCAAAAAGATAGGTGAAGGACGGCTTTCACACACACTTATCTCTCAGAACTGAGCATGTGGAGAGACATTCGTTCATCTAGCACAAAGGGAACGGGTTGCACAGGAAACTTTTACTCTGGTTTCTCAGTCTGTTTCCTAGTGCCGGTTTGAAGTTCCTGCAGTTTTCACTGTATAACCGATTTGTAGGTAGTACCTCCCCATATATATATATGGAGTGGAGTTTGCAACTGAAAAGAATCTTTGTGTTCCCAACAAGCTAGGTGAAGGACGGCTTTCACACACACTTATCTCTCAGAACTGAGCATGTGGAGAGACGTTCGTTCATCTAGCACAAAGGGAACGGGTGGCAGGGGAAACATTTACTCTGGTTTCTCAGTCTGTTTCCTAGTGCCGGTTTGAAGTTCCTGCAGTTTTCACTGTAAAACCGTGTTGGAGCTAGTACCTCCCCATATATATGTATGGAGTGGAGTTTGCAACTGAAGAGAAACTTTGTGTTCCCAACAAGCTAGGTGAAGGACGGCTTTCACACACACTTATCTCTCAGAACTGAGCATGTGGAGATACGTTCGTTCATCTAGCACAAAGAGAACGGTTTGCAGGGGAAATTTTACTCTGGTTTCTCAGTCTGTTTCCTAGTGCCGGTTAGAAATTCCTGCAGTTTTCACTGTAAAACCGAGTTGGAGCTAGTCCCTACCCATATATATATATGGAGTGGAGTTTGCAACTGAAAAGAAACTTTGTGTTCCCAACAAGCTAGGTGAAGGACGGGTTTCACACACACTTATCACTCATAACTGAGCATGTGGAGAGACGTTCCTTCATCTAGCACAAAGGGAACGGGTTTCAGGAGAAACTTTTACTCTGGTTTCTCAGTCTGTTTCCTAGTGCCGGTTTGAAGTTCGTGCAGTTTTCACTGTAAAACCGAGTTGGAGGTAGTAACTCCCCATATATATGTATGGAGTGGATTTTGCAACTGAAAAGAAACTTTGTGTTCCCAACCAGCTAGGTGAAGGACGGGTTTCACACACACTTATCTCTCAGAACTGAGCATGTGGAGAGTCTTTCATTCATCTAGCACAAAGGGAACGGGTTGCAGGAGAAACTTTTACTCTGGTCTCTCAGTCTGTTTCCTAGTGCCGGTTTGAAGTTCCTGCATTTTTCACTGTAAAACCGATTTGGAGGTAGTACATCCCCATATATATATATGGATTGGAGTTTGCAACTGAAAAGAAACTTTGTGTTCCCAACAAGCTAGGTGAAAGACGGCTTTCACACATACTTATCTCTCAGAACTGAGCATGTGGAGAGACGTTCGTTCATCTAGCACAAAGGGAACGGGTTGCAGGAAAAACTTTTACTCTGGTTTCTCAGTCTGTTTCCTAGTGCCGGTTTGAAGTTCCTGCAGTTTTCACTGTAAAACCGAGTTGGAGCTAGTCCCTACCCATATATATATATGGAGAGGTGTTTGCAACTGAAAAGAAACTTTGTGTTCCCAACAAGCTAGGTGAAGGACGGCTTTCACACACACTTATCTCTCAGAACTGAGCATGTGGAGAGACGTTCGTTCATCTAGCACAAAAGGAACGGGTTGCAGGGGAAACATTTACTCTTGTTTCTCAGTCTGTTTCCTAGTGCCGGTTTGAAGTTCCTGCAGTTTTCACTGTAAAACCGAGTTGGAGCTAGTCCCTCCCCATATATATGTATGGAGTGGTGTTTTCAACTGAAAAGAAACTTTGTGTTCCCAAAAAGCTAGGTGAAGGACGGCTTTCACACACACTTATCTCTCAGAACTGAGCATGTGGAGAGTCTTTCGTTCATCTAGCACAAAGGGAACGGGTTGCAGGAGAAACTTTTACTCTGGTCTCTCAGTCTGTTTCCTAGTGCCGGTTTGAAGTTCCTGCATTTTTCACTGTAAAACCGATTTGGAGGTAGTACATCCCCATATATATATATGGATTGGAGTTTGCAACTGAAAAGAAACTTTGTGTTCCCAACAAGCTAGGTGAAAGACGGCTTTCACACATACTTATCTCTCAGAACTGAGCATGTGGAGAGACGTTCGTTCATCTAGCACAAAGGGAACGGGTTGCAGGAAAAACTTTTACTCTGGTTTCTCAGTCTGTTTCCTAGTGCCGGTTTGAAGTTCCTGCAGTTTTCACTGTAAAACCGAGTTGGAGCTAGTCCCTCCCCATATATATGTATGGAGTGGAGTTTGCAACTGAAAAGAAACTTTGTGTTCCCAAAAAGATAGGTGAAGAACGGCTTTCACACACACTTATCTCTCAGAACTGAGCATGTGGAGAGTCTTTCGTTCATCTAGCACAAAGGGAACGGGTTGCAGGAGAAACTTTTTCTCTGGTTTCTCAGTCTGTTTCCTAGTGCCAGTTTGAAGTTCCTGCAGTTTTCACTGTAAAACCGAGTTGGAGCTAGTACCTCCCCGTATATAAGTATGGAGTGGAGTTTGCAACTGAAAAGAATCTTTGTGTTCCCAACAAGCTAGGTGAAGTACGGCTTTCACACACACTTATCTCTCAGAACTGAGCATGTGGAGAGACCTTCGTTCATCTAGCACAAAGGGAACGGGTTGCAGGAGAAACTTTTACTCTGGTTTCTCAGTCTGTTTCCTAGTGCCGGTTTGAATTTCCTGCAGTTTTCACTGTAAAACCGAGTTGGAGCTAGTCCCTACCCATATATATATATGGAGAGGTGTTTGCAACTTAAAAGAAACTTTGTGTTTCCAACAAGCTAGGTGAAGGACGGCTTTCACACACACTTATCTCTCAGAACTGAGCATGTGGAGAGACGTTCGTTCATCTAGCACAAAAGGAACGGGTTGCAGGGGAAACATTTACTCTGGTTTCTCAGTCTGTTTCCTAGTGCCGGTTTGAAGTTCCTGCAGTTTTCACTGTAAAACCGAGTTGGAGCTAGTACCTCCCCATATATATGTATGGAGTGGAGTTTGCAAATGAAAAGAAACTTTGTGTTCCCAACAAGCAAGGTGAAGGACGGCTTTCACACACACTTATCCCTTAGAACTGAGCATGTGGAGAGACGTTCGTTCATTTAGCACAAAGGGAACGGTTTGCAGGAGAAATTTTACTCTGGTTTCTCAGTCTGTTTCCTAGTGCCGGTTAGAAATTCCTGGAGTTTTCACTGTAAAACCGAGTTGGAGCTAGTACCTCCCCATATATATGTATGGAGTGGAGTTTGCAACTGAAAAGAAACTTTGTGTTCCCAACAAGCTAGGTGAAGGACGGCTTTCACACACACTTATCTCTCAAAACTGAGCATGTGGAGAGACGTTCGTTCATCTAGCACTAAGGGAATGGGTTGCAGGAGAAACTTTTACTCTGGTTTCTCAGTCTGTTTCCTAGTGCCAGTTTGAAGTTCCTGCAGTTTTCACTGTAAAACCGAGTTGGAGCTAGTACCTCCCCGTATATAAGTATGGAGTGGAGTTTGCAACTGAAAAGAATCTTTGTGTTCCCAACAAGCTAGATGAAGGACGGCTTTCACACACACTTATCTCTCAGAACTGAGCATGTGGAGAGACCTTCGTTCATCTAGCACAAAGGGAACGGGTTGCAGGAGAAACTTTTACTCTGGTTTCTCAGTCTGTTTCCTAGTGCCGGTTTGAATTTCCTGCAGTTTTCACTGTAAAACCGAGTTGGAGCTAGTCCCAACCCATATATATATATGGAGAGGTTTTTGCAACTTAAAAGAAACTTTGTGTTCCCAACAAGCTAGGTGAAGGACGGCTTTCACACACACTTATCTCTCAGAACTGAGCATGTGGAGAGACGTTCGTTCATCTAGCACAAAAGGAACGGGTTGCAGGGGAAACATTTACTCTGGTTTCTCAGTCTGTTTCCTAGTGCCGGTTTGAAGTTCCTGCAGTTTTCACTGTAAAACCGAGTTGGAGCTAGTACCTCCCCATATATATGTATGGAGTGGAGTTTGCAACTGAAAAGAAACTTCGTGTTCCCAAAAAGATAGGTGAAGGACGGCTTTCACACACACTTATCTCTCAGAACTGAGCATGTGGAGAGACTTTCGTTCATCTAGCACAAAGGGAACGGGTTGCACAGGAAACTTTTACTCTGGTTTCTCAGTCTGTTTCCTAGTGCCGGATTGAAGTTCCTGCAGTTTTCACTGTATAACCGATTGGTAGGTAGTACCTCCCCATATATATATATGGAGTGGAGTTTGCAACTGAAAAGAATCTTTGTGTTCCCAACAAGCTAGGTGAAGGACGGCTTTCACACACACTTATCTCTCAGAACTGAGCATGTGGAGAGACGTTCGTTCATCTAGCACAAAGGGAACGGGTGGCAGGGGAAACATTTACTCTGGTTTCTCAGTCTGTTTCCTAGTGCCGGTTTGAAGTTCCTGCAGTTTTCACTGTAAAACCGTGTTGGAGCTAGTACCTCCCCATATATATGTATGGAGTGGAGTTTGCAACTGAAGAGAAATTTTGTGTTCCCAACAAGCTAGGTGAAGGACGGCTTTCACACACACTTATCTCTCAGAACTGAGCATGTAGAGAGACGTTCGTTCATCTAGCACAAAAAGAACGGTTTGCAGGGGAAATTTTACTCTGGTTTCTCAGTCTGTTTCCTAGTGCCGGTTAGAAATTCCTGCAGTTTTCACTGTAAAACCGAGTTGGAGCTAGTCCCTACCCATATATATATATGGAGTGGAGTTTGCAACTGAAAAGGAACTTTGTGTTCCCAACAAGCTAGGTGAAGGACGGGTTTCACACACACTTATCTCTCAGAACTGAGCATGTGGAGAGACGTTCGTTCATCTAGCACAAAGGGAACGGTTTTCAGGAGAAACTTTTACTCTGGTTTCTCAGTCTGTTTCCTAGTGCCGGTTTGAAGTTCCTGCAGTTTTCACTGTAAAACCGAGTTGGAGGTAGTAACTCCCCATATATATGTATGGAGTGGAGTTTGCAACTGAAAAGAAACTTTGTGTTCCCAACAAGCTAGGTGAAGGACGGGTTTCACACACACTTATCTCTCAGAACTGAGCATGTGGAGAGTCTTTCATTCATCTAGCACAAAGGGAACGGGTTGCAGGAGAAACTTTTACTCTGGTCTCTCAGTCTGTTTCCTAGTGCCGGTTTGAAGTTCCTGCATTTTTCACTGTAAAACCGATTTGGAGGTAGTACATCCCCATATATATATATGGATTGGAGATTGCAACTGAAAAGAAACTTTGTGTTCCCAACAAGCTAGGTGAAAGACGGCTTTCAGACATACTTATCTCTCAGAACTGAGCATGTGGAGAGACGTACGTTCATCTAGCACAAAGGGAATGGGTTGCAGGAAAAACTTTTACTCTGGTTTCTCAGTCTGTTTCCTAGTGCCGGTTTGAAGTTCCTGCAGTTTTCACTGTAAAACCGAGTTGGAGCTAGTCCCTACCCATATATATATACGGAGAGGTGTTTGCAACTGAAAAGAAACTTTGTGTTCCCAACAAGCTAGGTGAAGGACGGCTTTCACACACACTTATCTCTCAGAACTGAGCATGTGGAGAGATGTTCGTTCATCTAGCACAAAGGGAACGGGTTGCAGGAGAAACTTTTACTCTGGTTTTTCAGTCTGTTTCCTAGTGCCGGTTTGAAGTTCCTGAAGTTTTCACTGTAAAACCGAGTTGGAACTAGTACCTCCCCATATATATGTATGGAGTGGAGTTTGCAACTGAAAAGAAACTTTGTGTTCCCAACAAGCTAGGTGAAGGACGGCTTTCACACACACTTATCTCTCAGAACTGAGCATGTGGAGAGACGTTCGTTCATCTAGCACAAAGGGAAAGGGTTGCAGGAGAAACTTTTACACTGGTTTCTCAGTCTGTTTCCTAGTGCCGGTTTGAAGTTCCTGCAGTTTTCACTGTAAAACCGAGTTGGAGCTAGTACCTCCCCATATATATGTATGGATTGGAGTTTGCAACTGAAAAGAGACTTTGTGTTCCCAACAAGCTAGGTGAAGTACGGCTTTCACACACACTTATCTCTCAGATCTGAGCATGTGGAGAGACGTTCGTTCATCTAGCACAAAGGGAACGGGTTGCAGGTGAAACATTTACTCTGGTTTCTCAGTCTGTTTCCTAGTGCCGGTTTGAAGTTCCTGCCTTTTTCACTGTAAAACCGTGTTGGAGCTAGTACCTCCCCATATATATGTATGGAGTGGAGTTTGCAACTAAAAAGAAACTTTGTGTTCCCAACAAGCTAGGTGAAGGACGGCTTTCACACACATTTATCTCTCAGAACTGAGCATGTGGAGAGACGTTCGTTCATCTAGCACAAAGGGAACGGGTTGCAGGAGAAACATTTACTCTGGTTTCTCAGTCTGTTTCCTAGTGCCGGTTTGAAGTTCCTGCAGTTTTCACTGTAAAACCGAGTTGGAGCTAGTCCCTACCCATATATATATATGGAGAGGTGTTTGCAACTGAAAAGAAACTTTGTGTTCCCAACAAGCTAGGTGAAGGACGGCTTTCACACACACTTATCTCTCAGAACTGAGCATGTGGAGAGACGTTCGTTCATCTAGCACAAAAGGAACGGGTTGCAGGGGAAACATTTACTCTGGTTTCTCAGTCTGTTTCCTAGTGCCGGTTTGAAGTTCCTGCAGTTTTCACTGTAAAACCGAGTTGGAGCTAGTCCCTCCCCATATATATGTATGGAGTGGAGTTTGCAACTGAAAAGAAACTTTGTGTTCCCAAGAAGATAGGTGAAGGACGGCTTTCACACACACTTATCTCTCAGAACTGAGCATGTGGAGAGACTTTCGTTCATCTAGCACAAAGGGAACGGGTTGCAGGAGAAACTTTTACTCTGGATTCTCAGTCTGTTTCCTAGTGCCGGTTAGAAGTTCCTGCAGTTTTCACTGTATAACCGATTTGTAGGTAGTACCTCCCCATATATATATATGGAGTGGAGTTTGCAACTGAAAAGAAACTTTGTTTTCCCAACAAGCTAGGTGTAGGACTGGTTTCACACACACTTATTTCTCAGAACTGAGCATGTGGAGAGACGTTCGTTCATCTAGCACAAAGGGAACGGGTTGCAGGAGAAACTTTTACTCTGGTTTCTCAGTCTGTTTCCTAGTGCCGGTTTGAAGTTCCTGCAGTTTTCACTGTAAAACAGAGTTGGAGCTAGTAACTCCCCATATATATGTATGGAGTGGAGTTTGCAACTGAAAAGACACTTAGTGTTCCCAAAAAGCTAGGTGAAGGACGGCTTTCACACACACTTATCTCTCAGAACTGAGCATGTGGAGAGATGTTCGTTCATCTAGCACAAAGGGAACGGGTTGCAGGAGAAACTTTTACTCTGGTTTCTCAGTCTGTTTCCTAGTGCCGGTTTGAAGTTCCTGCAGTTTTCACTGTAAAACCGAGTTGGAACTAGTAACTCCCCATATATATGTATGGAGTGGAGTTTGCAACTGAAAAGAAACTTTGTGTTCCCAACAAGCTAGGTGAAGGACGGCTTTCACACACACTTATCTCTCAGAACTGAGCATGTGGAGAGACGTTCGTTCATCTAGCACAAAGGGAAAGGGTTGCAGGAGAAACTTTTACACTGGTTTCTTAGTCTGTTTCCTAGTGCCGGTTTGAAGTTCCTGCAGTTTTCACTGTAAAACCGAGTTGGAGCTAGTACCTTCCCATATATATGTATGGAGTGGAGTTTGCAACTGAAAAGAGACTTTGTGTTCCCAACAAGCTAGGTGAAGGACGGCTTTCACACACACTTATCTCTCAGATCTGAGCATGTGGAGAGACGTTCGTTCATCTAGCACAAAGGGAACGGGTTGCAGGTGAAACATTTACTCTGGTTTCTCAGTCTGTTTCCTAGTGCCGGTTTGAAGTTCCTGCAGTTTTCACTGTAAAACCGTGTTGGAGCTAGTACCTCCCCATATATATGTATGGAGTGGAGTTTGCAACTAAAAAGAAACTTTGTGTTCCCAACAAGCTAGGTGAAGGACGGCTTTCACACACATTTATCTCTCAGAACTGAGCATGTGGAGAGACGTTCGTTCATCTAGCACAAAGGGAACGGGTTGCAGGAGAAACTTTTACTCTGGTTTCTCAGTCTGTTTCCTAGTGCCGGTTTGAAGTTCCTGCAGTTTTCACTGTAAAACCGAGTTGGAGCTAGTACCTCACCATTAATATATATGTAGTGGAGTTTGCAACTGAAAAGAAACTTTGTGTTCCCAACAAGCTAGGTGAAGGACGGCTTTCACACACACTTATCTCTCAGAACTGAGCATGTGGAGAGACGTTCGTTCATCTAGCACAAATGGAACAGGTGGCAGGGGAATCTTTTACTCTGGTTTCTCAGTCTGTTTCCTAGTGCCGGTTTGACGTTCCTGCAGTTTTCACTGTAAAACCGAGTTGGAGCTAGTACCTCCCCATATATATGTATGGAGTGGAGTTTGCAACTGAAAAGAAACTTTGTGTTCCCAACAAGCTAGGTGAAGGACGGCTTTCACACACACTTATCTCTCAGAACTGAGCATGTGGAGAGACGTTCGTTCATCTAGCACAAAGGGAACGGGTTGCAGGGGAAAAATTTACTCTGGTTTCTCAGTCTGTTTCCTAGTGCCGGTTTGAAGTTCCTGCAGTTTTCACTGTAAAACCGAGTTGGAGCTAGTACCTCCCCATATATATGTATGGAGTGGAGTTTGCAACTGTAAAGAAACTTTGTGTTCCCAACATGCTAGGTGAAGGACGGCTTTAACACACACTTATCTCTCAGATCTGAGCATGTGGAGAGACGTTCGTTCATCTAGCACAAAGGGAACGGGTTGCAGGGGAAACATTTACTCTGGTTTCTCAGTCTGTTTCCTAGTGCCAGTTTGAAGTTCCTGCCGTTTTCACTGTAAAACAGTGTTGGAGCTAGTACCTCCCCGTATATATGTATGGAGCGGAGTTAGCAACTAAAAAGAAACTTTGTGTTCCCAACAAGCTAGGTGAAGGACGGCTTTCACACACACTTATCTCTCAGAACTGAGCATGTGGAGAGACTTTCGTTCATCTAGCACAAAGGGAACGGGTTGCAGGAGAAACTTTTTCTCTGGTTTCTCAGTCTGTTTCCTAGTGCCGGTTTGAAGTTCCTGCAGTTTTCACTGTAAAACCGAGTTGGAGCTAGTATCTCCCCATATATATATATGGAGTGGAGTTTGCAACTGAAAAGAAACTTTGTGTTCCCAACAAGCTAGGTGAAGGACGGCTTTCACACACATTTATCTCTCAGAACTGAGCATGTGGAGAGACGTTCGTTCATCTACCACAAAAGGAACGGGTTGCAGGGGAAACATTTACTCTGGTTTCTCAGTCTGTTTCCTAGTGCCGGTTTGAAGTTCCTGCAGTTTCACTGTAAAACCGAGTTGGAGCTAGTACCTCCCCATATATATGTATGGAGTGGAGTTTGCAACTGAAAAGAAACTTTGTGTTCCCAAAAAGATAGGTGAAGGACGGCTTTCACACACACTTATCTCTCAGAACTGAGCATGTGGAGAGACTTTCGTTCATCTAGCACAAAGGGAACGGGTTGCAGGAGAAACTTTTACTCTGGTTTCTCAGTCTGTTTCCTAGTGCCGGTTTGAAGTTCCTGCAGTTTTCACTGTAAAACCGATTTGGAGGTAGTACCTCCCCATATATATATATGGAGTGGAGTTTGAAACTGAAAAGAAACTTTGTGTTCCCAACAAGCTAGGTGAAGGACGGCTTTCACACACACTTATCTCTCAGAACTGAGCATGTGGAGAGACGTTCGTTCATCTAGCACAAAGGGAACGGTTGGCAGGGGAAACATTTACTCTGGTTTCTCAGTCTGTTTCCTAGTGCCGGTTTGAAGTTCCTGCAGTTTTCACTGTAAAACCGATTTGGAGGTAGTACCTCCCCATATATATATATGGAGTGGAGTTTGAAACTGAAAAGAAACTTTGTGTTCCCAACAAGCTAGGTGAAGGACGGCTTTCACACACACTTATCTCTCAGAACTGAGCATGTGGAGAGACGTTCGTTCATCTAGCACAAAGGGAACGGGTGGCAGGGGAAACATTTACTCTGGTTTCTCAGTCTGTTTCCTAGTGCCGGTTTGAAGTTCCTGCAGTTTCACTGTAAAACCGAGTTGGAGCTAGTACCTCCCCATATATATGTATGGAATGGAGTTTGCAACTGAAAAGAAACTTTGTGTTCCCAAAAAGATAGGTGAAGGACGGCTTTCACACACACTTATCTCTCAGAACTGAGCATGTGGAGAGACTTTCGTTCATCTAGCACAAAGGGAACGGTTTGCAGGAGAAACTTTTACTCTGGTTTCTCAGTCTGTTTCCTAGTGCCGGTTAGAAATTCCTGCAGTTTTCACTGTAAAACCGAGTTGGAGCTAGTCCCTACCCATATATATATATGGAGTGGAGTTTGCAACTGAAAAGAAACTTTGTGTTCCCAACAAGCTAGGTGAAGGACGGGATTCACACACACTTATCTCTCAGAACTGAGCATGTGGAGAGACGTTCGTTCATCTAGCACAAAGGGAATGGGTTGCAGGAGAAACTTTTACTCTGGTTTCTCAGTCTGTTTCCTAGTGCCGGTTTGAAGTTCCTGCAGTTTTCACTGTAAAACCGAGTTGGAGCTAGTCCCTCCCCATATATATGTATGGAGTGGAGATATCAACTGAAAAGAAACTTTGTGTTCCCAACAAGCTAGGTGAAGGACGGCTTTCACACACACTTATCTCTCAGAACTGAGCATGTGGAGAGACGTTCTTTCATCTAGCACAAAGGGAACGGTTTGCAGGAGAAACTTTTACTCTGGTTTCTCAGTCTGTTTCCTAGTGCCTGTTTGAATTTCCTGCAGTTTTCACTGTAAAACCGAGTTGGAGCTAGTCCCTACCCATATATATATATGGAGAGATGTTTGCAACTGAAAAGAAACTTTGTGTTCCGAACAAGCTAGGTGAAGGACGGCTTTCACACACACTTATCACTCAGAACTGAGCACGTGGATAGACGTTCGTTCATCTAGCACAAAAGGAACGGTTTGCAGGGGAAACATTTACTCTTGTTTCTCAGACTGTTTCCTAGTGCCGGTTTGAAGTTCCTGCAGTTTTCACTGTAAAACCGAGTTGGAGCTAGTACCTCCCCATATATATGTATGGAGTGGAGTTTGCAACTGAAAAGAAACTTTGTGTTCCCAAAAAGATAGGTGAAGGACGGCTTTCACACACACTTTTCTCTCAGAACGGAGCATGTGGAGAGACTTTCGTTCATCTAGCACAAAGGGAACGGGTTGCAGGAGAAACTTTTACTCTGGTTTCTCAGTCTGTTTCCTAGTGCCGGTTTGAAGTTCCTGCAGTTTTCACTGTATAGCCGATTTGGAGGTAGTACCTCCCCATATATATATATGGAGTGGAGTTTGCAACTGAAAAGAAACTTTGTGTTCCCAACAAGCTAGGTGAAGGACGGCTTTCACACACATTTATCTCTCAGAACTGAGCATGTGGAGAGACGTTCGTTCATCTAGCACAAAGGGAACGGGTGGCAGGGGAAACAATTACTCTGGTTTCTCAGTCTGTTTCCTAGTGCCGGTTTGAAGTTCCTGCAGTTTTCACTGTAAAACCGAGTTGGAGCTAGTACCTCCCCATATATATGTATGGAGTGGAGTTTGCAACTGAAAAGAAACTTTGTGTTCCCAACAAGCTAGGTGAAGGACGGCTTTCACACACACTTATCTCTCAGAACTGAGCATGTGGAGAGACGTTCGTTCATCTAGCACAAAAGGAACGGGTTGCAGGGGAAACATTTACTCTGGTTTCTCAGTCTGTTTCCTAGTGCTGGTTTGAAGTTCCTGCAGTTTTCACTGTAAAACCGATTTGGTGCTAGTAACTGCCCATATATATGTATGGAGTGGAGTTTGCAACTGAAAAGAAACTTTGTGTTCCCAACAAGCTAGGTGAAGGACGGCTTTCACACACACTTATCTCTCAGAACTGAGCATGTGGAGAGTCGTTCGTTCATCTAGCACAAAGGGAACGGGTTGAAGGAGAAACTTTTACTCTGGTTTCTCAGTCTGTTTTCTAGTGCCGGTTTGAAGTTCCTGCAGTTTTCACTGTAAAACCGATTTGGAGCTAGTACCTCCCCATATGTATATATGGAGTGGAGTTTGCAACTGTAAAGAAACTTTGTGTTCCCAACAAGCTAGGTGAAGGACGGCTTTCACACACACTTATCTCTCAGAACTGAGCATGTGGAGAGACGTTCGTTCATCTAGCACAAAGGAACGGTTTGCAGGAGAAACTTTTACTCTGGTTTCTCAGTCTGTTTCCTAGTGCCGGTTTGAAGTTCCTGCAGTTTTCACTGTAAAACCGAGTTGGAGCTAGTCCCTACCCATATATATATATGGAGAGATGTTTGCAACTGAAAAGAAACTTTGTGTTCCGAACAAGCTAGGTGAAGGACGGCTTTCACACACACTTATCTCTCAGAACTGAGCACGTGGATAGACGTTCGTTCATCTAGCACAAAAGGAACGGGTTGCAGGGGAAACAATTACTCTGGTTTCTCAGTCTGTTTCCTAGTGCCGGTTTGAAGTTCCTGCAGTTTTCACTGTAAAACCGAGTTGGAGCTAGTACCTCCCCATATATATGTATGGAGTGGAGTTTGCAACTGAAAAGAAACTTTGTGTTCCCAAAAAGATAGGTGAAGGACGGCTTTCACACACACTTTTCTCTCAGAACTGAGCATGTGGAGAGACGTTCGTTCATCTAGCACAAAGGGAACGGGTTGCAGGAGAAAATTTTACTCTGGTTTCTCAGTCTGTTTCCTAGTGCCGGTTTTAAGTTCCTGCAGTTTTCACTGTATAACCGATTTGGAGGTAGTACCTCCCCATATATATATATGGAGTGGAGTTTGCAACTGAGAAGAAACTTTGTGTTCCCAACAAGGTAGGTGAAGGACGGCTTTCACACACACTTATCTCTCAGAACTGAGCATGTGGATAGACGTTCGTTCATCTAGCACAAAGGGAACGGGTGGCAGGGGAAACATTTACTCTGGTTTCTCAGTCTGTTTCCTAGTGCCGGTTTGAAGTTCCTGCAGTTTTCACTGTAAAACCGAGTTGGAGCTAGTACCTCCCCATATATATGTATGGAGTGGAGTTTGCAACTGAAAAGAAACTTTGTTTTCCCAACAAGCTAGGTGAAGGACGGCTTTCACACACACTTATCTCTCAGAACTGAGCATGAGGAGAGACGTTCGTTCATCTAGCAAAAAGGGAACGGTTTGCAGGAGAAATTTTACTCTGGTTTCTCAGTCTGTTTCCTAGTGCCGGTTAGAAATTCCTGCAGTTTTCAATGTAAAACCGAGTTGGAGCTAGTCCCTCCCCATATATATGTATGGAGTGGAGTTTGCAACTGAAAAAAAACTTTGTGTTCCCAACAAGCTAGGTGAAGGACTTGTTTCACACCCACTTATCTCTCAGAACTTAACATGTGGAGAGAAGTTCGTTCATTTAGCACAAAGGGAATGGTTTGCAGGAGAAACTTTTACTCTGGTTTCTCAGTCTGTTTCCTAGTGCCGGTTTGAAGTTCCTGCAGTTTTCACTGTAAAACCGAGTTGGAGCTAGTAACTCCCCATATATATGTATGGAGTGGAGTTTGCAACTGAAAAGAAACTTTGTGTTCCCAACAAGCTAGGTGAAGGACGGCTTTCACACACACTTATCTCTCAGAACTGAGCATGTGGAGAGACGTTCGTTCATCTAGCACAAAGGGAACGGGTTGCAGGAGAAACTTTTACTCTGGTTTCTCAGTCTGTTTCCTAGTGCCGGTTTGAAGTTCCTGCAGTTTTCACTGTAAAATCGAGTTGGAGCTAGTACCTCCCCATATATATGTATGGAGTGGAGTTTGCAACTGAAAAGAAACTTTGTGTTCCCAACAAGCTAGGTGAAGGATGGCTTTCACACACACTTATCTCTCAGAACTGAGCATGTGGAGAGACGTTCGTTCATCTAGCACAAAGGGAACGGTTTGCAGGAGAAATTTTACTCTGGTTTCTCAGTCTGTTTCCTAGTGCCGGTTTGAAGTTCCTGCAGTTTTCACTGTAAAACCGAGTTGGAGCTAGTACCTCCCCTTATATATGTATGGAGTGGAGTTTGCAACTGAAAAGAAACTTTGTGTTCCCAACAAGCTAGGTGAAGGACGGCTTTCACACACACTTATCTCTCAGAACTGAGCATGTGGAGAGACGTTCGTTCATCTAGCACAAAGGGAACGAGTTGAAGGAGAAACTTTTCCTCTGGTTTCTCAGTCTGTTTCCTAGTGCCGGTTTGAAGTTCCTGCAGTTTTCACTGTAAAACCGAGTTGGAGCTAGTACCTCCCCTTATATATGTATGGAGTGGAGTTTGCAACTGAAAAGAAACTTTGTGTTCCCAACAAGCTAGGTGAAGGACGGCTTTCACACACACTTATCTCTCAGAACTGAGCATGTGGAGAGACGTTCGTTCATCTAGCACAAAGGGAACGGGTTGCAGGAGAAACTTTTACTCTGGTTTCTCAGTCTGTTTCCTAGTGCCGGTTTGAAGTTCCTGCAGTTTTCACTGTAAAACCGAGTTGGAGCTAGTACCTCCCCATATATATGTATGGAGTGGAGTTTGCAACTGAAAAGAAACTTTGTGTTCCCAACAAGCTAGGTGAAGGACGGCTTTCACACACACTTATCTCTCAGAACTGAGCATGTGGAGAGACGTTCGTTCATCTAGCACAAAGGGAACGGGTTGCAGGAGAAACTTTTACCCTGGTTTCTCAGTCTGTTTCCTAGTGCCGGTTTGAAGTTCCTGCAGTTTTCACTGTAAAACCGAGTTGAAGCTAGTACCTCCCCATATATATGTAAGGAGTGGAGTTTGCAACTGAAAAGACACTTTGTGTTCCCAACAAGCTAGGTGAACGACGGCTTTCACACACACATATCTCTCAGAACTGAGCATGTGGAGAGACGTTCGTTCATCTAGCACAAAAGGAACAGGATGCAGGAGAAACTTTTACTCTGGTTTCTCAGTCTGTTTCCTAGTGCTGGTTTGAATTTCCTGCAGTTTTCACTGTAAAACCGATTTGGAGCTAGTCCCTACCCATATATATGTATGGAGTGGAGTTTGCAACTGAAAAGACACTTTGTGTTCCCAACAAGCTAGTTGAATGACGGCTTTCACACGCACTTATCTCTCAGAACTGAGCATGTGGAGAGACGTTCGTTCATCTAGCACAAAGGGAACGGGTTGCAGGAGAAACTTTTACTCTGGTTTCTCAGTCTGTTTCCTAGTGCCGGTTTGAAGTTCCTGCAGTTTTCACTGTAAAACCGAGTTGGAGCTAGTCCCTCCCCATATATATGTATGGAGTGGAGTTTGCAACTGAAAAGAAACTTTGTGTTCCCAACAAGCTAGGTGAAGGACGGCTTTCACACACACTTATCTCTCAGAACTGAGCATGTGGAGAGACGTTCGTTCATCTAGCACAAAGGGAACGGGTTGCAGGAGAAACTTTTACTCTGGTCTCTCAGTCTGTTTCCTAGTGCCGGTTTGAAGTTCCTGCAGTTTTCACTGTAAAACCGAGTTGGAGCTAGTACCTCCCCATATATATGTAAGGAGTGGAGTTTGCAACTGAAAAGACACTTTGTGTTCCCAACAAGCTAGGTGAAGGACGGCATTCACACACATATATCTCTCAGAACTGAGCATGTGGAGAGACGTTCGTTCATCTAGCACAAAAGGAACAGGTTACAGGAGAAATTTTTACTCTGGTTTCTCAGTCTGTTTCCTAGTGCCGGTTTGAATTTCCTGCAGTTTTCACTGTAAAACCGAGTTGGAGCTAGTCCCTACCCATATATATGTATGGAGTGGAGTTTGCAACTGAAAAGACACTTTGTGTTCCCAACAAGCTAGTTGAATGACGGCTTTCACACGCACTTATCTCTCAGAACTGAGCATGTGGAGAGACGTTCGTTCATCTAGCACAAAGGGAACGGGTTGCAGGAGAAACTTTTACTCAGGTTTCTCAGTCTTTTTCCTAGTGCCTGTTTGAAGTTCCTGCAGTTTTCACTGTAAAACCGAGTTGGAGCTAGTACCTCCCCATATATATGTATGGAGTGGAGTTTGCAACTGAAAAGAAACTTTGTGTTCCCAACAAGCTAGGTGAAGGACGGCTTTCACACACACTTATCTCTCAGAACTGAGCATGTGGAGAGACGTTCGTTCATCTAGCACAAAGGGAATGGGTTGCAGGAGAAACTTTTACTCTGGTTTCTCAGTCTGTTTCCTAGTGCCGGTTTGAAGTTCCTGCAGTTTTCACTGTAAAACCGAGTTGGAGCTAGTACCTCCCCATATATATGTATGGAGTGGAGTTTGCAACTGAAAAGAAACTTTGTGTTCCCAACAAGCTAGGTGAAGGACGGCTTTCACACACACTTATCTCTCAGAACTGAGCATGTGGAGAGATGTTCGTTCATCTAGCACAAAGGGAACGGGTTGCAGGAGAAACTTTTACTCTGGTTTCTCAGTCTGTTTCCTAGTGCCGGTTTGAAGTTCCTGCAGTTTTCACTGTAAAACCGAGTTGGAGCTAGTACCTCCCCATATATATGTAAGGAGTGGAGTTTGCCACTGAAAAGACACTTTGTGTTCCCAACAAGCTAGGTGAAGGACGGCTTTCACACACACATATCTCTCAGTACTGAGCATGTGTAGAGACGTTCGTTCATCTAGCACAAAAGGAACAGGTTGCAGGAGAAACTTTTACTCTGGTTTCTCAGTCTGTTTCCTAGTGCCGGTTTGAATTTCCTGCAGTTTTCACTGTAAAACCGAGTTGGAGCTAGTCCCTACCCATATATATGTATGGAGTGGAGTTTGCAACTGAAAAGAAACTTTGTGTTCCCAACAAGCGAGTTGAATGACGGCTTTCACACACACATATCTCTCAGATCTGAGCATGTGGAGAGACGTTCGTTCATCTAGCACAAAGGGAACGGGTTGCAGGAGAAAATTTTACTCTGGTTTCTCAGTCTGTTTCCTAGTGCCGGTTTGAAGTTCCTGCAGTTTTCACTGTAAAACCGAGTTGGAGCTAGTACCTCCCCATATATATGTATGGAGTGGAGTTTGCAACTGAAAAGAAACTTTGTGTTCCCAACAAGCTAGGTGAAGGACGGCTTTCACACAGACTTATCACTCAGAAGTGAGCATGTGGAGAGACGTTCGTTCATCTAGCACAAAGGGAACGGGTTGCTGGAGAAACTTTTACTCTGGTTTCTCAGTCTGTTTCCTTGTGCCGGTTTGAAATTCCTGCAGTTTTCACTGTAAAACCGAGTTGGAGCTAGTACCGCCCCATATATATGTATGGAGTGGAGTTTGCAACTGAAAAGAAACTTAGTGTTCCCTACAAGCTAGGTGAAGGACGGCTTTCACACAGACTTAACACTCAGAACTGAGAATGTGGAGAGACGTTCGTTCATCTACCACAAAGGGAACGGTTTGCTGGAGAAACTTATACTCTGGTTTCTCAGTATGTTTCATTGTACCGGTTTGAAGTTCCTGCAGTATTCACTGTAAAACCAAGTTGGAGCTAGTACCTCCCCATATATATGTATGGAGTGGAGTTTGCAACTGAAAAGAAACTTTGTGTTCCCAACAAGCTAGGTGAAGGACGGCTTTCACACACACTTATCTCTCAGAACTGAGCATGTGGAGAGACGTTCGTTCATCTAGCACAAACGGAACGGGTGGCAGGGGAAACATTTACTCTGGTTTCTCAGTCTGTTTCCTAGTGCCGGTTTGAAGTTCCTGCAGTTTTCACTGTAAAACCGAGTTGGAGCTAGTACCTCCCCATATATATGTATGGAGTGGAGTTTGCAACTGAAAAGAAACTTTGTGTTCCCAAAAAGATAGGTGAAGGGCGGCTTTCACACGCACTTATCTCTCAGAACTGAGCATGTGGAGAGACGTTCGTTCATCTAGCACAAAGGGAACGGGTTGCAGGAGAAATTTTACTCTAGTTTCTCAGTCTGTTTCCTAGTGCCGGGTAGAAATTCCTGCAGTTTTCACTGTAAAACCGAGTTGGAGCTAGTCCCTCCCCATATATATATATGGAGTGGAGTTTGCAACTGAAAAGAAACTTTGTGTTCCCAACAAGCTAGGTGAAGGACGGGTTTCACACACACTTTTCTCTCAGATCTGAGCATGTGGAGAGACGTTCGTTCATCTAGCACAAAGGGAATGGGTTGCAGGAGAAACTTTTTCTCTGGTTTCTCAGTCTGTTTCCTAGTGCCGGTTTGAAGTTCCTGCAGTTTTCACTGTAAAACCGAGTTGGAGCTAGTACCTCCCCATATATATGTATGGAGTGGAGTTTGCAACTGAAAAGAAACTTTGTGTTCCCAACAAGCTAGGTGAAGGACGGCTTTCACACACACTTATCTCTCAGAACTGAGCATGTGGAGATATGTTCGTTCATCTAGCACAAAGGGAACGGGTTGCAGGAGAAACTTTTACTCTGGTTTCTCAGTCTGTTTCCTAGTGCCGGTTAGAATTTCCTGCAGTTTTCACTGTAAAACCGAGTTGGAGCTAGTCCCTACCCATATATATGTATGGAGTGGAGTTTGCAACTGAAAAGACACTTTGTGTTCCCAAAAAGATAGGTGAAGGACGGCTTTCACACGCACTTATCTCTCAGAACTGAGCATGTGGAGAGACGTTCGTTCATCTAGCACAAAGGGAACGGGTTGCAGGAGAAACTTTTACTCTGGTTTCTCTGGCTGTTTCCTAGTGCCGGTTTGAAGTTCCTGCAGTTTTCACTGTAAAACCGAGTTGGAGCTAGTACCTCCCCATATATATGTATGGAGTGGAGTTTGCCACTGAAAAGAAACTTTGTGTTCCCAACAAGCTAGGTGAAGGACGGCTTTCACACACACTTATCTCTCAGAACTGAGCATGTGGAGAGACGTTCGTTCATCTAGCACCTAGGGAACGGGTTGCAGGAGAAACTTTTACTCTGGTTTCTCAGTCTGTTTCCTAGTGCCGGTTTGAAGTTCCTGCAGTTTTCACTGTAAAACCGAGTTTGAGCTAGTCCCTCCCCATATATATGTATGGAGTGGAGTTTGCAACTGAAAAGAAACTTTGTGTTCCCAACAAGCAAGGTGAAGGACGGCTTTCACACACACTTATCTCTCAGAACTGAGCATGTGGAGAGACGTTCGTTCATCTAGCAGAAAGGGTACGGGTTGCAGTACAAACTTTTACTCTGGTTTCTCAGTCTGTTTCCTAGTGCCGGTTTGAAGTTCCTGCAGTTTACACTGTAAAACCGAGTTGGAGCTAGACCCTAACCATATATATATATGGAGTGGAGTTTGCAACAGTAAAGAAACTTTGTGTTCCCAAAAAGATAGGTGAAGGACGGCTTTCACACACACTTATCTCTCAGAACTGAGCATGTGGAGAGACTTTCGTTCATCTAGCACAAATGTAACGGGTTGCAGGGGAAACTTTTACTCTGGTTTCTCAGGCTGTTTCCTAGTGCCGGTTTGAAGTTCCTGCATTTTTCACTGTAAAACCGATTTGGGGGTAGTACCTCCCCATATATATATATGGAGTGGAGTTTGCAACTGAAAAGAAACTTTGTGTTCCCAACAAGCTAGGTGAAGGACGGCTTTCACACACACTTATCTCTCAGAACTGAGCATGTGGAGAGACGTTCGTTCATCTAGCACAAAGGGAACGGGTGGCAGGGGAAACATTTACTCTGGTTTCTCAGTCTGTTTCCTAGTGCCGGTTTGAAGTTCCTGCAGTTTTCACTGTAAAACCGAGTTGGAGCTAGTACCTCCTCATATATATGTATGGAGTGGAGTTTGCAACTGAAAAGAAACTTTGTGTTCCCAACAAGCTAGGTGAAAGACGGCTTTCACACATACTTATCTCTCAGAACTGAGCATGTGGAGAGACGTTCGTTCATCTAGCACTAAGGGAATGGGTTGCAGGAGAAACTTTTACTCTGGTTTCTCAGTCTGTTTCCTAGTGCCAGTTTGAATTTCCTGCAGTTTTCACTGTAAAACCGAGTTGGAGCTAGTCCCTACCCATATATATATATATGGAGAGGTGTTTGCAACTTAAAAGAAACTTTGTGTTCCCAACAAGCTAGGTGAAGGACGGCTTTCAAACACACTTATCTCTCAGAACTGAGCATGTGGAGAGACGTTCGTTCATCTAGCACAAAAGGAACGGGTTGCAGGGGAAACATTTACTCTGGTTTCTCAGTCTGTTTCCTAGTGCCGGTTTGAAGTTCGTGCAGTTTTCACTGTAAAACCGAGTTGGAGCTAGTACCTCCCCATATATATGTATGGAGTGGAGTTTGCAACTGAAAAGAAACTTCGTGTTCCCAAAAAGATAGGTGAAGGACGGCTTTCACACACACTTATCTCTCAGAACTGAGCATGTGGAGAGACATTCGTTCATCTAGCACAAAGGGAACGGGTTGCACAGGAAACTTTTACTCTGGTTTCTCAGTCTGTTTCCTAGTGCCGGTTTGAAGTTCCTGCAGTTTTCACTGTATAACCGATTTGTAGGTAGTACCTCCCCATATATATATATGGAGTGGAGTTTGCAACTGAAAAGAATCTTTTTGTTCCCAACAAGCTAGGTGAAGGACGGCTTTCACACACACTTATCTCTCAGAACTGAGCATGTGGAGAGACGTTCGTTCATCTAGCACAAAGGGAACGGGTGGCAGGGGAAACATTTACTCTGGTTTCTCAGTCTGTTTCCTAGTGCCGGTTTGAAGTTCCTGCAGTTTTCACTGTAAAACCGTGTTGGAGCTAGTACCTCCCCATATATATGTATGGAGTGGAGTTTGCAACTGAAGAGAAACTTTGTGTTCCCAACAAGCTAGGTGAAGGACGGCTTTCACACACACTTATCTCTCAGAACTGAGCATGTGGAGATACGTTCGTTCATCTAGCACAAAGAGAACGGTTTGCAGGGGAAATTTTACTCTGGTTTCTCAGTCTGTTTCCTAGTGCCGGTTAGAAATTCCTGCAGTTTTCACTGTAAAACCGAGTTGGAGCTAGTCCCTACCCATATATATATATGGAGTGGAGTTTGCAACTGAAAAGAAACTTTGTGTTCCCAACAAGCTAGGTGAAGGACGGGTTTCACACACACTTATCACTCATAACTGAGCATGTGGAGAGACGTTCGTTCATCTAGCACAAAGGGAACGGGTTTCAGGAGAAACTTTTACTCTGGTTTCTCAGTCTGTTTCCTAGTGCCGGTTTGAAGTTCGTGCAGTTTTCACTGTAAAACCGAGTTGGAGGTAGTAACTCCCCATATATATGTATGGAGTGGATTTTGCAACTGAAAAGAAACTTTGTGTTCCCAACCAGCTAGGTGAAGGACGGGTTTCACACACACTTATCTCTCAGAACTGAGCATGTGGAGAGTCTTTCATTCATCTAGCACAAAGGGAACGGGTTGCAGGAGAAACTTTTACTCTGGTCTCTCAGTCTGTTTCCTAGTGCCGGTTTGAAGTTCCTGCATTTTTCACTGTAAAACCGATTTGGAGGTAGTACATCCCCATATATATATATGGATTGGAGTTTGCAACTGAAAAGAAACTTTGTGTTCCCAACAAGCTAGGTGAAAGACGGCTTTCACACATACTTATCTCTCAGAACTGAGCATGTGGAGAGACGTTCGTTCATCTAGCACAAAGGGAACGGGTTGCAGGAAAAACTTTTACTCTGGTTTCTCAGTCTGTTTCCTAGTGCCGGTTTGAAGTTCCTGCAGTTTTCACTGTAAAACCGAGTTGGAGCTAGTCCCTACCCATATATATATATGGAGAGGTGTTTGCAACTGAAAAGAAACTTTGTGTTCCCAACAAGCTAGGTGAAGGACGGCTTTCACACACACTTATCTCTCAGAACTGAGCATGTGGAGAGACGTTCGTTCATCTAGCACAAAGGGAACGGGTTGCAGGAGAAACTTTTACTCTGGTCTCTCAGTCTGTTTCCTAGTGCCGGTTTGAAGTTCCTGCATTTTTCACTGTAAAACCGATTTGGAGGTAGTACATCCCCATATATATATATGGATTGGAGTTTGCAACTGAAAAGAAACTTTGTGTTCCCAACAAGCTAGGTGAAAGACGGCTTTCACACATACTTATCTCTCAGAACTGAGCATGTGGAGAGACGTTCGTTCATCTAGCACAAAGGGAACGGGTTGCAGGAAAAACTTTTACTCTGGTTTCTCAGTCTGTTTCCTAGTGCCGGTTTGAAGTTCCTGCAGTTTTCACTGTAAAACCGAGTTGGAGCTAGTCCCTACCCATATATATATATGGAGAGGTGTTTGCAACTGAAAAGAAACTTTGTGTTCCCAACAAGCTAGGTGAAGGACGGCTTTCACACACACTTATCTCTCAGAACTGAGCATGTGGAGAGACGTTCGTTCATCTAGCACAAAAGGAACGGGTTGCAGGGGAAACATTTACTCTTGTTTCTCAGTCTGTTTCCTAGTGCCGGTTTGAAGTTCCTGCAGTTTTCACTGTAAAACCGAGTTGGAGCTAGTCCCTCCCCATATATATGTATGGAGTGGAGTTTTCAACTGAAAAGAAACTTTGTGTTCCCAAAAAGCTAGGTGAAGGACGGCTTTCACACACACTTATCTCTCAGAACTGAGCATGTGGAGAGTCTTTCGTTCATCTAGCACAAAGGGAACGGGTTGCAGGAGAAACTTTTACTCTGGTCTCTCAGTCTGTTTCCTAGTGCCGGTTTGAAGTTCCTGCATTTTTCACTGTAAAACCGATTTGGAGGTAGTACATCCCCATATATATATATGGATTGGAGTTTGCAACTGAAAAGAAACTTTGTGTTCCCAACAAGCTAGGTGAAAGACGGCTTTCACACATACTTATCTCTCAGAACTGAGCATGTGGAGAGACGTTCGTTCATCTAGCACAAAGGGAACGGGTTGCAGGAAAAACTTTTACTCTGGTTTCTCAGTCTGTTTCCTAGTGCCGGTTTGAAGTTCCTGCAGTTTTCACTGTAAAACCGAGTTGGAGCTAGTCCCTCCCCATATATATGTATGGAGTGGAGTTTGCAACTGAAAAGAAACTTTGTGTTCCCAAAAAGATAGGTGAAGAACGGCTTTCACACACACTTATCTCTCAGAACTGAGCATGTGGAGAGTCTTTCGTTCATCTAGCACAAAGGGAACGGGTTGCAGGAGAAACTTTTTCTCTGGTTTCTCAGTCTGTTTCCTAGTGCCAGTTTGAAGTTCCTGCAGTTTTCACTGTAAAACCGAGTTGGAGCTAGTACCTCCCCGTATATAAGTATGGAGTGGAGTTTGCAACTGAAAAGAATCTTTGTGTTCCCAACAAGCTAGGTGAAGTACGGCTTTCACACACACTTATCTCTCAGAACTGAGCATGTGGAGAGACCTTCGTTCATCTAGCACAAAGGGAACGGGTTGCAGGAGAAACTTTTACTCTGGTTTCTCAGTCTGTTTCCTAGTGCCGGTTTGAATTTCCTGCAGTTTTCACTGTAAAACCGAGTTGGAGCTAGTCCCTACCCATATATATATATGGAGAGGTGTTTGCAACTTAAAAGAAACTTTGTGTTTCCAACAAGCTAGGTGAAGGACGGCTTTCACACACACTTATCTCTCAGAACTGAGCATGTGGAGAGACGTTCGTTCATCTAGCACAAAAGGAACGGGTTGCAGGGGAAACATTTACTCTGGTTTCTCAGTCTGTTTCCTAGTGCCGGTTTGAAGTTCCTGCAGTTTTCACTGTAAAACCGAGTTGGAGCTAGTACCTCCCCATATATATGTATGGAGTGGAGTTTGCAAATGAAAAGAAACTTTGTGTTCCCAACAAGCAAGGTGAAGGACGGCTTTCACACACACTTATCCCTTAGAACTGAGCATGTGGAGAGACGTTCGTTCATTTAGCACAATGGGAACGGTTTGCAGGAGAAATTTTACTCTGGTTTCTCAGTCTGTTTCCTAGTGCCGGTTAGAAATTCCTGGAGTTTTCACTGTAAAACCGAGTTGGAGCTAGTACCTCCCCATATATATGTATGGAGTGGAGTTTGCAACTGAAAAGAAACTTTGTGTTCCCAACAAGCTAGGTGAAGGACGGCTTTCACACACACTTATCTCTCAGAACTGAGCATGTGGAGAGACGTTCGTTCATCTAGCACTAAGGGAATGGGTTGCAGGAGAAACTTTTACTCTGGTTTCTCAGTCTGTTTCCTAGTGCCAGTTTGAAGTTCCTGCAGTTTTCACTGTAAAACCGAGTTGGAGCTAGTACCTCCCCGTATATAAGTATGGAGTGGAGTTTGCAACTGAAAAGAATCTTTGTGTTCCCAACAAGCTAGATGAAGGACGGCTTTCACACACACTTATCTCTCAGAACTGAGCATGTGGAGAGACCTTCGTTCATCTAGCACAAAGGGAACGGGTTGCAGGAGAAACTTTTACTCTGGTTTCTCAGTCTGTTTCCTAGTGCCGGTTTGAATTTCCTGCAGTTTTCACTGTAAAACCGAGTTGGAGCTAGTCCCAACCCATATATATATATGGAGAGGTTTTTGCAACTTAAAAGAAACTTTGTGTTCCCAACAAGCTAGGTGAAGGACGGCTTTCACACACACTTATCTCTCAGAACTGAGCATGTGGAGAGACGTTCGTTCATCTAGCACAAAAGGAACGGGTTGCAGGGGAAACATTTACTCTGGTTTCTCAGTCTGTTTCCTAGTGCCGGTTTGAAGTTCCTGCAGTTTTCACTGTAAAACCGAGTTGGAGCTAGTACCTCCCCATATATATGTATGGAGTGGAGTTTGCAACTGAAAAGAAACTTCGTGTTCCCAAAAAGATAGGTGAAGGACGGCTTTCACACACACTTATCTCTCAGAACTGAGCATGTGGAGAGACTTTCGTTCATCTAGCACAAAGGGAACGGGTTGCACAGGAAACTTTTACTCTGGTTTCTCAGTCTGTTTCCTAGTGCCGGATTGAAGTTCCTGCAGTTTTCACTGTATAACCGATTTGTAGGTAGTACCTCCCCATATATATATATGGAGTGGAGTTTGCAACTGAAAAGAATCTTTGTGTTCCCAACAAGCTAGGTGAAGGACGGCTTTCACACACACTTATCTCTCAGAACTGAGCATGTGGAGAGACGTTCGTTCATCTAGCACAAAGGGAACGGGTGGCAGGGGAAACATTTACTCTGGTTTCTCAGTCTGTTTCCTAGTGCCGGTTTGAAGTTCCTGCAGTTTTCACTGTAAAACCGTGTTGGAGCTAGTACCTCCCCATATATATGTATGGAGTGGAGTTTGCAACTGAAGAGAAATTTTGTGTTCCCAACAAGCTAGGTGAAGGACGGCTTTCACACACACTTATCTCTCAGAACTGAGCATGTGGAGAGACGTTCGTTCATCTAGCACAAAGAGAACGGTTTGCAGGGGAAATTTTACTCTGGTTTCTCAGTCTGTTTCCTAGTGCCGGTTAGAAATTCCTGCAGTTTTCACTGTAAAACCGAGTTGGAGCTAGTCCCTACCCATATATATATATGGAGTGGAGTTTGCAACTGAAAAGGAACTTTGTGTTCCCAACAAGCTAGGTGAAGGACGGGTTTCACACACACTTATCTCTCAGAACTGAGCATGTGGAGAGACGTTCGTTCATCTAGCACAAAGGGAACGGTTTTCAGGAGAAACTTTTACTCTGGTTTCTCAGTCTGTTTCCTAGTGCCGGTTTGAAGTTCCTGCAGTTTTCACTGTAAAACCGAGTTGGAGGTAGTAACTCCCCATATATATGTATGGAGTGGAGTTTGCAACTGAAAAGAAACTTTGTGTTCCCAACAAGCTAGGTGAAGGACGGGTTTCACACACACTTATCTCTCAGAACTGAGCATGTGGAGAGTCTTTCATTCATCTAGCACAAAGGGAACGGGTTGCAGGAGAAACTTTTACTCTGGTCTCTCAGTCTGTTTCCTAGTGCCGGTTTGAAGTTCCAGCATTTTTCACTGTAAAACCGATTTGGAGGTAGTACATCCCCATATATATATATGGATTGGAGATTGCAACTGAAAAGAAACTTTGTGTTCCCAACAAGCTAGGTGAAAGACGGCTTTCAGACATACTTATCTCTCAGAACTGAGCATGTGGAGAGACGTACGTTCATCTAGCACAAAGGGAATGGGTTGCAGGAAAAACTTTTACTCTGGTTTCTCAGTCTGTTTCCTAGTGCCGGTTTGAAGTTCCTGCAGTTTTCACTGTAAAACCGAGTTGGAGCTAGTCCCTACCCATATATATATACGGAGAGGTGTTTGCAACTGAAAAGAAACTTTGTGTTCCCAACAAGCTAGGTGAAGGACGGCTTTCACACACACTTATCTCTCAGAACTGAGCATGTGGAGAGATGTTCGTTCATCTAGCACAAAGGGAACGGGTTGCAGGAGAAACTTTTACTCTGGTTTTTCAGTCTGTTTCCTAGTGCCGGTTTGAAGTTCCTGAAGTTTTCACTGTAAAACCGAGTTGGAACTAGTACCTCCCCATATATATGTATGGAGTGGAGTTTGCAACTGAAAAGAAACTTTGTGTTCCCAACAAGCTAGGTGAAGGACGGCTTTCACACACACTTATCTCTCAGAACTGAGCATGTGGAGAGACGTTCGTTCATCTAGCACAAAGGGAAAGGGTTGCAGGAGAAACTTTTACACTGGTTTCTCAGTCTGTTTCCTAGTGCCGGTTTGAAGTTCCTGCAGTTTTCACTGTAAAACCGAGTTGGAGCTAGTACCTCCCCATATATATGTATGGATTGGAGTTTGCAACTGAAAAGAGACTTTGTGTTCCCAACAAGCTAGGTGAAGTACGGCTTTCACACACACTTATCTCTCAGATCTGAGCATGTGGAGAGACGTTCGTTCATCTAGCACAAAGGGAACGGGTTGCAGGTGAAACATTTACTCTGGTTTCTCAGTCTGTTTCCTAGTGCCGGTTTGAAGTTCCTGCCTTTTTCACTGTAAAACCGTGTTGGAGCTAGTACCTCCCCATATATATGTATGGAGTGGAGTTTGCAACTAAAAAGAAACTTTGTGTTCCCAACAAGCTAGGTGAAGGACGGCTTTCACACACATTTATCTCTCAGAACTGAGCATGTGGAGAGACGTTCGTTCATCTAGCACAAAGGGAACGGGTTGCAGGAGAAACTTTTACTCTGGTTTCTCAGTCTGTTTCCTAGTGCCGGTTTGAAGTTCCTGCAGTTTTCACTGTAAAACCGAGTTGGAGCTAGTCCCTACCCATATATATATATGGAGAGGTGTTTGCAACTGAAAAGAAACTTTGTGTTCCCAACAAGCTAGGTGAAGGACGGCTTTCACACACACTTATCTCTCAGAACTGAGCATGTGGAGAGACGTTCGTTCATCTAGCACAAAAGGAACGGGTTGCAGGGGAAACATTTACTCTGGTTTCTCAGTCTGTTTCCTAGTGCCGGTTTGAAGTTCCTGCAGTTTTCACTGTAAAACCGAGTTGGAGCTAGTCCCTCCCCATATATATGTATGGAGTGGAGTTTGCAACTGAAAAGAAACTTTGTGTTCCCAAGAAGATAGGTGAAGGACGGCTTTCACACACACTTATCTCTCAGAACTGAGCATGTGGAGAGACTTTCGTTCATCTAGCACAAAGGGAACGGGTTGCAGGAGAAACTTTTACTCTGGATTCTCAGTCTGTTTCCTAGTGCCGGTTAGAAGTTCCTGCAGTTTTCACTGTATAACCGATTTGTAGGTAGTACCTCCCCATATATATATATGGAGTGGAGTTTGCAACTGAAAAGAAACTTTGTTTTCCCAACAAGCTAGGTGTAGGACTGGTTTCACACACACTTATTTCTCAGAACTGAGCATGTGGAGAGACGTTCGTTCATCTAGCACAAAGGGAACGGGTTGCAGGAGAAACTTTTACTCTGGTTTCTCAGTCTGTTTCCTAGTGCCGGTTTGAAGTTCCTGCAGTTTTCACTGTAAAACAGAGTTGGAGCTAGTAACTACCCATATATATGTATGGAGTGGAGTTTGCAACTGAAAAGACACTTAGTGTTCCCAAAAAGCTAGGTGAAGGACGGCTTTCACACACACTTATCTCTCAGAACTGAGCATGTGGAGAGATGTTCGTTCATCTAGCACAAAGGGAACGGGTTGCAGGAGAAACTTTTACTCTGGTTTCTCAGTCTGTTTCCTAGTGCCGGTTTGAAGTTCCTGCAGTTTTCACTGTAAAACCGAGTTGGAACTAGTAACTCCCCATATATATGTATGGAGTGGAGTTTGCAACTGAAAAGAAACTTTGTGTTCCCAACAAGCTAGGTGAAGGACGGCTTTCACACACACTTATCTCTCAGAACTGAGCATGTGGAGAGACGTTCGTTCATCTAGCACAAAGGGAAAGGGTTGCAGGAGAAACTTTTACACTGGTTTCTTAGTCTGTTTCCTAGTGCCGGTTTGAAGTTCCTGCAGTTTTCACTGTAAAACCGAGTTGGAGCTAGTACCTTCCCATATATATGTATGGAGTGGAGTTTGCAACTGAAAAGAGACTTTGTGTTCCCAACAAGCTAGGTGAAGGACGGCTTTCACACACACTTATCTCTCAGATCTGAGCATGTGGAGAGACGTTCGTTCATCTAGCACAAAGGGAACGGGTTGCAGGTGAAACATTTACTCTGGTTTCTCAGTCTGTTTCCTAGTGCCGGTTTGAAGTTCCTGCAGTTTTCACTGTAAAACCGTGTTGGAGCTAGTACCTCCCCATATATATGTATGGAGTGGAGTTTGCAACTAAAAAGAAACTTTGTTTTCCCAACAAGCTAGGTGAAGGACGGCTTTCACACACATTTATCTCTCAGAACTGAGCATGTGGAGAGACGTTCGTTCATCTAGCACAAAGGGAACGGGTTGCAGGAGAAACTTTTACTCTGGTTTCTCAGTCTGTTTCCTAGTGCCGGTTTGAAGTTCCTGCAGTTTTCACTGTAAAACCGAGTTGGAGCTAGTACCTCACCATTAATATATATGTAGTGGAGTTTGCAACTGAAAAGAAACTTTGTGTTCCCAACAAGCTAGGTGAAGGACGGCTTTCACACACACTTATCTCTCAGAACTGAGCATGTGGAGAGACGTTCGTTCATCTAGCACAAATGGAACAGGTGGCAGGGGAATCTTTTACTCTGGTTTCTCAGTCTGTTTCCTAGTGCCGGTTTGACGTTCCTGCAGTTTTCACTGTAAAACCGAGTTGGAGCTAGTACCTCCCCATATATATGTATGGAGTGGAGTTTGCAACTGAAAAGAAACTTTGTGTTCCCAACAAGCTAGGTGAAGGACGGCTTTCACACACACTTATCTCTCAGAACTGAGCATGTGGAGAGACGTTCGTTCATCTAGCACAAAGGGAACGGGTTGCAGGGGAAAAATTTACTCTGGTTTCTCAGTCTGTTTCCTAGTGCCGGTTTGAAGTTCCTGCAGTTTTCACTGTAAAACCGAGTTGGAGCTAGTACCTCCCCATATATATGTATGGAGTGGAGTTTGCAACTGAAAAGAAACTTTGTGTTCCCAACATGCTAGGTGAAGGACGGCTTTAACACACACTTATCTCTCAGATCTGAGCATGTGGAGAGACGTTCGTTCATCTAGCACAAAGGGAACGGGTTGCAGGGGAAACATTTACTCTGGTTTCTCAGTCTGTTTCCTAGTGCCAGTTTGAAGTTCCTGCCGTTTTCACTGTAAAACAGTGTTGGAGCTAGTACCTCCCCGTATATATGTATGGAGCGGAGTTAGCAACTAAAAAGAAACTTTGTGTTCCCAACAAGCTAGGTGAAGGACGGCTTTCACACACACTTATCTCTCAGAACTGAGCATGTGGAGAGACTTTCGTTCATCTAGCACAAAGGGAACGGGTTGCAGGAGAAACTTTTTCTCTGGTTTCTCAGTCTGTTTCCTAGTGCCGGTTTGAAGTTCCTGCAGTTTTCACTGTAAAACCGAGTTGGAGCTAGTATCTCCCCATATATATATATGGAGTGGAGTTTGCAACTGAAAAGAAACTTTGTGTTCCCAACAAGCTAGGTGAAGGACGGCTTTCACACACATTTATCTCTCAGAACTGAGCATGTGGAGAGACGTTCGTTCATCTACCACAAAAGGAACGGGTTGCAGGGGAAACATTTACTCTGGTTTCTCAGTCTGTTTCCTAGTGCCGGTTTGAAGTTCCTGCAGTTTCACTGTAAAACCGAGTTGGAGCTAGTACCTCCCCATATATATGTATGGAGTGGAGTTTGCAACTGAAAAGAAACTTTGTGTTCCCAAAAAGATAGGTGAAGGACGGCTTTCACACACACTTATCTCTCAGAACTGAGCATGTGGAGAGACTTTCGTTCATCTAGCACAAAGGGAACGGGTTGCAGGAGAAACTTTTACTCTGGTTTCTCAGTCTGTTTCCTAGTGCCGGTTTGAAGTTCCTGCAGTTTTCACTGTAAAACCGATTTGGAGGTAGTACCTCCCCATATATATATATGGAGTGGAGTTTGAAACTGAAAAGAAACTTTGTGTTCCCAACAAGCTAGGTGAAGGACGGCTTTCACACACACTTATCTCTCAGAACTGAGCATGTGGAGAGACGTTCGTTCATCTAGCACAAAGGGAACGGTTGGCAGGGGAAACATTTACTCTGGTTTCTCAGTCTGTTTCCTAGTGCCGGTTTGAAGTTCCTGCAGTTTTCACTGTAAAACCGATTTGGAGGTAGTACCTCCCCATATATATATATGGAGTGGAGTTTGAAACTGAAAAGAAACTTTGTGTTCCCAACAAGCTAGGTGAAGGACGGCTTTCACACACACTTATCTCTCAGAACTGAGCATGTGGAGAGACGTTCGTTCATCTAGCACAAAGGGAACGGGTGGCAGGGGAAACATTTACTCTGGTTTCTCAGTCTGTTTCCTAGTGCCGGTTTGAAGTTCCTGCAGTTTCACTGTAAAACCGAGTTGGAGCTAGTACCTCCCCATATATATGTATGGAATGGAGTTTGCAACTGAAAAGAAACTTTGTGTTCCCAAAAAGATAGGTGAAGGACGGCTTTCACACACACTTATCTCTCAGAACTGAGCATGTGGAGAGACTTTCGTTCATCTAGCACAAAGGGAACGGTTTGCAGGAGAAACTTTTACTCTGGTTTCTCAGTCTGTTTCCTAGTGCCGGTTAGAAATTCCTGCAGTTTTCACTGTAAAACCGAGTTGGAGCTAGTCCCTACCCATATATATATATGGAGTGGAGTTTGCAACTGAAAAGAAACTTTGTGTTCCCAACAAGCTAGGTGAAGGACGGGATTCACACACACTTATCTCTCAGAACTGAGCATGTGGAGAGACGTTCGTTCATCTAGCACAAAGGGAATGGGTTGCAGGAGAAACTTTTACTCTGGTTTCTCAGTCTGTTTCCTAGTGCCGGTTTGAAGTTCCTGCAGTTTTCACTGTAAAACCGAGTTGGAGCTAGTCCCTCCCCATATATATGTATGGAGTGGAGATATCAACTGAAAAGAAACTTTGTGTTCCCAACAAGCTAGGTGAAGGACGGCTTTCACACACACTTATCTCTCAGAACTGAGCATGTGGAGAGACGTTCTTTCATCTAGCACAAAGGGAACGGTTTGCAGGAGAAACTTTTACTCTGGTTTCTCAGTCTGTTTCCTAGTGCCTGTTTGAATTTCCTGCAGTTTTCACTGTAAAACCGAGTTGGAGCTAGTCCCTACCCATATATATATATGGAGAGATGTTTGCAACTGAAAAGAAACTTTGTGTTCCGAACAAGCTAGGTGAAGGACGGCTTTCACACACACTTATCACTCAGAACTGAGCACGTGGATAGACGTTCGTTCATCTAGCACAAAAGGAACGGGTTGCAGGGGAAACATTTACTCTTGTTTCTCAGACTGTTTCCTAGTGCCGGTTTGAAGTTCCTGCAGTTTTCACTGTAAAACCGAGTTGGAGCTAGTACCTCCCCATATATATGTATGGAGTGGAGTTTGCAACTGAAAAGAAACTTTGTGTTCCCAAAAAGATAGGTGAAGGACGGCTTTCACACACACTTTTCTCTCAGAACGGAGCATGTGGAGAGACTTTCGTTCATCTAGCACAAAGGGAACGGGTTGCAGGAGAAACTTTTACTCTGGTTTCTCAGTCTGTTTCCTAGTGCCGGTTTGAAGTTCCTGCAGTTTTCACTGTATAACCGATTTGGAGGTAGTACCTCCCCATATATATATATGGAGTGGAGTTTGCAACTGAAAAGAAACTTTGTGTTCCCAACAAGCTAGGTGAAGGACGGCTTTCACACACATTTATCTCTCAGAACTGAGCATGTGGAGAGACGTTCGTTCATCTAGCACAAAGGGAACGGGTGGCAGGGGAAACAATTACTCTGGTTTCTCAGTCTGTTTCCTAGTGCCGGTTTGAAGTTCCTGCAGTTTTCACTGTAAAACCGAGTTGGAGCTAGTACCTCCCCATATATATGTATGGAGTGGAGTTTGCAACTGAAAAGAAACTTTGTGTTCCCAACAAGCTAGGTGAAGGACGGCTTTCACACACACTTATCTCTCAGAACTGAGCATGTGGAGAGACGTTCGTTCATCTAGCACAAAAGGAACGGGTTGCAGGGGAAACATTTACTCTGGTTTCTCAGTCTGTTTCCTAGTGCTGGTTTGAAGTTCCTGCAGTTTTCACTGTAAAACCGATTTGGTGCTAGTAACTGCCCATATATATGTATGGAGTGGAGTTTGCAACTGAAAAGAAACTTTGTGTTCCCAACAAGCTAGGTGAAGGACGGCTTTCACACACACTTATCTCTCAGAACTGAGCATGTGGAGAGTCGTTCGTTCATCTAGCACAAAGGGAACGGGTTGAAGGAGAAACTTTTACTCTGGTTTCTCAGTCTGTTTTCTAGTGCCGGTTTGAAGTTCCTGCAGTTTTCACTGTAAAACCGATTTGGAGCTAGTACCTCCCCATATGTATATATGGAGTGGAGTTTGCAACTGTAAAGAAACTTTGTGTTCCCAACAAGCTAGGTGAAGGACGGCTTTCACACACACTTATCTCTCAGAACTGAGCATGTGGAGAGACGTTCGTTCATCTAGCACAAAGGAACGGTTTGCAGGAGAAACTTTTACTCTGGTTTCTCAGTCTGTTTCCTAGTGCCGGTTTGAAGTTCCTGCAGTTTTCACTGTAAAACCGAGTTGGAGCTAGTCCCTACCCATATATATATATGGAGAGATGTTTGCAACTGAAAAGAAACTTTGTGTTCCGAACAAGCTAGGTGAAGGACGGCTTTCACACACACTTATCTCTCAGAACTGAGCACGTGGATAGACGTTCGTTCATCTAGCACAAAAGGAACGGGTTGCAGGGGAAACAATTACTCTGGTTTCTCAGTCTGTTTCCTAGTGCCGGTTTGAAGTTCCTGCAGTTTTCACTGTAAAACCGAGTTGGAGCTAGTACCTCCCCATATATATGTATGGAGTGGAGTTTGCAACTGAAAAGAAACTTTGTGTTCCCAAAAAGATAGGTGAAGGACGGCTTTCACACACACTTTTCTCTCAGAACTGAGCATGTGGAGAGACGTTCGTTCATCTAGCACAAAGGGAACGGGTTGCAGGGGAAAATTTTACTCTGGTTTCTCAGTCTGTTTCCTAGTGCCGGTTTTAAGTTCCTGCAGTTTTCACTGTATAACCGATTTGGAGGTAGTACCTCCCCATATATATATATGGAGTGGAGTTTGCAACTGAGAAGAAACTTTGTGTTCCCAACAAGGTAGGTGAAGGACGGCTTTCACACACACTTATCTCTCAGAACTGAGCATGTGGATAGACGTTCGTTCATCTAGCACAAAGGGAACGGGTGGCAGGGGAAACATTTACTCTGGTTTCTCAGTCTGTTTCCTAGTGCCGGTTTGAAGTTCCTGCAGTTTTCACTGTAAAACCGATTTGGAGCTAGTACCTCCCCATATATATGTATGGAGTGGAGTTTGCAACTGAAAAGAAACTTTGTTTTCCCAACAAGCTAGGTGAAGGACGGCTTTCACACACACTTATCTCTCAGAACTGAGCATGAGGAGAGACGTTCGTTCATCTAGCAAAAAGGGAACGGTTTGCAGGAGAAATTTTACTCTGGTTTCTCAGTCTGTTTCCTAGTGCCGGTTAGAAATTCCTGCAGTTTTCAATGTAAAACCGAGTTGGAGCTAGTCCCTCCCCATATATATGTATGGAGTGGAGTTTGCAACTGAAAAAAAACTTTGTGTTCCCAACAAGCTAGGTGAAGGACTTGTTTCACACCCACTTATCTCTCAGAACTTAACATGTGGAGAGAAGTTCGTTCATTTAGCACAAAGGGAATGGTTTGCAGGAGAAACTTTTACTCTGGTTTCTCAGTCTGTTTCCTAGTGCCGGTTTGAAGTTCCTGCAGTTTTCACTGTAAAACCGAGTTGGAGCTAGTAACTCCCCATATATATGTATGGAGTGGAGTTTGCAACTGAAAAGAAACTTTGTGTTCCCAACAAGCTAGGTGAAGGACGGCTTTCACACACACTTATCTCTCAGAACTGAGCATGTGGAGAGACGTTCGTTCATCTAGCACAAAGGGAACGGGTTGCAGGAGAAACTTTTACTCTGGTTTCTCAGTCTGTTTCCTAGTGCCGGTTTGAAGTTCCTGCAGTTTTCACTGTAAAATCGAGTTGGAGCTAGTACCTCCCCATATATATGTATGGAGTGGAGTTTGCAACTGAAAAGAAACTTTGTGTTCCCAACAAGCTAGGTGAAGGACGGCTTTCACACACACTTATCTCTCAGAACTGAGCATGTGGAGAGACGTTCGTTCATCTAGCACAAATGGAACGGTTTGCAGGAGAAATTTTACTCTGGTTTCTCAGTCTGTTTCCTAGTGCCGGTTTGAAGTTCCTGCAGTTTTCACTGTAAAACCGAGTTGGAGCTAGTACCTCCCCTTATATATGTATGGAGTGGAGTTTGCAACTGAAAAGAAACTTTGTGTTCCCAACAAGCTAGGTGAAGGACGGCTTTCACACACACTTATCTCTCAGAACTGAGCATGTGGAGAGACGTTCGTTCATCTAGCACAAAGGGAACGAGTTGAAGGAGAAACTTTTCCTCTGGTTTCTCAGTCTGTTTCCTAGTGCCGGTTTGAAGTTCCTGCAGTTTTCACTGTAAAACCGAGTTGGAGCTAGTACCTCCCCTTATATATGTATGGAGTGGAGTTTGCAACTGAAAAGAAACTTTGTGTTCCCAACAAGCTAGGTGAAGGACGGCTTTCACACACACTTATCTCTCAGAACTGAGCATGTGGAGAGACGTTCGTTCATCTAGCACAAAGGGAACGGGTTGCAGGAGAAACTTTTACTCTGGTTTCTCAGTCTGTTTCCTAGTGCCGGTTTGAAGTTCCTGCAGTTTTCACTGTAAAACCGAGTTGGAGCTAGTACCTCCCCATATATATGTATGGAGTGGAGTTTGCAACTGAAAAGAAACTTTGTGTTCCCAACAAGCTAGGTGAAGGACGGCTTTCACACACACTTATCTCTCAGAACTGAGCATGTGGAGAGACGTTCGTTCATCTAGCACAAAGGGAACGGGTTGCAGGAGAAACTTTTACTCTGGTTTCTCAGTCTGTTTCCTAGTGCCGGTTTGAAGTTCCTGCAGTTTTCACTGTAAAACCGAGTTGAAGCTAGTACCTCCCCATATATATGTAAGGAGTGGAGTTTGCAACTGAAAAGACACTTTGTGTTCCCAACAAGCTAGGTGAACGACGGCTTTCACACACACATATCTCTCAGAACTGAGCATGTGGAGAGACGTTCGTTCATCTAGCACAAAAGGAACAGGATGCAGGAGAAACTTTTACTCTGGTTTCTCAGTCTGTTTCCTAGTGCTGGTTTGAATTTCCTGCAGTTTTCACTGTAAAACCGATTTGGAGCTAGTCCCTACCCATATATATGTATGGAGTGGAGTTTGCAACTGAAAAGACACTTTGTGTTCCCAACAAGCTAGTTGAATGACGGCTTTCACACGCACTTATCTCTCAGAACTGAGCATGTGGAGAGACGTTCGTTCATCTAGCACAAATGGAACGGGTTGCAGGAGAAACTTTTACTCTGGTTTCTCAGTCTGTTTCCTAGTGCCGGTTTGAAGTTCCTGCAGTTTTCACTGTAAAACCGAGTTGGAGCTAGTCCCTCCCCATATATATGTATGGAGTGGAGTTTGCAACTGAAAAGAAACTTTGTGTTCCCAACAAGCTAGGTGAAGGACGGCTTTCACACACACTTATCTCTCAGAACTGAGCATGTGGAGAGACGTTCGTTCATCTAGCACAAAGGGAACGGGTTGCAGGAGAAACTTTTACTCTGGTCTCTCAGTCTGTTTCCTAGTGCCGGTTTGAAGTTCCTGCAGTTTTCACTGTAAAACCGAGTTGGAGCTAGTACCTCCCCATATATATGTAAGGAGTGGAGTTTGCAACTGAAAAGACACTTTGTGTTCCCAACAAGCTAGGTGAAGGACGGCATTCACACACATATATCTCTCAGAACTGAGCATGTGGAGAGACGTTCGTTCATCTAGCACAAAAGGAACAGGTTACAGGAGAAATTTTTACTCTGGTTTCTCAGTCTGTTTCCTAGTGCCGGTTTGAATTTCCTGCAGTTTTCACTGTAAAACCGAGTTGGAGCTAGTCCCTACCCATATATATGTATGGAGTGGAGTTTGCAACTGAAAAGACACTTTGTGTTCCCAACAAGCTAGTTGAATGACGGCTTTCACACGCACTTATCTCTCAGAACTGAGCATGTGGAGAGACGTTCGTTCATCTAGCACAAAGGGAACGGGTTGCAGGAGAAACTTTTACTCAGGTTTCTCAGTCTTTTTCCTAGTGCCTGTTTGAAGTTCCTGCAGTTTTCACTGTAAAACCGAGTTGGAGCTAGTACCTCCCCATATATATGTATGGAGTGGAGTTTGCAACTGAAAAGAAACTTTGTGTTCCCAACAAGCTAGGTGAAGGACGGCTTTCACACACACTTATCTCTCAGAACTGAGCATGTGGAGAGACGTTCGTTCATCTAGCACAAAGGGAATGGGTTGCAGGAGAAACTTTTACTCTGGTTTCTCAGTCTGTTTCCTAGTGCCGGTTTGAAGTTCCTGCAGTTTTCACTGTAAAACCGAGTTGGAGCTAGTACCTCCCCATATATATGTATGGAGTGGAGTTTGCAACTGAAAAGAAACTTTGTGTTCCCAACAAGCTAGGTGAAGTACGGCTTTCACACACACTTATCTCTCAGAACTGAGCATGTGGAGAGATGTTCGTTCATCTAGCACAAAGGGAACGGGTTGCAGGAGAAACTTTTACTCTGGTTTCTCAGTCTGTTTCCTAGTGCCGGTTTGAAGTTCCTGCAGTTTTCACTGTAAAACCGAGTTGGAGCTAGTACCTCCCCATATATATGTAAGGAGTGGAGTTTGCCACTGAAAAGACACTTTGTGTTCCCAACAAGCTAGGTGAAGGACGGCTTTCACACACACATATCTCTCAGTACTGAGCATGTGTAGAGACGTTCGTTCATCTAGCACAAAAGGAACAGGTTGCAGGAGAAACTTTTACTCTGGTTTCTCAGTCTGTTTCCTAGTGCCGGTTTGAATTTCCTGCAGTTTTCACTGTAAAACCGAGTTGGAGCTAGTCCCTACCCATATATATGTATGGAGTGGAGTTTGCAACTGAAAAGAAACTTTGTGTTCCCAACAAGCGAGTTGAATGACGGCTTTCACACACACATATCTCTCAGATCTGAGCATGTGGAGAGACGTTCGTTCATCTAGAACAAAGGGAACGGGTTGCAGGAGAAAATTTTACTCTGGTTTCTCAGTCTGTTTCCTAGTGCCGGTTTGAAGTTCCTGCAGTTTTCACTGTAAAACCGAGTTGGAGCTAGTACCTCCCCATATATATGTATGGAGTGGAGTTTGCAACTGAAAAGAAACTTTGTGTTCCCAACAAGCTAGGTGAAGGACGGCTTTCACACAGACTTATCACTCAGAAGTGAGCATGTGGAGAGACGTTCGTTCATCTAGCACAAAGGGAACGGGTTGCTGGAGAAACTTTTACTCTGGTTTCTCAGTCTGTTTCCTTGTGCCGGTTTGAAATTCCTGCAGTTTTCACTGTAAAACCGAGTTGGAGCTAGTACCGCCCCATATATATGTATGGAGTGGAGTTTGCAACTGAAAAGAAACTTAGTGTTCCCTACAAGCTAGGTGAAGGACGGCTTTCACACAGACTTAACACTCAGAACTGAGAATGTGGAGAGACGTTCGTTCATCTACCACAAAGGGAACGGTTTGCTGGAGAAACTTATACTCTGGTTTCTCAGTATGTTTCATTGTACCGGTTTGAAGTTCCTGCAGTATTCACTGTAAAACCAAGTTGGAGCTAGTACCTCCCCATATATATGTATGGAGTGGAGTTTGCAACTGAAAAGAAACTTTGTGTTCCCAACAAGCTATGTGAAGGACGGCTTTCACACACACTTATCTCTCAGAACTGAGCATGTGGAGAGACGTTCGTTCATCTAGCACAAACGGAACGGGTGGCAGGGGAAACATTTACTCTGGTTTCTCAGTCTGTTTCCTAGTGCCGGTTTGAAGTTCCTGCAGTTTTCACTGTAAAACCGAGTTGGAGCTAGTACCTCCCCATATATATGTATGGAGTGGAGTTTGCAACTGAAAAGAAACTTTGTGTTCCCAAAAAGATAGGTGAAGGGCGGCTTTCACACGCACTTATCTCTCAGAACTGAGCATGTGGAGAGACGTTCGTTCATCTAGCACAAAGGGAACGGGTTGCAGGAGAAATTTTACTCTAGTTTCTCAGTCTGTTTCCTAGTGCCGGGTAGAAATTCCTGCAGTTTTCACTGTAAAACCGAGTTGGAGCTAGTCCCTCCCCATATATATATATGGAGTGGTGTTTGCAACTGAAAAGAAACTTTGTGTTCCCAACAAGCTAGGTGAAGGACGGGTTTCACACACACTTTTCTCTCAGATCTGAGCATGTGGAGAGACGTTCGTTCATCTAGCACAAAGGGAATGGGTTGCAGGAGAAACTTTTTCTCTGGTTTCTCAGTCTGTTTCCTAGTGCCGGTTTGAAGTTCCTGCAGTTTTCACTGTAAAACCGAGTTGGAGCTAGTACCTCCCCATATATATGTATGGAGTGGAGTTTGCAACTGAAAAGAAACTTTGTGTTCCCAACAAGCTAGGTGAAGGACGGCTTTCACACACACTTATCTCTCAGAACTGAGCATGTGGAGATATGTTCGTTCATCTAGCACAAAGGGAACGGGTTGCAGGAGAAACTTTTACTCTGGTTTCTCAGTCTGTTTCCTAGTGCCGGTTAGAATTTCCTGCAGTTTTCACTGTAAAACCGAGTTGGAGCTAGTCCCTACCCATATATATGTATGGAGTGGAGTTTGCAACTGAAAAGACACTTTGTGTTCCCAACAAGCTAGTTGAATGACGGCTTTCACACACACATATCTCTCAGAACTGAGCATGTGGAGAGACGTTCGTTCATCTAGCACAAAGGGAACGGGTTGCAGGGGAAACATTTACTCTGGGTTCTCAGTCTGTTTCCTAGTACCGGTTTGAAGTTCCTGCAGTATTCACTGTAAAACCGAGTTGGAGCTAGTACCTCCCCATATATATGTATGGAGTGGAGTTTGCAACTGAAAAGAAACTTTGTGTTCCCAACAAGCTAGGTGAAGGACGGCTTTCACACGCACTTATCTCTCAGAACTGAGCATGTGGAGAGACGTTCGTTCATCTAGCACAAAGGGAACGGGTTGCAGGAGAAACTTTTACTCTGGTTTCTCAGTCTGTTTCCTAGTGCCGGTTTGAAGTTCCTGCAGTTTTCACTGTAAAACAGAGTTGGAGCTAGTACCTCCCCATATATATGTATGGAGTGGAGTTTGCAACTGAAAAGAAACTTTGTGTTCCCAACAAGCTAGGTGAAGGACGGCTTTCACACACACTTATCTCTCAGAACTGAGCATGTGGAGAGATGTTCGTTCATCTAGCACAAAGGGAACGGGTTGCAGGAGAAACTTTTACTCTGGTTTCTCAGTCTGTTTCCTACTGCCGGTTTGAATTTCCTGCAGTTTTCACTGTAAAACCGAGTTGGAGCTAGTCCCTACCCATATATATGTATGGAGTGGAGTTTGCAACTGAAAAGACACTTTGTGTTCCCAACAAGCTAGTTGAATGACGGCTTTCACACACACATATCTCTCAGAACTGAGCATGTGGAGAGACGTTCGTTCATCTAGCACAAAGGGAACGGGTTGCAGGGGAAACATTTACTCTGGGTTCTCAGTCTGTTTCCTAGTGCCGGTTTGAAGTTCCTGCAGTATTCACTGTAAAACCGAGTTGGAGCTAGTACCTCCCCATATATATGTATGGAGTGGAGTTTGCAACTGAAAAGAAACTTTGTGTTCCCAAAAATATAGGTGAAGGACGGCTTTCACACGCACTTATCTCTCAGAACTGAGCATGTGGAGAGACGTTCGTTCATCTAGCACAAAGGGAACGGGTTGCAGGAGAAACTTTTACTCTGGTTTCTCAGTCTGTTTCCTAGTGCCGGTTTGAAGTTCCTGCAGTTTTCACTGTAAAACAGAGTTGGAGCTAGTACCTCCCCATATATATGTATGGAGTGGAGTTTGCAACTGAAAAGAAACTTTGTGTTCCCAACAAGCTAGGTGAAGGACGGCTTTCACACAGACTTATCACTCAGAAGTGAGCATGTGGAGAGACGTTCGTTCATCTAGCACAAAGGGAACGGGTTGCTGGAGAAACTTTTACTCTGGTTTCTCAGTCTGTTTCCTTGTGCCGGTTTGAAATTCCTGCAGTTTTCACTGTAAAACCGAGTTGGAGCTAGTACCTCCCCATATATATGTATGGAGTTGAGTTTGCAACTGAAAAGAAACTTAGTGTTCCCTACAAGCTAGGTGAAGGACGGCTTTCACACAGACTTAACACTCAGAAGTGAGAATGTGGAGAGACGTTCGTTCATCTACCACAAAGGGAACGGTTTGCTGGAGAAACTTTTACTCTGGTTTCTCAGTATGTTTCATTGTACCGGTTTGAAGTTCCTGCAGTATTCACTGTAAAACCAAGTTGGAGCTAGTACCTCCCCATATATATGTATGGAGTGGAGTTTGCAACTGAAAAGAAACTTTGTGTTCCCAACAAGCTAGGTGAAGGACGGCTTTCACACACACTTATCTCTCAGAACTGAGCATGTGGAGAGACGTTCGTTCATCTAGCACAAACGGAACGGGTGGCAGGGGAAACATTTACTCTGGTTTCTCAGTCTGTTTCCTAGTGCCGGTTTGAAGTTCCTGCAGTTTTCACTGTAAAACCGTGTTGGAGCTAGTACCTCCCCATATATATGTATGGAGTGGAGTTTGCAACTGAAAAGAAACTTTGTGTTCCCAAAAAGATAGGTGAAGGGCGGCTTTCACACGCACTTATCTCTCAGAACTGAGCATGTGGAGAGACGTTCGTTCATCTAGCACAAAGGGAACGGTTTGCAGGAGAAATTTTACTCTAGATTCTCAGTCTGTTTCCTAGTGCCGGGTAGAAATTCCTGCAGTTTTCACTGTAAAACCGAGTTGGAGCTAGTCCCTCCCCATATATATATATGGAGTGGAGTTTGCAACTGAAAAGAAACTTTGTGTTCCCAACAAGCTAGGTGAAGGACGGGTTTCACACACACTTATCTCTCAGATCTGAGCATGTGGAGAGACGTTCGTTCATCTAGCACAAAGGGAATGGGTTGCAGGAGAAACTTTTTCTCTGGTTTCTCAGTCTGTTTCCTAGTGCCGGTTTGAAGTTCCTGCAGTTTTCACTGTAAAACCGAGTTGGAGCTAGTAACTCCCCATATATATGTATGGAGTGGAGTTTGCAACTGAATAGAAACTTAGTGTTCCCAACAAGCTAGGTGAAGGACGGCTTTCACACACACTTATCTCTCAGAACTGAGCATGTGGAGAGACGTTCGTTCATCTAGCACAAAGGGAACGGGTTGAAGGAGAAACTTTTACTCTGGTTTCTCAGTCTGTTTCCTAGTGCCGGTTTGAAGTTCCTGCAGTTTTCACTGTAAAACCGAGTTGGAGCTAGTACCTCCCCATATATATGTATGGAGTGGAGTTTGCAACTGAAAAGAAACTTTGTGTTCCCAACAAGCTAGGTGAAGGACGGCTTTCACACACACTTATCTCTCAGAACTGAGCATGTGGAGAGACGTACGTTCATCTAGCACAAAGGGAACGGGTTGCAGGAGAAACTTTTACTCTGGTTTCACAGTCTGTTTCCTAGTGCCGGTTTGAAGTTCCTGCAGTTTTCACTGTAAAACCGAGTTGGAGCTAGTACCTCCCCATATATATGTATGGAGTGGAATTTGCAACTGAAAAGAAACTTTGTGTTCCCAACAAGCTAGGTGAAGGACGGCTTTCACACACACTTATCTCTCAGAACTGAGCATGTGGAGAGACGTTCGTTCATCTAGCACAAAGGGAACGGGTGGCAGGGGAAACATTTACTCTGGTTTCTCAGTCTGTTTCCTAGTGCCGGTTTGAAGTTCCTGCAGTTTTCACTGTAAAACCGAGTTGGAGCTAGTACCTCCCCATATATATGTATGGAGTTTAATTTGCAACTGAAAAGAAACTTTGTGTTCCCAACAAGCTAGGTGAAGGACGGCTTTCACACACACTTATCTCTCAGAAATGAGCATGTGGAGAGACGTTCGTTCATCTAGCACAAAGGGAACGGATTGCAGGGGAAATTTTACTCTGGTTTCTCAGTCTGTTTCCTAGTGCCGGTTAGAAATTCCTGCAGTTTTCACTGTAAAACCGAGTTGGAGCTAGTACCTACCCATATATATGTATGGAGTGGAGTTTGCAACTGAAAAGAAACTTTGTGTTCCCAACAAGCTAGGTGAAGGACGGCTTTCACACACACTTATCTCTCAGAACTGAGCATGTGGAGAGATGTTCGTTCATCTAGCACAAATGGAACAGGTGGCAGGGGAAACTTTTACTCTTGTTTCTCAGTCTGTTTCCTAGTGCCGGTTTGAAGTTCTTGCAGTTTTCACTGTAAAACCGAGTTGGAGCTAGTACCTCCCCATATATATGTATGGATTGGAGTTTGCAACTGAAAAGAAACTTTGTGTTCCCAAAAAGATAGGTGAAGGACGGCTTTCACACGCACTTATCTCTCAGAACTGAGCATGTGGAGAGACGTTCGTTCATCTAGCACAAAGGGAACGGTTTGCAGGAGAAACTTTTACTCTGGTTTCTCTGGCTGTTTCCTAGTGCCGGTTTGAAGTTCCTGCAGTTTTCACTGTAAAACCGAGTTGGAGCTTGTACCTCCCCATATATATGTATGGAGTGGAGTTTGCCACTGAAAAGAAACTTTGTGTTCCCAACAAGCTAGGTGAAGGACGGCTTTCACACACACTTATCTCTCAGAACTGAGCATGTGGAGAGACGTTCGTTCATCTAGCACCTAGGGAACGGGTTGCAGGAGAAACTTTTACTCTGGTTTCTCAGTCTGTTTCCTAGTGCCGGTTTGAAGTTCCTGCAGTTTTCACTGTAAAACCGAGTTTGAGCTAGTCCCTCCCCATATATATGTATGGAGTGGAGTTTGCAACTGAAAAGAAACTTTGTGTTCCCAACAAGCAAGGTGAAGGACGGCTTTCACACACACTTATCTCTCAGAACTGAGCATGTGGAGAGACGTTCGTTCATCTAGCAGAAAGGGTACGGGTTGCAGTACAAACTTTTACTCTGGTTTCTCAGTCTGTTTCCTAGTGCCGGTTTGAAGTTCCTGCAGTTTACACTGTAAAACCGAGTTGGAGCTAGACCCTAACCATATATATATATGGAGTGGAGTTTGCAACAGTAAAGAAACTTTGTGTTCCCAAAAAGATAGGTGAAGGACGGCTTTCACACACACTTATCTCTCAGAACTGAGCATGTGGAGAGACTTTCGTTCATCTAGCACAAATGTAACGGGTTGCAGGGGAAACTTTTACTCTGGTTTCTCAGGCTGTTTCCTAGTGCCGGTTTGAAGTTCCTGCATTTTTCACTGTAAAACCGATTTGGGGGTAGTACCTCCCCATATATATATATGGAGTGGAGTTTGCAACTGAAAAGAAACTTTGTGTTCCCAACAAGCTAGGTGAAGGACGGCTTTCACACACACTTATCTCTCAGAACTGAGCATGTGGAGAGACGTACGTTCATCTAGCACAAAGGGAACTGGTTGCAGGAGAAACTTTTACTCTGGTTTCTCAGTCTGTTTCCTAGTGCCGGTTTGAAGTTCCTGCAGTTTTCACTGTAAAATAGAGTTGGAGCTCGTACCTCCCCATATATATGTATGGAGTGTAGTTTGCAACTGAAAAGAAACTTAGTGTTCCCAACAAGCTAGGTGAAGGACGGCTTTCACACACACTTATCTCTCAGAACTGAGCATGTGGAGAGACGTTCGTTCATCTAGCACAAAGGGAACGGGTTGCAGGGGAAACTTTTACTCTGGTTTCTCAGTCTGTTTCCTAGTGCCGGTTTGAAGTTCCTGCAGTTTTCACTGTAAAACCGAATTGGAGCTAGTACCTCCCCATATATATGTAAGGAGTGGAGTTTGCAACTGAAAAGACACTTTGTGTTCCCAACAAGCTAGGTGAAGGACGGCTTTCACACACACTTATCTCTCAGAACTGAGCATGTGGAGAGACGTTCGTTCATCTAGCACAAAAGGAACGGGTTGCAGGAGAAACTTTTACTCTGGTTTCTCAGTCTGTTTCCTAGTGCCGGATTGAAGTTCCTGCAGTTTTCACTGTAAAACCGAGTTGGAGCTAGTCCCTACCCATATATATATATGGAGTGGAGTTTGCAACTGAAAAGAAACTTTGTGTTCCCAACAAGCTAGGTGAAGGACGGCTTTCACACACACTTATCTCTCAGAACTGAGCATGTGGAGAGACGTTCGTTCATCTAGCACAAAGGGAACGGGTTGCAGGGGAAACTTTTTCTCTGGTTTCTCAGTCTGTTTCCTAGTGCCGGTTTGAAGTTCCTGCAGTTTTCACTGTAAACCCGAGTTGGAGCTAGTACCTACCCATATATAAGTAAGGAGTGGAGTTTGCAACTGAAAAGACACTTTGTGTTCCCAACAAGCTAGGTGAAGGACGGCTTTCACACACACTTATCTCTCAGAACTGAGCAGGTGGAGAGACGTTCGTTCATCTAGAACAAAAGGAACGGGTTGCAGGAGAAACTTTTACTCTGGTTTCTCAGTCTGTTTCCTAGTGCCGGTTTGAAGTTCCTGCAGTTTTCACTGTAAAACCGAGTTGGAGCTAGTCCCTACCCATATATTTATATGGAGTGGAGTTTGCAACTGAAAAGAAACTTTGTGTTCCCAACAAGCTAGGTGAAGGACGGCTTTCACACACACTTATCTCTCAGAACTGAGTATGTGGAGAGACGTTCGTTCATCTAGCACAAAATGAACGGGTTGCAGGGGAAACATTTACTCTGGTTTCTCAGTCTGTTTCCAAGTGCCGGTTTGAAGTTCCTGCAGTTTTCACTGTAAAACCGAGTTGGAGCTAGTACCTCCCCATATATATGTATGGAGTGGGGTTTGCAACTGAAAAGAAACTTTGTGTTCCCAAAAAGATAGGTGAAGGACGGCTTTCACACACACTTATCTCTCAGAACTGAGCATGTGGAGAGACTTTCGTTCATCTAGCACAATGGAAACGGGATGCAGGAGAAAATTTTACTCTGGTTTCTCAGTCTGTTTCCTAGTGCCGGTTTGAAGTTCCTGCAGTTTTCACTGTAAAACCGAGTTGGAGCTAGAACCTACCCATATATATATATGGAGTGGAGTTTGCAACTGAAAAGACACTTTGTGTTCCCAACAAGCTAGGTGAAGGACGGCTTTCACACACACTTATCTCTCAGAACTGAGCATGTGGAGAGACGTTCGTTCATCTAGAACAAAAGGAACGGGTTGCAGGAGCAACTTTTACTCTGGTTTCTCAGTCTGTTTCCTAGTGCCGGTTTGAAGTTCCTGCAGTTTTCACTGTAAAACCGAGTTGGAGCTAGTCCCTACCCATATATATATATGGAGTGGAGTTTGCAACTGAAAAGAAACTTTGTGTTCCCAACAAGCTAAGTGAAGGACGGCTTTCACACACACTTATCTCTCAGAACTGAGTATGTGGAGAGACGTTCGTTCATCTAGCACAAAAGGAACGGGTTGCAGGGAAACATTTACTCTGGTTTCTCAGTCTGTTTCCTAGTGCCGGTTTGAAGTTCCTGCAGTTTTCACTGTAAAACCGAGTTGGAGCTAGTACCTCCCCATATATATGTATGGAGTGGGGTATGCAACTGAAAAGAAACTTTGTGTTCCCAAAAATATAGGTGAAGGACGGCTTTCACACACACTTATCTCTCAGAACTGAGCATGTGGAGAGACGTTCGTTCATCTAGCACAATGGAAACGGGTTGCAGGAGAAAATTTTACTCTGGTTTCTCAGTCTGTTTCCTAGTGCCGGTGTGAAGTTCCTGCAGTTTTCACTGTAAAACCGATTTGGAGGTAGTACCTCCCCATATATATATATGGAGTGGAGTTTGCAACTGAAAAGAAACTTTGTGTTGCCAACAAGCTAGTTGAAGGACGGCTTTCACACACACTTATCTCTCAGAACTGAGCATGTTGAGAGACGTTCGTTCATCTAGCACAAAGGGAACGGGTTGCAGGGGAAACATTTACTCTGGTTTCTCAGTCTGTTTCCTAGTGCCGGTTTTAAGTTCCTGCAGTTTTCACTGTAAAACCGAGTTGGAGCTAGTAACTCCCCATATATATGTATGGAGTGGAGTTTGCATCTGAATAGAAACTTTGTGTTCCCAACAAGCTAGGTGAAGGACGGCTTTCACACACACTTATCTCTCAGAACAGAGCATGTGGAGAGACGTTCGTTCATCTAGCACAAAGGGAACGGTTTGCAGGAGAAATTTTACTCTGGTTTCTCAGTCTGTTTCCTAGTGCCGGTTAGAAATTCCTGCAGTTTTCACTGTAAAACCGAGTTGGAGCTAGTCCCTACCCATATATATATATGGAGTGGAGTTTGCAACTGAAAAGAAACTTTGTGTTCCCAAAAAGCTAGGTGAAGGACGCCTTTCACACACACTTATCTCTCAGAACTGAGCATGTGGAGAGACGTTCGTTCATCTAGCACAAAGGGAATGGGTTGCAGGAGAAACATTTACTCTGGTTTCTCAGTCTGTTTCCTAGTGCCAGTTTGAAGTTCCTGCAGCTTTCACTGTAAAACCGAGTTGGAGCTTGTAACTCCCCATATATATGTATGGAGTGGAGTTTGCAACTGTAAAGAAACTTAGTGTTCCCAACTAGCTAGGTGAAGGACGGGTTTCACACACACTTATCTCTCAGAACTGAGCATGTGGAGAGACGTTCGTTCATCTAGCACAAAGGAAACGGGTTGCAGGAGAAACTTTTACTCTGGTTTCTCAGTCTGTTTCCTAGTTCCAGTTTGAAGTTCCTGCAGTTTTCACTGTAAAACCGAGTTGGAGCTAGTCCCTACCCATATATATATATGGAGAGGTGTTTGCAACTGAAAAGAAACTTTGTGTTCCCAACAAGCTAGGTGAAGGACGGCTTTCACACACACTTATTTCTCAGAAATGAGCATGAGGATAGACGTTCGTTCATCTAGAACAAAAGGAACGGTTTGCAGGGGAAACATTTACTCTGGTTTCTCAGTCTGTTTCCTAGTGCCGGTTTGAAGTTCCTGCAGTTTTCACTGGAAAACCGAGTTGGAGCTAGTACCTCCCCATATATATGTATGGAGTGGAGTTTGCAACTGAAAAGAAACTTTGTGTTCCCAAAAAGATAGGTGAAGGACGGCTTTCACACACACTTATCTCTCAGAACTGAGCTTGTGGAGAGACTTTCGTTCATCTAGCACAAAGGGAACGGTTTGCAGGAGAAACTTTTACTCTGGATTCTCAGTCTGTTTCCTAGTGCCGGTTTGAAGTTCCTGCAGTTTTCACTGTATAACCGATTTGTAGGTAGTACCTCCCCATATATATATATGGAGTGGAGTTTGCAACTGAAAAGAAACTTTGTGTTCCCAACAAGCTAGGTGAAGGACGGCTTTCACAGACACTTATCTCTCAGAACTGAACATGTGGAGAGACGTTCGTTCATCTAGCACAAAGGGAACGGGTGGCAGGGGAAACATTTACTCTGGTTTCTCAGTCTGTTTCCTAGTGCCGGTTTGAAGTTCCTGCAGTTTTCACTGTAAAACCGAGTTGGAGCTAGTACCTCCCCATATATATGTATGGAGTGGAGTTTGCAACTGAAAAGAAACTTTGTGTTCCCAACAAGCTAGGTGAAGGACGGCTTTCACACACACTTATCTCTCAGAACTGAGCATGTGGAGAGACTTTCGTTCATCTAGCACAAAGGGAACGGTTTGCAGGAGAAATTTTACTCTGGTTTCTCAGTCTGTTTCCTAGTGCCGGTTAGAATTTCCTGCAGTTTTCACTGTAAAACCGAGTTGGAGCTAGTCCCTACCCATATATATATATGGAGTGGAGTTTGCAACTGTAAAGAAACTTTGTGTTCCCAAAAAGATAGGTGAAGGACGGCTTTCACACACACTTATCTCTCAGAACTGAGCTTGTGGAGAGACTTTCGTTCATCTAGCACAAAGGGAACGGTTTGCAGGAGAAACTTTTACTCTGGTTTCTCAGTCTGTTTCCTAGTGCCGGTTTGTAGTTCCTGCAGTTTTCACTGTATAACCGATTTGTAGGTAGTACCTCCCCATATATATATATGGAGTGGAGTTTGCAACTGAAAAGAAACTTTGTGTTCCCAACAAGCTAGGTGAAGGACGGGTTTCACACACACTTATCTCTCAGAAATGAGCATGTGGAGAGACGTTCGTTCATTTAGCACAAAGGGAATGGGTTGCAGGAGAAACTTTTACTCTGGTTTCTCAGTCTGTTTCCTAGTGCCGGTTTGAAGTTCCTGCAGTTTTCACTGTAAAACCGAGTTGGAGCTAGTAACTCCCCATATATATGTATGGAGTGGAGTTTGCAACTGAAAAGAAACTTTGTGTTCCCAACAAGCTAGGTGAAGGACGGCTTTCACACACACTTATCTCTCAGAACTGAGCATGTGGAGAGACGTTCGTTCATTTAGCACAAAGGGAATGGGTTGCAGGAGAAACTTTTACTCTGGTTTCTCAGTCTGTTTCCTAGTGCCGGTTTGAAGTTCCTGCAGTTTTCACTGTAAAACAGAGTTGGAGCTAGTAACTCCCCATATATATGTATGGAGTGGAGTTTGCAACTGAAAAGAAACTTAGTGTTCCCAACAAGCTAGGTGAAGGACGGCTTTCACACACACTTATCTCTCAGAACTGAGCATGTGGAGAGACTTTCGTCCATCTAGCACAAAGGGAACGGGTTGAAGGAAAAACTTTTACTCCGGTTTCTCAGTCTGTTTCCTAGTGCCGGTTTGAAGTTCCTGCAGTTTTCACTGTAAAACCGAGTTGGAGCTTGTCCCTACCCATATATATATATGGAGAGGTGTTTGCAACTGAAAAGAAACTTTGTGGTCCCAACAAGCTAGGTGAAGGACGGCTTTCACACACACTTATCTCTCAGAACTGAGCATGTGGAGAGACGTTCGTTCATCTAGCACAAAAGGAACGGGTTGCAGGGGAAACATTTACTCTGGTTTCTCAGTCTGTTTCCTAGTGCCGGTTTGAAGTTCCTGCAGTTTTCACTGGAAAACCGAGTTGGAGCTAGTACCTCCCCATATATATATATGGAGTGGAGTTTGCAACTGAAAAGAAACTTTGTGTTCCCAACAAGCTAGGTGAAGGACGGCTTTCACACACACTTATCTCTCAGAACTGAGCATGTGGAGAGACTTTCGTTCAACTAGCACAAATGGAACGGGTTGCAGGAGAAACTTTTACTCTGGTTTCTCAGTCTGTTTCCTAGTGCCGGTTTGAAGTTCCTGCAGTTTTCACTGTATAACCGATTTGTAGGTAGTACCTCCCCGTATATATATATGGATTGGAGTTTGCAACTGAAAAGAAACTTTGTGTTCCCAACAAGCTAGGTGAAGGACGGCTTTCACACACAATTATCTCTCAGAACTGAGCATGTGGAGAGACGTTCGTTCATCTAGCGCAAAGGGAACGGGTGGCAGGGGAAACATTTACTCTGGTTTCTCAGTCTGTTTCCTAGTGCCGGTTTAAAGTTCCTGCAGTTTTCACTGTAAAACCGAGTTGGAGCTAGTACCTCCCCATATATATGTATGGAGTAGAGTTTGCAACTGAAAAGAAACTTTGTGTTCCCAACAAGCTAGGTGAAGGACGGCTTTCACACACACTTATCTCTCAGAACTGATCATGTGGAGAGACGTTCGTTCATCTAGCACAAAGGGAACGGGTTGCAGGAGAAATTTTACTCTGGTTTCTCAGTCTGTTTCCTAGTGCCGGTTTGAAGTTCCTGCAGTTTTCACTGTAAAACCGAGTTGGAGCTAGTCCCTACCCATATATATATATGGAGAGGAGTTTGCAACTGAAAAGAAACTTTGTGTTCCCAACAAGCTAGGTGAAGGACGGGTTTCACACACACTTATCTCTCAGAACTGAGCATGTGGAGAGACGTTCGTTCATCTAGCACAAAAGGAATGGGTTGCAGGAGAAACTTTTACTCTGGTTTCTCAGTCTGTTTCCTAGTGCCGGTTTGAAGTTCCTGCAGTTTTCACTGTAAAACCGAGTTGGAGCTCGTAACTCCCCATATATATGTATGGAGTGGAGTTTGCAACTGAAAAGAAACTTAGTGTTCCCAACTAGCTAGGTGAAGGACGGCTTTCACACACACTTATCTCTCAGAACTGAGCATGTGGAGAGACCTTCGTTCATCTAGCACAAAGGGAACGGGTTGAAGGAGAAACTTTTACTCTGGTTTCTCAGTCTGTTTCCTAGTGCCGGTTTGAAGTTCCTGCAGTTTTCACTGTAAAACCGAGTTGGAGCTAGTACCTCCCCATATATATGTATGGAGTGGAGTTTGCAACTGAAAAGAAACTTTGTGTTCCCAACAAGCTAGGTGAAGGACGGCTTTCACACACACTTATCTCTCAGAACTGAGCATGTGGAGAGACGTTCGTTCATCTAGCACAAAGGGAACGGGTTGCAGGAGAAACTATTACTCTGGTTTCTCAGTCTGTTTCCTAGTGCCGGTTTGAAGTTCCTGCAGTTTTCACTGTAAAACCGAGTTGGAGCTAGTACCTCCCCATATATATATATGGAGTGGAGTTTGCAACTGAAAAGAAACTTTGTGTTCCCAACAAGCTAGGTGAAGGACGGCTTTCACACACACTTATCTCTCAGAACTGAGCATGTGGAGAGACGTTCGTTCATCTAGCACAAAGGGAACGGGTTGCAGGGAAACTTTTACTCTGGTTTCTCAGTCTGTTTCCTAGTGCCGGTTTGAAGTTCCTGCAGTTTTCACTGTAAAACCGATTTGGAGGTAGTACCTCCCCATATATATATATGGAGTGGAGTTTGCAACTGAAAAGAAACTTTGTGTTCCCAACAAGCTAGGTGAAGGACGGCTTTCACACACACTTATCTCTCAGAACTGAGCATGTGGAGAGACGTTCGTTCATCTAGCACAAAGGGAACGTTTTGCAGGAGAAACTATTACTCTGGTTTCTCAGTCTGTTTCCTAGTGCCGGTTTGAAGTTCCTGCAGTTTTCACTGTAAAACCGAGTTGGAGCTAGTACCTCCCCATATATATATATGGAGTGGAGTTTGCAACTGAAAAGAAACTTTGTGTTCCCAACAAGCTAGGTGAAGGACGGCTTTCACACACACTTATCTCTCAGAACTGAGCATGTGGAGAGACTTTCGTCCATCTAGCACAAAGGGAACGGGTTGCAGGAGAAACTTTTACTCTGGTTTCTCAGTCTGTTTCCTAGTGCCGGTTTGAAGTTCCTGCAGTTTTCACTGTAAAACCGAGTTGGAGCTTGTCCCTACCCATATATATATATGGAGAGGTGTTTGCAACTGAAAAGAAACTTTGTGTTCCAACAAGCTAGGTGAAGGACGGCTTTCACACACACTTATCTCTCAGAACTGAGCATGTGGAGAGACGTTCGTTCATCTAGCACAAAAGGAACGGGTTGCAGTGAAACATTTACTCTGGTTTCTCAGTCTGTTTCCTAGTGCCGGTTTGAAGTTCCTGCAGTTTTCACTGTAAAACCGAGTTGGAGCTAGTACCTCCCATATATATGTATGGAGTGGAGTTTGCAAGTGAAAAGAAACTTTGTGTTCCCAAAAAGATAGGTGAAGGACGGCTTTCACACACACTTATCTCTCAGAACTGAGCATGTGGAGAGACGTTCGTTCATCTAGCACAAAGGGAACGGGTTGCAGGAGAAACTTTTACTCTGGTTTCTCAGTCTGTTTCCTAGTGCCGGTTTGAAGTTCCTGCAGTTTTCACTGTAAAACCGATTTGGAGGTAGTACCTCCCCATATATATATATGGAGTGGAGTTTGCAACTGAAAAGAAACTTTGTGTTCCCAACAAGCTAGGTGAAGGACGGCTTTCACACACACTTATCTCTCAGAACTGAGCATGTGGAGAGACTTTCGTCCATCTAGCACAAAGGGAACGGTTTGCAGGAGAAATTTTACTCTGGTTTCTCAGTCTGTTTCCTAGTGCCGGTTAGAAATTCCTGCAGTTTTCACTGTAAAACCGAGTTGGAGCTAGTCCCTACCCATATATATATATGGAGTGGAGTTTGCAACTGTAAAGAAACTTTGTGTTCCCAACAAGCTAGGTGAAGGACTGGTTTCACACACACTTATCTCTCAGAACTGAGCATGTGGAGAGACGTTCGTTCATTTAGCACAAAGGGAATGGGTTGCAGGAGAAACTTTTACTCTGGTTTCTCAGTCTGTTTCCTAGTGCTGGTTTGAAGTTCCTGCAGTTTTCACTGTAAAACCGAGTTGGAGCTAGTAACTCCCCATATATATGTATGGAGTGGGGTTTGCAACTGAAAAGAAACTTAGTGTTCCCAACAAGCTAGGTGAAGGACGGCTTTCACACACACTTATCTCTCAGATCTGAGCATGTGGAGAGACTTTCGTCCATCTAGCACAAAGGGAACGGGTTGAAGTAGAAAATTTTACTCTGGTTTCTCAGTCTGTTTCCTAGTGCCGGTTTGAAGTTCCTGCAGTTTTCACTGTAAAACCGAGTTGGAGCTTGTCCCTACCCATATATATATATGGAGAGGTGTTTGCAACTGAAAAGAAACTTTGTGTTCCAACAAGCTAGGTGAAGGACGGCTTTCACACACACTTATCTCTCAGAACTGAGCATGTGGAGAGACGTTCGTTCATCTAGCACAAAAGGAAAGGGTTGCAGGGGAAACATTTACTCTGGTTTCTCAGTCTGTTTCCTAGTGCCGGTTTGAATTTCCTGCAGTTTTCACTGTAAAACCGAGTTGGAGCTAGTACCTCCCCATATATATGTATGGAGTGGAGTTTGCAACTGAAAAGAAACTTTGTGTTCCCAACAAGCTAGGTGAAGGACGGCTTTCACACACACTTATCTCTCAGAACTGAGCATGTGGAGAGACGTTCGTTCATCTAGCACAAAGGGAACGGTTGTCAGGGGAAACATTTACTCTGGTTTCTCAGTCTGTTTCCTAGTGCCGGTTTGAAGTTCCTGCAGTTTTCACTGTAAAACCGATTTGGAGCTAGTACCTCCCCATATATATGTAAGGAGTAGAGTTTGCAACTGAAAAGAAACTTTGTGTTCCCAACAAGCTAGGTGAAGGACGGCTTTCACACACACTTATCTCTCAGATCTGAGCATGTGGAGAGACGTTCGTTCATCTAGCACAAAAGGAACGGGTTGCAGGGGAAACATTTACTCTGGTTTCTCAGTCTGTTTCCTAGTGCCGGTTTGAAGTTCCTGCAGTTTTCACTGGAAAACCGAGTTGGAGCTAGTACCTCCCCATATATATGTATGGAGTGGAGTTTGCAACTGAAAAGAAACTTTGTGTTCCCAACAAGCTAGGTGAAGGACGGCTTTCACACACACTTATCTCTCAGAACTGAGCATGTGGAGAGACGTTCGTTCATCTAGCACAAAAGGAACGGGTTGCAGGGGAAACATTTACTCTGGTTTCTCAGTCTGTTTCCTAGTGCCGGTTTGAAGTTCCTGCAGTTTTCACTGGAAAACCGAGTTGGAGCTAGTACCTCCCCATATATATGTATGGAGTGGAGTTTGCAACTGAAAAGAAACTTTGTGTTCCCAACAAGCTAGGTGAAGGACGGCTTTCACACACACTTATCTCTCAGAACTGAGCATGTGGAGAGACGTTCGTTCATCTAGCACAAAGGGAACGGTTGGCAGGGGAAACATTTACTCTGGTTTCTCAGTCTGTTTCCTAGTGCCGGTTTGAAGTTCCTGCAGTTTTCACTGTAAAACCGATTTGGAGCTAGTACCTCCCCATATATATGTATGGAGTAGAGTTTGCAACTGAAAAGAAACTTTGTGTTCCCAACAAGCTAGGTGAAGGACGGCTTTCACACACACTTATCTCTCAGAACTGAGCATGTGGAGAGACGTTCGTTCATCTAGCACAAAGGGAACGGTTTGCAGGAGAAATTTTACTTTGGTTTCTCAGTCTGTTTCCTAGTGCCGGTTAGATATTCCTGCAGTTTTCACTGTAAAAACGAGTTGGAGCTAGTCCCTACCCATATATATATATGGAGTGGAGTTTGCAACTGAAAAGAAACTTTGTGTTCCCAACAAGTTAGGTGAAGGACGGGTTTCACACACACTTATCTCTCAGAACTGAGCATGTGGAGAGACGTTCGTTCATCTAGCACAAAGGGAATGGGTTGCAGGAGAAACTTTTACTCTGGTTTCTCAGTCTGTTTCCTAGTGCCGGTTTGAAGTTCCTGCAGTTTTCACTGTAAAACCGAGTTGGAGCTCGTAACTCCCCATATATATGTATGGAGTGGAGTTTGCAACTGAAAAGAAACTTAGTGTTCCCAACAAGCTAGGTGAAGGACGGCTTTCACACACACTTATCTCTCAGAACTGAGCATGTGGAGAGACGTTCGTTCATCTAGCACAAAGGGAACGGGTTGAAGGGGAAACTTTTACTCTGGTTTCTCAGTCTGTTTCCTAGTGCCGGGTTGAAGTTCCTGCAGTTTTCACTGTAAAACCGAGTTGGAGCTAGACCCTCCCCATATATATGTATGGAGTGGGGTTTGCAAGTGAAAAGAAACTTTGTGTTCCCAACAAACTATGTGACGGACGGCTTTCACACACACTTATCTCTCAGAACTGAGCATGTGGAGAGACGTTCGTTCATCTAGCACAAAGGGAACGGGTTGCAGGAGAAACTTTTACTCTGGTTTCTCAGTCTGTTTCCTAGTGCCGGTTTGAAGTTCCTGCAGTTTTCACTGTGAAACCGATTTGGAGGTAGTACCTCCCCATATATATATATGGAGTGGAGTTTGCAACTGAAAAGAAACTTTGTGTTCCCAACAAGCTAGGTGAAGGACGACTTTCACACACACTTATCTCTCAGAACTGAGCATGTGGAGAGACTTTCGTCCATCTAGCACAAAGGGAACGGTTTGCAGGAGAAATTTTACTCTGGTTTCTCAGTCTGTTTCCTAGTGCCGGTTAGATATTCCTGCAGTTTTCACTGTAAAAACGAGTTGGAGCTAGTCCCTACCCATATATATATATGGAGTGGAGTTTGCAACTGAAAAGAAACTTGTGTTCCCAACAAGCTAGGTGAAGGACGGGTTTCACACACACTTATCTCTCAGAACTGAGCATGTGGAGAGACGTTCGTTCATCTAGCACAAAGGGAATGGGTTGCAGGAGAAACTTTTACTCTGGTTTCTCAGTCTGTTTCCTAGTGCCGGTTTGAAGTTCCTGCAGTTTTCACTGTAAAACCGAGTTGGAGCTCGTAACTCCCCATATATATGTATGGAGTGGAGTTTGCAACTGAAAAGAAACTTAGTGTTCCCAACAAGCTAGGTGAAGGACGGCTTTCACACACACTTATCTCTCAGAACTGAGCATGTGGAGAGACGTTCGTTCATCTAGCACAAAGGGAACGGGTTGAAGGGGAAACTTTTACTCTGGTTTCTCAGTCTGTTTCCTAGTGCCGGTTTGAAGTTCCTGCAGTTTTCACTGTAAAACCGAGTTGGAGCTAGTCCCTCCCCATATATATGTATGGAGTGGGGTTTGCAACTGAAAAGAAACTTTGTGTTCCCAACAAGCTATGTGACGGACGGCTTTCACACACACTTATCTCTCAGAACTGAGCATGTGGAGAGACGTTCGTTCATCTAGCACAAAGGGAACGGGTTGCAGGAGAAACTTTTACTCTGGTTTCTCAGTCTGTTTCCTAGTGCCGGTTTGAAGTTCCTGCAGTTTTCACTGTAAAACCGAGTTGGAGGTAGTACCTCCCCATATATATATATGGAGTGGAGTTTGCAGCTGAAAAGAAACTTTGTGTTCCCAACAAGCTAGGTGAAGGACGGCTTTCACACACACTTATCTCTCAGAACTGAGCATGTGGAGAGACTTTCGTCCATCTAGCACAAAGGGAACGGTTTGCAGGAGAAATTTTACTCTGGTTTCTCAGTCTGTTTCCTAGTGCCGGTTAGAAATTCCTGCAGTTTTCACTGTAAAACCGAGTTGGAGCTAGTCCCTCCCCATATATATGTATGGAGTGGGGTTTGCAACTGAAAAGAAACTTTGTGTTCCCAACAAGCTAGGTGAAGGACTGGTTTCACACACACTTATCTCTCAGAACTGAGCATGTGGAGAGACGTTCGTTCATTTAGCACAAAGGGAATGGGTTGCAGGAGAAACTTTTACTCTGGTTTCTCAGTCTGTTTCCTAGTGCTGGTTTGAAGTTCCTGCAGTTTTCACTGTAAAACCGAGTTGGAGCTAGTCCCTACCCATATATATATATGGAGTGGAGTTTGCAACTGTAAAGAAACTTTGTGTTCCCAACAAGCTAGGTGAAGGACTGGTTTCACACACACTTATCTCTCAGAACTGAGCATGTGGAGAGACGTTCGTTCATTTAGCACAAAGGGAATGGGTTGCAGGAGAAACTTTTACTCTGGTTTCTCAGTCTGTTTCCTAGTGCTGGTTTGAAGTTCCTGCAGTTTTCACTGTAAAACCGAGTTGGAGCTAGTAACTCCCCATATATATGTATGGAGTGGGGTTTGCAACTGAAAAGAAACTTAGTGTTCCCAACAAGCTAGGTGAAGGACGGCTTTCACACACACTTATCTCTCAGAACTGAGCATGTGGAGAGACTTTCGTCCATCTAGCACAAAGGGAACGGGTTGCAGGGGAAACATTTACTCTGGTTTCTCAGTCTGTTTCCTAGTGCCGGTTTGAAGTTCCTGCAGTTTTCACTGTAAAACCGAGTTGGAGCTAGTACCTCCCCATATATATGTATGGAGTGGAGTTTGCAACTGAAAAGAAACTTTGTGTTCCCAACAAGCTAGGTGAAGGACGGCTTTCACACACACTTATCTCTCAGAACTGAGCATGTGGAGAGACGTTCGTTCATCTAGCACAAAGGGAACGGTTGGCAGGGGAAACATTTACTCTGGTTTCTCAGTCTGTTTCCTAGTGCCGGTTTGAAGTTCCTGCAGTTTTCACTGTAAAACCGATTTGGAGCTAGTACCTCCAAATATATATGTATGGAGTAGAGTTTGCAACTGAAAAGAAACTTTGTGTTCCCAACAAGATAGGTGAAGGACGGCTTTCACACACACTTATCTCTCAGAACTGAGCATGTGGAGAGACGTTCGTTCATCTAGCACAAAAGGAACGGGTTGCAGGGGAAACATTTACTCTGGTTTCTCAGTCTGTTTCCTAGTGCCGGTTAGAAGTTCCTGCAGTTCTCACTGGAAAACCGAGTTGGAGCTAGTACCTCCCCATATATATGTATGGAGTGGAGTTTGCAACTGAAAAGAATCTTTGTGTTCCCAACAAGCTAGGTGAAGGACGGCTTCCACACACACTTATCTCTCAGAACTGAGCATGTGGAGAGACGTTCGTTCATCTAGCACAAAAGGAACGGGTTGCAGGGGAAACATTTACTCTCGTTTCTCAGTCTGTTTCCTAGTGCCGGTTTGAAGTTCCTGCAGTTTTCACTGGAAAACCGAGTTGGTGCTAGTACCTCCCCATATATATGTATGGAGTGGAGTTTGCAACTGAAAAGAAACTTTGTGTTCCCAACAAGCTAAGTGAAGGACGGCTTTCACACACACTTATCTCTCAGAACTGAGCATGTGGAGAGACGTTCGTTCATCTAGCACAAAGGGAACGGTTGGCAGGGGAAACATTTACTCTGGTTTCTCAGTCTGTTTCCTAGTGCCGGTTTGAAGTTCCTGCAGTTTTCACTGTAAAACCGATTTGGAGCTAGTACCTCCCCATATATATGTATGGAGTAGAGTTTGCAACTGAAAAGAAACTTTGTGTTCCCAACAAGCTAGGTGAAGGACGGCTTTCACACACACTTATCTCTCAGAACTGAGCATGTGGAGAGACGTTCGTTCATCTAGCACAAAGGGAACGGTTTGCAGGAGAAATTTTACTTTGGTTTCTCAGTCTGTTTCCTAGTGCCGGTTAGATATTCCTGCAGTTTTCACTGTAAAAACGAGTTGGAGCTAGTCCCTACCCATATATATATATGGAGTGGAGTTTGCAACTGAAAAGAAACTTTGTGTTCCCAACAAGCTAGGTGAAGGACGGGTTTCACACACACTTATCTCTCAGAACTGAGCATGTGGAGAGACGTTCGTTCATCTAGCACAAAGGGAATGGGTTGCAGGAGAAACTTTTACTCTGGTTTCTCAGTCTGTTTCCTAGTGCCGGTTTGAAGTTCCTGCAGTTTTCACTGTAAAACCGAGTTGGAGCTCGTAACCCCCCATATATATGTATGGAGTGGAGTTTGCAACTGAAAAGAAACTTAGTGTTCCCAACAAGCTAGGTGAAGGACGGCTTTCACACACACTTATCTCTCAGAACTGAGCATGTGGAGAGACGTTCGTTCATCTAGCACAAAGAGAACGGGTTGAAGGGGAAACTTTTACTCTGGTTTCTCAGTCTGTTTCCTAGTGCCGGGTTGAAGTTCCTGCAGTTTTCACTGTAAAACCGAGTTGGAGCTAGTCCCTCCCCATATATATGTATGGAGTGGGGTTTGCAACTGAGAAGAAACTTTGTGTTCCCAACAAGCTATGTGACGGACGGCTTTCACACACACTTATCTCTCAGAACTGAGCATGTGGAGAGACGTTCGTTCATCTAGCACAAAGGGAACGGGTTGAAGGAGAAACTTTTACTCTGGTTTCTCAGTCTGTTTCCTAGTGCCGGTTTGAAGTTCCTGCAGTTTTCACTGTAAAACCGAGTTGGAGCTAGTACCTCCCCATATATATGTATGGAGTGGAGTTTGCAACTGAAAAGAAACTTTGTGTTCCCAACAAGCTAGGTGAAGGACGGCTTTCACACACACTTATCTCTCAGAACTGAGCATGTGGAGAGACGTTCGTTCATCTAGCACAAATGGAACGGGTTGCAGGAGAAACTATTACTCTGGTTTCTCAGTCTGTTTCCTAGTGCCGGTTTGAAGTTCCTGCAGTTTTCACTGTAAAATCGATTTGGAGGTAGTACCTCCCCATATATATATATGGAGTGGAATTTGCAACTGAAAAGAAACTTTGTGTTCCCAACAAGCTAGTTGAAGGACGGCTTTCACACACACTTATCTCTCAGAACTGAGCATGTGGAGAGACGTTCGTTCATCTAGCACAAAGGGAACGGGTGGCAGGGGAAACATTTACTCTGATTTCACAGTCTGTTTCCTGGTGCCGGTTTGAAATTCCTGCAGTTTTCACTGTAAAACCGTGTTGGAGCTTGTCCCTACCCATATATATATATGGAGAGGAGTTTGCAACTGAAAAGAAACTTTGTGTTCCCAACAAGCTAGGTGAAGGACGGGTTTCACACACACTTATCTCTCAGAACTGAGCATGTGGAGAGACGTTCGTTCATCTAGCACAAAGGGAATGGGTTTCAGGAGAAACATTTACTCTGGTTTCTCAGTCTGTTTCCTAGTGCCGGTTTGAAGTTCCTGCACTTTTCACTGTAAAACCGAGTTGGAGCTAGTAACTTCCCATATATATGTATGGAGTGGAGTTTGCAACTGAAAAGAAACTTAGTGTTCCCAACAAGCTAGGTGAATGACGGCTTTCACTCACACTTATCTCTCAGAACTGAGCATGTGGAAAGACGTTCGTTCATCTAGCACAAAGGGAATGGGTTTCAGGAGAAACTTTTACTCTGGTTTCTCAGTCTGTTTCCTAGTGTCGGTTTGAATTTCCTGCAGTTTTCACTGTAAAATCGAGTTGGAGCTAGTAACTTCCCATATATATGTATGGAGTGGAGTTTGCAACTGAAAAGAAACTTAGTGTTCCCAACAAGCTAGGTGAAGGACGGCTTTCACACACACTTATCTCTCAGAACTGAGCATGTGGAGAGACGTTCGTTCATCTAGCAAAAATGGAACGGGTTGAAGGAGAAACTTTTACTCTGGTTTCTCAGTCTGTTTCCTAGTGCCGGGTTGAAGTTCCTGCAATTTTCACTGTAAAACCGAGTTGGAGCTAGTCCCTCCCCATATATATGTATGGAGTGGGGTTTGCAACTGAAAAGAAACTTTGTGTTCCCAACAAGCTAGGTGACGGACGGCTTTCACACACACTTATCTCTCAGAACTGAGCATGTGGAGAGACATTCGTTCATCTAGCACAAAGGGAACGGGTTGAAGGAGAAACTTTTACTCTGGTTTCTCAGTCTGTTTCCTAGTGCCGGTTTGAAGTTCCTGCAGTTTTCACTGTAAAACCGAGTTGGAGCTAGTACCTCCCCATATATATATATGGAGTGGAGTTAGCAACTGAAAAGAAACTTTGTGTTCCCAACAAGCTAGGTGAAGGACGGCTTTCACACACACTTATCTCTCAGAACTGAGCATGTGGAGAGACGTTCGTTCATCTAGCACAAAGGGAACGGGTTGCAGGAGAATCTATTACTCTGGTTTCTCAGTCTGTTTCCTAGTGCCGGTTTGAAGTTCCTGCAGTTTTCACTGTAAAACCGAGTTGGATCTAGTACCTCCCCATATATATGTATGGAGTGGAGTTTGCAACTGAAAAGAAACTTTGTGTTCCCAACAAGCTAGGTGAAGGACTGCTTTCACACACACTTATCTCTCAGAACTGAGCATGTGGAGAGACGTTCGTTCATCTAGCACAAAGGGAACGGGTTGCAGGAGAAACTTTTACTCTGGTTTCTCAGTCTGTTTCCTAGTGCCGGATTGAAGTTCCTGCAGTTTTCACTGTAAAACCGATTTGGAGGTAGTACCTCCCCATAAATATATATGGAGTGGAGTTTGCAACTGAAAAGAAACTTTGTGTTCCCAACAAGCTAGGTGAAGGACGGCTTTCACACACACTTATCCCTTAGAACTGAGCATGTGGAGAGACGTTCGTTCATCTAGCACAAAGGGAACGGGTGGCAGGGGAAACATTTACTCTGATTTCTCAGTCTGTTTCCTAGTGCCGGTTTGAAGTTCCTGCAGTTTTCACTGTAAAACCGAGTTGGAGCTAGTCCCTACCCATATATATATATGGAGTGGAGTTTGCAACTGAAAAGAAACTTAGTGTTCCCAACAAGCTAGGTGAAGGACGGGTTTCACACACACTTATCTCTCAGAACTGAACATGTGGAGAGACGTTCGTTCATCTAGCACAAAGGGAATGGGTTTCAGGTGAAACTTTTACTCTGGTTTCTCAGTCTGTTTCCTAGTGCCGGTTTGAAGTTCCTGCAGTTTTTACTGTAAAACCGAGTTGGAGCTAGTAATTTCCCATATATATGTATGGAGTGGAGTTTGCAACTGAAAAGAAACTTAGTGTTCCAAACAAGCTAGGTGAAGTACGGCTTTCACACACACTTATCTCTCAGAACTGAGCATGTGGAGAGTCTTTCGTTCATCTAGCACAAAGGGAACGGGTTGCAGGGGAAACATTTACTCTGGTTTCTCATTCTGTTTCCTAGTGCCGGTTTGAAATTCCTGCAGTTTTCACTGTAAACAGTGTTGGAACTAGTACCTCCCCATATATATGTATGGAGTGGAGTTTGCAACTAAAAACAAACTTTGTGTTCCCAACAAGCTAGGTGAAGGACGGCTTTCACACACACTTATCTCTCAGAACTGAGCATGTGGAGAGTCTTTCGTTCATCTAGCACAAAGGGAACGGGTTGCAGGAGAAACTTTTACTCTGGTTTCTCAGTCTGTTTCCTAGTGCCGGTTTGAAGTTCCTGCAGTTTTCACTGTAAAACCGATTTGGAGGTAGTACCTCCCCATATATATATATGGAGTGGAGTATGCAACTGAAAAGAAACTTTGTGTTCCCAACAAGCTAGGTGAAGGACGGCTTCCACACACACTTATCTCTCACAACTGAGCATGTGGAGAGACGTTCGTTCATCTAGCACAAAGGGAACGGGTTGCAGGGAAACTTTTACTCTGGTTTCTCAGTCTGTTTCCTAGTGCCGGTTTGAAGTTCCTGCAGTTTTCACTGTAAAACAGAGTTGGAGCTAGTACCTCCCCATATATATGTATGGAGTGGAGTTTGCAACTGAAAAGAAACTTTGTGTTCCCAACAAGCTAGGTGAAGGACGGCTTTCACACACACTTATCTCTCAGAAATGAGCATGTGGAGAGACGTTCGTTCATCTAGCACAAAGGGAACGGGTTGCAGGGGAAACATTTACTCTGGTTTCTCAGTCTGTTTCCTAGTGCCGGTTTGAAGTTCCTGCCGTTTTCACTATAAAACCGTGTTGGAGCTAGGACCTCCCCATATATATGTATGGGGTGGAGTTTGCAACTAAAAAGAAACTTTGTGTTCCCAACAAGCTAGGTGAAGGACGGCTTTCACACACACTTATATCTCAGAACTGAGCATGTGGAGAGTCTTTCGTTCATCTAGCACAAAGGGAACGGGTTGCAGGAGAAACTTTTACTCTGGTTTCTCAGTCTGTTTCCTAGTGCCGGTTTGAAGTTCCTGCAGTTTTCACTGTAAAACCGATTTGGAGGTAGTACCTTCCCATATATATATATGGAGTGGAGTTTGCAACTGAAAAGAAACTTTGTGTTCCCAACAAGCTAGGTAAAGGACGGCTTTCACACACACTTATCTCTCAGAACTGAGCATGTGGAGAGACGTTCGTTCATCTAGCACAAAGGGAACGTGTGGCAGGGCAAACATTTACTCTGGATTCTCAGTCTGTTTCCTAGTGCCGGTTTGAAGTTCCTGCAGTTTTCACTGTAAAACCGAGTTGGAGCTAGTACCTCCCCATATATATGTATGGAGTGGAGTTTGCAACAGAAAAGAAACTTTGTGTTCCCAACAAGCTAGGTGAAGGACGGCTTTCACACACACTTATCTCTCAGAACTGAGCATGTGGAGAGACGTTCGTTCATCTAGCACAAAGGGAACGGGTTGCAGGGGAAACATTTACTCTGGTTTCTCAGTCTGTTTCCTAGTGCCGGTTTGAAGTTCCTGCCGTTTTCACTGTAAAACCGTGTTGGAGCTAGTACCTCCCCATATATATGTATGGAGTGGAGTTTGCAACTAAAAAGAAACTTTGTGTTCCCAACAAGCTAGGTGAAGGACGGCTTTCACACACACTTATCTCTCAGAACTGAGCATGTGGAGAGTCTTTCGTTCATCTAGCACAAAGGGAACGGGTTGCAGGAGAAACTTTTACTCTGTTTTCTCATTCTGTTTCCTAGTGCCGGTTTGAAGTTCCTGCAGTTTTCACTATAAACCGTGTTGGAACTAGTACCTCCCCATATATATGTATGGAGTGGAGTTTGCAACTAAAAAGAAACTTTGTGTTCCCAACAAGCTAGGTGAAGGACGGCTTTCACACACACTTATCTCTCAGAACTGAGCTTGTGGAGAGTCTTTCGTTCATCTAGCACAAAGGGAACGGGTTGCAGGAGAAACTTTTACTCTGGTTTCTCAGTCTGTTTCCTAGTGCCGGTTTGAAGTTCCTGCAGTTTTCACTGTAAAACCGATTTGGAGGTAGTACCTCCCCATATATATATATGGAGTGGAGTATGCAACTGAAAAGAAACTTTGTGTTCCCAACAAGCTAGGTGAAGGACGGCTTCCACACACACTTATCTCTCACAACTGAGCATGTGGAGAGACGTTCGTTCATCTAGCACAAAGGGAACGGTTTGCAGGGGAAACATTTACTCTGGTTTCTCAGTCTGTTTCCTAGTGCCGGTTTGAAGTTCCTGCAGTTTTCACTGTAAAACCGAGTTGGAGCTAGTACCTCCACTTATATATGTATGGAGTGGAGTTTGCAACTGAAAAGAAACTTTGTGTTCCCAACAAGCTATGTGAAGGAAGGCTTTCACACACACTTATCTCTCAGAACTGAGCATGTGGAGAGACGTTCGTTCATCTAGCACAAAGGGAACAGGTTGCAGGGGAAACATTTACTCTGGTTTCTCAGTCTGTTTCCTAGTGCCGGTTTGAAGTTCCTGCCGTTTTCACTGTAAATACGTGTTGGAGCTAGTACCTCCCCTTATATATGTATGGAGTGGAGTTTGCAACTAAAAAGAAACTTTGTGTTCCCAACAAGCTAGGTGAAGGACGGCTTTCACACACACTTATCTCTCAGAACTGAGCATGTGGAGAGTCTTTCGTTCATCTAGCACAAAGGGAAGTGGTTGCAGAAAAACTTTTACTCTGGTTTCTCAGTCTGTTTCCTAGTGCCGGTTTGAAGTTCCTGCAGTTTTCACTGTAAAACCGATTTGGAGTTAGTACTTCCCCATATATATATATGGAGTGGAGTTTGCAACTGAAAAGAAACTTTGTGTTCCCAACAGGCTAGGTGAAGGACGGGTTTCACACACACTTATCTCTCAGAACTGAGCATGTGGAGAGACGTTCGTTCATCTAGCACAAAGGGAACGGGTGGCAGGGGAAACATTTACTGTGGTTTCTCAGTCTGTTTCCTAGTGCCGGTTTGAAGTTCCTGCAGTTTTCACTGTAAAACCGAGTTGGAGCTAGTACCTCCCCATATATATGTATGGAGTGGAGTTTGCAACTGAAAAGTAACTTTGTGTTCCCAACAAGCTAGGTGAAGGACGGCTTTCACACACACTTATCTCTCAGAACTGAGCATGTGGAGAGACGTTCGTTCATCTAGCACAAAGGGAACGGGTTGCAGGAGAAACATTTACTCTGGTTTCTCAGTCTGTTTCCTAGTGCCGGTTTGAAGTTCCTGCAGTTTTCACTGTAAAACCGAGTTGTAGCTAATACCTACCCATATATATATATGGAGAGGTGTTTGCAACTGAAAAGAAACTTTGTGTTCCAACAAGCTTGGTGAAGGACGGATTTCACACACACTTATCTCTCAGAAATGAGCATGTGGAGAGACGTTCGTTCATCTAGCACAAAAGGAACGGGTTGCAGGGGAAACATTTACTCTGGTTTCTCAGTCTGTTTCCTAGTGCCGGTTGGAAGTTCCTGCAGTTTTCACTGTAAAACCGAGTTGGAGCTAGTACCTCCCCATATATATGTATGCAGTGGAGTTTGCAACTGAAAAGAAACTTTGTGTTCCCAACAAGCTTGGTGAAGGACGGCTTTCACACACACTTATCTCTCAGAACTGAGCATGTGGAGAGACGTTCGTTCATCTAGCACAAAGGGAACGGGTGGCAGGGGAAACATTTACTCTGGTTTCTCAGTCTGTTTCCTAGTGCCGGTTTGAAGTTCCTGCCGTTTTGACTGTAAAACCGAGTTGGAGCTAGCCCCTCCCCATATATATGTATGGAGTGGAGTTTGCAACTGAAAAGAAACTTTGTGTTCCCAACAAGCTAGGTGAAGGACGGTTTTCACACACACTTATCTCTCAGAACTGAGCATGTGGAGAGACTTTCGTTCATCTAGCACAAAGGGAACGGGTTGCAGGAGAAACTTTTACTCTGGTTTCTCAGTCTGTTTCCTAGTGCCGGTTTGAAGTTCCTGCAGTTTTCACTGTATAACCGATTTGTAGGTAGTACCTACCCATATATATATATGGAGAGGTGTGTGCAACTGAAAGAAACTTTGTGTTCCCAACAAGCTAGGTGAAGGACGGCTTTCACACACACTTATCTCTCAGAACTGAGCATGTGGAGAGACGTTCGTTCATCTAGCACAAAGGGAACGGGTGGCAGGGGAAACATTTACTCTGGTTTCTCAGTCTTTTTCCTAGTGCCGGTTTGAAGTTCCTGCAGTTTTCACTGTAAAACCGAGTTGGAGCTAGTACCTCCCCATATATATGTATGGAGTGGAGTTTGCAACTGAAAAGAAACTTTGTGTTCCCAACAAGCTAGGTGAAGGACGGCTTTCACACACACTTATCTCTCAGAACTGAGCATGTGGAGAGACGTTCGTTCATCTAGCACAAAGGGAACGGGTTGCAGGAGAAACTTTTACTCTGGTTTCTCAGTCTGTTGCCTAGTGCCGGTTTGAAGTTCCTGCAGTTTTCACTGTATAACCGATTTGGAGGTAGTACCTCCCCATATATATATATGGAGTGGAGTTTGCAACTGAAAAGAAACTTTGTGTTCCCAACAAGCTAGGTGAAGGACGGCTTTCACACACACTTATCTCTCAGAACTGAGCATGTGGAGAGACGTTCGTTCATCTAGCACAAAGGGAACGGGTGGCAGGGGAAACATTTACTCTGGTTTCTCAGTCTGTTTCCTAGTGCCGGTTTGAAGTTCCTGCAGTTTTCACTGTAAAACCGATTTGGAGCTAGTACCTCCCCATATATATGTATGGAGTGGAGTTTGCAACTGAAAAGAAACTTTGTGTTCCCAACAAGCTAGGTGAAGGACGGCTTTCACACACACTTATCTCTCAGAACTGAGCATGTGGAGAGACGTTCGTTCATCTAGCACAAAGGGAACGGTTTGCAGGAGAAATTTTACTCTGGTTTCTCAGTCTGTTTCCTAGTGCCGGTTAGAAATTCCTGCAGTTTTCACTGTAAAACCGATTTGGAGCTAGTCCCTACCCATATATATATATGGAGTGGAGTTTGCAACAGAAAAGAAACTTTGTGTTCCCAACAAGCTAGGTGAAGGACGGGTTTCACACACACTTATCTCTCAGAACTGAGCATGTGTAGAGACGTTCGTTAATCTAGCACAAATGGAACGGGTTGCAGGAGAAACTTTTACTCTGGTTTCTCAGTCTGTTTCCTAGTGCCGGTTTGAAGTTCCTGCAGTTTTCACTGTAAAACCGAGTTGGAGCTAGTACCTCCCCATATATAAGTATGGAGTGGAGTTTGCAACTGAAAAGAAACTTAGTGTTCCCAACAAGCTAGGTGAAGGACGGCTTTCACACACACTTATCTCTCAGAACTGAGCATGTGGAGAGTCGTTCGTTCATCTAGCACAAAGGGAACGGGTTGAAGGTGAAACTATTACTCTGGTTTCTCAGTCTGTTTCCTAGTGCCGGTTTGAAGTTCCTGCAGTTTTCACTGTAAAACCGAGTTGGAGCTAGTACCACCCCATATATATGTATGGAGTGGAGTTTGCAACTGAAAAGAAACTTTGTGTTCCCAACAAGCTAGGTGAAGGACGGCTTTCACACACACTTATCTCTCAGAACTGAGCATGTGGAGAGTCTTTCGTTCATCTAGCACAAAGGGAACGGGTTGCAGGAGAAACTTTTACTCTGTTTTCTCATTCTGTTTCCTAGTGCCGGTTTGAAGTTCCTGCAGTTTTCACTATAAACCGTGTTGGAACTAGTACCTCCCCATATATATGTATGGAGTGGAGTTTGCAACTAAAAAGAAACTTTGTGTTCCCAACAAGCTAGGTGAAGGACGGCTTTCACACACACTTATCTCTCAGAACTGAGCTTGTGGAGAGTCTTTCGTTCATCTAGCACAAAGGGAACGGGTTGCAGGAGAAACTTTTACTCTGGTTTCTCAGTCTGTTTCCTAGTGCCGGTTTGAAGTTCCTGCAGTTTTCACTGTAAAACCTATTTGGAGGTAGTACCTCCCCATATATATATATGGAGTGGAGTATGCAACTGAAAAGAAACTTTGTGTTCCCAACAAGCTAGGTGAAGGACGGCTTCCACACACACTTATCTCTCACAACTGAGCATGTGGAGAGACGTTCGTTCATCTAGCACAAAGGGAACGGTTTGCAGGGGAAACATTTACTCTGGTTTCTCAGTCTGTTTCCTAGTGCCGGTTTGAAGTTCCTGCAGTTTTCACTGTAAAACCGAGTTGGAGCTAGTACCTCCACTTATATATGTATGGAGTGGAGTTTGCAACTGAAAAGAAACTTTGTGTTCCCAACAAGCTATGTGAAGGAAGGCTTTCACACACACTTATCTCTCAGAACTGAGCATGTGGAGAGACGTTCGTTCATCTAGCACAAAGGGAACAGGTTGCAGGGGAAACATTTACTCTGGTTTCTCAGTCTGTTTCCTAGTGCCGGTTTGAAGTTCCTGCCGTTTTCACTGTAAATACGTGTTGGAACTAGTACCTCCCCTTATATATGTATGGAGTGGAGTTTGCAACTAAAAAGAAACTTTGTGTTCCCAACAAGCTAGGTGAAGGACGGCTTTCACACACACTTATCTCTCAGAACTGAGCATGTGGAGAGTCTTTCGTTCATCTAGCACAAAGGGAAGTGGTTGCAGAAAAACTTTTACTCTGGTTTCTCAGTCTGTTTCCTAGTGCCGGTTTGAAGTTCCTGCAGTTTTCACTGTAAAACCGATTTGGAGTTAGAACTTCCCCATATATATATATGGAGTGGAGTTTGCAACTGAAAAGAAACTTTGTGTTCCCAACAGGCTAGGTGAAGGACGGCTTTCACACACACTTATCTCTCAGAACTGAGCATGTGGAGAGACGTTCGTTCATCTAGCACAAAGGGAACGGGTGGCAGGGGAAACATTTACTGTGGTTTCTCAGTCTGTTTCCTAGTGCCGGTTTGAAGTTCCTGCAGTTTTCACTGTAAAACCGAGTTGGAGCTAGTACCTCCCCATATATATGTATGGAGTGGAGTTTGCAACTGAAAAGTAACTTTGTGTTCCCAACAAGCTAGGTGAAGGACGGCTTTCACACACACTTATCTCTCAGAACTGAGCATGTGGAGAGACGTTCGTTCATCTAGCACAAAGGGAACGGGTTGCAGGAGAAACATTTACTCTGGTTTCTCAGTCTGTTTCCTAGTGCCGGTTTGAAGTTCCTGCAGTTTTCACTGTAAAACCGAGTTGTAGCTAATACCTACCCATATATATATATGGAGAGGTGTTTGCAACTGAAAAGAAACTTTGTGTTCCAACAAGCTTGGTGAAGGACGGATTTCACACACACTTATCTCTCAGAAATGAGCATGTGGAGAGACGTTCGTTCATCTAGCACAAAAGGAACGGGTTGCAGGGGAAACATTTACTCTGGTTTCTCAGTCTGTTTCCTAGTGCCGGTTGGAAGTTCCTGCAGTTTTCACTGTAAAACCGAGTTGGAGCTAGTACCTCCCCATATATATGTATGCAGTGGAGTTTGCAACTGAAAAGAAACTTTGTGTTCCCAACAAGCTTGGTGAAGGACGGCTTTCACACACACTTATCTCTCAGAACTGAGCATGTGGAGAGACGTTCGTTCATCTAGCACAAAGGGAACGGGTGGCAGGGGAAACATTTACTCTGGTTTCTCAGTCTGTTTCCTAGTGCCGGTTTGAAGTTCCTGCCGTTTTGACTGTAAAACCGAGTTGGAGCTAGCCCCTCCCCATATATATGTATGGAGTGGAGTTTGCAACTGAAAAGAAACTTTGTGTTCCCAACAAGCTAGGTGAAGGACGGTTTTCACACACACTTATCTCTCAGAACTGAGCATGTGGAGAGACTTTCGTTCATCTAGCACAAAGGGAACGGGTTGCAGGAGAAACTTTTACTCTGGTTTCTCAGTCTGTTTCCTAGTGCCGGTTTGAAGTTCCTGCAGTTTTCACTGTATAACCGATTTGTAGGTAGTACCTACCCATATATATATATGGAGAGGTGTGTGCAACTGAAAGAAACTTTGTGTTCCCAACAAGCTAGGTGAAGGACGGCTTTCACACACACTTATCTCTCAGAACTGAGCATGTGGAGAGACGTTCGTTCATCTAGCACAAAGGGAACGGGTGGCAGGGGAAACATTTACTCTGGTTTCTCAGTCTTTTTCCTAGTGCCGGTTTGAAGTTCCTGCAGTTTTCACTGTAAAACCGAGTTGGAGCTAGTACCTCCCCATATATATGTATGGAGTGGAGTTTGCAACTGAAAAGAAACTTTGTGTTCCCAACAAGCTAGGTGAAGGACGGCTTTCACACACACTTATCTCTCAGAACTGAGCATGTGGAGAGACGTTCGTTCATCTAGCACAAAGGGAACGGGTTGCAGGAGAAACTTTTACTCTGGTTTCTCAGTCTGTTGCCTAGTGCCGGTTTGAAGTTCCTGCAGTTTTCACTGTATAACCGATTTGGAGGTAGTACCTCCCCATATATATATATGGAGTGGAGTTTGCAACTGAAAAGAAACTTTGTGTTCCCAACAAGCTAGGTGAAGGACGGCTTTCACACACACTTATCTCTCAGAACTGAGCATGTGGAGAGACGTTCGTTCATCTAGCACAAAGGGAACGGGTGGCAGGGGAAACATTTACTCTGGTTTCTCAGTCTGTTTCCTAGTGCCGGTTTGAAGTTCCTGCAGTTTTCACTGTAAAACCGATTTGGAGCTAGTACCTCCCCATATATATGTATGGAGTGGAGTTTGCAACTGAAAAGAAACTTTGTGTTCCCAACAAGCTAGGTGAAGGACGGCTTTCACACACACTTATCTCTCAGAACTGAGCATGTGGAGAGACGTTCGTTCATCTAGCACAAAGGGAACGGTTTGCAGGAGAAATTTTACTCTGGTTTCTCAGTCTGTTTCCTAGTGCCGGTTAGAAATTCCTGCAGTTTTCACTGTAAAACCGATTTGGAGCTAGTCCCTACCCATATATATATATGGAGTGGAGTTTGCAACAGAAAAGAAACTTTGTGTTCCCAACAAGCTAGGTGAAGGACGGGTTTCACACACACTTATCTCTCAGAACTGAGCATGTGTAGAGACGTTCGTTAATCTAGCACAAATGGAACGGGTTGCAGGAGAAACTTTTACTCTGGTTTCTCAGTCTGTTTCCTAGTGCCGGTTTGAAGTTCCTGCAGTTTTCACTGTAAAACCGAGTTGGAGCTAGTACCTCCCCATATATAAGTATGGAGTGGAGTTTGCAACTGAAAAGAAACTTAGTGTTCCCAACAAGCTAGGTGAAGGACGGCTTTCACACACACTTATCTCTCAGAACTGAGCATGTGGAGAGTCGTTCGTTCATCTAGCACAAAGGGAACGGGTTGAAGGTGAAACTATTACTCTGGTTTCTCAGTCTGTTTCCTAGTGCCGGTTTGAAGTTCCTGCAGTTTTCACTGTAAAACCGAGTTGGAGCTAGTACCACCCCATATATATGTATGGAGTGGAGTTTGCAACTGAAAAGAAACTTTGTGTTCCCAACAAGCTAGGTGAAGGACGGCTTTCACACACACTTATCTCTCAGAACTGAGCATGTGGAGAGACGTTCGTTCATCTAGCACAAAGGGAACGGGTTGCAGGAGAAACTTTTACTCTGGTTTCTCAGTCTGTTTCCTAGTGCCGGTTTGAAGTTCCTGCAGTTTTCACTGTAAAACCGAGTTGGAGCTAGTCCCTACCCATATATATATATGGAGAGGTGTTTGCAACTGAAAAGAAACTTTGTGTTCCCAACAAGCTAGGTGAAGGTCGGGTTTCACACACACTTATCTCTCAGAACTGAGCATGTGGAGAGACGTTCGTTCATCTAGCACAAAAGGAACGCGTTGCAGGGGAAACTTTTACTCTGGTTTCTCAGTCTGTTGCCTAGTGCCGGTATGAAGTTCCTGCAGTTTTCACTGTATAACCGATTTGGAGGTAGTACCTCCCCATTTATATATATGGAGTGGAGTTTGCAACTGAAAAGAAACTTTGTGTTCCCAACAAGCTAGGTGAAGGACGGCTTTCATACACACTTATCTCTCAGAACTGAGCATGTGGAGAGACGTTCGTTCATCTAGCACAAAGGGAACGGGTGGCAGGGGAAACATTTACTCTGGTTTCTCAGTCTGTTTCCTAGTGCCGGTTTGAAGTTCCTGCAGTTTTCACTGTAAAACCGAGTTGGAGCTAGTACCTCCCCATATATATGTATGGAGTGGAGTTTGTAACTGAAAAGAAACTTTGTGTTCCCAACAAGCTAGGTGAAGGACGGATTTCACACACACTTATCTCTCAGAACTGAGCATGTGGAGATACTTTTGTTCATCTAGCACAAAGGGAACGGGTTGCAGTAGAAACTTTTACTCTGGTTTCTCAGTCTGTTTCCTAGTGCCGGTTTGAAGTTCCTGCAGTTTTCACTGTATAACCGATTTGTAGGTAGTACCTCCCCATATATATATATGGAGAGGTGTTTGCAACTGAAAAGAAACTTTGTGTTCCCAACAAGCTAGGTGAAGGACGGCTTTCACACACACTTACCTCTCAGAACTGAGCATGTGGAGAGACGTTCGTTCATCTAGCACAAAGGGAACGGGTGGCAGGGGAAACATTTACTCTGGTTTCTCAGTCTGTTTCCTAGTGCCGGTTTGAAGTTCCTGCAGTTTTCACTGTAAAACCGAGTTGGAGCTAGTACCTCCCCATATATATGTATGGAGTGGAGTTTGCAACTGAAAAGAAACTTTGTGTTCCCAACAAGCTAGGTGAAGGACGGCTTTCACACACACTTATCTCTCAGAACTGAGCATGTGGAGAGACGTTCGTTCATCTAGCACAAAGGGAACGGTTTGCAGGAGAAATTTTACTCTGGTTTCTCAGTCTGTTTCCTAGTGCCGGTTAGAAATTCCTGCAGTTTTCACTGTAAAACCGAGTTGGAGCTAGTCCCTACCCATATATATGTATGGAGTGGAGTTTGCAACTGAAAAGAAACTTTGTGTTCCCAACAAGCTAGGTGAAGGACGGGTTTCACACACACTTATCTCTCAGAACTGAGCATGTGGAGAGACGTTCGTTCATCTAGGACAAAGGGAATGGGTTGCAGGAGAAACTTTTACTCTGGTTTCTCATTCTGTTTCCTAGTGCCGGTTTGAAGTTCCTGCAGTTTTCACTGTAAAACCGAGTTGGAGCTAGTACCTCCCCATATATATGTATGGAGTGGAGTTTGCAACTGAAAAGAAACTTAGTGTTCCCAACAAGCTAGGTGAAGGACGGCTTTCACACACACTTATCTCTCAGAACTGAGCATGTGGAGAGTCGTTCGTTCATCTAGCAAAAAGGGAACGGGTTGAAGGAGAAACTTTTACTCTGGTTTCTCAGTCTGTTTCCTAGTGCCGGTTTGAAGTTCCTGCAGTTTTCACTGTATAACCGAGTTGGAGGTAGTACCTACCCATATATATATATGGAGTGGAGTTTGCAACTGAAAAGAAACTTTGTGTTCCCAAAAAGATAGGTGAAGGACGGCTTTCACACACACTTATCTCTCAGAACTGAGCATGTGGAGAGACTTTCGTTCATCTAGCACAAAGGGAACGGGTTGCAGGAGAAACTATTACTCTGGTTTCTCAGTCTGTTGCCTAGTGCCGGTTTTAAGTTCCTGCAGTTTTCACTGTATAACCGATTTGGAGGTAGTACCTCCCCATATATATATATGGAGTGGAGTTTGCAACTGAAAAGAAACTTTGTGTTCCCAACAAGCTAGGTGAAGGACGGCTTTCACACACACTTATCTCTCAGAACTGAGCATGTGGAGAGACGTTCGTTCATCTAGCACAAAGGGAACGGGTGGCAGGGGAAACATTTACTCTGGTTTCTCAGTCTGTTTCCTAGTGCCGGTTTGAAGTTCCTGCCGTTTTCACTATAAAACCGTGTTGGATCTAGTACCTCCCCATATATATGTATGGGGTGGAGTTTGCAACTAAAAAGAAACTTTGTGTTCCCAACAAGCTAGGTGAATGACGGCTTTCACACACACTTATATCTCAGAACTGAGCATGTGGAGAGTCTTTCGTTCATCTAGCACAAAGGGAACGGGTTGCAGGAGAAACTTTTACTCTGGTTTCTCAGTCTGTTTCCTATTGCCGGTTTGAAGTTCCTGCAGTTTTCACTGTAAAACCGATTTGGAGGTAGTACCTCCCCATATATATATATGGAGTGGAGTTTGCAACTGAAAAGAAACTTTGTGTTCCCAACAAGCTAGGTAAAGGACGGCTTTCACACACACTTATCTCTCAGAACTGAGCATGTGGAGAGACGTTCGTTCATCTAGCACAAAGGGAACGGGTTGCAGGGGAAACATTTAATCTGGTTTCTCAGTCTGTTTCCTAGTGCCGGTTTGAAGTTCCTGCCGTTTTCACTGTAAAACCGTGTTGGAGCTAGTACCTCCCCATATATATGTATGGAGTGGAGTTTGCAACTAAAAAGAAACTTTGTGTTCCCAACAAGCTAGGTGAAGTACGGCTTTCACACACACTTATCTCTCAGAACTGAGCAAGTGGAGAGTCTTTCGTTCATCTAGCACAAAGGGAACGGGTTGCAGGAGAAACTTTTACTCTGGTTTCTCATTCTGTTTCCTAGTGCCGGTTTGAAATTCCTGCAGTTTTCACTGTAAACCGTGTTGGAACTAGTACCTCCCCATATATATGTATGGAGTGGAGTTTGCAACTAAAAAGAAACTTTGTGTTCCCAACAAGCTAGGTGAAGGACGGCTTTCACACACACTTATCTCTCAGAACTGAGCATGTGGAGAGTCTTTCGTTCATCTAGCACAAAGGGAACGGGTTGCAGGAGAAATTTTTACTCTGGTTTCTCAGTCTGTTTCCTAGTGCCGGTTTGAAGTTCCTGCAGTTTTCACTGTAAAACCGATTTGGAGGTAGTACCACCCCATATATATATATGGAGTGGAGTAAGCAACTGAAAAGAAACTTTGTGTTCCCAACAAGCTAGGTGAAGGACGGCTTCCACACACACTTATCTCTCACAACTGAGCATGTGGAGAGACGTTCGTTCATCTAGCACAAAGGGAACGGGTTGCAGGGAAACTTTTACTCTGGTTTCTCAGTCTGTTTCCTAGTGCCGGTTTGAAGTTCCTGCAGTTTTCACTGTAAAACAGAGTTGGAGCTAGTACCTCCCCATATATATGTATGGAGTGGAGTTTGCAACTGAAAAGAAACTTTGTGTTCCCAACAAGCTAGGTGAAGGACGGCTTTCACACACACTTATCTCTCAGAAATGAGCATGTGGAGAGACGTTCGTTCATCTAGCACAAAGGGAACGGGTTGCAGGGGAAACATTTACTCTGGTTTCTCAGTCTGTTTCCTAGTGCCGGTTTGAAGTTCCTGCCGTTTTCACTATAAAACCGTGTTGGAGCTAGTACCTCCCCATATATATGTATGGGGTGGAGTTTGCAATTAAAAAGAAACTTTGTGTTCCCAACAAGCTAGGTGAATGACGGCTTTCACACACACTTATATCTCAGAACTGAGCATGTGGAGAGACGTTCGTTCATCTAGCACAAAGGGAACGGGTTGCAGGAGAAACTTTTACTCTGGTTTCTCAGTCTGTTTCCTAGTGCCGGTTTGAAGTTCCTGCAGTTTTCACTGTAAAACCGATTTGGAGGTAGTACCTTCCCATATATATATATGGAGTGGAGTTTGCAACTGAAAAGAAACTTTGTGTTCCCAACAAGCTAGGTAAAGTACGGCTTTCACACACACTTATCTCTCAGAACTGAGCATGTGGAGAGACGTTCGTTCATCTAGCACAAAGGGAACGTGTGGCAGGGCAAACATTTACTCTGGATTCTCAGTCTGTTTCCTAGTGCCGGTTTGAAGTTCCTGCAGTTTTCACTGTAAAACCGAGTTGGAGCTAGTACCTCCCCATATATATGTATGGAGTGGAGTTTGCAACAGAAAAGAAACTTTGTGTTCCCAACAAGCTAGGTGAAGGACGGCTTCCACACACACTTATCTCTCACAACTGAGCATGTGGAGAGACGTTCGTTCATCTAGCACAAAGGGAACGGGTTGCAGGGGAAACATTTACTCTGGTTTCTCAGTCTGTTTCCTAGTGCCGGTTTGAAGTTCCTGCAGTTTTCACTGTAAAACCGAGTTGGAGCTAGTACCTCCACATATATATGTATGGAGTGGAGTTTGCAACTGAAAAGAAACTTTGTGTTCCCAACAAGCTAGGTGAAGGACGGCTTTCACACACACTTATCTCTCAGAACTGAGCATGTGGAGAGACGTTCGTTCATCTAGCACAAAGGGAACGGTTTGCAGGAGAAATTTTACTCTGGTTTCTCAGTCTGTTTCCTAGTGCCGGTTAGAAATTCCTGCAGTTTTCACTGTAAAACCGATTTGGAGCTAGTCCCTACCCATATATATATATGGAGTGGAGTTTGCAACAGAAAAGAAACTTTGTGTTCCCAACAAGCTAGGTGAAGGACGGGTTTCACACACACTTATCTCTCAGAACTGAGCATGTGTAGAGACGTTCGTTAATCTAGCACAAATGGAACGGGTTGCAGGAGAAACTTTTACTCTGGTTTCTCAGTCTGTTTCCTAGTGCCGGTTTGAAGTTCCTGCAGTTTTCACTGTAAAACCGAGTTGGAGCTAGTACCTCCCCATATATAAGTATGGAGTGGAGTTTGCAACTGAAAAGAAACTTAGTGTTCCCAACAAGCTAGGTGAAGGACGGCTTTCACACACACTTATCTCTCAGAACTGAGCATGTGGAGAGTCGTTCGTTCATCTAGCACAAAGGGAACGGGTTGAAGGTGAAACTATTACTCTGGTTTCTCAGTCTGTTTCCTAGTGCCGGTTTGAAGTTCCTGCAGTTTTCACTGTAAAACCGAGTTGGAGCTAGTACCACCCCATATATATGTATGGAGTGGAGTTTGCAACTGAAAAGAAACTTTGTGTTCCCAACAAGCTAGGTGAAGGACGGCTTTCACACACACTTATCTCTCAGAACTGAGCATGTGGAGAGACGTTCGTTCATCTAGCACAAAGGGAACGGGTTGCAGGAGAAACTTTTACTCTGGTTTCTCAGTCTGTTTCCTAGTGCCGGTTTGAAGTTCCTGCAGTTTTCACTGTAAAACCGAGTTGGAGCTAGTCCCTACCCATATATATATATGGAGAGGTGTTTGCAACTGAAAAGAAACTTTGTGTTCCCAACAAGCTAGGTGAAGGTCGGGTTTCACACACACTTATCTCTCAGAACTGAGCATGTGGAGAGACGTTCGTTCATCTAGCACAAAAGGAACGCGTTGCAGGGGAAACTTTTACTCTGGTTTCTCAGTCTGTTGCCTAGTGCCGGTATGAAGTTCCTGCAGTTTTCACTGTATAACCGATTTGGAGGTAGTACCTCCCCATATATATATATGGAGTGGAGTTTGCAACTGAAAAGAAACTTTGTGTTCCCAACAAGCTAGGTGAAGGACGGCTTTCATACACACTTATCTCTCAGAACTGAGCATGTGGAGAGACGTTCGTTCATCTAGCACAAAGGGAACGGGTGGCAGGGGAAACATTTACTCTGGTTTCTCAGTCTGTTTCCTAGTGCCGGTTTGAAGTTCCTGCAGTTTTCACTGTAAAACCGAGTTGGAGCTAGTACCTCCCCATATATATGTATGGAGTGGAGTTTGTAACTGAAAAGAAACTTTGTGTTCCCAACAAGCTAGGTGAAGGACGGATTTCACACACACTTATCTCTCAGAACTGAGCATGTGGAGATACTTTTGTTCATCTAGCACAAAGGGAACGGGTTGCAGTAGAAACTTTTACTCTGGTTTCTCAGTCTGTTTCCTAGTGCCGGTTTGAAGTTCCTGCAGTTTTCACTGTATAACCGATTTGTAGGTAGTACCTCCCCATATATATATATGGAGAGGTGTTTGCAACTGAAAAGAAACTTTGTGTTCCCAACAAGCTAGGTGAAGGACGGCTTTCACACACACTTACCTCTCAGAACTGAGCATGTGGAGAGACGTTCGTTCATCTAGCACAAAGGGAACGGGTGGCAGGGGAAACATTTACTCTGGTTTCTCAGTCTGTTTCCTAGTGCCGGTTTGAAGTTCCTGCAGTTTTCACTGTAAAACCGAGTTGGAGCTAGTACCTCCCCATATATATGTATGGAGTGGAGTTTGCAACTGAAAAGAAACTTTGTGTTCCCAACAAGCTAGGTGAAGGACGGCTTTCACACACACTTATCTCTCAGAACTGAGCATGTGGAGAGACGTTCGTTCATCTAGCACAAAGGGAACGGTTTGCAGGAGAAATTTTACTCTGGTTTCTCAGTCTGTTTCCTAGTGCCGGTTAGAAATTCCTGCAGTTTTCACTGTAAAACCGAGTTGGAGCTAGTCCCTACCCATATATATGTATGGAGTGGAGTTTGCAACTGAAAAGAAACTTTGTGTTCCCAACAAGCTAGGTGAAGGACGGGTTTCACACACACTTATCTCTCAGAACTGAGCATGTGGAGAGACGTTCGTTCATCTAGGACAAAGGGAATGGGTTGCAGGAGAAACTTTTACTCTGGTTTCTCATTCTGTTTCCTAGTGCCGGTTTGAAGTTCCTGCAGTTTTCACTGTAAAACCGAGTTGGAGCTAGTACCTCCCCATATATATGTATGGAGTGGAGTTTGCAACTGAAAAGAAACTTAGTGTTCCCAACAAGCTAGGTGAAGGACGGCTTTCACACACACTTATCTCTCAGAACTGAGCATGTGGAGAGTCGTTCGTTCATCTAGCAAAAAGGGAACGGGTTGAAGGAGAAACTTTTACTCTGGTTTCTCAGTCTGTTTCCTAGTGCCGGTTTGAAGTTCCTGCAGTTTTCACTGTATAACCGAGTTGGAGGTAGTACCTACCCATATATATATATGGAGTGGAGTTTGCAACTGAAAAGAAACTTTGTGTTCCCAAAAAGATAGGTGAAGGACGGCTTTCACACACACTTATCTCTCAGAACTGAGCATGTGGAGAGACTTTCGTTCATCTAGCACAAAGGGAACGGGTTGCAGGAGAAACTATTACTCTGGTTTCTCAGTCTGTTGCCTAGTGCCGGTTTTAAGTTCCTGCAGTTTTCACTGTATAACCGATTTGGAGGTAGTACCTCCCCATATATATATATGGAGTGGAGTTTGCAACTGAAAAGAAACTTTGTGTTCCCAACAAGCTAGGTGAAGGACGGCTTTCACACACACTTATCTCTCAGAACTGAGCATGTGGAGAGACGTTCGTTCATCTAGCACAAAGGGAACGGGTGGCAGGGGAAACATTTACTCTGGTTTCTCAGTCTGTTTCCTAGTGCCGGTTTGAAGTTCCTGCCGTTTTCACTATAAAACCGTGTTGGATCTAGTACCTCCCCATATATATGTATGGGGTGGAGTTTGCAACTAAAAAGAAACTTTGTGTTCCCAACAAGCTAGGTGAATGACGGCTTTCACACACACTTATATCTCAGAACTGAGCATGTGGAGAGTCTTTCGTTCATCTAGCACAAAGGGAACGGGTTGCAGGAGAAACTTTTACTCTGGTTTCTCAGTCTGTTTCCTAGTGCCGGTTTGAAGTTCCTGCAGTTTTCACTGTAAAACCGATTTGGAGGTAGTACCTCCCCATATATATATATGGAGTGGAGTTTGCAACTGAAAAGAAACTTTGTGTTCCCAACAAGCTAGGTAAAGGACGGCTTTCACACACACTTATCTCTCAGAACTGAGCATGTGGAGAGACGTTCGTTCATCTAGCACAAAGGGAACGGGTTGCAGGGGAAACATTTAATCTGGTTTCTCAGTCTGTTTCCTAGTGCCGGTTTGAAGTTCCTGCCGTTTTCACTGTAAAACCGTGTTGGAGCTAGTACCTCCCCATATATATGTATGGAGTGGAGTTTGCAACTAAAAAGAAACTTTGTGTTCCCAACAAGCTAGGTGAAGTACGGCTTTCACACACACTTATCTCTCAGAACTGAGCAAGTGGAGAGTCTTTCGTTCATCTAGCACAAAGGGAACGGGTTGCAGGAGAAACTTTTACTCTGGTTTCTCATTCTGTTTCCTAGTGCCGGTTTGAAATTCCTGCAGTTTTCACTGTAAACCGTGTTGGAACTAGTACCTCCCCATATATATGTATGGAGTGGAGTTTGCAACTAAAAAGAAACTTTGTGTTCCCAACAAGCTAGGTGAAGGACGGCTTTCACACACACTTATCTCTCAGAACTGAGCATGTGGAGAGTCTTTCGTTCATCTAGCACAAAGGGAACGGGTTGCAGGAGAAATTTTTACTCTGGTTTCTCAGTCTGTTTCCTAGTGCCGGTTTGAAGTTCCTGCAGTTTTCACTGTAAAACCGATTTGGAGGTAGTACCACCCCATATATATATATGGAGTGGAGTAAGCAACTGAAAAGAAACTTTGTGTTCCCAACAAGCTAGGTGAAGGACGGCTTCCACACACACTTATCTCTCACAACTGAGCATGTGGAGAGACGTTCGTTCATCTAGCACAAAGGGAACGGGTTGCAGGGAAACTTTTACTCTGGTTTCTCAGTCTGTTTCCTAGTGCCGGTTTGAAGTTCCTGCAGTTTTCACTGTAAAACAGAGTTGGAGCTAGTACCTCCCCATATATATGTATGGAGTGGAGTTTGCAACTGAAAAGAAACTTTGTGTTCCCAACAAGCTAGGTGAAGGACGGCTTTCACACACACTTATCTCTCAGAAATGAGCATGTGGAGAGACGTTCGTTCATCTAGCACAAAGGGAACGGGTTGCAGGGGAAACATTTACTCTGGTTTCTCAGTCTGTTTCCTAGTGCCGGTTTGAAGTTCCTGCCGTTTTCACTATAAAACCGTGTTGGAGCTAGTACCTCCCCATATATATGTATGGGGTGGAGTTTGCAATTAAAAAGAAACTTTGTGTTCCCAACAAGCTAGGTGAATGACGGCTTTCACACACACTTATATCTCAGAACTGAGCATGTGGAGAGACGTTCGTTCATCTAGCACAAAGGGAACGGGTTGCAGGAGAAACTTTTACTCTGGTTTCTCAGTCTGTTTCCTAGTGCCGGTTTGAAGTTCCTGCAGTTTTCACTGTAAAACCGATTTGGAGGTAGTACCTTCCCATATATATATATGGAGTGGAGTTTGCAACTGAAAAGAAACTTTGTGTTCCCAACAAGCTAGGTAAAGTACGGCTTTCACACACACTTATCTCTCAGAACTGAGCATGTGGAGAGACGTTCGTTCATCTAGCACAAAGGGAACGTGTGGCAGGGCAAACATTTACTCTGGATTCTCAGTCTGTTTCCTAGTGCCGGTTTGAAGTTCCTGCAGTTTTCACTGTAAAACCGAGTTGGAGCTAGTACCTCCCCATATATATGTATGGAGTGGAGTTTGCAACAGAAAAGAAACTTTGTGTTCCCAACAAGCTAGGTGAAGGACGGCTTCCACACACACTTATCTCTCACAACTGAGCATGTGGAGAGACGTTCGTTCATCTAGCACAAAGGGAACGGGTTGCAGGGGAAACATTTACTCTGGTTTCTCAGTCTGTTTCCTAGTGCCGGTTTGAAGTTCCTGCAGTTTTCACTGTAAAACCGAGTTGGAGCTAGTACCTCCACATATATATGTATGGAGTGGAGTTTGCAACTGAAAAGAAACTTTGTGTTCCCAACAAGCTAGGTGAAGGACGGCTTTCACACACACTTATCTCTCAGAACTGAGCATGTGGAGAGACGTTCGTTCATCTAGCACAAAGGGAACAGGTTGCAGGGGAAACATTTACTCTGGTTTCTCAGTCTGTTTCCTAGTGCCGGTTTGAAGTTCCTGCCGTTTTCACTGTAAATACGTGTTGGAGCTAGTACCTCCCCTTATATATGTATGGAGTGGAGTTTGCAAATAAAAAGAAACTTTGTGTTCCCAACAAGCTAGGTGAAGGACGGCTTTCACACACACTTATCTCTCAGAACTGAGCATGTGGAGAGTCTTTCGTTCATCTAGCACAAAGGGAAGGGGTTGCAGGAGAAACTTTTACTCTGGTTTCTCAGTCTGTTTCCTAGTGCCGGTTTGAAGTTCCTGCAGTTTTCACTGTAAAACCGATTTGGAGTTAGTACTTCCCCATATATATATATGGAGTGGAGTTTGCAACTGAAAAGAAACTTTGTGTTCCCAACAAGCTAGGTGAAGGACGGCTTTCACACACACTTATCTCTCAGAACAGAGCATGTGGAGAGACGTTCGTTCATCTAGCACAAAGGGAACGGGTGGCAGGGGAAACATTTACTGTGGTTTCTCAGTCTGTTTCCTAGTGCCGGTTTGAAGTTCCTGCAGTTTTCACTGTAAAACAGAGTTGGAGCTAGTACCTCCCCATATATATGTATGGAGTGGAGTTTGCAACTGAAAAGTAACTTTGTGTTCCCAACAAGCTAGGTGAAGGACGGCTTTCACACACACTTATCTCTCAGAACTGAGCATGTGGAGAGACGTTCGTTCATCTAGCACAAAGGGAACGGGTTGCAGGAGAAACATTTACTCTGGTTTCTCAGTCTGTTTCCTAGTGCCGGTTTGAAGTTCCTGCAGTTTTCACTGTAAAACCGAGTTGTAGCTAATACCTACCCATATATATATATATGGAGAGGTGTTTGCAACTGAAAAGAAACTTTGTGTTCCAACAAGCTTGGTGAAGGACGGATTTCACACACACTTATCTCTCAGAAATGAGCATGTGGAGAGACGTTCGTTCATCTAGCACAAAAGGAACGGGTTGCAGGGGAAACATTTACTCTGGTTTCTCAGTCTGTTTCCTAGTGCCGGTTTGAAGTTCCTGCAGTTTTCACTGTAAAACCGAGTTGGAGCTAGTACCTCCCCATATATATGTATGGAGTGGAGTTTGCAACTGAAAAGAAACTTTGTGTTCCCAACAAGCTTGGTGAAGGACGGGTTTCACACACACTTATCTCTCAGAACTGAGCATGTGGAGAGACGTTCGTTCATCTAGTACAAAGGGAACGGGTGGCAGGGGAAACATTTACTCTGGTTTCTCAGTCTGTTTCCTAGTGCCGGTTTGACGTTCCTGCAGTTTTCACTGTAAAACCGAGTTGGAGCTAGCCCCTCCCCATATATATGTATGGAGTGGAGTTTGCAACTGAAAAGAAACTTTGTGTTCCCAACAAGCTAGGTGAAGGACGGCTTTCACACACACTTATCTCTCAGAACTGAGCATGTGGAGAGACTTTCGTTCATCTAGCACAAAGGGAACGGGTTGCAGGAGAAACTTTTACTCTGGTTTCTCAGTCTGTTTCCTAGTGCCGGTTTGAAGTTCCTGCAGTTTTCACTGTAAAACCGATTTGTAGGTAGTACCTCCCCATATATATATATGGAGAGGTGTTTGCAACTGAAAGAAACTTTGTGTTCCCAACATGCTAGGTGAAGGACGGCTTTCACACACACTTATCTCTCAGAACTGAGCATGTGGAGAGACGTTCGTTCATCTAGCACAAAGGGAACGGTTTGCAGGAGAAATTTTACTCTGGTTTCTCAGTCTGTTTCCTAGTGCCGGTTAGAAATTCCTGCAGTTTTCACTGTAAAACCGATTTGGAGCTAGTCCCTACCCATATATATATATGGAGTGGAGTTTGCAACAGAAAAGAATCTTTGTGTTCCCAACAAGCTAGGTGAAGGACGGGTTTCACACACACTTATCTCTCAGAACTGAGCATGTGTAGAGACGTTCGTTAATCTAGCACAAATGGAACGGGTTGCAGGAGAAACTTTTACTCTGGTTTCTCAGTCTGTTTCCTAGTGCCGGTTTGAAGTTCCTGCAGTTTTCACTGTAAAACCGAGTTGGAGCTAGTCCCTACCCATATATATATATGGAGAGGTGTTTGCAACTGAAAAGAAACTTTGTGTTCCCAAAAAGCTAGGTGAAGGTCGGGTTTCACACACACTTATCTCTCAGAACTGAGCATGTGGAGAGACGTTCGTTCATCTAGCACAAAAGGAACGCGTTGCAGGGGAAACTTTTACTCTGGTTTCTCAGTCTGTTGCCTAGTGCCGGTATGAAGTTCCTGCAGTTTTCACTGTATAACCGATTTGGAGGTAGTACCTCCCCATATATATATATGGAGTGGAGTTTGCAACTGAAAAGAAACTTTGTGTTCCCAACAAGCTAGGTGAAGGACGGCTTTCATACACACTTATCTCTCAGAACTGAGCATGTGGAGAGACGTTCGTTCATCTAGCACAAAGGGAACGGGTGGCAGGGGAAACAATTACTCTGGTTTCTCAGTCTGTTTACTAGTGCCGGTTTGAAGTTCCTGCAGTTTTCACTGTAAAACCGAGTTGGAGCTAGTACCTTCCCGTATATATGTATGGAGTGGAGTTTGCAACTGAAAAGAAACTTTGTGTTCCCAACAAGCTAGGTGAAGGACGGATTTCACACACACTTATCTCTCAGAACTGAGCATGTGGAGAGACGTTCGTTCATCTAGCACAAAGGGAACGGTTTGCAGGAGAAATTTTACTCTGGTTTCTCAGTCTGTTTCCTAGTGCCGGTTAGAAATTCCTGCAGATTTCACTGTAAAACCGAGTTGGAGCTAGTCCCTACCCATATATATATATGGAGAGGTGTTTGCAACTGAAAAGAAACTTTGTGTTCCCAACAAGCTAGGTGAAGGACGGCTTTCACACACACTTACCTCTCAGAACTGAGCATGTGGAGAGACGTTCGTTCATCTAGCACAAAGGGAACGGGTGGCAGGGGAAACATTTACTCTGGTTTCTCAGTCTGTTTCCTAGTGCCGGTTTGAAGTTCCTGCAGTTTTCCCTGTAAAACCGAGTTGGAGTTAGTACCTCCCCATATATATGTATGGAGTGGAGTTTGCAACTGAAAAGAAACTTTGTGTTCCCAACAAGCTAGGTGAAGGACGGCTTTCACACACACTTATCTCTCAGAACTGAGCATGTGGAGAGACGTTCGTTCATCTAGCACAAAGGGAACGGTTTGCAGGAGAAATTTTACTCTGGTTTCTCAGTCTGTTTCCTAGTGCCGGTTAGAAATTCCTGCAGTTTTCACTGTAAAACCGAGTTGGAGCTAGTCCCTACCCATATATATGTATGGAGTGGAGTTTGCAACTGAAAAGAAACTTTGTGTTCCCAACAAGCTAGGTGAAGGACGGGATTCACACACACTTATCTCTCAGAACTGAGCATGTGGAGAGACGTTCGTTCATCTAGCACAAAGGGAATGGGTTGCAGGAGAAACTTTTACTCTGGTTTCTCATTCTGTTTCCTAGTGCCGGTTTGAAGTTCCTGCAGTTTTCACTGTAAAACCGAGTTGGAGCTAGTACCTCCCCATATATATGTATGGAGTGGAGTTTGCAACTGAAAAGAAACTTAGTGTTCCCAACAAGCTAGGTGAAGGACGGCTTTCACACACACTTATCTCTCAGAACTGAGCATGTGGAGAGTCGTTCGTTCATCTAGCAAAAAGGGAACGGGTTGAAGGAGAAACTTTTACTCTGGTTTCTCAGTCTGTTTCCTAGTGCCGGTTTGAAGTTCCTGCAGTTTTCACTGTATAACCGAGTTGGAGGTAGTACCTACCCATATATATATATGGAGTGGAGTTTGCAACTGAAAAGAAACTTTGTGTTCCCAAAAAGATAGGTGAAGGACGGCTTTCACACACACTTATCTCTCAGAACTGAGCATGTGGAGAGACTTCGTTCATCTAGCACAAAGGGAACGGGTTGCAGGAGAAACTATTACTCTGGTTTCTCAGTCTGTTTCCTAGTGCCGGTTTGAAGTTCCTGCAGTTTTCACTGTAAAACCGAGTTGGAGGTAGTACCTCCCCATATATATATATGGAGTGGAGTTTGCAACTGAAAAGAAACTTTGTGTTCCCAACAAGCTAGGTGAAGGACGGCTTTCACACACACTTATCTCTCAGAACTGAGCATGTGGAGAGACGTTCGTTCATCTAGCACAAATGGAACGGGTGGCAGGGGAAACATTTACTCTGGTTTCTCAGTCTGTTTCCTAGTGCCGGTTTGAAGTTCCTGCAGTTTTCACTGTAAAACCGAGTTGGATCTAGTACCTGCCCATATATATGTATGGAGTGGAGTTTGCAACTGAAAAGAAACTTTGTGTTCCCAACAAGCTAGGTGAAGGCGGCTTTCACACACACTTATCTCTCAGAACTGAGCATGTGGAGAGACGTTCGTTCATCTAGCACAAAGGGAACCGTTTGCAGGAGAAATTTTACTCTGGTTTCTCAGTCTGTTTCCTAGTGCCGGTTTGAAGTTCCTGCAGTTTTCACTGTAAAACCGAGTTGGAGCTAGTCCCTACCCATATATATATATGGAGTGGAGTTTGCAACTGAAAAGAAACTTTGTGTTCCCAACAAGCTAGGTGAAGGACGGGTTTCACACACACTTATCTCTCAGAACTGAGCATGTGGAGAGACGTTCGTTCATCTAGCACAAAGGGAATGTGTTGCAGGAGAAACTTTTACTCTGGTTTCTCAGTCTGTTTCCTAGTGCCGGTTTGAAGTTCCTGCAGTTTTCACTGTAAAACCGAGTTTGAGCTAGTACCTCCCCATATATAAGTATGGAGTGGAGTTTGCAACTGAAAAGAAACTTAGTGTTCCCAACAAGCTAGGTGAAGGACGGCTTTCACACACACTTATCTCTCAGAACTGAGCATGTGGAGAGTCGTTCGTTCATCTAGCACAAAGGGAACGGGTTGAAGGAGAAACTTTTACTCTGGTTTCTCAGTCTGTTTCCTAGTGCCGGTTTGAAGTTCCTGCAGTTTTCACTGTAAAACCGAGTTGGCGCTAGTAACTCCCCATATATATGTATGGAGTGGAGTTTGCAACTGAAAAGAAACTTTGTGTTCCCAACAAGCTAGGTGAAGGACGGCTTTCACACACACTTATCTCTCAGAACTGAGCATGTGGAGAGACCTTCGTTCATCTAGCACAAAGGGAACGGGTTGCAGGAGAAACTTTTACTCTGGTTTCTCAGTCTGTTTCCTAGTGCCGGTTTGAAGTTCCTGCAGTTTTCACTGTAAAACCGAGTTGGAGCTAGTCCCTACCCATATATATATATGGAGAGGTGTTTGCAACTGAAAAGAAACTTTGTGTTCCCAACAAGCTAGGTGAAGTTCGGGTTTCACACACACTTATCTCTCAGAACTGAGCATGTGGAGAGACGTTCGTTCATCTAGCACAAAAGGAACGCGTTGCAGGGGAAACATTTACTCTGGTTTCTCAGTCTGTTTCCTAGTGCCGGTTTGAAGTTCCTGCAGTTTTCACTGTAAAACCGAGTTGGAGCTAGTACCTCCCCATATATATGTATGGTGTGGAGTTTGCAACTGAAAAGAAACTTTGTGTTCCCAAAAAGATAGGTGAAAGACGGCTTTCACACACACTTATCTCTCAGAACTGAGCATGTGGAGAGACTTTCGTTCATCTAGCACAAAGGGAACGGGTTGCAGGGGAAACTTTTACTCTGGTTTCTCAGTCTGTTGCCTAGTGCCGGTTTGAAGTTAATGCAGTTTTCACTGTATAACCGATTTGGAGGTAGTACCTCCCCATATATATATATGGAGTGGAGTTTGCAACTGAAAAGAAACTTTGTGTTCCCAACATGCTAGGTGAAGGACGGCTTTCACACACACTTATCTCTCAGAACTGAGCATGTGGAGAGTTGTTCGTTCATCTAGCACAAAGGGAACGGGTGGCAGGGGAAACATTTACTCTGGTTTCTCAGTCTGTTTCCTAGTGCCGGTTTGAAGTTCCTGCAGTTTTCACTGTAAAACCGAGTTGGATCTAGTACCTCCCCATATATATGTATGGAGTGGAGTTTGCAACTGAAAAGAAACTTTGTGTTCCCAACAAGCTAGGTGAAGGCTGCTTTCACACACACTTATCTCTCAGAACTGAGCATGTGGATAGACGTTCGTTCATCTAGCACAAAGGGAACGGTATTCAGGAGAAATTTTACTCTGGTTTCTCAGTCTGTTTCCTAGTGCCGGTTAGAAATTCCTGCAGTTTTCACTGTAAAACCGAGTTGGAGCTAGTCCCTACCCATATATATATATGGAGTGGAGTTTGCAACTGAAAAGAAACTTTGTGTTCCCAACAAGCTAGGTGAAGGACGGGTTTCACACACACTTATCTCTCAGAACTGAGCATGTGGAGAGACGTTCGTTCATCTAGCACAAAGGGAATGGGTTGCAGGAGAAACTTTTACTCTGGTTTCTCAGTCTGTTTCCTAGTGCCGGTTTCAAGTTCCTGCAGTTTTCACTGTAAAACCGAGTTGGAGCTAGTACCTCCCCATATATATGTATGGAGTGGAGTTTGCAACTGAAAAGAAACTTAGTGTTCCCAACAAGCTATGTGAAGGACGGATTTCACACACACTTATCTCTCAGAACTGAGCATGTGGAGAGTCGTTCGTTCATCTAGCACAAAGGGAACGGGTTGAAGGAGAAACTTTTACTCTGGTTTCTCAGTCTGTTTCCTAGTGCCGGTTTGAAGTTCCTGCAGTTTTCACTGTAAAACCGAGTTGGAGCTAGTACCTCACCATATATATGTATGGAGTGGAGTTTGCAACTGAAAAGAAACTTTGTGTTCCCAACAAGCTAGGTGAAGGACGGCTTTCAAACACACTTATCTCTCAGAACTGAGCATGTGGAGAGACGTTCGTTCATCTAGCACAAAAGGAACGCGTTGCAGGGGAAACATTTACTCCGGTTTCTCAGTCTGTTTCCTAGTGCCGGTTTGAAGTTCCTGCAGTTTTCACTGTAAAACCGAGTTGGAGCTAGTACCTCCCCATATATATGTATGGAGTGGAGTTTGCAACTGAAAAGAAACTTTGTGTTCCCAAAAAGATAGGTGAAAGACGGCTTTCACACACACTTATCTCTCAGAACTGAGCATGTGGAGAGACTTTCGTTCATCTAGCACAAAGGGAACGGGTTGCAGGAGAAACTTTTACTCTGGTTTCTCAGTCTGTTGCCTAGTGCCGGTTTGAATTTCCTGCAGTTTTCACTGTATAACCGATTTGGAGGTAGTACCTCCCCATATATATATATGGAGTGGAGTTTGCAACTGAAAAGAAACTTTGTGTTCCCAACAAGCTAGGTGAAGGACGGCTTTCACACACACCTATCTCTCAGAACTGAGCATGTGGAGAGACGTTCGTTCATCTAGCACAAAGGGAACGGGTGGCAGGGGAAACATTTACTCTGGTTTCTCAGTCTGTTTCCTAGTGCCGGTTTGAAGTTCCTGCAGTTTTCTCTGTAAAACCGAGTTGGAGCTAGTACCTCCCCATATATATGTATGGAGTGGAGTTTGCAACTGAAAAGAAACTTTGTGTTCCCAACAAGCTAGGTGAAGGACGGGTTTCACACACACTTATCTCTCAGAACTGAGCATGTGGAGAGACGTTCGTTCATCTAGCACAAAGGGAATGCGTTGCAGGAGAAACTTTTACTCTGGTTTCTCAGTCTGTTTCCTAGTGCCGGTTTGAAGTTCCTGCAGTTTTCACTGTAAAACCGAGTTGGAGCTAATACCTCCCCATATATATGTATGGAGTGGAGTTTGCAACTGAAAAGAAACTTTGTGTTCCCAACAAGCTAGGTGAAGGACGGCTTTCACACACACTTATCTCTCAGAACTGAGCATGTGGAGAGACGTTCGTTCATCTAGCACGAAGGGAACGTGTTGCAGGAGAAACTTTTACTCTGGTTTCTCAGTCTGTTTCCTAGTGCCGGTTTGAAGTTCCTGCAGTTTTCACTGTAAAACCGAGTTGGAGCTAGTCCCTACCCATATATATATATGGAGAGGTGTTTGCAACTGAAAAGAAACTTTGTGTTCCCAACAAGCTAGGTGAAGGTCGGGTTTCACACACACTTATCTCTCAGAACTGAGCATGTGGAGAGACGTTCGTTCATCTAGCACAAAAGGAACGCGTTGCAGGGGAAACATTTACTCCGGTTTCTCAGTCTGTTTCCTAGTGCCGGTTTGAAGTTCCTGCAGTTTTCACTGTAAAACCGAGTTGGAGCTAGTACCTCCCCATATATATGTATGGAGTGGAGTTTGCAACTGAAAAGAAACTTTGTGTTCCCAAAAAGATAGGTGAAAGACGGCTTTCACACACACTTATCTCTCAGAACTGAGCATGTGGAGAGACTTTCGTTCATCTAGCACAAAGGGAACGGGTTGCAGGAGAAACTTTTACTCTGGTTTCTCAGTCTGTTGCCTAGTGCCGGTTTGAAGTTCCTGCAGTTTTCACTGTATAACCGATTTGGAGGTAGTACCTCCCCATATATATATATGGATTGGAGTTTGCAACTGAAAAGAAACTTTGTGTTCCCAACAAGCTAGGTGAAGGACGGGTTTCACACACACTTATCTCTCAGAACTGAGCATGTGGAGAGACGTTCGTTCATCTAGCACAAAGGGAATGGGTTGCAGGAGAAACTTTTACTCTGGTTTCTCAGTCTGTTTCCTAGTGCCGGTTTGAAGTTCCTGCAGTTTTCACTGTAAAACAGAGTTGGAGCTAGTACCTCCCCATATATATGTATGGAGTGGAGTTTGCAACTGAAAAGAAACTTAGTGTTCCCAACAAGCTAGGTGAAGGACGGCTTTCACACACACTTATCTCTCAGAACTGAGCATGTGGAGAGTCGTTCGTTCATCTAGCACAAAGGGAACGGGTTGAAGGAGAAACTTTTACTCTGGTTTCTCAGTCTGTTTCCTAGTGCCGGTTTGAAGTTCCTGCAGTTTTCACTGTAAAACCGAGTTGGAGCTAGTACCTCCCCATATATATGTATGGAGTGGAGTTTGCAACTGAAAAGAAACTTTGTGTTCCCAACAAGCTAGGTGAAGGACGGCTTTCACACACACTTATCTCTCAGAACTGAGCATGTGGAGAGACGTTCGTTCATCTAGCACAAAGGGAACGGTTTGCAGGAGAAACTTTTACTCTGGTTTCTCAGTCTGTTTCCTAGTGCCGGTTTGAAGTTCCTGCAGTTTTCACTGTAAAACCGAGTTGGAGCTAGTCCCTACCCATATATATATATGGAGAGGTGTTTGCAACTGAAAAGAAACTTTGTGTTCCCAACAAGCTAGGTGAAGGTCGGGTTTCACACACACTTATCTCTCAGAACTGAGCATGTGGAGAGACGTTCGTTCATCTAGCACAAAAGGAACGCGTTGCAGGGGAAACATTTACTCCGGTTTCTCAGTCTGTTTCCTAGTGCCGGTTTGAAGTTCCTGCAGTTTTCACTGTAAAACCGAGTTGGAGCTAGTACCTCCCCATATATATGTATGGAGTGGAGTTTGCAACTGAAAAGAAACTTTGTGTTCCCAAAAAGATAGGTGAAAGACGGCTTTCACACACACTTATCTCTCAGAACTGAGCATGTGGAGAGACTTTCGTTCATCTAGCACAAAGGGAACGGGTTGCAGGAGAAACTTTTACTCTGGTTTCTCAGTCTGTTGCCTAGTGCCGGTTTGAAGTTCCTGCAGTTTTCACTGTATAACCGATTTGGGGGTAGTACCTCCCCATATATATATATGGAGTGGAGTTTGCAACTGAAAAGAAACTTTGTGTTCCCAACAAGCTAGGTGAAGGACGGCTTTCACACACACTTATCTCTCAGAACTGAGCATGTGGAGAGACGTTCGTTCATCTAGCACAAAGGGAACGGGTGGCAGGGGAAACATTTACTCTGGTTTCTCAGTCTGTTTCCTAGTGCCGGTTTGAAGTTCCTGCAGTTTTCACTGTAAAACCGAGTTGGAGCTAGTACCTCCCCATATATATGTATGGTGTGGAGTTTGCAACTGAAAAGAAACTTTGTGTTCCCAACAAGCTAGGTGAAGGACGGCTTTCACACACACTTATCTCTCAGAACTGAGCATGTGGAGAGACGTTCGTTCATCTAGCACAAATGGAACGGTTTGCAGGAGAAATTTTACTCTGGTTTCTCAGTCTGTTTCCTAGTGCCTTTTAGAAATTCCTGCAGTTTTCACTGTAAAACCGAGTTGGAGCTAGTCCCTACCCATATATATATATGGAGTGGAGTTTGCAACTGAAAAGAAACTTTGTGTTCCCAACAAGCTAGGTGAAGGACGGCTTTCACACACACTTATCTCTCAGAACTGAGCATGTGGAGAGACGTTCGTTCATCTAGCACAAAGGGAACGGGTTGCAGGAGAAACTTTTACTCTGGTTTCTCAGTCTGTTTCCTAGTGCCGGTTTGAAGTTCCTGCAGTTTTCACTGTAAAACCGAGTTGGAGCTAGTCCCTACCCATATATATATATGGAGAGGTGTTTGCAACTGAAAAGAAACTTTGTGTTCCCAACAAGCTAGGTGAAGGTCGGGTTTCACACACACTTATCTCTCAGAACTGAGCATGTGGAGAGACGTTCGTTCATCTATCACAAAAGGAACGCGTTGCAGGGGAAACATTTACTCCGGTTTCTCAGTCTGTTTCCTAGTGCCGGTTTGAAGTTCCTGCAGTTTTCACTGTAAAACCGAGTTGGGGCTAGTACCTCCCCATATATATGTATGGAGTGGAGTTTGCAACTGAAAAGAAACTTTGTGTTCCCAAAAAGATAGGTGAAAGACGGCTTTCACACACACTTATCTCTCAGAACTGAGCATGTGGAGAGACTTTCGTTCATCTAGCACAAAGGGAACGGGTTGCAGGAGAAACTTTTACTCTGGTTTCTCAGTCTGTTGCCTAGTGCCGGTTTGAAGTTCCTGCAGTATTCACTGTATAACCGATTTGGAGGTAGTACCTCCCCATATATATATATGGAGTGGAGTTTGCAACTGAAAAGAAACTTTGTGTTCCCAACAAGCTAGGTGAAGGACGGCTTTCACACACACTTATCTCTCAGAACTGAGCATGTGGAGAGACGTTCGTTCATATAGCACAAAGGGAACGGGTGGCAGGGGAAACATTTACTCTGGTTTTTCAGTCTGTTTCCTAGTGCCGGTTTGAAGTTCCTGCAGTTTTCACTGTAAAACCGAGTTGGAGCTAGTACCTCCCCATATATATGTATGGAAAGGAGTTTGCAACTGAAAAGAAACTTTGTGTTCCCAACAAGCTAGGTGAAGGACGGCTTTCACACACACTTATCTCTCAGAACTGAGCATGTGGAGAGACGTTCGTTCATCTAGCACGAAGGGAACGGTTTGCAGGAGAAATTTTACTCTGGTTTCTCAGTCTGTTTCCTAGTGCCGGTTAGAAATTCCTGCAGTTTTCACTGTAAAACAGAGTTGGAGCTAGTCCCTACCCATATATATATATGGAGTGGAGTTTGCAACTGAAAAGACACTTTGTGTTCCCAACAAGCTAGGTGAAGTACGGGTTTCACACACACTTATCTCTCAGAACTGAGCATGTGGAGAGACGTTCGTTCATCTAGCACAAAGGGAATGGGTTGCAGGAGAAACTTTTACTCTGGTTTCTCAGTCTGTTTCCTAGTGCCGGTTTGAAGTTCCTGCAGTTTTCACTGTAAAACCGAGTTGGAGCTAGTACCTCCCCATATATATGTATGGAGTGGAGTTTGCAACTGAAAAGAAACTTTGTGTTCCCAACAAGCTAGGTGACGGACGGCTTTCACACACACTTATCTCTCAGAACTGAGCATGTGGAGAGACGTTCGTTCATCTAGCACAAAGGGAACGGGTTGCAGGAGAAACTTTTACTCTGGTTTCTCAGTGTGTTTCCTAGTGCCGGTTTGAAGTTCCTGCAGTTTTCACTGTAAAACCGAGTTGGAGCTAGTACCTCCCATATATATGTATGGAGTGGAGTTTGCAACTGAAAAAAACTTTGTGTTCCCAACAAGCTAGGTGAAGGACGGCTTTCACACACACTTATCTCTCAGAACTGAGCATGTGGAGAGTCGTTCGTTCATCTAGCACAAATGGAACGGGTTGAAGGAGAAACATTTACTCTGGTTTCTCAGTCTGTTTAATAGTGCCGGTTTGAAGTTCCTGCAGTTTTCACTGTACAACCGAGTTGGAGCTAGTACCTCCCCATATATATGTATGGAGTGGAGTTTGCAACTGAAAAGAAACTTTGTGTTCCCAACAAGCTAGGTGAAGGACGGCTTTCACACACACTTATCTCTCAGAACTGAGCATGTGGAGAGATGTTCGTTCATCTAGCACAAGGGGAACGGGTTTCAGGAGAAACTTTTACTCTGGTTTCTCAGTCTGTTTCCTAGTGCCGGTTTGAAGTTCCTGCAGTTTTCACTGTAAAACCGAGTTGGAGCAAGTCCCTACCCATATATATATATATGGAGAGGTGTTTGCAACTGAAAAGAAACTTTGTGTTCCCAACAAGCTAGGTGAAGGACGGCTTTCACACACACTTATCTCTCAGAACTGAGCATGTGGAGAGACGTTCGTTCATGTAGCACAAAAGGAACGGGTTGCAGGGGAAACATTTACTCTGGTTTCTCAGTCTGTTTCCTAGTGCCGGTTTGAAGTTCCTGCAGTTTTCACTGTAAAGCCGAGTTGGAGCTAGTACCTCCCCATATATATGTATGGAGTGGAGTTTGCAACTGAAAAGAAACTTTGTGTTCCCAACAAGCTAGGTGAAGGAAGCCTTTCACACACACTTATCTCTCAGAACTGAGCATGTGGAGAGACGTTCGTTCATCTAGCACGAAGGGAACGGTTTGCAGGAGAAATTTTACTCTGGTTTCTCAGTCTGTTTCCTAGTGCCGGTTAGAAATTCCTGCAGTTTTCACTGTAAAACCGAGTTGGAGCTAGTCCCTACCCATATATATATATGGAGTGGAGTTTGCAACTGAAAAGACACTTTGTGTTCCCAACAAGCTAGGTGAAGGACGGGTTTCACACACACTTATCTCTCAGAACTGAGCATGTGGAGAGACGTTCGTTCATCTAGCACAAAGGGAATGGGTTGCAGGAGAAACTTTTACTCTGGTTTCTCAGTCTGTTTCCTAGTGCCGGTTTGAAGTTCCTGCAGTTTTCACTGTAAAACCGAGTTGGAGCTAGTACCTCCCCATATATATGTATGGAGTGGAGTTTGCAACTGAAAAGAAACTTTGTGTTCCCAACAAGCTAGGTGACGGACGGCTTTCACACACACTTATCTCTCAGAACTGAGCATGTGGAGAGACGTTCGTTCATCTAGCACAAAGGGAACGGGTTGCAGGAGAAACTTTACTCTGGTTTCTCAATGTGTTTCCTAGTGCCGGTTTGAAGTTCCTGCAGTTTTCACTGTAAAACCGAGTTGGAGCTAGTACCTCCAAATATATATGTATGGAGTGGAGTTTGCAACTGAAAAGAAACTTTGTGTTCCCAACAAGCTAGGTGAAGGACGGCTTTCACACACACTTATCTCTCAGAACTGAGCATGTGGAGAGTCGTTCGTTCATCTAGCACAAATGGAACGGGTTGAAGTAGAAACTTTTACTCTGGTTTCTCAGTCTGTTTAATAGTGCCGGTTTGAAGTTCCTGCAGTTTTCACTGTACAACCGAGTTGGAGCTAGTACCTCCCCATATATATGTATGGAGTGGAGTTTGCAACTGAAAAGAAACTTTGTGTTCCCAACAAGCTAGGTGAAGGACGGCTTTCACACACACTTATCTCTCAGAACTGAGCATGTGGAGAGATGTTCGTTCATCTAGCACAAGGGGAACGGGTTGCAGGAGAAACTTTTACTCTGGTTTCTCAGTCTGTTTCCTAGTGCCGGTTTGAAGTTCCTGCAGTTTTCACTGTAAAACCGAGTTGGAGCTAGTCCCTACCCATATATATAAATATGGAGAGGTGTTTGCAACTGAAAAGAAACTTTGTGTTCCCAACAAGCTAGGTGAAGGACGGCTTTCACACACACTTATCTCTCAGAACTGAGCATGTGGAGAGACGTTCGTTCATGTAGCACAAAAGGAACGGGTTGCAGGGGAAACATTTACTCTGGTTTCTCAGTCTGTTTCCTAGTGCCGGTTTGAAGTTCCTGCAGTTTTCACTGTAAAGCCGAGTTGGAGCTAGTACCTCCCCATATATATGTATGGAGTGGAGTTTGCAACTGAAAAGAAACTTTGTGTTCCCAACAAGCTAGGTGAAGGACGGCTTTCACACACACTTATCTCTCAGAACTGAGCATGTGGAGAGACTTTCGTTCATCTAGCACAAAGGGAACGGGTTGCAGGAGAAACTATTACTCTGGTTTCTCAGTCTGTTGCCTAGTGCCGGTTTGAAGTTCCTGCAGTTTTCACTGTATAACGGATTTGGAGGTAGTACCTCCCCATATATATATATGGAGTGGAGTTTGCAACTGAAAAGAAACTTTGTGTTCCCAACAAGCTAGGTGAAGGACGGCTTTCACACACACTTATCTCTCAGAACTGAGCATGTGGAGAGACGTTCGTTCATCTAGCACAAAGGGAACGGGTGGCAGGGGAAACATTTACTCTGGTTTCTCAGTCTGTTTCCTAGTGCCGGTTTGAAGTTCCTGCAGTTTTCACTGTAAAACCGAGTTGGAGCTAGTACCTCCCCATATATATGTATGGAGTGGAGTTTGCAACTGAAAAGAAACTTTGTGTTCCCAACAAGCTAGGTGAAGGACGGCTTTCACACACACTTATCTCTCAGAACTGAGCATGTGGAGAGACGTTCGTTCATCTAGCACAAAGGGAACGGTTTGCAGGAGAAATTTTACTCTGGTTTCTCAGTCTGTTTCCTAGTGCCGGTTAGAAATTCCTGCAGTTTTCACTGTAAAACCGAGTTGGAGCTAGTCCCTCCCCATATATATATATGGAGTGGAGTTTGCAACTGAAAAGAAACTTTGTGTTCCCAACAAGCTAGGTGAAGGACGGCTTTCACACACACTTATCTCTCAGAACTGAGCATGTGGAGAGACGTTTCTTTCATCTAGCACAAAGGGAATGGGTTGCAGGAGAAACTTTTACTCTGGTTTCTCAGTCTGTTTAATAGTGCCGGTTTGAAGTTCCTGCAGTTTTCACTGTAAAACCGAGTTGGAGCTAGTAACTCCCCATATATATGTATGGAGTGGAGTTTGCAACTGAAAAGAAACTTTGTGTTCCCAACAAGCTAGGTGAAGGACGGCTTTCACACACACTTATCTCTCAGAACTGAGCATGTGGAGAGACTTTCCTTCATCTAGCACAAAGGGAACGGGTTGCAGGGGAAACTTTTACTCTGGTTTCTCAGTCTGTTTCCTAGTGCCGGTTTGAAGTTCCTGCAGTTTTCACTGTAAAACCGAGTTGGAGCTAGTACCTCCCCATATATATGTATGGAGTGGATTTTGCAACTGAAAAGAAACTTTGTGTTCCCAACAAGCTAGGTGAAGGACGGCTTTCACACACACTTATCTCTCAGAACTGAGCATGTGGAGAGACGTTCGTTCATCTAGCACAAAGGGAACGGTTTGCAGGAGAAATTTTACTCTGGTTTCTCAGTCTGTTTCCTAGTGCCGGTTAGAAATTCCTGCAGTTTTCACTGTAAAACCGAGTTGGAGCTAGTCCCTACCCATATATATATATGGAGTGGAGTTTGCAACTGAAAAGAAACTTTGTGATCCCAACAAGCTAGGTGAAGGACGGCTTTCACACACACTTATCTCTCAGAACTGAGCATGTGGAGAGACGTTCGTTCATCTAGCACAAAGGGAATGGGTTGCAGGAGAAAATTTTACTCTGGTTTCTCAGTCTGTTTAATAGTGCCGGTTTGAAGTTCCTGCAGTTTTCACTGTAAAACCGAGTTGGAGCTAGTAACTCCCCATATATATGTATGGAGTGGAGTTTGCAACTGAAAAGAAACTTAGTGTTCCCAACAAGCTAGGTGAAGGACGGCTTTCACACACACTTATCTCTCAGAACTGAGCATGTGGAGAGACTTTCGTTCATCTAGCACAAAGGGAACGGGTTGCAGGAGAAACTTTTACTCTGGTTTCTCAGTCTGTTTCCTAGTGCCGGTTTGAAGTTCCTGCAGTTTTCACTGTAAAACCGAGTTGGAGCTAGTACCTCCCCATATATATGTATGGAGTGGATTTTGCAACTGAAAAGAAACTTTGTGTTCCCAACAAGCTAGGTGAAGGACGGCTTTCACACACACTTATCTCTCAGAACTGAGCATGTGGAGAGACGTTCGTTCATCTAGCACAAAGGGAACGGTTTGCAGGAGAAATTTTACTCTGGTTTCTCAGTCTGTTTCCTAGTGCCGGTTAGAAATTCCTGCAGGTTTCACTGTAAAACCGAGTTGGAGCTAGTCCCTCCCCATATATATATATGGAGTGGAGTTTGCAACTGAAAAGAAACTTTGTGTTCCCAACAAGCTAGGTGAAGGACGGCTTTCACACACACTTATCTCTCAGAACTGAGCATGTGGAGAGACTTTCGTTCATCTAGCACAAAGGGAACGGGTTGCAGGAGAAACTTTTACTCTGGTTTCTCAGTCTGTTTCCTAGTGCCGGTTTGAATTTCCTGCAGTTTTCACTGTATAACCGATTTGTAGGTAGTACCTCACCATATATATATATGGAGAGGTGTTTGCAACTGAAAAGAAACTTTGTGTTCCCAACAAGCTAGGTGAAGGACGGCTTTCACACACACTTATCTCTCAGAACTGAGCATGTGGAGAGACGTTCGTTCATCTAGCACAAAGGGAACGGGTGGCAGGGGAAACATTTACTCTGGTTTCTCAGTCTGTTTCCTAGTGCCGGTTGGAATTTCCTGCAGTTTTCACTGTAAAACCGAGTTGGAGCTAGTACCTCCCCATATATATGTATGGAGTGGAGTTTGCAACTGAAAAGAAACTTTGTGTTCCCAACAAGCTAGGTGAAGGACGGGTTTCACACACACTTATCTCTCAGAACTGAGCATGTGGAGAGACGTTCGTTCATCTAGCACAAAGGGAACGGATTGCAGGAGAAATTTTACTCTGGTTTCTCAGTCTGTTTCCTAGTGCCGGTTAGAAATTCCTGCAGTTTTCACTGTAAAACCGAGTTGGAGCTAGTCCCTCCCCATATATATATATGGAGTGGAGATTGCAACTGAAAAGAAACTTTGTGTTCCCAACAAGCTAGGTGAAGGACGGCTTTCACACACACTTATCTCTCAGAACTGAGCATGTGGAGAGACGTTCGTTCATCTAGCACAAAGGGAATGGGTTGCAGGAGAAACTTTTACTCTGGTTTCTCAGTCTGTTTAATAGTGCCGGTTTGAAGTTCCTGCAGTTTTCACTGTAAAACCGAGTTGGAGCTAGTAACTCCCCATATATATGTATGGAGTGGAGTTTGCAACTGAAAAGAAACTTTGTGTTCCCAACAAGCTAGGTGAAGGACGGCATTCACACACACTTATCTCTCAGAACTGAGCATGTGGAGAGACGTTCGTTCATCTAGCACAAAGGGAACGGTTTGCAGGAGAAATTTTACTCTGGTTTCTCAGTCTGTTTCCTAGTGCCGGTTAGAAATTCCTGCAGTTTTCACTGTAAAACCGAGTTGGAGCTAGTCCCTACCCATATATATATATGGAGTGGAGTTTGCAACTGAAAAGAAACTTTGTGTTCCCAACAAGCTAGGTGAAGGACGGCTTTCACACACACTTATCTCTCAGAACTGAGCATGTGGAGAGACTTTCGTTCATCTAGCACAAAGGGAACGGGTTGCAGGAGAAACTATTACTCTGGTTTCTCAGTCTGTTGCCTAGTGCCGGTTTGAAGTTCCTGCAGTTTTCACTGTATAACGGATTTGGAGGTAGTACCTCCCCATATATATATATGGAGTGGAGTTTGCAACTGAAAAGAAACTTTGTGTTCCCAACAAGCTAGGTGAAGGACGGCTTTCACACACACTTATCTCTCAGAACTGAGCATGTGGAGAGACGTTCGTTCATCTAGCACAAAGGGAACGGGTGGCAGGGGAAACATTTACTCTGGTTTCTCAGTCTGTTTCCTAGTGCCGGTTTGAAGTTCCTGCAGTTTTCACTGTAAAACCGAGTTGGAGCTAGTACCTCCCCATATATATGTATGGAGTGGAGTTTGCAACTGAAAAGAAACTTTGTGTTCCCAACAAGCTAGGTGAAGGACGGCTTTCACACACACTTATCTCTCAGAACTGAGCATGTGGAGAGACGTTCGTTCATCTAGCACAAAGGGAACGGTTTGCAGGAGAAATTTTACTCTGGTTTCTCAGTCTGTTTCCTAGTGCCGGTTAGAAATTCCTGCAGTTTTCACTGTAAAACCGAGTTGGAGCTAGTCCCTCCCCATATATATATATGGAGTGGAGTTTGCAACTGAAAAGAAACTTTGTGTTCCCAACAAGCTAGGTGAAGGACGGCTTTCACACACACTTATCTCTCAGAACTGAGCATGTGGAGAGACGTTTCTTTCATCTAGCACAAAGGGAATGGGTTTCAGGAGAAACTTTTACTCTGGTTTCTCAGTCTGTTTAATAGTGCCGGTTTGAAGTTCCTGCAGTTTTCACTGTAAAACCGAGTTGGAGCTAGTAACTCCCCATATATATGTATGGAGTGGAGTTTGCAACTGAAAAGAAACTTAGTGTTCCCAACAAGCTAGGTGAAGGACGGCTTTCACACACACTTATCTCTCAGAACTGAGCATGTGGAGAGACTTTCGTTCATCTAGCACAAAGGGAACGGGTTGCAGGAGAAACTTTTACTCTGGTTTCTCAGTCTGTTTCCTAGTGCCGGTTTGAATTTCCTGCAGTTTTCACTGTATAACCGATTTGTAGGTAGTACCTCACCATATATATATATGGAGAGGTGTTTGCAACTGAAAAGAAACTTTGTGTTCCCAACAAGCTAGGTGAAGGACGGCTTTCACACACACTTATCTCTCAGAACTGAGCATGTGGAGAGACGTTCGTTCATCTAGCACAAAGGGAACGGGTGGCAGGGGAAACATTTACTCTGGTTTCTCAGTCTGTTTCCTAGTGCCGGTTTGAATTTCCTGCAGTTTTCACTGTAAAACCGAGTTGGAGCTAGTACCTCCCCATATATATGTATGGAGTGGAGTTTGCAACTGAAAAGAAACTTTGTGTTCCCAACAAGCTAGGTGAAGGACGGGTTTCACACACACTTATCTCTCAGAACTGAGCATGTGGAGAGACGTTCGTTCATCTAGCACAAAGGGAACGGATTGCAGGAGAAATTTTACTCTGGTTTCTCAGTCTGTTTCCTAGTGCCGGTTAGAAATTCCTGCAGTTTTCACTGTAAAACCGAGTTGGAGCTAGTCCCTCCCCATATATATATATGGAGTGGAGTTTGCAACTGAAAAGAAACTTTGTGTTCCCAACAAGCTAGGTGAAGGACGGCTTTCACACACACTTATCTCTCAGAACTGAGCATGTGGAGAGACGTTCGTTCATCTAGCACAAAGGGAATGGGTTGCAGGAGAAACTTTTACTCTGGTTTCTCAGTCTGTTTAATAGTGCCGGTTTGAAGTTCCTGCAGTTTTCACTGTAAAACCGAGTTGGAGCTAGTAACTCCCCATATATATGTATGGAGTGGAGTTTGCAACTGAAAAGAAACTTTGTGTTCCCAACAAGCTAGGTGAAGGACGGCATTCACACACACTTATCTCTCAGAACTGAGCATGTGGAGAGACGTTCGTTCATCTAGCACAAAGGGAACGGTTTGCAGGAGAAATTTTACTCTGGTTTCTCAGTCTGTTTCCTAGTGCCGGTTAGAAATTCCTGCAGTTTTCACTGTAAAACCGAGTTGGAGCTAGTCCCTACCCATATATATATATGGAGTGGAGTTTGCAACTGAAAAGAAACTTTGTGTTCCCAACAAGCTAGGTGAAGGACGGCTTTCACACACACTTATCTCTCAGAACTGAGCATGTGGAGAGACTTTCGTTCATCTAGCACAAAGGGAACGGGTTGCAGGAGAAACTATTACTCTGGTTTCTCAGTCTGTTGCCTAGTGCCGGTTTGAAGTTCCTGCAGTTTTCACTGTATAACGGATTTGGAGGTAGTACCTCCCCATATATATATATGGAGTGGAGTTTGCAACTGAAAAGAAACTTTGTGTTCCCAACAAGCTAGGTGAAGGACGGCTTTCACACACACTTATCTCTCAGAACTGAGCATGTGGAGAGACGTTCGTTCATCTAGCACAAAGGGAACGGTTTGCAGGAGAAATTTTACTCTGGTTTCTCAGTCTGTTTCCTAGTGCCGGTTAGAAATTCCTGCAGTTTTCACTGTAAAACCGAGTTGGAGCTAGTCCCTACCCATATATATATATGGAGTGGAGTTTGCAACTGAAAAGAAACTTTGTGTTCCCAACAAGCTAGGTGAAGGACGGCTTTCACACACACTTATCTCTCAGAACTGAGCATGTGGAGAGACTTTCGTTCATCTAGCACAAAGGGAACGGGTTGCAGGAGAAACTATTACTCTGGTTTCTCAGTCTGTTGCCTAGTGCCGGTTTGAAGTTCCTGCAGTTTTCACTGTATAACGGATTTGGAGGTAGTACCTCCCCATATATATATATGGAGTGGAGTTTGCAACTGAAAAGAAACTTTGTGTTCCCAACAAGCTAGGTGAAGGACGGCTTTCACACACACTTATCTCTCAGAACTGAGCATGTGGAGAGACGTTCGTTCATCTAGCACAAAGGGAACGGGTGGCAGGGGAAACATTTACTCTGGTTTCTCAGTCTGTTTCCTAGTGCCGGTTTGAAGTTCCTGCAGTTTTCACTGTAAAACCGAGTTGGAGCTAGTACCTCCCCATATATATGTATGGAGTGGAGTTTGCAACTGAAAAGAAACTTTGTGTTCCCAACAAGCTAGGTGAAGGACGGCTTTCACACACACTTATCTCTCAGAACTGAGCATGTGGAGAGACGTTCGTTCATCTAGCACAAAGGGAACGGTTTGCAGGAGAAATTTTACTCTGGTTTCTCAGTCTGTTTCCTAGTGCCGGTTAGAAATTCCTGCAGTTTTCACTGTAAAACCGAGTTGGAGCTAGTCCCTCCCCATATATATATATGGAGTGGAGTTTGCAACTGAAAAGAAACTTTGTGTTCCCAACAAGCTAGGTGAAGGACGGCTTTCACACACACTTATATCTCAGAACTGAGCATGTGGAGAGACGTTTCTTTCATCTAGCACAAAGGGAATGGGTTTCAGGAGAAACTTTTACTCTGGTTTCTCAGTCTGTTTAATAGTGCCGGTTTGAAGTTCCTGCAGTTTTCACTGTAAAACCGAGTTGGAGCTAGTAACTCCCCATATATATGTATGGAGTGGAGTTTGCAACTGAAAAGAAACTTAGTGTTCCCAACAAGCTAGGTGAAGGACGGCTTTCACACACACTTATCTCTCAGAACTGAGCATGTGGAGAGACTTTCGTTCATCTAGCACAAAGGGAACGGGTTGCAGGAGAAACTTTTACTCTGGTTTCTCAGTCTGTTTCCTAGTGCCGGTTTGAAGTTCCTGCAGTTTTCACTGTAAAACCGAGTTGAAGCTAGTACCTCCCCATATATATGTATGGAGTGGATTTTGCAACTGAAAAGAAACTTTGTGTTCCCAACAAGCTAGGTGAAGGACGGCTTTCACACACACTTATCTCTCAGAACTGAGCATGTGGAGAGACGTTCGTTCATCTAGCACAAAGGGAACGGTTTGCAGGAGAAATTTTACTCTGGTTTCTCAGTCTGTTTCCTAGTGCCGGTTAGAAATTCCTGCAGTTTTCACTGTAAAACCGAGTTGGAGCTAGTTCCTCCCCATATATATATATGGAGTGGAGTTTGCAACTGAAAAGAAACTTTGTGATCCCAAAAAGCTAGGTGAAGGACGGCTTTCACACACACATATCACTCAGAACTGAGCATGTGGAGAGACGTTCGTTCATCTAGCACAAAGGGAATGGGTTGCAGGAGAAACTTTTACTCTGGTTTCTCAGTCTGTTTAATAGTGCCGGTTTGAAGTTCCTGCAGTTTTCACTGTAAAACCGAGTTGGAGCTAGTAACTCCCCATATATATGTATGGAGTGGAGTTTGCAACTGAAAAGAAACTTAGTGTTCCCAACAAGCTAGGTGAAGGACGGCTTTCACACACACTTATCTCTCAGAACTGAGCATGTGGAGAGACTTTCGTTCATCTAGCACAAAGGGAACGGGTTGCAGGAGAAACTTTTACTCTGGTTTCTCAGTCTGTTTCCTAGTGCCGGTTTGAAGTTCCTGCAGTTTTCACTGTAAAACCGAGTTGGAGCTAGTACCTCCCCATATATATGTATGGATTGGATTTTGCAACTGAAAAGAAACTTTGTGTTCCCAACAAGCTAGGTGAAGGACGGCTTTCACACACAGTTATCTCTCAGAACTGAGCATGTGGAGAGACGTTCGTTCATCTAGCACAAAGGGAACGGTTTGCAGGAGAAATTTTACTCTGGTTTCTCAGTCTGTTTCCTAGTGCCGGTTAGAAATTCCTGCAGGTTTCACTGTAAAACCGAGTTGGAGCTAGTCCCTCCCCATATATATATATGGAGTGGAGTTTGCAACTGAAAAGAAACTTTGTGATCCCAACAAGCTAGGTGAAGGACGGCTTTCACACACACTTATCTCTCAGAACTGAGCATGTGGAGAGACGTTAAATCATCTAGCACAAAGGGAATGGGTTGCAGGAGAAACTTTTACTCTGGTTTCTCAGTCTGTTTAATAGTGCCGGTTTGAAGTTCCTGCAGTTTTCACTGTAAAACCGAGTTGGAGCTAGTAACTCCCCATATATATGTATGGAGTGGAGTTTGCAACTGAAAAGAAACTTTGTGTTCCCAACAAGCTAGGTGAAGGACGGCTTTCACACACACTTATCTCTCAGAACTGAGCATGTGGAGAGACTTTCGTTCATCTAGCACAAAGGGAACGGGTTGCAGGAGAAACTTTTACTCTGGTTTCTCAGTCTGTTTCCTAGTGCCGGTTTGAATTTCCTGCAGTTTTCACTGTATAACCGATTTGTAGGTAGTACCTCACCATATATATATATGGAGAGGTGTTTGCAACTGAAAAGAAACTTTGTGTTCCCAACAAGCTAGGTGAAGGACGGCTTTCACACACACTTATCTCTCAGAACTGAGCATGTGGAGAGACGTTCGTTCATCTAGCACAAAGGGAACGGGTGGCAGGGGAAACATTTACTCTGGATTCTCAGTCTGTTTCCTAGTGCCGGTTTGAATTTCCTGCAGTTTTCACTGTAAAACCGAGTTGGAGCTAGTACCTCCCCATATATATGTATGGAGTGGAGTTTGCAACTGAAAAGAAACTTTGTGTTCCCTACAAGCTAGGTGAAGGACGGCTTTCACACACACTTATCTCTCAGAACTGAGCATGTGGAGAGACGTTCGTTCATCTAGCACAAAGGGAACGGGTGGCAGGGGAAACATTTACTCTGGTTTCTCAGTCTGTTTCCTAGTGCCGGTTTGAAGTTCCTGCAGTTTTCACTGTAAAACCGAGTTGGAGCTAGTACCTCCCCATATATATGTATGGAGTGGAGTTTGCAACTGAAAAGAAACTTTGTGTTCCCAACAAGCTAGGTGAAGGACGGGTTTCACACACACTTATCTCTCAGAACTGAGCATGTGGAGAGACGTTCGTTCATCTAGCACAAAGGGAACGGATTGCAGGAGAAATTTTACTCTGGTTTCTCAGTCTGTTTCCTAGTGCCGGTTAGAAATTCCTGCAGTTTTCACTGTAAAACCGAGTTGGAGCTAGTCCCTCCCCATATATATATATGGAGTGGAGTTTGCAACTGAAAAGAAACTTTGTGTTCCCAACAAGCTAGGTGAAGGACGGCTTTCACACACACTTATCTCTCAGAACTGAGCATGTGGAGAGACGTTCGTTCATCTAGCACAAAGGGAATGGGTTGCAGGAGAAACTTTTACTCTGGTTTCTCAGTCTGTTTAATAGTGCCGGTTTGAAGTTCCTGCAGTTTTCACTGTAAAACCGAGTTGGAGCTAGTAACTCCCCATATATATGTATGGAGTGGAGTTTGCAACTGAAAAGAAACTTTGTGTTCCCAACAAGCTAGGTGAAGGACGGCTTTCACACACACTTATCTCTCAGAACTGAGCATGTGGAGAGACGTTCGTTCATCTAGCACAAAGGGAACGGTTTGCAGGAGAAATTTTACTCTGGTTTCTCAGTCTGTTTCCTAGTGCCGGTTAGAAATTCCTGCAGTTTTCACTGTAAAACCGAGTTGGAGCTAGTCCCTACCCATATATATATATGGAGTGGAGTTTGCAACTGAAAAGAAACTTTGTGTTCCCAACAAGCTAGGTGAAGGACGGCTTTCACACACACTTATCTCTCAGAACTGAGCATGTGGAGAGACGTTCGTTCATCTAGCACAAAGGGAATGGGTTGCAGGAGAAACTTTTACTCTGGTTTCTCAGTCTGTTTAATAGTGCCGGTTTGAAGTTCCTGCAGTTTTCACTGTAAAACCGAGTTGGAGCTAGTAACTCCCCATATATATGTATGGAGTGGAGTTTGCAACTGAAAAGAAACTTTGTGTTCCCAACAAGCTAGGTGAAGGACGGCTTTCACACACACTTATCTCTCAGAACTGAGCATGTGGAGAGACTTTCGTTCATCTAGCACAAAGGGAACGGGTTGCAGGAGAAACTTTTACTCTGGTTTCTCAGTCTGTTTCCTAGTGCCGGTTTGAATTTCCTGCAGTTTTCACTGTATAACCGATTTGTAGGTAGTACCTCCCCATATATATATATGGAGAGGTGTTTGCAACTGAAAAGAAACTTTGTGTTCCCAACAAGCTAGGTGAAGGACGGCTTTCACACACACTTATCTCTCAGAACTGAGCATGTGGAGAGACGTTCGTTCATCTAGCACAAAGGGAACGGGTGGCAGGTGAAACATTTACTCTGGTTTCTCAGTCTGTTTCCTAGTGCCGGTTTGAAGTTCCTGCAGTTTTCACTGTAAAACCGAGTTGGAGCTAGTACCTCCCCATATATATGTATGGAGTGGAGTTTGCAACTGAAAAGAAACTTTGTGTTCCCTACAAGCTAGGTGAAGGACGGCTTTCACACACACTTATCTCTCAGAACTGAGCATGTGGAGAGACGTTCGTTCATCTAGCACAAAGGGAACGGTTTGCAGGAGAAATTTTACTCTGGTTTCTCAGTCTGTTTCCTAGTGCCGGTTAGAAATTCCTGCAGTTTTCACTGTAAAACCGAGTTGGAGCTAGTCCCTACCCATATATATATATGTAGTGGAGTTTGCAACTGAAAAGAAACTTTGTGTTCCCAACAAGCTAGGTGAAGGACGGCTTTCACACACACTTATCTCTCAGAACTGAGCATGTGGAGAGACGTTCGTTCATCTAGCACAAAGGGAATGGGTTGCAGGAGAAACTTTTACTCTGGTTTCTCAGTCTGTTTCCTAGTGCCGGTTTGAAGTTCCTGCAGTTTTCACTGTAAAATCGAGTTGGAGCTAGTACCTCCCCATATATATGTATGGAGTGGAGTTTGCAACTGAAAAGAAACTTTATGTTCCCAACAAGCTAGGTGAAGGACGGCTTTCACACACACTTATCTCTCAGAACTGAGCATGTGGAGAGACGTTCGTTCATCTAGCACAAAGGGAATGGGTTGCAGGAGAAACTTTTACTCTGGTTTCTCAGTCTGTTTAATAGTGCCGGTTTGAAGTTCCTGCAGTTTTCACTGTAAAACCGAGTTGGAGCTAGTAACTCCCCATATATATGTATGGAGTGGAGTTTGCAACTGAAAAGAAACTTTGTGTTCCCAACAAGCTAGGTGAAGGACGGCTTTCACACACACTTATCTCTCAGAACTGAGCATGTGGAGAGACGTTCGTTCATCTAGCACAAAGGGAACGGTTTGCAGGAGAAATTTTACTCTGGTTTCTCAGTCTGTTTCCTAGTGACGGTTAGAAATTCCTGCAGTTTTCACTGTAAAACCGAGTTGGAGCTAGTCCCTACCCATATATATATATGGAGTGGAGTTTGCAACTGAAAAGAAACTTTGTGTTCCCAACAAGCTAGGTGAAGGACGGCTTTCACACACACTTATCTCTCAGAACTGAGCATGTGGAGAGACGTTCGTTCATCTAGCACAAAGGGAATGGGTTGCAGGAGAAACTTTTACTCTGGTTTCTCAGTCTGTTTAATAGTGCCGGTTTGAAGTTCCTGCAGTTTTCACTGTAAAACCGAGTTGGAGCTAGTAACTCCCCATATATATGTATGGAGTGGAGTTTGCAACTGAAAAGAAACTTTGTGTTCCCAACAAGCTAGGTGAAGGACGGCTTTCACACACACTTATCTCTCAGAACTGAGCATGTGGAGAGACTTTCGTTCATCTAGCACAAAGGGAACGGGTTGCAGGAGAAACTTTTACTCTGGTTTCTCAGTCTGTTTCCTAGTGCCGGTTTGAATTTCCTGCAGTTTTCACTGTATAACCGATTTGTAGGTAGTACCTCCCCATATATATATATGGAGAGGTGTTTGCAACTGAAAAGAAACTTTGTGTTCCCAACAAGCTAGGTGAAGGACGGCTTTCACACACACTTATCTCTCAGAACTGAGCATGTGGAGAGACGTTCGTTCATCTAGCACAAAGGGAACGGGTGGCAGGTGAAACATTTACTCTGGTTTCTCAGTCTGTTTCCTAGTGCCGGTTTGAAGTTCCTGCAGTTTTCACTGTAAAACCGAGTTGGAGCTAGTACCTCCCCATATATATGTATGGAGTGGAGTTTGCAACTGAAAAGAAACTTTGTGTTCCCTACAAGCTAGGTGAAGGACGGCTTTCACACACACTTATCTCTCAGAACTGAGCATGTGGAGAGACGTTCGTTCATCTAGCACAAAGGGAACGGTTTGCAGGAGAAATTTTACTCTGGTTTCTCAGTCTGTTTCCTAGTGCCGGTTAGAAATTCCTGCAGTTTTCACTGTAAAACCGAGTTGGAGCTAGTCCCTACCCATATATTTATATGTAGTGGAGTTTGCAACTGAAAAGAAACTTTGTGTTCCCAACAAGCTAGGTGAAGGACGGCTTTCACACACACTTATCTCTCAGAACTGAGCATGTGGAGAGACGTTCGTTCATCTAGCACAAAGGGAATGGGTTGCAGGAGAAACTTTTACTCTGGTTTCTCAGTCTGTTTCCTAGTGCCGGTTTGAAGTTCCTGCAGTTTTCACTGTAAAATCGAGTTGGAGCTAGTACCTCCCCATATATATGTATGGAGTGGAGTTTGCAACTGAAAAGAAACTTTATGTTCCCAACAAGCTAGGTGAAGGACGGCTTTCACACACACTTATCTCTCAGAACTGAGCATGTGGAGAGACGTTCGTTCATCTAGCACAAAGGGAACGGGTTGCAGGAGAAACTTTTACTCTGGTTTCTCAGTCTGTTTCCTAGTGCCGGTTTGAAGTTCCTGCAGTTTTCACTGTAAAATCGAGTTGGAGCTAGTACTTCCCCATATATATGTATGGAGTGGAGTTTGCAACTGAAAAGAAACTTTGTGTTCCCAACAAGCTAGGTGAAGGACGGCTTTCACACACACTTATCTCTCAGAACTGAGCATGTGGAGAGACGTTCGTTCATCTAGCACAAAGGGAACGGGTGGCAGGTGAAACATTTACTCTGGTTTCTCAGTCTGTTTCCTAGTGCCGGTTTGAAGTTCCTGCAGTTTTCACTGTAAAACCGAGTTGGAGCTAGTACCTCCCCATATATATGTATGGAGTGGAGTTTGCAACTGAAAAGAAACTTTGTGTTCCCTACAAGCTAGGTGAAGGACGGCTTTCACACACACTTATCTCTCAGAACTGAGTATGTGGAGAGACGTTCGTTCATCTAGCACAAAGGGAACGGTTTGCAGGAGAAATTTTACTCTGGTTTCTCAGTCTGTTTCCTAGTGCCGGTTAGAAATTCCTGCAGTTTTCACTGTAAAACCGAGTTGGAGCTAGTCCCTACCCATATATTTATATGTAGTGGAGTTTGCAACTGAAAAGAAACTTTGTGTTCCCAACAAGCTAGGTGAAGGACGGCTTTCACACACACTTATCTCTCAGAACTGAGCATGTGGAGAGACGTTCGTTCATCTAGCACAAAGGGAATGGGTTGCAGGAGAAACTTTTACTCTGGTTTCTCAGTCTGTTTCCTAGTGCCGGTTTGAAGTTCCTGCAGTTTTCACTGTAAAATCGAGTTGGAGTTAGTACCTCCCCATATATATGTATGGAGTGGAGTTTGCAACTGAAAAGAAACTTTATGTTCCCAACAAGCTAGGTGAAGGACGGCTTTCACACACACTTATCTCTCAGAACTGAGCATGTGGAGAGACGTTCGTTCATCTAGCACAAAGGGAACGGGTTGCAGGAGAAACTTTTACTCTGGTTTCTCAGTCTGTTTCCTAGTGCCGGTTTGAAGTTCCTGCAGTTTTCACTGTAAAATCGAGTTGGAGCTAGTACTTCCCCATATATATGTATGGAGTGGAGTTTGCAACTGAAAAGAAACTTTGTGTTCCCAACAAGCTAGGTGAAGGACGGCTTTCACACACACTTATCTCTCAGAACTGAGCATGTGGAGAGACGTTCGTTCATCTAGCACAAAGGGAACGGTTTGCAGGGGAAACATTTACTGTGGTTTCTCAGTCTGTTTCCTAGTGCCGGTTTGAAGTTCCTGCCGTTTTCACTGTAAAACCGTGTTGGAGCTAGTACCTCCCCATATATATGTATGGAGTGGAGTTTGCAACTGAAAAGAAACTTTGTGTTCCCAACAAGCTAGGTGACGGACGGCTTTCACACACACTTATCTCTCAGAACTGAGCATGTGGAGAGACGTTCGTTCATCTAGCACAAAGGGATCGGGTTGCAGGAGAAACTTTTACTCTGGTTTCTCAGTCTGTTTCCTAGTGCCGGTTTGAAGTTCCTGCAGTTTTCACTGTAAAACCGAGTTGGAGCTAGTACCTCCCCATATATATGTATGGAGTGGAGTTTGCAACTGAAAAGAAACTTTGTGTTCCCAACAAGCTAGGTGAAGGACGGCGTACACACACACTTATCTCTCAGAACTGAGCATGTGGAGAGACGTTCGTTCATCTAGCACAAAGGGAACGGGTTGCAGGGGAAACATTTACTCTGGTTTCTCAGTCTGTTTCCTAGTGCCGGTTTGAAGTTCCTGCCGTTTTCACTGTAATATCGTGTTGGAGCTAGTACCTCCCCATATATATGTATGGAGTGGAGTTTGCAACTAAAAAGAAACTTTGTGTTCCCAACAAGCTAGTTGAAGGACGGCTTTCACACACACTTATCTCTCAGAACTGAGCATGTGGAGAGACGTTCGTTCATCTAGCACAAAGGGAACGGGTTGCAGGAGAAACTTTTACTCTGGTTTCTCAGTCTGTTTAATAGTGCCGGTTTGAAGTTCCTGCAGTTTTCACTGTAAAACAGAGTTGGAGCTAGTAACTCCCCATATATATGTATGGAGTGGAGTTTGCAACTGAAAAGAAACTTTGTGTTCCCAACAAGCTAGTTGAAAGACGGCTTTCACACACACTTATCTCTCAGAACTGAGCATGTGGAGAGTCGTTCGTTCATCTAGCACAAATGGAACGGGTTGAAGGAGAAACTTTTACTCTGGTTTCTCAGTCTCTTTCCTAGTGCCGGTTTGAAGTTCCTGCAGTTTTCACTGTAAAACCGAGTTGGAGCTAGTACCTCCCCATATATATGTATGGAGTGGAGTTTGCAACTGAAAAGAAACTTTGTGTTCCCAACAAGCTAGGTGAAGGACGGCTTTCACACACACTTATCTCTCAGAACTGAGCATGTGGAGAGACGTTCGTTCATGTAGCACAAAAGGAACGGGTTGCAGGGGAAACATTTACTCTGGTTTCTCAGTCTGTTTCCTCGTGCCGGTTTGAAGTTCCTGCAGTTTTCACTGTAAAACCGAGTTGGAGCTAGTACCTCCCCATATATATGTATGGAGTGGAGTTTGCAACTGAAAAGAAACTTTGTGTTCCCAAAAGCTAGGTGAAGTACGGCTTTCACACACACTTATCTCTCAGAACTGAGCATGTGGAGAGACTTTCGTTCATCTAGCACAAAGGGAACGGGTTGCACGGGAAACTTTTACTATGGTTTCTCAGTCTGTTGCCTAGTGCCGGTTTGAAGTTCCTGCAGTTTTCACTGTATAACCGATTTGGAGGTAGTACCTCCCCATATATATATATGGAGTGGAGTTTGCAACTGAAAAGAAACTTTGTGTTCCCAACAAGCTAGGTGAAGGACGGCTTTCACACACATTTATCTCTCAGAACTGAGCATGTGGAGAGACGTTCGTTCATCTAGCACAAAGGGAACGGGTGGCAGGGGAAACATTTACTCTGGTTTCTCAGTCTGTTTCCTAGTGCCGGTTTGAAATTCCTGCAGTTTTCACTGTAAAACCGAGTTGGAGCTAGTAACTCCCCATATATATGTATGGAGTGGAGTTTGCAACTGAAAAGAAACTTTGTGTTCCCAACAAGATAGGTGAAGGACGGCTTTCACACACATTTATCTCTCAGAACTGAGCATGTGGAGAGACGTTCGTTCATCTAGCACAAAGGGAACGGTTTGCAGGAGAAATTTTACTCTGGTTTCTCAGTCTGTTTCCTAGTGCCGGTTAGAAATTCCTGCAGTTTTCACTGTAAAACCGAGTTGGAGCTAGTCCCTCCCCATATATATATATGGAGTGGAGTTTGCAACTGAAAAGAAACTTTGTGTTCCCAACAAGCTAGGTGAAGGACGGGTTTCACACACACTTATCTCTCAGAACTGAGCATGTGGAGAGACGTTTCTTTCATCTAGCACAAAGGGAATGGGTTGCAGAAGAAACTTTTACTCTGGTTTCTCAGTCTGTTTAATAGTGCCGGTTTGAAGTTCCTGCAGTTTTCACTGTAAAACCGAGTTGGAGCTAGTAACTCCCCATATATATGTATGGAGTGGAGTTTGCAACTGAAAAGAAATTTAGTGTTCCCAACAAGCTAGGTGAAGGACGGCTTTCACACACACTTATCTCTCAGAACTGAGCATGTGGAGAGACTTTCGTTCATCTAGCACAAAGGGAACGGGTTGCAGGAGAAACTTTTACTCTGGTTTCTCAGTCTGTTTCCTAGTGCCGGTTTGATGTTCCTGCAGTTTTCACTGTAAAACCGAGTTGGAGCTAGTACCTCCCCATATATATGTATGGAGTGGAGTTTGCAACTGAAAAGAAACTTTGTGTTCCCAAAAAGCTAGGTGAAGTACGGCTTTCACACACACTTATCTCTCAGAACTGAGCATGTGGAGAGACTTTCGTTCATCTAGCACAAAGGGAACGGGTTGCACGGGAAACTTTTACTCTGGTTTCTCAGTCTGTTGCCTAGTGCCGGTTTGAAGTTCCTGCAGTTTTCACTGTATAACCGATTTGGAGGTAGTACCTCCCCATATATATATATGGAGTGGAGTTTGCAACTGAAAAGAAACTTTGTGTTCCCAACAAGCTAGGTGAAGGACGGCTTTCACACACACTTATCTCTCAGAACTGAGCATGTGGAGAGACGTTCGTTCATCTAGCACAAAGGGAACGGGTGGCAGGGGAAACATTTACTCTGGTTTCTCATTCTGTTTCCTAGTGCCGGTTTGAAATTCCTGCAGTTTTCACTGTAAAACCGAGTTGGAGCTAGTAACTCCCCATATATATGTATGGAGTGGAGTTTGCAACTGAAAAGAAACTTTGTGTTCCCAACAAGATAGGTGAAGGACGGCTTTCACACACACTTATCTCTCAGAACTGAGCATGTGGAGAGACGTTCGTTCATCTAGCACAAAGGGAACGGTTTGAAGGAGAAATTTTACTCTGGTTTCTCAGTCTGTTTCCTAGTGCCGGTTAGAAATTCCTGCAGTTTTCACTGTAAAACCGAGTTGGAGCTAGTCCCTCCCCATATATATATATGGAGTGGAGTTTGCAACTGAAAAGAAACTTTGTGTTCCCAACAAGCTAGGTGAAGGACGGGTTTCACACACACTTATCTCTCAGAAATGAGCATGTGGAGAGACGTTTCTTTCATCTAGCACAAAGGGAATGGGTTGCAGGAGAAACTTTTACTCTGGTTTCTCAGTCTGTTTAATAGTGCCGGTTTGAAGTTCCTGCAGTTTTCACTGTAAAACCGAGTTGGAGCTAGTAACTCCCCATATATATGTATGGAGTGGAGTTTGCAACTGAAAAGAAATTTAGTGTTCCCAACAAGCTAGGTGAAGGACGGCTTTCACACACACTTATCTCTCAGAACTGAGCATGTGGAGAGACTTTCGTTCATCTAGCACAAAGGGAACGGGTTGCAGGAGAAACTTTTACTCTGGTTTCTCAGTCTGTTTCCTAGTGCCGGTTTGAAGTTCCTGCAGTTTTCACTGTAAAACAGAGTTGGAGCTAGTACCTCCCCATATATATGTATGGAGTGGAGTTTGCAACTGAAAAGAAACTTTGTGTTCCCAACAAGCTAGGTGAAGGACGGCTTTCACACACACTTATCTCTCAGAACTGAGCATGTGGAGAGACGTTCGTTCATCTAGCACAAAGGGAACGGTTTGCAGGAGAAATTTTACTCTGGTTTCTCAGTCTGTTTCCTAGTGCCGGTTAGAAATTCCTGCATTTTTCACTGTAAAACCGAGTTGGAGCTAGTCCCTACCCATATATATATATGGAGTGGAGTTTGCAACTGAAAAGAAACTTTGTGTTCCCAACAAGCTAGGTGAAGGACGGGTTTCACACACACTTATCTCTCAGAACTGAGCATGTGGAGAGACGTTCGTTCATCTAGCACAAAGGAATGGGTTGCAGGAGAAACTTTTACTCTGGTTTCTCAGTCTGTTTCCTAGTGCCGGTTAGAAATTCCTGCATTTTTCACTGTAAAACCGAGTTGGGGCTAGTCCCTACCCATATATATGTATGGAGTGGAGTTTGCAAGTGAAAAGAAACTTAGTGTTCCCAACAAGCTAGGTGAAGGACGGCTTTCACACACACTTATCTCTCAGAACTGAGCATGTGGAGAGACGTTCGTTCATCTAGCACAAAGGGAACGGGTTGCAGGAGAAACTTTTACTCTGGTTTCTCAGTCTGTTTCCTAGTGCCGGTTTGAAGTTCCTGCAGTTTTCACTGTAAAACCGAGTTGGAGCTAGTACCTCCCCATATATATGTATGGATTGGAGTTTGCAACTGAAAAGAAACTTTGTGTTCCCAACAAGCTAGGTGACGGACGGCTTTCACACACACTTATCTCTCAGAACTGAGCATGTGGAGAGACGTTCGTTCATCTAGCACAAAGGGAACGGGTTGCAGGAGAAACTTTTACTCTGGTTTCTCAGTCTGTTTCCTAGTGCCGGTTTGAAGTTCCTGCAGTTTTCACTGTATAACCGATTTATAGGTAGTACCTCCCCATATATATATATGGAGAGGTGTTTGCAACTGAAAAGAAACTTTGTGTTCCCAACAAGATAGGTGAAGGACGGCTTTCACACACACTTATCTCTCAGAACTGAGCATGTGGAGAGACGTTCGTTCATCTAGCACAAAGGGAACGGGTGGCAGGGGAAACATTTACTCTGGTTTCTCAGTCTGTTTCCTAGTGCCGGTTTGAAGTTCCTGCAGTTTTCACTGTAAAACCGAGTTGGAGCTAGTACCTCCCCATATATATGTATGGAGTGGAGTTTGCAACTGAAAAGAAACTTTGTGTTCCCTACAAGCTAGGTGAAGGACGGCTTTCACACACACTTATCTCTCAGAACTGAGCATGTGGAGAGACGTTCGTTCATCTAGCACAAAGGGAACGGGTGGCAGGGGAAACATTTACTCTGGTTTCTCAGTCTGTTTCCTATTGCCGGTTTGAAGTTCCTGCAGTTTTCACTGTAAAACCGAGTTGGAGCTAGTCCCTACCCATATATATGTATGGAGTGGAGTTTGCAACTGAAAAGGAACTTTGTGTTCCCAACAAGCTAGTTGAAGGACGTCTTTCACACACACTTATCTCTCAGAACTGAGCATGTGGAGAGACGTTCGTTCATCTAGCACAAATGGAACGGTTTGCAGGAGAAATTTTACTCTGGTTTCTCAGTCTGTTTCCTAGTTCCGGTTAGAAATTCCTGCAGTTTTCACTGTAAAACCGAGTTGGAGCTAGTCCCTCCCCATATATATATATGGAGTGGAGTTTGCAACTGAAAAGAAACTTTGTGTTCCCAACAAGCTAGGTGAAGGACGGCTTTCACACACACTTATCTCTCAGAACTGAGCATGTGGAGAGACGTTCGTTCATCTAGCACAAAGGGAATGATTTGCAGGAGAAACTTTTACTCTGGTTTCTCAGTCTGTTTAATAGTGCCGGTTTGAAGTTCCTGCAGTTTTCACTGTAAAACCGAGTTGGAGCTAGTAACTCCCCATATATATGTATGGAGTGGAGTTTGCAACTGAAAAGAAACTTTGTGTTCCCAACAAGCTAGGTGAAGGACGGCTTTCACACACACTTATCTCTCAGAACTGAGCATGTGGAGAGACGTTCGTTCATCTAGCACAAAGGGAACGGGTGGCAGGGGAAACATTTACTCTGGTTTCTCAGTCTGTTTCCTAGTGCCGGTTTGAAATTCCTGCAGTTTTCACTGTAAAACCGAGTTGGAGCTAGTAACTCCCCATATATATGTATGGAGTGGAGTTTGCAACTGAAAAGAAACTTTGTGTTCCCAACAAGATAGGTGAAGGACGGCTTTCACACACACTTATCTCTCAGAACTGAGCATGTGGAGAGACGTTCGTTCATCTAGCACAAAGGGAACGGTTTGCAGGAGAAATTTTACTCTGGTTTCTCAGTCTGTTTCCTAGTGCCGGTTAGAAATTCCTGCAGTTTTCACTGTAAAACCGAGTTGGAGCTAGTCCCTCCCCATATATATATATGGAGTGGAGTTTGCAACTGAAAAGAAACTTTGTGTTCCCAACAAGCTAGGTGAAGGACGGGTTTCACACACACTTATCTCTCAGAAATGAGCATGTGGAGAGACGTTTCTTTCATCTAGCACAAAGGGAATGGGTTGCAGGAGAAACTTTTACTCTGGTTTCTCAGTCTGTTTAATAGTGCCGGTTTGAAGTTCCTGCAGTTTTCACTGTAAAACCGAGTTGGAGCTAGTAACTCCCCATATATATGTATGGAGTGGAGTTTGCAACTGAAAAGAAATTTAGTGTTCCCAACAAGCTAGGTGAAGGACGGCTTTCACACACACTTATCTCTCAGAACTGAGCATGTGGAGAGACTTTCGTTCATCTAGCACAAAGGGAACGGGTTGCAGGAGAAACTTTTACTCTGGTTTCTCAGTCTGTTTCCTAGTGCCGGTTTGAAGTTCCTGCAGTTTTCACTGTAAAACAGAGTTGGAGCTAGTACCTCCCCATATATATGTATGGAGTGGAGTTTGCAACTGAAAAGAAACTTTGTGTTCCCAACAAGCTAGGTGAAGGACGGCTTTCACACACACTTATCTCTCAGAACTGAGCATGTGGAGAGACGTTCGTTCATCTAGCACAAAGGGAACGGTTTGCAGGAGAAATTTTACTCTGGTTTCTCAGTCTGTTTCCTAGTGCCGGTTAGAAATTCCTGCATTTTTCACTGTAAAACCGAGTTGGAGCTAGTCCCTACCCATATATATATATGGAGTGGAGTTTGCAACTGAAAAGAAACTTTGTGTTCCCAACAAGCTAGGTGAAGGACGGGTTTCACACACACTTATCTCTCAGAACTGAGCATGTGGAGAGACGTTCGTTCATCTAGCACAAAGGAATGGGTTGCAGGAGAAACTTTTACTCTGGTTTCTCAGTCTGTTTCCTAGTGCCGGTTAGAAATTCCTGCATTTTTCACTGTAAAACCGAGTTGGGGCTAGTCCCTACCCATATATATGTATGGAGTGGAGTTTGCAAGTGAAAAGAAACTTAGTGTTCCCAACAAGCTAGGTGAAGGACGGCTTTCACACACACTTATCTCTCAGAACTGAGCATGTGGAGAGACGTTCGTTCATCTAGCACAAAGGGAACGGGATGAAGGAGAAACTTTTACTCTGGTTTCTCAGTCTGTTTCCTAGTGCCGGTTTGAAGTTCCTGCAGTTTTCACTGTAAAACCGAGTTGGAGCTAGTACCTCCCCATATATATGTATGGATTGGAGTTTGCAACTGAAAAGAAACTTTGTGTTCCCAACAAGCTAGGTGACGGACGGCTTTCACACACACTTATCTCTCAGAACTGAGCATGTGGAGAGACGTTCGTTCATCTAGCACAAAGGGAACGGGTTGCAGGAGAAACTTTTACTCTGGTTTCTCAGTCTGTTTCCTAGTGCCGGTTTGAAGTTCCTGCAGTTTTCACTGTATAACCGATTTATAGGTAGTACCTCCCCATATATATATATGGAGAGGTGTTTGCAACTGAAAAGAAACTTTGTGTTCCCAACAAGATAGGTGAAGGACGGCTTTCACACACACTTATCTCTCAGAACTGAGCATGTGGAGAGACGTTCGTTCATCTAGCACAAAGGGAACGGGTGGCAGGGGAAACATTTACTCTGGTTTCTCAGTCTGTTTCCTAGTGCCGGTTTGAAGTTCCTGCAGTTTTCACTGTAAAACCGAGTTGGAGCTAGTACCTCCCCATATATATGTATGGAGTGGAGTTTGCAACTGAAAAGAAACTTTGTGTTCCCTACAAGCTAGGTGAAGGACGGCTTTCACACACACTTATCTCTCAGAACTGAGCATGTGGAGAGACGTTCGTTCATCTAGCACAAAGGGAACGGGTGGCAGGGGAAACATTTACTCTGGTTTCTCAGTCTGTTTCCTATTGCCGGTTTGAAGTTCCTGCAGTTTTCACTGTAAAACCGAGTTGGAGCTAGTCCCTACCCATATATATGTATGGAGTGGAGTTTGCAACTGAAAAGGAACTTTGTGTTCCCAACAAGCTAGTTGAAGGACGTCTTTCACACACACTTATCTCTCAGAACTGAGCATGTGGAGAGACGTTCGTTCATCTAGCACAAAGGGAACGGTTTGCAGGAGAAATTTTACTCTGGTTTCTCAGTCTGTTTCCTAGTTCCGGTTAGAAATTCCTGCAGTTTTCACTGTAAAACCGAGTTGGAGCTAGTCCCTCCCCATATATATATATGGAGTGGAGTTTGCAACTGAAAAGAAACTTTGTGTTCCCAACAAGCTAGGTGAAGGACGGCTTTCACACACACTTATCTCTCAGAACTGAGCATGTGGAGAGACGATCGTTCATCTAGCACAAAGGGAATGATTTGCAGGAGAAACTTTTACTCTGGTTTCTCAGTCTGTTTAATAGTGCCGGTTTGAAGTTCCTGCAGTTTTCACTGTAAAACCGAGTTGGAGCTAGTAACTCCCCATATATATGTATGGAGTGGAGTTTGCAACTGAAAAGAAACTTTGTGTTCCCAACAAGCTAGGTGAAGGACGGCTTTCACACACACTTATCTCTCAGAACTGAGCATGTGGAGAGACGTTCGTTCATCTAGCACAAAGGGAACGGTTTGCAGGAGAAATTTTACTCTGGTTTCTCAGTCTGTTTCCTAGTGCCGGTTAGAAATTCCTGCAGTTTTCACTGTAAAACCGAGTTGGAGCTAGTCCCTCCCCATATATATATATGGAGTGGAGTTTGCAACTGAAAAGAAACTTTGTGTTCCCAACAAGCTAGGTGAAGGACGGCTTTCACACACACTTATCTCTCAGAACTGAGCATGTGGAGAGACGTTCGTTCATCTAGCACAAAGGGAATGGGTTGCAGGAGAAACTTTTACTCTGGTTTCTCAGTCTGTTTAATAGTGCCGGTTTGAAGTTCCTGCCGTTTTCACTGTAAAACCGAGTTGGAGCTAGTAACTCCCCATATATATGTATGGAGTGGAGTTTGCAACTGAAAAGAAACTTTGTGTTCCCAACAAGCTAGGTGAAGGACGGCTTTCACACACACTTATCTCTCAGAACTGAGCATGTGGAGAGACTTTCGTTCATCTAGCACAAAGGGAACGGGTTGCAGGAGAAACTTTTACTCTGGTTTCTCAGTCTGTTTCCTAGTGCCGGTTTGAATTTCCTGCAGTTTTCACTGTATAACCGATTTGTAGGTAGTACCTCCCCATATATATATATGGAGAGATGTTTGCAACTGAAAAGAAACTTTGTGTTCCCAACAAGCTAGGTGAAGGACGGCTTTCACACACACTTATCTCTCAGAACTGAGCATGTGGAGAGACGTTCGTTCATCTAGCACAAAGGGAACGGGTGGCAGGGGAAACATTTACTCTGGTTTCTCAGTCTGTTTCCTAGTGCCGGTTTGAAGTTCCTGCAGTTTTCACTGTAAAACCGAGTTGGAGCTAGTACCTCCCCATATATATGTATGGAGTGGAGTTTGCAACTGAAAAGAAACTTTGTGTTCCCTACAAGCTAGGTGAAGGACGGCTTTCACACACACTTATCTCTCAGAACTGAGTATGTGGAGAGACGTTCGTTCATCTAGCACAAAGGGAACGGTTTGCAGGAGAAATTTTACTCTGGTTTCTCAGTCTGTTTCCTAGTGCCGGTTAGAAATTCCTGCAGTTTTCACTGTAAAACCGAGTTGGAGCTAGTCCCTACCCATATATATATATGGAGTGGAGTTTGCAACTGAAAAGAAACTTTGTGTTCCCAACAAGCTAGGTGAAGGACGGCTTTCACACACACTTATCTCTCAGAACTGAGCATGTGGAGAGACGTTCGTTCATCTAGCACAAAGGGAACGGGTTGCAGGGGAAACATTTACTCTGGTTTCTCAGTCTGTTTCCTAGTGCCGGTTTGAAGTTCCTGCCGTTTTCACTGTAAAACCGTGTTGGAGCTAGTACCTCCCCATATATATGTATGGAGTGGAGTTTGCAACTAAAAAGAAACTTTGTGTTCCCAACAAGCGACGTGAAGGGCGGCTTTCACACACACTTATCTCTCAGAACTGAGCATGTGGAGAGACGTTCGTTCATCTAGCACAAATGGAACGGGTTGCAGGAGAAACTTTTACTCTGGTTTCTCAGTCTGTTTCCTAGTGCCGGTTTGAAGTTCCTGCAGTTTTCACTGTAAAACCGAGTTGGAGCTAGTACCTCCCCATATATATATATGGAGTGGAGTTTGCAACTGAAAAGAAACTTTGTGTTCCCAACAAGCTAGGTGAAGGACGGCTTTCACACACACTTATCTCTCAGAACTGAGCATGTGGAGAGACGTTCGTTCATCTAGCACAAAGGGAACGGGTTGCAGGAGAAACTTTTACTCTGGTTTCTCAGGCTGTTTCCTAGTGCTGGTTTGAAGTTCCTGCAGTTTTCACTGTATAACCGATTTGGAGGTAGTACCTCCCCATATATATATATGGAGTGGAGTTTGCAACTGAAAAGAAACTTTGTGTTCCCAACAAGCTAGGTGAAGGTCGTCTTTCACACACACTTATCTCTCAGAACTGAGCATGTGGAGAGACTTTCGTTCATCTAGCACAAAGGGAACGGTTTGCAGGAGAAATTTTACTCCGGTTTCTCAGTCTGTTTTCTAGTGCCGGTTAGAAATTCCTGCAGTTTTCACTGTAAAACAGAGTTGGAGCTAGTCCCTCCCCATATATATATATGGAGTGGAGTTTGCAACTGAAAAGAAACTTTGTGATCCCAACAAGCTAGGTGAAGGACGGCTTTCACACACACTTATCTCTCAGAACTGAGCATGTGGAGAGACTTTCGTTCATCTAGCACAAAGGGAATGGGTTGCAGGAGAAACTTTTACTCTGGTTTCTCAGTCTGTTTAATAGTGCCGGTTTGAAGTTCCTGCAGTTTTCACTGTAAAACCGTGTTGGAGCTAGTAACTCCCCATATATATGTATGGAGTGGAGTTTGCAACTGAAAAGAAACTTTGTGTTCCCAACAAGCTAGGTGAAGGACGGCTTTCACACACACTTATCTCTCAGAACTGAGCATGAGGAGAGACTTTCGTTCATCTAGCACAAAGGGAACGGGTTGCAGGAGAAACATTTACTCTGGTTTCTCAGTCTGTTTCCTAGTGCCGGTTTGAATTTCCTGCTGTTTTCACTGTTTAACCGATTTATAGGTAGTACCTCCCCATATATATATATGGAGAGGTGTTTGCAACTGAAAAGAAACTTTGTGTTCCCAACAAGCTAGGTGAAGGACGGCTTTCACACACACTTATCTCTCAGAACTGAGCATGTGGAGAGACGTTCGTTCATCTAGCACAAAGGGAACGGGTGGCAGGGGAAACATTTACTCTGGTTTCTCAGTCTGTTTCCTAGTGCCGGTTTGAAGTTCCTGCAGTTTTCACTGTAAAACCGAGTTGGAGCTAGTACCTCCCCATATATATGTATGGAGTGGAGTTTGCAACTGAAAAGAAACTTTGTGTTCCCTACAAGCTAGGTGAAGGACGGCTTTCACACACACTTATCTCTCAGAACTGAGCATGTGGAGAGACGTTCGTTCATCTAGCACAAAGGGAACGGGTGGCAGGGGAAACATTTACTCTGGTTTCTCAGTCTGTTTCCTAGTGCCGGTTTGAAGTTCCTGCAGTTTTCACTGTAAAACCGAGTTGGAGCTAGTACCTACCCATATATATGTATGGAGTGGAGTTTGCAACTGAAAAGAAACTTTTTGTTCCCAACAAGCTAGGTGAAGGACGTCTTTCACACACACTTATCTCTCAGAACTGAGCATGTGGAGAGACGTTCGTTCATCTAGCACAAAGGGAACGGTTTGCAGGAGAAATTTTACTCTGGTTTCTCAGTCTGTTTCCTAGTTCCGGTTAGAAATTCCTGCAGTTTTCACTGTAAAACCGAGTTGGAGCTAGTCCCTCCCCATATATATATATGGAGTGGAGTTTGCAACTGAAAAGAAACTTTGTGTTCCCAACAAGCTAGGTGAAGGACGGCTTTCACACACACTTATCTCTCAGAACTGAGCATGTGGAGAGACGTTCGTTCATCTAGCACAAAGGGAATGATTTGCAGGAGAAACTTTTACTCTGGTTTCTCAGTCTGTTTAATAGTGCCGGTTTGAAGTTCCTGCAGTTTTCACTGTAAAACCGAGTTGGAGCTAGTAACTCCCCATATATATGTATGGAGTGGAGTTTGCAACTGAAAAGAAACTTTGTGTTCCCAACAAGCTAGGTGAAGGACGTCTTTCACACACACTTATCTCTCAGAACTGAGCATGTGGAGAGACGTTCGTTCATCTAGCACAAAGGGAACGGTTTGCTGGAGAAATTTTACTCTGGTTTCTCAGTCTGTTTCCTAGTGCCGGTTAGAAATTCCTGCAGTTTTCACTGTAAAACCGAGTTGGAGCTAGTACCTCCCGATATATATATATGGAGTGGAGTTTGCAACTGAAAAGAAACTTTGTGTTCCCAACAAGCTAGGTGAAGGACGGCTTTCACACACACTTATCTCTCAGAACTGAGCATGTGGAGAGACGTTCGTTCATCTAGCACAAAGGGAATGGGTTGCAGGAGAAACTTTTACTCTGGTTTCTCAGTCTGTTTAATACTGCCGGTTTGAAGTTCCTGCAGTTTTCACTGTAAAACCGATTTGGAGCTAGTAACTCCCCATATATATGTATGGAGTGGAGTTTGCAACTGAAAAGAAACTTTGTGTTCCCAACAAGCTAGGTGAAGGACGGCTTTCACACACACTTGTCTCTCAGAACTGAGCATGTGGAGAGACTTTCGTTCATCTAGCACAAAGGGAACGGGTTGCAGGAGAAACTTTTACTCTGGTTTCTCAGTCTGTTTCCTAGTGCCGGTTTGAATTTCCTGCAGTTTTCACTGTATAACCGATTTGTAGGTTTACCTCCCCATATATATATATGGAGAGATGTTTGCAACTGAAAAGAAACTTTGTGTTCCCAACAAGCTAGGTGAAGGACGGCTTTCACACACACTTATCTCTCAGAACTGAGCATGTGGAGAGACGTTCGTTCATCTAGCACAAAGGGAACGGTTTGCTGGAGAAATTTTACTCTGGTTTCTCAGTCTGTTTCCTAGTGCCGGTTAGAAATTCCTGCAGTTTTCACTGTAAAACCGAGTTGGAGCTAGTACCTCCCGATATATATATATGGAGTGGAGTTTGCAACTGAAAAGAAACTTTGTGTTCCCAACAAGCTAGGTGAAGGACGGCTTTCACACACACTTATCTCTCAGAACTGAGCATGTGGAGAGACGTTCGTTCATCTAGCACAAAGGGAATGGGTTGCAGGAGAAACTTTTACTCTGGTTTCTCAGTCTGTTTAATAGTGCCGGTTTGAAGTTCCTGCAGTTTTCACTGTAAAACCGATTTGGAGCTAGTAACTCCCCATATATATGTATGGAGTGGAGTTTGCAACTGAAAAGAAACTTTGTGTTCCCAACAAGCTAGGTGAAGGACGGCTTTCACACACACTTGTCTCTCAGAACTGAGCATGTGGAGAGACTTTCGTTCATCTAGCACAAAGGGAACGGGTTGCAGGAGAAACTTTTACTCTGGTTTCTCAGTCTGTTTCCTAGTGCCGGTTTGAATTTCCTGCAGTTTTCACTGTATAACCGATTTGTAGGTAGTACCTCCCCATATATATATATGGAGAGATGTTTGCAACTGAAAAGAAACTTTGTGTTCCCAACAAGCTATGTGAAGGACGGCTTTCACACACACTTATCTCTCAGAACTGAGCATGTGGAGAGACGTTCGTTCATCTAGCACAAATGGAACGGGTTGCAGGAGAAACTTTTACTCTGGTTTCTCAGTCTGTTTCCTAGTGCCGGTTTGAAGTTCCTGCAGTTTTCACTGTAAAACCGAGTTGGAGCTAGTACCTCCCCATATATATATATGGAGTGGAGTTTGCAACTGAAAAGAAACTTTGTGTTCCCAACAAGCTAGGTGAAGGACGGCTTTCACACACACTTATCTCTCAGAACTGAGCATGTGGAGAGACGTTCGTTCATCTAGCACAAAGGGAACGGGTTGCAGGAGAAACTTTTACTCTGGTTTCTCAGGCTGTTTCCTAGTGCTGGTTTGAAGTTCCTGCAGTTTTCACTGTATAACCGATTTGGAGGTAGTACCTCCCCATATATATATATGGAGTGGAGTTTGCAACTGAAAAGAAACTTTGTGTTCCCAACAAGCTAGGTGAAGGACGTCTTTCACACACACTTATCTCTCAGAACTGAGCATGTGGAGAGACTTTCGTTCATCTAGCACAAAGGGAACGGTTTGCAGGAGAAATTTTACTCCGGTTTCTCAGTCTGTTTTCTAGTGCCGGTTAGAAATTCCTGCAGTTTTCACTGTAAAACCGAGTTGGAGCTAGTCCCTCCCCATATATATATATGGAGTGGAGTTTGCAACTGAAAAGAAACTTTGTGATCCCAACAAGCTAGGTGAAGGACGGCTTTCACACACACTTATCTCTCAGAACTGAGCATGTGGAGAGACTTTCGTTCATCTAGCACAAAGGGAATGGGTTGCAGGAGAAACTTTTACTCTGGTTTCTCAGTCTGTTTAATAGTGCCGGTTTGAAGTTCCTGCAGTTTTCACTGTAAAACCGAGTTGGAGCTAGTCCCTCCCCATATATATATATGGAGTGGAGTTTGCAACTGAAAAGAAACTTTGTGATCCCAACAAGCTAGGTGAAGGACGGCTTTCACACACACTTATCTCTCAGAACTGAGCATGTGGAGAGACTTTCGTTCATCTAGCACAAAGGGAACGGGTTGCAGGAGAAACATTTACTCTGGTTTCTCAGTCTGTTTCCTAGTGCCGGTTTGAATTTCCTGCAGTTTTCACTGTTTAACCGATTTATAGGTAGTACCTCCCCATATATATATATGGAGAGGTGTTTGCAACTGAAAAGAAACTTTGTGTTCCCAACAAGCTAGGTGAAGGACGGCTTTCACACACACTTATCTCTCAGAACTGAGCATGTGGAGAGACGTTCGTTCATCTAGCACAAAGGGAACGGGTGGCAGGGGAAACATTTACTCTGGTTTCTCAGTCTGTTTCCTAGTGCCGGTTTGAAGTTCCTGCAGTTTTCACTGTAAAACCGAGTTGGAGCTAGTACCTCCCCATATATATGTATGGAGTGGAGTTTGCAACTGAAAAGAAACTTTGTGTTCCCTACAAGCTAGGTGAAGGACGGCTTTCACACACACTTATCTCTCAGAACTGAGCATGTGGAGAGACGTTCGTTCATCTAGCACAAAGGGAACGGGTGGCAGGGGAAACATTTACTCTGGTTTCTCAGTCTGTTTCCTAGTGCCGGTTTGAAGTTCCTGCAGTTTTCACTGTAAAACCGAGTTGGAGCTAGTACCTCCCCATATATATGTATGGAGTGGAGTTTGCAACTGAAAAGAAACTTTTTGTTCCCAACAAGCTAGATGAAGGACGTCTTTCACACACACTTATCTCTCAGAACTGAGCATGTGGAGAGACGTTCGTTCATCTAGCACAAAGGGAACGGTTTGCAGGAGAAATTTTACTCTGGTTTCTCAGTCTGTTTCCTAGTTCCGGTTAGAAATTCCTGCAGTTTTCACTGTAAAACCGAGTTGGAGCTAGTCCCTCCCCATATATATATATGGAGTGGAGTTTGCAACTGAAAAGAAACTTTGTGTTCCCAACAAGCTAGGTGAAGGACGGCTTTCACACACACTTATCTCTCAGAACTGAGCATGTGGAGAGACGTTCGTTCATCTAGCACAAAGGGAATGATTTGCAGGAGAAACTTTTACTCTGGTTTCTCAGTCTGTTTAATAGTGCCGGTTTGAAGTTCCTGCAGTTTTCACTGTAAAACCGAGTTGGAGCTAGTAACTCCCCATATATATGTATGGAGTGGAGTTTGCAACTGAAAAGAAACTTTGTGTTCCCAACAAGCTAGGTGAAGGACGGCTTTCAAACACACTTATCTCTCAGAACTGAGCATGTGGAGAGACGTTCGTTCATCTAGCACAAAGGGAACGGTTTGCTGGAGAAATTTTACTCTGGTTTCTCAGTCTGTTTCCTAGTGCCGGTTAGAAATTCCTGCATTTTTCACTGTAAAACCGAGTTGGAGCTAGTCCCTCCCCATATATATATATGGAGTGGAGTTTGCAACTGAAAAGAAACTTTGTGTTCCCAACAAGCTAGGTGAAGGACGGCTTTCACACACACTTATCTCTCAGAACTGAGCATGTGGAGAGACGTTCGTTCATCTAGCACAAAGGGAATGGGTTGCAGGAGAAACTTTTACTCTGGTTTCTCAGTCTGTTTAATAGTGCCGTTTTGAAGTTCCTGCAGTTTTCACTGTAAAACCGAGTTGGAGCTAGTACCTCCCCATATATATGTATGGAGTGGAGTTTGCAACTGAAAAGAAACTTTGTGTTCCCAACAAGCTAGGTGAAGGACGGCTTTCACACACACTTGTCTCTCAGAACTGAGCATGTGGAGAGACTTTCGTTCATCTATCACAAAGGGAACGGGTTGCAGGAGAAACATTTACTCTGGTTTCTCAGTCTGTTTCCTAGTGCCGGTTTGAATTTCCTGCAGTTTTCACTGTATAACCGATTTGTAGGTAGTACCTCCCCATATATATATATGGAGAGATGTTTGCAACTGAAAAGAAACTTTGTGTTCCCAACAAGCTAGGTGAAGGACGGCTTTCACACACACTTATCTCTCAGAACTGAGCATGTGGAGAGACGTTCGTTCATCTAGCACAAAGGGAACGGGTGGCAGGGGAAACATTTACTCTGGTTTCTCAGTCTGTTTCCTAGTGCCGGTTTGAAGTTCCTGCAGTTTTCACTGTAAAACCGAGTTGGAGCTAGTACCTCCCCATATATATGTATGGAGTGGAGTTTGCAACTGAAAAGAAACTTTGTGTTCCCTACAAGCTAGGTGAAGGACGGCTTTCACACACACTTATCTCTCAGAACTGAGTATGTGGAGAGACGTTCGTTCATCTAGCACAAAGGGAACGGTTTGCAGGAAAAATTTTACTCTGGTTTCTCAGTCTGTTTCCTAGTGCCGGTTAGAAATTCCTGCAGATTTCACTGTAAAACCGAGTTGGAGCTAGTCCCTACCCATATATATATATGGAGTGGAGTTTGCAACTGAAAAGAAACTTTGTGTTCCCAACAAGCTAGGTGAAGGACGGGTTTCACACACACTTATCTCTCAGAACTGAGCATGTGGAGAGACGTTCGTTCATCTAGCACAAAGGGAATGGGTTGCAGGAGAAACTTTTACTCTGGTTTCTCAGTCTGTTTCCTAGTGCCGGTTTGAAGTTCCTGCAGTTTTCACTGTAAAATCGAGTTGGAGCTAGTACCTCTCCATATATATGTATGGAGTGGAGTTTGCAACTGAAAAGAAACTTTGTGTTCCCAACAAGCTAGGTGAAGGACGGCTTTCACACACACTTATCTCTCAGAACTGAGCATGTGGAGAGACGTTCGTTCATCTAGCACAAAGGGAACGGGTTGCAGGAGAAACTTTTACTCTGGTTTCTCAGTCTGTTTCCTAGTGCCGGTTTGAAGTTCCTGCAGTTTTCACTGTAAAACCGAGTTGGAGCTAGTACCTCCCCATATATATGTATGGAGTGGAGTTTGCAACTGAAAAGAAACTTTGTGTTCCCAACAAGCTAGGTGAAGGACGGCTTTCACACACACTTATCTCTCAGAACTGAGCATGTGGAGAGACGTTCGTTCATCTAGCACAAAGGGAACGGGTTGCAGGGGAAACATTTACTCTGGTTTCTCAGTCTGTTTCCTAGTGCCGGTTTGAAGTTCCTGCCGTTTTCACTGTAAAACCGTGTTGGAGCTAGTACCTCCCCATATATATGTATGGAGTGGAGTTTGCAACTAAAAAGAAACTTTGTGTTCCCAACAAGCTAGGTGAAGGACGGCTTTCACACACACTTATCTCTCAGAACTGAGCATGTGTAGAGACGTTCGTTCATCTAGCACAAAGGGAACGGGTTGCAGGAGAAACTTTTACTCTGGTTTCTCAGTCTGTTTCCTAGTGCCGGTTTGAAGTTCCTGCAGTTTTCACTGTAAAACCGAGTTGGAGCTAGTACCTCCCCATATATATATATGGAGTGGAGTTTGCAACTGAAAAGAAACTTTGTGTTCCCAACAAGTTAGGTGAAGGACGGCTTTCACACACACTTATCTCTCAGAACTGAGCATGTGGAGAGACGTTCGTTCATCTAGCACAAAGGGAACGGTTTGCAGGGGAAACATATACTCTGGTTTCTCAGTCTGTTTCCTAGTGCCGGTTTGAAGTTCCTGCCGTTTTCACTGTAATACCGTGTTGGAGCTAGTACCTCCCCATATATATGTATGGGGTGGAGTTTGCAACTAAAAAGAAACTTTGTGTTCCCAACAAGCTAGTTGAAGGACGGCTTTCACACACACTTATCTCTCAGAACTGAGCATGTGGAGAGACGATCGTTCATATAGCACAAAGGGAACGGGTTGCAGGAGAAACTTTTACTCTGGTTTCTCAGTCTGTTTCCTAGTGCCGGTTTGTAGTTCCTGCAGTTTTCACTGTAAAACCGAGTTGGAGCTAGTACCTCCCCATATATATATATGGAGTGGAGTTTGCAACTGAAAAGAAACTTTGTGTTCCCAACAAGCTAGGTGAAGGAAGGCTTTCACACACACTTATCTCACAGAACTGAGCATGTGGAGAGACGTTCGTTCATCTAGCAGAAAAGGAACGGGTTGCAGGGGAAACATTTACTCTGGTTTCTCAGTCTGTTTCCTAGTGCCGGTTTGAAGTTCCTGCAGTTTTCACTGTAAAACCGAGTTGGAGCTAGTAACTCCCCATATATATGTATGGAGTGGAGTTTGCAACTGAAAAGAAACTTTGTGTTCCCAAAACGATAGGTGAAGGTCGGCTTTCACACACACTTATCTCTCAGAACTGAGCATGTGGAGAGACGTTCGTTCATCTAGCACAAAGGGAACGGGTTGCAGGGAAACTTTTACTCTGGTTTCTCAGTCTGTTTCCTAGTGCCGGTTTGAAGTTCCTGCAGTTTTCACTGTAAAACCGATTTGGAAGTAGTACCTCCCCATATATTTATATGGAGTGGAGTTTGCAACTGAAAAGAAACTTTGTGTTCCCAAAAAGCTAGGTGAAGGACGGCTTTCACACACACTTATCTCTCAGAACTGAGCATGTGGAAAGACGTTCGTTCATCTAGCACAAAGGGAACGTGTGGTAGGGGAAACATTTACTCTGGTTTCTCAGTCTGTTTCCTAGTGCCGGTTTGAAGTTCCTGCAGTTTTCACTGTAAAACCGAATTGGAGCTAGTACCTCCCCATATATATGTATGGAGTGGAGTTTGCAACTGAAAAGAAACTTTGTGTTCCCAACAAGCTAGGTGAAGGACGGCTTTCACACACACTTATCTCTCAGAACTGAGCATGTGGAGAGACGTTCGTTCATCTAGCACAAAGGGAACGGATTGCAGGAGAAACTTTTAGTATGGTTTCTCAGTCTGTTTCCTAGTGCCGGTTAGAAATTCCTGCAGTTTTCACTGTAAAACCGAGTTGGAGCTAGTCCCTACCGATATATATATATGGAGTGGAGATTGCAAATGAAAAGAAACTTTGTGTTCCCAACAAGCTAGGTGAAGGACGGGTTTCACACACACTTATCTCTCAGAACTGAGCATGTGGAAAGACGTTCGTTCATCTAGCACAAAGGGAATGGGTTTCAGGAGAAACTTTTACTCGGGTTTCTCAGTCTGTTTCCTAGTGCCGGTTTGAAGTTCCTGCACTTTTCACTGTAAAACCGAGTTGGAGCTAGTAACTTCCCATATATATGTATGGAGTGGAGTTTGCAACTGAAAAGAAACTTAGTGTTCCCAACAAGCTAGGTGAAGGACGGCTTACACACACACTTATCTCTCAGAACTGAGCATGTGGAGAGACGTTCGTTCATCTAGCACAAAGGGAACGGTTTGAAGGAGAAACTTTTACTCTGGTTTCTCAGTCTGTTTCCTAGTGCCGGTTTGAAGTTCCTGCAGTTTTCACTGTAAAACCGAGTTGGAGCTAGTACCTCCCCATATATATGTATGGAGTGGAGTTTGCAACTGAAAAGAAACTTTGTGTTCCCAACAACCTAGGTGAAGGACGGCTTTCACACACACTTATCTCTCAGAACTGAGCATGTGGAGAGACGTTCGTTCATCTAGCACAAAGGGAACGGGTTGCAGGAGAAACTTTTACTCTGGTTTCTCAGTCTGTTTCCTAGTGCTGGTTTGAAGTTCCTGCAGTTTCCACTGTAAAACCGAGTTGGAGCTAGTACCTCTCCATATATATGTATGGAGTGGAGTTTGCAACTGAAAAGAAACTTTGTGTTCCCAACAAGCTAGGTGAAGGACGGCTTTCACACTCACTTATCTCTCAGAACTGAGCATGTGGAGAGACGTTCGTTCATCTAGCACAAAGGGAACGGGTTGCAGGGGAAACATTTACTCTGGTTTCTCAGTCTGTTTCCTAGTTTCGGTTTGAAGTTCCTGATGTTTTCACTGTAAAACCTTGTTGGAGCTAGAACCTCCCCATATATATGTATGGAGTGGATTTTGCAACTAAAAAGAAACTTTGTGTTCCCAACAAGCTTGGTGAAGGACGGCTTTCACACACACTTATCTCTCAGAACTGAGCATGTGGAGAGTCTTTCGTTCATCTAGCACAAAGGGAACGGGTTGCAGGAGAAACTTTTACTCTGGTTTCTCAGTCTGTTTCCTAGTGCCGGTTTGAAGTTCCTGCAGTTTTCACTGTAAAACCGATTTGGAGGTAGTACCTCCCCATATATATATATGGAGTGGTGTTTGCAACTGAAAAGGAACTTTGTGTTCCCAACAAGCTAGGTGAAGGACCCCTTTCACACACACTTATCTCTCAGAACTGAGCATGTGGAGAGAAGTTCGTTCATCTAGCAGAAAAGGAACGGGTTGCAGGGGAAACATTTACTCTGGTTTCTCAGTCTGTTTCCTAGTGCCGGTTTGAAGTTCCTGCAGTTTTCACTGTAAAACCGAGTTGGAGCTAGTAACTCCCCATATATATGTATGGAGTGGAGTTTGCAACTGAAAAGAAACTTTGTGTTCCCAAAAAGATAGGTGAAGGTCGGCTTTCACACACACTTATCTCTCAGAACTGAGCATGTGGAGAGACGTTCGTTCATCTAGCACAAAGGGAACGGGTTGCAGGGAAACTTTTACTCTGGTTTCTCAGTCTGTTTCCTAGTGCCGGTTTGAAGTTCCTGCAGTTTTCACTGTAAAACCGATTTGGAGGTAGTACCTCCCCATATATTTATATGGAGTGGAGTTTGCAACAGAAAAGAAACTTTGTGTTCCCAAAAAGCTAGGTGAAGGACGGCTTTCACACACACTTATCTCTCAGAACTGAGCATGTGGAAAGACGTTCGTTCATCTAGCACAAAGGGAACGTGTGGTAGGGGAAACATTTACTCTGGTTTCTCAGTCTGTTTCATAGTGCCGGTTTGAAGTTCCTGCAGTTTTCACTGTAAAACCGAGTTGGAGCTAGTACCTCCCCATATATATGTATGGAGTGGAGTTTGCAACTGAAAAGAAACTTTGTGTTCCCAACAAGCTAGGTGAAGTACGGCTTTCACACACACTTATCTCTCAGAACTGAGCATGTGGAGAGACGTTCGTTCATCTAGCACAAAGGGAACGGGTGGCAGGGGAAACATTTACTCTGGTTTCTCAGTCTGTTTCCTAGTGCCGGTTTGAAGTTCCTGCAGTTTTCACTGTAAAACCGAGTTGGAGCTAGTCCCTACCGATATATATATATGGAGTGGAGATTGCAAATGAAAAGAAACTTTGTGTTCCCAACAAGCTAGGTGAAGGACGGGTTTCACACACACTTATCTCTCAGAACTGAGCATGTGGAAAGACGTTCGTTCATCTAGCACAAAGGGAATGGGTTTCAGGAGAAACTTTTACTCGGGTTTCTCAGTCTGTTTCCTAGTGCCGGTTTGAAGTTCCTGCACTTTTCACTGTAAAACCGAGTTGGAGCTAGTAACTTCCCATATATATGTATGGAGTGGAGTTTGCAACTGAAAAGGAACTTTGTGTTCCCAACAGTCTAGTTGAAGGACGGCTTTCACACACACTTATCTCTCAGAACTGAGCATGTGGAGAGACGTTCGTTCATCTAGCACAAAGGGAACGGGTGGCAGGGGAAAGATTTACTCTGGTTTCTCAGTCTGTTTCCTAGTGCCGGTTTGAAGTTCCTGCAGTTTTCACTGTAAAACCGAGTTGGAGCTAGTACCTCCCCATATATATGTATGGAGTGGAGTTTGCAACTGAAAAGAAACTTTTTGTTCCCAACAAGCTAGGTGAAGGACGTCTTTCACACACACTTATCTCTCAGAACTGAGCATGTGGAGAGACGTTCGTTCATCTAGCACAAAGGGAACGGTTTCCAGGAGAAATTTTACTCTGGTTTCTCAGTCTGTTTCCTAGTTCCGGTTAGAAATTCCTGCAGTTTTCACTGTAAAACCGAGTTGGAGCTAGTCCCTCCCCATATATATATATGGAGTGGAGTTTGCAACTGAAAAGAAACTTTGTGTTCCCAACAAGCTAGGTGAAGGACGGCTTTCACACACACTTATCTCTCAGAACTGAGCATGTGGAGAGACGTTCGTTCATCTAGCACAAAGGGAATGATTTGCAGGAGAAACTTTTACTCTGGTTTCTCAGTCTGTTTAATAGTGCCGGTTTGAAGTTCCTGCAGTTTTCACTGTAAAACCGAGTTGGAGCTAGTAACTCCCCATATATATGTATGGAGTGGAGTTTGCAACTGAAAAGAAACTTTGTGTTCCCAACAAGCTAGGTGAAGGACGGCTTTCACACACACTTATCTCTCAGAACTGAGCATGTGGAGAGACGTTCGTTCATCTAGCACAAAGGGAACGGTTTGCTGGAGAAATTTTACTCTGGTTTCTCAGTCTGTTTCCTAGTGCCGGTTAGAAATTCCTGCAGTTTTCACTGTAAAACCGAGTTGGAGCTAGTCCCTCCCCATATATATATATGGAGTGGAGTTTGCAACTGAAAAGAAACTTTGTGTTCCCAACAAGCTAGGTGAAGGACGGCTTTCACACACACTTATCTCTCAGAACTGAGCATGTGGAGAGACGTTCGTTCATCTAGCACAAAGGGAATGGGTTGCAGGAGAAACTTTTACTCTGGTTTCTCAGTCTGTTTAATAGTGCCGTTTTGAAGTTCCTGCAGTTTTCACTGTAAAACCGAGTTGGAGCTAGTAACTCCCCATATATATGTATGGAGTGGAGTTTGCAACTGAAAAGAAACTTTGTGTTCCCAACAAGCTAGGTGAAGGACGGCTTTCACACACACTTGTCTCTCAGAACTGAGCATGTGGAGAGACTTTCGTTCATCTAGCACAAAGGGAACGGGTTGCAGGAGAAACTTTTACTCTGGTTTCTCAGTCTGTTTCCTAGTGCCGGTTTGAATTTCCTGCAGTTTTCACTGTATAACCAATTTGTAGGTAGTACCTCCCCATATATATATATGGAGAGATGTTTGCAACTGAAAAGAAACTTTGTGTTCCCAACAAGCTAGGTGAAGGACGGCTTTCACACACACTTATCTCTCAGAACTGAGCATGTGGAGAGACGTTCGTTCATCTAGCACAAAGGGAACGGGTGGCAGGGGAAACATTTACTCTGGTTTCTCAGTCTGTTTCCTAGTGCCGGTTTGAAGTTCCTGCAGTTTTCACTGTAAAACCGAGTTGGAGCTAGTACCTCCCCATATATATGTATGGAGTGGAGTTTGCAACTGAAAAGAAACTTTGTGTTCCCTACAAGCTAGGTGAAGGACGGCTTTCACACACACTTATCTCTCAGAACTGAGTATGTGGAGAGACGTTCGTTCATCTAGCACAAAGGGAACGGTTTGCAGGAAAAATTTTACACTGGTTTCTCAGTCTGTTTCCTAGTGCCGGTTAGAAATTCCTGCAGTTTTCACTGTAAAACCGAGTTGGAGCTAGTCCCTACCCATATATATATATGGAGTGGAGTTTGCAACTGAAAAGAAACTTTGTGTTCCCAACAAGCTAGGTGAAGGACGGGTTTCACACACACTTATCTCTCAGAACTGAGCATGTGGAGAGACGTTCGTTCATCTAGCACAAAGGGAATGGGTTGCAGGAGAAACTTTTACTCTGGTTTCTCAGTCTGTTTCCTAGTGCCGGTTTGAAGTTCCTGCAGTTTTCACTGTAAAATCGAGTTGGAGCTAGTACCTCTCCATATATATGTATGGAGTGGAGTTTGCAACTGAAAAGAAACTTTGTGTTCCCAACAAGCTAGGTGAAGGACGGCTTTCACACACACTTATCTCTCAGAACTGAGCATGTGGAGAGACGTTCGTTCATCTAGCACAAAGGGAACGGGTTGCAGGAGAAACTTTTACTCTGGTTTCTCAGTCTGTTTCCTAGTGCCGGTTTGAAGTTCCTGCAGTTTTCACTGTAAAACCGAGTTGGAGCTAGTACCTCCCCATATATATGTATGGAGTGGAGTTTGCAACTGAAAAGAAACTTTGTGTTCCCAACAAGCTAGGTGAAGGACGGCTTTCACACACACTTATCTCTCAGAACTGAGCATGTGGAGAGACGTTCGTTCATCTAGCACAAAGGGAACGGGTTGCAGGGGAAACATTTACTCTGGTTTCTCAGTCTGTTTCCTAGTGCCGGTTTGAAGTTCCTGCCGTTTTCACTGTAAAACCGTGTTGGAGCTAGTACATCCCCATATATATGTATGGAGTGGAGTTTGCAACTAAAAAGAAACTTTGTGTTCCCAACAAGCTAGGTGAAGGACGGCTTTCACACACACTTATCTCTCAGAACTGAGCATGTGTAGAGACGTTCGTTCATCTAGCACAAAGGGAACGGGTTGCAGGAGAAACTTTTACTCTGGTTTCTCAGTCTGTTTCCTAGTGCCGGTTTGAAGTTCCTGCAGTTTTCACTGTAAAACCGATTTGGAGCTAGTACCTCCCCATATATATATATGGAGTGGAGTTTGCAACTGAAAAGAAACTTTGTGTTCCCAACAAGTTAGGTGAAGGACGGCTTTCACACACACTTATCTCTCAGAACTGAGCATGTGGAGAGACGTTCGTTCATCTAGCACAAAGGGAACGGTTTGCAGGGGAAACATATACTCTGGTTTCTCAGTCTGTTTCCTAGTGCCGGTTTGAAGTTCCTGCCGTTTTCACTGTAATACCGTGTTGGAGCTAGTACCTCCCCATATATATGTATGGGGTGGAGTTTGCAACTAAAAAGAAACTTTGTGTTCCCAACAAGCTAGTTGAAGGACGGCTTTCACACACACTTATCTCTCAGAACTGAGCATGTGGAGAGACGATCGTTCATATAGCACAAAGGGAACGGGTTGCAGGAGAAACTTTTACTCTGGTTTCTCAGTCTGTTTCCTAGTGCCGGTTTGTAGTTCCTGCAGTTTTCACTGTAAAACCGAGTTGGAGCTAGTACCTCCCCATATATTTATATGGAGTGTAGTTTGCAACTGAAAAGAAACTTTGTGTTCCCAAAAAGCTAGGTGAAGGACGGCTTTCACACACACTTATCTCTCAGAACTGAGCATGTGGAAAGACGTTCGTTCATCTAGCACAAAGGGAACGTGTGGTAGGGGAAACATTTACTCTGGTTTCTCAGTCTGTTTCCTAGTGCCGGTTTGAAGTTCCTGCAGTTTTCACTGTAAAACCGAATTGGAGCTAGTACCTCCCCATATATATGTATGGAGTGGAGTTTGCAACTGAAAAGAAACTTTGTGTTCCCAACAAGCTAGGTGAAGGACGGCTTTCACACACACTTATCTCTCAGAACTGAGCATGTGGAGAGACGTTCGTTCATCTAGCACAAAGGGAACGGATTGCAGGAGAAACTTTTAGTATGGTTTCTCAGTCTGTTTCCTAGTGCCGGTTAGAAATTCCTGCAGTTTTCACTGTAAAACCGAGTTGGAGCTAGTCCCTACCGATATATATATATGGAGTGGAGATTGCAAATGAAAAGAAACTTTGTGTTCCCAACAAGCTAGGTGAAGGACGGGTTTCACACACACTTATCTCTCAGAACTGAGCATGTGGAGAGACGTTCGTTCATCTAGCACAAAGGGAATGGGTTGCAGGAGAAACTTTTACTCGGGTTTCTCAGTCTGTTTCCTAGTGCCGGTTTGAAGTTCCTGCAGTTTTCACTGTAAAATCGAGTTGGAGCTAGTACCTCTCCATATATATGTATGGAGTGGAGTTTGCAACTGAAAAGAAACTTTGTGTTCCCAACAAGCTAGGTGAAGGACGGCTTTCACACACACTTATCTCTCAGAACTGAGCATGTGGAGAGACGTTCGTTCATCTAGCACAAAGGGAACGGGTTGCAGGAGAAACTTTTACTCTGGTTTCTCAGTCTGTTTCCTAGTGCCGGTTTGAAGTTCCTGCAGTTTTCACTGTAAAACCGAGTTGGAGCTAGTACCTCCCCATATATATGTATGGAGTGGAGTTTGCAACTGAAAAGAAACTTTGTGTTCCCAACAAGCTAGGTGAAGGACGGCTTTCACACACACTTATCTCTCAGAACTGAGCATGTGGAGAGACGTTCGTTCATCTAGCACAAAGGGAACGGGTTGCAGGGGAAACATTTACTCTGGTTTCTCAGTCTGTTTCCTAGTGCCGGTTTGAAGTTCCTGCCGTTTTCACTGTAAAACCGTGTTGGAGCTAGTACATCCCCATATATATGTATGGAGTGGAGTTTGCAACTAAAAAGAAACTTTGTGTTCCCAACAAGCTAGGTGAAGGACGGCTTTCACACACACTTATCTCTCAGAACTGAGCATGTGTAGAGACGTTCGTTCATCTAGCACAAAGGGAACGGGTTGCAGGAGAAACTTTTACTCTGGTTTCTCAGTCTGTTTCCTAGTGCCGGTTTGAAGTTCCTGCAGTTTTCACTGTAAAACCGAGTTGGAGCTAGTACCTCCCCATATATATATATGGAGTGGAGTTTGCAACTGAAAAGAAACTTTGTGTTCCCAACAAGTTAGGTGAAGGACGGCTTTCACACACACTTATCTCTCAGAACTGAGCATGTGGAGAGACGTTCGTTCATCTAGCACAAAGGGAACGGTTTGCAGGGGAAACATATACTCTGGTTTCTCAGTCTGTTTCCTAGTGCCGGTTTGAAGTTCCTGCCGTTTTCACTGTAATACCGTGTTGGAGCTAGTACCTCCCCATATATATGTATGGGGTGGAGTTTGCAACTAAAAAGAAACTTTGTGTTCCCAACAAGCTAGTTGAAGGACGGCTTTCACACACACTTATCTCTCAGAACTGAGCATGTGGAGAGACGATCGTTCATATAGCACAAAGGGAACGGGTTGCAGGAGAAACTTTTACTCTGGTTTCTCAGTCTGTTTCCTAGTGCCGGTTTGTAGTTCCTGCAGTTTTCACTGTAAAACCGAGTTGGAGCTAGTACCTCCCCATATATTTATATGGAGTGGAGTTTGCAACAGAAAAGAAACTTTGTGTTCCCAAAAAGCTAGGTGAAGGACGGCTTTCACACACACTTATCTCTCAGAACTGAGCATGTGGAAAGACGTTCGTTCATCTAGCACAAAGGGAACGTGTGGTAGGGGAAACATTTACTCTGGTTTCTCAGTCTGTTTCCTAGTGCCGGTTTGAAGTTCCTGCAGTTTTCACTGTAAAACCGAATTGGAGCTAGTACCTCCCCATATATATGTATGGAGTGGAGTTTGCAACTGAAAAGAAACTTTGTGTTCCCAACAAGCTAGGTGAAGGACGGCTTTCACACACACTTATCTCTCAGAACTGAGCATGTGGAGAGACGTTCGTTCATCTAGCACAAAGGGAACGGATTGCAGGAGAAACTTTTAGTATGGTTTCTCAGTCTGTTTCCTAGTGCCGGTTAGAAATTCCTGCAGTTTTCACTGTAAAACCGAGTTGGAGCTAGTCCCTACCGATATATATATATGGAGTGGAGATTGCAAATGAAAAGAAACTTTGTGTTCCCAACAAGCTAGGTGAAGGACGGGTTTCACACACACTTATCTCTCAGAACTGAGCATGTGGAAAGACGTTCGTTCATCTAGCACAAAGGGAATGGGTTTCAGGAGAAACTTTTACTCGGGTTTCTCAGTCTGTTTCCTAGTGCCGGTTTGAAGTTCCTGCACTTTTCACTGTAAAACCGAGTTGGAGCTAGTAACTTCCCATATATATGTATGGAGTGGAGTTTGCAACTGAAAAGAAACTTAGTGTTCCCAACAAGCTAGGTGAAGGACGGCTTACACACACACTTATCTCTCAGAACTGAGCATGTGGAGAGACGTTCGTTCATCTAGCACAAAGGGAACGGTTTGAAGGAGAAACTTTTACTCTGGTTTCTCAGTCTGTTTCCTAGTGCCGGTTTGAAGTTCCTGCAGTTTTCACTGTAAAACCGAGTTGGAGCTAGTACCTCCCCATATATATGTATGGAGTGGAGTTTGCAACTGAAAAGAAACTTTGTGTTCCCAACAACCTAGGTGAAGGACGGCTTTCACACACACTTATCTCTCAGAACTGAGCATGTGGAGAGACGTTCGTTCATCTAGCACAAAGGGAACGGGTTGCAGGAGAAACTTTTACTCTGGTTTCTCAGTCTGTTTCCTAGTGCTGGTTTGAAGTTCCTGCAGTTTCCACTGTAAAACCGAGTTGGAGCTAGTACCTCTCCATATATATGTATGGAGTGGAGTTTGCAACTGAAAAGAAACTTTGTGTTCCCAACAAGCTAGGTGAAGGACGGCTTTCACACTCACTTATCTCTCAGAACTGAGCATGTGGAGAGACGTTCGTTCATCTAGCACAAAGGGAACGGGTTGCAGGGGAAACATTTACTCTGGTTTCTCAGTCTGTTTCCTAGTTTCGGTTTGAAGTTCCTGATGTTTTCACTGTAAAACCGTGTTGGAGCTAGAACCTCCCCATATATATGTATGGAGTGGATTTTGCAACTAAAAAGAAACTTTGTGTTCCCAACAAGCTTGGTGAAGGACGGCTTTCACACACACTTATCTCTCAGAACTGAGCATGTGGAGAGTCTTTCGTTCATCTAGCACAAAGGGAACGGGTTGCAGGAGAAACTTTTACTCTGGTTTCTCAGTCTGTTTCCTAGTGCCGGTTTGAAGTTCCTGCAGTTTTCACTGTAAAACCGATTTGGAGGTAGTACCTCCCCATATATATATATGGAGTGGTGTTTGCAACTGAAAAGGAACTTTGTGTTCCCAACAAGCTAGGTGAAGGACCCCTTTCACACACACTTATCTCTCAGAACTGAGCATGTGGAGAGATGTTCGTTCATCTAGCAAAAAAAGGAACGGGTTGCAGGGGAAACATTTACTCTGGTTTCTCAGTCTGTTTCCTAGTGCCGGTTTGAAGTTCCTGCAGTTTTCACTGTAAAACCGAGTTGGAGCTAGTAACTCCCCATATATATGTATGGAGTGGAGTTTGCAACTGAAAAGAAACTTTGTGTTCCCAAAAAGATAGGTGAAGGTCGGCTTTCACACACACTTATCTCTCAGAACTGAGCATGTGGAGAGACGTTCGTTCATCTAGCACAAAGGGAACGGGTTGCAGGAGAAACTTTTACTCTGGTTTCTCAGTCTGTTTCCTAGTGCCGGTTTGAAGTTCCTGCAGTTTTCACTGTAAAACCGATTTGGAGGTAGTACCTCCCCATATATTTATATGGAGTGGAGTTTGCAACAGAAAAGAAACTTTGTGTTCCCAAAAAGCTAGGTGAAGGACGGCTTTCACACACACTTATCTCTCAGAACTGAGCATGTGGAAAGACGTTCGTTCATCTAGCACAAAGGGAACGTGTGGTAGGGGAAACATTTACTCTGGTTTCTCAGTCTGTTTCATAGTGCCGGTTTGAAGTTCCTGCAGTTTTCACTGTAAAACCGAGTTGGAGCTAGTACCTCCCCATATATATGTATGGAGTGGAGTTTGCAACTGAAAAGAAACTTTGTGTTCCCAACAAGCTAGGTGAAGGACGGCTTTCACACACACTTATCTCTCAGAACTGAGCATGTGGAGAGACGTTCGTTCATCTAGCACAAAGGGAACGGGTGGCAGGGGAAACATTTACTCTGGTTTCTCAGTCTGTTTCCTAGTGCCGGTTTGAAGTTCCTGCAGTTTTCACTGTAAAACCGAGTTGGAGCTAGTCCCTACCGATATATATATATGGAGTGGAGATTGCAAATGAAAAGAAACTTTGTGTTCCCAACAAGCTAGGTGAAGGACGGGTTTCACACACACTTATCTCTCAGAACTGAGCATGTGGAAAGACGTTCGTTCATCTAGCACAAAGGGAATGGGTTTCAGGAGAAACTTTTACTCGGGTTTCTCAGTCTGTTTCCTAGTGCCGGTTTGAAGTTCCTGCACTTTTCACTGTAAAACCGAGTTGGAGCTAGTAACTTCCCATATATATGTATGGAGTGGAGTTTGCAACTGAAAAGAAACTTAGTGTTCCCCACAAGCTAGGTGAAGGACGGCTTACACACACAATTATCTCTCAGAACTGAGCATGTGGAGAGACGTTCGTTCATCTAGCACAAAGGGAACGGTTTGAAGGAGAAACTTTTACTCTGGTTTCTCAGTCTGTTTCCTAGTGCCGGTTTGAAGTTCCTGCAGTTTTCACTGTAAAACCGAGTTGGAGCTAGTACCTCCCCATATATATGTATGGAGTGGAGTTTGCAACTGAAAAGAAACTTTGTGTTCCCAACAAGCTAGGTGAAGGACGGCTTTCACACACACTTATCTCTCAGAACTGAGCATGTGGAGAGACGTTCGTTCATCTAGCACAAAGGGAACGGGTTGCAGGAGAAACTTTTACTCTGGTTTCTCAGTCTGTTTCCTAGTGCTGGTTTGAAGTTCCTGCAGTTTTCACTGTAAAACCGAGTTGGAGCTAATACCTCCAAATATATATGTATGGAGTGGAGTTTGCAACTGAAAAGAAACTTTGTGTTCCCAACAAGCTAGGTGAAGGACGGCTTTCACACTCACTTATCTCTCAGAACTGAGCATGTGGAGAGACGTTCGTTCATCTAGCACAAAGGGAACGGGTTGCAGGGGAAACATTTACTCTGGTTTCTCAGTCTGTTTCCTAGTTTCGGTTTGAAGTTCCTGATGTTTTCACTGTAAAACCGTGTTGGAGCTAGAACCTCCCCATATATATGTATGGAGTGGATTTTGCAACTAAAAAGAAACTTTGTGTTCCCAACAAGCTTGGTGAAGGACGGCTTTCACACACACTTATCTCTCAGAACTGAGCATGTGGAGAGTCTTTCGTTCATCTAGCACAAAGGGAACGGGTTGCAGGAGAAAATTTTACTCTGGTTTCTCAGTCTGTTTCCTAGTGCCGGTTTGAAGTTCCTGCAGTTTTCACTGTAAAACCGATTTGGAGGTAGTACCTTCCCATATATATATATGGAGTGGTGTTTGCAACTGAAAAGGAACTTTGTGTTCCCAACAAGCTAGGTGAAGGACCCCTTTCACACACACTTATCTCTCAGAACTGAGCATGTGGAGAGACGTTCGTTCATCTAGCACAAAGGGAACGGGTGGCAGGGGACACATTTACTCTGGTTTCTCAGTCTGTTTCCTAGTGCCGGTTTGTATTTCCTGCAGTTTTCACTGTAAAACAGTGTTGGAGCTAGTACCTCCCCATATATATGTATGGAGTGGAGTTTGCAACTGAAAAGAAACTTTGTGTTCCCAACAAGCTAGGTGAATGACGGGTTTCACACACACTTATCTCTCAGAACTGAGCATGTGGAGAGACGTTCGTTCATCTAGCACAAAGGGAACGTGTTGCAGGGGAAACTTTTACTCTGGTTTCTCAGTCTGTTTCCTAGTGCCGGTTTGAAGTTCCTGCAGTTTTCACTGTAAAACCGAGTTGGAGCTAGTAACTCCCCATATATATGTATGGAGTGGAGTTTGCAAATGAAAAGAAACTTAGTGTTCCCAACAAGCTAGGTGAAGGACGGCTTTCACACACACTTCTCTCTCAGAACAGAGCATGTGGAGAGTCGTTCGTTCATCTAGCACAAAGGGAACGGGTTGAAGGAGAAACTTTTACTCTGGTTTCTCAGTCTGTTTCCTAGTGCCGGTTTGAAGTTCCTGCAGTTTTCACTGTAAAAACGATTTGGAGCTAGTACCTCCCCATATATATGTATGGAGTGGTGTTTGCAACTGAAAAGAAACTTTGTGTTCCCAACAAGCTAGGTGAAGGACGGCTTTCACACACACTTATCTCTCAGAACTGAGCATGTGGAGAGACGTTCGTTCATCTAGCACAAAGGGAACGAGTTGCAGGAGAAACTTTTACTCTGGTTTATCAGTCTGTTTCCTAGTGCCGGTTTGAAGTTCCTGCAGTTTTCACTGTAAAACCGAGTTGGAGCTAGTCCCTACCCATATATATATATAGAGAGGTGTTTGCAACTGAAAAGAATCTTTGTGTTCCCAACAAGCTAGGTGAAGGGCTGCTTTCACACACACTTATCTCTCAGAACTGAGCATGTGGAGAGACGTTCGTTCATCTAGCAAAAAAGGAACGGGTTGCAGGGGAAACATTTACTCTGGTTTCTCAGTCTGTTTCCTATTGCCGGTTTGAAGTTCCTGCAGTTTTCACTGTAAAACCGAGTTGGAGCTAGTACCTCCCCATATATATGTATGGAGTGGAGTTTGCAACTGAAAAGAAACTTTGTGTTCCCAACAAGCTAGGTGAAGGACGGCTTTCACACACACTTATCTCTCAGAACTGAGCATGTGGAGAGACTTTCGTTCATCTAGCACAAAGGGAACGGGTGGCAGGGGAAACATTTACTCTGGTTTCTCAGTCTGTTTCCTAGTGCCGGTTTGAAGTTCCTGCAGTTTTCACTGTAAAACCGAGTTGGAGCTAGTACCTCCCCATATATATGTATGGAGTGGAGTTTGCAACTGAAAAGGAACTTTGTGTTCCCAACAAGCTAGGTGAAGGACGGCTTTCACACACACTTATCTCTCAGAACTGAGCATGTGGAGAGACGTTCGTTAATCTTGCAAAAAGGGAACGGTTTGCAGGATAAATTTTACTCTGGTTTCTCAGTCTGTTTCCTAGTACCTGTTAGAAATTCCTGCAGTTTTCACTGTAAAACCTAGTTGGAGCTAGTCCCTCCCCATATATATGTATGGAGTGGAGTTTGCAACTGAAAAGAAACTTTGTGTTCCCAACAAGCTAGGTGAAGGACGGCTTTCACACACACTTATCTCTCAGAACTGAGCTTGTGGAGAGACGTTCGTTCATCTAGCACAAAGGAAACGGGTTGCAGGAGAAACTTTTACTCTGGTTTCTCAGTCTGTTTCCTAGTGCCGGTTTGAAGTTCCTGCAGTTTTCACTGTAAAACCGATTTGGAGGTAGTACCTCCCCATATATTTATATGGAGTGGAGTTTGCAACAGAAAAGAAACTTTGTGTTCCCAAAAAGCTAGGTGAAGGACGGCTTTCACACACACTTATCTCTCAGAACTGAGCATGTGGAAAGACGTTCGTTCATCTAGCACAAAGGGAACGTGTGGTAGGGGAAACATTTATTCTGGTTTCTCAGTCTGTTTCATAGTGCCGGTTTGAAGTTCCTGCAGTTTTCACTGTAAAACCGAGTTGGAGCTAGTACCTCCCCATATATATGTATGGAGTGGAGTTTGCAACTGAAAAGAAACTTTGTGTTCCCAACAAGCTAGGTGAAGGACGGCTTTCACACACACTTATCTCTCAGAACTGAGCATGTGGAGAGACGTTCGTTCATCTAGCACAAAGGGAACGGGTGGCAGGGGAAACATTTACTCTGGTTTCTCAGTCTGTTTCCTAGTGCCGGTTTGAAGTTCCTGCAGTTTTCACTGTAAAACCGAGTTGGAGCTAGTCCCTACCGATATATATATATGGAGTGGAGATTGCAAATGAAAAGAAACTTTGTGTTCCCAACAAGCTAGGTGAAGGACGGGTTTCACACACACTTATCTCTCAGAACTGAGCATGTGGAAAGACGTTCGTTCATCTAGCACAAAGGGAATGGGTTTCAGGAGAAACTTTTACTCGGGTTTCTCAGTCTGTTTCCTAGTGCCGGTTTGAAGTTCCTGCACTTTTCACTGTAAAACCGAGTTGGAGCTAGTAACTTCCCATATATATGTATGGAGTGGAGTTTGCAACTGAAAAGAAACTTAGTGTTCCCAACAAGCTAGGTGAAGGACGGCTTACACACACAATTATCTCTCAGAACTGAGCATGTGGAGAGACGTTCGTTCATCTAGCACAAAGGGAACGGTTTGAAGGAGAAACTTTTACTCTGGTTTCTCAGTCTGTTTCCTAGTGCCGGTTTGAAGTTCCTGCAGTTTTCACTGTAAAACCGAGTTGGAGCTAGTACCTCCCCATATATATGTATGGAGTGGAGTTTGCAACTGAAAAGAAACTTTGTGTTCCCAACAAGCTAGGTGAAGGACGGCTTTCACACACACTTATCTCTCAGAACTGAGCATGTGGAGAGACGTTCGTTCATCTAGCACAAAGGGAACGGGTTGCAGGAGAAACTTTTACTCTGGTTTCTCAGTCTGTTTCCTAGTGCTGGTTTGAAGTTCCTGCAGTTTTCACTGTAAAACCGAGTTGGAGCTAATACCTCCCCATATATATGTATGGAGTGGAGTTTGCAACTGAAAAGAAACTTTGTGTTCCCAACAAGCTAGGTGAAGGACGGCTTTCACACTCACTTATCTCTCAGAACTGAGCATGTGGAGAGACGTTCGTTCATCTAGCACAAAGGGAACGGGTTGCAGGGGAAACATTTACTCTGGTTTCTCAGTCTGTTTCCTAGTTTCGGTTTGAAGTTCCTGATGTTTTCACTGTAAAACCGTGTTGGAGCTAGAACCTCCCCATATATATGTATGGAGTGGATTTTGCAACTAAAAAGAAACTTTGTGTTCCCAACAAGCTTGGTGAAGGACGGCTTTCACACACACTTATCTCTCAGAACTGAGCATGTGGAGAGACTTTCGTTCATCTAGCACAAAGGGAACGTGTTGCAGGGGAAACTTTTACTCTGGTTTCTCAGTCTGTTTCCTAGTGCCGGTTTGAAGTTCCTGCAGTTTTCACTGTAAAACCGAGTTGGAGCTAGTAACTCCCCATATATATGTATGGAGTGGAGTTTGCAAATGAAAAGAAACTTAGTGTTCCCAACAAGCTAGGTGAAGGACGGCTTTCACACACACTTCTCTCTCAGAACAGAGCATGTGGAGAGTCGTTCGTTCATCTAGCACAAAGGGAACGGGTTGAAGGAGAAACTTTTACTCTGGTTTCTCAGTCTGTTTCCTAGTGCCGGTTTGAAGTTCCTGCAGTTTTCACTGTAAAACCGAGTTGGAGCTAGTACCTCCCCATATATATGTATGGAGTGGAGTTTGCAACTGAAAAGAAACTTTGTGTTCCCAACAAGCTAGGTGAAGGACGGCTTTCACACACACTTATCTCTCAGAACTGAGCATGTGGAGAGACGTTCGTTCATCTAGCACAAAGGGAACGAGTTGCAGGAGAAACTTTTACTCTGGTTTATCAGTCTGTTTCCTAGTGCCGGTTTGAAGTTCCTGCAGTTTTCACTGTAAAAACGAGTTGGAGCTAGTACCTCCCCATATATATGTATGGAGTGGTATTTGCAACTGAAAAGAAACTTTGTGTTCCCAACAAGCTAGGTGAAGGACGGCTTTCACACACACTTATCTCTCAGAACTGAGCATGTGGAGAGACGTTCGTTCATCTAGCACAAAGGGAACGAGTTGCAGGAGAAACTTTTACTCTGGTTTATCAGTCTGTTTCCTAGTGCCGGTTTGAAGTTCCTGCAGTTTTCACTGTAAAACCGAGTTGGAGCTAGTCCCTACCCATATATATATATGGAGAGGTGTTTGCAACTGAAAAGAATCTTTGTGTTCCCAACAAGCTAGGTGAAGGGCTGCTTTCACACACACTTATCTCTCAGAACTGAGCATGTGGAGAGACGTTCGTTCATCTAGCAAAAAAGGAACGGGTTGCAGGGGAAACATTTACTCTGGTTTCTCAGTCTGTTTCCTATTGCCGGTTTGAAGTTCCTGCAGTTTTCACTGTAAAACCGAGTTGGAGCTAGTACCTCCCCATATATATGTATGGAGTGGAGTTTGCAACTGAAAAGAAACTTTGTGTTCCCAACAAGCTAGGTGAAGGACGGCTTTCACACACACTTATCTCTCAGAACTGAGCATGTGGAGAGACTTTCGTTCATCTAGCACAAAGGGAACGGGTGGCAGGGGAAACATTTACTCTGGTTTCTCAGTCTGTTTCCTAGTGCCGGTTTGAAGTTCCTGCAGTTTTCACTGTAAAACCGAGTTGGAGCTAGTACCTCCCCATATATATGTATGGAGTGGAGTTTGCAACTGAAAAGGAACTTTGTGTTCCCAACAAGCTAGGTGAAGGACGGCTTTCACACACACTTATCTCTCAGAACTGAGCATGTGGAGAGACGTTCGTTAATCTTGCAAAAAGGGAACGGTTTGCAGGATAAATTTTACTCTGGTTTCTCAGTCTGTTTCCTAGTACCTGTTAGAAATTCCTGCAGTTTTCACTGTAAAACCTAGTTGGAGCTAGTCCCTCCCCATATATATGTATGGAGTGGAGTTTGCAACTGAAAAGAAACTTTGTGTTCCCAACAAGCTAGGTGAAGGACGGCTTTCACACACACTTATCTCTCAGAACTGAGCTTGTGGAGAGACGTTCGTTCATCTAGCACAAAGGAAACGGGTTGCAGGAGAAACTTTTACTCTGGTTTCTCAGTCTGTTTCCTAGTGCCGGTTTGAAGTTCCTGCAGTTTTCACTGTAAAACCGAGTTGGAGCTAGTCCCTCCCCATATATATGTATGGAGTGGAGTTTGCAACTGAAAAGAAACTTTGTTTTCCCAACAAGCTAGGTGAAGGACGGCTTTCACACACACTTATCTCTCAGAACTGAGCATGTGGAGAGACGTTCGTTCATCTAGCACAAAGGGAACGGGTGGCAGGGGAAACATTTACTCTGGTTTCTCAGTCTGTTTCCTAGTGCCGGTTTGAATTTCCTGCAGTTTTCACTGTAAAACCGAGTTGGAGCTAGTACCTCCCCATATATATGTATGGAGTGGAGTTTGCAACTGAAAAGAAACTTTGTGTTCCCAACAAACTAGGTGAAGGACGGCGTTCACACACACTTATCTCTCAGAACTGAGCATGTGGAGAGACGTTCGTTCATCTAGCACAAAGGGAACGGGTTGCAGGAGAAACTTTTACTATGGTTTCTCAGTCTGTTTCCTAGTGCCGGTTTGAAGTTCCTGCAGTTTTCACTGTAAAACCGAGTTGGAGCTAGTACCTCCCCATATATATATATGGAGTGGTGTTTGCAACTGAAAAGTAACTTTGTGTTCCCAACAAGCTAGGTGAAGGACGGGTTTCACACACACTTATCTCTCAGAACTGAGCATGTGGAGAGACGTTCGTTCATCTAGCACAAAGGGAACGGGTGGCTGGGGAAACATTTACTCTGGTTTCTCAGTCTGTTTCCTAGTGCCGGTTTGAAGTTCCTGCAGTTTTCACTGTAAAACCGAGTTGGAGCTAGTACCTCCCCATATATATGTATGGAGTGGAGTTTGCAACTGAAAAGAAACTTTGTGTTCCCAACAAACTAGGTGAAGGACGGGTTTCACACACACTTATCTCTCAGAACTGAGCATGTGGAGAGACGTTCGTTCATCTAGCACAAAGGGAACGGGTTGCAGGAGAAACTTTTACTCTGGTTTCTCAGTCTGTTTCCTAGTGCCGGTTTGAATTTCCTGCAGTTTTCACTGTAAAACCGAGTTGGAGCTAGTCCCTCCCCATATATATGTATGGAGTGGAGTTTGCAACTGAAAAGAAACTTTGTGTTCCCAACAAGCTAGCTGAAGGACGGCTTTCACACACACTTATCTCTCAGAACTGAGCATGTGGAGAGACGTTCGTTCATCTAGCACAAAGGGAACGGGTGGCAGGGGAAACATTTACTCTGGTTTCTCAGTCTGTTTCCTAGTGCCGGTTTGAATTTCCTGCAGTTTTCACTGTAAAACCGTGTTGGAGCTAGTACCTCCCCATATATATGTATGGAGTGGAGTTTGCAACTGAAAAGAAACTTTGTGTTCCCAACAAACTAGGTGAAGGACGGCTTTCACACACACTTATCTCTCAGAACTGAGCATGTGGAGAGACGTTCGTTCATCTAGCACAAAGGGAACGGGTTGCAGGAGAAACTTTTACTATGGTTTCTCAGTCTGTTTCCTAGTGCCGGTTTGAATTTCCTGCAGTTTTCACTGTAAAACCGAGTTGGAGCTAGTACCTCCCCATATATATATATGGAGTGGAGTTTGCAACTGAAAAGTAACTTTGTGTTCCCAACAAGCTAGGTGAAGGACGGGTTTCACACACACTTATCTCTCAGAACTGAGCATGTGGAGAGACGTTCGTTCATCTAGCACAAAGGGAACGGGTGGCTGGGGAAACATTTACTCTGGTTTCTCAGTCTGTTTCCTAGTGCCGGTTTGAAGTTCCTGCAGTTTTCACTGTAAAACCGAGTTGGAGCTAGTACCTCCCCATATATATGTATGGAGTGGAGTTTGCAACTGAAAAGAAACTTTGTGTTCCCAACAAACTAGGTGAAGGACGGGTTTCACACACACTTATCTCTCAGAACTGAGCATGTGGAGAGACGTTCGTTCATCTAGCACAAAGGGAACGGGTTGCAGGAGAAACTTTTACTCTGGTTTCTCAGTCTGTTTCCTAGTGCCGGTTTGAATTTCCTGCAGTTTTCACTGTAAAACCGAGTTGGAGCTAGTACCTCCCCATATATATGTATGGAGTGGAGTTTGCAACTGAAAAGAAACTTTGTGTTCCCAACAAGCTAGTTGAAGGACGGCTTTCACACAGACTTATCACTCAGAACTGAGCATGTGGAGAGACGTTCGTTCATCTAGAACAAAAGGAACGGGTTGCAGGAGAAAATTTTACTCTGGTTTCTCAGTCTGTTTCCTAGTGCCGGTTTGAAGTTCCTGCAGTTTTCACTGTAAAACCGAGTTGGAGCTAATACCTCCCCATATATATGTATGGAGTGGAGTTTGAAACTGAAAAGAATCTTTGTGTTCCCAACAAGCTAGGTGAAGGACGGCTTTCACACAGACTTATCACTCAGAACTGAGCATGTGGAGAGACGTTCGTTCATCTAGCACAAAGGGAACGGGTTGCTGGAGAAACTTTTACTCTGGTTTCTCAGTATGTTTCCTTGTGCCGGTTTGAATTTCCTGCAGTTTTCACTGTAAAACCGAGTTGGAGCTAGTACCTCCCCATATATATGTATGGAGTGGAGTTTGCAACTGAAAAGAAACTTTGTGTTCCCAACAAGCTAGGTGAAGGACGGCTTTCACACAGACTTATCACTCAGAACTGAGCATGTGGAGAGACGTTCGTTCATCTAGCACAAAAGGAACGGGTTGCAGGAGAAAATTTTACTCTGGTTTCTCAGTCTGTTTCCTAGTGCCGGTTTGAAGTTCCTGCAGTTTTCACTGTAAAACCGAGTTGGAGCTAATACCTCCCCATATATATGTATGGAGTGGAGTTTGCAACTGAAAAGAAACTTTGTGTTCCCAACAAGCTAGGTGAAGGACGGCTTTCACACAGACTTATCACTCAGAACTGAGCATGTGGAGAGACGTTCGTTCATCTAGCACAAAGGGAACGGGTTGCTGGAGAAACTTTTACTCTGGTTTCTCAGTATGTTTCCTTGTGCCGGTTTGAAGTTCCTGCAGTTTTCACTGTAAAACCGAGTTGGAGCTAGTACCTCCCCATATATATGTATGGAGTGGAGTTTGCAACTGAAAAGAATCTTTGTTTTCCCAACAAGCTAGGTGAAGGACGGCTTTCACACACACTTATCTCTCAGAACTGAGCATGTGGAGAGACGTTCGTTCATCTAGCACAAAGGGAACGGGTGGCAGGGGAAACATTTACTCTGGTTTCTCAGTCTGTTTCCTAGTGCCGGTTTGAATTTCCTGCAGTTTTCACTGTAAAACCGAGTTGGAGCTAGTACCTCCCCATATATATGTATGGAGTGGAGTTTGAAACTGAAAAGAATCTTTGTGTTCCCAAAAAACTAGGTGAAGGACGGCTTTCACACACACTTAGCTCTCAGAACTGAGCATGTGGAGAGACGTTCGTTCATCTAGCACAAAGGGAACGGGTTGCAGGAGAAACTTTTACTCTGGTTTCTCAGTCTGTTTCCTAGTGCCGGTTTGAAGTTCCTGCAGTTTTCACTGTAAAACCGAGTTGGAGCTAGTACCTCCCCATATATATGTATGGAGTGGAGTTTGCAACTGAAAAGAAACTTTGTGTTCCCAACAAGCTAGGTGAAGGACGGCTTTCACACACACTTATCTCTCAGAACTGAGCATGTGGAGAGACGTTCGTTCATCTAGCACAAAGGGAACGGGTTGCAGGAGAAACTTTTAGTATGGTTTCTCAGTCTGTTTCCTAGTGCCGGTTTGAAGTTCCTGCAGTTTTCACTGTAAAACCGAGTTGGAGCTAGTACTTCCCCATATATATATATGGAGTGGAGTTTGCAACTGAAAAGAAACTTTGTGTTCCCAACAAGCAAGGTGAAGGACGGGTTTCACACACACTTATCTCTCAGAACTGAGCATGTGGAGAGACGTTCGTTCATCTAGCACAAAGGGAACGGTTTACAGGAGAAACTTTTACTCTGGTTTCTCAGTCTGTTTCCTAGTGCCGGTTTGAAGTTCCTGCCGTTTTCACTGTAAAACCGTGTTGGAGCTAGTACCTCCCCATATATATGTATGGAGTGGAGTTTGCAACTAAAAAGAAACTTTGTGTTCCCAACAAGCTAGGTGAAGGACGGCTTTCACACACACTTATCTCTCAGAACTGAGCATGTGGAGACACGTTCGTTCATCTAGCACAAAGGGAACGGGTTGCAGGAGAAACTTTTACTCTGGTTTCTCAGTCTGTTTCCTAGTGCCGGTTTGAAGTTCCTGCAGTTTTCACTGTAAAACCGAGTTGGTGCTTGTACCTCCCCATATATATGTATGGAGTGGAGTTTGCAACTGAAAAGACACTTTGTGTTCCCAACAAGCTAGGTGAAGGACGGCTTTCACACAGACTTATCACTCAGAACTGAGCAAGTGGAGAGACGTTCGTTCATCTAGCACAAAGGGAACGGGTTGCTGGAGAAACTTTTACTCTGGTTTCTCAGTATGTTTCCTTGTGCCGGTTTGAAGTTCCTGCAGTTTTCACTGTAAAACCGAGTTGGAGCTAGTACCTCCCCATATATATGTATGGAGTGGAGTTTGCAACTGAAAAGAAACTTTGTGTTCCCAACAAGCTAGGTGAAGTACGGCTTTCACACACACTTATCTCTCAGAACTGAGCATGTGGAGAGACGTTCGTTCATCTAGCAGAAAGGGAACGGGTTGCAGGGGAAACATTTACTCTGGTTTCTCAGTCTGTTTCCTAGTACCGGTTTGAAGTTCCTGCAGTTTTCACTGTAAAACCGAGTTGGAGCTAGTATCTCCCCATATATATGTATGGAATGGAGTTTGCAACTGAAAAGAAACTTTGTGTTCCCAACAAGCTAGGTGAAGGACGGGTTTCACACACACTTATCTCTCAGAACTGAGCATGTGGAGAGACGTTCGTTCATCTAGCAGAAAGGGAACGGGTTGCAGGAGAAACTTTTACTCTGGTTTCTCAGTCTGTTTCCTAGTGCCGGTTTGAAGTTCTTGCAGTTTTCACTGTAAAACCGAGTTGGAGCTTGTCCCTACCCATATATATATATGGAGTGGAGTTTGCAACAGAAAAGAAACTTTGTGTTCCCAACAAGCTAGGTGAAGGACGGCTTTCACACAGACTTATCTTTCAGAACTGAGCATGTGGAGAGACGTTCGTTCATCTAGCAAAAAGGGAACGGGTTGCAGGAGAAACTTTTACTCTGGTTTCTCAGTCTGTTTCCTAGTGCCGGTTTGAAGTTCCTGCAGTTTTCACTGTAAAACCGAATTGGAGCTAGTACCTCCCGATATATATGTATGGAGTGGAGTTTGCAACTGAAAAGAAACTTTGTGTTCTCAACAAGCTAGGTGAAGGACGGCTTTCACACTCACTTATCTCTCAGAAATGAGCATGTGGAGAGACGTTCGTTCATCTAGCAGAAAGGGAACGGGTTGCAGGAGAAACTTTTACTCTGGTTTCTCAGTCTGTTTCCTAGTGCCGGTTTGAAGTTCCTGCAGTTTTCACTGTAAAATCGAGTTGGAGCTAGTACCTCCCCATATATATCTATGGAGTGGAGTTTGCAACTGAAAAGAAACTTTGTGTTCCCAACAAGCTAGGTGAAGGACGGCTTTCACACACACTTATCTCTCAGAACTGAGCATGTGGAGAGACGTTCGTTCATCTAGCACAAAGGGAACGGGTTGCAGGAGAAACTTTTACTCTGGTTTCTCAGTCTGTTTCCTAGTGCCGGTTTGAAGTTCCTGCAGTTTTCACTGTTAAACCGAGTTGGAGCTAGTACCTCCCCATTTATATGTATGGAGTGGAGTTTGCAACTGAAAAGAAACTTTGTGTTCCCAACAAGCTAGGTGAAGGACGGGTTTCACACGCACTTATCTCTCAGAACTGAGCATGTGGAGAGACGTTCGTTCATCTAGCACAAAGGGAACGGGTTGCAAGAGAAAATTTTACTCTGGTTTCTCAGGCTGTTTCCTAGTGCCGGTTTGAAGTTCCTGCAGTTTTCACTGTAAAACCGAGTAGGAGCTAATAACTCCCCATATATATGTATGGAGTGGAGTTTGCAACTGAAAAGAAACTTTGTGTTCCCAACAAGCTAGGTGAAGGACGGCTTTCACACAGACTTATCACTCAGAACTGAGCATGTGAAGAGACGTTCGTTCATCTAGCACAAAGGGAACGGGTTGCTGGAGAAACTTTTACTCTGGTTTCTCAGTCTGTTTCCTTGTGCCGGTTTGAAGTTCCTGCAGTTTTCACTGTAAAACCGAGTTGGAGCTAGTACCTCCCCATATATATGTATGGAGTGGAGTTTGCAACTGAAAAGTAACTTTGTGTTCCCAACAAACTAGGTGAAGGACGGCTTTCACACACACTTATCTCTCAGAACTGAGCATGTGGAGAGACGTTCGTTCATCTAGCACAAAGGGAACGGGTTGCAGGAGAAACTTTTACTATGGTTTCTCAGTCTGTTTCCTAGTGCCGGTTTGAAGTTCCTGCAGTTTTCACTGTAAAACCGAGTTGGAGCTAGTACCTCCCCATATATATATATGGAGTGGAGTTTGCAACTGAAAAGTAACTTTGTGTTCCCAACAAGCTAGGTGAAGGACGGTTTTCACACACACTTATCTCTCAGAACTGAGCATGTGGAGAGACGTTCGTTCATCTAGCACAAAGGGAACGGGTGGCTGGGGAAACATTTACTCTGGTTTCTCAGTCTGTTTCCTAGTGCCGGTTTGAAGTTCCTGCAGTTTTCACTGTAAAACCGAGTTGGAGCTAGTACCTCCCCATATATATGTATGGAGTGGAGTTTGCAACTGAAAAGAAACTTTGTGTTCCCAACAAGCTAGGTGAAGGACGGGTTTCACACACACTTATCTCTCAGAACTGAGCATGTGGAGAGACGTTCGTTCATCTAGCACAAAGGGAACGGTTTGCAGGAGAAACTTTTAGTATGGTTTCTCAGTCTGTTTCCTAGTGCCGGTTTGATGTTCCTGCAGTTTTCACTGTAAAACCGAGTTGGAGCTAGTACCTCCCCATATATATATATGGAGTGGAGTTTGCAACTGAAAAGAAACTTTGTGTTCCCAACAAGCTAGGTGAAGGACGGGTTTCACACACACTTATCTCTCAGAACTGAGCATGTGGAGAGACGTTCGTTCATCTAGCACAAAGGGAACGGGTTGCAGGAGAAACTTTTACTCTGGTTTCTCAGTCTGTTTCCTAGTGCCGGTTTGAATTTCCTGCAGTTTTCACTGTAAAACCGAGTTGGAGCTAGTACCTCCCCATATATATGTATGGAATGGAGTTTGCAACTGAAAAGAAACTTTGTGTTCCCAACAAGCTAGGTGAAGGACGGCTTTCACACAGACTTATCACTCAGAACTGAGCATGTGGAGAGACGTTCGTTCATCTAGCACAAAAGGAACGGGTTGCAGGAGAAAATTTTACTCTGGTTTCTCAGTCTGTTTCCTAGTGCCGGTTTGAAGTTCCTGCAGTTTTCACTGTAAAACCGAGTTGGAGCTAGTACCTCCCCATATATATGTATGGAGTGGAGTTTGCAACTGAAAAGAAACTTTGTGTTCCCAACAAGCTAGGTGAAGGACGGGTTTCACACGCACTTATCTCTCAGAACTGAGCATGTGGAGAGACGTTCGTTCATCTAGCACAAAGGGAACGGGTTGCAAGAGAAAATTTTACTCTGGTTTCTCAGTCTGTTTCCTAGTGCCGGTTTGAAATTCCTGCAGTTTTCACTGTAAAACCGAGTAGGAGCTAATACCTCCCCATATATATGTATGGAATGGAGTTTGCAACTGAAAAGAAACTTTGTGTTCCCAACAAGCTAGGTGAAGGACGGCTTTCACACAGACTTATCACTCAGAACTGAGCATGTGGAGAGACGTTCGTTCATCTAGCACAAAGGGAACGGGTTGCTGGAGAAACTTTTACTCTGGTTTCTCAGTATGTTTCCTTGTACCGGTTTGAAGTTCCTGCAGTTTTCACTGTAAAACCGAGTTGGAGCTAGTACCTCCCCATATATATGTATGGAGTGGAGTTTGCAACTGAAAAGAAACTTTGTGTTCCCAACAAGCTAGGTGAAGGACGGCTTTCACACACACTTATCTCTCAGAACTGAGCATGTGGAGAGACGTTCGTTCATCTAGCACAAAGGGAACGGGTGGCAGGGGAAACATTTACTCTGGTTTCTCAGTCTGTTTCCTAGTGCCGGTTTGAATTTCCTGCAGTTTTCACTGTAAAACCGAGTTGGAGCTAGTACCTCCCCATATATATGTATGGAGTGGAGTTTGCAACTGAAAAGAAACTTTGTGTTCCCAACAAACTTGGTGAAGGACGGGTTTCACACACACTTATCTCTCAGAACTGAGCATGTGGAGAGACGTTCGTTCATCTAGCACAAAGGGAACGGGTTGCAAGAGAAACTTTTAGTATGGTTTCTCAGTCTGTTTCCTAGTGCCGGTTTGATGTTCCTGCAGTTTTCACTGTAAAACCGAGTTGGAGCTAGTACCTCCCCATATATATATATGGAGTGGAGTTTGCAACTGAAAAGAAACTTTGTGTTCCCAACAAGCTAGGTGAAGGACGGGTTTCACACACACTTATCTCTCAGAAGTGAGCATGTGGAGAGACGTTCGTTCATCTAGCACAAAGGGAACGGGTTGCAGGAGAAACTTTTACTCTGGTTTCTCAGTCTGTTTCCTAGTGCCGGTTTGAATTTCCTGCAGTTTTCACTGTAAAACCGAGTTGGAGCTAGTACCTCCCCATATATATGTATGGAGTGGAGTTTGCAACTGAAAAGAAACTTTGTGTTCCCAACAAGCTAGGTGAAGGACGGCTTTCACACAGACTTATCACTCAGAACTGAGCATGTGGAGAGACGTTCGTTCATCTAGCACAAAAGGAACGGGTTGCAGGAGAAAATTTTACTCTGGTTTCTCAGTCTGTTTCCTAGTGCCGCTTTGAAGTTCCTGCAGTTTTCACTGTAAAACCGAGTTGGAGCTAATACCTCCCCATATATATGTATGGAGTGGAGTTTGAAACTGAAAAGAAACTTTGTGTTCCCAACAAGCTAGGTGAAGGACGGCTTTCTCACAGACTTATCACTCAGAACTGAGCATGTGGAGAGACGTTCGTTCATCTAGCACAAAGGGAACGGGTTGCTGGAGAAACTTTTACTCTGGTTTCTCAGTATGCTTCCTTGTGCCGGTTTGAATTTCCTGCAGTTTTCACTGTAAAACCGAGTTGGAGCTAGTACCTCCCCATATATATGTATGGAGTGGAGTTTACAACTGAAAAGAAACTTTGTGTTCCCAACAAGCTAGGTGAAGGACGGCTTTCACACAGACTTATCACTCAGAACTGAGCATGTGGAGAGACGTTCGTTCATCTTGCACAAAAGGAACGGGTTGCAGGAGAAAATTTTACTCTGGTTTCTCAGTCTGTTTCCTAGTGCCGGTTTGAAGTTCCTGCAGTTTTCACTGTAAAACCGAGTTGGAGCTAATACCTCCCCATATATATGTATGGAGTGGAGTTTGCAACTGAAAAGAAACTTTGTGTTCCCAACAAGCTAGGTGAAGGACGGCTTTCACACAGACTTATCACTCAGAACTGAGCATGTGGAGAGACGTTCGTTCATCTAGCACAAAGGGAACGGGTTGCTGGAGAAACTTTTACTCTGGTTTCTCAGTATGTTTCCTTGTGCCGGTTTGAAGTTCCTGCAGTTTTCACTGTAAAACCGAGTTGGAGCTAGTACCTCCCCATATATATGTATGGAGTGGAGTTTGCAACTGAAAAGAAACTTTGTGTTCCCAACAAGCTAGGTGAAGGACGGCTTTCACACACACTTATCTCTCAGAACTGAGCATGTGGAGAGACGTTCGTTCATCTAGCAGAAAGGGAACGGGTTGCAGAAGAAACTTTTACTCTGGTTTCTCAGTCTGTTTCCTAGTGCCGGTTTGAAGTTCCTGCAGTTTTCACTGTAAAACCGAGTTGGAGCTAGTCCCTACCCATATATATATATAGGGAGTGGAGTTTGCAACAGAAAAGAAACTTTGTGTTCCCAACAATCTAGGTGAAGGACGGCTTTCACACACACTTATCTTTCAGAACTGAGCATGTGGAGAGACGTTCGTTCATCTAGCACAAAGGGAACGGGTTGCAGGAGAAACTTTTACTCTGGTTTCTCAGTTTGTTTCCTAGTGCCGGTTTGAAGTTCCTGCAGTTTTCACTGTAAAACCGAGTTGGAGCTAGTACCTCCCCATATATATCTATGGAGTGGAATTTGCAACTGAAAAGAAACTTTGTGTTCCCAACAAGCTAGGTGAAGGACGGCTTTCACACACACTTATCTCTCAGAACTGAGCATGTGGAGAGACTTTCGTTCATCTAGCACAAAGGGAACGGGTTGCAGGAGAAACTTTTACTCTGGTTTCTCAGTCTGTTTCCTAGTGCCGGTTTGAAGTTCCTGCAGTTTTCACTGTAAAACCGAGTAGGAGCTAATACCTCCCCATATATATGTATGGAATGGAGTTTGCAACTGAAAAGAAACTTTGTGTTCCCAACAAGCTAGGTGAAGGACGGGTTTCACACACACTTATCTCTCAGAACTGAGCATGTGGAGAGACGTTCGTTCATCTAGCACAAAGGGAACGGGTTGCAGGAGAAACTTTTAGTATGGTTTCTCAGTCTGTTTCCTAGTGCCGGTTTGATGTTCCTGCAGTTTTCACTGTAAAACCGAGTTGGAGCTAGTACCTCCCCATATATATATATGGAGTGGAGTTTGCAACTGAAAAGAAACTTTGTGTTCCCAACAAGCTAGGTGAAGGACGGGTTTCACACACACTTATCTCTCAGAACTGAGCATGTGGAGAGACGTTCGTTCATCTAGCACAAAGGGAACGGGTTGCTGGAGAAACTTTTACTCTGGTTTCTCAGTATGTTTCCTTGTGCCGGTTTGAAGTTCCTGCAGTTTTCACTGTAAAACCGAGTTGGAGCTAGTACCTCCCCATATATATGTATGGAGTGGAGTTTGCAACTGAAAAGAAACTTTGTGTTCCCAACAAACTAGGTGAAGGACGGCTTTCACACACACTTATCTCTCAGAACTGAGCATGTGGAGAGACGTTCGTTCATCTAGCACAAAGGGAACGGGTTGCAGGAGAAACTTTTACTATGGTTTCTCAGTCTGTTTCCTAGTGCCGGTTTGAAGTTCCTGCAGTTTTCACTGTAAAACCGAGTTGGAGCTAGTACCTCCCCATATATATATATGGAGTGGAGTTTGCAACTGAAAAGTAACTTTGTGTTCCCAACAAGCTAGGTGAAGGACGGTTTTCACACACACTTATCTCTCAGAACTGAGCATGTGGAGAGACGTTCGTTCATCTAGCACAAAGGGAACGGGTGGCTGGGGAAACATTTACTCTGGTTTCTCAGTCTGTTTCCTAGTGCCGGTTTGAAGTTCCTGCAGTTTTCACTGTAAAACCGAGTTGGAGCTAGTACCTCCCCATATATATGTATGGAGTGGGGTTTGCAACTGAAAAGAAACTTTGTGTTCCCAACAAGCTAGGTGAAGGACGGGTTTCACACACATTTATCTCTCAGAACTGAGCATGTGGAGAGACGTTCGTTCATCTAGCACAAAGGGAACGGGTTGCAGGAGAAACTTTTAGTATGGTTTCTCAGTCTGTTTCCTAGTGCCGGTTTGATGTTCCTGCAGTTTTCACTGTAAAACCGAGTTGGAGCTAGTACCTTCCCATATATATATATGGAGTGGAGTTTGCAACTGAAAAGAAACTTTGTGTTCCCAACAAGCTAGGTGAAGGACGGGTTTCACACACACTTATCTCTCAGAAGTGAGCATGTGGAGAGACGTTCGTTCATCTAGCACAAAGGGAACGGGTTGCAGGAGAAACTTTTACTCTGGTTTCTCAGTCTGTTTCCTAGTGCCGGTTTGAATTTCCTGCAGTTTTCACTGTAAAACCGAGTTGGAGCTAGTACCTCCCCATATATATGTATGGATTGGAGTTTGCAACTGAAAAGAAACTTTGTGTTCCCAACAAGCTAGGTGAAGGACGGCTTTCACACAGACTTATCACTCAGAACTGAGCATGTGGAGAGACGTTCGTTCATCTAGCACAAAAGGAACGGGTTGCAGGAGAAAATTTTACTCTGGTTTCTCAGTCTGTTTCCTAGTGCCGGTTTGAAGTTCCTGCAGTTTTCACTGTAAAACCGAGTTGGAGCTAATACCTCCCCATATATATGTATGGAGTGGAGTTTGAAACTGAAAAGAAACTTTGTGTTCCCAACAAGCTAGGTGAAGGACGGCTTTCTCACAGACTTATCACTCAGAACTGAGCATGTGGAGAGACGTTCGTTCATCTAGCACAAAGGGAACGGGTTGCTGGAGAAACTTTTACTCTGGTTTCTCAGTATGTTTCCTTGTGCCGGTTTGAAGTTCCTGCAGTTTTCACTGTAAAACCGAGTTGGAGCTAGTACCTCCCCATATATATGTATGGAGTGGAGTTTGCAACTGAAAAGAAACTTTGTGTTCCCAACAAGCTAGGTGAAGGACGGCTTTCACACACACTTATCTCTCAGAACTGAGCATGTGGAGAGACGTTCGTTCATCTAGCAGAAAGGGAACGGGTTGCAGGAGAAACTTTTACTCTGGTTTCTCAGTCAGTTTCCTAGTGCCGGTTTGAAGTTCCTGCAGTTTTCACTGTAAAACCGAGTTGGAGCTAGTCCCTACACATATATATATATAGGGAGTGGAGTTTGCAACAGAAAAGAAACTTTGTGTTCCCAACAAGCTAGGTGAAGGACGGCTTTCACACACACTTATCTTTCAGAACTGAGCATGTGGAGAGACGTTCGTTCATCTAGCACAAAGTTAACGGGTTGCAGGAGAAACTTTTACTCTGGTTTCTCAGTCTGTTTCCTAGTGCCGGTTTGAAGTTCCTGCAGTTTTCACTGTAAAACCGAATTGGAGCTAGTACCTCCCGATATATATGTATGGAGTGGAGTTTGCAACTGAAAAGAAACTTTGTGTTCTCAACAAGCTAGGTGAAGGACTGCTTTCACACTCACTTATCTCTCAGAAATGAGCATGTGGAGAGACGTTCGTTCATCTAGCAGAAAGGGAACGGGTTGCAGGAGAAACTTTTACTCTGGTTTCTCAGTCTGTTTCCTAGTGCCGGTTTGAAGTTCCTGCAGTTTTCACTGTAAAACCGAGTTGGAGCTAGTACCTCCCCATATATATCTATGGAGTGGAGTTTGCAACTGAAAAGAAACTTTGTGTTCCCAACAAGCTAGGTGAAGGACGGCTTTCACACAGACTTATCACTCAGAACTGAGCATGTGGAGAGACGTTCGTTCATCTAGCACAAAAGGAACGGGTTGCAGGAGAAAATTTTACTCTGGTTTCTCAGTCTGTTTCCTAGTGCCGGTTTGAAGTTCCTGCAGTTTTCACTGTAAAACCGAGTTGGAGCTAATACCTCCCCATATATATGTATGGAGTGGAGTTTGAAACTGAAAAGAAACTTTGTGTTCCCAACAAGCTAGGTGAAGGACGGCTTTCTCACAGACTTATCACTCAGAACTGAGCATGTGGAGAGACGTTCGTTCATCTAGCACAAAGGGAACGGGTTGCTGGAGAAACTTTTACTCTGGTTTCTCAGTATGTTTCCTTGTGCCGGTTTGAAGTTCCTGCAGTTTTCACTGTAAAACCGAGTTGGAGCTAGTACCTCCCCATATATATGTATGGAGTGGAGTTTGCAACTGAAAAGAAACTTTGTGTTCCCAACAAGCTAGGTGAAGGACGGCTTTCACACACACTTATCTCTCAGAACTGAGCATGTGGAGAGACGTTCGTTCATCTAGCAGAAAGGGAACGGGTTGCAGGAGAAACTTTTACTCTGGTTTCTCAGTCAGTTTCCTAGTGCCGGTTTGAAGTTCCTGCAGTTTTCACTGTAAAACCGAGTTGGAGCTAGTCCCTACACATATATATATATAGGGAGTGGAGTTTGCAACAGAAAAGAAACTTTGTGTTCCCAACAAGCTAGGTGAAGGACGGCTTTCACACACACTTATCTTTCAGAACTGAGCATGTGGAGAGACGTTCGTTCATCTAGCACAAAGTTAACGGGTTGCAGGAGAAACTTTTACTCTGGTTTCTCAGTCTGTTTCCTAGTGCCGGTTTGAAGTTCCTGCAGTTTTCACTGTAAAACCGAATTGGAGCTAGTACCTCCCGATATATATGTATGGAGTGGAGTTTGCAACTGAAAAGAAACTTTGTGTTCTCAACAAGCTAGGTGAAGGACTGCTTTCACACTCACTTATCTCTCAGAAATGAGCATGTGGAGAGACGTTCGTTCATCTAGCAGAAAGGGAACGGGTTGCAGGAGAAACTTTTACTCTGGTTTCTCAGTCTGTTTCCTAGTGCCGGTTTGAAGTTCCTGCAGTTTTCACTGTAAAACCGAGTTGGAGCTAGTACCTCCCCATATATATCTATGGAGTGGAGTTTGCAACTGAAAAGAAACTTTGTGTTCCCAACAAGCTAGGTGAAGGACGGCTTTCACACACACTTATCTCTCAGAACTGAGCATGTGGAGAGACGTTCGTTCATCTAGCACAAAGGGAACGGGTTGCAGGAGAAACTTTTACTCTGGTTTCTCAGTCTGTTTCCTAGTGCCGGTTTGAAGTTCCTGCAGTTTTCACTGTAAAACCGAGTAGGAGCTAATACCTCCCCATATATATGTATGGAATGGAGTTTGCAACTGAAAAGAAACTTTGTGTTCCCAACAAGCTAGGTGAAGGACGGGTTTCACACACACTTATCTCTCAGAACTGAGCATGTGGAGAGACGTTCGTTCATCTAGCACAAAGGGAACGGGTTGCAGGAGAAACTTTTAGTATGGTTTCTCAGTCTGTTTCCTAGTGCCGGTTTGATGTTCCTGCAGTTTTCACTGTAAAACCGAGTTGGAGCTAGTACCTCCCCATATATATATATGGAGTGGAGTTTGCAACTGAAAAGAAACTTTGTGTTCCCAACAAGCTAGGTGAAGGACGAGTTTCACACACACTTATCTCTCAGAACTGAGCATGTGGAGAGACGTTCGTTCATCTAGCACAAAGGGAACGGGTTGCTGGAGAAACTTTTACTCTGGTTTCTCAGTATGTTTCCTTGTGCCGGTTTGAAGTTCCTGCAGTTTTCACTGTAAAACCGAGTTGGAGCTAGTACCTCCCCATATATATGTATGGAGTGGAGTTTGCAACTGAAAAGAAACTTTGTGTTCCCAACAAGCTAGGTGAAGGACGGCTTTCACACACACTTATCTCTCAGAACTGAGCATGTGGAGAGACGTTCGTTCATCTAGCAGAAAGGGAACGGGTTGCAGGAGAAACTTTTACTCTGGTTTCTCAGTCTGTTTCCTAGTGCCGGTTTGAAGTTCCTGCAGTTTTCACTGTAAAACCGAGTTGGAGCTAGTCCCTACCCATATATATATATAGGGAGTGGAGTTTGCAACAGAAAAGAAACTTTGTGTTCCCAACAATCTAGGTGAAGGACGGCTTTCACACACACTTATCTTTCAGAACTGAGCATGTGGAGAGACGTTCGTTCATCTAGCACAAAGGGAACGGGTTGCAGGAGAAACTTTTACTCTGGTTTCTCAGTCTGTTTCCTAGTGCCGGTTTGAAGTTCCTGCAGTTTTCACTGTAAAACCGAATTGGAGCTAGTACCTCCCGATATATATGTATGGAGTGGAGTTTGCAACTGAAAAGAAACTTTGTGTTCTCAACAAGCTAGGTGAAGGACTGCTTTCACACTCACTTATCTCTCAGAAATGAGCATGTGGAGAGACGTTCGTTCATCTAGCAGAAAGGGAACGGGTTGCAGGAGAAACTTTTACTCTGGTTTCTCAGTCTGTTTCCTAGTGCCGGTTTGAAGTTCCTGCAGTTTTCACTGTAAAACCGAGTAGGAGCTAATACCTCCCCATATATATGTATGGAATGGAGTTTGCAACTGAAAAGAAACTTTGTGTTCCCAACAAGCTAGGTGAAGGACGGGTTTCACACACACTTATCTCTCAGAACTGAGCATGTGGAGAGACGTTCGTTCATCTAGCACAAAGGGAACGGGTTGCAGGAGAAACTTTTAGTATGGTTTCTCAGTCTGTTTCCTAGTGCCGGTTTGATGTTCCTGCAGTTTTCACTGTAAAACCGAGTTGGAGCTAGTACCTCCCCATATATATATATGGAGTGGAGTTTGCAACTGAAAAGAAACTTTGTGTTCCCAACAAGCTAGGTGAAGGACGGGTTTCACACACACTTATCTCTCAGAACTGAGCATGTGGAGAGACGTTCGTTCATCTAGCACAAAGGGAACGGGTTGCTGGGGAAACTTTTACTCTGGTTTCTCAGTATGTTTCCTTGTGCCGGTTTGAAGTTCCTGCAGTTTTCACTGTAAAACCGAGTTGGAGCTAGTACCTCCCCATATATATGTATGGAGTGGAGTTTGCAACTGAAAAGAAACTTTGTGTTCCCAACAAACTAGGTGAAGGACGGCTTTCACACACACTTATCTCTCAGAACTGAGCATGTGGAGAGACGTTCGTTCATCTAGCACAAAGGGAACGGGTTGCAGGAGAAACTTTTACTATGGTTTCTCAGTCTGTTTCCTAGTGCCGGTTTGAAGTTCCTGCAGTTTTCACTGTAAAACCGAGTAGGAGCTAATACCTCCCCATATATATGTATGGAATGGAGTTTGCAACTGAAAAGAAACTTTGTGTTCCCAACAAGCTAGGTGAAGGACGGGTTTCACACACACTTATCTCTCAGAACTGAGCATGTGGAGAGACGTTCGTTCATCTAGCACAAAGGGAACGGGTTGCAGGAGAAACTTTTAGTATGGTTTCTCAGTCTGTTTCCTAGTGCCGGTTTGATGTTCCTGCAGTTTTCACTGTAAAACCGAGTTGGAGCTAGTACCTCCCCATATATATATATGGAGTGGAGTTTGCAACTGAAAAGAAACTTTGTGTTCCCAACAAGCTAGGTGAAGGACGGGTTTCACACACACTTATCTCTCAGAACTGAGCATGTGGAGAGACGTTCGTTCATCTAGCACAAAGGGAACGGGTTGCTGGGGAAACTTTTACTCTGGTTTCTCAGTATGTTTCCTTGTGCCGGTTTGAAGTTCCTGCAGTTTTCACTGTAAAACCGAGTTGGAGCTAGTACCTCCCCATATATATATATGGAGTGGAGTTTGCAACTGAAAAGTAACTTTGTGTTCCCAACAAGCTAGGTGAAGGACGGTTTTCACACACACTTATCTCTCAGAACTGAGCATGTGGAGAGACGTTCGTTCATCTAGCACAAAGGGAACGGGTGGCTGGGGAAACATTTACTCTGGTTTCTCAGTCTGTTTCCTAGTGCCGGTTTGAAGTTCCTGCAGTTTTCACTGTAAAACCGAGTTGGAGCTAGTACCTCCCCATATATATGTATGGATTGGAGTTTGCAACTGAAAAGAAACTTTGTGTTCCCAACAAGCTAGGTGAAGGACGGGTTTCACACACACTTATCTCTCAGAACTGAGCATGTGGAGAGACGTTCGTTCATCTAGCACAAAGGGAACGGGTTGCAGGAGAAACTTTTAGTATGGTTTCTCAGACTGTTTCCTAGTGCCGGTTTGATGTTCCTGCAGTTTTCACTGTAAAACCGAGTTGGAGCTAGTACCTCCCCATATATATATATGGAGTGGAGTTTGCAACTGAAAAGAAACTTTGTGTTCCCAACAAGCTAGGTGAAGGACGGGTTTCACACACACTTATCTCTCAGAAGTGAGCATGTGGAGAGACGTTCGTTCATCTAGCACAAAGGGAACGGGTTGCAGGAGAAACTTTTACTCTGGTTTCTCAGTCTGTTTCCTAGTGCCGGTTTGAATTTCCTGCAGTTTTCACTGTAAAACCGAGTTGGAGCTAGTACCTCCCCATATATATGTATGGATTGGAGTTTGCAACTGAAAAGAAACTTTGTGTTCCCAACAAGCTAGGTGAAGGACGGCTTTCACACAGACTTATCACTCAGAACTGAGCATGTGGAGAGACGTTCGTTCATCTAGCACAAAAGGAACGGGTTGCAGGAGAAAATTTTACTCTGGTTTCTCAGTCTGTTTCCTAGTGCCGGTTTGAAGTTCCTGCAGTTTTCACTGTAAAACCGAGTTGGAGCTAATACCTCCCCATATATATGTATGGAGTGGAGTTTGAAACTGAAAAGAAACTTTGTGTTCCCAACAAGCTAGGTGAAGGACGGCTTTCTCACAGACTTATCACTCAGAACTGAGCATGTGGAGAGACGTTCGTTCATCTAGCACAAAGGGAACGGGTTGCTGGAGAAACTTTTACTCTGGTTTCTCATTATGTTTCCTTGTGCCGGTTTGAATTTCCTGCAGTTTTCACTGTAAAACCGAGTTGGAGCTAGTACCTCCCCATATATATGTATGGAGTGGAGTTTGCAACTGAAAAGAAACTTTGTGTTCCCAACAAGCTAGGTGAAGGACGGCTTTCACACAGACTTATCACTCAGAACTGAGCATGTGGAGAGACGTTCGTTCATCTAGCACAAAAGGAACGGGTTGCAGGAGAAAATTTTACTCTGGTTTCTCAGTCTGTTTCCTAGTGCCGGTTTGAAGTTCCTGCAGTTTTCACTGTAAAACCGAGTTGGAGCTAATACCTCCCCATATATATGTATGGAGTGGAGTTTGCAACTGAAAAGAAACTTTGTGTTCCCAACAAGCTAGGTGAAGGACGGCTTTCACACAGACTTATCACTCAGAACTGAGCATGTGGAGAGACGTTCGTTCATCTAGCACAAAGGGAACGGGTTGCTGGTGAAACTTTTACTCTGGTTTCTCAGTATGTTTCCTTGTGCCGGTTTGAAGTTCCTGCAGTTTTCACTGTAAAACCGAGTTGGAGCTAGTACCTCCCCATATATATGTATGGAGTGGAGTTTGCAACTGAAAAGAAACTTTGTGTTCCCAACAAGCTAGGTGAAGGACGGCTTTCACACACACTTATCTCTCAGAACTGAGCATGTGGAGAGACGTTCGTTCATCTAGCAGAAAGGGAACGGGTTGCAGGAGAAACTTTTACTCTGGTTTCTCAGTCAGTTTCCTAGTGCCGGTTTGAAGTTCCTGCAGTTTTCACTGTAAAACCGAGTTGGAGCTACTCCCTACCCATATATATATATAGGGAGTGGAGTTTGCAACAGAAAAGAAACTTTGTGTTCCCAACAAGCTAGGTGAAGGACGGCTTTCACACACACTTATCTTTCAGAACTGAGCATGTGGAGAGACGTTCGTTCATCTAGCACAAAGTTAACGGGTTGCAGGAGAAACTTTTACTCTGGTTTCTCAGTCTGTTTCCTAGTGCCGGTTTGAAGTTCCTGCAGTTTTCACTGTAAAACCGAATTGGAGCTAGTACCTCCCGATATATATGTATGGAGTGGAGTTTGCAACTGAAAAGAAACTTTGTGTTCTCAACAAGCTAGGTGAAGGACTGCTTTCACACTCACTTATCTCTCAGAAATGAGCATGTGGAGAGACGTTCGTTCACCTAGCAGAAAGGGAACGGGTTGCAGGAGAAACTTTTACTCTGGTTTCTCAGTCTGTTTCCTAGTGCCGGTTTGAAGTTCCTGCAGTTTTCACTGTAAAACCGAGTTGGAGCTAGTACCTCCCCATATATATCTATGGAGTGGAGTTTGCAACTGAAAAGAAACTTTGTGTTCCCAACAAGCTAGGTGAAGGACGGCTTTCACACACACTTATCTCTCAGAACTGAGCATGTGGAGAGACGTTCGTTCATCTAGCACAAAGGGAACGGGTTGCAGGAGAAACTTTTACTCTGGTTTCTCAGTCTGTTTCCTAGTGCCGGTTTGAAGTTCCTGCAGTTTTCACTGTAAAACCGAGTAGGAGCTAATACCTCCCCATATATATGTATGGAATGGAGTTTGCAACTGAAAAGGAACTTTGTGTTCCCAACAAGATAGGTGAAGGACGGGTTTCACACACACTTATCTCTCAGAACTGAGCATGTGGAGAGACGTTCGTTCATCTAGCACAAAGGGAACGGGTTGCAGGAGAAACTTTTAGTATGGTTTCTCAGTCTGTTTCCTAGTGCCGGTTTGATGTTCCTGCAGTTTTCACTGTAAAACCGAGTTGGAGCTAGTACCTCCCCATATATATATATGGAGTGGAGTTTGCAACTGAAAAGAAACTTTGTGTTCCCAACAAGCTAGGTGAAGGACGGGTTTCACACACACTTATCTCTCAGAACTGAGCATGTGGAGAGACGTTCGTTCATCTAGCACAAAGGGAACGGGTTGCTGGAGAAACTTTTACTCTGGTTTCTCAGTATGTTTCCTTGTGCCGGTTTGAAGTTCCTGCAGTTTTCACTGTAAAACCGAGTTGGAGCTAGTACCTCCCCATATATATGTATGGAGTGGAGTTTGCAACTGAAAAGAAACTTTGTGTTCCCAACAAGCTAGGTGAAGGACGGCTTTCACACACACTTATCTCTCAGAACTGAGCATGTGGAGAGACGTTCGTTCATCTAGCACAAAGGGAACGGGTGGCAGGGGAAACATTTACTCTGGTTTCTCAGTCTGTTTCCTAGTGCCGGTTTGAATTTCCTGCAGTTTTCACTGTAAAACCGAGTTGGAGCTAGTACCTCCCCATATATATGTATGGAGTGGAGTTTGCAACTGAAAAGAAACTTTGTGTTCCCAACAAACTAGGTGAAGGACGGCTTTCACACACACTTATCTCTCAGAACTGAGCATGTGGAGAGACGTTCGTTCATCTAGCACAAAGGGAACGGGTTGCAGGAGAAACTTTTACTATGGTTTCTCAGTCTGTTTCCTAGTGCCGGTTTGAAGTTCCTGCAGTTTTCACTGTAAAACCGAGTTGGAGCTAGTACCTCCCCATATATATATATGGAGTGGAGTTTGCAACTGAAAAGTAACTTTGTGTTCCCAACAAGCTAGGTGAAGGACGGTTTTCACACACACTTATCTCTCAGAACTGAGCATGTGGAGAGACGTTCGTTCATCTAGCACAAACGGAACGGGTGGCTGGGGAAACATTTACTCTGGTTTCTCAGTCTGTTTCCTAGTGCCGGTTTGAAGTTCCTGCAGTTTTCACTGTAAAACCGAGTTGGAGCTAGTACCTCCCCATATATATGTATGGAGTGGAGTTTGCAACTGAAAAGAAACTTTGTGTTCCCAACAAGCTAGGTGAAGGACGGGTTTCACACACACTTATCTCTCAGAACTGAGCATGTGGAGAGACGTTCGTTCATCTAGCACAAAGGGAACGGGTTGCAGGAGAAACTTTTACTATGGTTTCTCAGTCTGTTTCCTAGTGCCGGTTTGATGTTCCTGCAGTTTTCACTGTAAAACCGAGTTGGAGCTAGTACCTCCCCATATATATATATGGAGTGGAGTTTGCAACTGAAAAGAAACTTTGTGTTCCCAACAAGCTAGGTGAAGGACGGGTTTCACACACACTTATCTCTCAGAACTGAGCATGTGGAGAGACGTTCGTTCATCTAGCACAAGGGGAACGGGTTGCAGGAGAAACTTTTACTCTGGTTTCTCAGTCTGTTTCCTAGTGCCGGTTTGAATTTCCTGCAGTTTTCACTGTAAAACCGAGTTGGAGCTAGTACCTCCCCATATATATGTATGGAGTGGAGTTTGCAACTGAAAAGAAACTTTGTGTTCCCAACAAGCTAGGTGAAGGACGGCTTTCACACAGACTTATCACTCAGAACTGAGCATGTGGAGAGACGTTCGTTCATCTAGCACAAAAGGAACGGGTTGCAGGAGAAAATTTTACTCTGGTTTCTCAGTCTGTTTCCTAGTGCCGGTTTGAAGTTCCTGCAGTTTTCACTGTAAAACCGAGTTGGAGCTAATACCTCCCCATATATATGTATGGAGTGGAGTTTGAAACTGAAAAGAAACTTTGTGTTCCCAACAAGCTAGGTGAAGGACGGCTTTCACACAGACTTATCACTCAGAACTGAGCATGTGGAGAGACGTTCGTTCATCTAGCACAAAGGGAACGGGTTGCTGGAGAAACTTTTACTCTGGTTTCTCAGTATGTTTCCTTGTGCCGGTTTGAATTTCCTGCAGTTTTCACTGTAAAACCGAGTTGGAGCTAGTACCTCCCCATATATATGTATGGAGTGGAGTTGGCAACTGAAAAGAAACTTTGTGTTCCCAACAAGCTAGGTGAAGGACGGCTTTCACACAGACTTATCACTCAGAACTGAGCATGTGGAGAGACGTTCGTTCATCTAGCACAAAGGGAACGGGTTGCAGGAGAAAATTTTACTCTGGTTTCTCAGTCTGTTTCCTAGTGCCGGTTTGAAGTTCCTGCAGTTTTCACTGTAAAACCGAGTTGGAGCTAATACCTCCCCATATATATGTATGGAGTGGAGTTTGCAACTGAAAAGAAACTTTGTGTTCCCAACAAGCTAGGTGAAGGACGGCTTTCACACAGACTTATCACTCAGAACTGAGCATGTGGAGAGACGTTCGTTCATCTAGCACAAAGGGAACGGGTTGCTGGAGAAACTTTTACTCTGGTTTCTCAGTATGTTTCCTTGTGCCGGTTTGAAGTTCCTGCAGTTTTCACTGTAAAACCGAGTTGGAGCTAGTACCTCCCCATATATATGTATGGAGTGGAGTTTGCAACTGAAAAGAAACTTTGTGTTCCCAACAAGCTAGGTGAAGGACGGCTTTCACACAGACTTATCACTCAGAACTGAGCATGTGGAGAGACGTTCGTTCATCTAGCACAAAAGGAACGGGTTGCAGGAGAAAATTTTACTCTGGTTTCTCAGTCTGTTTCCTAGTGCCGGTTTGAAGTTCCTGCAGTTTTCACTGTAAAACCGAGTTGGAGCTAATACCTCCCCATATATATGTATGGAGTGGAGTTTGAAACTGAAAAGAAACTTTGTGTTCCCAACAAGCTAGGTGAAGGACGGCTTTCACACAGACTTATCACTCAGAACTGAGCATGTGGAGAGACGTTCGTTCATCTAGCACAAAGGGAACGGGTTGCTGGAGAAACTTTTACTCTGGTTTCTCAGTATGTTTCCTTGTGCCGGTTTGAATTTCCTGCAGTTTTCACTGTAAAACCGAGTTGGAGCTAGTACCTCCCCATATATATGTATGGAGTGGAGTTGGCAACTGAAAAGAAACTTTGTGTTCCCAACAAGCTAGGTGAAGGACGGCTTTCACACAGACTTATCACTCAGAACTGAGCATGTGGAGAGACGTTCGTTCATCTAGCACAAAGGGAACGGGTTGCAGGAGAAAATTTTACTCTGGTTTCTCAGTCTGTTTCCTAGTGCCGGTTTGAAGTTCCTGCAGTTTTCACTGTAAAACCGAGTTGGAGCTAATACCTCCCCATATATATGTATGGAGTGGAGTTTGCAACTGAAAAGAAACTTTGTGTTCCCAACAAGCTAGGTGAAGGACGGCTTTCACACAGACTTATCACTCAGAACTGAGCATGTGGAGAGACGTTCGTTCATCTAGCACAAAGGGAACGGGTTGCTGGAGAAACTTTTACTCTGGTTTCTCAGTATGTTTCCTTGTGCCGGTTTGAAGTTCCTGCAGTTTTCACTGTAAAACCGAGTTGGAGCTAGTACCTCCCCATATATATGTATGGAGTGGAGTTTGCAACTGAAAAGAATCTTTGTTTTCCCAACAATGCTAGGTGAAGGACGGGTTTCACACACACTTATCTCTCAGAACTGAGCATGTGGATAGACGTTCGTTCATCTAGCACAAAGGGAACGGGTGGCAGGGGAAACATTTACTCTGGTTTCTCAGTCTGTTTCCTAGTGCCGGTTTGAATTTCCTGCAGTTTTCACTGTAAATCCGAGTTGGAGCTAGTACCTCCCCATATATATGTATGGAGTGGAGTTTGCAACTGAAAAGAATCTTTGTGTTCCCAACAAACTAGGTGAAGGACGGCTTTCACACACACTTATCTCTCAGAACTGAGCATGTGGAGAGACGTTCGTTCATCTAGCACAAAGGGAACGGGTTGCAGGAGAAACTTTTACTCTGGTTTCTCAGTCTGTTTCCTAGTGCCGGTTTGAAGTTCCTGCAGTTTTCACTGTAAAACCGAGTTGGAGCTAGTACCTCCCCATATATATGTATGGAGTGGAGTTTGCAACTGAAAAGAAACTTTGTGTTCCCAACAAGCTAGGTGAAGGACGGCTTTCACACACACTTATCTCTCAGAACTGAGCATGTGGAGAGACGTTCGTTCATCTAGCACAAAGGGAACGGGTGGCAGGGGAAACATTTACTCTGGTTTCTCAGTCTGTTTCCTAGTGCCGGTTTGAATTTCCTGCAGTTTTCACTGTAAAACCGAGTTGGAGCTAGTACCTCCCCATATATATGTATGGAGTGGAGTTTGCAACTGAAAAGAAACTTTGTGTTCCCAACAAACTAGGTGAAGGACGGCTTTCACACACACTTATCTCTCAGAACTGAGCATGTGGAGAGACGTTCGTTCATCTAGCACAAAGGGAACGGGTTGCAGGAGAAACTTTTACTATGGTTTCTCAGTCTGTTTCCTAGTGCCGGTTTGAAGTTCCTGCAGTTTTCACTGTAAAACCGAGTTGGAGCTAGTACCTCCCCATATATATATATGGAGTGGAGTTTGCAACTGAAAAGTAACTTTGTGTTCCCAACAAGCTAGGTGAAGGACGGTTTTCAAACACACTTATCTCTCAGAACTGAGCATGTGGAGAGACGTTCGTTCATCTAGCACAAAGGGAACGGGTGGCTGGGGAAACATTTACTCTGGTTTCTCAGTCTGTTTCCTAGTGCCGGTTTGAAGTTCCTGCAGTTTTCACTGTAAAACCGAGTTGGAGCTAGTACCTCCCCATATATATGTATGGAGTGGAGTTTGCAACTGAAAAGAAACTTTGTGTTCCCAACAAGCTAGGTGAAGGACGGGTTTCACACACACTTATCTCTCAGAACTGAGCATGTGGAGAGACGTTCGTTCATCTAGCACAAAGGGAACGGGTTGCAGGAGAAACATTTAGTATGGTTTCTCAGTCTGTTTCCTAGTGCCGGTTTGATGTTCCTGCAGTTTTCACTGTAAAACCGAGTTGGAGCTAGTACCTCCCCATATATATATATGGAGTGGAGTTTGCAACTGAAAAGAAACTTTGTGTTCCCAACAAGCTAGGTGAAGGACGGGTTTCACACACACTTATCTCTCAGAACTGAGCATGTGGAGAGACGTTCGTTCATCTAGCACAAAAGGAACGGGTTGCAGGAGAAACTTTTACTCTGGTTTCTCAGTCTGTTTCCTAGTGCCGGTTTGAATTTCCTGCAGTTTTCACTGTAAAACCGAGTTGGAGCTAGTACCTCCCCATATATATGTATGGAGTGGAGTTTGCAACTGAAAAGAAGCTTTGTGTTCCCAACAAGCTAGGTGAAGGACGGCTTTCACACAGACTTATCACTCAGAACTGAGCATGTGGAGAGACGTTCGTTCATCTAGCACAAAAGGAACGGGTTGCAGGAGAAAATTTTACTCTGGTTTCTCAGTCTGTTTCCTAGTGCCGGTTTGAAGTTCCTGCAGTTTTCACTGTAAAACCGAGTTGGAGCTAATACCTCCCCATATATATGTATGGAGTGGAGTTTGAAACTGAAAAGAAACTTTGTGTTCCCATCAAGCTAGGTGAAGGACGGCTTTCACACAGACTTATCACTCAGAACTGAGCATGTGGAGAGACGTTCGTTCATCTAGCACAAAGGAAACGGGTTGCTGGAGAAACTTTTACTCTGGTTTCTCAGTATGTTTCCTTGTGCCGGTTTGAATTTCCTGCAGTTTTCACTGTAAAACCGAGTTGGAGCTAGTACCTCCCCATATATATGTATGGAGTGGAGTTTGCAACTGAAAAGAAACTTTGTGTTCCCAACAAGCTAGGTGAAGGACGGCTTTCACACAGACTTATCACTCAGAACTGAGCATGTGGAGAGACGTTCGTTCATCTAGCACAAAAGGAACGGGTTGCAGGAGAAAATTTTACTCTGGTTTCTCAGTCTGTTTCCTAGTGCCGGTTTGAAGTTCCTGCAGTTTTCACTGTAAAACCGAGTTGGAGCTAATACCTCCCCATATATATGTATGGAGTGGAGTTTGCAACTGAAAAGAAACTTTGTGTTCCCAACAAGCTAGGTGAAGTACGGCTTTCACACAGACTTATCACTCAGAACTGAGCATGTGGAGAGACGTTCGTTCATCTAGCACAAAGGGAACGGGTTGCTGGAGAAAATTTTACTCTGGTTTCTCAGTATGTTTCCTTGTGCCGGTTTGAAGTTCCTGCAGTTTTCACTGTAAAACCGAGTTGGAGCTAGTACCTCCCCATATATATGTATGGAGTGGAGTTTGCAACTGAAAAGAATCTTTGTTTTCCCAACAAGCTAGGTGAAGGACGGCTTTCACACACACTTATCTCTCAGAACTGAGCATGTGGAGAGACGTTCGTTCATCTAGCACAAAGGGAACGGGTGGCAGGGGAAACATTAACTCTGGTTTCTCAGTCTGTTTCCTAGTGCCGGTTTGAATTTCCTGCAGTTTTCACTGTAAAACCGAGTTGGAGCTAGTACCTCCCCATATATATGTATGGAGTGGAGTTTGCAACTGAAAAGAATCTTTGTGTTCCCAACAAACTAGGTGAAGGACGGCTTTCACACACACTTATCTCTCAGAACTGAGCATGTGGAGAGACGTTCGTTCATCTAGCACAAAGGGAACGGGTTGCAGGAGAAACTTTTACTCTGGTTTCTCAGTCTGTTTCCTAGTGCCGGTTTGAAGTTCCTGCAGTTTTCACTGTAAAACCGAGTTGGAGCTAGTACCTCCCCATATATATGTATGGAGTGGAGTTTGCAACTGAAAAGAAACTTTGTGTTCCCAACAAGCTAGGTGAAGGACGGCTTTCACACACACTTATCTCTCAGAACTGAGCATGTGGAGAGACGTTCGTTCATCTAGCACAAAGGGAACGGGTTGCAGGAGAAACTTTTACTCTGGTTTCTCAGTCTGTTTCCTAGTGCCGGTTTGAAGTTCCTGCAGTTTTCACTGTAAAACCGAGTTGGAGCTAGTACCTCCCCATATATATGTATGGAGTGGAGTTTGCAACTGAAAAGAAACTTTGTGTTCCCAACAAGCTAGGTGAAGGACGGCTTTCACACAGACATATCACTCAGAACTGAGCATGTGGAGAGACGTTCGTTCATCTAGCACAAAGGGAACGGATTGCAGGAGAAACTTTTACTCTGGTTTCTCAGTCTGTTTCCTAGTGCCGGTTTGAATTTCCTGCAGTTTTCACTGTAAAACCGAGTTGGAGCTTGTACCTCCCCATATATATGTATGGAGTGGAGTTTGCAACTGAAAAGAAACTTTGTGTTCTCAACAAGCTAGGTGAAGGACGGCTTTCACACTCACTTATCTCTCAGAAATGAGCATGTGGAGAGACGTTCGTTCATCTAGCAGAAAGGGAACGTGTTGCAGGAGAAACTTTTACTCTGGATTCTCAGTCTGTTTCCTAGTGCCGATTTGAAGTTCCTGCAGTTTTCACTGTAATACCGAGTTGGAGCTAGTCCCTACCCATGTATATGTATGGAGTGGAGTTTGCAACTGAAAAGGAACTTTGTGTTCCCAACAAGCTAGGTGAAGGACGGCTTTCACACACACTTATCCCTCAGAACTGAGCATGTGGAGAGACGTTCGTTCATCTAGCAGAAAGGGAACGGGTTGCAGGAGAAATTTTTACCCTGGTTTCTCAGTCTGTTTCCTAGTGCCGTTTTGAAATTCCTGCAGTTTTCACTGTAAAACCGAGTTGGAGCTAGTCCCTCCCCATATATATGTATGGAATGGAGTTTGCAACTGAAAAGAAACTTTGTGTTCCCAACAAGCTAGGTGAAGGACGGCTTTCACACACACTTATCTTTCAGAACCTAGCATGTGGAGAGACGTTCGTTCATCTAGCACAAAGGGAACGGGTTGCAGGAGAAACTTTTACTCTGGTTTCTCAGTCTGTTTCCTAGTGCCGGTTTGAAGTTCCTGCAGTTTTCACTGTAAAACCGAGTTGGAGCTAGTACCTCCCGATATATATGTATGGAGTGGAGTTTGCAACTGAAAAGAAACTTTGTGTTCTCAACAAGCTAGGTGAAGGACGGCTTTCACACTCACTTATCTCTCAGAAATGAGCATGTGGAGAGACGTTCGTTCATCTAGCAGAAAGGGAACGGGTTGCAGGAGAAACATTTACTCTGGTTTCTCAGTCTGTTTCCTAGTGCCGGTTTGAAGTTCCTGCAGTTTTCACTGTAAAATCGAGTTGGAGCTTGTACCTCCCCATATATATCTATGGAGTGGAGTTTGCAACTGAAAAGAAACTTTGTGTTCCCAACAAGCTAGGTGAAGGACGGCTTTCACACACACTTATCTCTCAGAACTGAGCATGTGGAGAGACGTTCGTTCATCTAGCACAAAGGGAACGGGTTGCTGGAGAAAATTTTACTCTGGTTTCTCAGTCTGTTTCCTAGTGCCGGTTTGAAATTCCTGCAGTTTTCACTGTAAAACCGAGTTGGAGCTAATACCTCCCCATATATATGTATGGAATGGAGTTTGCAACTGAAAAGAAACTTTGTGTTCCCAACAAGCTAGGTGAAGGACGGCTTTCACACAGACTTATCACTCAGAACTGAGCATGTGGAGAGACGTTCTTTCATCTAGCACAAAGGGAACGGGTTGCTGGAGAAACTTTTACTCTGGTTTCTCAGTATGTTTCCTTGTGCCGGTTTGAATTTCCTGCAGTTTTCACTGTAAAACCGAGTTGGAGCTAGTACCTCCCCATATATATCTATGGAGTGGAGTTTGCAACTGAAAAGAAACTTTGTGTTCCCAACAAGCTAGGTGAAGGACGGCTTTCACACAGACTTATCACTCAGAACTGAGCATGTGGAGAGACGTTCGTTCATCTAGCACAAAAGGAACGGGTTGCAGGAGAAAATTTTACTCTGGTTTCTCAGTCTGTTTCCTAGTGCCGGTTTGAAGTTCCTGCAGTTTTCACTGTAAAACCGAGTTGGAGCTAATACCTCCCCATATATATGTATGGAGTGGAGTTTGCAACTGAAAAGAAACTTTGTGTTCCCAACAAGCTAGGTGAAGGACGGCTTTCACACAGACTTATCACTCAGAACTGAGCATGTGGAGAGACGTTCGTTCATCTAGCACAAAGGGAACGGGTTGCTTGAGAAAATTTTACTCTGGTTTCTCAGTATGTTTCCTTGTGCCGGTTTGAAGTTCCTGCAGTTTTCACTGTAAAACCGAGTTGGAGCTAGTACCTCCCCATATATATGTATGGAGTGGAGTTTGCAACTGAAAAGAATCTTTGTTTTCCCAACAAGCTAGGTGAAGGACGGCTTTCACACACACTTATCTCTCAGAACTGAGCATGTGGAGAGACGTTCGTTCATCTAGCACAAAGGGAACGGGTGGCAGGGGAAACATTTACTCTGGTTTCTCAGTCTGTTTCCTAGTGCCGGTTTGAATTTCCTGCAGTTTTCACTGTAAAACCGAGTTGGAGCTAGTACCTCCCCATATATATGTATGGAGTGGAGTTTGCAACTGAAAAGAATCTTTGTGTTCCCAACAAACTAGGTGAAGGACGGCTTTCACACACACTTATCTCTCAGAACTGAGCATGTGGAGAGACGTTCGTTCATCTAGCACAAAGGGAACGGGTTGCAGGAGAAACTTTTACTCTGGTTTCTCAGTCTGTTTCCTAGTGCCGGTTTGAAGTTCCTGCAGTTTTCACTGTAAAACCGAGTTGGAGCTAGTACCTCCCCATATATATGTATGGAGTGGAGTTTGCAACTGAAAAGAAACTTTGTGTTCCCAACAAGCTAGGTGAAGGACGGCTTTCACACACACTTATCTCTCAGAACTGAGCATGTGGAGAGACGTTCGTTCATCTAGCACAAAGGGAACGGGTTGCAGGAGAAACTTTTACTCTGGTTTCTCAGTCTGTTTCCTAGTGCCGGTTTGAAGTTCCTGCAGTTTTCACTGTAAAACCGAGTTGGAGCTAGTACCTCCCCATATATATGTATGGAGTGGAGTTTGCAACTGAAAAGAAACTTTGTGTTCCCAACAAGCTAGGTGAAGGACGGCTTTCACACAGACATATCACTCAGAACTGAGCATGTGGAGAGACGTTCGTTCATCTAGCACAAAAGGAACGGGTTGCTGGAGAAACTTTTACTCTGGTTTCTCAGTATGTTTCCTTGTGCCGGTTTGAAGTTCCTGCAGTTTTCACTGTAAAACCGAGTTGGAGCTAGTACATCCCCATATATATGTATGGAGTGGAGTTTGTAACTGAAAAGAAACTTTGTGTTCCCAACAAGCTAGGTGAAGGACGGCTTTCACACACACTTATCTCTCAGAACTGAGCATGTAGAGAGACGTTCGTTCATCTAGCACAAAGGGAACGGGTGGCAGGGGAAACATTTACTCTGGTTTCTCAGTCTGTTTCCTAGTGCCGGTTTGAAGTTCCTGCAGTTTTCACTGTAAAACCGAGTTGGAGCTAGTACCTCCCCATATATATGTATGGAGTGGAGTTTGCAACTGAAAAGAAACTTTGTGTTCCCAACAAGCTAGGTGAAGGACGGCTTTCACACACACTTATCTCTCAGAACTGAGCATGTGGAGAGACGTTCGTTCATCTAGCTCAAAGGGAACGGGTTGCAGGAGAAACTTTTACTATGGTTTCTCAGTCTGTTTCCTAGTGCCGGTTTGAAGTTCCTGCAGTTTTCACTGTAAAACCGAGTTGGAGCTAGTACTTCCCCATATATATATATGGAGTGGAGTTTGCAACTGAAAAGAAACTTTGTGTTCCCAACAAGCTAGGTGAACGACGGGTTTCACACACACTTATCTCTCAGAACTGAGCATGTGGAGAGACGTTCGTTCATCTAGCACAAAGGGAACGGGTTGCAGGAGAAACTTTTACTCTGGTTTCTCAGTCTGTTTCCTAGTGCCGGTTTGAATTTCCTGCAGTTTTCACTGTAAAACCGAGTTGGAGCTAGTACCTCCCCATATATATGTATGGAGTGGAGTTTGCAACTGAAAAGAAACTTTGTGTTCTCAACAAGCTAGGTGAAGGACGGCTTTCACACTCACTTATCTCTCAGAAATGAGCATGTGGAGAGACGTTCGTTCATCTAGCAGAAAGGGAAGGTGTTGCAGGAGAAACTTTTACTCTGGATTCTCAGTCTGTTTCCTAGTGCCGATTTGAAGTTCCTGCAGTTTTCACTGTAATACCGAGTTGGAGCTAGTCCCTACCCATGTATATGTATGGAGTGGAGTTTGCAACTGAAAAGGAACTTTGTGTTCCCAACAAGCTAGGTGAAGGACGGCTTTCACACACACTTATCCCTCAGAACTGAGCATGTGGAGAGACGTTCGTTCATCTAGCAGAAAGGGAACGGGTTGCAGGAGAAATTTTTACCCTGGTTTCTCAGTCTGTTTCCTAGTGCCGTTTTGAAATTCCTGCAGTTTTCGCTGTAAAACCGATTTGGAGCTATTACCTCCCCATATATATGTATGGAGTGGAGTTTGCAACTGAAAAGAATCTTAGTTTTCCCAACAAGCTAGGTGAAGGACGGCTTTCACACACAATTATCTCTCAGAACTGAGCATGTGGAGAGACGTTCTTTCATCTAGCACAAAGGGAACGGGTTGCAGGGGAAACATTTACTCTGGTTTCTCAGTCTGTTTCCTAGTACCGGTTTGAAGTTCCTGCAGTTTTCACTGTAAAACCGAGTTGGAGCTAGTCCCTCCCCATATATATGTAAGGAATGGAGTTTGCAACTGAAAAGAAACTTTGTGTTCCCAACAAGCTAGGTGAAGGACGGGTTTCACACACACTTATCTCTCAGAACTGAGCATGTGGAGAGACGTTCGTTCATCTAGCAGAAAGGGAACGGGTTGCAGGAGAAACTTTTACTCTGGTTTCTCAGTCTGTTTCCTAGTGCCGGTTTGAAGTTCCTGCAGTTTTCACTGTAAAACCGAGTTGGAGCTAGTCCCTACCCATATATATATATGGAGTGGAGTTTGCAACAGAAAAGAAACTTTGTGTTCCCAACAAGCTAGGTGAAGGACGGCTTTCACACACACTTATCTTTCAGAACTCTGCATGTGGAGAGACGTTCGTTCATCTAGCACAAAGGGAACGGGTTGCAGGAGAAACTTTTACTCTGGTTTCTCAGTCTGTTTCCTAGTGCCGGTTTGAAGTTCCTGCAGTTTTCACTGTAAAACCGAATTGGAGCTTGTACCTCCCGATATATATGTATGGAGTGGAGTTTGCAACTGAAAAGAAACTTTGTGTTCCCAACAAGCTAGGTGAAGGACGGCTTTCACACACACTTATCTCTCAGAAATGAGCATGTGGAGAGACGTTCGTTCATCTAGCACAAAGGGAACGGGTTGCAGGAGAAACTTTTACTCTGGATTCTCAGTCTGTTTCCTAGTGCCGGTTTGAAGTTCCTGCAGTTTTCACTGTAAAACCGAGTTGGAGCTAGTACCTCCCCATGTATATGTATGGAGTGGAGTTTGCAACTGAAAAGAAACTTTGTGTTCCCAACAAGCTAGGTGAAGGACTGCTTTCACACACACTTATCTCTCAGAACTGAGCATGTGGAGAGACGTTCGTTCATCTAGCACAAAGGGAACGGGTTGCAGGAGAAAATTTTACTCTGGTTTCTCAGTCTGTTTCCTAGTGCCGGTTTGAAGTTCCTGCAGTTTTCACTGTAAAACCGAGTTGGAGCTAATACCTCCCCATATATATGTATGGAATGGAGTTTGCAACTGAAAAGAAACTTTGTGTTCCCAACAAGCTAGGTGAAGGACGGCTTTCACACAGACTTATCACTCAGAACTGAGCATGTGGAGAGACGTTCGTTCATCTAGCACAAAGGGAACGGGTTGCTGGAGAAACTTTTACTCTGGTTTCTCAGTATGTTTCCTTGTGCCGGTTTGAAGTTCCTGCAGTTTTCACTGTAAAACCGAGTTGGAGCTAGTACCTCCCCATATATATGTATGGAGTGGAGTTTGCAACTGAAAAGAAACTTTGTGTTCCCAACAAGCTAGGTGAAGGACGGCTTTCACACACACTTATCTCTCAGAACTGAGCATGTGGAGAGACGTTCGTTCATCTAGCACAAAGGGAACGGGTGGCAGGGGAAACATTTACTCTGGTTTCTCAGTCTGTTTCCTAGTGCCGGTTTGAATTTCCTGCAGTTTTCACTGTAAAACCGAGTTGGAGCTAGTACCTCCCCATATATATGTATGGAGTGGAGTTTGCAACTGAAAAGAAACTTTGTGTTCCCAACAAACTAGGTGAAGGACGGCTTTCACACACACTTATCTCTCAGAACTGAGCATGTGGAGAGACGTTCGTTCATCTAGCACAAAGGGAACGGGTTGCAGGTGAAACTTTTACTATGGTTTCTCAGTCTGTTTCCTAGTGCCGGTTTGAAGTTCCTGCAGTTTTCACTGTAAAACCGAGTTGGAGCTAGTACCTCCCCATATATATATATGGAGTGGAGTTTGCAACTGAAAAGTAACTTTGTGTTCCCAACAAGCTAGGTGATGGACGGGTTTCACACACACTTATCTCTCAGAACTGAGCATGTGGAGAGACGTTCGTTCATCTAGCACAAAGGGAACGGGTTTCTGGGGAAACATTTACTCTGGTTTCTCAGTCTGTTTCCTAGTGCCGGTTTGAAGTTCCTGCAGTTTTCACTGTAAAACCGAGTTGGAGCTAGTACCTCCCCATATATATGTATGGAGTGGAGTTTGCAACTGAAAAGAAACTTTGTGTTCCCAACAAGCTAGGTGAAGGACGGGTTTCACACACACTTATCTCTCAGAACTGAGCATGTGGAGAGACGTTCGTTCATCTAGCACAAAGGGAACGGGTTGCAGGAGAAACTTTTAGTATGGTTTCTCAGTCTGTTTCCTAGTGCCGGTTTGATGTTCCTGCAGTTTTCACTGTAAAACCGAGTTGAAGCTAGTACCTCCCCATATATATATATGGAGTGGAGTTTGCAACTGAAAAGAAACTTTGTGTTACCAACAAGCTAGGTGAAGGACGGGTTTCACACACACTTATCTCTCAGAACTGAGCATGTGGAGAGACGTTCGTTCATCTAGCACAAAGGGAACGGGTTGCAGGAGAAACTTTTACTCTGGTTTCTCAGTCTGTTTCCTAGTGCCGGTTTGAATTTCCTGCAGTTTTCACTGTAAAACCGAGTTGGAGCTAGTACCTCCCCATATATATGTATGGAGTGGAGTTTGCAACTGAAAAGAAACTTTGTGTTCCCAACAAGCTAGGTGAAGGACGGCTTTCACACAGACTTATCACTCAGAACTGAGCATGTGGAGAGACGTTCGTTCATCTAGCACAAAAGGAACGGGTTGCAGGAGAAAATTTTACTCTGGTTTCTCAGTCTGTTTCCTAGTGCCGGTTTGAAGTTCCTGCAGTTTTCACTGTAAAACCGAGTTGGAGCTAATACCTCCCCATATATATGTATGGAGTGGAGTTTGAAACTGAAAAGAAACTTTGTGTTCCCAACAAGCTAGGTGAAGGACGGCTTTCACACAGACTTATCACTCAGAACTGAGCATGTGGAGAGACGTTCGTTCATCTAGCACAAAGGGAACGGGTTGCTGGAGAAACTTTTACTCTGGTTTCTCCGTATGTTTCCTTGTGCCGGTTTGAATTTCCTGCAGTTTTCACTGTAAAACCGAGTTGGAGCTAGTACCTCCCCATATATATGTATGGAGTGGAGTTTGCAACTGAAAAGAAACTTTGTGTTCCCAACAAGCTAGGTTAAGGACGGCTTTCACACAGACTTATCACTCAGAACTGAGCATGTGGAGAGACGTTCGTTCATCTAGCACAAAAGGAACGGGTTGCAGGAGAAAATTTTACTCTGGTTTCTCAGTCTGTTTCCTAGTGCCGGTTTGAAGTTCCTGCAGTTTTCACTGTAAAACCGAGTTGGAGCTAATACCTCCCCATATATATGTATGGAGTGGAGTTTGCAACTGAAAAGAAACTTTGTGTTCCCAACAAGCTAGGTGAAGGACGGCTTTCACACAGACTTATCACTCAGAACTGAGCATGTGGAGAGACGTTCGTTCATCTAGCACAAAGGGAACGGGTTGCTGGAGAAACTTTTACTCTGGTTTCTCAGTATGTTTCCTTGTGCCGGTTTGAATTTCCTGCAGTTTTCACTGTAAAACCGAGTTGGAGCTAGTACCTCCCCATATATATGTATGGAGTGGATTTTGCAACTGAAAAGAATCTTTGTTTTCCCAACAAGCTAGGTGAAGGACGGCTTTCACACACACTTATCTCTCAGAACTGAGCATGTGGAGAGACGTTCGTTCATCTAGCACAAAGGGAACGGGTGGCAGGGGAAACATTTACTCTGGTTTCTCAGTCTGTTTCCTAGTGCCGGTTTGAAGTTCCTGCAGTTTTCACTGTAAAACCGAGTTGGAGCTAGTACCTCCCCATATATATGTATGGAGTGGAGTTTGCAACTGAAAAGAATCTTTGTGTTCCCAACAAACTAGGTGAAGGACGGCTTTCACACACACTTATCTCTCAGAACTGAGCATGTGGAGACACGTTCGTTCATCTAGCACAAAGGGAACGGGTTGCAGGAGAAACTTTTACTCTGGTTTCTCAGTCTGTTTCCTAGTGCCGGTTTGAAGTTCCTGCAGTTTTCACTGTAAAACCGAGTTGGAGCTAGTACCTCCCCATATATATGTATGGAGTGGAGTTTGCAACTGAAAAGAAACTTTGTGTTCCCAACAAGCTAGGTGAAGGACGGGTTTCACACACACTTATCTCTCAGAACTGAGCATGTGGAGAGACGTTCGTTCACCTAGCACAAAGGGAACGGGTTGTAGGAGAAACTTTTTGTATGGTTTCTCAGTCTGTTTCCTAGTGCCGGTTTGAAGTTCCTGCAGTTTTCACTGTAAACCCGAGTTGGAGCTAGTACTTCCCCATATATATATATGGAGTGGAGTTTGCAACTGAAAAGAAACTTTGTGTTCCCAACAAGCTAGGTGAAGGACGGGTTTCACACACACTTATCTCTCAGAACTGAGCATGTGGAGAGACGTTCGTTCATCTAGCACAAAGGGAACGGGTTGCAGGAGAAACTTTTACTCTGGTTTCTCAGTCTGTTTCCTAGTGCCGGTTTGAATTTCCTGCAGTTTTCACTGTAAAACCGAGTTGGAGCTAGTACCTCCCCATATATATGTATGGAGTGGAGTTTGCAACTGAAAAGAAACTTTGTGTTCCCAACAAGCTAGGTGAAGGACGGCTTTCACACAGACATATCACTGAGAACTGAGCATGTGGAGAGACGTTCGTTCATCTAGCACAAAAGGAACGGGTGGCTGGAGAAACTTTTACTCTGGTTTCTCAGTATGTTTCCTTGTGCCGGTTTGAAGTTCCTGCAGTTTTCACTGTAAAACCGAGTTGGAGCTAGTACCTCCCCATATATATGTATGGAGTGGAGTTTGCAACTGAAAAGAAACTTTGTGTTCCCAACAAGCTAGGTGAAGGACGGCTTTCACACACACTTATCTCTCAGAACTGAGCATGTGGAGAGACGTTCGTTCATCTAGCACAATGGGAACGGGTGGCAGGGGAAACATTTACTCTGGTTTCTCAGTCTGTTTCCTAGTGCCGGTTTGAAGTTCCTGCAGTTTTCACTGTAAAACCGAGTTGGAACTAGTACCTCCCCATATATATGTATGTAGTGGAGTTTGCAACTGAAAAGAAACTTTGTGTTCCCAACAAGCTAGGTGAAGGACGGCTTTCACACACACTTATCTCTCAGAACTGAGCATGTGGAGAGACGTTCGTTCATCTAGCTCAAAGGGAACGGGTTGCAGGAGAAACTTTTACTATGGTTTCTCAGTCTGTTTCCTAGTGCCGGTTTGAAGTTCCTGCAGTTTTCACTGTAAAACCGAGTTGGAGCTAGTACTTCCCCATATATATATATGGAGTGGAGTTTGCAACTGAAAAGAAACTTTGTGTTCCCAACAAGCTAGGTGAACGACGGGTTTCACACACACTTATCTCTCAGAACTGAGCATGTGGAGAGACGTTCGTTCATCTAGCACAAAGGGAACGGATTGCAGGAGAAACTTTTACTCTGGTTTCTCAGTCTGTTTCCTAGTGCCGGTTTGAATTTCCTGCAGTTTTCACTGTAAAACCGAGTTGGAGCTAGTACCTCCCCATATATATGTATGGAGTGGAGTTTGCAACTGAAAAGAAACTTTGTGTTCTCAACAAGCTAGGTGAAGGACGGCTTTCACACTCACTTATCTCTCAGAAATGAGCATGTGGAGAGACGTTCGTTCATCTAGCAGAAAGGGAACGTGTTGCAGGAGAAACTTTTACTCTGGATTCTCAGTCTGTTTCCTAGTGCCGATTTGAAGTTCCTGCAGTTTTCACTGTAATACCGAGTTGGAGATAGTCCATACCCATGTATATGTATGGAGTGGAGTTTGCAACTGAAAAGGAACTTTGTGTTCCCAACAAGCTAGGTGAAGGACGGCTTTCACACACACTTATCCCTCAGAACTGAGCATGTGGAGAGACGTTCGTTCATCTAGCACAAAGGGAACGGGTTGCTGGAGAAACTTTTACTCTGGTTTCTCAGTATGTTTCCTTGTGCCGGTTTGAAGTTCCTGCAGTTTTCACTGTAAAACCGAGTTGGAGCTAGTACCTCCCCATATATATGTATGGAGTGGAGTTTGCAACTGAAAAGAAACTTTGTGTTCCCAACAAGCTAGGTGAAGGACGGCTTTCACACACACTTATCTCTCAGAACTGAGCATGTGGAGAGACGTTCGTTCATCTAGCACAAAGGGAACGGGTGGCAGGGGAAACATTTTCTCTGGTTTCTCAGTCTGTTTCCTAGTGCCGGTTTGAAGTTCCTGCAGTTTTCACTGTAAAACCGAGTTGGAGCTAGTACCTCCCCATATATATGTATGGAGTGGAGTTTGCAACTGAAAAGAAACTTTGTGTTCCCAACAAGCTAGGTGAAGAACGGCTTTCACACACACTTATCTCTCAGAACTGAGCATGTGGAGAAACGTTCGTTCATCTAGCACAAAGGGAACGTGTTGCAGGAGAAACTTTTAGTATGGTTTCTCAGTCTGTTTCCTAGTGCCGGTTTGAAGTTCCTGCAGTTTTCACTGTAAAACCGAGTTGGAGCTAGTACCTCCCCATATATATATATGGAGTGGAGTTTGCAACTGAAAAGAAACTTTGTGTTCCCAACAAGCTAGGTGAAGGACGGGTTTCACACACACTTATCCCTCAGAACTGAGCATGTGGAGAGACGTTCGTTCATCTAGCACAAAGGGAACGGGTTGCAGGAGAAACTTTTACTCTGGTTTCTCAGTCTGTTTCCTAGTGCCGGTTTGAATTTACTGCAGTTTTCACTGTAAAATCGAGTTGGAGCTAGTACCTCCCCATATATATGTATGGAGTGGAGTTTGCAACTAAAAAGAAACTTTGTGTTCCCAACAAGCTAGGTGAAGGACGGCTTTCACACAGACTTATCACTCAGAACTGAGCATGTGGAGAGACGTTCGTTCATCTAGCACAAAAGGAACGGGTTGCTGGAGAAACTTTTACTCTGGTTTCTCAGTATGTTTCCTTGTGCCGGTTTGAAGTTCCTGCAGTTTTCACTGTAAAACCGAGTTGGAGCTAGTACCTCCCCATATATATGTATGGAGTGGAGTTTGCAACTGAAAAGAAACTTTGTGTTCCCAACAAGCTAGTTGAAGGACGGCTTTCACACACACTTATCTCTCAGAACTGAGCATGTGGAGAGACGTTCGTTCATCTAGCACAAAGGGAACGGGTGGCAGGGGAAACATTTACTCTGGTTTCTCAGTCTGTTTCCTAGTGCCGGTTTGAAGTTCCTGCAGTTTTCACTGTAAAACCGAGTTGGAGCTAGTACCTCCCCATATATATGTATGGAGTGGAGTTTGCAACTGAAAAGAAACTTTGTGTTCCCAACAAGCTAGGTGAAGGACGGCTTTCACACACACTTATCTCTCAAAAATGAGCATGTGGAGAGACGTTCGTTCATCTAGCACAAAGGGAACGGGTTGCAGGAGAAACTTTTACTCTGGTTTCTCAGTCTGTTTCCTAGTGCCGGTTTGAAGTTCCTGCAGTTTTCACTGTAAAACCGAGTTGGAGCTAGTACCTCCCCATATATATATATGGAGTGGAGTTTGCAACTGAAAAGAAACTTAGTGTTCCCAACAAGCTAGGTGAAGGACGGGTTTCACACACACTTATCTCTCAGAACTGAGCATGTGGAGAGACGTTCGTTCATCTAGCACAAAGGGAACGGGTTGCAGGAGAAACTTTTACTCTGGTTTCTCATTCTGTTTCCTAGTGCCGGTTTGAAGTTCCTGCAGTTTTCACTGTAAAACCGAGTTGGAGCTAGTACCTCCCCATATATATGTATGGAGTGGAGTTTGCAACTTAAAAGAAACTTTGTGTTCTCAACAAGCTAGGTGAAGGACGGCTTTCACACTCACTTTTCTCTCAGAAATGAGCATGTGGAGAGACGTTCGTTCATCTAGCAGAAAGGGAACGGGTTGCAGGAGAAACATTTACTCTGGTTTCTCAGTCTGTTTCCTAGTGCCGATTTGAAGTTCCTACAATTTTCTCTGTAATACCGTGTTGGAGCTAGTCCCTACCCATATATATGTATGGAGTGGAGTTTGCAACTGAAAAGGAACTTTGTGTTCCCAACAAGATAGGTGAAGGACGGCTTTCACACACACTTATCCCTCAGAACTGAGCATGTGGAGAGACGTTCGTTCATCTAGCACAAAGGGAACGGGTTGCAGGAGAAATTTTTACCCTGTTTTCTCAGTCTGTTTCCTAGTGCCGGTTTGAAGTTCCAGCAGTTTTCGCTGTAAAACCGAGTTGGAGCTATTACCTCCCCATATATATGTATGGAGTGGAGTTTGCAACTGAAAAGAATCTTAGTTTTCCCAACAAGCTAGGTGAAGGACGGCTTTCACACACAATTATCTCTCAGAACTGAGCATGTGGAGAGACGTTCTTTCATCTAGCACAAAGGGAACGGGTTGCAGGAGAAACTTTTACTCTGGTTTCTCAGTCTGTTTCCTAGTGCCGGTTTGAAGTTCCTGCAGTTTTCACTGTAAAACCGAGTTGGAGCTAGTACCTCCCCATATATATGTATGGAGTGGAGTTTGCAACTGAAAAGGAACTTTGTGTTCCCAAAAAGCTAGGTGAAGGACGGCTTTCACACACACATATCCCTCAGAACTGAGCATGTGGAGAGACGTTCGTTCATCTAGCACAAAGGGAACGGGTTGCAGGAGAAACTTTTACTCTGGTTTCTCAGTCTGTTTCCTAGTGCCGGTTTGAAGTTCCTGCAGTTTTCCCTGTAAAACCGAGTTGGAGCTTTTACCTCCCCATATATATGTATGGAGTGGAGTTTGCAACTGAAAAGAAACTTTGTGTTCCCAACAAGCTAGGTGAAGGACGTCTTTCACAAACAATTATCTCTCAGAACTGAGCATGTGGAGAGACGTTCGTTCATCTAGCACAAAGGGAACGGGTTGCAGGAGAAACTTTTACTCTGGTTTCTCAGTCTGTTTCCTAGTGCCGGTTTGAAGTTCCTGCAGTTTTCACTGTAAAACCGAGTTGGAGCTAGTACCTCCCCATATATATGTATGGAGTGGAGTTTGCAACTGAAAAGAAACTTAGTGTTCCCAACAAGATAGGTGAAGGACGGCTTTCACACACACTTATCTCTCAGAACTGAGCATGTGGAGAGACGTTCGTTCATCTAGCACAAAGGGAACGGGTTGCAGGAGAAACTTTTACTCTGGTTTCTCATTCTGTTTCCTAGTGCCGGTTTGAAGTTCCTGCAGTTTTCACTGTAAAACCGAGTTGTAGCTAGTACCTCCCCATATATATGTATGGAGTGGAGTTTGCAACTGAAAAGAAACTTAGTGTTCCCAACAAGCTAGGTGAAGGACGGCTTTCACACACACTTATCTCTCAGAACTGAGCATGTGGAGAGACGTTCGTTCATCTAGCACAAAGGGAACGGGTTGCAGGAGAAACTTTTACTCTGGTTTCTCAGTCTGTTTCCTAGTGCCGGTTTGAAGTTCCTGCAGTTTTCACTGTAAAACCGAGTTGGAGCTAGTACCTCCCCATATATATGTATGGAGTGGAGTTTGCAACTGAAAAGAAACTTAGTGTTCCCAACAAGATAGGTGAAGGACGGCTTTCACACACACTTATCTCTCAGAACTGAGCATGTGGAGAGACGTTCGTTCATCTAGCACAAAGGGAACGGGTTGCAGGAGAAACTTTTACTCTGGTTTCTCATTCTGTTTCCTAGTGCCGGTTTGAAGTTCCTGCAGTTTTCACTGTAAAACCGAGTTGGAGCTAGTACCTCCCCATATATATGTATGGAGTGGAGTTTGCAACTGAAAAGAAACTTAGTGTTCCCAACAAGCTAGGTGAAGGACGGCTTTCACACACACTTATCTCTCAGAACTGAGCATGTGGAGAGACGTTCGTTCATCTAGCACAAAGGGAACGGGTTGCAGGAGAAACTTTTACTCTGGTTTCTCAGTCTGGTTCCTAGTGCCGGTTTGAAGTTCCTGCAGTTTTCACTGTAAAACCGAGTTGGAGCTAGTACCTCCCCATATATATGTATGGAGTGGAGTTTGCAACTGAAAAGAAACTTAGTGTTCCCAACAAGATAGGTGAAGGACGGCTTTCACACACACTTATCTCTCAGAACTGAGCATGTGGAGAGACGTTCGTTCATCTAGCACAAAGGGAACGGGTTGCAGGAGAAACTTTTACTCTGGTTTCTCATTCTGTTTCCTAGTGCCGGTTTGAAGTTCCTGCAGTTTTCACTGTAAAACCGAGTTGGAGCTAGTACCTCCCCATATATATGTATGGAGTGGAGTTTGCAACTGAAAAGAAACTTAGTGTTCCCAACAAGCTAGGTGAAGGACGGCTTTCACACACACTTATCTCTCAGAACTGAGCATGTGGAGAGACGTTCGTTCATCTAGCACAAAGGGAACGGGTTGCAGGAGAAACTTTTACTCTGGTTTCTCAGTCTGGTTCCTAGTGCCGGTTTGAAGTTCCTGCAGTTTTCACTGTAAAACCGAGTTGGAGCTAGTACCTCCCCATATATATGTATGGAGTGGAGTTTGCAACTGAAAAGAAACTTTGTGTTACCAACAAGCTATTTGAAGGACGGCTTTCACACACACTTATCTCTCAGTACTGAGCATGTGGAGAGACGTTCGTTCATCTAGCACAAAGGGAACGGGTTGCAGGAGAAACTTTTACTCTGGATTTTCAGTCTGTTTCCTAGTGCCGGTTTGAAGTTCCTGCAGTTTTCACTGTAAAACCGAGTTGGAGCTAGTACCTCCCCATATATATGTATGGAGTGGAGTTTGCAACTGAAAAGAAACTTAGTGTTCCCAACAAGATAGGTGAAGGACGGCTTTCACACACACTTATCTCTCAGAACTGAGCATGTGGAGAGACGTTCGTTCATCTAGCACAAAGGGAACGGGTTGCAGGAGAAACTTTTACTCTGGTTTCTCATTCTGTTTCCTAGTGCCGGTTTGAAGTTCCTGCAGTTTTCACTGTAAAACCGAGTTGGAGCTAGTACCTCCCCATATATATGTATGGAGTGGAGTTTGCAACTGAAAAGAAACTTAGTGTTCCCAACAAGCTAGGTGAAGGACGGCTTTCACACACACTTATCTCTCAGAACTGAGCATGTGGAGAGACGTTCGTTCATCTAGCACAAAGGGAACGGGTTGCAGGAGAAACTTTTACTCTGGTTTCTCAGTCTGGTTCCTAGTGCCGGTTTGAAGTTCCTGCAGTTTTCACTGTAAAACCGAGTTGGAGCTAGTACCTCCCCATATATATGTATGGAGTGGAGTTTGCAACTGAAAAGAAACTTAGTGTTCCCAACAAGATAGGTGAAGGACGGCTTTCACACACACTTATCTCTCAGAACTGAGCATGTGGAGAGACGTTCGTTCATCTAGCACAAAGGGAACGGGTTGCAGGAGAAACTTTTACTCTGGTTTCTCATTCTGTTTCCTAGTGCCGGTTTGAAGTTCCTGCAGTTTTCACTGTAAAACCGAGTTGGAGCTAGTACCTCCCCATATATATGTATGGAGTGGAGTTTGCAACTGAAAAGAAACTTAGTGTTCCCAACAAGCTAGGTGAAGGACGGCTTTCACACACACTTATCTCTCAGAACTGAGCATGTGGAGAGACGTTCGTTCATCTAGCACAAAGGGAACGGGTTGCAGGAGAAACTTTTACTCTGGTTTCTCAGTCTGGTTCCTAGTGCCGGTTTGAAGTTCCTGCAGTTTTCACTGTAAAACCGAGTTGGAGCTAGTACCTCCCCATATATATGTATGGAGTGGAGTTTGCAACTGAAAAGAAACTTTGTGTTACCAACAAGCTATTTGAAGGACGGCTTTCACACACACTTATCTCTCAGTACTGAGCATGTGGAGAGACGTTCGTTCATCTAGCACAAAGGGAACGGGTTGCAGGAGAAACTTTTACTCTGGATTTTCAGTCTGTTTCCTAGTGCCGGTTTGAAGTTCCTGCAGTTTTCACTGTAAAACCGAGTTGGAACTAGTACCTCCCCATATATATGTATGGAGTGGAGTTTGTAACTGAAAAGAAACTTTGTGTTCCCAACAAGCTAGGTGAAGGACGGCTTTCACACACACTTATCTCTCAGAACTGAGCATGTGGAGAGACGTTCGTTCATCTAGCACAAAGGGAACGGGTTGCAGGGGAAACTTTTACTCTGGTTTCTCATTCTGTTTCCTAGTGCCGGTTTGAAGTTCCTGCCGTTTTCACTGTAAAACCGAGTTGGAGCTAGTACCTCCCCATATATATGTATGGAGTGGAGTTTGCAACTGAAAAGACACTTTGTGTTCCCAACAAGCTAGGTGAAGGACGGCTTTCACACACACTTATCTCTCAGAACTGAGCATGTCGAGAGACGTTCGTTCATCTAGCACAAAGGGAACGGGTTGCAGGGGAAACCTTTACTCTGGTTTCTCAGGCTGTTTCCTAGTGCCGGTTTGAAGTTCCTGCAGTTTTCACTGTAAAACCGTGTTGGAACTAGTCCCTACCCATATATATATATGGAGTGGAGTTTGCAACTGAAAAGAAACTTTGTGTTCCCAACAAGCTAGTTGAAGGACGGCTTTCACACACACTTATCTCTCAGAACTGAGCATGTGGAGAGACGTTCGTTCATCTAGCACAAAGGGAACGGGTTGCAGGAGAAACTTTTTCTCTGGTTTCTCAGTCTGTTTCCTAGTGCCGGTTTGAAGTTCCTGCAGTTTTCACTGTAAAACCGAGTTGGAGCTAGTACCTCCCCATATATATGTATGGAGTGGAGTTTGCAACTGAAAAGAAACTTTGTGTTCCCAACAAGCTAGGTGAAGGACGGCTTTCACACACACTTATCTCTCAGAACTGAGCATGTGGAGAGACGTTCGTTCATCTAGCACAAAGGGAACTGGTTGCAGGAGAAACTTTTACTCTGGTTTCTCATTCTGTTTCCTAGTGCCGGTTTGAAGTTCCTGCAGTTTTCACTGTAAAACCGAGTTGGAGCTAGTACCTCCCCATATATATGTATGGAGTGGAGTTTGCAACTGAAAAGACACTTTGTGTTCCCAACAAGCTAGGTGAAGGACGGCTTTCACACACACTAATCTCTCAGAACTGAGCATGTGGAGAGACGTTCGTTCATCTAGCACAAAGGGAACGGGTGGCAGGGGAAACCTTTACTCTGGTTTCTCAGGCTGTTTCCTAGTGCCGGTTTGAAGTTCCTGCAGTTTTCACTGTAAAACCGAGTTGGAGCTAGTCCCTACCCATATATATGTATGGAGTGGAGTTTGCAACTGAAAAGAAACTTTGTGTTCCCAACAAGCTAGGTGAAGAACGGCTTTCACACACACTTATCTCTCAGAACTGAGCATGTGGAGAGACGTTCGTTCATCTAGCACAAAGGGAACGGGTTGCAGGAGAAACTTTTACTCTGGTTTCTCAGTGTGTTTCCTAGTGCCGGTTTGAAGTTCCTGCAGTTTTCACTGTAAAACCGAGTTGGAGCTAGTACCTCCCCATATATATGTATGGAGTGGAGTTTGCAACTGAAAAGACACTTTGTGTTCCCAACAAGCTAGGTGAAGGACGGCTTTCACACACACTTATCTCTCAGAACTGAGCATGTGGAGAGACGTTCGTTCATCTAGCACAAGGGGAACGGGTCGCAGGAGAAACTTTTACTCTTGTTTCTCAGTGTGTTTCCTAGTGCCGGTTTGAAGTTCCTGCAGTTTTCACTGTAAAACCGAGTTGGAGCTAGTCCCTACCCATATATATGTATGGATTGGAGTTTGCAACTGAAAAGAAACTTTGTGTTCCCAACAAGCTAGTTGAAGAACGGCTTTCACACACACTTATCTCTCAGAACTGAGCATGTGGAGAGACGTTCGTTCATCTAGCACAAATGGAATGGGTTGCAGGAGAAACTTTTACTCTGGTTTCTCAGTCTGTTTCCTAGTGCCGGTTTGAAGTTCCTGCAGTTTTCACTGTAAAACCGAGTTGGAGCTAGTACCTCCCCATATATATGTATGGAGTGGAGTTTGCAACTGAAAAGAAACTTTGTGTTCCCAACAAGCTATTTGAAGGACGGCTTTCACACACACTTATCTCTCAGAACTGAGCATATGGAGAGACGTTCGTTCATCTAGCACAAAGGGAACGGGTTGCAGGAGAAACTTTTACTCTGGTTTCTCAGTCTGTTTCCTAGTGCCTGTTTGAAGTTCCTGCAGTTTTCACTGTAAAACCGAGTTGGAGCTAGTACCTCCCCATATATATTTATGGAGTGGAGTTTGCAACTGAAAAGAAACTTTGTGTTCCCAACAAGCTAGGTGAAGGACGGCTTTCACACACACTTTGCTGTCAGAACTGAGCAAGTGGAGAGACGTTCGTTCATCTAGCACCAAGGGAACGGGTTGCAGGAGACACTTTTCTCTGCTTTCTCAGTCTGTTTCCTAGTGCCGGTTTGAAGTTCCTGCAGTTTTCACTGTAAAACCGAGTTGGAGCTAGTACCTCCCCATATATATGTATTGAATGGAGTTTGCAACTGAAAAGAAACTTTGTGTTCCCAACAAGCTAGGTGAAGGGCGGCTTTCACACACACTTATCTCTCAGAACTGAGCAAGTGGAGAGACGTTCGTTCATCTAGCACCAAGGGAACGGGTTGCAGGAGACACTGTTTCTCTGCTTTCTCAGTCTGTTTGCTAGTGCCAGTTGGAAGTTCCTGCAGATTTCACTGTAAAACCGGGTTGGAGCTTGTATCTCCCCATAAATATGTATGGAATGGAGTTTGAAACTGAAAAGAAACTTTGTGTTCCCAACAAGCTAGGTGAAGGACGGCTTTCACACACACTTATCTCTCAGAACTGAGCAAGTGGAGAGACGTTCGATCATCTAGCACCAAAGCAACGGGTTGCAGGAGACTCTTTTTCTCTGCTTTCTCAGTCTCTTTCCTAGTGCCGGTTTGAAGTTCCTGCAGTTTTCTCTGTAAAACCAAGTTGGAACTTGTACCTCCCCATATATATGTATGGAATGGAGTTTGCAACTGAAAAGAAACTTTGTGTTCCCACAAGCTAGGTGAAGGACGGCTTTCACACACACTTTTCTGTCAGAACTGAGCAAGTGGAGAGACGTTCTTTCATCTAGCACCAAGGGAACGGGTTGCAGGAGACACTTTTTCTCTGTTTTCTCAGTCTGTTTCCTAGTGCCGGTTTGAAGTTCCTGCAGTTTTCACTGTAAAACCGAGTTGGAGCCAGTACATCCCCATATATATGTATGGAATGGAGTTTGCAACTGAAAAGAAACTTTGTGTTCCCAACAAGCTAGGTGAAGGACGGCTTTCAAACACACTTATCTCTCAGAACTGAGCAAGTGGAGAGACGTTCGTTCATCTAGCACCAAGGGAACGGGTTGCAGGAGACACTTTTTCTCTGCTTTCTCAGTCTGTTTCCTAGTGCCGGTTTGAAGTTCCTGCAGTTTTCACTGTAAAACCGAGTTGGAGCTAGTACCTCTCCTTTTATATGTATGAAATGGAGTTTGCAACTGAAAAGAAACTTTGTGTTCACAACAAGCTATGTGAAGGATGGCTTTCACACACACTTATCTCTCAGAACTGAGCAAGTGGAGAGACGTTCGTTCATCTAGAACCAAGGGAACGGGTTGCAGGAGACACTTTTTCTCTTCTTTCTCAGTCTGTTTCCTAGTGCCGGTTTGAAGTTCCTGCAGTTTTCACTGTAAACCCGAGTTGGAGCTAGTCCCTACCCATATATATGTATGGAGTGGAGTTTGCAACTGAAAAGAAACTTTGTGTTCCCAACAAGCTAGGTGAAGAACGGCTTTCACACACACTTATCTCTCAGAACTGAGCATGTGGAGAGACGTTCGTTCATCTAGCACAAAGGGAACGGGTTGCAGGAGCAACTTTTACTCTGGTTTCTCAGTCTGTTTCCTAGTGCCGGTTTGAAGTTCCTGCAGTTTTCACTGTAAAACCGAGTTGGAGCTAGTACCTCCCCATATATATGTATGGAGTGGAGTTTGCAACTGAAAAGAAACTTTGTGTTCCCAATAAGCTAGGTGAAGAACGGCTTTCACACACACTTATCTCTCAGAACTGAGCATGTGGATAGACGTTCGTTCATCTAGCACAAAGGGAATGGGTTGCAGGAGAAATTTTACTCTGGTTTCTCAGTCTGTTTCCTAGTGCCGGTTTGAAGTTCCTGCAGTTTTCACTGTAAAACCGAGTTGGAGCTAGTACCTCCCCATATATATGTATGGAGTGGAGTTTGCAACTGAAAAGAAACTTTGTGTTCCCAACAAACTAGGTGAAGGAAGGCTTTCACACACACTTATCTCTCAGAACTGAGCATGTGGAGAGACGTTCGTTCATCTAGCACAAAGGGAACGGGTTGCTGCAGAAACTTTTACTCTGGTTTCTCAGTATGTTTCCTTGTGCCGGTTTGAATTTCCTGCAGTTTTCACTGTAAAACCGAGTTGGAGCTAGTACCTCCCCATATATATGTATGGAGTGGAGTTTGCAACTGAAAAGAAACTTTGTGTTCCCAACAAGCTAGGTGAAGTACGGGTTTCACACACACTTATCTCTCAGAACTGAGCATGTGGAGAGACGTTCGTTCATCTAGCACAAAGGGAACGGGTGGCAGGGGAAACATTTACTCTGGTTTCTCAGTCTGTTTCCTAGTGCCGGTTTGAATTTCCTGCAGTTTTCACTGTAAAACCGAGTTGGAGCTAGTACCTCCCCATATATATGTATGGAGTGGAGTTTGCAACTGAAAAGAAACTTTGTGTTCCCAACAAACTAGGTGAAGGACGGCTTTCACACACACTTATCTCTCAGAACTGAGCATGTGGAGAGACGTTCGTTCATCTAGCACAAAGGGAACGGGTTGCAGGAGAAACTTTTACTATGGTTTCTCAGTCTGTTTCCTAGTGCCGGTTTGAAGTTCCTGCAGTTTTCATTGTAAAACCGAGTTGGAGCTAGTACCTCCCCATATATATATATGGAGTGGAGTTTGCAACTGAAAAGAAACTTTGTGTTCCCAACAAGCTAGGTGAAGGACGGGTTTCACACACACTTATCTCACAGAACTGAGCATGTGGAGAGACTTTCGTTCATCTAGCACAAATGGAACGGGTGGCTGGGGAAACATTTACTCTGGTTTCTCAGTCTGTTTCCTAGTGCCGGTTTGAAGTTCCTGCAGTTTTCACTGTAAAACCGAGTTGGAGCTTGTACCTCCCCATATATATGTATGGAGTGGAGTTTGCAACTGAAAAGAAACTTTGTGTTCCCAACAAGCTAGGTGAAGGAAGGCTTTCACACACACTTATCTCTCAGAACTGAGCATGTGGAGAGACGTTCGTTCATCTAGCACAAAGGGAACGGTTTGCAGGAGAAACTTTTAGTATGGTTTCTCAGTCTGTTTCCTAGTGCCGGTTTGAAGTTCCTGCAGTTTTCACTGTAAAACCGAGTTGGAGCTAGTACCTCCCCATATATATATATGGAGTGGAGTTTGCAACTGAAAAGTAACTTTGTGTTCCCAACAAGCTAGGTGAAGGACGGCTTTCACACAGACTTATCTCTCAGAACTGAGCATGTGGAGAGACGTTCGTTCATCTAGCACAAAGGGAACGGGTGGCTGGGGAAACATTTACTCTGGTTTCTCAGTCTGTTTCCTAGTGCCGGTTTGAAGTTCCTGCAGTTTTCACTGTAAAACCGAGTTGGAGCTAGTACCTCCCCATATATATGTATGGAGTGGAGTTTGCAACTGAAAAGAAACTTTGTGTTCCCAACAAGCTAGGTGAAGAACGGCTTTCACACACACTTATCTCTCAGAACTGAGCATGTGGAGAGACGTTCGTTCATCTAGCACAAAGGGAACGGGTTGCAGGAGAAACTTTTAGTATGGTTTCTCAGTCTGTTTCCTAGTGCCGGTTTGAAGTTCCTGCAGTTTTCACTGTAAAATCGAGTTGGAGCTAGTACCACCCCATATATATGTATGGAGTGGAGTTTGCAACTGAAAAGAAACTTTGTGTTCCCAACAAGCTAGGTGAAGGACGGCTTTCACACACACTTATCCCTCAGAACTGAGCATGTGGAGAGACGTTCGTTAATCTAGCACAAAGGGAACGGGTTGCAGGAGAAACTTTTACTCTGGTTTCTCAGTCTGTTTCCTAGTGCCGGTTTGAATTTACTGCAGTTTTCACTGTAAAACCGAGTTGGAGCTAGTACCTCCCCATATATATCTATGGAGTGGAGTTTGCAACTGAAAAGAAACTTTGTGTTCCCAACATGCTAGGTGAAGGACGGCTTTCACACAGACTTATCACTCAGAACTGAGCATGTGGAGAGACGTTCGTTCATCTAGCACAAAAGGAACGGTTTGCTGGAGAAACTTTTACTCTGGTTTCTCAGTATGTTTCCTTGTGCCGGTTTGAAATTCCTGCAGTTTTCACTGTAAAACCGAGTTGGAGCTAGTACCTCCCCATATATATGTATGGAGTGGAGTTTGCAACTGAAAAGAAACTTTGTGTTCCCAACAAGCTAGGTGACGGACGGCTTTCACACACACTTATCTCTCAGAACTGAGCATGTGGAGAGACGTTCGTTCATCTAGCACAAAGGGAATGGGTGGCAGGGGAAACATTTACTCTGGTTTCTCAGTCTGTTTCCTAGTGCCGGTTTGAAGTTCCTGCAGTTTTCACTGTAAAACCGAGTTGGAGCTAGTACCTCCCCATATATATGTATGGAGTGGAGTTTGCAACTGAAAAGAAACTTTGTGTTCCCAACAAGCTAGGTGAAGGACGGCTTTCACACACACTTATCTCTCAGAACTGAGCATGTGGAGAGACGTTCGTTCATCTAGCAGAAAGGGAACGGGTTGCAGGAGAAACTTTTACTATGGTTTCTCAGTCTGTTTCCTAGTGCCGGTTTGAAGTTCCTGCAGTTTTCACTGTAAAACCGAGTTGGAGCTAGTACCTCCCCATATATATATATGGAGTGGAGTTTGCAACTGAAAAGGAACTTTGTGTTCCCAACAAGCTAGGTGAAGGACGGGTTTCACACACACTTATCTCACAGAACTGAGCATGTGGAGAGACTTTCGTTCATCTAGCACAAAGGGAACGGGTTGCAGGAGAATCTTTTACTCTGGTTTCTCAGTCTGTTTCCTAGTGCCGATTTGAAGTTCCTACAATTTTCACTGTAATACCGAGTTGGAGCTACTCCCTACCCATATATATGTATGGAGTGGAGTTTGCAACTGAAAAGGAACTTTGTGTTCCCAACAAGATAGGTGAAGGACGGCTTTCACACACACTTATCCCTCAGAACTGAGCATGTGGAGAGACGTTCGTTCATCTAGCACAAAGGGAACGGGTTGCAGGAGAAATTTTTACCCTGGTTTCTCAGTCTGTTTCCTAGTGCCGGTTTGAAGTTCCTGCACTTTTCGCTGTAAAACCGAGTTTGAGCTATTACCTCCCCATATATATGTATGCAGTGGAGTTTGCAACTGAAAAGAATCTTAGTTTTCCCAACAAGCTAGGTTAAGGGCGGCTTTCACACACAATTATCTCTCAGAACTGAGCATGTGGAGAGACGTTCTTTCATCTAGCACAAAGGGAACGGGTTGCAGGAGAAACTTTTACTCTGGTTTCTCAGTCTGTTTCCTAGTGCCGGTTTGAATTTCCTGCAGTTTTCACTGTAAAACCGAGTTGGAGCTAGTCCCTACCCATATATATGTATGGAGTGGAGTTTGCAACTGAAAAGGAACTTTGTGTTCCCAACAAGCTAGGTGAAGGACGGCTTTCACACACACATATCCCTCAGAATTGAGCATGTGGAGAGACGTTCGTTCATCTAGCACAAAGGGAACGGGTTGCAGGAGAAACTTTTACTCTGGTTTCTCAGTCTGTTTCCTAGTGCCGGTTTGAAGTTCCTGCAGTTTTCACTGTAAAACCGAGTTGGAGCTTTTACCTCCCCATATATATGTATGGAGTGGAGTTTGCAACTGAAAAGAAACTTTGTGTTCCCAACAAGTTAGGTGAAGGACGGCTTTCACACACACTTATCTCTCAGAACTGAGCATGTGGAGAGACGTTCGTTCATCTAGCACAAAGGGAACGGGTTGCAGGGGAAACTTTTACTGTGGTTTCTCAGTCTGTTTCCTAGTGCCGGTTTGAAGTTCCTGCAGTTTTCACTGTAAAACCGAGTTGGAGCTAGTACTTCCCCATATATATGTATGGAGTGGAGTTTGCAACTGAAAAGAAACTTTGTGTTCCCAACAAGCTAGGTGACGGACGGCTTTCACACACACTTATCTCTCAGAACTGAGCATGTGGAGAGACGTTCGTTCATCTAGCACAAATGGAACGGGTTGCAGGAGAAACTTTTACTCTGGTTTCTCAGTCTGTTTCCTAGTGCCGGTTTGAAGTTCCTGCAGTTTTCACTGTAAAACCGAGTTGGAGCTAGTACCTCCCCATATATATGTATGGAGTGGAGTTTGCAACTGAAAAGAAACTTAGTTTTCCCAAAAAGCTAGGTGAAGGACGGCTTTCAAACACACTTATCTCTCAGAACTGAGCATGTGGAGAGACGTTCGTTCATCTAGCACAAAGGGAACGTGTTGCAGGAGAAACTTTTACTCTGGTTTCTCAGTCTGTTTCCTAGTGCCGGTTTGATGTTCCTGCAGTTTTCAATGTAAAACCGAGTTGGAGCTAGTCCCTACCCATATATATGTATGGAGTGGAGTTTGCAACTGAAAAGGAACTTTGTGTTCCCAACAAGCTAGGTGAAGGTCGGCTTTCACACACATTTATCTCTCAGAACTGAGCATGTGGAGAGACGTTCGTTCATCTAGCACAAATGGAACGGGTTGCAGGAGAAACTTTTACTCTGGTTTCTCAGTCTTTTTCCTAGTGCCGGCTTGAAATTCCTGCAGTTTTCACTGTAAAACCGAGTTGGAGTTAGTACCTCCCCATATATATGTATGGAATGGAGTTTGCAACTGAAAAGAAACTTTGTGTTCCCAACAAGCTAGGTGAAGTACAGCTTTCACACACACTTATCTCTCAGAACTGAGCATGTGGAGAGACGTTCGTTCATCTAGCACAAAGGGAACGGTTTGCAGTAGAAATTTTCTCTGGTTTCTCAGTCTGTTTCCTAGTGCCGGTTAGAAATTCCTGCAGTTTTCACTGTAAAACCGATTTGGAGCTAGTCCCTACCCATATATATATATGGAGTGGAGTTTGCAACTGAAAAGAAACTTTGTGTTCCCAACAAGCTAGGTGAAGGACGGGTTTCACACACACTTATCTCTCAGAACTGAGCATGTGGAGAGACGTTCGTTCATCTAGCACAAAGGGAATGGGTTGCAGGAGAAACTTTTACTCTGGTTTCTCAGTCTGTTTCCTAGTGCCGGTTTGAAGTTCCTGCAGTTTTCACTGTAAAACCGAGTTGGAGCTAGTAACTCCCCATATATATGTATGGAGTGGAGTTTGCAAATGAAAAGAAACTTAGTGTTCCCAACAAGCTAGGTGAAGGACGGCTTTCACACACACTTCTCTCTCAGAACAGAGCATGTGGAGAGTCGTTCGTTCATCTAGCACAAAGGGAACGGGTTGAAGGAGAAACTTTTACTCTGGTTTCTCAGTCTGTTTCCTAGTGCCGGTTTGAAGTTCCTGCAGTTTTCACTGTAAAACCGAGTTGGAGCTAGTACCTCCCCATATATATGTATGGAGTGGAGTTTGCAACTGAAAAGAAACTTTGTGTTCCCAACAAGCTAGGTGAAGGACGGCTTTCACACACACTTATCTCTCAGAACTGAGCATGTGGAGAGACGTTCGTTCATCTAGCACAAAGGGAAAGGGTTGCAGGAGAAACTTTTACTCTGGTTTCTCAGTCTGTTTCCTAGTGCCGGTTTGAAGTTCCTGCAGTTTTCACTGTAAAACCGAGTTGGAGCTAGTCCCTACCCATATATATATATGGAGAGGTGTTTGCAACTGAAAAGAAACTTTGTGTTCCCAACAAGCTAGGTGAAGGACGGGTTTCACACACACTTATCTCTCAGAACTGAGCATGTGGAGAGACGTTCGTTCATCTAGCAAAAAAGGAACGGGTTGCAGGGGAAACATTTACTCTGGTTTCTCAGTCTGTTTCCTAGTGCCGGTTTGAAGTTCCTGCAGTTTTCACTGTAAAACCGTGTTGGAGCTAGTACCTCCCCATATATATGTATGTAGTGGAATTTGCAACTGAAAAGAAACTTTGTGTTCCCAACAAGCTAGGTGAAGGACGGCTTTCACACACACTTATCTCTCAGAACTGAGCATGTGGAGAGACTTTCGTTCATCTAGCACAAAGGAACGGGTTGCAGGATAAACTTTTACTCTGGTTTCTCAGTCTGTTTCCTAGTGCCGGTTTGAAGTTCCTGCAGTTTTCACTGTATAACCGATTTGGAGGTAGTACCTCCCCATATATATATATGGAGTGGAGTTTGCAACTGAAAAGAAACTTTGTGTTCCCAACAAGCTAGGTGAAGTACGGCTTTCACACACACTTATCTCTCAGAACTGAGCATGTGGAGAGACGTTCGTTCATCTAGCACAAAGGGAACGGGTGGCAGGGGAAACATTTACTCTGGTTTCTCAGTCTGTTTCCTAGTGCCGGTTTGAAGTTCCTGCAGTTTTCACTGTATAACCGATTTGGAGGTAGTACCTCCCCATATAAATATATGGAGTGGAGTTTGCAACTGAAAAGAAACTTTGTGTTCCCAACAAGCTAGGTGAAGGACGGCTTTCACACACACTTATCTCTGAGAACTGAGCATGTGGAGAGACGTTCGTTCATCTAGCACAAAGGAACGGTTTGCAGGAGAAATTTTACTCTGGTTTCTCAGTCTGTTTCCTAGTGCCGGTTAGAAATTCCTGCAGTTTTCACTGTAAAACCGAGTTGGAGCTAGTCCCTCCCCATATATATATATGGAGTGGAGTTTGCAATTGAAAAGAAACTTTGTGTTCCCAACAAGCTAGGTGAAAGACGGGTTTCACACACACTTATCTCTCAGAACTGAGCATGTGGAGAGACGTTCGTTCAACTAGCACAAAGGGAATGGGTTGCAGGAGAAACTTTTACTCTGGTTTCTCAGGCTGTTTAATAGTGCCGGTTTGAAGTTCCTGCAGTTTTCACTGTAAAACCGTGTTGGAGCTAGTACCTCCCCATATATATGTATGGAGTGGAGTTTGCAACTGAAAAGAAACTTTGTGTTCCCAACAAGCTAGGTGAAGTACGGCTTTCACACACACTTATCTCTCAGAACTGAGCATGTGGAGAGACGTTCGTTCATCTAGCACAAAGGGAACGGGTGGCAGGGGAAACATTTACTCTGGTTTCTCAGTCTGTTTCCTAGTGCCGGTTTGAAGTTCCTGCAGTTTTCACTGTAAAACCGAGTTGGAGCTAGTACCTCCCCATATATATGTATGGAGTGGAGTTTGCAACTGAAAAGAAACTTTGTGTTCCCAACAAGCTAGGTGAAGGACGGCTTTCACACACACTTATCTCTCAGAACTGAGCATGTGGAGAGACGTTCGTTCATCTAGCACAAAGGGAACGGTTTGCAGGAGAAATTTTACTCTGGTTTCTCAGTCTGTTTCCTAGTGCCGGTTAGAAATTCCTGCAGTTTTCACTGTAAAACCGAGTTGGAGCTAGTCCCTCCCCATATATATATATGGAGTGGAGTTTGCAACTGAAAAGAATCTTTGTGTTCCCAACAAGCTAGGTGAAGGACGGGTTTCACACACACTTATCTCTCAGAACTGAGAATGTGGAGAGACGTTCGTTCACCTAGCACAAAGGGAATGGGTTGCAGGAGAAACTTTTACTCTGGTTTCTCAGGCTGTTTAATAGTGCCGGTTTGAAGTTCCTGCAGTTTTCACTGTAAAACCGAGTTGGATCTAGTAACTCCCCATATATATATATGGAGTGGAGTTTGCAACTGAAAAGAAACTTAGTGTTCCCAACAAGCTAGGTGAAGGACGGCTTTCACACACACTTATCTCTCAGAACTGAGCATGTGGAGAGACGTTCGTTCATCTAGCACAAAGGGAACGGGTTGAAGGGGAAACTTTTACTCTGGTTTCTCAGTCTGTTTCCTAGTGCCGGTTTGAAGTTCCTGCAGTTTTCACTGTAAAACCGTGTTGGAGCTAGTACCTCCCCATATATATGTATGGAGTGGAGTTTGCAACTGAAAAGAAACTTTGTGTTCCCAACAAGCTAGGTGAAGGACGGCTTTCACACACACTTATCTCTCAGAACTGAGCATGTGGAGAGACGTTCGTTCATCTAGCACAAATGGAACGGGTTGCAGGAGAAACTTTTACTCTGGTTTCTCAGTCTGTTTCCTAGTGCCGGTTTGAAGTTCCTGCAGTTTTCACTGTAAAACCGAGTTGGAGCTAGTACCTCCCCATATATATGTATGGAGTGGAGTTTGCAACTGAAAAGAAACTTTGTGTTCCCAACAAGCTAGGTGAAGGACGGCTTTTGCACACACTTATCTCTCAGAACTGAGCATGTGGAGAGGTGTTCGTTCATCTAGCACAAAGGGAACGGGTTGCAGGGGACACATTTACTCTGGTTTCTCAGTCTGTTTCCTAGTGCCGGTTTGAAGTTCCTGCCGTTTTCACTGTAAAACCGTGTTGGAGCTAGTACCTCCCCATATATATGTATGGAGTGGAGTTTGCAACTAAAAAGAAACTTTGTGTTCCCAACAAGTAGGTGAAGGACGGCTTTCACACACACTTATCTCTCAGAACTGAGCATGTGGAGAGGCGTTCGTTCATCTAGCACAAAGGGAACGGGTTGCAGGAGAAACTTTTACTCTGGTTTCTCAGTCTGTTTCCTAGTGCCGGTTTGAAGTTCCTGCAGTTTTCACTGTAAAATCGAGTTGGAGCTAGTACCTACCCATATATATGTAAGGAGTGGAGTTTGCAACTGAAAAGACACTTTGTGTTCCCAACAAGCTAGGTGAAGGACGGGTTTCACACACACTTATCTCTCAGAACTGAGCATGTGGAGAGACGTTCGTTCACCTAGCACAAAGGGAATGGGTTGCAGGAGAAACTTTTACTCTGGTTTCTCAGGCTGTTTAATAGTGCCGGTTTGAAGTTCCTGCAGTTTTCACTGTAAAACCGAGTTGGATCTAGTAACTCCCCATATATATGTATGGAGTGGAGTTTGCAACTGAAAAGAAACTTAGTGTTCCCAACAAGCTAGGTGAAGGACGGCTTTCACACCCACTTATCTCTCAGAACTGAGCATGTGGAAAGACGTTCGTTCATCTAGCACAAAGGGAACGGTATTCAGGAGAAATTTTACTCTGGTTTCTCAGTCTGTTTCCTAGTGCCGGTTTGAAGTTCCTGCAGTTTTCACTGTAAAACCGTGTTGGAGCTAGTACCTCCCCATGTATATGTATGGAGTGGAGTTTGCAACTGAAAAGAAACTTTGTGTTCCCAACAAGCTAGGTGAAGGACGGCTTTCACACACACTTATCTCTCAGAACTGAGCATGTGGAGAGACGTTCGTTCACCTAGCACAAAGGGAATGGGTTGCAGGAGAAACTTTTACTCTGGTTTCTCAGTCTGTTTCCTAGTGCCGGTTTGAAGTTCCTGCAGTTTTCACTGTAAAACCGAGTTGGATCTAGTACCTCCCCATATATATGTATGGAGTGGAGTTTGCAACTGAAAAGAAACTTTGTGTTCCCAACAAGCTAGGTGAAGGCTGCTTTCACACACACTTATCTCTCAGAACTGAGCATGTGGATAGACGTTCGTTCATCTAGCACAAAGGGAACGGTATTCAGGAGAAATTTTACTCTGGTTTCTCAGTCTGTTTCCTAGTGCCGGTTTGAAGTTCCTGCAGTTTTCACTGTAAAACCGTGTTGGAGCTAGTACCTCCCCATATATATGTATGGAGTGGAGTTTGCAACTGAAAAGAAACTTTGTGTTCCCAACAAGCTAGGTGAAGGACGGCTTTCACACACACTTATCTCTCAGAACTGAGCATGTGGAGAGACGTTCGTTCATCTAGCACAAAGGTAACGGGTTGCAGGAGAAACTTTTACTCTGGTTTCTCAGTCTGTTTCCTAGTGCCGGTTTGAAGTTCCTGCAGTTTTCACTGTAAAACCGAGTTGGAGCTAGTACCTCCCCATATATATGTATGGAGTGGAGTTTGCAACTGAAAAGAAACTTTGTGTTCCCAACAAGCTAGGTGAAGGACGGCTTTTGCACACACTTATCTCTCAGAACTGAGCATGTGGAGAGGTGTTCGTTCATCTAGCACAAAGGGAACGGGTTGCAAGGGACACATTTACTCTGGTTTCTCAGTCTGTTTCCTAGTGCCGGTTTGATGTTCCTGCCGTTTTCACTGTAAAACCGTGTTGGAGCTAGTACCTCCCCATATATATGTATGGAGTGGAGTTTGCAACTAAAAAGAAACTTTGTGTTCCCAACAAGTAGGTGAAGGACGGCTTTCACACACACTTATCTCTCAGAACTGAGCATGTGGAGAGGCGTTCGTTCATCTAGCACAAAGGGAACGGGTTGCAGGAGAAACTTTTACTCTGGTTTCTCAGTCTGTTTCCTAGTGCCGGTTTGAAGTTCCTGCAGTTTTCACTGTAAAATCGAGTTGGAGCTAGTACCTACCCATATATATGTAAGGAGTGGAGTTTGCAACTGAAAAGACACTTTGTGTTCCCAACAAGCTAGGTGAAGTATGGGTTTCACACACACTTATCTCTCAGAACTGAGCATGTGGAGAGACGTTCGTTCACCTAGCACAAAGGGAATGGGTTGCAGGAGAAACTTTTACTCTGGTTTCTCAGGCTGTTTAATAGTGCCGGTTTGAAGTTCCTGCAGTTTTCACTGTAAAACCGAGTTGGATCTAGTAACTCCCCATATATATGTATGGAGTGGAGTTTGCAACTGAAAAGAAACTTAGTGTTCCCAACAAGCTAGGTGAAGGACGGCTTTCACACCCACTTATCTCTCAGAACTGAGCATGTGGAAAGACGTTCGTTCATCTAGCACAAAGGGAACGGGTTGAAGGGGAAACTTTTACTCTGGTTTCTCAGTCTGTTTCCTAGTGCCGGTTTGAAGTTCCTGCAGTTTTCACTGTAAAACCGTGTTGGAGCTAGTACCTCCCCATATATATGTATGGAGTGGAGTTTGCAACTGAAAAGAAACTTTGTGTTCCCAACAAGCTAGGTGAAGGACGGCTTTCACACACACTTATCTCTCAGAACTGAGCATGTGGAGAGACGTTCGTTCACCTAGCACAAAGGGAATGGGTTGCAGGAGAAACTTTTACTCTGGTTTCTCAGGCTGTTTAATAGTGCCGGTTTGAAGTTCCTGCAGTTTTCACTGTAAAACCGTGTTGGAGCTAGTACCTCCCCATATATATGTATGGAGTGGAGTTTGCAACTGAAAAGAAACTTTGTGTTCCCAACAAGCTAGGTGAAGTACGGCTTTCACACACACTTATCTCTCAGAACTGAGCATGTGGAGAGACGTTCGTTCATCTAGCACAAAGGGAACGGGTGGCAGGGGAAACATTTACTCTGGTTTCTCAGTCTGTTTCCTAGTGCCGGTTTGAAGTTCCTGCAGTTTTCACTGTAAAACCGAGTTGGAGCTAGTGCCTACCCATATATATGTATGGAGTGGAGTTTGCAACTGAAAAGAAACTTTGTGTTCCCAACAAGCTAGGTGAAGGACGGCTTTCACACACACTTATCTCTCAGAACTGAGCATGTGGAGAGACGTTCGTTCATCTAGCACAAAGGGAACGGTTTGCAGGAGAAATTTTACTCTGGTTTCTCAGTCTGTTTCCTAGTGCCGGTTAGAAATTCCTGCAGTTTTCACTGTAAAACCGAGTTGGAGCTAGTCCCTCCCCATATATATATATGGAGTGGAGTTTGCAACTGAAAAGAAACTTTGTGTTCCCAACAAGCTAGGTGAAGGACGGGTTTCACACACACTTATCTCTCAGAACTGAGCATGTGGAGAGACGTTCGTTCACCTAGCACAAAGGGAATGGGTTGCAGGAGAAACTTTTACTCTGGTTTCTCAGGCTGTTTAATAGTGCCGGTTTGAAGTTCCTGCAGTTTTCACTGTAAAACCGAGTTGGATCTAGTAACTCCCCATATATATATATGGAGTGGAGTTTGCAACTGAAAAGAAACTTAGTGTTCCCAACAAGCTAGGTGAAGGACGGCTTTCACACACACTTATCTCTCAGAAATGAGCATGTGGAGAGACGTTCGTTCATCTAGCACAAAGGGAACGGGTTGAAGGGGAAACTTTTACTCTGGTTTCTCAGTCTGTTTCCTAGTGCCGGTTTGAAGTTCCTGCAGTTTTCACTGTAAAACCGTGTTGGAGCTAGTACCTCCCCATATATATGTATGGATTGGAGTTTGCAACTGAAAAGAAACTTTGTGTTCCCAACAAGCTAGGTGAAGGACGGCTTTCACACACACTTATCTCTCAGAACTGAGCATGTGGAGAGACGTTCGTTCATCTAGCACAAAGGAAACGGGTTGCAGGAGAAACTTTTACTCTGGTTTCTCAGTCTGTTTCCTAGTTCCGGTTTGAAGTTCCTGCAGTTTTCACTGTAAAACCGAGTTGGAGCTAGTACCTCCCCATATATATGTATGGAGTGGAGTTTGCAACTGAAAAGAAACTTTGTGTTCCCAACAAGCTAGGTGAACGACGGCTTTCACACACACTTATCTCTCAGAACTGAGCATGTGGAGAGACGTTCGTTCATCTAGCAGAAAGGGAACGGGTTGCAGGAGAAACTTTTACTCTGGTTTCTCAGTCTGTTTCCTAGTGCCGGTTTGAAGTTCCTGCAGTTTTCACTGTAAAATCGAGTTGGAGCTAGTACCTCCACATATATATTTATGGAGTGGAGTTTGCAACTGAAAAGAAACTTTGTGTTCCCAACAAGCTAGGTGAAGGACGGCTTTCACACACACTTATCTCTCAGAACTGAGCATGTGGAGAGACGTTCGTTCATCTAGCACAAAGGGAACGGGTTGCAGGAGAAACTTATACTCTGGTTTCTCAGTCTGTTTCCTAGTGCCGGTTTGAAGTTCCTGCAGTTTTCACTGTAAAACCGAGTTGGAGCTAGTACCTCCCCATATATATGTATGGAGTGGAGTTTGCAACTGAAATGAAACTTTGTGTTCCCAACAAGCTAGGTGAAGGACGGGTTTCACACGCACTTATCTCTCAGAACTGAGCATGTGGAGAGACGTTCGTTCATCTAGCAAAAAGGGAACGGGTTGCAGGAGAAACTTTTACTCTGGTTTCTCAGTCTGTTTCCTAGTGCCGGTTTGAAGTTCCTGCAGTTTTCACTGTAAAACCGAGTTGGAGCTAATACCTCCCCATATATATGTATGGAGTAGAGTTTGCAACTGAAAAGAAACTTTGTGTTCCCAACAAGCTAGGTGAACGACGGCTTTCACACACACTTATCTCTCAGAACTGAGCATGTGGAGAGACGTTCGTTCATCTAGCAGAAAGGGAACGTGTTGCAGGAGAAACTTTTACTCTGGTTTCTCAGTCTGTTTCCTTGTGCTGGTTTGAAGTTCCTGCAGTTTTCACTGTAAAACCGAGTTGGAGCTAGTACCTCCCCATATATATGTATGGAGTGGAGTTTGCAACTGAAAAGAAACTTAGTGTTCCCAACAAGCTAGGTGAAGGACGGCTTTCACACACACTTATCTATCAGAACTGAGCATGTGGAGAGACGTTCTTTCATCTAGCAAAAAGGGAACGGGTTGCAGGAGAAACTTTTACTCTGGTTTCTCAGTCTGTTTCCTAGTGCCGGTTTGAAGTTCCTGCAGTTTTCACTGTAAAACCGAGTTGGAGCTAGTCCCTACCCATATATATGTATGGAGTGGGGTTTGCTACTGAAAAGGAACTTTGTGTTCCCAGCAAGCTAGTTGAAGTACGGCTTTCACACACAATTATCCCTCAGAACTGAGCATGTGGAGAGACGTTCGTTCATGTAGCACAAAGGGAACGGGTTGCAGGAGAAATTTTTACTCTGGTTTCTCAGTCTGTTTCCTAGTGCCGGTTTGAAGTTCCTGCAGTTTTCACTGTAATACCGAGTTGGAGCTATTACCTCCCCATATATATGTATGGAGTGGAGTTTGCAACTGAAAAGAATCTTAGTTTTCCCAACAAGCTAGGTGAAGGACGGCTTTCACACACACTTATCTCTCAGAACTGAGCATGTGGAGAGACGTTCTTTCATCTAGCACAAAGGGAACGGGTTGCAGGAGAAACTTTTACTCTGGTTTCTCAGTCTGTTTCCTAGTGCCGGTTTGAAGTTCCTGCAGTTTTCACTGTAAAACCGAGTTGGAGCTAGTCCCTACCCATATATATGTATGGAGTGGAGTTTGCAACTGAAAAGAAACTTTGTGTTCCCAACAAGCTAGGTGAACGACGGCTTTCACACACACTTATCTCTCAGAACTGAGCATGTGGAGAGACGTTCGTTCATCTAGCAGAAAGGGAACGGGTTGCAGGAGAAACTTTTACTCTGGTTTCTCAGTCTGTTTCCTAGTGCCGGTTTGAAGTTCCTGCAGTTTTCACTGTAAAATCGAGTTGGAGCTAGTACCTCCACATATATATTTATGGAGTGGAGTTTGCAACTGAAAAGAAACTTTGTGTTCCCAACAAGCTAGGTGAAGGACGGCTTTCACACACACTTATCTCTCAGAACTGAGCATGTGGAGAGACGTTCGTTCATCTAGCACAAAGGGAACGGGTTGCAGGAGAAACTTTTACTCTGGTTTCTCAGTCTGTTTCCTAGTGCCGGTTTGAAGTTCCTGCAGTTTTCACTGTAAAACCGAGTTGGAGCTAGTACCTCCCCATATATATGTATGGAGTGGAGTTTGCAACTGAAAAGAAACTTTGTGTTCCCAACAAGCTAGGTGAAGGACGGGTTTCACACGCACTTATCTCTCAGAACTGAGCATGTGGAGAGACGTTCGTTCATCTAGCAAAAAGGGAAAGGGTTGCAGGAGAAACTTTTACTCTGGTTTCTCAGTCTGTTTCCTAGTGCCGGTATGAAGTTCCTGCAGTTTTCACTGTAAAACCGAGTTGGAGCTAATACCTCCCCATATATATGTATGGAGTAGAGTTTGCAACTGAAAAGAAACTTTGTGTTCCCAACAAGCTAGGTGAACGACGGCTTTCACACACACTTATCTCTCAGAACTGAGCATGTGGAGAGACGTTCGTTCATCTAGCAGAAAGGGAACGTGTTGCAGGAGAAACTTTTACTCTGGTTTCTCAGTCTGTTTCCTTGTGCTGGTTTGAAGTTCCTGCAGTTTTCACTGTAAAACCGAGTTGGAGCTAGTACCTCCCCATATATATGTATGGAGTGGAGTTTGCAACTGAAAAGAAACTTAGTGTTCCCAACAAGCTAGGTGAAGGACGGCTTTCACACACACTTATCTATCAGAACTGAGCATGTGGAGAGACGTTCTTTCATCTAGCACAAAGGGAACGGGTTGCAGGAGAAACTTTTACTCTGGTTTCTCAGTCTGTTTCCTAGTGCCGGTTTGAAGTTCCTGCAGTTTTCACTGTGAAACCGAGTTGGAGCTAGTCCCTACCCATATATATGTATGGAGTGGGGTTTGCAACTGAAAAGGAACTTTGTTTTCCCAGCAAGCTAGTTGAAGGACGGCTTTCACACACACTTATCCCTCAGAACTGAGCATGTGGAGAGACGTTCGTTCATGTAGCACAAAGGGAACGGGTTGCAGGAGAAATTTTTACTCTGGTTTCTCAGTCTGTTTCCTAGTGCCGGTTTGAAGTTCCTGCAGTTTTCACTGTAATACCGAGTTGGAGCTATTACCTCCCCATATATATGTATGGAGTGGAGTTTGCAACTGAAAAGAATCTTAGTTTTCCCAACAAGCTAGGTGAAGTACGGCTTTCACACACACTTATCTCTCAGAACTGAGCATGTGGAGAGACGTTCGTTCATCTAGCACAAAGGGAACGGGTGGCAGGGGAAACATTTACTCTGGTTTCTCAGTCTGTTTCCTAGTGCCGGTTTGAAGTTCCTGCAGTTTTCACTGTAAAACCGAGTTGGAGCTAGTGCCTACCCATATATATGTATGGAGTGGAGTTTGCAACTGAAAAGAAACTTTGTGTTCCCAACAAGCTAGGTGAAGGACGGCTTTCACACACACTTATCTCTCAGAACTGAGCATGTGGAGAGACGTTCGTTCATCTAGCACAAAGGGAACGGTTTGCAGGAGAAATTTTACTCTGGTTTCTCAGTCTGTTTCCTAGTGCCGGTTAGAAATTCCTGCAGTTTTCACTGTAAAACCGAGTTGGAGCTAGTCCCTCCCCATATATATTTATGGAGTGGAGTTTGCAACTGAAAAGAAACTTTGTGTTCCCAACAAGCTAGGTGAAGGACGGGTTTCACACACACTTATCTCTCAGAACTGAGCATGTGGAGAGACGTTCGTTCACCTAGCACAAAGGGAATGGGTTGCAGGAGAAACTTTTACTCTGGTTTCTCAGGCTGTTTAATAGTGCCGGTTTGAAGTTCCTGCAGTTTTCACTGTAAAACCGAGTTGGATCTAGTAACTCCCCATATATATATATGGAGTGGAGTTTGCAACTGAAAAGAAACTTAGTGTTCCCAACAAGCTAGGTGAAGGACGGCTTTCACACACACTTATCTCTCAGAAATGAGCATGTGGAGAGACGTTCGTTCATCTAGCACAAAGGGAACGGGTTGAAGGGTAAACTTTTACTCTGGTTTCTCAGTCTGTTTCCTAGTGCCGGTTTGAAGTTCCTGCAGTTTTCACTGTAAAACCGTGTTGGAGCTAGTACCTCCCCATATATATGTATGGATTGGAGTTTGCAACTGAAAAGAAACTTTGTGTTCCCAACAAGCTAGGTGAAGGACGGCTTTCACACACACTTATCTCTCAGAACTGAGCATGTGGAGAGACGTTCGTTCATCTAGCACAAAGGAAACGGGTTGCAGGAGAAACTTTTACTCTGGTTTCTCAGTCTGTTTCCTAGTGCCGGTTTGAAGTTCCTGCAGTTTTCACTGTAAAACCGAGTTGGAGCTAGTACCTCCCCATATATATGTATGGAGTGGAGTTTGCAACTGAAAAGAAACTTTGTGTTCCCAACAAGCTAGGTGAAGGACGGCTTTTGCACACACTTATCTCTCAGAACTGAGCATGTGGAGAGGTGTTCGTTCATCTAGCACAAAGGGAACGGGTTGCAGGGGACACATTTACTCTGGTTTCTCAGTCTGTTTCCTAGTGCCGGTTTGAAGTTCCTGCCGTTTTCACTGTAAAACCGTGTTGGAGCTAGTACCTCCCCATATATATGTATGGAGTGGAGTTTGCAACTAAAAAGAAACTTTGTGTTCCCAACAAGTAGGTGAAGGACGGCTTTCACACACACTTATCTCTCAGAACTGAGCATGTGGAGAGGCGTTCGTTCATCTAGCACAAAGGGAACGGGTTGCAGGAGAAACTTTTACTCTGGTTTCTCAGTCTGTTTCCTAGTGCCGGTTTGAAGTTCCTGCAGTTTTCACTGTAAAATCGAGTTGGAGCTAGTACCTACCCATATATATGTAAGGAGTGGAGTTTGCAACTGAAAAGACACTTTGTGTTCCCAACAAGCTAGGTGAAGGACGGGTTTCACACACACTTATCTCTCAGAACTGAGCATGTGGAGAGACGTTCGTTCACCTAGCACAAAGGGAATGGGTTGCAGGAGAAACTTTTACTCTGGTTTCTCAGGCTGTTTAATAGTGCCGGTTTGAAGTTCCTGCAGTTTTCACTGTAAAACCGAGTTGGATCTAGTAACTCCCCATATATATGTATGGAGTGGAGTTTGCAACTGAAAAGAAACTTAGTGTTCCAAACAAGCTAGGTGAAGGACGGCTTTCACACCCACTTATCTCTCAGAACTGAGCATGTGGAAAGACGTTCGTTCATCTAGCACAAAGGGAACGGGTTGAAGGGGAAACTTTTACTCTGGTTTCTCAGTCTGTTTCCTAGTGCCGGTTTGAAGTTCCAGCCGTTTTCACTGTAAAACCGTGTTGGAGCTAGTACCTCCCCATATATATGTATGGAGTGGAGTATGCAACTAAAAAGAAACTTTGTGTTCCCAACAAGTAGGTGAAGGACGGCTTTCACACACACTTATCTCTCAGAACTGAGCATGTGGAGAGGCGTTCGTTCATCTAGCACAAAGGGAACGGGTTGCAGGAGAAACTTTTACTCTGGTTTCTCAGTCTGTTTCCTAGTGCCGGTTTGAAGTTCCTGCAGTTTTCACTGTAATACCGAGTTGGAGCTATTACCTCCCCATATATATGTATGGAGTGAAGTTTGCAACTGAAAAGAATCTTAGTTTTCCCAACAAGCTAGGTGAAGTACGGCTTTCACACACACTTATCTCTCAGAACTGAGCATGTGGAGAGACGTTCGTTCATCTAGCACAAAGGGAACGGGTGGCAGGGGAAACATTTACTCTGGTTTCTCAGTCTGTTTCCTAGTGCCGGTTTGAAGTTCCTGCAGTTTTCACTGTAAAACCGAGTTGGAGCTAGTGCCTACCCATATATATGTATGGAGTGGAGTTTGCAACTGAAAAGAAACTTTGTGTTCCCAACAAGCTAGGTGAAGGACGGCTTTCACACACACTTATCTCTCAGAACTGAGCATGTGGAGAGACGTTCGTTCATCTAGCACAAAGGGAACGGTTTGCAGGAGAAATTTTACTCTGGTTTCTCAGTCTGTTTCCTAGTGCCGGTTAGAAATTCCTGCAGTTTTCACTGTAAAACCGAGTTGGAGCTAGTCCCTGCCCATATATATATATGGAGTGGAGTTTGCAACTGAAAAGAAACTTTGTGTTCCCAACAAGCTAGGTGAAGGACGGGTTTCACACACACTTATCTCTCAGAACTGAGCATGTGGAGAGACGTTCGTTCACCTAGCACAAAGGGAATGGGTTGCAGGAGAAACTTTTACTCTGGTTTCTCAGGCTGTTTAATAGTGCCGGTTTGAAGTTCCTGCAGTTTTCACTGTAAAACCGAGTTGGATCTAGTAACTCCCCATATATATATATGGAGTGGAGTTTGCAACTGAAAAGAAACTTAGTGTTCCCAACAAGCTAGGTGAAGGACGGCTTTCACACACACTTATCTCTCAGAAATGAGCATGTGGAGAGACGTTCGTTCATCTAGCACAAAGGGAACGGGTTGAAGGGTAAACTTTTACTCTGGTTTCTCAGTCTGTTTCCTAGTGCCGGTTTGAAGTTCCTGCAGTTTTCACTGTAAAACCGTGTTGGAGCTAGTACCTCCCCATATATATGTATGGATTGGAGTTTGCAACTGAAAAGAAACTTTGTGTTCCCAACAAGCTAGGTGAAGGACGGCTTTCACACACACTTATCTCTCAGAACTGAGCATGTGGAGAGACGTTCGTTCATCTAGCACAAAGGAAACGGGTTGCAGGAGAAACTTTTACTCTGGTTTCTCAGTCTGTTTCCTAGTGCCGGTTTGAAGTTCCTGCAGTTTTCACTGTAAAACCGAGTTGGAGCTAGTACCTCCCCATATATATGTATGGAGTGGAGTTTGCAACTGAAAAGAAACTTTGTGTTCCCAACAAGCTAGGTGAAGGACGGCTTTTGCACACACTTATCTCTCAGAACTGAGCATGTGGAGAGGTGTTCGTTCATCTAGCACAAAGGGAACGGGTTGCAGGGGACACATTTACTCTGGTTTCTCAGTCTGTTTCCTAGTGCCGGTTTGAAGTTCCTGCCGTTTTCACTGTAAAACCGTGTTGGAGCTAGTACCTCCCCATATATATGTATGGAGTGGAGTTTGCAACTAAAAAGAAACTTTGTGTTCCCAACAAGTAGGTGAAGGACGGCTTTCACACACACTTATCTCTCAGAACTGAGCATGTGGAGAGACGTTCGTTCATCTAGCACAAAGGGAACGGGTGGCAGGGGAAACATTTACTCTGGTTTCTCAGTCTGTTTCCTAGTGCCGGTTTGAAGTTCCTGCAGTTTTCACTGTAAAACCGAGTTGGAGCTAGTGCCTACCCATATATATGTATGGAGTGGAGTTTGCAACTGAAAAGAAACTTTGTGTTCCCAACAAGCTAGGTGAAGGACGGCTTTCACACACACTTATCTCTCAGAACTGAGCATGTGGAGAGACGTTCGTTCATCTAGCACAAAGGGAACGGTTTGCAGGAGAAATTTTACTCTGGTTTCTCAGTCTGTTTCCTAGTGCCGGTTAGAAATTCCTGCAGTTTTCACTGTAAAACCGAGTTGGAGCTAGTCCCTCCCCATATATATATATGGAGTGGAGTTTGCAACTGAAAAGAAACTTTGTGTTCCCAACAAGCTAGGTGAAGGACGGGTTTCACACACACTTATCTCTCAGAACTGAGCATGTGGAGAGACGTTCGTTCACCTAGCACAAAGGGAATGGGTTGCAGGAGAAACTTTTACTCTGGTTTCTCAGGCTGTTTAATAGTGCCGGTTTGAAGTTCCTGCAGTTTTCACTGTAAAACCGAGTTGGATCTAGTAACTCCCCATATATATATATGGAGTGGAGTTTGCAACTGAAAAGAAACTTAGTGTTCCCAACAAGCTAGGTGAAGGACGGCTTTCACACACACTTATCTCTCAGAAATGAGCATGTGGAGAGACGTTCGTTCATCTAGCACAAAGGGAACGGGTTGAAGGGTAAACTTTTACTCTGGTTTCTCAGTCTGTTTCCTAGTGCCGGTTTGAAGTTCCTGCAGTTTTCACTGTAAAACCGTGTTGGAGCTAGTACCTCCCCATATATATGTATGGATTGGAGTTTGCAACTGAAAAGAAACTTTGTGTTCCCAACAAGCTAGGTGAAGGACGGCTTTCACACACACTTATCTCTCAGAACTGAGCATGTGGAGAGACGTTCGTTCATCTAGCACAAAGGAAACGGGTTGCAGGAGAAACTTTTACTCTGGTTTCTCAGTCTGTTTCCTAGTGCCGGTTTGAAGTTCCTGCAGTTTTCACTGTAAAACCGAGTTGGAGCTAGTACCTCCCCATATATATGTATGGAGTGGAGTTTGCAACTGAAAAGAAACTTTGTGTTCCCAACAAGCTAGGTGAAGGACGGCTTTTGCACACACTTATCTCTCAGAACTGAGCATGTGGAGAGGTGTTCGTTCATCTAGCACAAAGGGAACGGGTTGCAGGGGACACATTTACTCTGGTTTCTCAGTCTGTTTCCTAGTGCCGGTTTGAAGTTCCTGCCGTTTTCACTGTAAAACCGTGTTGGAGCTAGTACCTCCCCATATATATGTATGGAGTGGAGTTTGCAACTAAAAAGAAACTTTGTGTTCCCAACAAGTAGGTGAAGGACGGCTTTCACACACACTTATCTCTCAGAACTGAGCATGTGGAGAGGCGTTCGTTCATCTAGCACAAAGGGAACGGGTTGCAGGAGAAACTTTTACTCTGGTTTCTCAGTCTGTTTCCTAGTGCCGGTTTGAAGTTCCTGCAGTTTTCACTGTAAAATCGAGTTGGAGCTAGTACCTACCCATATATATGTAAGGAGTGGAGTTTGCAACTGAAAAGACACTTTGTGTTCCCAACAAGCTAGGTGAAGGACGGGTTTCACACACACTTATCTCTCAGAACTGAGCATGTGGAGAGACGTTCGTTCACCTAGCACAAAGGGAATGGGTTGCAGGAGAAACTTTTACTCTGGTTTCTCAGGCTGTTTAATAGTGCCGGTTTGAAGTTCCTGCAGTTTTCACTGTAAAACCGAGTTGGATCTAGTAACTCCCCATATATATGTATGGAGTGGAGTTTGCAACTGAAAAGAAACTTAGTGTTCCCAACAAGCTAGGTGAAGGACGGCTTTCACACCCACTTATCTCTCAGAACTGAGCATGTGGAAAGACGTTCGTTCATCTAGCACAAAGGGAACGGGTTGAAGGGGAAACTTTTACTCTGGTTTCTCAGTCTGTTTCCTAGTGCCGGTTTGAAGTTCCAGCCGTTTTCACTGTAAAACCGTGTTGGAGCTAGTACCTCCCCATATATATGTATGGAGTGGAGTATGCAACTAAAAAGAAACTTTGTGTTCCCAACAAGTAGGTGAAGGACGGCTTTCACACACACTTATCTCTCAGAACTGAGCATGTGGAGAGGCGTTCGTTCATCTAGCACAAAGGGAACGGGTTGCAGGAGAAACTTTTACTCTGGTTTCTCAGTCTGTTTCCTAGTGCCGGTTTGAAGTTAATGCAGTTTTCACTGTAAAATCGAGTTGGAGCTAGTACCTACCCATATATATGTAAGGAGTGGAGTTTGCAACTGAAAAGATACTTTGTGTTCCCAACAAGCTACGTGAAGGACGGCTTTCACACACACATATCTCTCAGAACTGAGCATGTGGAGAGACGTTCGTTCATCTAGCACAAAAGGAACGGGTTGCAGGAGAAACTTTTACTCTGGTTTCTCAGTCTGTTTCCTAGTGCCGGTTTGAAGTTCCTGCAGTTTTCACTGTAAAACCGAGTTGGAGCTAGTCCCTACCCATATATATATATGGAGTGGAGTTTGCAACTGAAAAGAAACTTTGTGTTCCCAACAAGCTAGATGAAGGACGGCTTTCACACACACTTATCTCTCAGAACTGAGCATGTGGAGAGACGTACGTTCATCTAGCACAAAGGGAACGGGTTGCAGGAGAAACTTTTACTCTGGTTTCTCAGTCTGTTTCCTAGTGTCGGTTTGAAGTTCCTGCAGTTTTCACTGTAAAACCGATTTGGAGCTAGTACTTCCCCATATATATGTATGGAGTGGAGTTTGCAACTGAAAAGACACTTTGTGTTCCGAACAAGCTAGTTGAATGACGGCTTTCACACACACTTATCTCTCAGAACTGAGCATGTGGAGAGACGTTCGTTCATCTAGCACAAAGGGAACGGGTTGCAGGAGAAACTTTTACTCTGGTTTCTCAGTTTGTTTCCTAGTGCTGGTTTGAAGTTCCTGCAGTTTTCACTGTAAAACCGAGTTGGAGCTAGTACCTCCCCATATATATGTATGGAGTGGAGGTTGCAACTGAAAAGAAACTTAGTGTTCCCAACAAGATAAGTGAAGGACGGCTTTCACACACACTTATCTCTCAGAACTGAGCATGTATAGAGACGTTCTTTCATCTAGCACAAAGGGAACGGGTTGCAGGAGAAACTTTTACTCTGGTTTCTCAGTTTGTTTCCTAGTGCCGGTTTGAAGTTCCTGCAGTTTTCACTGTAAAACCGAGTTGGAGCTAGTCCCTAACCATATATATGTATGGAGTGGAGTTTGCAACTGAAAAGGAACTTTGTGTTCCCAGCAAGCTAGGTGAAGGACGGCTTTCACACACATTTTTCCCTCAGAACAGAGCATGTGGAGAGACGTTCGTTCATCTAGCACAAAGGGAACGGGTTGCAGGAGAAACTTTTACTCTGGTTTCTCAGTCTGTTTCCTAGTGCCGGTTTGAAGTTCCTGCAGTTTTCACTGTAAAACCGAGTTGGAGCTAGTCCCTACCCATATATATGTATGGAGTGGAGTTTGCAACTGAAAAGGAACTTTGTGTTCCCAACAAGCTAGGTGAAGGACGGCTTTCACACACACTTATCCCTCAGAACTGAGCATGTGGAGAGACTTTCGTTCATCTAGCACAAAGGGAACGGGTTGCAGGAGAAACTTTTACTCTGGTTTCTCAGTCTGTTTCCTAGTTCCGGTTTGAAGTTCCTGCAGTTTTCACTGTAAAACCGAGTTGGAGCTAGTACCTCCCCATATATATGTATGGAGTGGAGTTTGCAACTGAAAAGAAACTTTGTGTTCCCAACAAGCTAGGTGAACGACGGCTTTCACACACACTTATCTCTCAGAACTGAGCACGTGGAGAGACGTTCGTTCATCTAGCAGAAAGGGAACGGGTTGCAGGAGAAACTTTTACTCTGGTTTCTCAGTCTGTTTCCTAGTGCCGGTTTGAAGTTCCTGCAGTTTTCACTGTAAAATCGAGTTGGAGCTAGTACCTCCACATATATATTTATGGAGTGGAGTTTGCAACTGAAAAGAAACTTTGTGTTCCCAACAAGCTAGGTGAAGGACGGCTTTCACACACACTTATCTCTCAGAACTGAGCATGTGGAGAGACGTTCGTTCATCTAGCACAAAGGGAACGGGTTGCAGGAGAAACTTATACTCTGGTTTCTCAGTCTGTTTCCTAGTGCCGGTTTGAAGTTCCTGCAGTTTTCACTGTAAAACCGAGTTGGAGCTAGTACCTCCCCATATATATGTATGGAGTGGAGTTTGCAACTGAAATGAAACTTTGTGTTCCCAACAAGCTAGGTGAAGGACGGGTTTCACACGCACTTATCTCTCAGAACTGAGCATGTGGAGAGACGTTCGTTCATCTAGCAAAAAGGGAACGGGTTGCAGGAGAAACTTTTACTCTGGTTTCTCAGTCTGTTTCCTAGTGCCGGTTTGAAGTTCCTGCAGTTTTCACTGTAAAACCGAGTTGGAGCTAATACCTCCCCATATATATGTATGGAGTAGAGTTTGCAACTGAAAAGAAACTTTGTGTTCCCAACAAGCTAGGTGAACGACGGCTTTCACACACACTTATCTCTCAGAACTGAGCATGTGGAGAGACGTTCGTTCATCTAGCAGAAAGGGAACGTGTTGCAGGAGAAACTTTTACTCTGGTTTCTCAGTCTGTTTCCTTGTGCTGGTTTGAAGTTCCTGCAGTTTTCACTGTAAAACCGAGTTGGAGCTAGTACCTCCCCATATATATGTATGGAGTGGAGTTTGCAACTGAAAAGAAACTTAGTGTTCCCAACAAGCTAGGTGAAGGACGGCTTTCACACACACTTATCTATCAGAACTGAGCATGTGGAGAGACGTTCTTTCATCTAGCAAAAAGGGAACGGGTTGCAGGAGAAACTTTTACTCTGGTTTCTCAGTCTGTTTCCTAGTGCCGGTTTGAAGTTCCTGCAGTTTTCACTGTAAAACCGAGTTGGAGCTAGTCCCTACCCATATATATGTATGGAGTGGGGTTTGCAACTGAAAAGGAACTTTGTGTTCCCAGCAAGCTAGTTGAAGGACGGCTTTCACACACACTTATCCCTCAGAACTGAGCATGTGGAGAGACGTTCGTTCATGTAGCACAAAGGGAACGGGTTGCAGGAGAAATTTTTACTCTGGTTTCTCAGTCTGTTTCCTAGTGCCGGTTTGAAGTTCCTGCAGTTTTCACTGTAATACCGAGTTGGAGCTATTACCTCCCCATATATATGTATGGAGTGGAGTTTGCAACTGAAAAGAATCTTAGTTTTCCCAACAAGCTAGGTGAAGGACGGCTTTCACACACACTTATCTCTCAGAACTGAGCATGTGGAGAGACGTTCTTTCATCTAGCACAAAGGGAACGGGTTGCAGGAGAAACTTTTACTCTGGTTTCTCAGTCTGTTTCCTAGTGCCGGTTTGAAGTTCCTGCAGTTTTCACTGTAAAACCGAGTTGGAGCTAGTCCCTACCCATATATATGTATGGAGTGGAGTTTGCAACTGAAAAGAAACTTTGTGTTCCCAACAAGCTAGGTGAACGACGGCTTTCACACACACTTATCTCTCAGAACTGAGCATGTGGAGAGACGTTCGTTCATCTAGCAGAAAGGGAACGGGTTGCAGGAGAAACTTTTACTCTGGTTTCTCAGTCTGTTTCCTAGTGCCGGTTTGAAGTTCCTGCAGTTTTCACTGTAAAATCGAGTTGGAGCTAGTACCTCCACATATATATTTATGGAGTGGAGTTTGCAACTGAAAAGAAACTTTGTGTTCCCAACAAGCTAGGTGAAGGACGGCTTTCACACACACTTATCTCTCAGAACTGAGCATGTGGAGAGACGTTCGTTCATCTAGCACAAAGGGAACGGGTTGCAGGAGAAACTTTTACTCTGGTTTCTCAGTCTGTTTCCTAGTGCCGGTTTGAAGTTCCTGCAGTTTTCACTGTAAAACCGAGTTGGAGCTAGTACCTCCCCATATATATGTATGGAGTGGAGTTTGCAACTGAAAAGAAACTTTGTGTTCCCAACAAGCTAGGTGAAGGACGGGTTTCACACGCACTTATCTCTCAGAACTGAGCATGTGGAGAGACGTTCGTTCATCTAGCAAAAAGGGAAAGGGTTGCAGGAGAAACTTTTACTCTGGTTTCTCAGTCTGTTTCCTAGTGCCGGTTTGAAGTTCCTGCAGTTTTCACTGTAAAACCGAGTTGGAGCTAATACCTCCCCATATATATGTATGGAGTAGAGTTTGCAACTGAAAAGAAACTTTGTGTTCCCAACAAGCTAGGTGAACGACGGCTTTCACACACACTTATCTCTCAGAACTGAGCATGTGGAGAGACGTTCGTTCATCTAGCAGAAAGGGAACGTGTTGCAGGAGAAACTTTTACTCTGGTTTCTCAGTCTGTTTCCTTGTGCTGGTTTGAAGTTCCTGCAGTTTTCACTGTAAAACCGAGTTGGAGCTAGTACCTCCCCATATATATGTATGGAGTGGAGTTTGCAACTGAAAAGAAACTTAGTGTTCCCAACAAGCTAGGTGAAGGACGGCTTTCACACACACTTATCTATCAGAACTGAGCATGTGGAGAGACGTTCTTTCATCTAGCACAAAGGGAACGGGTTGCAGGAGAAACTTTTACTCTGGTTTCTCAGTCTGTTTCCTAGTGCCGGTTTGAAGTTCCTGCAGTTTTCACTGTAAAACCGAGTTGGAGCTAGTCCCTACCCATATATATGTATGGAGTGGGGTTTGCAACTGAAAAGGAACTTTGTGTTCCCAGCAAGCTAGTTGAAGGACGGCTTTCACACACACTTATCCCTCAGAACTGAGCATGTGGAGAGACGTTCGTTCATGTAGCACAAAGGGAACGGGTTGCAGGAGAAATTTTTACTCTGGTTTCTCAGTCTGTTTCCTAGTGCCGGTTTGAAGTTCCTGCAGTTTTCACTGTAATACCGAGTTGGAGCTATTACCTCCCCATATATATGTATGGAGTGGAGTTTGCAACTGAAAAGAATCTTAGTTTTCCCAACAAGCTAGGTGAAGGACGGCTTTCACACACACTTATCTCTCAGAACTGAGCATGTGGAGAGACGTTCTTTCATCTAGCACAAAGGGAACGGGTTGCAGGAGAAACTTTTACTCTGGTTTCTCAGTCTGTTTCCTAGTGCCGGTTTGAAGTTCCTGCAGTTTTCACTGTAAAACCGAGTTGGAGCTAGTCCCTACCCATATATATGTATGGAGTGGAGTTTGCAACTGAAAAGAAACTTAGTGTTCCCAACAAGCTAGGTGAAGGACGGCTTTCACACACACTTATCTCTCTGAACTGAGCATGTGGAGAGACGTTCGTTCATCTAGCACAAAGGGAACGGGTTGCAGGAGAAACTTTTACTCTGGTTTCTCAGTCTGTTTCCTAGTGCCGGTTTGAAGTTCCTGCAGTTTTCACTGTAAAACCGAGTTGGAGCTAGTACCTCCCCATATATATGTATGGAGTGGAGTTTGCAACTGAAAAGAAACTTAGTGTTCCCAACAAAATAGGTGAAGGACGGCTTTCACACACACTTATCTCTCAGAACTGAGCATGTATAGAGACGTTCTTTCATCTAGCACGAAGAGAACGGTTTGCAGGAGAAACTTTTACTCTGGTTTCTCAGTTTGTTTCCTAGTGCCGGTTTGAAGTTCCTGCAGTTTTCACTGTAAAACCGAGTTGGAGCTAGTCCCTAACCATATATATGTATGGAGTGGAGTTTGCAACTGAAAAGGAACTTTGTGTTCCCAGCAAGCTAAGTGAAGGACGGCTTTCACACACATTTTTCCCTCAGAACTGAGCATGTGGAGAGACGTTCTTTCATCTAGCAAAAAGGGAACGGGTTGCAGGAGAAACTTTTACTCTGGTTTCTCAGTCTGTTTCCTAGTGCCGGTTTGAAGTTCCTGCAGTTTTCACTGTAAAACCGAGTTGGAGCTAGTCCCTACCCATATATATATATGGAGTGGAGTTGGGAACTGAAAAGAAACTTTGTGTTCCCAACAAGCTATTTGAAGGACGGCTTTAACACACACTTATCTCTCAGAACTGAGCATGTGGAGAGACGTTCGTTCATCTAGCACAAAGGGAACGGGTTGCAGGAGAAACTTTTACTCTGGTTTCTCAGTCTGTTTCCTAGTGCCGGTTTGAAGTTCCTGCAGTTTTCACTGTAAAACCGAGTTGGAGCTAGTACCTCCCCATATATATGTATGGAGTGGAGTTTGCAACCGAAAAGAAACTTTGTGTTCCCAACAAGCTAGGTGAAGGACGGCTTTCACACACACTTATCTCTCAGAACTGAGCATGTGGAGAGACGTTCGTTCATCTAGCACAAAGGAACGGGTTGCAGGAGAAACTTTTACTCTGGTTTCTCATTCTGTTTCCTAGTGCCGGTTTGAATTTCCCGCAGTTTTCACTGTAAAACCGAGTTGGAGCTAGTACCTCCCCATATATATGTATGGAGTGGAGTATGCAACTGAAAAGACACTTTGTGTTCCCAACAAGCTAGGTGAAGGACGGCTTTCACACACACTTATCTCTCAGAACTGAGCATGTGGAGAGACGTTCGTTCATCTAGCACAAAGGGAACGGGTTGCAGGGGAAACCTTTACTCTGGTTTCTCAGGCTGTTTCCTAGTGCCGGTTTGAAGTTCCTGCAGTTTTCACTGTAAAACCGAGTTGGAGCTAGTCCCTACCCATATATATATATGGAGTGGAGTTGGGAACTGAAAAGAAACTTTGAATTCCCAACAAGCTAGTTGAAGGACGCCTTTCACACACATTTATCTCTCAGAAATGAGCATGTGGAGAGACGTTCGTTCATCTAGCACAAAGGGAACGGGTTGCAGGAGAAACTTTTACTCTGGTTTCTCAGTCTGTTTCCTAGTGCCGGTTTGAAGTTCCTGCAGTTTTCACTGTAAAACCGAGTTGGAGCTAGTACCTACCCATATATATGTATGGAGTGGAGTTTGCAACTGAAAAGAAACTTTGTGTTCCCAACAAGCTAGGTGAAGGATGGGTTTCACACACACTTATCTCTCAGAACTGAGCATGTGGAGAGACGTTCGTTCATCTAGCACAAAGGGAACGGGTCGCAGGAGAAACTTTTACTCTTGTTTCTCAGTGTGTTTCCTAGTGCCGGTTTGAAGTTCCTGCAGTTTTCACTGTAAAACCGAGTTGGAGCTAGTCCCTACCCATATATATGTATGGAGTGGAGTTTGCAACTGAAAAGAAACTTTGTGTTCCCAACAAGCTAGGTGAAGGACGGCTTTCACACACACTTATCTCTCAGAACTGAGCATGTGGAGAGACGTTCGTTCATCTAGCACAAAGGAACGGGTTGCAGGAGAAACTTTTACTCTGGTTTCTCATTCTGTTTCCTAGTGCCGGTTTGAAGTTCCCGCAGTTTTCACTGTAAAACCGAGTTGGAGCTAGTACCTCCCCATATATATGTATGGAGTGGAGTTTGCAACTGAAAAGACACTTTGTGTTCCCAACAAGCTAGGTGAAGGACGGCTTTCACACACACTTATCTCTCAGAACTGAGCATGTGGAGAGACGTTCGTTCATCTAGCACAAAGGGAACGGGTTGCAGGGGAAACCTTTACTCTGGTTTCTCAGGCTGTTTCCTAGTGCCGGTTTGAAGTTCCTGCAGTTTTCACTGTAAAACCGAGTTGGAGCTAGTCCCTACCCATATATATATATGGAGTGGAGTTGGGAACTGAAAAGAAACTTTGAATTCCCAACAAGCTAGTTGAAGGACGCCTTTCACACACATTTATCTCTCAGAAATGAGCATGTGGAGAGACGTTCGTTCATCTAGCACAAAGGGAACGGGTTGCAGGAGAAACTTTTACTCTGGTTTCTCAGTCTGTTTCCTAGTGCCGGTTTGAAGTTCCTGCAGTTTTCATTTTAAAACCGAGTTGGAGCTAGTACCTACCCATATATATGTATGGAGTGGAGTTTGCAACTGAAAAGAAACTTTGTGTTCCCAACAAGCTAGGTGAAGGACGGCTTTCACACACACTTATCTCTCTGAACTGAGCAAGTGGAGAGACGTTCGTTCATCTAGCACCAAGGGAACGGGTTGCAGGAGACACTTTTTCTCTGCTTTCTCAGTCTGTTTCCTAGTGCCGGTTTGAAGTTCCTGCAGTTTTCACTGTAAAACCGAGCTGGAGCTAGTACCTCCCCATATATATGTATGGAGTGGAGTTTGCAACTGAAAAGAAACTTTGTGTTCCCAACAAGCTAGGTGAAGTACGGCTTTCACACACACTTATCTCTCAGAACTGAGCATGTGGATAGACGTACGTTCATCTAGCACAAAGGGAACGGGTTGCAGGAGAAACTTTTACTCTGGTTTCTCAGTCTGTTTCCTAGTGCCTGTTTGAAGTTCCTGCAGTTTTCACTGTAAAACCGAGTTGGAGCTAGTACCTCCCCATATATATGTATGGAGTGGAGTTTGCAACTGAAAAGAAACTTTGTGTTCCCAACAAGCTAGGTGAAGGACGGCTTTCACACACACTTATCTCTCAGAACTGAGCATGTGGAGAGACGTTCGTTCATCTAGCACAAAGGGAACGGGTTGCAGGAGAAACTTTTACTCTTGTTTCTCAGTCTGTTTCCTAGTGCCGGTTTGAAGTTCCTGCAGTTTTCACTGTAAAACCGAGTTGGAGCTAGTCCCTACCCATATATATGTATGGAGTGGAGTTTGCAACTGAAAAGAAACTTTGTGTTCCCAACAAGCTAGGTGAAGTACGGCTTTCACACACACTTATCTCTCAGAACTGAGCATGTGGAGAGACGTTCGTTCATCTAGCACAAAAGGAACGGATTGCAGGAGAAACTTTTACTCTGGTTTCTCAGTCTGTTTCCTAGTGCCGGTTTGAAGTTCCTGCAGTTTTCACTGTAAAACCGAGTTGGAGCTAGTACCTCCCCATATATATGTATGGATTGGAGTTTGCAACTGAAAAGAAACTTTGTGTTCCCAACAAACTAGGTGAAGTAAGGCTTTCACACACACTTTTCTCTCAGAACTGAGCATGTGGAGAGACGTTCGTTCATCTAGCACAAAGGGAGCGGGTTGCAGGAGAAACTTTTACTCTGGTTTCTCAGTCCGTTTCCTAGTGCCGGTTTGAAGTTCCTGCAGTTTTCACTGTAAAACAGATTTGGAGCTAGTACCTCCCCATATATATGTATGGAGTGGAGTTTGCAACTGAAAAGAAACTTAGTTTTCCCAACAAGCTATGTGAAGGACGGCTTTCTCGCACACTTATCTCTCAGAACTGAGCATGTGGAGAGACGTTCGTTCATCTAGCACAAAGGGAACGGGTTGCAGGAGAAACTTTTACTCTGGATTTTCAGTCTGTTTCCTAGTGCCGGTTTGAAGTTCCTGCAGTTTTCACTGTAAAACCGAGTTGGAGCTAGTACCTCCCCATATATATGTATGGAGTGGAGTTTGTAACTGAAAAGGAACTTTGTGTTCCCAACAAGCTAGGTGAAGGACGGCTTTCACACACACTTATCTCTTAGAACTGAGCATGTGGAGAGACGTTCGTTCATCTAGCACAAAGGGAACGGGTTGCAGGAGAAACTTTTACTCTGGTTTCTCATTCTGTTTCCTAGTGCCGGTTTGAAGTTCCTGCAGTTTTCACTGTAAAACCGTGTTGGAGCTAGTCCCTACCCATATATATATATGGAGTGGAGTTGGGAACTGAAAAGAAACTTTGTGTTCCCAACAAGCTAGTTGAAGGACGCCTTTCACACACACTTATCTCTCAGAACTGAGCATGTGGAGAGACGTTCGTTCATCTAGCACAAAGGGAACGGGTTGCAGGAGAAACTTTTACTCTGGTTTCTCAGTCTGTTTCCTAGTGCCGGTTTGAAGTTCCTGCAGTTTTCACTGTAAAACCGAGTTGGAGCTAGTACCTCCCCATATATATGTATGGAGTGGAGTTTGCAACTGAAAAGAAACTTTGTGTTCCCAACAAGCTAGGTGAAGGACGGCTTTCACACACACTTATCTCTCAGAACTGAGCATGTGGAGAGACGTTCGTTCATCTAGCACAAAGGAACGGGTTGCAGGAGAAACTTTTACTCTGGTTTCTCATTCTGTTTCCTAGTGCCGGTTTGAATTTCCCGCAGTTTTCACTGTAAAACCGAGTTGGAGCTAGTACCTCCCCATATATATGTATGGAGTGGAGTTTGCAACTGAAAAGACACTTTGTGTTCCCAACAAGCTAGGTGAAGGACGGCTTTCACACACACTTATCTCTCAGAACTGAGCATGTGGAGAGACGTTCGTTCATCTAGCACAAAGGGAACGGGTTGCAGGGGAAACCTTTACTCTGGTTTCTCAGGCTGTTTCCTAGTGCCGGTTTGAAGTTCCTGCAGTTTTCACTGTAAAACCGAGTTGGAGCTAGTCCCTACCCATATATATATATGGAGTGGAGTTGGGAACTGAAAAGAAACTTTGAATTCCCAACAAGCTAGTTGAAGGACGCCTTTCACACACATTTATCTCTCAGAAATGAGCATGTGGAGAGACGTTCGTTCATCTAGCACAAAGGGAACGGGTTGCAGGAGAAACTTTTACTCTGGTTTCTCAGTCTGTTTCCTAGTGCCGGTTTGAAGTTCCTGCAGTTTTCACTGTAAAACCGAGTTGGAGCTAGTACCTACCCATATATATGTATGGAGTGGAGTTTGCAACTGAAAAGAAACTTTGTGTTCCCAACAAGCTAGGTGAAGAACGGCTTTCACACACACTTATCTCTCAGAACTGAGCATGTGGAGAGACGTTCGTTCATCTAGCACAAAGGTAACGGGTCGCAGGAGAAACTTTTACTCTTGTTTCTCAGTGTGTTTCCTAGTGCCGGTTTGAAGTTCCTGCAGTTTTCACTGTAAAACCGAGTTGGAGCTAGTCCCTACCCATATATATGTATGGAGTGGAGTTTGCAACTGAAAAGATACTTTGTGTTCCCAACAAGCTAGGTGAAGGACGGCTTTCACACACACTTATCTCTCAGAACTGAGCATGTGGAGAGACGTTCGTTCATCTAGCACAAAGGAACGGGTTGCAGGAGAAACTTTTACTCTGGTTTCTCATTCTGTTTCCTAGTGCCGGTTTGAAGTTCCCGCAATTTTCACTGTAAAACCGAGTTGGAGCTAGTACCTCCCCATATATATGTATGGAGTGGAGTTTGCAACTGAAAAGACACTTTGTGTTCCCAAAAAGCTAGGTGAAGGACGGCTTTCACACACACTTATCTCTCAGAACTGAGCATGTGGAGAGACGTTCCTTCATCTAGCACAAAGGGAACGGGTTGCAGGGGAAACCTTTACTCTGGTTTCTCAGGCTGTTTCCTAGTGCCGGGTTGAAGTTCCTGCAGTTTTCACTGCAAAACCGAGTTGGAGCTAGTCCCTACCCATATATATATATGGAGTGGATTTGGGAACTGAAAAGAAACTTTGAATTCCCAACAAGCTATTTGAAGGACGCCTTTCACACACATTTATCTCTCAGAAATGAGCATGTGGAGAGACGTTCGTTCATCTAGCACAAAGGGAACGGGTTGCAGGAGAAACTTTTACTCTGGTTTCTCAGTCTGTTTCCTAGTGCCGGTTTGAAGTTCCTGCAGTTTTCACTGTAAAACCGAGTTGGAGCTAGTACCTACCCATATATATGTATGGAGTGGAGTTTGCAACTGAAAAGAAACTTTGTGTTCCCAACAAGCTAGGTGAAGAACGGCTTTCACACACACTTATCTCTCAGAACTGAGCATGTGGAGAGACGTTCGTTCATCTAGCACAAAGGGAACGGGTCGCAGGAGAAACTTTTACTCTTGTTTCTCAGTGTGTTTCCTAGTGCCGGTTTGAAGTTCCTGCAGTTTTCACTGTAAAACCGAGTTGGAGCTAGTCCCTACCCATATATATGTATGGAGTGGAGTTTGCAACTGAAAAGAAACTTTGTGTTCCCAACAAGCTAGTTGAAGGACGGCTTTCACACACACTTATCTCTCAGAACTGAGCAAGTGGAGAGACGTTCGTTCATCTAGCACCAAGGGAACGGGTTGCAGGAGACACTTTTTCTCTGCTTTCTCAGTCTGTTTCCTAGTGCCGGTTTGAAGTTCCTGCAGTTTTCACTGTAAAACCGAGCTGGAGCTAGTACCTCTCCTTATATATGTATGAAATGGAGTTTGCAACTGAAAAGAAACTTTGTGTTCACAACAAGCTATGTGAAGGATGGCTTTCACACACACTTATCTCTCAGAACTGAGCAAGTGGAGAGACGTTAGTTCATCTAGAACCAAGGGAACGGGTTGCAGGAGACACTTTTTCTCTGCTTTCTCAGTCTGTTTCCTAGTGCCGGTTTGAAGTTCCTGCAGTTTTCACTGTAAAACCGAGTTGGAGCTAGTCCCTACCCATATATATGTATGGAGTGGAGTTTGCAACTGAAAAGAAACTTTGTGTTCCCAACAAGCTAGGTGAAGAACGGCTTTCACACACACTTATCTCTCAAAACTGAGCATGTGGAGAGACGTTCGTTCATCTAGCACAAAGGGAACGGGTTGCAGGAGAAACTTTTACTCTGGTTTCTCAGTCTGTTTCCTAGTGCCGGTTTGAAGTTCCTGCAGTTTTCACTGAAAAACCGAGTTGGAGCTAGTACCTCCCCATATATATGTATGGAGTGGAGTTTGCAACTGAAAAGAAACTTTGTGTTCCCAACAAGCTAGGTGAAGGACGGCTTTCACACACACTTATCTCTCAGAACTGAGCATGTGGAGAGACGTTCGTTCATCTAGCACAAAGGGAACGGGTTGCAGGAGAAACTTTTACTCTTGTTTCTCAGTCTGTTTCCTAGTGCCGGTTTGAAGTTCCTGCAGTTTTCACTGTAAAACCGAGTTGGAGCTAGTCCCTACCCTTATATATGTATGGAGTGGAGTTTGCAACTGAAAAGAAACTTTGTGTTCCCAACAAGCTAGGTGAAGGACGGCTTTCACACACACTTATCTCTCAGAACTGAGCATGTGGAGAGACGTTCGTTCATCTAGCACAAAAGGAACGGCTTGCAGGAGAAACTTTTACTCTGGTTTCTCAGTCTGTTTCCTAGTGCCGGTTTGAAGTTCCTGCAGTTTTCACTGTAAAACCGAGTTGGAGCTAGTACCTCCCCATATATATGTATGGAGTGCAGTTTGCAACTGAAAAGAAACTTTGTGTTCCCAACAAACTAGGTGAAGGAAGGCTTTCACACACACTTTTCTCTCAGAACTGAGCATGTGGAGAGACGTTCGTTCATCTAGCACAAAGGGAACGGGTTGCAGGAGAAACTTTTACTCTGGTTTCTCAGTCCGTTTCCTAGTGCCGGTTTGAAGTTCCTGCAGTTTTCACTGTAAAACAGAGTTGGAGCTAGTACCTCCCCATATATATGTATGGAGTGGAGTTTGCATCTGAAAAGAAACTTAGTGTTCCCAACAAGCTAGGTGAAGGACGGCTTTCTCGCACACTTATCTCTCAGAACTGAGCATGTGGAGAGACGTTCGTTCATCTAGCACAAAGGGAACGGGTTGCAGGAGAAACTTTTACTCTGGTTTCTCAGTGTGTTTCCTAGTGCCGGTTTGAAGTTCCTGCAGTTTTCACTGTAATACCGAGTTGGAGCTTGTACCTCCCCATATATATGTATGGAGTGGAGTTTGCAACTGAAAAGAAACTTTGTGTTCCCAACAAGCTAGGTGAAGGACGGCTTTCACACACACTTATCTCTCTGAACTTAGCATGTGGAGAGACGTTCGTTCATCTAGCACAAAGTGAACGGGTTGCAGGGGAAACGTTTACTCTGGTTTCTCAGTCTGTTTCCTAGTGCCGGTTTGAAGTTCCTGCAGTTTTCACTGTAAAACCGAGTTGGAGCTAGTCCCTACCCATATATATATAAGGAGTGGAGTTTGCAACTGAAAAGAAACTATGTGTTCCCAACAAGCTAGGTGAAGGATGGGTTTCACACACACATATCTCTCAGAACTGAGCATGTGGAGAGACGTTCGTTCATCTAGTACAAAGGGAACGGGTGGCAGGGGAAACATTTACTCTGGTTTCTCAGTGTGTTTCCTAGTGCCGGTTTGAAGTTCCTGCAGTTTTCACTGTAAAACCGAGTTGGAGCTAGTACCTCCCCATATATATGTATGGAGTGGAATTTGCAACTGAAAAGAAACTTTGTGTTCCCAACAAGCTAGGTGAAGGAAGGCTTTCACACACACTTATCTCTCAGAACTGAGCATGTGGAGAGACGTTCGTTCATCTAGCACAAAGGTAACGGGTTGCAGGAGAAACTTTTACTCTGGTTTCTCAGTCTGTTTCCTAGTGCCGGTTTGAAGTTCCTGCAGTTCTCACTGTAAAACCGGGTTGGAGCTAGTACCTCCCCATATATATGTATGGAGTGGAGTTTGCAACTGAAAAGAAACTTTGTGTTCCCAACAAGCTAGGTGAAGGATGGGTTTCACACACACTTATCTCTCAGAACTGAGCATGTGGAGAGACGTTCGTTCATCTAGCACAAAGGTAACGGGTTGCAGGGGAAACATTTACTCTGGTTTCTCAGTCTGTTTCCTAGTGCCGTTTTGAAGTTCCTGCAGTTTTCACTGTAAAACCGTGTTGGAGCTAGTACCTCCCCATATATATGTATGGAGTGGAGTTTGCAACTGAAAAGAAACTTTGTGTTCCCAACAAGCTAGGTGAAGGACGGCTTTCACACTCACTTATCTCTCAGAACTGAGCATGTGGAGAGACGTTCGTTCATCTAGCACAAAGGGAACGGGTTGCAGGAGAAACATTTACTCTGGTTTCTCAGTCTGTTTCCTAGTGCCGGTTTGAAGTTCCTGCAGTTTTCACTGTAAAACCGAGTTGGAGCTAGTCCCTACCCATATATAAATATAGTGTGGTGTTTGCAACTGAAAAGAAACTTTGTGTTCCCAAAAAGCTAGGTGAAGGTCGGGTTTCACACACACTTATCTCTCAGAACTGAGCATGTGGAGAGACGTTCGTTCATCTAGCACAAAGGGAACGGGTTGCAGTAGAAACTTTTACTCTGGTTTCTCAGTCTGTTTCCTCGTGCCGGTTTGAAGTTCCTGCAGTTTTCACTTTAAATCCGAGTTGGAGCTAGTATCTCCCCATATATATGTATGGAGTGGAGTTTGCAACTGAAAAGAAACTTTGTGTTCCCAACAAGCTAGGTGAAGGACGGCTTTCACACACACTTATCTCTCAGAACTGAGCATGTGGAGAGACGTTCGTTCATCTAGCACAAAGGGAACGGGTTGCAGGAGAAACTTTTACTCTGGTTTCTCAGTCTGTTTCCTAGTGCCGGTTTGAAGTTCCTGCAGTTTTCACTGTAAAACCGAGTTGGAGCTAGTACCTCCCCATATATATGTATGGAGTGGAGTTTGCAACTGAAAAGAAACTTTGTGTTCCCAACAAGCTAGGTGAAGGAAGGCTTTCACACACACTTATCTCTCAGAACTGAGCATGTGGAGAGACGTTCGTTCATCTAGCACAAAGGGAATGGGTTGCAGGAGAAACTTTTACTCTGGTTTCTCAGTCTGTTTCCTAGTGCCGGTTTGAAGTTCCTGCAGTTTTCACTGTAAAACCGAGTTGGAGCTAGTACCTCCCCATATATATGTATGGAGTGGAGTTTGCAACTGAAAAGAAACTTTGTGTTCCCAACAAACTAGGTGAAGGAAGGCTTTCACACACACTTATCTCTCAGAACTGAGCATGTGGAGAGACGTTCGTTCATCTAGCACAAAGGAAACGGGTTGCAGGGAAACTTTTATCTGGTTTCTCTGTCTGTTTCCTAGTGCCGGTTTGAAGTTCCTGCAGTTTTCACTGTAAAACCGGGTTGGAGCTAGTACCTCCCCATATATATGTATGGAGTGGAGTTTGCAACTGAAAAGAAACTTTGTGTTCCCAACAAGCTAGGTGAAGGACGGGTTTCACACACACTTATCTCTCAGAACTGAGCATGTGGAGAGACGTTCGTTCATCTAGCACAAAGGGAACGGGTTGCAGGAGAAACTTTTACTCTGGTTTCTCAGTCTGTTTCCTAGTGCCGGTTTGAAGTTCCTACAGTTTTCACTGTAAAACCGAGTTGGAGCTAGTCCCAACCCATATATAAATATAGTGTGGTGTTTGCAACTGAAAAGAAACTTTGTGTTCCCAAAAAGCTAGGTGAAGGTCGGGTTTCACACACACTTATCTCTCAGAACTGAGCATGTGGAGAGACGTTCGTTCATCTAGCACAAAGGGAACGGGTTGCAGTAGAAACTTTTACTCTGGTTTCTCAGTCTGTTTCCTCGTGCCGGTTTGAAGTTCCTGCAGTTTTCACTTTAAATCCGAGTTGGAGCTAGTATCTCCCCATATATATGTATGGAGTGGAGTTTGCAACTGAAAAGAAACTTTGTGTTCCCAACAAGCTAGGTGAAGGACGGCTTTCACACACACTTATCTCTCAGAACTGAGCATGTGGAGAGACGTTCGTTCATCTAGCACAAAGGGAACGGGTTGCAGGAGAAACTTTTACTCTGGTTTCTCAGTCTGTTTCCTAGTGCCGGTTTGAAGTTCCTGCAGTTTTCACTGTAAAACCGAGTTGGAGCTAGTACCTCCCCATATATATGTATGGAGTGGAGTTTGCAACTGAAAAGAAACTTTGTGTTCCCAACAAGCTAGGTGAAGGAAGGCTTTCACACACACTTATCTCTCAGAACTGAGCATGTGGAGAGACGTTCGTTCATCTAGCACAAAGGGAATGGGTTGCAGGAGAAACTTTTACTCTGGTTTCTCAGTCTGTTTCCTAGTGCCGGTTTGAAGTTCCTGCAGTTTTCACTGTAAAACCGAGTTGGAGCTAGTACCTCCCCATATATATGTATGGAGTGGAGTTTGCAACTGAAAAGAAACTTTGTGTTCCCAACAAACTAGGTGAAGGAAGGCTTTCACACACACTTATCTCTCAGAACTGAGCATGTGGAGAGACGTTCGTTCATCTAGCACAAAGGAAACGGGTTGCAGGGAAACTTTTATCTGGTTTCTCTGTCTGTTTCCTAGTGCCGGTTTGAAGTTCCTGCAGTTTTCACTGTAAAACCGAGTTGGAGCTAGTACCTCCCCATATATATGTATGGAGTGGAGTTTGCAACTGAAAAGAAACTTTGTGTTCCCAACAAGCTAGGTGAAGGACGGCTTTCACACACACTTATCTCTCAGAACTGAGCATGTGGAGAGACGTTCGTTCATCTAGCACAAAGGGAACGGGTTGCAGGAGAAACTTTTACTCTGGTTTCTCAGTCTGTTTCCTAGTGCCGGTTTGAAGTTCCTGCAGTTTTCACTGTAAAACCGGGTTGGAGCTAGTACCTCCCCATATATATGTATGGAGTGGAGTTTGCAACTGAAAAGAAACTTTGTGTTCCCAACAAGCTAGGTGAAGGACGGGTTTCACACACACTTATCTCTCAGAACTGAGCATGTGGAGAGACGTTCGTTCATCTAGCACAAAGGGAACGGGTTGCAGGAGAAACTTTTACTCTGGTTTCTCAGTCTGTTTCCTAGTGCCGGTTTGAAGTTCCTGCAGTTTTCACTGTAAAACCGAGTTGGAGCTAGTACCTCCCCATATATATGTATGGAATGGAGTTTGCAACTGAAAAGAAACTTAGTGTTCCCAAAAAGCTAGGTGAAGGACGGCTTTCACATACACTTATCTCTCAGAACTGAGCATGTGGAGAGACGTTCGTTCATCTAGCACACAGGGAACGGGTTGCAGGAGAAACTTTTACTCTGGTTTCTCAGTCTGTTTCCTAGTGCCGGTTTGAAGTTCCTGCAGTTTTCACTGTAAAACCGAGTTTGAGCTAGTCCCTTCCCATATATATGTATGGAGTGGAGTATGCAACTGAAAAGAAACTTTGTGTTCCCAACAAGCTAGGTGAAGGACGGCTTTCACACGCACTTATCTCTCAGAACTGAGCATGTGGAGAGACGTTCGTTCATCTAGCACAAAGGGAACGGGTTGCAGGAAAAACTTTTACTCTGGTTTCTCAGTCTCTTTCCTAGTGCCGGCTTGAAGTTCCTGCAGTTTTCACTGTAAAACCGAGTTGGAGCTAGTACCTCCCCATATATATGTATGGAGTGGAGTTTGCAACTGAAAAGAAACTTAGTGTTCCCAACAAGCTAGGTGAAGGACGGCATTCACACACACTTATCTCTCAGAACTGAGCATGTGGAGAGACGTTCATTCATCTAGCACAAAGGGAACGGATTGCAGGAGAAACTTTTACTCTGGTTTCTCAGTCTGTTTCCTAGTGCCGGATTGAAGATCCTGCAGTTTTCACTGTAAAACCGAGTTGGAGCTAGTCCCTACCCATATATATATACGGAGTGGAGTTTGCAACTGAAAAGAAACTTTGTGTTCCCAACAAGCTAGGTGAAGGATGGGTTTCACACACACTTATCTCTCAGAACTGAGCATGTGGAGAGACGTTCGTTCATCTAGCACAAAGGTAACGGGTTGCAGGGGAAACATATACTCTGGTTTCTCAGTCTGTTTCCTAGTGCCGTTTTGAAGTTCCTGCAGTTTTCACTGTAAAACCGTGTTGGAGCTAGTACCTCCCCATATATATGTATGGAGTGGAGTTTGCAACTGAAAAGAAACTTTGTGTTCCCAACAAGCTAGGTGAAGGACGGCTTTCACACTCACTTATCTCTCAGAACTGAGCATGTGGAGAGACGTTCGTTCATCTAGCACAAAGGGAACGGGTTGCAGGAGAAACTTTTACTCTGGATTCTCAGTCTGTTTCCTAGTGCCGGTTTGAAGTTCCTGCAGTTTTCACTGTAAAACCTAGTTGGAGCTAGTACCTCCCCATATATATGTATGGAGTGGAGTTTGCAAATGAAAAGAAACTTTGTGTTCCCAACAAGCTAGTTGAAGGAAGGCTTTCACACACACTTATCTCTCAGAACTGAGCATGTGGAGAGACGTTCGTTCATCTAGCACAAAGGGAATGGGTTGCAGGAGAAACTTTTACTCTGGTTTCTCAGTCTGTTTCCTAGTGCCGGTTTGAAGTTCCTGCAGTTTTCACTGTAAAACCGAGTTGGAGCTAGTACCTCCCCATATATATGTATGGAGTGGAGTTTGCAACTGAAAAGAAACTTTGTGTTCCCAACAAGCTAGGTGAAGGACGGCTTTCACACACACTTATCACTCAGAACTGAGCATGTGGAGAGACGTTCGTTCATCTAGCACAAAGGAAACGGGTTGCAGGGAAACTTTTACTCTGGTTTCTCAGTCTGTTTCCTAGTGCCGGTTTGAAGTTCCTGCAGTTTTCACTGTAAAACCGAGTTGGAGCTAGTACCTCCCCATATATATGTATGGAGTGGAGTTTGCAACTGAAAAGAAACTTTGTGTTCCCAACAAGCTAGGTGAAGGACGGCTTTCACACACACTTATCTCTCAGAACTGAGCATGTGGAGAGACGTTCGTTCATCTAGCACAAAGGGAACGGGTTGCAGGAGAAACTTTTACTCTGGTTTCTCAGTCTGTTTCCTAGTGCCGGTTTGAAGTTCCTGCAGTTTTCACTGTAAAACCGGGTTGGAGCTAGTACCTCCCCATATATATGTATGGAGTGGAGTTTGCAACTGAAAAGAAACTTTGTGTTCCCAACAAGCTAGGTGAAGGACGGGTTTCACACACACTTATCTCTCAGAACTGAGCATGTGGAGAGACGTTCGTTCATCTAGCACAAAGGGAACGGGTTGCAGGAGAAACTTTTACTCTGGTTTCTCAGTCTGTTTCCTAGTGCCAGTTTGAAGTTCCTGCAGTTTTCACTGTAAAACCGAGTTGGAGCTAGTACCTCCCCATATATATGTATGGAGTGGAGTTTGCAACTGAAAAGAAACTTAGTGTTCCCAACAAGCTAGGTGAAGGACGGCATTCACGCACACTTATCTCTCAGAACTGAGCATGTGGAGAGACGTTCATTCATCTAGCACAAAGGGAACGGATTGCAGGAGAAACTTTTACTCTGGTTTCTCAGACTGTTTCCTAGTGCCGGTTTGAAGATCCTGCAGTTTTCACTGTAAAACCGAGTTGGAGCTAGTCCCTACCCATATATATATAAGGAGTGGAGTTTGCAACTGAAAAGAAACTTTGTGTTCCCAACAAGCTAGGTGAAGGATGGGTTTCACACACACATATCTCTCAGAACTGAGCATGTGGAGAGACGTTCGTTCATCTAGTACAAAGGGAACGGGTTGCAGGGGAAACATTTACTGTGATTTCTCAGTCTGTTTCCTAGTGCCGGTTTGAAGTTCCTGCAGTTTTCACTGTAAAACCGAGTTGGAGCTAGTACCTCCCCATATATATGTATGGAGTGGAATTTGCAACTGAAAAGAAACTTTGTGTTCCCAACAAGCTAGGTGAAGGAAGGCTTTCACACACAATTATCCCTCAGAAATGAGCATGTGGAGAGACGTTCGTTCATCTAGCACAAAGGGAACGGTTTGCAGGAGAAACATTTACTCTGGTTTCTCAGTCTGTTTCCTAGTGCCGGTTTGAAGTTCCTGCAGTTTTCACTGTAAAACCGAGTTGGAGCTAGTACCTCCCCATATATATGTATGGAGTGGAGTTTGCAACTGAAAAGAAACTTAGTGTTCCCAACAAGCTAGGTGAAGGACGGCTTTCACACACACTTATCTCTCATAACTGAGCATGTGGAGAGACGTTCGTTCATCTAGCACAAAGGGAACGGGTTGCAGAGAAGCTTTTACTCTGGTTTATCAGTCTGTTTCCTAGTGCCGGTTTGAAGTTCCTGCAGTTTTCACTGTAAAACCGAGATGGAACTAGTCCCTACCCATATATATATATGGAGTGGAGTTTGCAACTGGAAAGAAACTTTGTGTTCCCAACAAGCTAGGTGAAGGATGGGTTTCACACACACTTATCTCTCAGAACTGAGCATGTGGAGAGACGTTCGTTCATCTAGCACAAAGGTAACGGGTTGCAGGGGAAACATTTACTCTGGTTTCTCAGTCTGTTTCCTAGTGCCGTTTTGAAGTTCCTGCAGTTTTCACTGTAAAACCGTGTTGGAGCTAGTACCTCCCCATATATATGTATGGAGTGGAGTTTGCAACTGAAAAGAAACTTTGTGTTCCCAACAAGCTAGGTGAAGGACGGCTTTCACACTCACTTATCTCTCAGAACTGAGCATGTGGAGAGACGTTCGTTCATCTAGCACAAAGGGAACGGGTTGCAGGAGAAACTTTTACTCTGGTTTCTAAGTTTGTTTCCTAGTGCCGGTTTGAAGTTCCTGCAGTTTTCACTGTAAAACCGAGTTGGAGCTAGTACCTCCCCATATATATGTATGGAGTGGAGTTTGCAACTGAAAAGAAACTTTGTGTTCCCAACAAGCTAGGTGAAGGAAGGCTTTCACACACACTTATCTCTCAGAACTGAGCATGTGGAGAGACGTTCGTTCATCTAGCCAAAGGGAATGGGTTGCAGGAGAAACTTTTACTCTGCTTTCTCAGTCTGTTTCCTAGTGCCGGTTTGAAGTTCCTGCAGTTTTCACTGTAAAACCGAGTTGGAGCTAGTCCCTACCAATATATATATAAGGAGTGGAGTTTGCAACTGAAAAGAAACTTTGTGTTCCCAACAAGCTAGGTGAAGGATGGGTTTCACACACACATATCTCTCAGAACTGAGCATGTGGAGAGACGTTCGTTCATCTAGCACAAAGGGAACGGGTTGCAGGAGAAACATTTACTCTGGTTTCTCAGTCTGTTTCCTAGTGCCGGTTTGAAGTTCCTGCAGTTTTCACTGTAAAACCGAGTTGGAGCTAGTCCCTCCCCATATATATGTATGGAGTGGAGTTTGCAACTGAAAAGAAACTTAGTGTTCCCAACAAGCTAGGTGAAGGACGGCTTTCACACACACTTATCTCTCATAACTGAGCATGTGGAGAGACGTTCGTTCATCTAGCACAAAGGGAACGGGTTGCAGAGAAGCTTTTACTCTGGTTTATCAGTCTGTTTCCTAGTGCCGGTTTGAAGTTCCTGCAGTTTTCACTGTAAAACCGAGTTGGAGCTAGTCCCTACCCATATATATGTATGGAGTGGAGTTTGCAACTGAAAAGAAACTTTGTGTTCCCAACAAGCTAGGTGAAGGATGGGTTTCACACACACTTATCTCTCAGAACTGAGCATGTGGAGAGACGTTCGTTCATCTAGTACAAAGGGAACGGGTGGCAGGGGAAACATTTACTCTGGTTTCTCAGTGTGTTTCCTAGTGCCGGTTTGAAGTTCCTGCAGTTTTCACTGTAAAACCGAGTTGGAGCTAGTCCCTCCCCATATATATGTATGGAGTGGAGTTTGCAACTGAAAAGAAACTTAGTGTTCCCAACAAGCTAGGTGAAGGACGGCTTTCACACACACTTATCTCTCATAACTGAGCATGTGGAGAGACGTTCGTTCATCTAGCACAAAGGGAACGGGTTGCAGAGAAGCTTTTACTCTGGTTTATCAGTCTGTTTCCTAGTGCCGGTTTGAAGTTCCTGCAGTTTTCACTGTAAAACCGAGTTGGAGCTAGTCCCTACCCATATATATGTATGGAGTGGAGTTTGCAACTGAAAAGAAACTTTGTGTTCCCAACAAGCTAGGTGAAGGATGGGTTTCACACACACTTATCTCTCAGAACTGAGCATGTGGAGAGACGTTCGTTCATCTAGCACAAAGGTAACGGGTTGCAGGGGAAACATTTACTCTGGTTTCTCAGTCTGTTTCCTAGTGCCGTTTTGAAGTTCCTGCAGTTTTCACTGTAAAACCGTGTTGGAGCTAGTACCTCCCCATATATATGTATGGAGTGGAGTTTGCAACTGAAAAGAAACTTTGTGTTCCCAACAAGCTAGGTGAAGGACGGCTTTCACACTCACTTATCTCTCAGAACTGAGCATGTGGAGAGACGTTCGTTCATCTAGCACAAAGGGAACGGGTTGCAGGAGAAACATTTACTCTGGTTTCTCAGTCTGTTTCCTAGTGCCGGTTTGAAGTTCCTGCAGTTTTCACTGTAAAACCGAGTTGGAGCTAGTCCCTACCCATATATATATAAGGAGTGGAGTTTGCAACTGAAAAGAAACTTTGTGTTCCCAACAAGCTAGGTGAAGGATGGGTTTCACACACACATATCTCTCAGAACTGAGCATGTGGAGAGACGTTCGTTCATCTAGTACAAAGGGAACGGGTTGCAGGGGAAACATTTACTGTGGTTTCTCAGTCTGTTTCCTAGTGCCGGTTTGAAGTTCCTGCAGTTTTCACTGTAAAACCGAGTTGGAGCTAGTACCTCCCCATATATATGTATGGAGTGGAATTTGCAACTGAAAAGAAACTTTGTGTTCCCAACAAGCTAGGTGAAGGAAGGCTTTCACACACAATTATCCCTCAGAAATGAGCATGTGGAGAGACGTTCGTTCATCTAGCACAAAGGGAACGGGTTGCAGGAGAAACATTTACTCTGGTTTCTCAGTCTGTTTCCTAGTGCCGGTTTGAAGTTCCTGCAGTTTTCACTGTAAAACCGAGTTGGAGCTAGTACCTCCCCATATATATGTATGGAGTGGAGTTTGCAACTGAAAAGAAACTTAGTGTTCCCAACAAGCTAGGTGAAGGACGGCTTTCACACACACTTATCTCTCATAACTGAGCATGTGGAGAGACGTTCGTTCATCTAGCACAAAGGGAACGGGTTGCAGAGAAGCTTTTACTCTGGTTTATCAGTCTGTTTCCTAGTGCCGGTTTGAAGTTCCTGCAGTTTTCACTGTAAAACCGAGTTGGAACTAGTCCCTACCCATATATATATATGGAGTGGAGTTTGCAACTGGAAAGAAACTTTGTGTTCCCAACAAGCTAGGTGAAGGATGGGTTTCACACACACTTATCTCTCAGAACTGAGCATGTGGAGAGACGTTCGTTCATCTAGCACAAAGGTAACGGGTTGCAGGGGAAACATTTACTCTGGTTTCTCAGTCTGTTTCCTAGTGCCGTTTTGAAGTTCCTGCAGTTTTCACTGTAAAACCGTGTTGGAGCTAGTACCTCCCCATATATATGTATGGAGTGGAGTTTGCAACTGAAAAGAAACTTTGTGTTCCCAACAAGCTAGGTGAAGGACGGCTTTCACACTCACTTATCTCTCAGAACTGAGCATGTGGAGAGACGTTCGTTCATCTAGCACAAAGGGAACGGGTTGCAGGAGAAACATTTACTCTGGTTTCTCAGTTTGTTTCCTAGTGCCGGTTTGAAGTTCCTGCAGTTTTCACTGTAAAACCGAGTTGGAGCTAGTACCTCCCCATATATATGTATGGAGTGGAGTTTGCAACTGAAAAGAAACTTTGTGTTCCCAACAAGCTAGGTGAAGGAAGGCTTTCACACACACTTATCTCTCAGAACTGAGCATGTGGAGAGACGTTCGTTCATCTAGCCAAAGGGAATGGGTTGCAGGAGAAACTTTTACTCTGCTTTCTCAGTCTGTTTCCTAGTGCCGGTTTGAAGTTCCTGCAGTTTTCACTGTAAAACCGAGTTGGAGCTAGTCCCTACCCATATATATATAAGGAGTGGAGTTTGCAACTGAAAAGAAACTTTGTGTTCCCAACAAGCTAGGTGAAGGATGGGTTTCACACACACATATCTCTCAGAACTGAGCATGTGGAGAGACGTTCGTTCATCTAGCACAAAGGGAACGGGTTGCAGGAGAAACATTTACTCTGCTTTCTCAGTCTGTTTCCTAGTGCCGGTTTGAAGTTCCTGCAGTTTTCACTGTAAAACCGAGTTGGAGCTAGTCCCTCCCCATATATATGTATGGAGTGGAGTTTGCAACTGAAAAGAAACTTAGTGTTCCCAACAAGCTAGGTGAAGGACGGCTTTCACACACACTTATCTCTCATAACTGAGCATGTGGAGAGACGTTCGTTCATCTAGCACAAAGGGAACGGGTTGCAGAGAAGCTTTTACTCTGGTTTATCAGTCTGTTTCCTAGTGCCGGTTTGAAGTTCCTGCAGTTTTCACTGTAAAACCGAGTTGGAGCTAGTCCCTACCCATATATATGTATGGAGTGGAGTTTGCAACTGAAAAGAAACTTTGTGTTCCCAACAAGCTAGGTGAAGGATGGGTTTCACACACACTTATCTCTCAGAACTGAGCATGTGGAGAGACGTTCGTTCATCTAGTACAAAGGGAACGGGTGGCAGGGGAAACATTTACTCTGGTTTCTCAGTGTGTTTCCTAGTGCCGGTTTGAAGTTCCTGCAGTTTTCACTGTAAAACCGAGTTGGAGCTAGTACCTCCCCATATATATGTATGGAGTGGAATTTGCAACTGAAAAGAAACTTTGTGTTCCCAACAAGCTAGGTGAAGGACGGCTTTCACACTCACTTATCTCTCAGAACTGAGCATGTGGAGAGACGTTCGTTCATCTAGCACAAAGGGAACGGGTTGCAGGAGAAACATTTACTCTGGTTTCTCAGTCTGTTTCCTAGTGCCGGTTTGAAGTTCCTGCAGTTTTCACTGTAAAACCGAGTTGGAGCTAGTCCCTACCCATATATAAATATAGTGTGGTGTTTGCAACTGAAAAGAAACTTTGTGTTCCCAAAAAGCTAGGTGAAGGTCGGGTTCCACACACACTTATCTCTCAGAACTGAGCATGTGGAGAGACGTTCGTTCATCTAGCACAAAGGGAACGGGTTGCAGTAGAAACTTTTACTCTGGTTTCTCAGTCTGTTTCCTCGTGCCGGTTTGAAGTTCCTGCAGTTTTCACTTTAAATCCGAGTTGGAGCTAGTATCTCCCCATATATATGAATGGAGTGGAGTTTGCAACTGAAAAGAAACTTTGTGTTCCCAACAAGCTAGGTGAAGGACGGCTTTCACACACACTTATCTCTCAGAACTGAGCATGTGGAGAGACGTTCGTTCATCTAGCACAAAGGGAACGGGTTGCAGGAGAAACTTTTACTCTGGTTTCTCAGTCTGTTTCCTAGTGCCGGTTTGAAGTTCCTGCAGTTTTCACTGTAAAACCGAGTTGGAGCTAGTACCTCCCCATATATATGTATGGAGTGGAGTTTGCAACTGAAAAGAAACTTTGTGTTCCCAACAAGCTAGGTGAAGGAAGGCTTTCACACACACTTATCTCTCAGAACTGAGCATGTGGAGAGACGTTCGTTCATCTAGCACAAAGGGAACGGGTTGCAGGAGAAACTTTTACTCTGGTTTCTCAGTCTGTTTCCTAGTGCCGGTTTGAAGTTCCTGCAGTTTTCACTGTAAAACCGAGTTGGAGCTAGTACCTCCCCATATATATGTATGGAGTGGAGTTTGCAACTGAAAAGAAACTTTGTGTTCCCAACAAACTAGGTGAAGGAAGGCTTTCACACACACTTATCTCTCAGAACTGAGCATGTGGAGAGACGTTCGTTCATCTAGCACAAAGGAAACGGGTTGCAGGGAAACTTTTACTCTGGTTTCTCAGTCTGTTTCCTAGTGCCGGTTTGAAGTTCCTGCAGTTTTCACTGTAAAACCGAGTTGGAGCTAGTACCTCCCCATATATATGTATGGAGTGGAGTTTGCAACTGAAAAGAAACTTTGTGTTCCCAACAAGCTAGGTGAAGGACGGCTTTCACACACACTTATCTCTCAGAACTGAGCATGTGGAGAGACGTTCGTTCATCTAGCACAAAGGGAACGGGTTGCAGGAGAAACTTTTACTCTGGTTTCTCAGTCTGTTTCCTAGTGCCGGTTTGAAGTTCCTGCAGTTCTCACTGTAAAACCGGGTTGGAGCTAGTACCTCCCCATATATATGTATGGAGTGGAGTTTGCAACTGAAAAGAAACTTTGTGTTCCCAACAAGCTAGGTGAAGGACGGGTTTCACACACACTTATCTCTCAGAACTGAGCATGTGGAGAGACGTTCGTTCATCTAGCACAAAGGGAACGGGTTGCAGGAGAAACTTTTACTCTGGTTTCTCAGTCTGTTTCCTAGTGCCGGTTTGAAGTTCCTGCAGTTTTCACTGTAAAACCGAGTTGGAGCTAGTACCTCCCCATATATATGTATGGAATGGAGTTTGCAACTGAAAAGAAACTTAGTGTTCCCAAAAAGCTAGGTGAAGGACGGCTTTCACACACACGTATCTCTCAGAACTGAGCATGTGGAGAGACGTTCGTTCATCTAGCACACAGGGAACGGGTTGCAGGAGAAACTTTTACTCTGGTTTCTCAGTCTGTTTCCTAGTGCCGGTTTGAAGTTCCTGCAGTTTTCACTGTAAAACCGAGTTTGAGCTAGTCCCCTCCCATATATATGTATGGAGTGGAGTATGCAACTGAAAAGAACTTTGTGTTCCCAACAAGCTAGGTGAAGGACGGCTTTCACACACACTTATCACTCAGAACTGAGCATGTGGAGAGACGTTCGTTCATCTAGCACAAAGGGAACGGGTTGCAGGAAAAACTTTTACTCTGGTTTCTCAGTCTGTTTCCTAGTGCCGGTTTGAAGTTCCTGCAGTTTTCACTGTAAAACCGAGTTGGAGCTAGTACCTCCCCATATATATGTATGGAGTGGAGTTTGCAACTGAAAAGAAACTTAGTGTTCCCAACAAGCTAGGTGAAGGACGGCATTCACACACACTTATCTCTCAGAACTGAGCATGTGGAGAGACGTTCATTCATCTAGCACAAAGGGAACGGATTGCAGGAGAAACTTTTACTCTGGTTTCTCAGTCTGTTTCCTAGTGCCGGATTGAAAATCCTGCAGTTTTCACTGTAAAACCGAGTTGGAGCTAGTCCCTACCCATATATATATAAGGAGTGGAGTTTGCAACTGAAAAGAAACTTTGTGTTCCCAACAAGATAGGTGAAGGATGGGTTTCACACACACATATCTCTCAGAACTGAGCATGTGGAAAGACGTTCGTTCATCTAGTACAAAGGGAACGGGTTGCAGGGGAAACATTTACTCTGGTTTCTCAGTGTGTTTCCTAGTGCCGGTTTGAAGTTCCTGCAGTTTTCACTGTAAAACCGAGTTGGAGCTAGTACCTCCCCATATATATGTATGGAATGGAATTTGCAACTGAAAAGAAACTTAGTGTTCCCAACAATCTAGGTGAAGGAAGCCTTTCACACACAATTATCCCTCAGAAATGAGCATGTGGAGAGACGTTCGTTCATCTAGCACAAAGGGAACGGGTTGCAGGAGAAACATTTACTCTGGTTTCTCAGTCTGTTTCCTAGTGCCGGTTTGAACTTCCTGCAGTTTTCACTGTAAAACCGAGTTGGAGCTAGTACCTCCCCATATATATGTATGGAGTGGAGTTTGCAACTGAAAAGAAACTTAGTGTTCCCAACAAGCTAGGTGAAGGACGGCTTTCACACACACTTATCTCTCATAACTGAGCATGTGGAGAGACGTTCGTTCATCTAGCACAAAGGGAACGGGTTGCAGAGAAGCTTTTACTCTGGTTTATCAGTCTGTTTCCTAGTTCCGGTTTGAAGTTCCTGCAGTTTTCACTGTAAAACCGAGTTGGAGCTAGTCCCTACCCATATATATATATGGAGTGGAGTTTGCAACTGAAAAGAAACTTTGTGTTCCCAACAAGCTAGGTGAAGGATGGGTTTCACACACACTTATCTCTCAGAACTGAGCATGTGGAGAGACGTTCGTTCATCTAGCACAAAGGTAACGGGTTGCAGGGGAAACATTTACTCTGGTTTCTCAGTCTGTTTCCTAGTGCCGTTTTGAAGTTCCTGCAGTTTTCACTGTAAAACCGTGTTGGAGCTAGTACCTCCCCATATATATGTATGGAGTGGAGTTTGCAACTGAAAAGAAACTTTGTGTTCCCAACAAGCTAGGTGAAGGACGGCTTTCACACTCACTTATCTCTCAGAACTGAGCATGTGGAGAGACGTTCGTTCATCTAGCACAAAGGGAACGGGTTGCAGGAGAAACATTTACTCTGGTTTCTCAGTCTGTTTCCTAGTGCCGGTTTGAAGTTCCTGCAGTTTTCACTGTAAAACCGAGTTGGAGCTAGTCCATACCCATATATAAATATAGTGTGGTGTTTGCAACTGAAAAGAAACTTTGTGTTCCCAAAAAGCTAGGTGAAGGTCGGGTTTCACACACACTTATCTCTCAGAACTGAGCATGTGGAGAGACGTTCGTTCATCTAGCACAAAGGGAACGGGTTGCAGTAGAAACTTTTACTCTGGTTTCTCAGTCTGTTTCCTCGTGCCGGTTTGAAGTTCCTGCAGTTTTCACTTTAAATTCGAGTTGGAGCTATTATCTCCCCATATATATGTATGGAGTGGAGTTTGCAACTGAAAAGAAACTTTGTGTTCCCAACAAGCTAGGTGAAGGACGGCTTTCACACACACTTATCTCTCAGAACTGAGCATGTGGAGAGACGTTCGTTCATCTAGCACAAAGGGAACGGGTTGCAGGAGAAACTTTTACTCTGGTTTCTCAGTCTGTTTCCTAGTGCCGGTTTGAAGTTCCTGCAGTTTTCACTGTAAAACCGAGTTGGAGCTAGTCCCTCCCCATATATATATATGGAGTGTAGTTTGCAACTGAAAAGAAACTTTGTGTTCCCAACAAGCTAGGTGAAGGACGGGATTCACACACACTTATCTCTCAGAACTGAGCATGTGGAGAGACGTTCGTTCATCTAGCGCAAAGGGAACAGGTTGAATGAGAAACTTTTACTCTGGTTTCTCAGTCTGTTTCCTAGTGCCGGTTTGAAGTTCCTGCAGTTTTCACTGTAAAACCGAGTTGGAGCTAGTACCTCCCCATATATATGTATAGAGTGGAGTTTGCAACTGAAAAGAAACTTTGTGTTCCCAACAAGCTAGGTGAAGGACGGCTTTCACACTCACTTATCTCTCAGAACTGAGCATGTGGAGAGACGTTCGTTCATCTAGCACAAAGTGAACGGGTTGCAGGAGAAACATTTACTCTGGTTTCTCATTCTGTTTCCTAGTGCCGGTTTGAAGTTCCTGCAGTTTTCACTGTAAAACCGAGTTGGAGCTAGTACCTCCCCATATATATGTATGGAGTGGAGTTTGCAACTGAAAAGAAACTTTGTGTTCCCAACAAGCTAGGTGAAGGAAGGCTTTCACACACACTTATCTCTCAGAACTGAGCATGTGGAGAGACGTTCGTTCATCTAGCACAAGGGAACGGGTTGCAGGGGAAACATTTACTCTGGTTTCTCAGTCTGTTTCCTAGTGCCGGTTTGAAGTTCCTGCAGTTTTCACTGTAAATCCGAGTTGGAGCTAGTCCCTACCCATATATATATATGGTGTGGAATTAGCAACTGAAAAGAAACTTTGTGTTCCCAAAAAGCTAGGTGAAGGACGGGTTTCACACACACTTATCTCTCAGAACTGAGCATGTGGAGAGACGTTCGTTCATCTAGCACAAAGGGAATGGGTTGCAGGGGAAACTTTTACTCTGGTTTCTCAGTCTGTTTCCTAGTGCCGTTTTGAAGTTCCTGCAGTTTTCACTGTAAAACCGAGTTGGAGCTAGTACCTCCCCATATATATGTATGGATTGGAGTTTGCAACTGAAAAGAAACTTTGTGTTCCCAACAAGCTAGGTGAAGGACGGCTTTCACACACACTTATCTCTCAGAACTGAGCATGTGGAGAGACGTTCGTTCATCTAGCACAAAGGGAACGGGTTGAATGAGAAACTTTTACTCTGGTTTCTCAGTCTGTTTCCTAGTGCCGGTTTGAAGTTCCTGCAGTTTTCACTGTAAAACCGAGTTGGAGCTAGTACCTCCCCATATATATGTATGGAGTGGAGTTTGCAACTGAAAAGACACTTTGTGTTCCCAACAAGCTAGGTGAAGGACGGCATTCACACACACTTATCTCTCAGAACTGAGCATGTGGAGAGACGTTCGTTCATCTAGCACAAAGGGAACGGATTGCAGGAGAAACTTTTACTCTGGTTTCTCAGTCTGTTTCCTAGTGCCGGTTTGAAGTTCCTGCAGTTTTCACTGTAAAACCGAGTTGGAGCTAGTCCCTACCCATATATATATATGGTGTGGAATTTGCAACTGAAAAGAAACTTTGTGTTCCCAAAAAGCTAGGTGAAGGACGGGTTTCACACACAATTATCTCTCAGAACTGAGCATGTGGAGAGACGTTCGTTCATCTAGCACAAAGGGAACGGGTTGCAGGAGAAAATTTTACTCTGGTTTCTCAGTCTGTTTCCTAGTGCCGTTTTGAAGTTCCTGCAGTTTTCACTGTAAAACCGAGTTGGAGCTAGTACCTCCCCATATATATGTATGGAGTGGAGTTTGCAACTGAAAAGAAACTTTGTGTTCCCAACAAGCTAGGTGAAGGACGGGTTTCACACACACTTATCTCTCAGAACTGAGCATGTGGAGAGACGTTCGTTCATCTAGCACAAAGGGAACGGGTTGCAGGAGAAACTTTTACTCTGGTTTCTCAGTCTGTTTCCTAGTGCCGGTTTGAAGTTCCTGCAGTTTTCACTGTAAAACCGAGTTGGAGCTAGTACCTCCCCATATATATGTATGGAATGGAGTTTGCAACTGAAAAGAAACTTAGTGTTCCCAAAAAGCTAGATGAAGGACGGCTTTCACACACACGTATCTCTCAGAACTGAGCATGTGGAGAGACGTTCGTTCATCTAGCACACAGGGAACGGGTTGCAGGAGAAACTTTTACTCTGGTTTCTCAGTCTGTTTCCTAGTGCCGGTTTGAAGTTCCTGCAGTTTTCACTGTAAAACCGAGTTTGAGCTAGTCCCTTCCCATATATATGTATGGAGTGGAGTATGCAACTGAAAAGAAACTTTGTGTTCCCAACAAGCTAGGTGAAGGACGGCTTTCACACACACTTATCACTCAGAACTGAGCATGTGGAGAGACGTTCGTTCATCTAGCACAAAGGGAACGGGTTGCAGGAAAAACTTTTACTCTGGTTTCTCAGTCTCTTTCCTAGTGCCGGCTTGAAGTTCCTGCAGTTTTCACTGTAAAACCGAGTTGGAGCTAGTACCTCCCCATATATATGTATGGAGTGGAGTTTGCAACTGAAAAGAAACTTAGTGTTCCCAACAAGCTAGGTGAAGGACGGCATTCACACACACTTATCTCTCAGAACTGAGCATGTGGAGAGACGTTCATTCATCTAGCACAAAGGGAACGGATTGCAGGAGAAACTTTTACTCTGGTTTCTCAGTCTGTTTCCTAGTGCCGGATTGAAAATCCTGCAGTTTTCACTGTAAAACCGAGTTGGAGCTAGTCCCTACCCATATATATATAAGGAGTGGAGTTTGCAACTGAAAAGAAACTTTGTGTTCCCAACAAGATAGGTGAAGGATGGGTTTCACACACACATATCTCTCAGAACTGAGCATGTGGAAAGACGTTCGTTCATCTAGTACAAAGGGAACGGGTTGCAGGGGAAACATTTACTCTGGTTTCTCAGTGTGTTTCCTAGTGCCGGTTTGAAGTTCCTGCAGTTTTCACTGTAAAACCGATTTGGAGCTAGTACCTCCCCATATATATGTATGGAATGGAATTTGCAACTGAAAAGAAACTTAGTGTTCCCAACAATCTAGGTGAAGGAAGGCTTTCACACACAATTATCCCTCAGAAATGAGCATGTGGAGAGACGTTCGTTCATCTAGCACAAAGGGAACGGGTTGCAGGAGAAACATTTACTCTGGTTTCTCAGTCTGTTTCCTAGTGCCGGTTTGAACTTCCTGCAGTTTTCACTGTAAAACCGAGTTGGAGCTAGTACCTCCCCATATATATGTATGGAGTGGAGTTTGCAACTGAAAAGAAACTTAGTGTTCCCAACAAGCTAGGTGAAGGACGGCTTTCACACACACTTATCTCTCATAACTGAGCATGTGGAGAGACGTTCGTTCATCTAGCACAAAGGGAACGGGTTGCAGAGAAGCTTTTACTCTGGTTTATCAGTCTGTTTCCTAGTTCCGGTTTGAAGTTCCTGCAGTTTTCACTGTAAAACCGAGTTGGAGCTAGTCCCTACCCATATATATATATGGAGTGGAGTTTGCAACTGAAAAGAAACTTTGTGTTCCCAACAAGCTAGGTGAAGGATGGGTTTCACACACACTTATCTCTCAGAACTGAGCATGTGGAGAGACTTCGTTCATCTAGCACAAAGGTAACGGGTTGCAGGGGAAACATTTACTCTGGTTTCTCAGTCTGTTTCCTAGTGCCGTTTTGAAGTTCCTGCAGTTTTCACTGTAAAACCGTGTTGGAGCTAGTACCTCCCCATATATATGTATGGAGTGGAGTTTGCAACTGAAAAGAAACTTTGTGTTCCCAACAAGCTAGGTGAAGGACGGCTTTCACACTCACTTATCTCTCAGAACTGAGCATGTGGAGAGACGTTCGTTCATCTAGCACAAAGGGAACGGGTTGCAGGAGAAACATTTACTCTGGTTTCTCAGTCTGTTTCCTAGTGCCGGTTTGAAGTTCCTGCAGTTTTCACTGTAAAACCGAGTTGGAGCTAGTCCATACCCATATATAAATATAGTGTGGTGTTTGCAACTGAAAAGAAACTTTGTGTCCCCAAAAAGCTAGGTGAAGGTCGGGTTTCACACACACTTATCTCTCAGAACTGAGCATGTGGAGAGACGTTCGTTCATCTAGCACAAAGGGAACGGGTTGCAGTAGAAACTTTTACTCTGGTTTCTCAGTCTGTTTCCTCGTGCCGGTTTGATGTTCCTGCAGTTTTCACTTTAAATTCGAGTTGGAGCTATTATCTCCCCATATATATGTATGGAGTGGAGTTTGCAACTGAAAAGAAACTTTGTGTTCCCAACAAGCTAGGTGAAGGACGGCTTTCACACACACTTATCTCTCAGAACTGAGCATGTGGAGAGACGTTCGTTCATCTAGCACAAAGGGAACGGGTTGCAGGAGAAACTTTTACTCTGGTTTCTCAGTCTGTTTCCTAGTGCCGGTTTGAAGTTCCTGCAGTTTTCACTGTAAAACCGAGTTGGAGCTAGTCCCTCCCCATATATATATATGGAGTGTAGTTTGCAACTGAAAAGAAACTTTGTGTTCCCAACAAGCTAGGTGAAGGACGGGATTCACACACACTTATCTCTCAGAACTGAGCATGTGGAGAGACGTTCGTTCATCTAGCGCAAAGGGAACAGGTTGAATGAGAAACTTTTACTCTGGTTTCTCAGTCTGTTTCCTAGTGCCGGTTTGAAGTTCCTGCAGTTTTCACTGTAAAACCGAGTTGGAGCTAGTACCTCCCCATATATATGTATAGAGTGGAGTTTGCAACTGAAAAGAAACTTTGTGTTCCCAACAAGCTAGGTGAAGGACGGCTTTCACACTCACTTATCTCTCAGAACTGAGCATGTGGAGAGACGTTCGTTCATCTAGCACAAAGTGAACGGGTTGCAGGAGAAACATTTACTCTGGTTTCTCATTCTGTTTCCTAGTGCCGGTTTGAAGTTCCTGCAGTTTTCACTGTAAAACCGAGTTGGAGCTAGTACCTCCCCATATATATGTATGGAGTGGAGTTTGCAACTGAAAAGAAACTTTGTGTTCCCAACAAGCTAGGTGAAGGAAGGCTTTCACACACACTTATCTCTCAGAACTGAGCATGTGGAGAGACGTTCGTTCATCTAGCACAAGGGAACGGGTTGCAGGGGAAACATTTACTCTGGTTTCTCAGTCTGTTTCCTAGTGCCGGTTTGAAGTTCCTGCAGTTTTCACTGTAAATCCGAGTTGGAGCTAGTCCCTACCCATATATATATATGGTGTGGAATTAGCAACTGAAAAGAAACTTTGTGTTCCCAAAAAGCTAGGTGAAGGACGGGTTTCACACACACTTATCTCTCAGAACTGAGCATGTGGAGAGACGTTCGTTCATCTAGCACAAAGGGAATGGGTTGCAGGGGAAACTTTTACTCTGGTTTCTCAGTCTGTTTCCTAGTGCCGTTTTGAAGTTCCTGCAGTTTTCACTGTAAAACCGAGTTGGAGCTAGTACCTCCCCATATATATGTATGGATTGGAGTTTGCAACTGAAAAGAAACTTTGTGTTCCCAACAAGCTAGGTGAAGGACGGCTTTCACACACACTTATCTCTCAGAACTGAGCATGTGGAGAGACGTTCGTTCATCTAGCACAAAGGGAACGGGTTGAATGAGAAACTTTTACTCTGGTTTCTCAGTCTGTTTCCTAGTGCCGGTTTGAAGTTCCTGCAGTTTTCACTGTAAAACCGAGTTGGAGCTAGTACCTCCCCATATATATGTATGGAGTGGAGTTTGCAACTGAAAAGACACTTTGTGTTCCCAACAAGCTAGGTGAAGGACGGCATTCACACACACTTATCTCTCAGAACTGAGCATGTGGAGAGACGTTCGTTCATCTAGCACAAAGGGAACGGATTGCAGGAGAAACTTTTACTCTGGTTTCTCAGTCTGTTTCCTAGTGCCGGTTTGAAGTTCCTGCAGTTTTCACTGTAAAACCGAGTTGGAGCTAGTCCCTACCCATATATATATATGGTGTGGAATTTGCAACTGAAAAGAAACTTTGTGTTCCCAAAAAGCTAGGTGAAGGACGGGTTTCACACACAATTATCTCTCAGAACTGAGCATGTGGAGAGACGTTCGTTCATCTAGCACAAAGGGAACGGGTTGCAGGAGAAACTTTTACTCTGGTTTCTAAGTCTGTTTCCTAGTGCCGTTTTGAAGTTCCTGCAGTTTTCACTGTAAAACCGAGTTGGAGCTAGTACCTCCCCATATATATGTATGGAGTGGAGTTTGCAACTGAAAAGAAACTTTGTGTTCCCAACAAGCTAGGTGAAGGACGGCTTTCACACACACTTATCTCTCAGAACTGAGCATGTGGAGAGACGTTCGTTCATCTAGCACAAAGGGAACGGTTTGAATGAGAAACTTTTACTCTGGTTTCTCAGTCTGTTTCCTAGTGCCGGTTTGAAGTTCCTGCAGTTTACACTGTAAAACCGAGTTGGAGCTAGTACCTCCCCATATATATATATGGAGTGGAGTTTGCAACTGAAAAGAAACTTTGTGTTCCCAACAAGCTAGGTGAAGGACGGCTTTCACACTCACTTATCTCTCAGAACTGAGCATTTGGAGAGACGTTCGTTCATCTAGCACAAAGGGAACGGGTTGCAGGAGAAACTTTTACTCTGGTTTCTCAGTCTGTTTCCTAGTGCCGGTATGAAGTTCCTGCAGTTTTCACTGTAAAACCGAGTTGGAGCTAGTACCTCCCCATATATATGTATGGAGTGGAGTTTGCAACTGAAAAGAAACTTTGTGTTCCCAACAAGCTAGGTGAAGGACGGCATTTACACACACTTATCTCTCAGAACTGAGCATGAGGAGAGACGTTCGTTCATCTAGCACAAAGGGAACGGATTGCAGGAGGAACTTTTACTCTGGTTTCTCAGTCTGTTTCCTAGTGCCGGTTTGAAGTTCCTGCAGTTTTCACTGTAAAACCGAGTTGGAGCTAGTCCCTACCCATATATATATAAGGAGTGGAGTTTGCAACTGAAAAGAAACTTAGTGTTCCCAACAAGCTAGGTGAAGGACGGCTTTCACACACACTTATCTCTCATAACTGAGCATGTGGAGAGACGTTCGTTCATCTAGCACAAAGGGAACGGGTTGCAGAGAAGCTTTTACTCTGGTTTATCAGTCTGTTTCCTAGTGCCGGTTTGAATTTCCTGCAGTTTTCACTGTAAAACCGAGTTGGAACTAGTCCCTACCCATATATATATATGGAGTGGAGTTTGCAACTGAAAAGAAACTTTGTGTTCCCAACAAGCTAGGTGAAGGATGGGTTTCACACACACTTATCTCTCAGAACTGAGCATGTGGAGAGACGTTCGTTCATCTAGCACAAAGGTAACGGGTTGCAGGGGAAACGTTTACTCTGGTTTCTCAGTCTGTTTCCTAGTGCCGTTTTGAAGTTCCTGCAGTTTTCACTGTAAAACCGTGTTGGAGCTAGTACCTCCCCTTATATATGTATGGAGTGGAGTTTGCAACTGAAAAGAAACTTTGTGTTCCCAACAAGCTAGGTGAAGGACGGCTTTCACACTCACTTATCTCTCAGAACTGAGCATGTGGAGAGACGTTCGTTCATCTAGCACAAAGGGAACGGGTTGCAGGAGAAACTTTTACTCTGGTTTCTCAGTTTGTTTCCTAGTGCCGGTTTGAAGTTCCTGCAGTTTTCACTGTAAAACCGAGTTGGAGCTAGTCCCTACCCATATATATATAAGGAGTGGAGTTTGCAACTGAAAAGAAACTTTGTGTTCCCAACAAGCTAGGTGAAGGATGGGTTTCACACACACATATCTCTCAGAACTGAGCATGTGGAGAGACGTTCGTTCATCTAGTACAAAGGGAACGGGTGGCAGGGGAAACATTTACTCTGGTTTCTCAGTGTGTTTCCTAGTGCCGGTTTGAAGTTCCTGCAGTTTTCACTGTAAAACCGAGTTGGAGCTAGTACCTCCCCATATATATGTATGGAGTGGAATTTGCAACTGAAAAGAAACTTTGTGTTCCCAACAAGCTAGGTGAAGGAAGGCTTTCACACACACTTATCTCTCAGAACTGAGCATGTGGAGAGACGTTCGTTCATCTAGCACAAAGGGAACGGGTTGCAGGAGAAACTTTTACTCTGGTTTCTCAGTCTGTTTCCTAGTGCCGGTTTGAAGTTCCTGCAGTTCTCACTGTAAAACCGGGTTGGAGCTAGTACCTCCCCATATATATGTATGGAGTGGAGTTTGCAACTGAAAAGAAACTTTGTGTTCCCAACAAGCTAGGTGAAGGATGGGTTTCACACACACTTATCTCTCAGAACTGAGCATGTGGAGAGACGTTCGTTCATCTAGCACAAAGGTAACGGGTTGCAGGGGAAACATTTACTCTGGTTTCTCAGTCTGTTTCCTAGTGCCGTTTTGAAGTTCCTGCAGTTTTCACTGTAAAACCGTGTTGGAGCTAGTACCTCCCCATATATATGTATGGAGTGGAGTTTGCAACTGAAAAGAAACTTTGTGTTCCCAACAAGCTAGGTGAAGGACGGCTTTCACACTCACTTATCTCTCAGAACTGAGCATGTGGAGAGACGTTCGTTCATCTAGCACAAAGGGAACGGGTTGCAGGAGAAACATTTACTCTGGTTTCTCAGTCTGTTTCCTAGTGCCGGTTTGAAGTTCCTGCAGTTTTCACTGTAAAACCGAGTTGGAGCTAGTCCCTACCCATATATAAATATAGTGTGGTGTTTGCAACTGAAAAGAAACTTTGTGTTCCCAAAAAGCTAGGTGAAGGTCGGGTTTCACACACACTTATCTCTCAGAACTGAGCATGTGGAGAGACGTTCGTTCATCTAGCACAAAGGGAACGGGTTGCAGTAGAAACTTTTACTCTGGTTTCTCAGTCTGTTTCCTCGTGCCGGTTTGAAGTTCCTGCAGTTTTCACTGTAAAACCGAGTTGGAGCTAGTACCTCCCCATATATATGTATGGAGTGGAGTTTGCAACTGAAAAGAAACTTTGTGTTCCCAACAAGCTAGGTGAAGGAAGGCTTTCACACACACTTATCTCTCAGAACTGAGCATGTGGAGAGACGTTCGTTCATCTAGCACAAAGGGAATGGGTTGCAGGAGAAACTTTTACTCTGGTTTCTCAGTCTGTTTCCTAGTGCCGGTTTGAAGTTCCTGCAGTTTTCACTGTAAAACCGAGTTGGAGCTAGTACCTCCCCATATATATGTATGGAGTGGAGTTTGCAACTGAAAAGAAACTTTGTGTTCCCAACAAGCTAGGTGAAGGACGGCTTTCACACACACTTATCTCTCAGAACTGAGCATGTGGAGAGACGTTCGTTCATCTAGCACAAAGGGAACGGGTTGCAGGAGAAACTTTTACTCTGGTTTCTCAGTCTGTTTCCTAGTGCCGGTTTGAAGTTCCTGCAGTTTTCACTGTAAAACCGGGTTGGAGCTAGTACCTCCCCATATATATGTATGGAGTGGAGTTTGCAACTGAAAAGAAACTTTGTGTTCCCAACAAGCTAGGTGAAGGACGGGTTTCACACACACTTATCTCTCAGAACTGAGCATGTGGAGAGACGTTCGTTCATCTAGCACAAAGGGAACGGGTTGCAGGAGAAACTTTTACTCTGGTTTCTCAGTCTGTTTCCTAGTGCCGGTTTGAAGTTCCTGCAGTTTTCACTGTAAAACCGAGTTGGAGCTAGTACCTCCCCATATATATGTATGGAATGGAGTTTGCAACTGAAAAGAAACTTAGTGTTCCCAAAAAGATAGGTGAAGGACGGCTTTCACACACACTTATCTCTCAGAACTGAGCATGTGGAGAGACGTTCGTTCATCTAGCACACAGGGAACGGGTTGCAGGAGAAACTTTTACTCTGGTTTCTCAGTCTGTTTCCTAGTGCCGGTTTGAAGTTCCTGCAGTTTTCACTGTAAAACCGAGTTTGAGCTTGTCCCTTCCCATATATATGTATGGAGTGGAGTATGCAACTGAAAAGAAACTTTGTGTTCCCAACAAGCTAGGTGAAGGACGGCTTTCACACACACTTATCACTCAGAACTGAGCATGTGGAGAGACGTTCGTTCATCTAGCACAAAGGGAACGGGTTGCAGGAAAAACTTTTACTCTGGTTTCTCAGTCTCTTTCCTAGTGCCGGCTTGAAGTTCCTGCAGTTTTCACTGTAAAACCGAGTTGGAGCTAGTACCTCCCCATATATATGTATGGAGTGGAGTTTGCAACTGAAAAGAAACTTAGTGTTCCCAACAAGCTAGGTGAAGGACGGCATTCACACACACTTATCTCTCAGAACTGAGCATGTGGAGAGACGTTCATTCATCTAGCACAAAGGGAACGGATTGCAGGAGAAACTTTTACTCTGGTTTCTCAGTCTGTTTCCTAGTGCCGGATTGAAGATCCTGCAGTTTTCACTGTAAAACCGAGTTGGAGCTAGTCCCTACCCATATATATATACGGAGTGGAGTTTGCAACTGAAAAGAAACTTTGTGTTCCCAACAAGCTAGTTGAAGGATGGGTTTCACACACACTTATCTCTCAGAACTGAGCATGTGGAGAGACGTTCGTTCATCTAGCACAAAGGTAACGGGTTGCAGGGGAAACATATACTCTGGTTTCTCAGTCTGTTTCCTAGTGCCGTTTTGAAGTTCCTGCAGTTTTCACTGTAAAACCGTGTTGGAGCTAGTACCTCCCCATATATATGTATGGAGTGGAGTTAGCAACTGAAAAGAAACTTTGTGTTCCCAACAAGCTAGGTGAAGGACGGCTTTCACACTCACTTATCTCTCAGAACTGAGCATGTGGAGAGACGTTCGTTCATCTAGCACAAAGGGAACGGGTTGCAGGAGAAACTTTTACTCTGGTTTCTCAGTCTGTTTCCTAGTGCCGTTTTGAAGTTCCTGCAGTTTTCACTGTAAAACCGAGTTGGAGCTAGTACCTCCCCATATATATGTATGGAGTGGAGTTTGCAACTGAAAAGAAACTTTGTGTTCCCAACAAGCTAGGTGAAGGACGGCTTTCACACACACTTATCACTCAGAACTGAGCATGTGGAGAGACGTTCGTTCATCTAGAACAAAGGAAACGGGTTGCAGGAGAAACTTTTACTCTGGTTTCTCAGTCTGTTTCCTAGTGCCGGTTTGAAGTTCCTGCAGTTTTCACTGTAAAACCGGGTTGGAGCTAGTACCTCCCCATATATATGTATGGAGTGGAGTTTGCAACTGAAAAGAAACTTTGTGTTCCCAACAAGCTAGGTGAAGGACGGCTTTCACACACACTTATCTCTCAGAACTGAGCATGTGGAGAGACGTTCGTTCATCTAGCACAAAGGGAACGGGTTGCAGGAGAAACTTTTACTCTGGTTTCTCAGTCTGTTTCCTAGTGCCAGTTTGAAGTTCCTGCAGTTTTCACTGTAAAACCGAGTTGGAGCTAGTACCTCCCCATATATATGTATGGAGTGGAGTTTGCAACTGAAAAGAAACTTAGTGTTCCCAACAAGCTAGGTGAAGGACGGCATTCACACACACTTATCTCTCAGAACTGAGCATGTGGAGAGACGTTCATTCATCTAGCACAAAGGGAACGGATTGCAGGAGAAACTTTTACTCTGGTTTCTCAGTCTGTTTCCTACTGCCGGTTTGAAGATCCTGCAGTTTTCACTGTAAAACCGAGTTGGAGCTAGTCCCTACCCATATATATATAAGGAGTGGAGTTTGCAACTGAAAAGAAACTTTGTGTTCCCAACAAGCTAGGTGAAGGATGGGTTTCACACACACATATCTCTCAGAACTGAGCATGTGGAGAGACGTTCGTTCATCTAGTACAAAGGGAACGGGTTGCAGGGGAAACATTTACTGTGGTTTCTCAGTCTGTTTCCTAGTGCCGGTTTGAAGTTCCTGCAGTTTTCACTGTAAAACCGAGTTGGAGCTAGTACCTCCCCATATATATGTATGGAGTGGAATTTGCAACTGAAAAGAAACTTTGTGTTCCCAACAAGCTAGGTGAAGGAAGGCTTTCACACACAATTATCCCTCAGAAATGAGCATGTGGAGAGACGTTCGTTCATCTAGCACAAAGGGAACGGGTTGCAGGAGAAACATTTACTCTGGTTTCTCAGTCTGTTTCCTAGTGCCGGTTTGAAGTTCCTGCAGTTTTCACTGTAAAACCGAGTTGGAGCTAGTACCTCCCCATATATATGTATGGAGTGGAGTTTGCAACTGAAAAGAAACTTAGTGTTCCCAACAAGCTAGGTGAAGGACGGCTTTCACACACACTTATCTCTCATAACTGAGCATGTGGAGAGACGTTCGTTCATCTAGCACAAAGGGAACGGGTTGCAGAGAAGCTTTTACTCTGGTTTATCAGTCTGTTTCCTAGTGCCGGTTTGAAGTTCCTGCAGTTTTCACTGTAAAACCGAGTTGGAACTAGTCCCTACCCATATATATATATGGAGTGGAGTTTGCAACTGAAAAGAAACTTTGTTTTCCCAACAAGCTAGGTGAAGGACGGCTTTCACACTCACTTATCTCTCAGAACTGAGCATGTGGAGAGACGTTCGTTCATCTAGCACAAAGGTAACGGGTTGCAGGGGAAACTTTTACTCTGGTTTCTCAGTCTGTTTCCTAGTGCCGGTATGAAGTTCCTGCAGTTTTCACTGTAAAACCGAGTTGGAGCTAGTACCTCCCCATATATATGTATGGAGTGGAGTTTGCAACTGAAAAGAAACTTTGTGTTCCCAACAAGCTAGGTGAAGGACGGCATTTACACACACTTATCTCTCAGAACTGAGCATGAGGAGAGACGTTCGTTCATCTAGCACAAAGGGAACGGATTGCAGGAGGAACTTTTACTCTGGTTTCTCAGTCTGTTTCCTAGTGCCGGTTTGAAGTTCCTGCAGTTTTCACTGTAAAACCGAGTTGGAGCTAGTCCCTACCCATATATATATAAGGAGTGGAGTTTGCAACTGAAAAGAAACTTAGTGTTCCCAACAAGCTAGGTGAAGGACGGCTTTCACACACACTTATCTCTCATAACTGAGCATGTGGAGAGACGTTCGTTCATCTAGCACAAAGGGAACGGGTTGCAGAGAAGCTTTTACTCTGGTTTATCAGTCTGTTTCCTAGTGCCGGTTTGAAGTTCCTGCAGTTTTCACTGTAAAACCGAGTTGGAGCTAGTCCCTACCCATATATATATATGGTGTGGAATTTGCAACTGAAAAGAAACTTTGTGTTCCCAAAAAGCTAGGTGAAGGACGGGTTTCACACACAATTATCTCTCAGAACTGAGCATGTGGAGAGACGTTCGTTCATCTAGCACAAAGGGAACGGGTTGCAGGAGAAAATTTTACTCTGGTTTCTCAGTCTGTTTCCTAGTGCCGTTTTGAAGTTCCTGCAGTTTTCACTGTAAAACCGAGTTGGAGCTAGTACCTCCCCATATATATGTATGGAGTGGAGTTTGCAACTGAAAAGAAACTTTGTGTTCCCAACAAGCTAGGTGAAGGACGGGTTTCACACACACTTATCTCTCAGAACTGAGCATGTGGAGAGACGTTCGTTCATCTAGCACAAAGGGAACGGGTTGCAGGAGAAACTTTTACTCTGGTTTCTCAGTCTGTTTCCTAGTGCCGGTTTGAAGTTCCTGCAGTTTTCACTGTAAAACCGAGTTGGAGCTAGTACCTCCCCATATATATGTATGGAATGGAGTTTGCAACTGAAAAGAAACTTAGTGTTCCCAAAAAGCTAGATGAAGGACGGCTTTCACACACACGTATCTCTCAGAACTGAGCATGTGGAGAGACGTTCGTTCATCTAGCACACAGGGAACGGGTTGCAGGAGAAACTTTTACTCTGGTTTCTCAGTCTGTTTCCTAGTGCCGGTTTGAAGTTCCTGCAGTTTTCACTGTAAAACCGAGTTTGAGCTAGTCCCTTCCCATATATATGTATGGAGTGGAGTATGCAACTGAAAAGAAACTTTGTGTTCCCAACAAGCTAGGTGAAGGACGGCTTTCACACACACTTATCACTCAGAACTGAGCATGTGGAGAGACGTTCGTTCATCTAGCACAAAGGGAACGGGTTGCAGGAAAAACTTTTACTCTGGTTTCTCAGTCTCTTTCCTAGTGCCGGCTTGAAGTTCCTGCAGTTTTCACTGTAAAACCGAGTTGGAGCTAGTACCTACCCATATATATGTATGGAGTGGAGTTTGCAACTGAAAAGAAACTTAGTGTTCCCAACAAGCTAGGTGAAGGACGGCATTCACACACACTTATCTCTCAGAACTGAGCATGTGGAGAGACGTTCATTCATCTAGCACAAAGGGAACGGATTGCAGGAGAAACTTTTACTCTGGTTTCTCAGTCTGTTTCCTAGTGCCGGATTGAAAATCCTGCAGTTTTCACTGTAAAACCGAGTTGGAGCTAGTCCCTACCCATATATATATAAGGAGTGGAGTTTGCAACTGAAAAGAAACTTTGTGTTCCCAACAAGATAGGTGAAGGATGGGTTTCACACACACATATCTCTCAGAACTGAGCATGTGGAAAGACGTTCGTTCATCTAGTACAAAGGGAACGGGTTGCAGGGGAAACATTTACTCTGGTTTCTCAGTGTGTTTCCTAGTGCCGGTTTGAAGTTCCTGCAGTTTTCACTGTAAAACCGAGTTGGAGCTAGTACCTCCCCATATATATGTATGGAATGGAATTTGCAACTGAAAAGAAACTTAGTGTTCCCAACAATCTAGGTGAAGGAAGGCTTTCACACACAATTATCCCTCAGAAATGAGCATGTGGAGAGACGTTCGTTCATCTAGCACAAAGGGAACGGGTTGCAGGAGAAACATTTACTCTGGTTTCTCAGTCTGTTTCCTAGTGCCGGTTTGAACTTCCTGCAGTTTTCACTGTAAAACCGAGTTGGAGCTAGTACCTCCCCATATATATGTATGGAGTGGAGTTTGCAACTGAAAAGAAACTTAGTGTTCCCAACAAGCTAGGTGAAGGACGGCTTTCACACACACTTATCTCTCATAACTGAGCATGTGGAGAGACGTTCGTTCATCTAGCACAAAGGGAACGGGTTGCAGAGAAGCTTTTACTCTGGTTTATCAGTCTGTTTCCTAGTTCCGGTTTGAAGTTCCTGCAGTTTTCACTGTAAAACCGAGTTGGAGCTAGTCCCTACCCATATATATATATGGAGTGGAGTTTGCAACTGAAAAGAAACTTTGTGTTCCCAACAAGCTAGGTGAAGGATGGGTTTCACACACACTTATCTCTCAGAACTGAGCATGTGGAGAGACGTTCGTTCATCTAGCACAAAGGTAACGGGTTGCAGGGGAAACATTTACTCTGGTTTCTCAGTCTGTTTCCTAGTGCCGTTTTGAAGTTCCTGCAGTTTTCACTGTAAAACCGTGTTGGAGCTAGTACCTCCCCATATATATGTATGGAGTGGAGTTTGCAACTGAAAAGAAACTTTGTGTTCCCAACAAGCTAGGTGAAGGACGGCTTTCACACTCACTTATCTCTCAGAACTGAGCATGTGGAGAGACGTTCGTTCATCTAGCACAAAGGGAACGGGTTGCAGGAGAAACATTTACTCTGGTTTCTCAGTCTGTTTCCTAGTGCCGGTTTGAAGTTCCTGCAGTTTTCACTGTAAAACCGAGTTGGAGCTAGTCCATACCCATATATAAATATAGTGTGGTGTTTGCAACTGAAAAGAAACTTTGTGTCCCCAAAAAGCTAGGTGAAGGTCGGGTTTCACACACACTTATCTCTCAGAACTGAGCATGTGGAGAGACGTTCGTTCATCTAGCACAAAGGGAACGGGTTGCAGTAGAAACTTTTACTCTGGTTTCTCAGTCTGTTTCCTCGTGCCGGTTTGATGTTCCTGCAGTTTTCACTTTAAATTCGAGTTGGAGCTATTATCTCCCCATATATATGTATGGAGTGGAGTTTGCAACTGAAAAGAAACTTTGTGTTCCCAACAAGCTAGGTGAAGGACGGCTTTCACACACACTTATCTCTCAGAACTGAGCATGTGGAGAGACGTTCGTTCATCTAGCACAAAGGGAACGGGTTGCAGGAGAAACTTTTACTCTGGTTTCTCAGTCTGTTTCCTAGTGCCGGTTTGAAGTTCCTGCAGTTTTCACTGTAAAACCGAGTTGGAGCTAGTCCCTCCCCATATATATATATGGAGTGTAGTTTGCAACTGAAAAGAAACTTTGTGTTCCCAACAAGCTAGGTGAAGGACGGGATTCACACACACTTATCTCTCAGAACTGAGCATGTGGAGAGACGTTCGTTCATCTAGCGCAAAGGGAACAGGTTGAATGAGAAACTTTTACTCTGGTTTCTCAGTCTGTTTCCTAGTGCCGGTTTGAAGTTCCTGCAGTTTTCACTGTAAAACCGAGTTGGAGCTAGTACCTCCCCATATATATGTATAGAGTGGAGTTTGCAACTGAAAAGAAACTTTGTGTTCCCAACAAGCTAGGTGAAGGACGGCTTTCACACTCACTTATCTCTCAGAACTGAGCATGTGGAGAGACGTTCGTTCATCTAGCACAAAGTGAACGGGTTGCAGGAGAAACATTTACTCTGGTTTCTCATTCTGTTTCCTAGTGCCGGTTTGAAGTTCCTGCAGTTTTCACTGTAAAACCGAGTTGGAGCTAGTACCTCCCCATATATATGTATGGAGTGGAGTTTGCAACTGAAAAGAAACTTTGTGTTCCCAACAAGCTAGGTGAAGGAAGGCTTTCACACACACTTATCTCTCAGAACTGAGCATGTGGAGAGACGTTCGTTCATCTAGCACAAGGGAACGGGTTGCAGGGGAAACATTTACTCTGGTTTCTCAGTCTGTTTCCTAGTGCCGGTTTGAAGTTCCTGCAGTTTTCACTGTAAATCCGAGTTGGAGCTAGTCCCTACCCATATATATATATGGTGTGGAATTAGCAACTGAAAAGAAACTTTGTGTTCCCAAAAAGCTAGGTGAAGGACGGGTTTCACACACACTTATCTCTCAGAACTGAGCATGTGGAGAGACGTTCGTTCATCTAGCACAAAGGGAATGGGTTGCAGGGGAAACTTTTACTCTGGTTTCTCAGTCTGTTTCCTAGTGCCGTTTTGAAGTTCCTGCAGTTTTCACTGTAAAACCGAGTTGGAGCTAGTACCTCCCCATATATATGTATGGATTGGAGTTTGCAACTGAAAAGAAACTTTGTGTTCCCAACAAGCTAGGTGAAGGACGGCTTTCACACACACTTATCTCTCAGAACTGAGCATGTGGAGAGACGTTCGTTCATCTAGCACAAAGGGAACGGGTTGAATGAGAAACTTTTACTCTGGTTTCTCAGTCTGTTTCCTAGTGCCGGTTTGAAGTTCCTGCAGTTTTCACTGTAAAACCGAGTTGGAGCTAGTACCTCCCCATATATATGTATGGAGTGGAGTTTGCAACTGAAAAGACACTTTGTGTTCCCAACAAGCTAGGTGAAGGACGGCATTCACACACACTTATCTCTCAGAACTGAGCATGTGGAGAGACGTTCGTTCATCTAGCACAAAGGGAACGGATTGCAGGAGAAACTTTTACTCTGGTTTCTCAGTCTGTTTCCTAGTGCCGGTTTGAAGTTCCTGCAGTTTTCACTGTAAAACCGAGTTGGAGCTAGTCCCTACCCATATATATATATGGTGTGGAATTTGCAACTGAAAAGAAACTTTGTGTTCCCAAAAAGCTAGGTGAAGGACGGGTTTCACACACAATTATCTCTCAGAACTGAGCATGTGGAGAGACGTTCGTTCATCTAGCACAAAGGGAACGGGTTGCAGGAGAAACTTTTACTCTGGTTTCTAAGTCTGTTTCCTAGTGCCGTTTTGAAGTTCCTGCAGTTTTCACTGTAAAACCGAGTTGGAGCTAGTACCTCCCCATATATATGTATGGAGTGGAGTTTGCAACTGAAAAGAAACTTTGTGTTCCCAACAAGCTAGGTGAAGGACGGCTTTCACACACACTTATCTCTCAGAACTGAGCATGTGGAGAGACGTTCGTTCATCTAGCACAAAGGGAACGGTTTGAATGAGAAACTTTTACTCTGGTTTCTCAGTCTGTTTCCTAGTGCCGGTTTGAAGTTCCTGCAGTTTACACTGTAAAACCGAGTTGGAGCTAGTACCTCCCCATATATATATATGGAGTGGAGTTTGCAACTGAAAAGAAACTTTGTGTTCCCAACAAGCTAGGTGAAGGACGGCTTTCACACTCACTTATCTCTCAGAACTGAGCATTTGGAGAGACGTTCGTTCATCTAGCACAAAGGGAACGGGTTGCAGGAGAAACTTTTACTCTGGTTTCTCAGTCTGTTTCCTAGTGCCGGTATGAAGTTCCTGCAGTTTTCACTGTAAAACCGAGTTGGAGCTAGTACCTCCCCATATATATGTATGGAGTGGAGTTTGCAACTGAAAAGAAACTTTGTGTTCCCAACAAGCTAGGTGAAGGACGGCATTTACACACACTTATCTCTCAGAACTGAGCATGAGGAGAGACGTTCGTTCATCTAGCACAAAGGGAACGGATTGCAGGAGGAACTTTTACTCTGGTTTCTCAGTCTGTTTCCTAGTGCCGGTTTGAAGTTCCTGCAGTTTTCACTGTAAAACCGAGTTGGAGCTAGTCCCTACCCATATATATATAAGGAGTGGAGTTTGCAACTGAAAAGAAACTTAGTGTTCCCAACAAGCTAGGTGAAGGACGGCTTTCACACACACTTATCTCTCATAACTGAGCATGTGGAGAGACGTTCGTTCATCTAGCACAAAGGGAACGGGTTGCAGAGAAGCTTTTACTCTGGTTTATCAGTCTGTTTCCTAGTGCCGGTTTGAATTTCCTGCAGTTTTCACTGTAAAACCGAGTTGGAACTAGTCCCTACCCATATATATATATGGAGTGGAGTTTGCAACTGAAAAGAAACTTTGTGTTCCCAACAAGCTAGGTGAAGGATGGGTTTCACACACACTTATCTCTCAGAACTGAGCATGTGGAGAGACGTTCGTTCATCTAGCACAAAGGTAACGGGTTGCAGGGGAAACGTTTACTCTGGTTTCTCAGTCTGTTTCCTAGTGCCGTTTTGAAGTTCCTGCAGTTTTCACTGTAAAACCGTGTTGGAGCTAGTACCTCCCCTTATATATGTATGGAGTGGAGTTTGCAACTGAAAAGAAACTTTGTGTTCCCAACAAGCTAGGTGAAGGACGGCTTTCACACTCACTTATCTCTCAGAACTGAGCATGTGGAGAGACGTTCGTTCATCTAGCACAAAGGGAACGGGTTGCAGGAGAAACTTTTACTCTGGTTTCTCAGTTTGTTTCCTAGTGCCGGTTTGAAGTTCCTGCAGTTTTCACTGTAAAACCGAGTTGGAGCTAGTCCCTACCCATATATATATAAGGAGTGGAGTTTGCAACTGAAAAGAAACTTTGTGTTCCCAACAAGCTAGGTGAAGGATGGGTTTCACACACACATATCTCTCAGAACTGAGCATGTGGAGAGACGTTCGTTCATCTAGTACAAAGGGAACGGGTGGCAGGGGAAACATTTACTCTGGTTTCTCAGTGTGTTTCCTAGTGCCGGTTTGAAGTTCCTGCAGTTTTCACTGTAAAACCGAGTTGGAGCTAGTACCTCCCCATATATATGTATGGAGTGGAATTTGCAACTGAAAAGAAACTTTGTGTTCCCAACAAGCTAGGTGAAGGAAGGCTTTCACACACACTTATCTCTCAGAACTGAGCATGTGGAGAGACGTTCGTTCATCTAGCACAAAGGGAACGGGTTGCAGGAGAAACTTTTACTCTGGTTTCTCAGTCTGTTTCCTAGTGCCGGTTTGAAGTTCCTGCAGTTCTCACTGTAAAACCGGGTTGGAGCTAGTACCTCCCCATATATATGTATGGAGTGGAGTTTGCAACTGAAAAGAAACTTTGTGTTCCCAACAAGCTAGGTGAAGGATGGGTTTCACACACACTTATCTCTCAGAACTGAGCATGTGGAGAGACGTTCGTTCATCTAGCACAAAGGTAACGGGTTGCAGGGGAAACATTTACTCTGGTTTCTCAGTCTGTTTCCTAGTGCCGTTTTGAAGTTCCTGCAGTTTTCACTGTAAAACCGTGTTGGAGCTAGTACCTCCCCATATATATGTATGGAGTGGAGTTTGCAACTGAAAAGAAACTTTGTGTTCCCAACAAGCTAGGTGAAGGACGGCTTTCACACTCACTTATCTCTCAGAACTGAGCATGTGGAGAGACGTTCGTTCATCTAGCACAAAGGGAACGGGTTGCAGGAGAAACATTTACTCTGGTTTCTCAGTCTGTTTCCTAGTGCCGGTTTGAAGTTCCTGCAGTTTTCACTGTAAAACCGAGTTGGAGCTAGTCCCTACCCATATATAAATATAGTGTGGTGTTTGCAACTGAAAAGAAACTTTGTGTTCCCAAAAAGCTAGGTGAAGGTCGGGTTTCACACACACTTATCTCTCAGAACTGAGCATGTGGAGAGACGTTCGTTCATCTAGCACAAAGGGAACGGGTTGCAGTAGAAACTTTTACTCTGGTTTCTCAGTCTGTTTCCTCGTGCCGGTTTGAAGTTCCTGCAGTTTTCACTGTAAAACCGAGTTGGAGCTAGTACCTCCCCATATATATGTATGGAGTGGAGTTTGCAACTGAAAAGAAACTTTGTGTTCCCAACAAGCTAGGTGAAGGAAGGCTTTCACACACACTTATCTCTCAGAACTGAGCATGTGGAGAGACGTTCGTTCATCTAGCACAAAGGGAATGGGTTGCAGGAGAAACTTTTACTCTGGTTTCTCAGTCTGTTTCCTAGTGCCGGTTTGAAGTTCCTGCAGTTTTCACTGTAAAACCGAGTTGGAGCTAGTACCTCCCCATATATATGTATGGAGTGGAGTTTGCAACTGAAAAGAAACTTTGTGTTCCCAACAAGCTAGGTGAAGGACGGCTTTCACACACACTTATCTCTCAGAACTGAGCATGTGGAGAGACGTTCGTTCATCTAGCACAAAGGGAACGGGTTGCAGGAGAAACTTTTACTCTGGTTTCTCAGTCTGTTTCCTAGTGCCGGTTTGAAGTTCCTGCAGTTTTCACTGTAAAACCAGGTTGGAGCTAGTACCTCCCCATATATATGTATGGAGTGGAGTTTGCAACTGAAAAGAAACTTTGTGTTCCCAACAAGCTAGGTGAAGGACGGGTTTCACACACACTTATCTCTCAGAACTGAGCATGTGGAGAGACGTTCGTTCATCTAGCACAAAGGGAACGGGTTGCAGGAGAAACTTTTACTCTGGTTTCTCAGTCTGTTTCCTAGTGCCGGTTTGAAGTTCCTGCAGTTTTCACTGTAAAACCGAGTTGGAGCTAGTACCTCCCCATATATATGTATGGAATGGAGTTTGCAACTGAAAAGAAACTTAGTGTTCCCAAAAAGCTAGGTGAAGGACGGCTTTCACACACACTTATCTCTCAGAACTGAGCATGTGGAGAGACGTTCGTTCATCTAGCACACAGGGAACGGGTTGCAGGAGAAACTTTTACTCTGGTTTCTCAGTCTGTTTCCTAGTGCCGGTTTGAAGTTCCTGCAGTTTTCACTGTAAAACCGAGTTTGAGCTTGTCCCTTCCCATATATATGTATGGAGTGGAGTATGCAACTGAAAAGAAACTTTGTGTTCCCAACAAGCTAGGTGAAGGACGGCTTTCACACACACTTATCACTCAGAACTGAGCATGTGGAGAGACGTTCGTTCATCTAGCACAAAGGGAACGGGTTGCAGGAAAAACTTTTACTCTGGTTTCTCAGTCTCTTTCCTAGTGCCGGCTTGAAGTTCCTGCAGTTTTCACTGTAAAACCGAGTTGGAGCTAGTACCTCCCCATATATATGTATGGAGTGGAGTTTGCAACTGAAAAGAAACTTAGTGTTCCCAACAAGCTAGGTGAAGGACGGCATTCACACACACTTATCTCTCAGAACTGAGCATGTGGAGAGACGTTCATTCATCTAGCACAAAGGGAACGGATTGCAGGAGAAACTTTTACTCTGGTTTCTCAGTCTGTTTCCTAGTGCCGGATTGAAGATCCTGCAGTTTTCACTGTAAAACCGAGTTGGAGCTAGTCCCTACCCATATATATATACGGAGTGGAGTTTGCAACTGAAAAGAAACTTTGTGTTCCCAACAAGCTAGTTGAAGGATGGGTTTCACACACACTTATCTCTCAGAACTGAGCATGTGGAGAGACGTTCGTTCATCTAGCACAAAGGTAACGGGTTGCAGGGGAAACATATACTCTGGTTTCTCAGTCTGTTTCCTAGTGCCGTTTTGAAGTTCCTGCAGTTTTCACTGTAAAACCGTGTTGGAGCTAGTACCTCCCCATATATATGTATGGAGTGGAGTTAGCAACTGAAAAGAAACTTTGTGTTCCCAACAAGCTAGGTGAAGGACGGCTTTCACACTCACTTATCTCTCAGAACTGAGCATGTGGAGAGACGTTCGTTCATCTAGCACAAAGGGAACGGGTTGCAGGAGAAACTTTTACTCTGGTTTCTCAGTCTGTTTCCTAGTGCCGTTTTGAAGTTCCTGCAGTTTTCACTGTAAAACCGAGTTGGAGCTAGTACCTCCCCATATATATGTATGGAGTGGAGTTTGCAACTGAAAAGAAACTTTGTGTTCCCAACAAGCTAGGTGAAGGACGGCTTTCACACACACTTATCACTCAGAACTGAGCATGTGGAGAGACGTTCGTTCATCTAGAACAAAGGAAACGGGTTGCAGGAGAAACTTTTACTCTGGTTTCTCAGTCTGTTTCCTAGTGCCGGTTTGAAGTTCCTGCAGTTTTCACTGTAAAACCGGGTTGGAGCTAGTACCTCCCCATATATATGTATGGAGTGGAGTTTGCAACTGAAAAGAAACTTTGTGTTCCCAACAAGCTAGGTGAAGGACGGCTTTCACACACACTTATCTCTCAGAACTGAGCATGTGGAGAGACGTTCGTTCATCTAGCACAAAGGGAACGGGTTGCAGGAGAAACTTTTACTCTGGTTTCTCAGTCTGTTTCCTAGTGCCAGTTTGAAGTTCCTGCAGTTTTCACTGTAAAACCGAGTTGGAGCTAGTACCTCCCCATATATATGTATGGAGTGGAGTTTGCAACTGAAAAGAAACTTAGTGTTCCCAACAAGCTAGGTGAAGGACGGCATTCACACACACTTATCTCTCAGAACTGAGCATGTGGAGAGACGTTCATTCATCTAGCACAAAGGGAACGGATTGCAGGAGAAACTTTTACTCTGGTTTCTCAGTCTGTTTCCTACTGCCGGTTTGAAGATCCTGCAGTTTTCACTGTAAAACCGAGTTGGAGCTAGTCCCTACCCATATATATATAAGGAGTGGAGTTTGCAACTGAAAAGAAACTTTGTGTTCCCAACAAGCTAGGTGAAGGATGGGTTTCACACACACATATCTCTCAGAACTGAGCATGTGGAGAGACGTTCGTTCATCTAGTACAAAGGGAACGGGTTGCAGGGGAAACATTTACTGTGGTTTCTCAGTCTGTTTCCTAGTGCCGGTTTGAAGTTCCTGCAGTTTTCACTGTAAAACCGAGTTGGAGCTAGTACCTCCCCATATATATGTATGGAGTGGAATTTGCAACTGAAAAGAAACTTTGTGTTCCCAACAAGCTAGGTGAAGGAAGGCTTTCACACACAATTATCCCTCAGAAATGAGCATGTGGAGAGACGTTCGTTCATCTAGCACAAAGGGAACGGGTTGCAGGAGAAACATTTACTCTGGTTTCTCAGTCTGTTTCCTAGTGCCGGTTTGAAGTTCCTGCAGTTTTCACTGTAAAACCGAGTTGGAGCTAGTACCTCCCCATATATATGTATGGAGTGGAGTTTGCAACTGAAAAGAAACTTAGTGTTCCCAACAAGCTAGGTGAAGGACGGCTTTCACACACACTTATCTCTCATAACTGAGCATGTGGAGAGACGTTCGTTCATCTAGCACAAAGGGAACGGGTTGCAGAGAAGCTTTTACTCTGGTTTATCAGTCTGTTTCCTAGTGCCGGTTTGAAGTTCCTGCAGTTTTCACTGTAAAACCGAGTTGGAACTAGTCCCTACCCATATATATATATGGAGTGGAGTTTGCAACTGAAAAGAAACTTTGTTTTCCCAACAAGCTAGGTGAAGGACGGCTTTCACACTCACTTATCTCTCAGAACTGAGCATGTGGAGAGACGTTCGTTCATCTAGCACAAAGGTAACGGGTTGCAGGGGAAACTTTTACTCTGGTTTCTCAGTCTGTTTCCTAGTGCCGGTATGAAGTTCCTGCAGTTTTCACTGTAAAACCGAGTTGGAGCTAGTACCTCCCCATATATATGTATGGAGTGGAGTTTGCAACTGAAAAGAAACTTTGTGTTCCCAACAAGCTAGGTGAAGGACGGCATTTACACACACTTATCTCTCAGAACTGAGCATGAGGAGAGACGTTCGTTCATCTAGCACAAAGGGAACGGATTGCAGGAGGAACTTTTACTCTGGTTTCTCAGTCTGTTTCCTAGTGCCGGTTTGAAGTTCCTGCAGTTTTCACTGTAAAACCGAGTTGGAGCTAGTCCCTACCCATATATATATAAGGAGTGGAGTTTGCAACTGAAAAGAAACTTAGTGTTCCCAACAAGCTAGGTGAAGGACGGCTTTCACACACACTTATCTCTCATAACTGAGCATGTGGAGAGACGTTCGTTCATCTAGCACAAAGGGAACGGGTTGCAGAGAAGCTTTTACTCTGGTTTATCAGTCTGTTTCCTAGTGCCGGTTTGAAGTTCCTGCAGTTTTCACTGTAAAACCGAGTTGGAACTAGTCCCTACCCATATATATATATGGAGTGGAGTTTGCAACTGAAAAGAAACTTTGTGTTCCCAACAAGCTAGGTGAAGGATGGGTTTCACACACACTTATCTCTCAGAACTGAGCATGTGGAGAGACGTTCGTTCATCTAGCACAAAGGTAACGGGTTGCAGGGGAAACGTTTACTCTGGTTTCTCAGTCTGTTTCCTAGTGCCGTTTTGAAGTTCCTGCAGTTTTCACTGTAAAACCGTGTTGGAGCTAGTACCTCCCCATATATATGTATGGAGTGGAGTTTGCAACTGAAAAGAAACTTTGTGTTCCCAACAAGCTAGGTGAAGGACGGCTTTCACACTCACTTATCTCTCAGAACTGAGCATGTGGAGAGACGTTCGTTCATCTAGCACAAAGGGAACGGGTTGCAGGAGAAACTTTTACTCTGGTTTCTCAGTTTGTTTCCTAGTGCCGGTTTGAAGTTCCTGCAGTTTTCACTGTAAAACCGAGTTGGAGCTAGTCCCTACCCATATATATATAAGGAGTGGAGTTTGCAACTGAAAAGAAACTTTGTGTTCCCAACAAGCTAGGTGAAGGATGGGTTTCACACACACATATCTCTCAGAACTGAGCATGTGGAGAGACGTTCGTTCATCTAGTACAAAGGGAACGGGTGGCAGGGGAAACATTTACTCTGGTTTCTCAGTGTGTTTCCTAGTGCCGGTTTGAAGTTCCTGCAGTTTTCACTGTAAAACCGAGTTGGAGCTAGTACCTCCCCATATATATGTATGGAGTGGAATTTGCAACTGAAAAGAAACTTTGTGTTCCCAACAAGCTAGGTGAAGGAAGGCTTTCACACACATTTATCTCTCAGAACTGAGCATGTGGAGAGACGTTCGTTCATCTAGCACAAAGGGAACGGGTTGCAGGAGAAACTTTTACTCTGGTTTCTCAGTCTGTTTCCTAGTGCCGGTTTGAAGTTCCTGCAGTTCTCACTGTAAAACCGGGTTGGAGCTAGTACCTCCCCATATATATGTATGGAGTGGAGTTTGCAACTGAAAAGAAACTTTGTGTTCCCAACAAGCTAGGTGAAGGATGGGTTTCACACACACTTATCTCTCAGAACTGAGCATGTGGAGAGACGTTCGTTCATCTAGCACAAAGGTAACGGGTTGCAGGGGAAACATTTACTCTGGTTTCTCAGTCTGTTTCCTAGTGCCGTTTTGAAGTTCCTGCAGTTTTCACTGTAAAACCGTGTTGGAGCTAGTACCTCCCCATATATATGTATGGAGTGGAGTTTGCAACTGAAAAGAAACTTTGTGTTCCCAACAAGCTAGGTGAAGGACGGCTTTCACACTCACTTATCTCTCAGAACTGAGCATGTGGAGAGACGTTCGTTCATCTAGCACAAAGGGAACGGGTTGCAGGAGAAACATTTACTCTGGTTTCTCAGTCTGTTTCCTAGTGCCGGTTTGAAGTTCCTGCAGTTTTCACTGTAAAACCGAGTTGGAGCTAGTCCCTACCCATATATAAATATAGTGCGGTGTTTGCAACTGAAAAGAAACTTTGTGTTCCCAAAAAGCTAGGTGAAGGTCGGGTTTCACACACACTTATCTCTCAGAAATGAGCATGTGGAGAGACGTTCGTTCATCTAGCACAAAGGGAACGGGTTGCAGTAGAAACTTTTACTCTGGTTTCTCAGTCTGTTTCCTCGTGCCGGTTTGAAGTTCCTGCAGTTTTCACTGTAAAACCGAGTTGGAGCTAGTACCTCCCCATATATATGTATGGAGTGGAGTTTGCAACTGAAAAGAAACTTTGTGTTCCCAACAAGCTAGGTGAAGGAAGGCTTTCACACACACTTATCTCTCAGAACTGAGCATGTGGAGAGACGTTCGTTCATCTAGCACAAAGGGAATGGGTTGCAGGAGAAACTTTTACTCTGGTTTCTCAGTCTGTTTCCTAGTGCCGGTTTGAAGTTCCTGCAGTTTTCACTGTAAAACCGAGTTGGAGCTAGTACCTCCCCATATATATGTATGGAGTGGAGTTTGCAACTGAAAAGAAACTTTGTGTTCCCAACAAACTAGGTGAAGGAAGGCTTTCACACACACTTATCTCTCAGAACTGAGCATGTGGAGAGACGTTCGTTCATCTAGCACAAAGGAAACGGGTTGCAGGGAAACTTTTACTCTGGTTTCTCAGTCTGTTTCCTAGTGCCGGTTTGAAGTTCCTGCAGTTTTCACTGTAAAACCGAGTTGGAGCTAGTACCTCCCCATATATATGTATGGAGTGGAGTTTGCAACTGAAAAGAAACTTTGTGTTCCCAACAAGCTAGGTGAAGGACGGCTTTCACACACACTTATCTCTCAGAACTGAGCATGTGGAGAGACGTTCGTTCATCTAGCACAAAGGGAACGGGTTGCAGGAGAAACTTTTACTCTGGTTTCTCAGTCTGTTTCCTAGTGCCGGTTTGAAGTTCCTGCAGTTTTCACTGTAAAACCGGGTTGGAGCTAGTACCTCCCCATATATATGTATGGAGTGGAGTTTGCAACTGAAAAGAAACTTTGTGTTCCCAACAAGCTAGGTGAAGGACGGGTTTCACACACACTTATCTCTCAGAACTGAGCATGTGGAGAGACGTTCGTTCATCTAGCACAAAGGGAACGGGTTGCAGGAGAAACTTTTACTCTGGTTTCTCAGTCTGTTTCCTAGTGCCGGTTTGAAGTTCCTGCAGTTTTCACTGTAAAACCGAGTTGGAGCTAGTACCTCCCCATATATATGTATGGAATGGAGTTTGCAACTGAAAAGAAACTTAGTGTTCCCAAAAAGCTAGGTGAAGGACGGCTTTCACACACACTTATCTCTCAGAACTGAGCATGTGGAGAGACGTTCGTTCATCTAGCACAAAGGGAACGGGTTGCAGAGAAGCTTTTACTCTGGTTTATCAGTCTGTTTCCTAGTGCCGGTTTGAAGTTCCTGCAGTTTTCACTGTAAAACCGAGTTGGAACTAGTCCCTACCCATATATATATATGGAGTGGAGTTTGCAACTGAAAAGAAACTTTGTGTTCCCAACAAGCTAGGTGAAGGATGGGTTTCACACACACTTATCTCTCAGAACTGAGCATGTGGAGAGACGTTCGTTCATCTAGCACAAAGGTAACGGGTTGCAGGGGAAACGTTTACTCTGGTTTCTCAGTCTGTTTCCTAGTGCCGTTTTGAAGTTCCTGCAGTTTTCACTGTAAAACCGTGTTGGAGCTAGTACCTCCCCATATATATGTATGGAGTGGAGTTTGCAACTGAAAAGAAACTTTGTGTTCCCAACAAGCTAGGTGAAGGACGGCTTTCACACTCACTTATCTCTCAGAACTGAGCATGTGGAGAGACGTTCGTTCATCTAGCACAAAGGGAACGGGTTGCAGGAGAAACTTTTACTCTGGTTTCTCAGTTTGTTTCCTAGTGCCGGTTTGAAGTTCCTGCAGTTTTCACTGTAAAACCGAGTTGGAGCTAGTCCCTACCCATATATATATAAGGAGTGGAGTTTGCAACTGAAAAGAAACTTTGTGTTCCCAACAAGCTAGGTGAAGGATGGGTTTCACACACACATATCTCTCAGAACTGAGCATGTGGAGAGACGTTCGTTCATCTAGTACAAAGGGAACGGGTGGCAGGGGAAACATTTACTCTGGTTTCTCAGTGTGTTTCCTAGTGCCGGTTTGAAGTTCCTGCAGTTTTCACTGTAAAACCGAGTTGGAGCTAGTACCTCCCCATATATATGTATGGAGTGGAATTTGCAACTGAAAAGAAACTTTGTGTTCCCAACAAGCTAGGTGAAGGAAGGCTTTCACACACATTTATCTCTCAGAACTGAGCATGTGGAGAGACGTTCGTTCATCTAGCACAAAGGGAACGGGTTGCAGGAGAAACTTTTACTCTGGTTTCTCAGTCTGTTTCCTAGTGCCGGTTTGAAGTTCCTGCAGTTCTCACTGTAAAACCGGGTTGGAGCTAGTACCTCCCCATATATATGTATGGAGTGGAGTTTGCAACTGAAAAGAAACTTTGTGTTCCCAACAAGCTAGGTGAAGGATGGGTTTCACACACACTTATCTCTCAGAACTGAGCATGTGGAGAGACGTTCGTTCATCTAGCACAAAGGTAACGGGTTGCAGGGGAAACATTTACTCTGGTTTCTCAGTCTGTTTCCTAGTGCCGTTTTGAAGTTCCTGCAGTTTTCACTGTAAAACCGTGTTGGAGCTAGTACCTCCCCATATATATGTATGGAGTGGAGTTTGCAACTGAAAAGAAACTTTGTGTTCCCAACAAGCTAGGTGAAGGACGGCTTTCACACTCACTTATCTCTCAGAACTGAGCATGTGGAGAGACGTTCGTTCATCTAGCACAAAGGGAACGGGTTGCAGGAGAAACATTTACTCTGGTTTCTCAGTCTGTTTCCTAGTGCCGGTTTGAAGTTCCTGCAGTTTTCACTGTAAAACCGAGTTGGAGCTAGTCCCTACCCATATATAAATATAGTGTGGTGTTTGCAACTGAAAAGAAACTTTGTGTTCCCAAAAAGCTAGGTGAAGGTCGGGTTTCACACACACTTATCTCTCAGAACTGAGCATGTGGAGAGACGTTCGTTCATCTAGCACAAAGGGAACGGGTTGCAGTAGAAACTTTTACTCTGGTTTCTCAGTCTGTTTCCTCGTGCCGGTTTGAAGTTCCTGCAGTTTTCACTGTAAAACCGAGTTGGAGCTAGTACCTCCCCATATATATGTATGGAGTGGAGTTTGCAACTGAAAAGAAACTTTGTGTTCCCAACAAGCTAGGTGAAGGAAGGCTTTCACACACACTTATCTCTCAGAACTGAGCATGTGGAGAGACGTTCGTTCATCTAGCACAAAGGGAATGGGTTGCAGGAGAAACTTTTACTCTGGTTTCTCAGTCTGTTTCCTAGTGCCGGTTTGAAGTTCCTGCAGTTTTCACTGTAAAACCGAGTTGGAGCTAGTACCTCCCCATATATATGTATGGAGTGGAGTTTGCAACTGAAAAGAAACTTTGTGTTCCCAACAAACTAGGTGAAGGAAGGCTTTCACACACACTTATCTCTCAGAACTGAGCATGTGGAGAGACGTTCGTTCATCTAGCACAAAGGAAACGGGTTGCAGGGAAACTTTTACTCTGGTTTCTCAGTCTGTTTCCTAGTGCCGGTTTGAAGTTCCTGCAGTTTTCACTGTAAAACCGAGTTGGAGCTAGTACCTCCCCATATATATGTATGGAGTGGAGTTTGCAACTGAAAAGAAACTTTGTGTTCCCAACAAGCTAGGTGAAGGACGGCTTTCACACACACTTATCTCTCAGAACTGAGCATGTGGAGAGACGTTCGTTCATCTAGCACAAAGGGAACGGGTTGCAGGAGAAACTTTTACTCTGGTTTCTCAGTCTGTTTCCTAGTGCCGGTTTGAAGTTCCTGCAGTTTTCACTGTAAAACCGGGTTGGAGCTAGTACCTCCCCATATATATGTATGGAGTGGAGTTTGCAACTGAAAAGAAACTTTGTGTTCCCAACAAGCTAGGTGAAGGACGGGTTTCACACACACTTATCTCTCAGAACTGAGCATGTGGAGAGACGTTCGTTCATCTAGCACAAAGGGAACGGGTTGCAGGAGAAACTTTTACTCTGGTTTCTCAGTCTGTTTCCTAGTGCCGGTTTGAAGCTCCTGCAGTTTTCACTGTAAAACCGAGTTGGAGCTAGTACCTCCCCATATATATGTATGGAATGGAGTTTGCAACTGAAAAGAAACTTAGTGTTCCCAAAAAGCTAGGTGAAGGACGGCTTTCACACACACTTATCTCTCAGAACTGAGCATGTGGAGAGACGTTCGTTCATCTAGCACACAGGGAACGGGTTGCAGGAGAAACTTTTACTCTGGTTTCTCAGTCTGTTTCCTAGTGCCGGTTTGAAGTTCCTGCAGTTTTCACTGTAAAACCGAGTTTGAGCTTGTCCCTTCCCATATATATGTATGGAGTGGAGTATGCAACTGAAAAGAAACTTTGTGTTCCCAACAAGCTAGGTGAAGGACGGCTTTCACACACACTTATCACTCAGAACTGAGCATGTGGAGAGACGTTCGTTCATCTAGCACAAAGGGAACGGGCTGCAGGAAAAACTTTTACTCTGGTTTCTCAGTCTCTTTCCTAGTGCCGGCTTGAAGTTCCTGCAGTTTTCACTGTAAAACCGAGTTGGAGCTAGTACCTCCCCATATATATGTATGGAGTGGAGTTTGCAACTGAAAAGAAACTTAGTGTTCCCAACAAGCTAGGTGAAGGACGGCATTCACACACACTTATCTCTCAGAACTGAGCATGTGGAGAGACGTTCATTCATCTAGCACAAAGGGAACGGATTGCAGGAGAAACTTTTACTCTGGTTTCTCAGTCTGTTTCCTAGTGCCGGATTGAAGATCCTGCAGTTTTCACTGTAAAACCGAGTTGGAGCTAGTCCCTACCCATATATATATACGGAGTGGAGTTTGCAACTGAAAAGAAACTTTGTGTTCCCAACAAGCTAGGTGAAGGATGGGTTTCACACACACTTATCTCTCAGAACTGAGCATGTGGAGAGACGTTCGTTCATCTAGCACAAAGGTAACGGGTTGCAGGGGAAACATATACTCTGGTTTCTCAGTCTGTTTCCTAGTGCCGTTTTGAAGTTCCTGCAGTTTTCACTGTAAAACCGTGTTGGAGCTAGTACCTCCCCATATATATGTATGGAGTGGAGTTTGCAACTGAAAAGAAACTTTGTGTTCCCAACAAGCTAGTTGAAGGACGGCTTTCACACTCACTTATCTCTCAGAACTGAGCATGTGGAGAGACGTTCGTTCATCTAGCACAAAGGGAACGGGTTGCAGGAGAAACTTTTACTCTGGTTTCTCAGTCTGTTTCCTAGTGCCGGTTTGAAGTTCCTGCAGTTTTCACTGTAAAACCGAGTTGGAGCTAGTACCTCCCCATATATATGTATGGAGTGGAGTTTGCAAATGAAAAGAAACTTTGTGTTCCCAACAAGCTAGGTGAAGGAAGGCTTTCACACACACTTATCTCTCAGAACTGAGCATGTGGAGAGACGTTCGTTCATCTAGCACAAAGGGAATGGGTTGCAGGAGAAACTTTTACTCTGGTTTCTCAGTCTGTTTCCTAGTGCCGTTTTGAAGTTCCTGCAGTTTTCACTGTAAAACCGAGTTGGAGCTAGTACCTCCCCATATATATGTATGGAGTGGAGTTTGCAACTGAAAAGAAACTTTGTGTTCCCAACAAGCTAGGTGAAGGACGGCTTTCACACACACTTATCACTCAGAACTGAGCATGTGGAGAGACGTTCGTTCATCTAGCACAAAGGAAACGGGTTGCAGGAGAAACTTTTACTCTGGTTTCTCAGTCTGTTTCCTAGTGCCGGTTTGAAGTTCCTGCAGTTTTCACTGTAAAACCGGGTTGGAGCTAGTACCTCCCCATATATATGTATGGAGTGGAGTTTGCAACTGAAAAGAAACTTTGTGTTCCCAACAAGCTAGGTGAAGGACGGCTTTCACACACACTTATCTCTCAGAACTGAGCATGTGGAGAGACGTTCGTTCATCTAGCACAAAGGGAACGGGTTGCAGGAGAAACTTTTACTCTGGTTTCTCAGTCTGTTTCCTAGTGCCGGTTTGAAGTTCCTGCAGTTTTCACTGTAAAACCGGGTTGGAGCTAGTACCTCCCCATATATATGTATGGAGTGGAGTTTGCAACTGAAAAGAAACTTTGTGTTCCCAACAAGCTAGGTGAAGGACGGGTTTCACACACACTTATCTCTCAGAACTGAGCATGTGGAGAGACGTTCGTTCATCTAGCACAAAGGGAACGGGTTGCAGGAGAAACTTTTACTCTGGTTTCTCAGTCTGTTTCCTAGTGCCGGTTTGAAGTTCCTGCAGTTTTCACTGTAAAACCGAGTTGGAGCTAGTACCTCCCCATATATATGTATGGAATGGAGTTTGCAACTGAAAAGAAACTTAGTGTTCCCAAAAAGCTAGGTGAAGGACGGCTTTCACACACACTTATCTCTCAGAACTGAGCATGTGGAGAGACGTTCGTTCATCTAGCACACAGGGAACGGGTTGCAGGAGAAACTTTTACTCTGGTTTCTCAGTCTGTTTCCTAGTGCCGGTTTGAAGTTCCTGCAGTTTTCACTGTAAAACCGAGTTTGAGCTTGTCCCTTCCCATATATATGTATGGAGTGGAGTATGCAACTGAAAAGAAACTTTGTGTTCCCAACAAGCTAGGTGAAGGACGGCTTTCACACACACTTATCACTCAGAACTGAGCATGTGGAGAGACGTTCGTTCATCTAGCACAAAGGGAACGGGTTGCAGGAAAAACTTTTACTCTGGTTTCTCAGTCTCTTTCCTAGTGCCGGCTTGAAGTTCCTGCAGTTTTCACTGTAAAACCGAGTTGGAGCTAGTACCTCCCCATATATATGTATGGAGTGGAGTTTGCAACTGAAAAGAAACTTAGTGTTCCCAACAAGCTAGGTGAAGGACGGCATTCACACACACTTATCTCTCAGAACTGAGCATGTGGAGAGACGTTCATTCATCTAGCACAAAGGGAACGGATTGCAGGAGAAACTTTTTCTCTGGTTTCTCAGTCTGTTTCCTAGTGCCGGATTGAAGATCCTGCAGTTTTCACTGTAAAACCGAGTTGGAGCTAGTCCCTACCCATATATATATACGGAGTGGAGTTTGCAACTGAAAAGAAACTTTGTGTTCCCAACAAGCTAGGTGAAGGATGGGTTTCACACACACTTATCTCTCAGAACTGAGCATGTGGAGAGACGTTCGTTCATCTAGCACAAAGGTAACGGGTTGCAGGGGAAACATATACTCTGGTTTCTCAGTCTGTTTCCTAGTGCCGTTTTGAAGTTCCTGCAGTTTTCACTGTAAAACCGTGTTGGAGCTAGTACCTCCCCATATATATGTATGGAGTGGAGTTTGCAACTGAAAAGAAACTTTGTGTTCCCAACAAGCTAGGTGAAGGACGGCTTTCACACTCACTTATCTCTCAGAACTGAGCATGTGGAGAGACGTTCGTTCATCTAGCACAAAGGGAACGGGTTGCAGGAGAAACTTTTACTCTGGTTTCTCAGTCTGTTTCCTAGTGCCGTTTTGAAGTTCCTGCAGTTTTCACTGTAAAACCGAGTTGGAGCTAGTACCTCCCCATATATATGTATGGAGTGGAGTTTGCAACTGAAAAGAAACTTTGTGTTCCCAACAAGCTAGGTGAAGGACGGCTTTCACACACACTTATCACTCAGAACTGAGCATGTGGAGAGACGTTCGTTCATCTAGCACAAAGGAAACGGGTTGCAGGAGAAACTTTTACTCTGGTTTCTCAGTCTGTTTCCTAGTGCCGGTTTGAAGTTCCTGCAGTTTTCACTGTAAAACCGGGTTGGAGCTAGTACCTCCCCATATATATGTATGGAGTGGAGTTTGCAACTGAAAAGAAACTTTGTGTTCCCAACAAGCTAGGTGAAGGACGGCTTTCACACACACTTATCTCTCAGAACTGAGCATGTGGAGAGACGTTCGTTCATCTAGCACAAAGGGAACGGGTTGCAGGAGAAACTTTTACTCTGGTTTCTCAGTCTGTTTCCTAGTGCCAGTTTGAAGTTCCTGCAGTTTTCACTGTAAAACCGAGTTGGAGCTAGTACCTCCCCATATATATGTATGGAGTGGAGTTTGCAACTGAAAAGAAACTTAGTGTTCCCAACAAGCTAGGTGAAGGACGGCATTCACACACACTTATCTCTCAGAACTGAGCATGTGGAGAGACGTTCATTCATCTAGCACAAAGGGAACGGATTGCAGGAGAAACTTTTACTCTGGTTTCTCAGTCTGTTTCCTACTGCCGGTTTGAAGATCCTGCAGTTTTCACTGTAAAACCGAGTTGGAGCTAGTCCCTACCCATATATATATAAGGAGTGGAGTTTGCAACTGAAAAGAAACTTTGTGTTCCCAACAAGCTAGGTGAAGGATGGGTTTCACACACACATATCTCTCAGAACTGAGCATGTGGAGAGACGTTCGTTCATCTAGTACAAAGGGAACGGGTTGCAGGGGAAACATTTACTGTGGTTTCTCAGTCTGTTTCCTAGTGCCGGTTTGAAGTTCCTGCAGTTTTCACTGTAAAACCGAGTTGGAGCTAGTACCTCCCCATATATATGTATGGAGTGGAATTTGCAACTGAAAAGAAACTTTGTGTTCCCAACAAGCTAGGTGAAGGAAGGCTTTCACACACAATTATCCCTCAGAAATGAGCATGTGGAGAGACGTTCGTTCATCTAGCACAAAGGGAACGGGTTGCAGGAGAAACATTTACTCTGGTTTCTCAGTCTGTTTCCTAGTGCCGGTTTGAAGTTCCTGCAGTTTTCACTGTAAAACCGAGTTGGAGCTAGTACCTCCCCATATATATGTATGGAGTGGAGTTTGCAACTGAAAAGAAACTTAGTGTTCCCAACAAGCTAGGTGAAGGACGGCTTTCACACACACTTATCTCTCATAACTGAGCATGTGGAGAGACGTTCGTTCATCTAGCACAAAGGGAACGGGTTGCAGAGAAGCTTTTACTCTGGTTTATCAGTCTGTTTCCTAGTGCCGGTTTGAAGTTCCTGCAGTTTTCACTGTAAAACCGAGTTGGAACTAGTCCCTACCCATATATATATATGGAGTGGAGTTTGCAACTGAAAAGAAACTTTGTTTTCCCAACAAGCTAGGTGAAGGACGGCTTTCACACTCACTTATCTCTCAGAACTGAGCATGTGGAGAGACGTTCGTTCATCTAGCACAAAGGTAACGGGTTGCAGGGGAAACTTTTACTCTGGTTTCTCAGTCTGTTTCCTAGTGCCGGTATGAAGTTCCTGCAGTTTTCACTGTAAAACCGAGTTGGAGCTAGTACCTCCCCATATATATGTATGGAGTGGAGTTTGCAACTGAAAAGAAACTTTGTGTTCCCAACAAGCTAGGTGAAGGACGGCATTTACACACACTTATCTCTCAGAACTGAGCATGAGGAGAGACGTTCGTTCATCTAGCACAAAGGGAACGGATTGCAGGAGGAACTTTTACTCTGGTTTCTCAGTCTGTTTCCTAGTGCCGGTTTGAAGTTCCTGCAGTTTTCACTGTAAAACCGAGTTGGAGCTAGTCCCTACCCATATATATATAAGGAGTGGAGTTTGCAACTGAAAAGAAACTTAGTGTTCCCAACAAGCTAGTTGAAGGACGGCTTTCACACACACTTATCTCTCATAACTGAGCATGTGGAGAGACGTTCGTTCATCTAGCACAAAGGGAACGGGTTGCAGAGAAGCTTTTACTCTGGTTTATCAGTCTGTTTCCTAGTGCCGGTTTGAAGTTCCTGCAGTTTTCACTGTAAAACCGAGTTGGAACTAGTCCCTACCCATATATATATATGGAGTGGAGTTTGCAACTGAAAAGAAACTTTGTGTTCCCAACAAGCTAGGTGAAGGATGGGTTTCACACACACTTATCTCTCAGAACTGAGCATGTGGAGAGACGTTCGTTCATCTAGCACAAAGGTAACGGGTTGCAGGGGAAACGTTTACTCTGGTTTCTCAGTCTGTTTCCTAGTGCCGTTTTGAAGTTCCTGCAGTTTTCACTGTAAAACCGTGTTGGAGCTAGTACCTCCCCATATATATGTATGGAGTGGAGTTTGCAACTGAAAAGAAACTTTGTGTTCCCAACAAGCTAGGTGAAGGACGGCTTTCACACTCACTTATCTCTCAGAACTGAGCATGTGGAGAGACGTTCGTTCATCTAGCACAAAGGGAACGGGTTGCAGGAGAAACTTTTACTCTGGTTTCTCAGTTTGTTTCCTAGTGCCGGTTTGAAGTTCCTGCAGTTTTCACTGTAAAACCGAGTTGGAGCTAGTCCCTACCCATATATATATAAGGAGTGGAGTTTGCAACTGAAAAGAAACTTTGTGTTCCCAACAAGCTAGGTGAAGGATGGGTTTCACACACACATATCTCTCAGAACTGAGCATGTGGAGAGACGTTCGTTCATCTAGTACAAAGGGAACGGGTGGCAGGGGAAACATTTACTCTGGTTTCTCAGTGTGTTTCCTAGTGCCGGTTTGAAGTTCCTGCAGTTTTCACTGTAAAACCGAGTTGGAGCTAGTACCTCCCCATATATATGTATGGAGTGGAATTTGCAACTGAAAAGAAACTTTGTGTTCCCAACAAGCTAGGTGAAGGAAGGCTTTCACACACACTTATCTCTCAGAACTGAGCATGTGGAGAGACGTTCGTTCATCTAGCACAAAGGGAACGGGTTGCAGGAGAAACTTTTACTCTGGTTTCTCAGTCTGTTTCCTAGTGCCGGTTTGAAGTTCCTGCAGTTCTCACTGTAAAACCGGGTTGGAGCTAGTACCTCCCCATATATATGTATGGAGTGGAGTTTGCAACTGAAAAGAAACTTTGTGTTCCCAACAAGCTAGGTGAAGGATGGGTTTCACACACACTTATCTCTCAGAACTGAGCATGTGGAGAGACGTTCGTTCATCTAGCACAAAGGTAACGGGTTGCAGGGGAAACATTTACTCTGGTTTCTCAGTCTGTTTCCTAGTGCCGTTTTGAAGTTCCTGCAGTTTTCACTGTAAAACCGTGTTGGAGCTAGTACCTCCCCATATATATGTATGGAGTGGAGTTTGCAACTGAAAAGAAACTTTGTGTTCCCAACAAGCTAGGTGAAGGACGGCTTTCACACTCACTTATCTCTCAGAACTGAGCATGTGGAGAGACGTTCGTTCATCTAGCACAAAGGGAACGGGTTGCAGGAGAAACATTTACTCTGGTTTCTCAGTCTGTTTCCTAGTGCCGGTTTGAAGTTCCTGCAGTTTTCACTGTAAAACCGAGTTGGAGCTAGTCCCTACCCATATATAAATATAGTGTGGTGTTTGCAACTGAAAAGAAACTTTGTGTTCCCAAAAAGCTAGGTGAAGGTCGGGTTTCACACACACTTATCTCTCAGAACTGAGCATGTGGAGAGACGTTCGTTCATCTAGCACAAAGGGAACGGGTTGCAGTAGAAACTTTTACTCTGGTTTCTCAGTCTGTTTCCTCGTGCCGGTTTGAAGTTCCTGCAGTTTTCACTGTAAAACCGAGTTGGAGCTAGTACCTCCCCATATATATGTATGGAGTGGAGTTTGCAACTGAAAAGAAACTTTGTGTTCCCAACAAGCTAGGTGAAGGAAGGCTTTCACACACACTTATCTCTCAGAACTGAGCATGTGGAGAGACGTTCGTTCATCTAGCACAAAGGGAATGGGTTGCAGGAGAAACTTTTACTCTGGTTTCTCAGTCTGTTTCCTAGTGCCGGTTTGAAGTTCCTGCAGTTTTCACTGTAAAACCGAGTTGGAGCTAGTACCTCCCCATATATATGTATGGAGTGGAGTTTGCAACTGAAAAGAAACTTTGTGTTCCCAACAAACTAGGTGAAGGAAGGCTTTCACACACACTTATCTCTCAGAACTGAGCATGTGGAGAGACGTTCGTTCATCTAGCACAAAGGAAACGGGTTGCAGGGAAACTTTTACTCTGGTTTCTCAGTCTGTTTCCTAGTGCCGGTTTGAAGTTCCTGCAGTTTTCACTGTAAAACCGAGTTGGAGCTAGTACCTCCCCATATATATGTATGGAGTGGAGTTTGCAACTGAAAAGAAACTTTGTGTTCCCAACAAGCTAGGTGAAGGACGGCTTTCACACACACTTATCTCTCAGAACTGAGCATGTGGAGAGACGTTCGTTCATCTAGCACAAAGGGAACGGGTTGCAGGAGAAACTTTTACTCTGGTTTCTCAGTCTGTTTCCTAGTGCCGGTTTGAAGTTCCTGCAGTTTTCACTGTAAAACCGGGTTGGAGCTAGTACCTCCCCATATATATGTATGGAGTGGAGTTTGCAACTGAAAAGAAACTTTGTGTTCCCAACAAGCTAGGTGAAGGACGGGTTTCACACACACTTATCTCTCAGAACTGAGCATGTGGAGAGACGTTCGTTCATCTAGCACAAAGGGAACGGGTTGCAGGAGAAACTTTTACTCTGGTTTCTCAGTCTGTTTCCTAGTGCCGGTTTGAAGTTCCTGCAGTTTTCACTGTAAAACCGAGTTGGAGCTAGTACCTCCCCATATATATGTATGGAATGGAGTTTGCAACTGAAAAGAAACTTAGTGTTCCCAAAAAGCTAGGTGAAGGACGGCTTTCACACTCACTTATCTCTCAGAACTGAGCATGTGGAGAGACGTTCGTTCATCTAGCACACAGGGAACGGGTTGCAGGAGAAACTTTTACTCTGGTTTCTCAGTCTGTTTCCTAGTGCCGGTTTGAAGTTCCTGCAGTTTTCACTGTAAAACCGAGTTTGAGCTTGTCCCTTCCCATATATATGTATGGAGTGGAGTTTGCAACTGAAAAGAAACTTTGTGTTCCCAACAAGCTAGGTGAAGGACGGCTTTCACACACACTTATCACTCAGAACTGAGCATGTGGAGAGACGTTCGTTCATCTAGCACAAAGGGAACGGGTTGCAGGAAAAACTTTTACTCTGGTTTCTCAGTCTCTTTCCTAGTGCCGGCTTGAAGTTCCTGCAGTTTTCACTGTAAAACCGAGTTGGAGCTAGTACCTCCCCATATATATGTATGGAGTGGAGTTTGCAACTGAAAAGAAACTTAGTGTTCCCAACAAGCTAGGTGAAGGACGGCATTCACACACACTTATCTCTCAGAACTGAGCATGTGGAGAGACGTTCATTCATCTAGCACAAAGGGAACGGATTGCAGGAGAAACTTTTACTCTGGTTTCTCAGTCTGTTTCCTAGTGCCGGATTGAAGATCCTGCAGTTTTCACTGTAAAACCGAGTTGGAGCTAGTCCCTACCCATATATATATACGGAGTGGAGTTTGCAACTGAAAAGAAACTTTGTGTTCCCAACAAGCTAGGTGAAGGATGGGTTTCACACACACTTATCTCTCAGAACTGAGCATGTGGAGAGACGTTCGTTCATCTAGCACAAAGGTAACGGGTTGCAGGGGAAACATATACTCTGGTTTCTCAGTCTGTTTCCTAGTGCCGTTTTGAAGTTCCTGCAGTTTTCACTGTAAAACCGTGTTGGAGCTAGTACCTCCCCATATATATGTATGGAGTGGAGTTTGCAACTGAAAAGAAACTTTGTGTTCCCAACAAGCTAGGTGAAGGACGGCTTTCACACTCACTTATCTCTCAGAACTGAGCATGTGGAGAGACGTTCGTTCATCTAGCACAAAGGGAACGGGTTGCAGGAGAAACTTTTACTCTGGTTTCTCAGTCTGTTTCCTAGTGCCGGTTTGAAGTTCCTGCAGTTTTCACTGTAAAACCGAGTTGGAGCTAGTACCTCCCCATATATATGTATGGAGTGGAGTTTGCAAATGAAAAGAAACTTTGTGTTCCCAACAAGCTAGGTGAAGGAAGGCTTTCACACACACTTATCTCTCAGAACTGAGCATGTGGAGAGACGTTCGTTCATCTAGCACAAAGGGAATGGGTTGCAGGAGAAACTTTTACTCTGGTTTCTCAGTCTGTTTCCTAGTGCCGTTTTGAAGTTCCTGCAGTTTTCACTGTAAAACCGAGTTGGAGCTAGTACCTCCCCATATATATGTATGGAGTGGAGTTTGCAACTGAAAAGAAACTTTGTGTTCCCAACAAGCTAGGTGAAGGACGGCTTTCACACACACTTATCACTCAGAACTGAGCATGTGGAGAGACGTTCGTTCATCTAGCACAAAGGAAACGGGTTGCAGGAGAAACTTTTACTCTGGTTTCTCAGTCTGTTTCCTAGTGCCGGTTTGAAGTTCCTGCAGTTTTCACTGTAAAACCGGGTTGGAGCTAGTACCTCCCCATATATATGTATGGAGTGGAGTTTGCAACTGAAAAGAAACTTTGTGTTCCCAACAAGCTAGGTGAAGGACGGCTTTCACACACACTTATCTCTCAGAACTGAGCATGTGGAGAGACGTTCGTTCATCTAGCACAAAGGGAACGGGTTGCAGGAGAAACTTTTACTCTGGTTTCTCAGTTTGTTTCCTAGTGCCAGTTTGAAGTTCCTGCAGTTTTCACTGTAAAACCGAGTTGGAGCTAGTACCTCCCCATATATATGTATGGAGTGGAGTTTGCAACTGAAAAGAAACTTAGTGTTCCCAACAAGCTAAGTGAAGGACGGCATTCACACACACTTATCTCTCAGAACTGAGCATGTGGAGAGACGTTCATTCATCTAGCACAAAGGGAACGGATTGCAGGAGAAACTTTTACTCTGGTTTCTCAGTCTGTTTCCTACTGCCGGTTTGAAGATCCTGCAGTTTTCACTGTAAAACCGAGTTGGAGCTAGTCCCTACCCATATATATATAAGGAGTGGAGTTTGCAACTGAAAAGAAACTTTGTGTTCCCAACAAGCTAGGTGAAGGAAGGCTTTCACACACAATTATCCCTCAGAAATGAGCATGTGGAGAGACGTTCGTTCATCTAGCACAAAGGGAACGGGTTGCAGGAGAAACATTTACTCTGGTTTCTCAGTCTGTTTCCTAGTGCCGGTTTGAAGTTCCTGCAGTTTTCACTGTAAAACCGAGTTGGAGCTAGTACCTCCCCATATATATGTATGGAGTGGAGTTTGCAACTGAAAAGAAACTTAGTGTTCCCAACAAGCTAGGTGAAGGACGGCTTTCACACACACTTATCTCTCATAACTGAGCATGTGGAGAGACGTTCGTTCATCTAGCACAAAGGGAACGGGTTGCAGAGAAGCTTTTACTCTGGTTTATCAGTCTGTTTCCTAGTGCCGGTTTGAAGTTCCTGCAGTTTTCACTGTAAAACCGAGTTGGAACTAGTCCCTACCCATATATATATATGGAGTGGAGTTTGCAACTGAAAAGAAACTTTGTGTTCCCAACAAGCTAGGTGAAGGATGGGTTTCACACACACTTATCTCTCAGAACTGAGCATGTGGAGAGACGTTCGTTCATCTAGCACAAAGGTAACGGGTTGCAGGGGAAACATTTACTCTGGTTTCTCAGTCTGTTTCCTAGTGCCGTTTTGAAGTTCCTGCAGTTTTCACTGTAAAACCGAGTTGGAGCTAGTACCTCCCCATATATATGTATGGAGTGGAGTTTGCAACTGAAAAGAAACTTTGTGTTCCCAACAAGCTAGGTGAAGAACGGCTTTCACACTCACTTATCTCTCAGAACTGAGCATGTGGAGAGACGTTCGTTCATCTAGCACAAAGGGAACGGGTTGCAGGAGAAACTTTTACTCTGGTTTCTCAGTTTGTTTCCTAGTGCCGGTTTGAAGTTCCTGCAGTTTTCACTGTAAAACCGAGTTGGAGCTAGTACCTCCCCATATATATGTATGGAGTGGAGTTTGCAACTGAAAAGAAACTTTGTGTTCCCAACAAGCTAGGTGAAGGAAGGCTTTCACACACACTTATCTCTCAGAACTGAGCATGTGGAGAGACGTTCGTTCATCTAGCCAAAGGGAATGGGTTGCAGGAGAAACTTTTACTCTGCTTTCTCAGTCTGTTTCCTAGTGCCGGTTTGAAGTTCCTGCAGTTTTCACTGTAAAACCGAGTTGGAGCTAGTCCCTACCCATATATATATAAGGAGTGGAGTTTGCAACTGAAAAGAAACTTTGTGTTCCCAACAAGCTAGGTGAAGGATGGGTTTCACACACACATATCTCTCAGAACTGAGCATGTGGAGAGACGTTCGTTCATCTAGTACAAAGGGAACGGGTGGCAGGGGAAACATTTACTCTGGTTTCTCAGTGTGTTTCCTAGTGCCGGTTTGAAGTTCCTGCAGTTTTCACTGTAAAACCGAGTTGGAGCTAGTACCTCCCCATATATATGTATGGAGTGGAATTTGCAACTGAAAAGAAACTTTGTGTTCCCAACAAGCTAGGTGAAGGAAGGCTTTCACACACAATTATCCCTCAGAAATGAGCATGTGGAGAGACGTTCGTTCATCTAGCACAAAGGGAACGGGTTGCAGGAGAAACATTTACTCTGGTTTCTCAGTCTGTTTCCTAGTGCCGGTTTGAAGTTCCTGCAGTTTTCACTGTAAAACCGAGTTGGAGCTAGTCCCTCCCCATATATATGTATGGAGTGGAGTTTGCAACTGAAAAGAAACTTAGTGTTCCCAACAAGCTAGGTGAAGGACGGCTTTCACACACACTTATCTCTCATAACTGAGCATGTGGAGAGACGTTCGTTCATCTAGCACAAAGGGAACGGGTTGCAGAGAAGCTTTTACTCTGGTTTATCAGTCTGTTTCCTAGTGCCGGTTTGAAGTTCCTGCAGTTTTCACTGTAAAACCGAGTTGGAGCTAGTCCCTACCCATATATATGTATGGAGTGGAGTTTGCAACTGAAAAGAAACTTTGTGTTCCCAACAAGCTAGGTGAAGGATGGGTTTCACACACACTTATCTCTCAGAACTGAGCATGTGGAGAGACGTTCGTTCATCTAGCACAAAGGTAACGGGTTGCAGGGGAAACATTTACTCTGGTTTCTCAGTCTGTTTCCTAGTGCCGGTTTGAAGTTCCTGCAGTTTTCACTGTAAAACCGTGTTGGAGCTAGTACCTCCCCATATATATGTATGGAGTGGAGTTTGCAACTGAAAAGAAACTTTGTGTTCCCAACAAGCTAGGTGAAGGACGGCTTTCACACTCACTTATCTCTCAGAACTGAGCATGTGGAGAGACGTTCGTTCATCTAGCACAAAGGGAACGGGTTGCAGGAGAAACATTTACTCTGGTTTCTCAGTCTGTTTCCTAGTGCCGGTTTGAAGTTCCTGCAGTTTTCACTGTAAAACCGAGTTGGAGCTAGTCCCTACCCATATATAAATATAGTGTGGTGTTTGCAACTGAAAAGAAACTTTGTGTTCCCAAAAAGCTAGGTGAAGGTCGGGTTCCACACACACTTATCTCTCAGAACTGAGCATGTGGAGAGACGTTCGTTCATCTAGCACAAAGGGAACGGGTTGCAGTAGAAACTTTTACTCTGGTTTCTCAGTCTGTTTCCTCGTGCCAGTTTGAAGTTCCTGCAGTTTTCACTTTAAATCCGAGTTGGAGCTAGTATCTCCCCATATATATGTATGGAGTGGAGTTTGCAACTGAAAAGAAACTTTGTGTTCCCAACAAGCTAGGTGAAGGACGGCTTTCACACACACTTATCTCTCAGAACTGAGCATGTGGAGAGACGTTCGTTCATCTAGCACAAAGGGAACGGGTTGCAGGAGAAACTTTTACTCTGGTTTCTCAGTCTGTTTCCTAGTGCCGGTTTGAAGTTCCTGCAGTTTTCACTGTAAAACCGAGTTGGAGCTAGTACCTCCCCATATATATGTATGGAGTGGAGTTTGCAACTGAAAAGAAACTTTGTGTTCCCAACAAGCTAGGTGAAGGAAGGCTTTCACACACACTTATCTCTCAGAACTGAGCATGTGGAGAGACGTTCGTTCATCTAGCACAAAGGGAATGGGTTGCAGGAGAAACTTTTACTCTGGTTTCTCAGTCTGTTTCCTAGTGCCGGTTTGAAGTTCCTGCAGTTTTCACTGTAAAACCGAGTTGGAGCTAGTACCTCCCCATATATATGTATGGAGTGGAGTTTGCAACTGAAAAGAAACTTTGTGTTCGCAACAAACTAGGTGAAGGAAGGCTTTCACACACACTTATCTCTCAGAACTGAGCATGTGGAGAGACGTTCGTTCATCTAGCACAAAGGAAACGGGTTGCAGGGAAACTTTTACTCTGGTTTCTCAGTCTGTTTCCTAGTGCCGGTTTGAAGTTCCTGCAGTTTTCACTGTAAAACCGAGTTGGAGCTAGTACCTCCCCATATATATGTATGGAGTGGAGTTTGCAACTGAAAAGAAACTTTGTGTTCCCAACAAGCTAGGTGAAGGACGGCTTTCACACACACTTATCTCTCAGAACTGAGCATGTGGAGAGACGTTCGTTCATCTAGCACAAAGGGAACGGGTTGCAGGAGAAACTTTTACTCTGGTTTCTCAGTCTGTTTCCTAGTGCCGGTTTGAAGTTCCTGCAGTTCTCACTGTAAAACCGGGTTGGAGCTAGTACCTCCCCATATATATGTATGGAGTGGAGTTTGCAACTGAAAAGAAACTTTGTGTTCCCAACAAGCTAGGTGAAGGACGGGTTTCACACACACTTATCTCTCAGAACTGAGCATGTGGAGAGACGTTCGTTCATCTAGCACAAAGGGAACGGGTTGCAGGAGAAACTTTTACTCTGGTTTCTCAGTCTGTTTCCTAGTGCCGGTTTGAAGTTCCTGCAGTTTTCACTGTAAAACCGAGTTGGAGCTAGTACCTCCCCATATATATGTATGGAATGGAGTTTGCAACTGAAAAGAAACTTAGTGTTCCCAAAAAGCTAGGTGAAGGACGGCTTTCACACACACTTATCTCTCAGAACTGAGCATTTGGAGAGACGTTCGTTCATCTAGCACACAGGGAACGGGTTGCAGGAGAAACTTTTACTCTGGTTTCTCAGTCTGTTTCCTAGTGCCGGTTTGAAGTTCCTGCAGTTTTCACTGTAAAACCGAGTTTGAGCTAGTCCCTTCCCATATATATGTATGGAGTGGAGTATGCAACTGAAAAGAAACTTTGTGTTCCCAACAAGCTAGGTGAAGGACGGCTTTCACACACACTTATCACTCAGAACTGAGCATGTGGAGAGACGTTCGTTCATCTAGCACAAAGGGAACGGGTTGCAGGAAAAACTTTTACTCTGGTTTCTCAGTCTCTTTCCTAGTGCCGGCTTGAAGTTCCTGCAGTTTTCACTGTAAAACCGAGTTGGAGCTAGTACCTCCCCATATATATGTATGGAGTGGAGTTTGCAACTGAAAAGAAACTTAGTGTTCCCAACAAGCTAGGTGAAGGACGGCATTCACACACACTTATCTCTCAGAACTGAGCATGTGGAGAGACGTTCATTCATCTAGCACAAAGGGAACGGATTGCAGGAGAAACTTTTACTCTGGTTTCTCAGTCTGTTTCCTAGTGCCGGATTGAAAATCCTGCAGTTTTCACTGTAAAACCGAGTTGGAGCTAGTCCCTACCCATATATATATAAGGAGTGGAGTTTGCAACTGAAAAGAAACTTTGTGTTCCCAACAAGATAGGTGAAGGATGGGTTTCACACACACATATCTCTCAGAACTGAGCATGTGGAAAGACGTTCGTTCATCTAGTACAAAGGGAACGGGTTGCAGGGGAAACATTTACTCTGGTTTCTCAGTGTGTTTCCTAGTGCCGGTTTGAAGTTCCTGCAGTTTTCACTGTAAAACCGAGTTGGAGCTAGTACCTCCCCATATATATGTATGGAATGGAATTTGCAACTGAAAAGAAACTTAGTGTTCCCAACAATCTAGTTGAAGGAAGGCTTTCACACACAATTATCCCTCAGAAATGAGCATGTGGAGAGACGTTCGTTCATCTAGCACAAAGGGAACGGGTTGCAGGAGAAAGATTTACTCTGGTTTCTCAGTCTGTTTCCTAGTGCCGGTTTGAACTTCCTGCAGTTTTCACTGTAAAACCGAGTTGCAGCTAGTACCTCCCCATATATATGTATGGAGTGGAGTTTGCAACTGAAAAGAAACTTAGTGTTCCCAACAAGCTAGGTGAAGGACGGCTTTCACACACACTTATCTCTCATAACTGAGCATGTGGAGAGACGTTCGTTCATCTAGCACAAAGGGAACGGGTTGCAGAGAAGCTTTTACTCTGGTTTATCAGTCTGTTTCCTAGTGCCGGTTTGAAGTTCCTGCAGTTTTCACTGTAAAACCGAGTTGGAGCTAGTCCCTACCCATATATATATATGGAGTGGAGTTTGCAACTGAAAAGAAACTTTGTGTTCCCAACAAGCTAGGTGAAGGATGGGTTTCACACACACTTATCTCTCAGAACTGAGCATGTGGAGAGACGTTCGTTCATCTAGCACAAAGGTAACGGGTTGCAGGGGAAACATTTACTCTGGTTTCTCAGTCTGTTTCCTAGTGCCGTTTTGAAGTTCCTGCAGTTTTCACTGTAAAACCGTGTTGGAGCTAGTACCTCCCCATATATATGTATGGAGTGGAGTTTGCAACTGAAAAGAAACTTTGTGTTCCCAACAAGCTAGGTGAAGGACGGCTTTCACACTCACTTATCTCTCAGAACTGAGCATGTGGAGAGACGTTCGTTCATCTAGCACAAAGGGAACGGGTTGCAGGAGAAACATTTACTCTGGTTTCTCAGTCTGTTTCCTAGTGCCGGTTTGAAGTTCCTGCAGTTTTCACTGTAAAACCGAGTTGGAGCTAGTCCATACCCATATATAAATATAGTGTGGTGTTTGCAACTGAAAAGAAACTTTGTGTTCCCAAAAAGCTAGGTGAAGGTCGGGTTTCACACACACTTATCTCTCAGAACTGAGCATGTGGAGAGACGTTCGTTCATCTAGCACAAAGGGAACGGGTTGCAGAGAAGCTTTTACTCTGGTTTATCAGTCTGTTTCCTAGTGCCGGTTTGAAGTTCCTGCAGTTTTCACTGTAAAACCGAGTTGGAGCTAGTCCCTACCCATATATATATATGGAGTGGAGTTTGCAACTGAAAAGAAACTTTGTGTTCCCAACAAGCTAGGTGAAGGATGGGTTTCACACACACTTATCTCTCAGAACTGAGCATGTGGAGAGACGTTCGTTCATCTAGCACAAAGGTAACGGGTTGCAGGGGAAACATTTACTCTGGTTTCTCAGTCTGTTTCCTAGTGCCGGTTTGAAGTTCCTGCAGTTTTCACTGTAAAACCGTGTTGGAGCTAGTACCTCCCCATATATATGTATGGAGTGGAGTTTGCAACTGAAAAGAAACTTTGTGTTCCCAACAAGCTAGGTGAAGGACGGCTTTCACACTCACTTATCTCTCAGAACTGAGCATGTGGAGAGACGTTCGTTCATCTAGCACAAAGGGAACGGGTTGCAGGAGAAACATTTACTCTGGTTTCTCAGTCTGTTTCCTAGTGCCGGTTTGAAGTTCCTGCAGTTTTCACTGTAAAACCGAGTTGGAGCTAGTCCATACCCATATATAAATATAGTGTGGTGTTTGCAACTGAAAAGAAACTTTGTGTTCCCAAAAAGCTAGGTGAAGGTCGGGTTTCACACACACTTATCTCTCAGAACTGAGCATGTGGAGAGACGTTCGTTCATCTAGCACAAAGGGAACGGGTTGCAGTAGAAACTTTTACTCTGGTTTCTCAGTCTGTTTCCTCGTGCCGGTTTGAAGTTCCTGCAGTTTTCACTTTAAATTCGAGTTGGAGCTATTATCTCCCCATATATATGTATGGAGTGGAGTTTGCAACTGAAAAGAAACTTTGTGTTCCCAACAAGCTAGGTGAAGGACGGCTTTCACACACACTTATCTCTCAGAACTGAGCATGTGGAGAGACGTTCGTTCATCTAGCACAAAGGGAACGGGTTGCAGGAGAAACTTTTACTCTGGTTTCTCAGTCTGTTTCCTAGTGCCGGTTTGAAGTTCCTGCAGTTTTCACTGTAAAACCGAGTTGGAGCTTGTCCCTCCCCATATATATATATGGAGTGTAGTTTGCAACTGAAAAGAAACTTTGTGTTCCCAACAAGCTAGGTGAAGGACGGGATTCACACACACTTATCTCTCAGAACTGAGCATGTGGGGAGACGTTCGTTCATCTAGCGCAAAGGGAACAGGTTGAATGAGAAACTTTTACTCTGGTTTCTCAGTCTGTTTCCTAGTGCCGGTTTGAAGTTCCTGCAGTTTTCACTGTAAAACCGAGTTGGAGCTAGTACCTCCCCATATATATGTATGGAGTGGAGTTTGCAACTGAAAAGAAACTTTGTGTTCCCAACAAGCTAGGTGAAGGACGGCTTTCACACTCACTTATCTCTCAGAACTGAGCATGTGGAGAGACGTTCGTTCATCTAGCACAAAGTGAACGGGTTGCAGGAGAAACATTTACTCTGGTTTCTCATTCTGTTTCCTAGTGCCGGTTTGAAGTTCCTGCAGTTTTCACTGTAAAACCGAGTTGGAGCTAGTACCTCCCCATATATATGTATGGAGTGGAGTTTGCAACTGAAAAGAAACTTTGTGTTCCCAACAAGCTAGGTGAAGGAAGGCTTTCACACACACTTATCTCTCAGAACTGAGCATGTGGAGAGACGTTCGTTCATCTAGCACAAGGGAACGGGTTGCAGGGGAAACATTTACTCTGGTTTCTCAGTCTGTTTCCTAGTGCCGGTTTGAAGTTCCTGCAGTTTTCACTGTAAATCCGAGTTGGAGCTAGTCCCTACCCATATATATATATGGTGTGGAATTAGCAACTGAAAAGAAACTTTGTGTTCCCAAAAAGCTAGGTGAAGGACGGGTTTCACACACACTTATCTCTCAGAACTGAGCATGTGGAGAGACGTTCGTTCATCTAGCACAAAGGGAATGGGTTGCAGGGGAAACTTTTACTCTGGTTTCTCAGTCTGTTTCCTAGTGCCGTTTTGAAGTTCCTGCAGTTTTCACTGTAAAACCGAGTTGGAGCTAGTACCTCCCCATATATATGTATGGATTGGAGTTTGCAACTGAAAAGAAACTTTGTGTTCCCAACAAGCTAGGTGAAGGACGGCTTTCACACACACTTATCTCTCAGAACTGAGCATGTGGAGAGACGTTCGTTCATCTAGCACAAAGGGAACGGGTTGAATGAGAAACTTTTACTCTGGTTTCTCAGTCTGTTTCCTAGTGCCGGTTTGAAGTTCCTGCAGTTTTCACTGTAAAACCGAGTTGGAGCTAGTACCTCCCCATATATATGTATGGAGTGGAGTTTGCAACTGAAAAGACACTTTGTGTTCCCAACAAGCTAGGTGAAGGACGGCATTCACACACACTTATCTCTCAGAACTGAGCATGTGGAGAGACGTTCGTTCATCTAGCCAAAGGGAACGGATTGCAGGAGAAACTTTTACTCTGGTTTCTCAGTCTGTTTCCTAGTGCCGGTTTGAAGTTCCTGCAGTTTTCACTGTAAAACCGAGTTGGAGCTAGTCCCTACCCATATATATATATGGTGTGGAATTTGCAACTGAAAAGAAACTTTGTGTTCCCAAAAAGCTAGGTGAAGGACGGGTTTCACACACAATTATCTCTCAGAACTGAGCATGTGGAGAGACGTTCGTTCATCTAGCACAAAGGGAACGGGTTGCAGGAGAAACTTTTACTCTGGTTTCTCAGTCTGTTTCCTAGTGCCGTTTTGAAGTTCCTGCAGTTTTCACTGTAAAACCGAGTTGGAGCTAGTACCTCCCCATATATATGTATGGAGTGGAGTTTGCAACTGAAAAGAAACTTTGTGTTCCCAACAAGCTAGGTGAAGGACGGCTTTCACACACACTTATCTCTCAGAACTGAGCATGTGGAGAGACGTTCGTTCATCTAGCACAAAGGGAACGGTTTGAATGAGAAACTTTTACTCTGGTTTCTCAGTCTGTTTCCTAGTGCCGGTTTGAAGTTCCTGCAGTTTACACTGTAAAACCGAGTTGGAGCTAGTACCTCCCCATATATATATATGGAGTGGAGTTTGCAACTGAAAAGAAACTTTGTGTTCCCAACAAGCTAGGTGAAGGACGGCTTTCACACTCACTTATCTCTCAGAACTGAGCATTTGGAGAGACGTTCGTTCATCTAGCACAAAGGGAACGGGTTGCAGGAGAAACTTTTACTCTGGTTTCTCAGTCTGTTTCCTAGTGCCGGTATGAAGTTCCTGCAGTTTTCACTGTAAAACCGAGTTGGAGCTAGTACCTCCCCATATATATGTATGGAGTGGAGTTTGCAACTGAAAAGAAACTTTGTGTTCCCAACAAGCTAGGTGAAGGACGGCATTTACACACACTTATCTCTCAGAACTGAGCATGAGGAGAGACGTTCGTTCATCTAGCACAAAGGGAACGGATTGCAGGAGGAACTTTTACTCTGGTTTCTCAGTCTGTTTCCTAGTGCCGGTTTGAAGTTCCTGCAGTTTTCACTGTAAAACCGAGTTGGAGCTAGTCCCTACCCATATATATATAAGGAGTGGAGTTTGCAACTGAAAAGAAACTTTGTGTTCCCAACAAGCTAGGTGAAGGATGGGTTTCACACACACATATCTCTCAGAACTGAGCATGTGGAGAGACGTTCGTTCATCTAGCACAAAGGGAACTGGTTGCAGGGCAAATATTTACTCTGGTTTCTCAGTCTGTTTCGTAGTGCCGGTTTGAAGTTCCTGCAGTTTTCACTGTAAAACCGTGTTGGAGCTTGTACCTCCCCATATATATGTATGGAGTGGAGTTTGCAACTGAAAAGAAACTTTGTGTTCCCAACAAGCTAGGTGAAGGAAGGCTTTCACACACACTTATCTCTCAGAACTGAGCATTTGGAGAGACGTTCGTTCATCTAGCACAAAGGGAACGGGTTGCAGGAGAAACTTTTACTCTGGTTTCTCAGTCTGTTTCCTAGTGCCGGTATGAAGTTCCTGCAGTTTTCACTGTAAAACCGAGTTGGAGCTAGTACCTCCCCATATATATGTATGGAGTGGAGTTTGCAACTGAAAAGAAACTTTGTGTTCCCAACAAGCTAGGTGAAGGACGGCATTTACACACACTTATCTCTCAGAACTGAGCATGAGGAGAGACGTTCGTTCATCTAGCACAAAGGGAACGGATTGCAGGAGGAACTTTTACTCTGGTTTCTCAGTCTGTTTCCTAGTGCCGGTTTGAAGTTCCTGCAGTTTTCACTGTAAAACCGAGTTGGAGCTAGTCCCTACCCATATATATATAAGGAGTGGAGTTTGCAACTGAAAAGAAACTTTGTGTTCCCAACAAGCTAGGTGAAGGTTGGGTTTCACACACACATATCTCTCAGAACTGAGCATGTGGAGAGACGTTCGTTCATCTAGCACAAAGGGAACTGGTTGCAGGGCAAATATTTACTCTGGTTTCTCAGTCTGTTTCCTAGTGCCGGTTTGAAGTTCCTGCAGTTTTCACTGTAAAACCGTGTTGGAGCTTGTACCTCCCCATATATATGTATGGAGTGGAGTTTGCAACTGAAAAGAAACTTTGTGTTCCCAACAAGCTAGGTGAAGGAAGGCTTTCACACACACTTATCTCTCAGAACTGAGCATGTGGAGAGACGTTCGTTCATCTAGCACAAAGGGAACGGGTTGCAGGGGAAACATTTACTGTGGTTTCTCAGTCTGTTTCCTAGTGCCGGTTTGAAGTTCCTGCAGTTTTCACTGTAAAACCGAGTTGGAGCTAGTCCATACCCATATATAAATATAGTGTGGTGTTTGCAACTGAAAAGAAACTTTGTGTTCCCAAAAAGCTAGGTGAAGGTCGGGTTTCACACACACTTATCTCTCAGAACTGAGCATGTGGAGAGACGTTCGTTCATCTAGCACAAAGGGAACGGGTTGCAGTAGAAACTTTTACTCTGGTTTCTCAGTCTGTTTCCTCGTGCCGGTTTGAAGTTCCTGCAGTTTTCACTTTAAATTCGAGTTGGAGCTATTATCTCCCCATATATATGTATGGAGTGGAGTTTGCAACTGAAAAGAAACTTTGTGTTCCCAACAAGCTAGGTGAAGGACGGCTTTCACACACACTTATCTCTCAGAACTGAGCATGTGGAGAGACGTTCGTTCATCTAGCACAAAGGGAACGGGTTGCAGGAGAAACTTTTACTCTGGTTTCTCAGTCTGTTTCCTAGTGCCGGTTTGAAGTTCCTGCAGTTTTCACTGTAAAACCGAGTTGGAGCTTGTCCCTCCCCATATATATATATGGAGTGTAGTTTGCAACTGAAAAGAAACTTTGTGTTCCCAACAAGCTAGGTGAAGGACGGGATTCACACACACTTATCTCTCAGAACTGAGCATGTGGAGAGACGTTCGTTCATCTAGCGCAAAGGGAACAGGTTGAATGAGAAACTTTTACTCTGGTTTCTCAGTCTGTTTCCTAGTGCCGGTTTGAAGTTCCTGCAGTTTTCACTGTAAAACCGAGTTGGAGCTAGTACCTCCCCATATATATGTATGGAGTGGAGTTTGCAACTGAAAAGAAACTTTGTGTTCCCAACAAGCTAGGTGAAGGACGGCTTTCACACTCACTTATCTCTCAGAACTGAGCATGTGGAGAGACGTTCGTTCATCTAGCACAAAGTGAACGGGTTGCAGGAGAAACATTTACTCTGGTTTCTCATTCTGTTTCCTAGTGCCGGTTTGAAGTTCCTGCAGTTTTCACTGTAAAACCGAGTTGGAGCTAGTACCTCCCCATATATATGTATGGAGTGGAGTTTGCAACTGAAAAGAAACTTTGTGTTCCCAACAAGCTAGGTGAAGGAAGGCTTTCACACACACTTATCTCTCAGAACTGAGCATGTGGAGAGACGTTCGTTCATCTAGCACAAGGGAACGGGTTGCAGGGGAAACATTTACTCTGGTTTCTCAGTCTGTTTCCTAGTGCCGGTTTGAAGTTCCTGCAGTTTTCACTGTAAATCCGAGTTGGAGCTAGTCCCTACCCATATATATATATGGTGTGGAATTAGCAACTGAAAAGAAACTTTGTGTTCCCAAAAAGCTAGGTGAAGGACGGGTTTCACACACACTTATCTCTCAGAACTGAGCATGTGGAGAGACGTTCGTTCATCTAGCACAAAGGGAATGGGTTGCAGGGGAAACTTTTACTCTGGTTTCTCAGTCTGTTTCCTAGTGCCGTTTTGAAGTTCCTGCAGTTTTCACTGTAAAACCGAGTTGGAGCTAGTACCTCCCCATATATATGTATGGATTGGAGTTTGCAACTGAAAAGAAACTTTGTGTTCCCAACAAGCTAGGTGAAGGACGGCTTTCACACACACTTATCTCTCAGAACTGAGCATGTGGAGAGACGTTCGTTCATCTAGCACAAAGGGAACGGGTTGAATGAGAAACTTTTACTCTGGTTTCTCAGTCTGTTTCCTAGTGCCGGTTTGAAGTTCCTGCAGTTTTCACTGTAAAACCGAGTTGGAGCTAGTACCTCCCCATATATATGTATGGAGTGGAGTTTGCAACTGAAAAGACACTTTGTGTTCCCAACAAGCTAGGTGAAGGACGGCATTCACACACACTTATCTCTCAGAACTGAGCATGTGGAGAGACGTTCGTTCATCTAGCACAAAGGGAACGGATTGCAGGAGAAACTTTTACTCTGGTTTCTCAGTCTGTTTCCTAGTGCCGGTTTGAAGTTCCTGCAGTTTTCACTGTAAAACCGAGTTGGAGCTAGTCCCTACCCATATATATATATGGTGTGGAATTTGCAACTGAAAAGAAACTTTGTGTTCCCAAAAAGCTAGGTGAAGGACGGGTTTCACACACAATTATCTCTCAGAACTGAGCATGTGGAGAGACGTTCGTTCATCTAGCACAAAGGGAACGGGTTGCAGGAGAAACTTTTACTCTGGTTTCTCAGTCTGTTTCCTAGTGCCGTTTTGAAGTTCCTGCAGTTTTCACTGTAAAACCGAGTTGGAGCTAGTACCTCCCCATATATATGTATGGAGTGGAGTTTGCAACTGAAAAGAAACTTTGTGTTCCCAACAAGCTAGGTGAAGGACGGCTTTCACACACACTTATCTCTCAGAACTGAGCATGTGGAGAGACGTTCGTTCATCTAGCACAAAGGGAACGGTTTGAATGAGAAACTTTTACTCTGGTTTCTCAGTCTGTTTCCTAGTGCCGGTTTGAAGTTCCTGCAGTTTACACTGTAAAACCGAGTTGGAGCTAGTACCTCCCCATATATATATATGGAGTGGAGTTTGCAACTGAAAAGAAACTTTGTGTTCCCAACAAGCTAGGTGAAGGACGGCTTTCACACTCACTTATCTCTCAGAACTGAGCATTTGGAGAGACGTTCGTTCATCTAGCACAAAGGGAACGGGTTGCAGGAGAAACTTTTACTCTGGTTTCTCAGTCTGTTTCCTAGTGCCGGTATGAAGTTCCTGCAGTTTTCACTGTAAAACCGAGTTGGAGCTAGTACCTCCCCATATATATGTATGGAGTGGAGTTTGCAACTGAAAAGAAACTTTGTGTTCCCAACAAGCTAGGTGAAGGACGGCATTTACACACACTTATCTCTCAGAACTGAGCATGAGGAGAGACGTTCGTTCATCTAGCACAAAGGGAACGGATTGCAGGAGGAACTTTTACTCTGGTTTCTCAGTCTGTTTCCTAGTGCCGGTTTGAAGTTCCTGCAGTTTTCACTGTAAAACCGAGTTGGAGCTAGTCCCTACCCATATATATATAAGGAGTGGAGTTTGCAACTGAAAAGAAACTTTGTGTTCCCAACAAGCTAGGTGAAAGATGGGTTTCACACACACATATCTCTCAGAATTGAGCATGTGGAGAGACGTTCGTTCATCTAGCACAAAGGGAACTGGTTGCAGGGCAAATATTTACTCTGGTTTCTCAGTCTGTTTCCTAGTGCCGGTTTGAAGTTCCTGCAGTTTTCACTGTAAAACCGTGTTGGAGCTTGTACCTCCCCATATATATGTATGGAGTGGAGTTTGCAACTGAAAAGAAACTTTGTGTTCCCAACAAGCTAGGTGAAGGAAGGCTTTCACACACACTTATCTCTCAGAACTGAGCATTTGGAGAGACGTTCGTTCATCTAGCACAAAGGGAACGGGTTGCAGGAGAAACTTTTACTCTGGTTTCTCAGTCTGTTTCCTAGTGCCGGTATGAAGTTCCTGCAGTTTTCACTGTAAAACCGAGTTGGAGCTAGTACCTCCCCATATATATGTATGGAGTGGAGTTTGCAACTGAAAAGAAACTTTGTGTTCCCAACAAGCTAGGTGAAGGACGGCATTTACACACACTTATCTCTCAGAACTGAGCATGAGGAGAGACGTTCGTTCATCTAGCACAAAGGGAACGGATTGCAGGAGGAACTTTTACTCTGGTTTCTCAGTCTGTTTCCTAGTGCCGGTTTGAAGTTCCTGCAGTTTTCACTGTAAAACCGAGTTGGAGCTAGTCCCTACCCATATATATATAAGGAGTGGAGTTTGCAACTGAAAAGAAACTTTGTGTTCCCAACAAGCTAGGTGAAGGTTGGGTTTCACACACACATATCTCTCAGAACTGAGCATGTGGAGAGACGTTCGTTCATCTAGCACAAAGGGAACTGGTTGCAGGGCAAATATTTACTCTGGTTTCTCAGTCTGTTTCCTAGTGCCGGTTTGAAGTTCCTGCAGTTTTCACTGTAAAACCGTGTTGGAGCTTGTACCTCCCCATATATATGTATGGAGTGGAGTTTGCAACTGAAAAGAAACTTTGTGTTCCCAACAAGCTAGGTGAAGGAAGGCTTTCACACACACTTATCTCTCAGAACTGAGCATGTGGAGAGACGTTCGTTCATCTAGCACAAAGGGAACGGGTTGCAGGGGAAACATTTACTGTGGTTTCTCAGTCTGTTTCCTAGTGCCGGTTTGAAGTTCCTGCAGTTTTCACTGTAAAACCGAGTTTGAGCTAGTACCTCCCCATATATATGTATGGAGTGGTGTTTGCAACTGAAAAGAAACTTTGTGTTCCCAACAAGCTAGGTGAAGGACGGCTTTCACACACACTTATCTCTCAGAACTGAGCATGTGGAGAGACGTTCGTTCATCTAGCACAAAGGGAACGGGTTGCAGGAGAAACTTTTACTCTGGTTTCTCAGTCTGTTTCCTAGTGCCGTTTTGAAGTTCCTGCAGTTTTCACTGTAAAACCGAGTTGGAGCTAGTACCTCCCCATATATATGTATGGAGTGGAGTTTGCAACTGAAAAGAAACTTAGTGTTCCCAACAAGCTTGGTGAAGGACGGCTTTCACACACACTAATCTCTCAGAACTGAGCATGTGGAGAGACGTTCGTTCATCTAGCACAAAGGGAACGGGTTGCAGGAGAAACTTTTACTCTGGTTTCTCAGTCTGTTTCCTAGTGCCGGTTTGAAGTTCCTGCAGTTTTCACTGTAAAACCGAGTTGGAGCTAGTCCCTACCCATATTTATATATGGAGTGGAGTTTGCAACTGAAAAGAAACTTTGTGTTCCCAACAAGCTAGGTGAAGGACGGGATTCACACACACTTATCTCTCAGAACTGAGCATGTGGAGAGACGTTCATTCATCTAGCACAAAGGGAACAGGTTGAATGAGAAACTTTTACTCTGGTTTCTCAGTCTGTTTCCTAGTGCCGGTTTGAAGTTCCTGCAGTTTTCACTGTAAAACCGAGTTGGAGCTAGTACCTCCCCTTATATATGTATGGAGTGGAGTTTGCAACTGAAAAGAAACTTTGTGTTCCCAACAAGCTAGGTGAAGGACGGCTTTCACAGTCACTTATCTCTCAGAACTGAGCATTTGGAGAGACGTTCGTTCATCTAGCACAAAGGGAACGGGTTGCAGGAGAAACTTTTACTCTGTTTTCTCAGTCTGTTTCCTAGTGCCGGTATGAAGTTCCTGCAGTTTTCACTGTAAAACCGAGTTGGAGCTAGTACCTCCCCATATATATGTATGGAGTGGGGTTTGCAACTGAAAAGAAACTTTGTGTTCCCAACAAGCTAGGTGAAGGACGGCATTCACACACACTTATCTCTCAGAACTGAGCATGTGGAGAGACGTTCGTTCATCTAGCACAAAGGGAACGGTTTGCAGGAGGAACTTTTACTCTGGTTTCTCAGTCTGTTTCCTAGTGCCGGTTTGAAGTTCCTGCAGTTTTCACTGTAAAACCGAGTTGGAGCTAGTCCCTACCCATATATATATAAGGAGTGGAGTTTGCAACTGAAAAGAAACTTTGTGTTCCCAACAAGCTAGGTGAAGGATGGGTTTCACACACACATATCTCTCAGAACTGAGCATGTGGAGAGACGTTCGTTCATCTAGCACAAAGGGAAAGGGTTGCAGGGCAAACATTTACTCTGGTTTCTCAGTCTCTTTCCTAGTGCCGATTTGAAGTTTCTGCAGTTTTCACTGTAAAACCGTGTTGGAGCTTGTACCTCCCCATATATATGTATGGAGTGGAGTTTGCAACTGAAAAGAAACTTTGTGTTCCCAACAAGCTAGGTGAAGGAAGGCTTTCACACACACTTATCTCTCAGAACTGAGCATGTGGAGAGACGTTCGTTCATCTAGCACAAAGGGAACGGGTTGCAGGGGAAACATTAACTGTGGTTTCTCAGTCTGTTTCCTAGTGCCGGTTTGAAGTTCCTGCAGTTTACACTGTAAAACCGAGTTTGAGCTAGTACCTCCCCATATATATGTATGGAGTGGTGTTTGCAACTGAAAAGAAACTTTGTGTTCCCAACAAGCTAGGTGAAGGACGGCTTTCCCACACACTTATCTCTCAGAACTGAGCATGTGGAGAGACGTTCGTTCATCTAGCACAAAGGGAACGGGTTGCAGGAGAAACTTTTACTCTGGTTTCTCAGTCTGTTTCCTAGTGCCTGTTTGAAGTTCCTGCAGTTTTCACTGTAAAAACGTGTTGGAGCTAGTACCTCCTCATATATATGTATGGAGTGGAGTTTGCAACTGAAAAGAAACTTTGTGTTCCCAACAAGCTTGGTGAAGGACGGCTTTCACACACACTAATCTCTCAGAACTGAGCATGTGGAGAGACGTTCGTTCATCTAGCACAAAGGGAACGGGTTGCAGGAGAAACTTTTACTCTGGTTTCTCAGTCTGTTTCCTAGTGCCGGTTTGAAGTTCCTGCAGTTTTCACTGTAAAACCGAGTTGGAGCTAGTCCCTACCCATATTTATATAAGGAGTGGAGTTTGCAACTGAAAAGAAACTTTGTGTTCCCAACAAGCTAGGTGAAGTATGGGTTTCACACACACTTATCTCTCAGAACTGAGCATGTGGAGAGACGTTCGTTCATCTAGCACAAAGGTAACGGGTTGCAGGGGAAACATTTACTCTGGTTTCTCAGTCTGTTTCCTAGTGCCGTTTTGAAGTTCCTCCAGTTTTCACTGTAAAACCGTGTTGGAGCTAGTACCTCCCCATATATATGTATGGAGTGGAGTTTGCAACTGAAAAGAAACTTTGTGTTCCCAACAAGCTAGGTGAAGGAAGGCTTTCACACACACCTATCTCTCAGAACTGAGCACGTGGAGAGACGTTCGTTCATCTAGCACAAAAGGAACGGCTTTCAGGAGAAACTTTTACTCTGGTTTCTCAGTCTGTTTCCTAGTGCCGGTTTGACGTTCCTGCAGTTTTCACTGTAAAATCGAGTTGGAGGTAGTACCTCCCCATATTTATGTATGGAGTGGAGTTTGAAACTGAAAAGAAACTTTGTGTTCCCAACAAGCTAGGTGAAGTACGGCTTTCACACACACATACCTCTCAGAACTGAGCATGTGGAGAGACGTTCGTTAGTCTAGCACAAAAGGAATGGCTTGCAGGAGAAACTTTTACTCTGGTTTCTCAGTCTGTTTCCTAGTGCCGGTTTGAACTTCCTGCAGTTTTCACTGTAAAACCGAGTTGGAGCTAGTCCCTACCCATATATATATATGGAGTGGTGTTTACAACTGAAAAGAAACTTTGTGTTCCCAACAAGCTAGGTGAAGGACTGGTTTCACACACACTTATCTTTCAGAACTGAGCATGTGGAGAGACGTTCGTTCATCTAGCACAAAGGGAACGGGTTGCAGGAGAAACTTTTACTCTGGTTTCTCAGTCTGTTTCCTAGTGCCGGTTTGAAGTTCCTGCAGTTTTCACTGTAAAACCGAGTTGGAGCTAGTACCTCCCCTTATATATGTATGGAGTGGGGTTTGCAAATGAAAAGAAACTTTGTGTTCACATCAAGTTAGGTGAAGGACGGCTATCACACACACTTATCTCTCAGAACTGAGCATGTGGAGAGACGTTCGTTCATCTAGCACAAAGGGAAAGGGTTGCAGGAGAAACATTTACTCTGGTTTCTCAGTCTGTTTCCTAGTGCCGGTTTTAAGTTCCTGCAGTTTTCACTGTAAAACCGTGTTGGAGCTAGTACATCCCCATATATATGTATGGAGTGGAGTTTGCAACTGAAAAGAAACTTTGTGTTCCCAACAAGCTAGGTGAAGGATGGCATTCACACACATTTATCTCTCAGAACTGAGCATGTGGAGAGACGTTCGTTCATCTAGCACCAAGGGAACGGATTGCAGGAGCAACTTTTACTCTGGTTTCTCAGTCTGTTTCCTAGTGCCGGTTTGAAGTTCCTGCAGTTTTCACTGTAAAACCGAGTTGGAGCTAGTCCCTACCCATATATATATAAGGAGTGGAGTTTGCAACTGAAAAGAAACTTTGTGTTCCCAACAAGCTAGGTGAAGGATGGGTTTCACACACACATATCTCTCAGAACTGAGCATGTGGAGAGACGTTCGTTCACCTAGCACAAAGGGATCGGGTTGCAGCGGAAACATTTACTCTGGTTTCTCAGTCTGTTTCCTAGTGCCGGTTTGAAGTTCCTGCAGTTTTCACTGTAAAACCGTGTTGGAGCTTGTACCTCCCCATATATATGTATGGAGTGGAGTTTGCAACTGAAAAGAAAAATTTGTGTTCCCAACAAGCTAGGTGAAGGATGGCTTTCACACACACTTATCTCTCAGAACTGAGCATGTGGAGAGACGTTCGTTCATCTAGCACAAAGGGAACGTGTTGCAGGGGTAACATTTACTGTGGATTCTCAGTCTGTTTCCTAGTGCCGGTTTGAAGTTCCTGCAGTTTTCACTGTAAAACCGAGTTGGAGCTAGTACCTCCCCATATATATGTATGGAGTGGAGTTTGCAACTGAAAAGAAACTTTGTGTTCCCAACAAGCTAGGTGAAGGACTGCTTTCACACACACTTATCTCTCAGAACTGAGCACGTGGAGAGACGTTCGTTCATCTAGCACAAAGGGAACGGGTTGCAGGAGAAACTTTTACTCTGGTTTCTCAGTCTGTTTCCTAGTGCCGGTTTGAAGTTCCTGCAGTTTTCACTGTAAAACCGAGTTGGAGCTAATACCTCCCCATATATATGTATGGAGTGGAGTTTGCAACTGAAAAGAAACTTTGTGTTCCCAACAAGCTAGGTGAAGGACGGCTTTCACACTCACTTATCTCTCAGAACTGAGCATTTGGAGAGACGTTCGTTCATCTAGCACAAAGGGAACGGGTTGTAGGAGAAACTTTTACTCTGGTTTCTCAGTCTGTTTCCTAGTGCCGGTATGAAGTTCCTGCAGTTTTCACTGTAAAACCGAGTTGGAGCTAGTACCTCCCCATATATATGTATGGAGTGGGGTATGCAACTGAAAAGAAACTTTGTGTTCCCAACAAGCTAGGTGAAGGACGGCATTCACACACACTTATCTCTCAGAACTGAGCATGTGGAGAGACGTTCGTTCATCTAGCACAAAGGGAACGGATTGCAGGAGGAACTTTTACTCTGGTTTCTCAGTCTGTTTCCTAGTGCCGGTTTGAAGTTCCTGCAGTTTTCACTGTAAAACCGAGTTGGAGCTAGTCCCTACCCATATATATATAAGGAGTGGAGTTTGCAACTGAAAAGAAACTTTGTGTTCCCAACAAGCTAGGTGAAGAATGGGTTTCACACACACATATCTCTCAGAACTGAGCATGTGGAGAGACGTTCGTTCATCTAGCACAAAGGGAACGGGTTGCAGGGCAAACATTTACTCTGGTTTCTCAGTCTGTTTCCTAGTGCCGGTTTGAAGTTTCTGCAGTTTTCACTGTAAAACCGTGTTGGAGCTTGTACCTCCCCATATATATGTATGGAGTGGAGTTTGCAACTGAAAAGAAACTTTGTGTTCCCAACAAGCTAGGTGAAGGAAGGCTTTCCCACACACTTATCTCTCAGAACTGAGCATGTGGAGAGACGTTCGTTCATCTAGCACAAAGGGAATGGGTTGCAGGGGAAACATTTACTGTGGTTTCTCAGCCTGTTTCCTAGTGCCGGTTTGAAGTTCCTGCAGTTTTCACTGTAAAACCGAGTTTGAGCTAGTACCTCCCCATATATATGTATGGAGTGGTGTTTGCAACTGAAAAGAAACTTTGTGTTCCCAACAAGCTAGGTGAAGGACGGCTTTCCCACACACTTATCTCTCAGAACTGAGCATGTGGAGAGACGTTCGTTCATCTAGCACAAATGGAACGGGTTGCAGGAGAAACTTTTACTCTGGTTTCTCAGTCTGTTTCCTAGTGCCGGTTTGAACTTCCTGCAGTTTTCACTGTAAAACCGAGTTGGAGCTAGTCCCTACCCATATATATATATGGAGTGGTGTTTACAACTGAAAAGAAACTTTGTGTTCCCAACAAGCTAGGTGAAGGACTGGTTTCACACACACTTATCTCTCAGAACTGAGCATGTGGAGAGACGTTCGTTCATCTAGCACAAAGGGAAAGGGTTGCAGGAGAAACATTTACTCTGGTTTCTCAGTCTGTTTCCTAGTGCCGGTTTTAAGTTCCTGCAGTTTTCACTGTAAAACCGTGTTGGAGCTAGTACCTCCCCATATATATGTATGGAGTGGAGTTTGCAACTGAAAAGAACCTTTGTGTTCCCAACAAGCTAGGTGAAGGACGGCATTCACACACATTTATCTCTCAGAACTGAGCATGTGGAGAGACGTTCGTTCATCTAGCACCAAGGGAACGGATTGCAGGAGAAACTTTTACTCTGGTTTCTCAGTCTGTTTCCTAGTGCCGGTTTGAAGTTCCTGCAGTTTTCACTGTAAAACCGAGTTGGAGCTAGTCCCTACCCATATATATATAAGGAGTGGAGTTTGCAACTGAAAAGAAACTTTGTGTTCCCAACAATCTAGGTGAAGGATGGGTTTCACACACACATATCTCTCAGAACTGAGCATGTGGAGAGACGTTCGTTCACCTAGCACAAAGGGAACGGGTTGCAGCGGAAACATTTACTCTGGTTTCTCAGTCTGTTTCCTAGTGCCGGTTTGAAGTTCCTGCAGTTTTCACTGTAAAACCGTGTTGGAGCTTGTACCTCCCCATATATATGTATGGAGTGGAGTTTGCAACTGAAAAGAAACTTTGTGTTCCCAACAAGCTAGGTGAAGGATGGCTTTCACACACACTTATCTCTCAGAACTGAGCATGTGGAGAGACGTTCGTTCATCTAGCACAAAGGGAACGTGTTGCAGGGGTAACATTTACTGTGGATTCTCAGTCTGTTTCCTAGTGCCGGTTTGAAGTTCCTGCAGTTTTCACTGTAAAACCGAGTTGGAGCTAGTACCTCCCCATATATATGTATGGAGTGGAGTTTGCAACTGAAAAGAAACTTTGTGTTCCCAACAAGCTAGGTGAAGGACTGCTTTCACACACACTTATCTCTCAGAACTGAGCACGTGGAGAGACGTTCGTTCATCTAGCACAAAGGGAACGGGTTGCAGGAGAAACTTTTACTCTGGTTTCTCAGTCTGTTTCCTAGTGCCGGTTTGAAGTTCCTGCAGTTTTCACTGTAAAACCGAGTTGGAGCTAATACCTCCCCATATATATGTATGGAGTGGAGTTTGCAAATGAAAAGAAACTTTGTGTTCCCAACAAGCTAGGTGAAGGACGGCTTTCACACTCACTTATCTCTCAGAACTGAGCATTTGGAGAGACGTTCGTTCATCTAGCACAAAGGGAACGGGTTGCAGGAGAAACTTTTACTCTGGTTTCTCAGTCTGTTTCCTAGTGCCGGTATGAAGTTCCTGCAGTTTTCACTGTAAAACCGAGTTGGAGCTAGTACCTCCCCATATATATGTATGGAGTGGGGTATGCAACTGAAAAGAAACTTTGTGTTCCCAACAAGCTAGGTGAAGGACGGCATTCACACACACTTATCTCTCAGAACTGAGCATGTGGAGAGACGTTCGTTCATCTAGCACAAAGGGAACGGATTGCAGGAGGAACTTTTACTCTGGTTTCTCAGTCTGTTTCCTAGTGCCGGTTTGAAGTTACTGCAGTTTTCACTGTAAAACCGAGTTGGAGCTAGTCCCTACCCATATATATATAAGGAGTGGAGTTTGCAACTGAAAAGAAACTTTGTGTTCCCAACAAGCTAGGTGAAGGATGGGTTTCACACACACATATCTCTCAGAACTGAGCATGTGGAGAGACGTTCGTTCATCTAGCACAAAGGGAACGGGTTGCAGGGCAAACATTTACTCTGGTTTCTCAGTCTGTTTCCTAGTGCCGGTTTGAAGTTTCTGCAGTTTTCACTGTAAAACCGTGTTGGAGCTTGTACCTCCCCATATATATGTATGGAGTGGAGTTTGCAACTGAAAAGAAACTTTGTGTTCCCAACAAGCTAGGTGAAGGAAGGCTTTCACACACACTTATCTCTCAGAACTGAGCATGTGGAGAGACGTTCGTTCATCTAGCACAAAGGGAACGGGTTGCAGGGGAAACATTTACTGTGGTTTCTCAGTCTGTTTCCTAGTGCCGGTTTGAAGTTCCTGCAGTTTTCACTGTAAAACCGAGTTTGAGCTAGTACCTCCCCATATATATGTATGGAGTGGTGTTTGCAACTGAAAAGAAACTTTGTGTTCCCAACAAGCTATGTGAAGGACGGCTTTCCCACACACTTATCTCTCAGAACTGAGCATGTGGAGAGACGTTCGTTCATCTAGCACAAAGGGAACGGGTTGCAGGAGAAACTTTTACTCTGGTTTCTCAGTCTGTTTCCTAGTGCCTGTTTGAAGTTCCTGCAGTTTTCACTGTAAAACCTTGTTGGAGCTAGTACCTCCCCATATATATGTATGGAGTGGAGTTTGCAACTGAAAAGAAACTTAGTGTTCCCAACAAGCTTGGTGAAGGACGGCTTTCACACACACTAATCTCTCAGAACTGAGCATGTGGAGAGACGTTCGTTCATCTAGCACAAAGGGAACGGGTTGCAGGAGGAACTTTTACTCTGGTTTCTCAGTCTGTTTCCTAGTGCCGGTTTGAAGTTCCTGCAGTTTTCACTGTAAAACCGAGTTGGAGCTAGTCCCTACCCATATTTATATATGGAGTGGAGTTTGCAACTGAAAAGAAACTTTGTGTTCCCAACAAGCTAGGTGAAGGATGGGTTTCACACACACTTATCTCTCAGAACTGAGCATGTGGAGAGACGTTCGTTCATCTAGCACAAAGGTAACGGGTTGCAGGGGAAACATTTACTCTGGTTTCTCAGTCTGTTTCCTAGTGCCGTTTTGAAGTTCCTCCAGTTTTCACTGTAAAACCGTGTTGGAGCTATTACCTCCCCATATATATGTATGGAGTGGAGTTTGCAACTGAAAAGAAACTTTGTGTTCCCAACAAGCTAGGTGAAGGAAGGCTTTCACACACACTTATCTCTCAGAACTGAGCATGTGGAGAGACGTTCGTTCATCTAGCACAAAGGGAACGGGTTGCAGGGGAAACATTTACTCTGGTTTCTCAGTCTGTTTCCTAGTGCCGGATTGAATTTCTGCAGTTTTCACTGTAAACATTGTTGGAGCTAGTACCTCCCCATATATATGTATGGAGTGGAGTTTGCAACTGAAAAGAAACTTTGTGTTCCCAACAAGTTAGGTGAAGGACGGCTTTCACACACACCTATCTCTCAGAACTGAGCACGTGGAGAGACGTTCGTTCATCTAGCACAAAAGGAACGGCTTGCAGGAGAAACTTTTACTCTGGTTTCTCAGTCTGTTTCCTAGTGCCGGTTTGACGTTCCTGCAGTTTTCACTGTAAAATCGAGTTGGAGGTAGTACCTCCCCATATATATGTATGGAGTGGAGTTTGCAACTGAAAAGAAACTTTGTGTTCCCAACAAGCTAGGTGAAGTACGGCTTTCACACACACTTATCTCTCAGAACTGAGCATGTGGAGAGACGTTCGTTCGTCTAGCACAAAAGGAACGGCTTGCAGGAGAAACTTTTACTCTGGTTTCTCAGTCTGTTTCCTAGTGCCGGTTTGAACTTCCTGCAGTTTTCACTGTAAAACCGAGTTGGAGCTAGTCCCTACCCATATATATATATGGAGTGGTGTTTACAACTGAAAAGAAACTTTGTGTTCCCAACAAGCTAGGTGAAGGACGGGTTTCACACACACTTATCTTTCAGAACTGAGCATGTGGAGAGACGTTCGTTCATCTAGCACAAAGGGAACGGGTTGCAGGAGAAACTTTTACTCTGGTTTCTCAGTCTGTTTCCTAGTGCCGGTTTGAAGTTCCTGCAGTTTTCACTGTAAAACCGAGTTGGAGCTAGTACCTCCCCTTATATATGTATGGAGTGGGGTTTGCAAATGAAAAGAAACTTTGTGTTCACATCAAGTTAGGTGAAGGACGGCTATCACACACACTTATCTCTCAGAACTGAGCATGTGGAGAGACGTTCGTTCATCTAGCACAAAGGGAAAGGGTTGCAGGAGGAACTTTTACTCTGGTTTCTCAGTCTGTTTCCTAGTGCCGGTTTGAAGTTACTGCAGTTTTCACTGTAAAACCGAGTTGGAGCTAGTCCCTACCCATATATATATAAGGAGTGGAGTTTGCAACTGAAAAGAAACTTTGTGTTCCCAACAAGCTAGGTGAAGGATGGGTTTCACACACACATATCTCTCAGAACTGAGCATGTGGAGAGACGTTCGTTCATCTAGCACAAAGGGAACGGGTTGCAGGGCAAACATTTACTCTGGTTTCTCAGTCTGTTTCCTAGTGCCGGTTTGAAGTTTCTGCAGTTTTCACTGTAAAACCGTGTTGGAGCTTGTACCTCCCCATATATATGTATGGAGTGGAGTTTGCAACTGAAAAGAAACTTTGTGTTCCCAACAAGCTAGGTGAAGGAAGGCTTTCACACACACTTATCTCTCAGAACTGAGCATGTGGAGAGACGTTCGTTCATCTAGCACAAAGGGAACGGGTTGCAGGGGAAACATTTACTGTGGTTTCTCAGTCTGTTTCCTAGTGCCGGTTTGAAGTTCCTGCAGTTTTCACTGTAAAACCGAGTTTGAGCTAGTACCTCCCCATATATATGTATGGAGTGGTGTTTGCAACTGAAAAGAAACTTTGTGTTCCCAACAAGCTAGGTGAAGGACGGCTTTCCCACACACTTATCTCTCAGAACTGAGCATGTGGAGAGACGTTCGTTCATCTAGCACAAAGGGAACGGGTTGCAGGAGAAACTTTTACTCTGGTTTCTCAGTCTGTTTCCTAGTGCCTGTTTGAAGTTCCTGCAGTTTTCACTGTAAAACCTTGTTGGAGCTAGTACCTCCCCATATATATGTATGGAGTGGAGTTTGCAACTGAAAAGAAACTTAGTGTTCCCAACAAGCTTGGTGAAGGACGGCTTTCACACACACTAATCTCTCAGAACTGAGCATGTGGAGAGACGTTCGTTCATCTAGCACAAAGGGAACGGGTTGCAGGAGGAACTTTTACTCTGGTTTCTCAGTCTGTTTCCTAGTGCCGGTTTGAAGTTCCTGCAGTTTTCACTGTAAAACCGAGTTGGAGCTAGTCCCTACCCATATTTATATATGGAGTGGAGTTTGCAACTGAAAAGAAACTTTGTGTTCCCAACAAGCTAGGTGAAGGATGGGTTTCACACACACTTATCTCTCAGAACTGAGCATGTGGAGAGACGTTCGTTCATCTAGCACAAAGGTAACGGGTTGCAGGGGAAACATTTACTCTGGTTTCTCAGTCTGTTTCCTAGTGCCGTTTTGAAGTTCCTCCAGTTTTCACTGTAAAACCGTGTTGGAGCTATTACCTCCCCATATATATGTATGGAGTGGAGTTTGCAACTGAAAAGAAACTTTGTGTTCCCAACAAGCTAGGTGAAGGAAGGCTTTCACACACACTTATCTCTCAGAACTGAGCATGTGGAGAGACGTTCGTTCATCTAGCACAAAGGGAACGGGTTGCAGGGGAAACATTTACTCTGGTTTCTCAGTCTGTTTCCTAGTGCCGGATTGAATTTCTGCAGTTTTCACTGTAAACATTGTTGGAGCTAGTACCTCCCCATATATATGTATGGAGTGGAGTTTGCAACTGAAAAGAAACTTTGTGTTCCCAACAAGTTAGGTGAAGGACGGCTTTCACACACACCTATCTCTCAGAACTGAGCACGTGGAGAGACGTTCGTTCATCTAGCACAAAAGGAACGGCTTGCAGGAGAAACTTTTACTCTGGTTTCTCAGTCTGTTTCCTAGTGCCGGTTTGACGTTCCTGCAGTTTTCACTGTAAAATCGAGTTGGAGGTAGTACCTCCCCATATATATGTATGGAGTGGAGTTTGCAACTGAAAAGAAACTTTGTGTTCCCAACAAGCTAGGTGAAGTACGGCTTTCACACACACTTATCTCTCAGAACTGAGCATGTGGAGAGACGTTCGTTCGTCTAGCACAAAAGGAACGGCTTGCAGGAGAAACTTTTACTCTGGTTTCTCAGTCTGTTTCCTAGTGCCGGTTTGAACTTCCTGCAGTTTTCACTGTAAAACCGAGTTGGAGCTAGTCCCTACCCATATATATATATGGAGTGGTGTTTACAACTGAAAAGAAACTTTGTGTTCCCAACAAGCTAGGTGAAGGACGGGTTTCACACACACTTATCTTTCAGAACTGAGCATGTGGAGAGACGTTCGTTCATCTAGCACAAAGGGAACGGGTTGCAGGAGAAACTTTTACTCTGGTTTCTCAGTCTGTTTCCTAGTGCCGGTTTGAAGTTCCTGCAGTTTTCACTGTAAAACCGAGTTGGAGCTAGTACCTCCCCTTATATATGTATGGAGTGGGGTTTGCAAATGAAAAGAAACTTTGTGTTCACATCAAGTTAGGTGAAGGACGGCTATCACACACACTTATCTCTCAGAACTGAGCATGTGGAGAGACGTTCGTTCATCTAGCACAAAGGGAAAGGGTTGCAGGAGAAACATTTACTCTGGTTTCTCAGTCTGTTTCCTAGTGCCGGTTTTAAGTTCCTGCAGTTTTCACTGTAAAACCGTGTTGGAGCTAGTACATCCCCATATATATGTATGGAGTGGAGTTTGCAACTGAAAAGAACCTTTGTGTTCCCAACAAGCTAGGTGAAGGACGGCATTCACACACATTTATCTCTCAGAACTGAGCACGTGGAGAGACGTTCGTTCACCTAGCACAAAGGGAACGGGTTGCAGCGGAAACATTTTCTCTGGTTTCTCAGTCTGTTTCCTAGTGCCGGTTTGAAGTTCCTGCAGTTTTCACTGTAAAACCGTGTTGGAGCTTGTACCTCCCCATATATATGTATGGAGTGGAGTTTGCAACTGAAAAGAAACTTTGTGTTCCCAACAAGCTAGGTGAAGGATGGCTTTCACACACACTTATCTCTCAGAACTGAGCATGTGGAGAGACGTTCGTTCATCTAGCACAAAGGGAACGTGTTGCAGGGGAAATATTTACTGTGGATTCTCAGTCTGTTTCCTAGTGCCTGTTTGAAGTTCCTGCAGTTTTCACTGTAAAACCGAGTTGGAGCTAGTACCTCCCCATATATATGTATGGAGTGGAGTTTGCAACTGAAAAGAAACTTTGTGTTCCCAACAAGCTAGGTGAAGGACTGCTTTCACACACACTTATCTCTCAGAACTGAGCACGTGGAGAGACGTTCGTTCATCTAGCACAAAGGGAACGGGTTGCAGGAGAAACTTTTACTCTGGTTTCTCAGTCTGTTTCCTAGTGCCGGTTTGAAGTTCCTGCAGTTTTCACTGTAAAACCGAGTTGGAGCTAATACCTCCCCATATATATGTATGGAGTGGAGTTTGCAACTGAAAAGAAACTTTTTGTTCCCAACAAGATAGGTGAAGACGGCTTTCACACACACTTTTCTCTCAGAACTGAGCATGTGGAGAGAGGTTCGTTCATCTAGCACCAAGGGATCGGGTTGCAGGAGAAACTTTTAGTATGGTTTCTCAGTCTGTTTCCTAGTGCCGGTTTGAAGTTCCTGCAGTTTTCACTGTAAAACCGAGTTGGAGCTAGTCCCTACCCAGATATATATAAGGAGTGGAGTTTGCAACTGAAAAGAAACTTTGTGTTCCCAACAAGCTAGGTGAAGGACGGCTTTCACACTCACTTATCTCTCAGAACTGAGCATTTGGAGAGACGTTCGTTCATCTAGCACAAAGGGAACGTGTTGCAGGGGAAACATTTACTGTGGATTCTCAGTCTGTTTCCTAGTGCCGGTTTGAAGTTCCTGCAGTTTTCACTGTAAAACCGAGTTGGAGCTAGTACCTCCCCATATATATGTATGGAGTGGAGTTTGCAACTGAAAAGAAACTTTGTGTTCCCAACAAGCTAGGTGAAGGACTGCTTTCACACACACTTATCTCTCAGAACTGAGCACGTGGAAAGACGTTCGTTCATCTAGCACAAAGGGAACGGGTTGCAGGAGAAACTTTTACTCTGGTTTCTCAGTCTGTTTCCTAGTGCCGGTTTGAAGTTCCTGCAGTTTTCACTGTAAAACCGAGTTGGAGCTAATACCTCCCCATATATATGTATGGAGTGGAGTTTGCAACTGAAAAGAAACTTTTTGTTCCCAACAAGATAGGTGAAGACGGCTTTCACACACACTTTTCTCTCAGAACTGAGCATGTGGAGAGAGGTTCGTTCATCTAGCACCAAGGGATCGGGTTGCAGGAGAAACTTTTAGTATGGTTTCTCAGTCTGTTTCCTAGTGCCGGTTTGAAGTTCCTGCAGTTTTCACTGTAAAACCGAGTTGGAGCTAGTCCCTACCCAGATATATATAAGGAGTGGAGTTTGCAACTGAAAAGAAACTTTGTGTTCCCAACAAGCTAGGTGAAGGATGGGTTTCACACACACTTATCTCTCAGAACTGAGCATGTGGAGAGACGTTCGTTCACCTAGCCCAAAGGGAACGGGTTGCAGCGGAAACATTTACTCAGGTTTCTCAGTCTGTTTCCTAGTGCCGGTTTGAAGTTCCTGCAGTTTTCACTGTAAAACCGTGTTGGAGCTTGTACCTCCCCATATATATGTATGGAGTGGAGTTTGCAACTGAAAAGAAACTTTGTGTTCCCAACAAGCTAGGTGAAGGATGGCTTTCACACACACTTATCTCTCAGAACTGAGCATGTGGAGAGACGTTCGTTCATCTAGCACAAAGGGAACGTGTTGCAGGGGTAACATTTACTGTGGATTCTCAGTCTGTTTCCTAGTGCCGGTTTGAAGTTCCTGCAGTTTTCACTGTAAAACCGAGTTGGAGCTAGTACCTCCCCATATATATGTATGGAGTGGAGTTTGCAACTGAAAAGAAACTTTGTGTTCCCAACAAGCTAGGTGAAGGACTGCTTTCACAAACACTTATCTCTCAGAACTGAGCACGTGGAGAGACGTTCGTTCATCTAGCACAAAGGGAACGGGTTGCAGGAGAAACTTTTACTCTGGTTTCTCAGTCTGTTTCCTAGTGCCGGTTTGAAGTTCCTGCAGTTTTCACTGTAAAACCGAGTTGGAGCTAATACCTCCCCATATATATGTATGGAGTGGAGTTTGCAACTGAAAAGAAACTTTGTGTTCCCAACAAGCTAGGTGAAGGACGGCTTTCACACTCACTTATCTCTCAGAACTGAGCATTTGGAGAGACGTTCGTTCATCTAGCACAAAGGGAACGGGTTGCAGGAGAAACTTTTACTCTGGTTTCTCAGTCTGTTTCCTAGTGCCGGTATGAAGTTCCTGCAGTTTTCACTGTAAAACCGAGTTGGAGCTAGTACCTCCCCATATATAGGTATGGAGTGGGGTTTGCAACTGAAAAGATACTTTGTGTTCCCAACAAGCTAGGTGAAGGACGGCATTCACACACACTTATCTCTCAGAACTGAGCATGTGGAGAGACGTTCGTTCATCTAGCACAAAGGGAACGGATTGCAGGAGGAACTTTTACTCTGGTTTCTCAGTCTGTTTCCTAGTGCCGGTTTGAAGTTCCTGCAGTTTTCACTGTAAAACCGAGTTGGAGCTAGTCCCTACCCATATTTATATATGGAGTGGAGTTTGTAACTGAAAAGAAACTTTGTGTTCCCAACAAGCTAGGTGAAGGATGGGTTTCACACACACTTATCTCTCAGAACTGAGCATGTGGAGAGACGTTCGTTCATCTAGCACAAAGGTAACGGGTTGCAGGGGAAATATTTACTCCGGTTTCTCAGTCTGTTTCCTAGTGCCGTTTTGAAGTTCCTCCAGTTTTCACTGTAAAACCGTGTTGGAGCTATTACCTCCCCATATATATGTATGGAGTGGAGTTTGCAACTGAAAAGAAACTTTGTGTTCCCAACAAGCTAGGTGAAGGAAGGCTTTCACACACACTTATCTCTCAGAACTGAGCATGTGGAGAGACGTTCGTTCATCTAGCACAAAGGGAACGGGTTGCAGGGGAAACATTTACTCTGGTTTCTCAGTCTGTTTCCTAGTGCCGGATTGAAGTTCCTGCAGTTTTCACTGTAAAACCGGGTTGGAGCTAGTACCTCCCCATATATATGTATGGAGTGGAGTTTGCAACTGAAAAGAAACTTTGTGTTCCCAACAAGCTAGGTGAAGGACGGCTTTCACACACACCTATCTCTCAGAACTGAGCACGTGGAGAGACGTTCGTTCATCTAGCACAAAAGGAACGGCTTGCAGGAGAAACTTTTACTCTGGTTTCTCAGTCTGTTTCCTAGTGCCGGTTTGACGTTCCTGCAGTTTTCACTGTAAAATCGAGTTGGAGGTAGTACCTCCCCATATATATGTATGGAGTGGAGTTTGCAACTGAAAAGAAACTTTGTGTTCCCAACAAGCTAGGTGAAGTACGGCTTTCACACACACTTATCTCTCAGAACTGAGCATGTGGAGAGACGTTCGTTCGTCTAGCACAAAAGGAACGGCTTGCAGGGGAAACTTTTACTCTGGTTTCTCAGTCTGTTTCCTAGTGCCGGTTTGAAGTTCCTGCAGTTTTCACTGTAAAACCGAGTTGGAGCTTGTCCCTACCCATATATATATATGGAGTGGTGTTTACAACTGAAAAGAAACTTTGTGTTCCCAACAAGCTAGGTGAAGGACGGGTTTCACACACACTTATCTTTCAGAACTGAGCAAGTGGAGAGACGTTCGTTCATCTAGCACAAAGGGAACGGGTTGCAGGAGAAACTTTTACTCTGGTTTCTCAGTCTGTTTCCTAGTGCCGGTTTGAAGTTCCTGCAGTTTTCACTGTAAAACCGAGTTGGAGCTAGTACCTCCCCTTATATATGTATGGAGTGGGGTTTGCAAATGAAAAGAAACTTTGTGTTCACATCAAGTTAGGTGAAGGACGGCTATCACACACACTTATCTCTCAGAACTGAGCATGTGGAGAGACGTTCGTTCATCTAGCACAAAGGGAAAGGGTTGCAGGAGAAACATTTACTCTGGTTTCTCAGTCTGTTTCCTAGTGCCGGTTTTAAGTTCCTGCAGTTTTCACTGTAAAACCGTGTTGGAGCTAGTACATCCCCATATATATGTATGGAGTGGAGTTTGCAACTGAAAAGAACCTTTGTGTTCCCAACAAGCTAGGTGAAGGACGGCATTCACACACATTTATCTCTCAGAACTGAGCATGTGGAGAGACGTTCGTTCATCTAGCACCAAGGGAACGGATTGCAGGAGAAACTTTTACTCTGGTTTCTCAGTCTGTTTCCTAGTGCCGGTTTGAAGTTCCTGCAGTTTTCACTGTAAAACCGAGTTGGAGCTAGTCCCTACCCATATATATATAAGGAGTGGAGTTTGCAACTGAAAAGAAACTTTGTGTTCCCAACAAGCTAGGTGAAGGACTGCTTTCACACACACTTATCTCTCAGAACTGAGCACGTGGAGAGACGTTCGTTCATCTAGCACAAAGGGAACGGGTTGCAGGAGAAACTTTTACTCTGGTTTCTCAGTCTGTTTCCTAGTGCCGGTTTGAAGTTCCTGCAGTTTTCACTGTAAAACCGAGTTGGAGCTAATACCTCCCCATATATATGTATGGAGTGGAGTTTGCAACTGAAAAGAAACTTTTTGTTCCCAACAAGATAGGTGAAGACGGCTTTCACACACACTTTTCTCTCAGAACTGAGCATGTGGAGAGAGGTTCGTTCATCTAGCACAAAGGGATCGGGTTGCAGGAGAAATTTTTACTCTGGTTTCTCAGTCTGTTTCCTAGTGCCGGTTTGAAGTTCCTGCAGTTTTCACTTTAAATCCGAGTTGGAGCTAGTCCCTACCCATATATATGTATGGAGTGGAGTTTGCAACTGAAAAGAAACTTTGTGTTCCCAACAAGCTAGGTGAAGGACGGCTGTCACACACACTTATCTCTCAGAACTGAGCATGTGGAGAGACGTTCGTTCATCTAGCACAAAGGGAACGGGTTTCAGGAGAAACTTTTACTCTGGTTTCTCAGTCTGTTTCCTAGTGCCGGTTTGAAGTTCCTGCAGTTTTCCCTGTAAAACCGAGTTGGAGCTAGTACCTCCCCATATATATGTATGGAGTGGAGTTTGCAACTGAAAAGAAACTTTGTGTTCCCAACAAGCTAGGTGAAGGACGGCTTTCACACACACTTATCTCTCAGAACTGAGCATGTGGAGAGACGTTCGTTCATCTAGCACAGAGGGAACGGGTTGAATGAGAAACTTTTACTCTGGTTTCTCAGTCTGTTTCCTAGTGCCGGTTTGAAGTTCCTGCAGTTTTCACTGTAAAACCGAGTTGGAGCTAGTACCTCCCCATATATGTGTATGGAGTGGAGTTTGCAACTGAAAAGAAACTTTGTGTTCCCAACAAGCTAGTTGAAGGACGGCTTTCACACACACTTATCTCTCAGAACTGAGCATGTGGAGAGATGTTCGTTCATCTAGCACAAAGGGAACGGGTTGCAGGGGAAACATTTACTCTGGTTTCTCAGTCTGCTTCCTAGTGCCGGTTTGAAGTTCCTGCAGTTTTCACTGTAAAACCGAGTTGGAGCTAGTACCTCCCCATATATATGTATGGAGTGGATTTTGCAACTGAAAAGAAGCTTTGTTTTCCCAACAAGCTAGGTGAAGGACGGCTTTCACGCACACTTATCTCTCAGAACTGAGCACGTGGAGAGACGTTCGTTCATCTAGCACAAAGTCAACGGGTTGCAGGAGAAACTTTTACTCTGGTTTCTCAGACTGTTTCCTAGTGCCGGTTTAAAGTTCCTGCAGTTTTCACTGTAAAACCGAGTTGGAGCTAGTACCTCCCAATATATATGTATGGAGTGGAGTTTGCAACTGAAAGAACCTTTGTTTTCCCAACAAGCTAGTTGAAGGACGGCTTTCACACACCCTTATCTCTCAGAACTGAGCATGTGGAGAGACGTTCGTTCATCTAGCACAAAGTGAACGGGTTGCAGGAGGAACTTTTACTCTGGTTTCTCAGTCTGTTTCCTAGTGCCGGTTTGAAGTTCCTGCAGTTTTCACTCTAAAACCGAGTTGGAGCTAGTACCTCCCCATATATATGTATGGAGTGGAGTTTGCAACTGAAAAGAAACTTTGTGTTCCCAACAAGCTAGGTGAAGGACGGCATTCACACACACTTATCTCTCAGAAATGAGCATGTGGAGAGACGTTCGTTCATCTAGCACAAAGGGATCGGGTTGCAGGAGAAACTTTTACTCTGGTTTCTCAGTCTGTTTCCTAGTGCCGGTTTGAAGTTCCTGCAGTTTTCACTTTAAATCCGAGTTGGAGCTAGTACCTCCCCATATATATGTATGGAGTGGAGTTTGCAACTGAAAAGAAACTTTGTGTTCCCAACAAGCTAGGTGAAGGACGGCTTTCACACACACTTATCTCTCAGAACTGAGCATGTGGAGAGACGTTCGTTCATCTAGCAGAAAGGGAACGGGTTGCAGGAGAAACTTTTACTCTGGTTTCTCAGTCTGTTTCCTAGTGCCGGTTTAAAGTTCCTGCAGTTTTCACTGTAAAACCAGGTTGGAGCTAGTACCTCCCCATATATATGTATGGAGTGGAGTTTGCAACTGAAAAGAAGCTTTGTTTTCCCAACAAGCTAGGTGAAGGACGGCTTTCACACACCCTTATCTCTCAGAACTGAGCATGTGGAGAGACGTTCGTTCATCTAGCACAAAGGGAACGGGTTGCAGGAGAAACTTTTACTCTGCTTTCTCAGTCTGTTTCCTCGTGCCGGTTTGAAGTTCCTGCAGTTTTCACTGTAAAACCGAGTTGGAGCTAGTACCTCCCCATATATATGTATGGAGTGGAGTTTGCAACTGAAAAGAAAGTTTGTGTTCCCAACAAGCTAGGTGAAGGACGGCATTCACACACACTTATCTCTCAGAACTGAGCATGTGGAGAGACTTTCGTTCATCTAGCACAAAGGGAACGGATTGCAGGAGAAACATTTACTCTGGTTTCTCAGTCTGTTTCCTAGTGCCGGTTTGAAGTTCCTGCAGTTTTCACTGTAAAACCGAGTTGGAGCTAGTATCTCCCCATATATATGTATGGAGTGGAGTTTGCAACTGAAAAGAAACTTTGTGTTCCCAACAAGCTAGGTGAAGGACGGCTTTCACACACACTTATCTCTCAGAACTGAGCATGTGGAGAGACGTTCGTTCATCTAGCACAGAGGGAACGGGTTGAATGAGAAACTTTTACTCTGGTTTCTCAGTCTGTTTCCTAGTGCCGGTTTGAAGTTCCTGCAGTTTTCACTGTAAAACCGAGTTGGAGCTAGTACCTCCCCATATATGTGTATGGAGTGGAGTTTGCAACTGAAAAGAAACTTTGTGTTCCCAACAAGCTAGTTGAAGGACGGCTTTCACACACACTTATCTCTCAGAACTGAGCATGTGGAGAGATGTTCGTTCATCTAGCACAAAGGGAACGGGTTGCAGGGGAAACATTTACTCTGGTTTCTCAGTCTGCTTCCTAGTGCCGGTTTGAAGTTCCTGCAGTTTTCACTGTAAAACCGAGTTGGAGCTAGTACCTCCCCATATATATGTATGGAGTGGATTTTGCAACTGAAAAGAAGCTTTGTTTTCCCAACAAGCTAGGTGAAGGACGGCTTTCACGCACACTTATCTCTCAGAACTGAGCACGTGGAGAGACGTTCGTTCATCTAGCACAAAGTCAACGGGTTGCAGGAGAAACTTTTACTCTGGTTTCTCAGACTGTTTCCTAGTGCCGGTTTAAAGTTCCTGCAGTTTTCACTGTAAAACCGAGTTGGAGCTAGTACCTCCCAATATATATGTATGGAGTGGAGTTTGCAACTGAAAGAACCTTTGTTTTCCCAACAAGCTAGTTGAAGGACGGCTTTCACACACCCTTATCTCTCAGAACTGAGCATGTGGAGAGACGTTCGTTCATCTAGCACAAAGTGAACGGGTTGCAGGAGGAACTTTTACTCTGGTTTCTCAGTCTGTTTCCTAGTGCCGGTTTGAAGTTCCTGCAGTTTTCACTCTAAAACCGAGTTGGAGCTAGTACCTCCCCATATATATGTATGGAGTGGAGTTTGCAACTGAAAAGAAACTTTGTGTTCCCAACAAGCTAGGTGAAGGACGGCATTCACACACACTTATCTCTCAGAAATGAGCATGTGGAGAGACGTTCGTTCATCTAGCACAAAGGGATCGGGTTGCAGGAGAAACTTTTACTCTGGTTTCTCAGTCTGTTTCCTAGTGCCGGTTTGAAGTTCCTGCAGTTTTCACTTTAAATCCGAGTTGGAGCTAGTACCTCCCCATATATATGTATGGAGTGGAGTTTGCAACTGAAAAGAAACTTTGTGTTCCCAACAAGCTAGGTGAAGGACGGCTTTCACACACACTTATCTCTCAGAACTGAGCATGTGGAGAGACGTTCGTTCATCTAGCAGAAAGGGAACGGGTTGCAGGAGAAACTTTTACTCTGGTTTCTCAGTCTGTTTCCTAGTGCCGGTTTAAAGTTCCTGCAGTTTTCACTGTAAAACCAGGTTGGAGCTAGTACCTCCCCATATATATGTATGGAGTGGAGTTTGCAACTGAAAAGAAGCTTTGTTTTCCCAACAAGCTAGGTGAAGGACGGCTTTCACACACCCTTATCTCTCAGAACTGAGCATGTGGAGAGACGTTCGTTCATCTAGCACAAAGGGAACGGGTTGCAGGAGAAACTTTTACTCTGCTTTCTCAGTCTGTTTCCTCGTGCCGGTTTGAAGTTCCTGCAGTTTTCACTGTAAAACCGAGTTGGAGCTAGTACCTCCCCATATATATGTATGGAGTGGAGTTTGCAACTGAAAAGAAAGTTTGTGTTCCCAACAAGCTAGGTGAAGGACGGCATTCACACACACTTATCTCTCAGAACTGAGCATGTGGAGAGACTTTCGTTCATCTAGCACAAAGGGAACGGATTGCAGGAGAAACATTTACTCTGGTTTCTCAGTCTGTTTCCTAGTGCCGGTTTGAAGTTCCTGCAGTTTTCACTGTAAAACCGAGTTGGAGCTAGTACCTCCCCATATATATGTATGGAGTGGAGTTTGCAACTGAAAAGAAGCTTTGTTTTCCCAACAAGCTAGGTGAAGGACGGCTTTCACACACACTTATCTCTCAGAACTGAGCACGTGGAGAGACGTTCGTTCATCTAGCACAAAGGGAACGGGTTGCAGGAGAAACTTTTACTCTGGTTTCTCAGTCTGTTTCCTAGTGCCGGTTTGAAGTTCCTGCAGTTTTCACTGTAAAACCGAGTTGGAGCTAGTACCTCCCCATATATATGTATGGAGTGGAGTTTGCAACTGAAAAGAAGCTTTGTTTTCCCAACAAGCTAGGTGAAGGACGGCTTTCACACACACTTATCTCTCAGAACTGAGCATGTGGAGAGACGTTCGTTCATCTAGCACAAAGGGAACGGGTTGCAGGAGAAACTTTTACTCTGGTTTCTCAGTCTGTTTCCTAGTGCCGGTTTGAAGTTCCTGCAGTTTTCACTGTAAAACCGAGTTGGAGCTAGTACCTCCCCATATATATGTATGGAGTGGAGTTTGCAACTGAAAAGAATCTTTGTGTTCCCAACAAGCTAAATGAAGGACGGCTTTCACACTCACTTATCTCTCAGAACTGAGCATTTGGAGAGACGTTCGTTCATCTAGCACAAAGGGAACGGGTTGCAGGAGAAACTTTTACTCTGGTTTCTCAGTCTGTTTCCTAGTGCCGGTTTGAAGTTCCTGCAGTTTTCACTGTAAAACCGAGTTGGAGCTAGTACCTCCCCATATATATGTATGGAGTGGCGTTTGCAACTGAAAAGAAACTTTGTGTTCCCAACAAGCTAGGTGAAGGACGGCATTCACACACACTTATCTCTCAGAACTGAGCATGTGGAGAGACATTCGTTCATCTAGCACAAAGGGAACGGGTTGCAGGAGAAACTTTTACTCTGGTTTCTCAGTCTGTTTCCTAGTGCCGGTTTGAAGTTCCTGCAGTTTTCACTGTAAAACCGTGTTGGAGCTTGTACATCCCCATATATTTGTATGGAGTGGAGTTTGCAACTGAAAAGAAACTTTGTGTTCCCAACAAGCTAGGTGAAGGAAGGCTTTCACACACACTTATCTCTCAGAACTGAGCATGTGGAGAGACGTTCGTTCATCTAGCACAAAGGGAACGGGTTGCAGGGGAAACATTTACTGTGGTTTCTCAGTCTGTTTCCAAGTGCCTGTTTGAAGTTCCTGCAGTTTTGACTGTAAAACCGATTTTGAGCTAGTACCTCCCCATATATATGTATGGAGTGGAGTTTGCAACTGAAAAGAAACTTTGTGTTCCCAACAAGCTAGGTGAAGGACGGCTTTCACACACACTTATCTCTCAGAACTGAGCATGTGGAGAGACGTTCGTTCATCTAGCACAAAGGGAACGGGTTGCAGGAGAAACTTTTACTCTGGTTTCTCATTCTGTTTCCTAGTGCCTGTTTGAAGTTCCTGCAGTTTTCACTGTAAAACCGAGTTGGAGCTAGTACCTCCCCATATATATGTATGGAGTGGAGTTTGCAACTGAAAAGAAACTTAGTGTTCCCAACAAGCTAGGTGAAGGACGGCTTTCAAACACACTTATCTCTCAGAACTGAGCATGTGGAGAGACGTTCGTTCATCTAGCACAAAGGGAACGGTTTGCAGGAGAAACTTTTACTCTGGTTTCTCAGTCTGTTTCCTAGTGCCGCTTTGAAGTTCCTGCAGTTTTCACTGTAAAACCGAGTTGGAGCTAGTCCCTACCCATATATATATATGGAGTGGAGTTTGCAACTGAAAAGAAACTTTGTGTTCCCAACAAGCTAGGTGAAGGATTGGTTTCACACACACTTATCTCTCAGAACTGAGCATGTGGAGAGACGTTCGTTCATCTAGCACAAAGGTAACGGTTTGCAGGGGAAACATTTACTCTGGTTTCTCAGTCTGTTTCCTAGTGCCGTTTTGAACTTCCTGCAGTTTTCCCTGTAAAACGGAGTTGGAGCTAGTACCTCCCCATATATATGTATGGAGTGGAGTTTGCAACTGAAAAAAAACTTTGTGTTCCCAACAAGCTAGGTGAAGGAAGGCTTTCACACACACTTATCTCTCAGAACTGAGCATGTGGAGAGACGTTCGTTCATCTAGCACAAAGGGAACAGGTTGCAGGGGAAACATTTACTCTGGTTTCTCAGTCTGTTTCCTAGTGCCGGTTTGAATTTCCTGCAGTTTTCACTGTAAACTGTGTTGGAGCTAGTCCCTCCCCATATATATGTAAGGAGTGGAGTTTGCAACTGAAAAGAAACTTTGTGTTCCCAACAAGCTAGTTGAAGGACGGCTTTCACACACACTTATCTCTCAGAACTGAGCACGTGGAGAGACGTTCGTTCATCTAGCACAAAAGGAATGGCTTGCAGGAGAAACTTTTACTCTGGTTTCTCAGTCTGTTTCCTAGTGCCGGTTTGACGTTCCTGCAGTTTTCACTGTAAAACCGAGTTGGAGCTAGTACCTCCCCATATATATGTATGGAGTGGAGTTTGCAACTGAAAAGAAACTTTGTGTTCCCAACAAGCTAGGTGAAGTACGGCTTTCACACACAATTATCTCTCAGAACTGAGCATGTGGAGAGACGTTCGTTCATCTAGCACAAAGGGAACGGATTGCAGGAGAAACTTTTACTCTGGTTTCTCAGTCTGTTTCCTAGTGCCGGTTTGAAGTTCCTGCAGTTTTCACTGTAAAACCGAGTTGGAGCTAGTCCCTACCCATATATATATATGGAGTGGAGTTTGCAACTGAAAAGAAACTTTGTGTTCCCAACAAGATAGTTGAAGTACGGCTTTCACACACACTTATCTCTCAGAACTGAGCATGTGGAGAGATGTTCGTTCATCTAGCACAAAGGGAACGGGTTGCAGGGGAAACATTTACTCTGGTTTCTCAGTCTGTTTCCTAGTGCCGGTTTGACGTTCCTGCAGTTTTCACTGTAAAACCGAGTTGGAGCTAGTACCTCCCCATATATATGTATGGAGTGGAGTTTGCAACTGAAAAGAAACTTTGTGTTCCCAACAAGCTAGGTGAAGTACGGCTTTCACACACAATTATCTCTCATAACTGAGCATGTGGAGAGACGTTCGTTCATCTAGCACAAAGGGAACGGATTGCAGGAGAAACTTTTACTCCGGTTTCTCAGTCTGTTTCCTAGTGCCGGTTTGAAGTTCCTGCAGTTTTCACTGTAAAACCGAGTTGGAGCTAGTCCCTACCCATATATATATATGGAGTGGTGTTTGCAACTGAAAAGAAACTTTGTGTTCCCAACAAGCTAGGTGAAAGACGGGTTTCACACACACTTATCTCTCAGAACTGAGCATGTGGAGAGACGTTCGTTCATCTAGCACAAAGGGAACGGGTTGCAGGAGAAACGTTTACACTGGTTTCTCAGTCTGTTTCCTAGTGCCGGTTTGAAGTTCCTGCAGTTTTCACTGTAAAACCGAGTTGGAGCTAGTACCTCCCCTTATATATGTATGGAGTGGGGTTTGCAACTTAAAAGAAACTTTGTGTTCACTTCAAGTTAGGTGAAGGACGGCTATCACACACACTTATCTCTCAGAACTGAGCATGTGGAGAGACGTTCGTTCATCTAGCACAAAGGGAACGGGTTGCAGGAGAAACATTTACTCTGGTTTCTCAGTCTGTTTCCTAGTGCCGGTTTGAAGTTCCTGCAGTTTTCACTGTAAAACCGTGTTGGAGCTAGTACCTCCCCATATATATGTATGGAGTGGAGTTTGCAACTGAAAAGAAACTTTGTGTTCCCAACAAGCTAGGTGAAGGAAGGCTTTCACACACACTTATCTCTCAGAACTGAGCATGTGGAGTGACGTTCGTTCATCTAGCACAAAGGGAACGGGTTGCAGGAGAAACTTTTACTCTGGTTTCTCAGTCTGTTTCCTAGTGCAGGTTTGAAGTTCCTGCAGTTTTCACTGTAAAACCGAGTTGGAGCTAGTCCCTACCCATATATATATAAGGAGTGGAGTTTGCAACTGAAAAGAAACTTTGTGTTCCCAACAAGCTAGGTGAAGGACGGCTTTCACACACACTTATCTCTCAGAACTGAGCATGTGGAGAGACGTTCGTTCATCTAGCACAAAGGGAACGGGTTGCAGGGGAAACATTTACTCTGGGTTCTAAGTCTGTTTCCTAGTGCCGGTTTGAAGTTCCTGCAGTTTTCACTGTAAAACCGTGTTGGAGCTTGTACCTCCCCATATATATGTATGGAGTGGAGTTTGCAACTGAAAAGAAACTTTGTGTTCCCAACAAGCAAGGTGAAGTACGGCTTTCACACACACTTATCTCTCAGAACTGAGCATGTGGAGAGACGTTCGTTCATCTAGCACAAAGGGAACGGGTTGCAGGGGAAACATTTACTGTGGTCTCTCAGTCTGTTTCCTAGTGCCGTTTTGACGTTCCTGCAGTTTTCACTGTAAAACCGAGTTGGAGCTATTACCTCCCCATATATAAGTATGGAGTGGAGTTTGCAACTGAAAAGACACTTTGTGTTACCAACAACCTAGGTGAAGGACGGCTTTCACACACACTTATCTCTCAGAACTGAGCATGTGGAGAGACGTTCGTTCATCTAGCACAAAAGGAACGGGTTGCAGGGGAAACTTTTACTCTGGTTTCTCAGTCTGTTTCCTAGTGCCGGTTTGAAGTTCCTGCAGTTTTCATTGTAAAACCGAGTTGGAGCTAGTCCCTACCCATATATATATATGGAGAGGTGTTTGCAACTGAAAAGGAAATTTGTGTTCCCAACAAGCTAGGTGAAGGACGGCTTTCACACACACTTATCTCTCAGAACTGAGCATGTGGAGAGACGTTCGTTCATCTAGCACAAAGGGAACGGGTTGCAGGAGAAACTTTTACTCTGGTTTCTCAGTCTGTTTCCTAGTGCCGGTTTGAAGTTCCTGCAGTTTTCACTGTAAAACCGAGTTGGAGCTAGTCCCTACCCATATATATATATGGAGTGGAGTTTGCAACTGAAAAGAAAATTTGTGTTCCCGACAAGCTAGGTGAAGGACGGGTTTCACACACACTTATCTCTCAGAACTGTGCATGTGGAGAGACGTTCGTTCATCTAGCACAAAGGGAACGGTTTGCAGGAGAAACTTTTACTCTGGTTTCTCAGTCTGTTTCCTAGTGCCGTTTTGAAGTTCCTGCAGTTTTCACTGTAAAACCGAGTTGGAGCTAGTACCTCCCCATATATATGTACGGAGTGGAGTTTGCAACTGAAAAGAAACTTTGTGTTCCCAACAAGCTAGGTGAAGGACGGCTTTCACACACACTTATCTCTCAGAACTGAGCATGTGGAGAGACGTTCGTTCATCTAGCACAAAGGGAACGGGTTGCAGGGGAAACATTTACTCTGGGTTCTAAGTCTGTTTCCTAGTGCCGGGTTGAAGTTCCTGCAGTTTTCACTGTAAAACCGAGTTGGAGCTAGTACCTCCCCATATATATGTATGGAGTGGAGTTTGCAACTGAAAAGAAACTTTGTGTTCCCAACAAGCTAGGTGAAGGACGGCTTTCACACACACTTATCTCCCAGAACTGAGCATTTGGAGAGACGTTCGTTCATCTAGCACAAAGGGAACGGGTTGCAGTAGAAACTTTTACTCTGGTTTCTCAGTCAGTTTCCTAGTGCCGGTTTGAAGTTCCTGCAGTTTTCACTGTAAAACCGAGTTGGAGCTAGTACCTCCCCATATATATGTATGGAGTGGAGTTTGCAACTGAAAAGAAACTTTGTGTTCCCAATAAGCTAGTTGAAGGACGGCATTCACACACACTTATCTCTCAGAACTGAGCATGTGGAGAGACGTTCGTTCATCTAGCACAAAGGGAACGGATTGCAGGAGAAACTTTTACTCTGGTTTCTCAGTGTGTTTCCTAGTGCCGGTTTGAAGTTCCTGCAGTTTTCACTGTAAAACCGAGTTGGAGCTAGTCCCTACCCATATATATATAAGGAGTGGAGTTTGCAACTGAAAAGAAACTTTGTGTTCCCAACAAGCTAGGTGAAGGAAGGCTTTCACACACACTTATCTCTCAGAACTGAGCATGTGGAGAGAAGTTCGTTCATCTAGCACAAAGGGAACGGGTTGCAGGGGAAACATTTACTGTGGTATCTCAGTCTGTTTCCTAGTGCCGGTTTGAAGTTCTGCAGTTTTCACTGTAAAACCGAGTTGGAGCTAGTACCTCCCCATATATATGTATGGAGTGGAGTTTGCATCTGAAAAGAAACTTTGTGTTCCCAACAAGATAGGTGAAGGACGGCTTTCACACACACTTATCTCTCAGAACTGAGCATTTGGAGAGACGTTCGTTCATCTAGCACAAAGGGAACGGGTTGCAGGAGGAACTTTTACTCTGGTTTCTCAGTCTGTTTCCTACTGCCGGTTTGAAGTTCCTGCAGTTTTCACTGTAAAACCGAGTTGGAGCTTGTACCTCCCCATATATATGTATGGAGTGGAGTTTGCAACTGAAAAGAAACTTAGTGTTCCCAACAAGCTAGGTGAAGGACGGCTTTAACACACACTTATCTCTCAGAACTGAGCATGTGGAGAGACGTTCGTTCATCTAGCACAAAAGGAACGGCTTGCAGGAGAAACTTTTACTCTGGTTTCTCAGTCTGTTTCCTAGTGCCGGTTTGAAATTCCTGCAATTTTCACTGTAAAACCGAGTTGGAGCTAGTCCCTACCCATATATATATATGGAGTGGTGTTTGCAACTGAAAAGAAACTTTGTGTTCCCAACAAGCTAGGTGAAGGACGGGTTTCACACACACTTATCTCTCAGAACTGAGCATGTGGAGAGACGTTCGTTCATCTAGCACAAATGGAACGGGTTGCAGGAAAAACTTTTACACTGGTTTCTCAGTCTGTTTCCTAGTGAAGGTTTGAAGTTCCTGCAGTTTTCACTGTAAAACCGAGTTGGAGCTAGTACCTCCCCTTATATATGTATGGAGTGGGGTTTGCAACTGAAAAGAAACTTTGTGTTCACATCAAGTTAGGTGAAGGACGGCTATCACACACACTTATCTATCAGAACTGAGCATGTGGAGAGACGTTCGTTCATCTAGCACAAAGGGAACGGGTTGCAGGAGAAACATTTACTCTGGTTTCTCAGTCTGTTTCCTAGTGCCGGTTTGAAGTTCCTGCAGTTTTCACTGTAAAACCGTGTTGGAGCTAGTACCTACCCATATATATGTATGGAGTGGAGTTTGCAACTGAAAAGAAACTTTGTGTTCCCAACAAGCTAGGTGAAGGAAGGATTTCACACACACATATCTCTCAGAACTGAGCATGTGGAGAGACGTTCATTCATCTAGAACAAAGGGAACGGGTTGCAGGAGAAACTTTTACTCTGGTTTCTCAGTCTTTTTCCTAGTGCCGGTTTGAAGTTCCTGCAGTTTTCACTGTAAAACCGAGTTGGAGCTTGTACCTCCCCATGTATATGTATGGAGTGGAGTTGGCAACTGAAAAGAAACTTTGTGTTCCCAACAAGCTAGGTGAAGGACGGCATTCACACACACTTATCTCTCAGAACTGAGCATGTGGAGAGACTTTCGTTCATCTAGCATCAAGGGAACGGATTGCAGGAGAAACTTTTACTCTGGTTTCTCAGTCTGTTTCCTAGTGCCGGTTTGAAGTTCCTGCAGTTTTCACTGTAAAACCGAGTTGGAGCTAGTCCCTACCCATATATATATAAGGAGTGGAATTTGCAACTGAAAAGAAACTTTGTGTTCCCAACAAGCTAGGTGAAGGATGGGTTTCACACACACATATCTCTCAGAACTGAGCATGTGGAGAGACGTTCGTTCATCTAGCACAAAGGGAACGAGTTGCAGGGGAAACATTTTCTCTGGTTTCTCAGTCTGTTTCCTAGTGCCAGTTTGAAGTTCCTGCAGTTTTCACTGTAAAACCGTGTTGGAGCTTGTACCTCCCCATATATATCTATGGAGTGGAGTTTGCAACTGAAAAGAAACTTTGTGTTCCCAACAAGCTAGGTGAAGGAAGGCTTTCACACACACTTATCTCTCAGAACTGAGCATGTGGAGAGACGTTCGTTCATCTAGCACAAAGGGAACGGGTTGCAGGGGAAACATTTACTCTGGTTTCTCAGTCTGTTTCCTAGTGCCGTTTTGAAGTTCCTGCAGTTTTCACTGTAAAACCGGGTTGGAGCTAGTACCTCCCCATATATATGTATGGAGTGGAGTTTGCAACTGAAAAGAAACTTTGTGTTCCCAACAAGCTAGGTGAAGGACGGGTTTCACACACACTTATCTCTCAGAACTGAGCATGTGGAGAGACGTTCGTTCATCTAGCACAATGGGAACGGATTGCAGGAGAAACTTTTACTCTGGTTTCTCAGTCTGTTTCCTAGTGCCGGTTTGAAGATCCGGCAGTTTTCACTGTAAAACCGAGTTGGAGCTAGTCCCTACCCATATATATATAAGGAGTGGAGTTTGCAACTGAAAAGAATCTTTGTGTTCCCAACAAGCTAGGTGAAGGATGGGTTTCACACACACATATCTCTCAGAACTGAGCATGTGGAGAGACGTTCGTTCATCTAGCACAAAGGGAACGGGTTGCAGGGGAAACATTTACTCTGTTTTCTCAGTCTGTTTCCTAGTGCCGGTTTGATGTTCCTGCAGTTTTCACTGTAAAACCGTTTTGGAGCTAGTACCTCCCCATATATATGTATGGAGTGGAGTTTGCAACTGAAAAGAAACTTTGTGTTCCCAACAAGATAGGTGAAGACGGCTTTCACACACACTTTTCTCTCAGAACTGAGCATGTGGAGAGAGGTCCGTTCATCTAGAACAAAGGGAACGGGTTGCAGGAGAAACTTTTACTCTGGTTTCTCAGTCTGTTTCCTAGTGCCGGTTTGAAGTTCCTGCAGTTTTCACTTTAAATCCGAGTTGGAACTAGTACCTCCCCATATATATGTATGGAGTGGAGTTTGCAACTGAAAAGACACTTTGTGTTCCCAAAAAGCTAGGTGAAGGACGGCTTTCACACACACTTATCTCTCAGAACTGAGCATGTGGAGAGACGTTCGTTCATCTAGCACAAAGGGAACGGGTTGCAGGAGAAACTTTTACTCTGGTTTCTCAGTCTGTTTCCTAGTGCCGGTTTGAAGTTCCTGCAGTTTTCACTGTAAAACCGAGTTGGAGCTAGTCCCTACCCATATATATATATGGAATGGAGTTTGCAACTGAAAAGAAACTTTGTGTTCCCGACAAGCTAGGTGAAGGACGGGATTCACACACATTTATCTCTCAGAACTGAGCATGTGGAGAGACGTTCGTTCATCTAGCATAAAGGGAACGGTTTGCAGGAGAAACTTTTACTCTGGTTTCTCAGTCTGTTTCCTAGTGCCGGTTTGAAGTTCCTGCAGTTTTCATTGTAAAACCGAGTTGGAGCTAGTCCCTACCCATATATATATATGGAGAGGTGTTTGCAACTGAAAAGGAACTTTGTGTTCCCAACAAGCTAGGTGAAGGACGGGTTTAACACACACTTTTCTCTTAGAACTGAGCATGTGGAGAGACGTTCGTTCATCTAGCACAAAGGGAACGGGTTGCAGGAGAAACTTTTTCTCTGGTTTCTCATTGTGTTTCCTAGTGCCGGTTTGAAGTTCCTGCAGTTTTCACTGTAAAACCGAGTTGGAGCTAGTACCTCCCCATATATATGTATGGTGTGGAGTTTGCAACTGAAAAGAAACTTTGTGTTCCCAACAAGCTAGGTGAAGGACGGCTTTCACACACACTTATCTCTCAGAACTGAGCATGTGGAGAGACGTTCGTTCATCTAGCACAAAGGGAACGGTTTGCAGGAGAAACTTTTACTCTGGTTTCTCAGTCTGTTTCCTAGTGCCGTTTTGAAGTTCCTGCAGTTTTCACTGTAAAACCGAGTTGGAGCTAGTACCTCCCCATATATATGTATGGAGTGGAGTTTGCAACTGAAAAGAAACTTTGTGTTCCCAACAAGCTAGGTGAAGGACGGCTTTCACACACACTTATCTCTCAGAACTGAGCATGTGGAGAGACGTTCGTTCATCTAGCACAAAGGGAACGGGTTGCAGGGGAAACATTTACTCTGGGTTCTAAGTCTGTTTCCTAGTGCCGGTTTGAAGTTCCTGCAGTTTTCACTGTAAAACCGAGTTGGAGCTATTACCTCCCCATATATATGTATGGAGTGGAGTTTGCAACTGAAAAGAAACTTTGTGTTCCCAACAAGCTAAGTGAATGACGGCTTTCACACTCACTTATCTCTCAGAACTGAGCATTTGGAGAGACGTTCGTTCATCTAGCACAAAGGGAACGGGTTGCAGTAGAAACTTTTACTCTGGATTCTCAGTCTGTTTCCTAGTGCCGGTTTGAAGTTCCTGCAGTTTTCACTGTAAAACCGAGTTGGAGCTAGTACCTCCCCATATATATGTATGGAGTGGAGTTTGCAACTGAAAAGAAACTTTGTGTTCCCAATAAGCTAGGTGAAGCACGGCATTCACACACACTTATATCTCAGAACTGAGCATGTGGAGAGACGTTCGTTCATCTAGCACAAAGGGAACGGATTGCAGGAGAAACTTTTACTCTGGTTTCTCAGTCTGTTTCCTAGTGCCGGTTTGAAGTTCCTGCAGTTTTCACTGTAAAACCGAGTTGGAGCTAGTCCCTACCCATATATATATAAGGAGTGGAGTTTGCAACTGAAAAGAAACTTTGTGTTCCCAACAAGCTAGGTGAAGGATGGGTTTCACACACACATATCTCTCAGAACTGAGCATGTGGAGAGACGTTCGTTCATCTAGCACAAAGGGAACGGGTTGCAGGGGAAACATTTACTCTGGTTTCTCAGTCTGTTTCCTAGTGCCGGTTTGAAGTTCCTGCAGTTTTCACTGTAAAACCGTGTTGGAGCTTGTACCTCCCCATATATATGTATGGTGTGGAGTTTGCAACTGAAAAGAAACTTTGTGTTCCCAAAAAGCTAGGTGAAGGACGGGTTTCACACACACTTATCTCTCAGAACTGAGCATGTGGAGAGACGTTCGTTCATCTAGCACAAAGGGAACGGTTTGCAGGAGAAACTTTTACTCTGGTTTCTCAGTCTGTTTCCTAGTGCCGTTTTGAAGTTCCTGCAGTTTTCACTGTAAAACCGAGTTGGAGCTAGTACCTCCCCATATATATGTATGGAGTGGAGTTTGCAACTGAAAAGAAACTTTGTGTTCCCAACAAGCTAGGTGAAGGACGGCTTTCACACACACTTATCTCTCAGAACTGAGCATGTGGAGAGACGTTCGTTCATCTAGCACAAAGGGAACGGGTTGCAGGAGAAACTTTTACTCTGGTTTCTCAGTCTGTTTCCTAGTGCCGGTTTGAAGTTCCTGCAGTTTTCATTGTAAAACCGAGTTGGAGCTAGTCCCTACCCATATATATATATGGAGAGGTGTTTGCAACTGAAAAGGAACTTTGTGTTCCCAACAAGCTAGGTGAAGGACGGGTTTAACACACACTTATCTCTCAGAACTGAGCATGTGGAGAGACGTTCGTTCATCTAGCACAAAGGGAACGGGTTGCAGGAGAAACTTTTTCTCTGGTTTCTCATTGTGTTTCCTAGTGCCGTTTTGAAGTTCCTGCAGTTTTCACTGTAAAACCGAGTTGGAGCTAGTACCTCCCCATATATATGTATGGTGTGGAGTTTGCAACTGAAAAGAAACTTTGTGTTCCCAAAAAGCTAGGTGAAGGACGGGTTTCACACACACTTATCTCTCAGAACTGAGCATGTGGAGAGACGTTCGTTCATCTAGCACAAAGGGAACGGTTTGCAGGAGAAACTTTTACTCTGGTTTCTCAGTCTGTTTCCTAGTGCCGTTTTGAAGTTCCTGCAGTTTTCACTGTAAAACCGAGTTGGAGCTAGTACCTCCCCATATATATGTATGGAGTGGAGTTTGCAACTGAAAAGAAACTTTGTGTTCCCAACAAGCTAGGTGAAGGACGGCTTTCACACACACTTATCTCTCAGAACTGAGCATGTGGAGAGACGTTCGTTCATCTAGCACAAAGGGAACGGGTTGCAGGGGAAACATTTACTCTGGGTTCTAAGTCTGTTTCCTAGTGCCGGTTTGAAGTTCCTGCAGTTTTCACTGTAAAACCGAGTTGGAGCTAGTACCTCCCCATATATATGTATGGAGTGGAGTTTGCAACTGAAAAGAAACTTTGTGTTCCCAACAAGCTAGGTGAATGACGGCTTTCACACTCACTTATCTCTCAGAACTGAGCATTTGGAGAGACGTTCGTTCATCTAGCACAAAGGGAACGGGTTGCAGTAGAAACTTTTACTCTGGATTCTCAGTCTGTTTCCTAGTGCCGGTTTGAAGTTCCTGCAGTTTTCACTGTAAAACCGAGTTGGAGCTAGTACCTCCCCATATATATGTATGGAGTGGAGTTTGCAACTGAAAAGAAACTTTGTGTTCCCAATAAGCTAGGAGAAGCACGGCATTCACACACACTTATATCTCAGAACTGAGCATGTGGAGAGACGTTCGTTCATCTAGCACAAAGGGAACGGATTGCAGGAGAAACTTTTACTCTGGTTTCTCAGTCTGTTTCCTAGTGCCGGTTTGAAGTTCCTGCAGTTTTCACTGTAAAACCGAGTTGGAGCTAGTCCCTACCCATATATATATAAGGAGTGGAGTTTGCAACTGAAAAGAAACTTTGTGTTCCCAACAAGCTAGGTGAAGGATGGGTTTCACACACACATATCTCTCAGAACTGAGCATGTGGAGAGACGTTCGTTCATCTAGCACAAAGGGAACGGGTTACAGGGGAAACATTTACTCTGGTTTCTCAGTCTGTTTCCTAGTGCCGGTTTGAAGTTCCTGCAGTTTTCACTGTAAAACCGTGTTGGAGCTTGTACCTCCCCATATATATGTATGGTGTGGAGTTTGCAACTGAAAAGAAACTTTGTGTTCCCAAAAAGCTAGGTGAAGGACGGGTTTCACACACACTTATCTCTCAGAACTGAGCATGTGGAGAGACGTTCGTTCATCTAGCACAAAGGGAACGGTTTGCAGGAGAAACTTTTACTCTGGTTTCTCAGTCTGTTTCCTAGTGCCGTTTTGAAGTTCCTGCAGTTTTCACTGTAAAACCGAGTTGGAGCTAGTACCTCCCCATATATATGTATGGAGTGGAGTTTGCAACTGAAAAGAAACTTTGTGTTCCCAACAAGCTAGGTGAAGGACGGCTTTCACACACACTTATCTCTAAGAACTGAGCATGTGGAGAGACGTTCGTTCATCTAGCACAAAGGGAACGGGTTGCAGGGGAAACATTTACTCTGGGTTCTAAGTCTGTTTCCTAGTGCCGGTTTGAAGTTCCTGCAGTTTTCACTGTAAAACCGAGTTGGAGCTAGTACCTCCCCATATATATGTATGGAGTGGAGTTTGCAACTGAAAAGAAACTTTGTGTTCCCAATAAGCTAGGTGAAGCACGGCATTCACACACACTTATCTCTCAGAACTGAGCATGTGGAGAGACGTTCGTTCATCTAGCACAAAGGGAACGGATTGCAGGAGAAACTTTTACTCTGGTTTCTCAGTCTGTTTCCTAGTGCCGGTTTGAAGTTCCTGCAGTTTTCACTGTAAAACCGAGTTGGAGCTAGTCCCTACCCATATATATGTATGGAGTGGAGTTTGCAACTGAAAAGAAACTTTGTGTTCCCAACAAGCTAGGTGAAGGACGGCTTTCACACACACTTATCTCTCAGAACTGAGCATGTGGAGAGACGTTCGTTCATCTAGCACAAAGGGAACGGGTTGCAGGGGAAACATTTACTCTGGGTTCTAAGTCTGTTTCCTAGTGCCGGTTTGAAGTTCCTGCAGTTTTCACTGTAAAACCGAGTTGGAGCTAGTACCTCCCCATATATATGTATGGAGTGGAGTTTGCAACTGAAAAGAAACTTTGTGTTCCCAACAAGCTAGGTGAATGACGGCTTTCACACTCACTTATCTCTCAGAACTGAGCATTTGGAGAGACGTTCGTTCATCTAGCACAAAGGGAACGGGTTGCAGTAGAAACTTTTACTCTGGTTTCTCAGTCTGTTTCCTAGTGCCGGTTTGAAGTTCCTGCAGTTTTCACTGTAAAACCGAGTTGGAGCTAGTACCTCCCCATATATATGTATGGAGTGGAGTTTGCAACTGAAAAGAAACTTTGTGTTCCCAATAAGCTAGGTGAAGCACGGCATTCACACACACTTATATCTCAGAACTGAGCATGTGGAGAGACGTTCGTTCATCTAGCACAAAGGGAACGGATTGCAGGAGAAACTTTTACTCTGGTTTCTCAGTCTGTTTCCTAGTGCCGGTTTGAAGTTCCTGCAGTTTTCACTGTAAAACCGAGTTGGAGCTAGTCCCTACCCATATATATATAAGGAGTGGAGTTTGCAACTGAAAAGAAACTTTGTGTTCCCAACAAGCTAGGTGAAGGATGGGTTTCACACACACATATCTCTCAGAACTGAGCATGTGGAGAGACGTTCGTTCATCTAGCACAAAGGGAACGGGTTGCAGGGGAAACATTTACTCTGGTTTCTCAGTCTGTTTCCTAGTGCCGGTTTGAAGTTCCTGCAGTTTTCACTGTAAAACCGTGTTGGAGCTTGTACCTCCCCATATATATGTATGGTGTGGAGTTTGCAACTGAAAAGAAACTTTGTGTTCCCAAAAAGCTAGGTGAAGGACGGGTTTCACACACACTTATCTCTCAGAACTGAGCAAGTGGAGAGACGTTCGTTCATCTAGCACAAAGGGAACGGTTTGCAGGAGAAACTTTTACTCTGGTTTCTCAGTCTGTTTCCTAGTGCCGTTTTGAAGTTCCTGCAGTTTTCACTGTAAAACCGAGTTGGAGCTAGTACCTCCCCATATATATGTATGGAGTGGAGTTTGCAACTGAAAAGAAACTTTGTGTTCCCAACAAGCTAGGTGAAGGACGGCTTTCACACACACTTATCTCTCAGAACTGAGCATGTGGAGAGACGTTCGTTCATCTAGCACAAAGGGAACGGGTAGCAGGGGAAACATTTACTCTGGGTTCTAAGTCTGTTTCCTAGTGCCGGTTTGAAGTTCCTGCAGTTTTCACTGTAAAACCGAGTTGGAGCTAGTACCTCCCCATATATATGTATGGAGTGGAGTTTGCAACTGAAAAGAAACTTTGTGTTCCCAACAAGCTAGGTGAAGGACGGCTTTCACACTCACTTATCTCTCAGAACTGAGCATTTGGAGAGACGTTCGTTCATCTAGCACAAAGGGAACGGGTTGCAGTAGAAACTTTTACTCTGGTTTCTCCGTCTGTTTCCTAGTGCCGGTTTGAAGTTCCTGCAGTTTTCACTGTAAAACCGAGTTGGAGCTAGTACCTCCCCATATATATGTATGGAGTGGAGTTTGCAACTGAAAAGAAACTTTGTGTTCCCAATAAGCTAGGTGAAGCACGGCATTCACACACACTTATCTCTCAGAACTGAGCATGTGGAGAGACGTTCGTTCATCTAGCACAAAGGGAACGGATTGCAGGAGAAACTTTTACTCTGGTTTCTCAGTCTGTTTCCTAGTGCCGGTTTGAAGTTCCTGCAGTTTTCACTGTAAAACCGAGTTGGAGCTAGTCCCTACCCATATATATATAAGGAGTGGAGTTTGCAACTGAAAAGAAACTTTGTGTTCCCAACAAGCTAGGTGAAGGATGGGTTTCACACACACATATCTCTCAGAACTGAGCATGTGGAGAGACGTTCGTTCATCTAGCACAAAGGGAACGGGTTGCAGGGGAAACATTTACTGTGGTTTCTCAGTCTGTTTCCTAGTGCCGGTTTGAAGTTCCTGCAGTTTTCACTGTAAAAACGTGTTGGAGCTTGTACCTCCCCATATATATGTATGGAGTGGAGTTTGCAACTGAAAAGAAACTTTGTGTTCCCAACAAGCTAGGTGAAGGAAGGCTTTCACACACACTTATCTCTCAGAACTGAGCATGTGGAGAGAAGTTCGTTCATCTAGCACAAAGGGAACGGGTTGCAGGGGAAACATTTACTGTGGTTTCTCAGTCTGTTTCCTAGTGCCGGTTTGAAGTTCCTGCAGTTTTCACTGTAAAACCGAGTTGGAGCTAGTACCTCCCCATATATATGTATGGAGTGGAGTTTGCAACTGAAAAGAAACTTTGTGTTTCCAACAAGCTAGGTGAAGGACGGCATTCACACACACTTATCTCTCAGAACTGAGCATGTGGAGAGACGTTCGTTCATCTAGCACCAAGGGAACGGATTGCAGGAGAAACTTTTACTCTGGTTTCTCAGTCTGTTTCCTAGTGCCGTTTTAAAGTTCCTGCAGTTTTCACTGTAAAACCGAGTTGGAGCTAGTCCCTACCCATATATATATAAGGAGTGGAATTTGCAACTGAAAAGAAACTTTGTGTTCCCAACAAGCTAGGTGAAGGATGGGTTTCACACACACATATCTCTCAGAACTGAGCATGTGGAGAGACGTTCGTTCATCTAGCACAAAGGGAACGGGTTGCAGGGGAAACATTTACTCTGGTTTCTCAGTCTGTTTCCTAGTGCCGGTTTTAAGTTCCTGCAGTTTTCACTGTAAAACCGTGTTGGAGCTTGTACCTCCCCTTTATATGTATGGAGTGGAGTTTGCAACTGAAAAGAAACTTTGTGTTCCCAACAAGCTAGGTGAAAGAAGGCTTTAACACACACTTATCTCTCAGAACTGAGCATGTGGAGAGACGTTCGTTCATCTAGCACAAAGGGAACGGGTTGCAGGGGAAACATTTACTCTGGTTTCTCAGTCTGTTTCCTAGTGCCGGTTTGAAGTTCCTGCAGTTTTCACTGTAAAACCGGGTTGGAGCTAGTACCTCCCCATATATATGTATGGAGTGGAGTTTGCAACTGAAAAGAAACTTTGTGTTCCCAACAAGCTAGGTGAAGGACGGGTTTCACACACACTTATCTCTCAGAACTGAGCATGTGGAGAGACGTTCGTTCATCTAGCACAATGGGAACGGATTGCAGGAGAAACTTTTACTCTGGTTTCTCAGTCTGTTTCCTAGTGCCGGTTTGAAGATCCGGCAGTTTTCACTGTAAAACCGAGTTGGAGCTAGTCCCTACCCATATATATATAAGGAGTGGAGTTTGCAACTGAAAAGAAACTTTGTGTTCCCAACAAGCTAGGTGAAGGATGGGTTTCACACACACATATCTCTCAGAACTGAGCATGTGGAGAGACGTTCGTTCATCTAGCACAAAGGGAACGGGTTGCAGGGGAAACATTTACTCTGGTTTCTCAGTCTGTTTCCTAGTGCCGGTTTAATGTTCCTGCAGTTTTCTCTGTAAAACCGAGTTGGAGCTAGTCCCTACCCATATATATATATGGAGTGGAGTTTGCAACTGAAAAGAAACTTTGTGTTCCCAACAAGCTAGGTGAAGGACGGCTTTCACACACACTTATCTCTCAGAACTGAGCACGTGGAGAGACGTTCGTTCATCTAGCATAAAGGGAACGGGTTGCAGGAGAAACTTTTACTCTGGTTTCTCAGTCTGTTTCCTAGTGCCGGTTTGAAGTTCCTGCAGTTTTCATTGTAAAACCGAGTTGGAGCTAGTCCCTACCCATATATATATATGGAGAGGTGTTTGCAACTGAAAAGGAACTTTGTGTTCCCAACAAGCTAGGTGAAGGACGGGTTTAACACACACTTATCTCTCAGAACTGAGCATGTGGAGAGACGTTCGTTCATCTAGCACAAAGGGAACGGGTTGCAGGAGAAACTTTTTCTCTGGTTTCTCATTTTGTTTCCTAGTGCCGGTTTGAAGTTCCTGCAGTTTTCACTGTAAAACCGTGTTGGAGCTAGTACCTCCCCATATATATGTATGGTGTGGAGTTTGCAACTGAAAAGAAACTTTGTGTTCCCAAAAAGCTAGGTGAAGGACGGGTTTCACACACACTTATCTCTCAGAACTGAGCATGTGGAGAGACGTTCGTTCATCTAGCACAAAGGGAACGGTTTGCAGGAGAAACTTTTACTCTGGTTTCTCAGTCTGTTTCCTAGTGTCGTTTTGAAGTTCCTGCAGTTTTCACTGTAAAACCGAGTTGGAGCTAGTACCTCCCCATATATATGTATGGAGTGGAGTTTGCAACTGAAAAGAAACTTTGTGTTCCCAACAAGCTAGGTGAAGGACGGCTTTCACACACACTTATCTCTCAGAACTGAGCATGTGGAGAGACGTTCGTTCATCTAGCACAAAGGGAACGGGTTGCAGGGGAAACATTTACTCTGGGTTCTAAGTCTGTTTCCTAGTGCCGGTTTGAAGTTCCTGCAGTTTTCACTGTAAAACCGAGTTGGAGCTAGTACCTCCCCATATATATGTATGGAGTGGAGTTTGCAACTGAAAAGAAACTTTGTGTTCCCAACAAGCTAGGTGAATGACGGCTTTCACACTCACTTATCTCTCAGAACTGAGCATTTGGAGAGACGTTCGTTCATCTAGCACAAAGGGAACGGGTTGCAGTAGAAACTTTTACTCTGGATTCTCAGTCTGTTTCCTAGTGCCGGTTTGAAGTTCCTGCAGTTTTCACTGTAAAACCGAGTTGGAGCTAGTACCTCCCCATATATATGTATGGAGTGGAGTTTGCAACTGAAAAGAAACTTTGTGTTCCCAATAAGCTAGGTGAAGCACGGCATTCACACACACTTATATCTCAGAACTGAGCATGTGGAGAGACGTTCGTTCATCTAGCACAAAGGGAACGGATTGCAGGAGAAACATTTACTCTGGTTTCTCAGTCTGTTTCCTAGTGCCGGTTTGAAGTTCCTGCAGTTTTCACTGTAAAACCGAGTTGGAGCTAGTCCCTACCCATATATATATAAGGAGTGGAGTTTGCAACTGAAAAGAAACTTTGTGTTCCCAACAAGCTAGGTGAAGGATGGGTTTCACACACACATATCTCTCAGAACTGAGCATGTGGAGAGACGTTCGTTCATCTAGCACAAAGGGAACGGGTTACAGGGGAAACATTTACTCTGGTTTCTCAGTCTGTTTCCTAGTGCCGGTTTGAAGTTCCTGCAGTTTTCACTGTAAAACCGTGTTGGAGCTTGTACCTCCCCATATATAAGTATGGTGTGGAGTTTGCAACTGAAAAGAAACTTTGTGTTCCCAACAAGCTAGGTGAAGGACGGCTTTCACACTCACTTATCTCTCAGAACTGAGCATTTGGAGAGACGTTCGTTCATCTAGCACAAAGGGAACGGGTTGCAGTAGAAACTTTTACTCTGGTTTCTCAGTCTGTTTCCTAGTGCCGGTTTGAAGTTCCTGCAGTTTTCACTGTAAAACCGAGTTGGAGCTAGTACCTCCCCATATATATGTATGGAGTGGAGTTTGCAACTGAAAAGAAACTTTGTGTTCCCAATAAGCTAGGTGAAGCACGGCATTCACACACACTTATCTCTCAAAACTGAGCATGTGGAGAGACGTTCGTTCATCTAGCACAAAGGGAACGGATTGCAGGAGAAACTTTTACTCTGGTTTCTCAGTCTGTTTCCTAGTGCCGGTTTGAAGTTCCTGCAGTTTTCACTGTAAAACCGAGTTGGAGCTAGTCCCTACCCATATATATGTATGGAGTGGAGTTTGCAACTGAAAAGAAACTTTGTGTTCCCAACAAGCTAGGTGAATGACGGCTTTCACACTCACTTATCTCTCAGAACTGAGCATTTGGAGAGACGTTCGTTCATCTAGCACAAAGGGAACGGGTTGCAGTAGAAACTTTTACTCTGGTTTCTCAGTCTGTTTCCTAGTGCCGGTTTGAAGTTCCTGCAGTTTTCACTGTAAAACCGAGTTGGAGCTAGTACCTCCCCATATATATGTATGGAGTGGAGTTTGCAACTGAAAAGAAACTTTGTGTTCCCAATAAGCTAGGTGAAGCACGGCATTCACACACACTTATATCTCAGAACTGAGCATGTGGAGAGACGTTCGTTCATCTAGCACAAAGGGAACGGATTGCAGGAGAAACTTTTACTCTGGTTTCTCAGTCTGTTTCCTAGTGCCGGTTTGAAGTTCCTGCAGTTTTCACTGTAAAACCGAGTTGGAGCTAGTCCCTACCCATATATATATAAGGAGTGGAGTTTGCAACTGAAAAGAAACTTTGTGTTCCCAACAAGCTAGGTGAAGGATGGGTTTCACACACACATATCTCTCAGAACTGAGCATGTGGAGAGACGTTCGTTCATCTAGCACAAAGGGAACGGGTTGCAGGGGAAACATTTACTCTGGTTTCTCAGTCTGTTTCCTAGTGCCGGTTTGAAGTTCCTGCAGTTTTCATTGTAAAACCGTGTTGGAGCTTGTACCTCCCCATATATATGTATGGTGTGGAGTTTGCAACTGAAAAGAAACTTTGTGTTCCCAAAAAGCTAGGTGAAGGACGGGTTTCACACACACTTATCTCTCAGAACTGAGCATGTGGAGAGACGTTCGTTCATCTAGCACAAAGGGAACGGTTTGCAGGAGAAACTTTTACTCTGGTTTCTCAGTCTGTTTCCTAGTGCCGTTTTGAAGTTCCTGCAGTTTTCACTGTAAAACCGAGTTGGAGCTAGTACCTCCCCATATATATGTATGGAGTGGAGTTTGCAACTGAAAAGAAACTTTGTGTTCCCAACAAGCTAGGTGAAGGACGGCTTTCACACACACTTATCTCTCAGAACTGAGCATGTGGAGAGACGTTCGTTCATCTAGCACAAAGGGAACGGGTTGCAGGGGAAACATTTACTCTGGGTTCTAAGTCTGTTTCCTAATGCCGGTTTGAAGTTCCTGCAGTTTTCACTGTAAAACCGATTTGGAGCTAGTACCTCCCCATATATATGTATGGAGTGGAGTTTGCAACTGAAAAGAAACTTTGTGTTCCCAACAAGCTAGGTGAAGGACGGCTTTCACACTCACTTATCTCTCAGAACTGAGCATTTGGAGAGACGTTCGTTCATCTAGCACAAAGGGAACGGGTTGCAGTAGAAACTTTTACTCTGGTTTCTCAGTCTGTTTCCTAGTGCCGGTTTGAAGTTCCTGCAGTTTTCACTGTAAAACCGAGTTGGAGCTAGTACCTCCCCATATATATGTATGGAGTGGAGTTTGCAACTGAAAAGAAACTTTGTGTTCCCAATAAGCTAGGTGAAGCACGGCATTCACACACACTTATCTCTCAGAACTGAGCATGTGGAGAGACGTTCGTTCATCTAGCACAAAGGGAACGGATTGCAGGAGAAACTTTTACTCTGGTTTCTCAGTCTGTTTCCTAGTGCCGGTTTGAAGTTCCTGCAGTTTTCACTGTAAAACCGAGTTGGAGCTAGTCCCTACCCATATATATATAAGGAGTGGAGTTTGCAACTGAAAAGAAACTTTGTGTTCCCAACAAGCTAGGTGAAGGATGGGTTTCACACACACATATCTCTCAGAACTGAGCATGTGGAGAGAAGTTCGTTCATCTAGCACAAAGGGAACGGGTTGCAGGGGAAACATTTACGGTGGTTTCTCAGTCTGTTTCCTAGTGCCGGTTTGAAGTTCCTGCAGTTTTCACTGTAAAACCGAGTTGGAGCTAGTACCTCCCCATATATATGTATGGAGTGGAGTTTGCAACTGAAAAGAAACTTTGTGTTCCCAACAAGCTAGGTGAAGGACGGCATTCACACACACTTATCTCTCAGAACTGAGCATGTGGAGAGACGTTCGTTCATCTAGCACCAAGGGAACCGATTGCAGGAGAAATTTTACTCTGGTTTCTCAGTCTGTTTCCTAGTGCCGTTTTGAAGTTCCTGCAGTTTTCACTGTAAAACCGAGTTGGAGCTAGTCCCTACCCATATATATATAAGGATTGGAATTTGCAACTGAAAAGAAACTTTGTGTTCCCAACAAGCTAGGTGAAGGATGGGTTTCACACACACATATCTCTCAGAACTGAGCATGTGGAGAGACGTTCGTTCATCTAGCACAAATGGAACGGGTTGCAGGGGAAACATTTACTCTGGTTTCTCAGTCTGTTTCCTAGTGCCGGTTTGAAGTTCCTGCAGTTTTCACTGTAAAACCGTGTTGGAGCTTGTACCTCCCCTTTATATGTATGGAGTGGAGTTTGCAACTGAAAAGAAACTTTGTGTTCCCAACAAGCTAGGTGAAAGAAGGCTTTAACACACACTTATCTCTCAGAACTGAGCATGTGGAGAGACGTTCGTTCATCTAGCACAAAGGGAACGGGTTGCAGGGGAAACATTTACTCTGGTTTCTCAGTCTGTTTCCTAGTGCCGGTTTGAAGTTCCTGCAGTTTTCACTGTAAAACCGGGTTGGAGCTAGTACCTCCCCATATATATGTATGGAGTGGAGTTTGCAACTGAAAAGAAACTTTGTGTTCCCAACAAGCTAGGTGAAGGACGGGTTTCACACACACTTATCTCTCAGAACTGAGCATGTGGAGAGACGTTCGTTCATCTAGCACAATGGGAACGGATTGCAGGAGAAACTTTTACTCTGGTTTCTCAGTCTGTTTCCTAGTGCCGGTTTGAAGATCCGGCAGTTTTCACTGTAAAACCGAGTTGGAGCTAGTCCCTACCCATATATATATAAGGAGTGGAGTTTGCAACTGAAAAGAAACTTTGTGTTCCCAACAAGCTAGGTGAAGGATGGGTTTCACACACACATATCTCTCAGAACTGAGCATGTGGAGAGACGTTCGTTCATCTAGCACAAAGGGAACGGGTTGCAGGGGAAACATTTACTCTGGTTTCTCAGTCTGTTTCCTAGTGCCGGTTTGATGTTCCTGCAGTTTTCACTGTAAAACCGAGTTGGAGCTAGTCCCTACCCATATATATATATGGAGTGGAGTTTGCAACTGAAAAGAAACTTTGTGTTCCCAACAAGCTAGGTGAAGGAAGTTTTCACTCACACTTATCTCTCAGAACTGAGCATGTGGAGAGACGTTCGTTCATCTAGCACAAAGGGAACGGGTTGCAGGAGAAACTTTTACTCTGGTTTCTCAGTCTGTTTCCTAGTGCCGGTTTGAAGTTCCTGCAGTTTTCACTGTAAAATCGAGTTGGAGCTTGTACCTCATCATATATATTTATGGAGTGGAGTTTGCAACTGAAAAGAAACTTTGTGTTCCCAACAAGCTAGGTGAAGGACGGCTTTCACACTCACTTATCTCTCAGAACTGAACATTTGGAGAGACGTTCGTTCATCTAGCACAAAGGGAACGGGTTGCAGTAGAAACTTTTACTCTGGTTTCTCAGTCTGTTTCCTAGTGCCGGTTTGAAGTTCCTGCAGTTTTCACTTTAAAAACGTGTTGGAGCTTGTACCTCCCCATATATATGTATGGAGTGGAGTTTGCAACTGAAAAGAAACTTTGTGTTCCCAACAAGCTAGGTGAAGGAAGGCTTTCACACACATTTATCTCTCAGAACTGAGCATGTGGAGAGAAGTTCGTTCATCTTGCACAAAGGGAACGGGTTGCAGGGGTAACATTTACTGTGGTTTCTCAGTCTGTTTCCTAGTGCCGGTTTGAAGTTCCTGCAGTTTTCACTGTAAAACCGGGTTGGAGCTAGTACCTCCCCATATATATGTATGGAGTGGAGTTTGCAACTGAAAAGAAACTTTGTGTTCCCAACAAGCTAGGTGAAGGGCGGCTTTCACACACACTTATCTCTCAGAACTGAGCATGTGGAGAGACGTTCGTTCATCTAGCACAAAGGGAACGGGTTGCAGGAGGAACTTTTACTCTGGTTTCTCAGTCTGTTTCCTAGTGCCTGTTTGAAGTTCCTGCAGTTTTCACTGTAAAACCGAGTTGGAGCTAGTACCTCCCCATATATATGTATGGAGTGGAGTTTGCAACTGAAAAGAAACTTAGTGTTCCCAACAAGCTAGGTGAAGGACGGATTTCACACACACTTATCTCTCAGAACTGAGCATGTGGAGAGACGTTCGTTCATCTAGCACAAAAGGAACGGCTTGCAGGAGAAACTTTTACTCTGGTTTCTCAGTCTGTTTCCTAGTGCCGGTTTGAAGTTCCTGCAGTTTTCACTGTAAAACCGAGTTGGAGCTAGTACTTCCCCATATATATGTATGGAGTGGAGTTTGCAACTGAAAAGAAACTTTGTGTTCCCAACAAGCTAGGTGAAGGACGGCTTTCACACACACTTATCTCTCAGAACTGAGCATGTGGAGAGACGTTCGTTCATCTAGCACAAAGGGAACGGGTTGCAGGAGAAACTTTTACTCTGGTTTCTCAGTCTGTTTCCTAGTGCCGGTTTGAAGTTCCTGCAGTTTTCACTGTAAAACCGAGTTGGAGCTAGTACCTCCCCATATATATGTATGGAGTGGAGTTTGCAACTGAAAAGAAACTTTGTGTTCCCAACAAGCTAGGTGAAGGACGGCTTTCACACACACTTATCTCTCAGAACTGAGCATGTGGAGAGACGTTCGTTCATCTAGCACAAAGGGAACGGGTTGCAGGAGAAACTTTTACTCTGGTTTCTCAGTCTGTTTCCTAGTGCCGGTTTGAAGTTCCTGCAGTTTTCACTGTAAAACCGAGTTGGAGCTAGTACCTCCCCATATATATGTATGGAGTGGAGTTTGCAACTGAAAAGAAACTTTGTGTTTCCAACAAACTAGGTGAAGGAAGGCTTTCACACACACTTATCTCTCAGAACTGAGCATGTGGAGAGACGTTCGTTCATCTAGCACAAAGGGAACGGGTTGCAGTAGAAACTTTTACTCTGGTTTCTCAGTCTGTTTCCTAGTGCCGGTTTTAAGTTCCTGCAGTTTTCACTGTAAAATCGAGTTGGAGCTAGTACCTCCCCATATATATATATTGAGTGGAGTTTGCAACTGAAAAGAAACTTTGTGTTCCCAACAAGCTAGGTGAAGGACGGATTTCACACTCACTTATCTCTCAGAACTGAACATTTGGAGAGACGTTCGTTCATCTAGCACAAAGGGAACGGGTTGCAGTAGAAACTTTTACTCTGGTTTCTCAGTCTGTTTCCTAGTGCCGGTTTGAAGTTCCTGCAGTTTTCACTTTAAAAACGTGTTGGAGCTTGTACCTCCCCATATATATATATGGAGTTTAGTTTGCAACTGAAAAGAAACTTTGTGTTCCCAACAAGCTAGGTGAAGGACGGGATTCACACACACTTATCTCTCAGAACTGAGCATGTGGAGAGACGTTCTTTCATCTAGCACAAAGGGAACAAGTTGAATGAGAAACTTTTACTCTGTTTTCTCAGTCTGTTTCCTAGTGCCGGTTTGAAGTTTCTGCAGTTTTCACTGTAAAACCGAGTTGGAGCTAGTACCTCCCCATATATATGTATGGAGTGGAGTTTGCAACTGAAAAGAAAGTTTGTGTTCCCAACAAGCTAGGTGAAGTACGGCTTTCACACAGACTTATCATTCAGAACTGAGCATGTGGAGAGACGTTCGTTCATCTACCACAAACGGAATGGGTTGCAGGAGAAACTTTTACTCTGGTTTCTCAGTCTGTTTCCTAGTGCCGGTTTGAAGTTCCTGCAGTTTTCACTGTAAAACAGAGTTGGAGCTAGTACCTCCCCATATATATGTATGGAGTGGAGTTTGCAACTGAAAAGAAACTTTGTGTTCCCAACAAACTAGGTGAAGGAAGGCTTTCACACACACTTATCTCTCAGAACTGAGCATGTGGAGAGACGTTCGTTCATCTAGCAAAAAGGGAAAGGGTTGCAGGAGAAACTTTTACTCTGGTTTCTCAGTCTGTTTCCTAGTGCCGGTTTGAAGTTCCTGCAGTTTTCACTGTAAAACCGAGTTGGAGCTAGTACCTCCCCATATATATGTATGGAGTGGAGTTTGCAACTGAAAAGAATCTTTTTGTTCCCAACAAGCTAGGTGAAGTACGGCTTTCACACACATATATCTCTCAGAACTGAGCATGTGGAGAGACGTTCGTTCATCTAGCACAAAGGGAACGGGTTGCAGGAGAAACTTTTACACTGGTTTCTCAGTCTGTTTCCTAGTGCCGGTTTGAAGTTCCTGCAGTTTTCACTGTAAAACCGGGTTGGAGCTAGTACCTCCCCATATATATGTATGGAGTGGAGTTTGCAACTGAAAAGAAACTTTGTGTTCCCAACAAGCTAGGTGAAGGACGGCTTTCACACACATATATCTCTCAGAACTGAGCATGTGGAGAGACGTTCGTTCATCTAGCACAAAGGGAACGGGTTGCAGGAGAAACTTTTACACTGGTTTCTCAGTCTGTTTCCTAGTGCCGGTTTGAAGTTCCTGCAGTTTTCACTGTAAAACCGGGTTGTAGCTAGTACCTCCCCATATATATGTATGGAGTGGAGTTTGCAACTGAAAAGAAACTTTGTGTTCCCAACAAGATAGGTGAAGGACGGGTTTCACACACACTTATCTCTCAGAACTGAGCATGTGGAGAGACGTTCGTTCATCTAGCACAAAGGGAACGGGTTGCAGGAGAAACATTTACTCTGGTTTCTCAGTCTGTTTCCTAGTGCCGGTTTGAAGTTCCTGCAGTTTTCACTGTAAATCCGAGTTGGAGCTAGTACCTCCCCATATATATGTATGGAATGGAGTTTGCAACTGAAAAGAAACTTAGTGTTCCCAACAAGCTAGGTGAAGGACGGCTTTCACACACACTTATCTCTCAGAACTGAGCATGTGGAGAGACGTTCGTTCATCTAGCACAAAGGGAACGGGTTGCAGGAGAAACTTTTACTCTGGTTTCTCAGTCTGTTTCCTAGTGCCGGTTTGAAGTTCCTGCAGTTTTCACTGTAAAACCGAGTTGGAGCTAGTCCCTACCCATATATATGTATGGAGTGGAGTATGCAACTGAAAAGAAACTTTGTGTTCCCAACAAGCTAGGTGAAGGACGGCTTTCACACACACTTATCTCTCAAAACTGAGCATGTGGAGAGACGTTCGTTCTTCTAGCACAAAGGGAACGGGTTGCAGGAGAAACTTTTACTCTGGTTTCTCAATCTCTTTCCTAGTGCCAGTTTGAAGTTCCTGCAGTTTTCACTGTAAAACCGAGTTGGAGCTAGTACCTCCCCATATATATGTATGGAGTGGAGTTTGCAACTGAAAAGAAACTTAGTGTTCCCAACAAGCTAGGTGAAGGACGGCATTCACACACACTTATCTCTCAGAACTGAGCATGTGGAGAGATGTTCGTTCATCTAGCACAAAGGGAACGGATTGTAGGAGAAACTTTTACTCTGGTTTCTCAGTCTCTTTCCTCGTGCCGGTTTGAAGTTCCTGCAGTTTTCACTGTAAAACCGAGTTGGAGCTAGTAACACCCCATATATATGTATGGAGTGGAGTTTGCAACTGAAAAGAAACTTTGTGTTCCCAACAAGCTAGGTGAAGGACGGCTTTCACACACACTTATCTCTCAGAACTGAGCATGTGGAGAGACTTTCGTTCATCTAGCACAAAGGGAACGGGTTGCAGGGGAAACATTTACTCTGGTTTCTCAGTCTGTTTCCTAGTGCCGGTTTGAAGTTCCTGCAGTTTTCACTGTAAAACCGTGTTGGAGCTAGTACCTCCCCATATATATGTATGGAGTGGAGTTTGCAACTGAAAAGAAACTTTGTGTTCCCAACAAGCTAGGTGAAGGACGGCTTTCACACACACTTATCTCTCAGAACTGAGCATGTGGAGAGACGTTCGTTCATCTAGCACATAGGGAACGGGTTGCAGGAGAAACTTTTACTCTGGTATCTCAGTCTGTTTCCTAGTGCCTGTTTGAAGTTCCTGCAGTTTTCACTGTAAAACCGAGTTGGAGCTAGTACCTCCCCATATATATGTATGGAGTGGAGTTTGCAACTGAAAAGAAACTTAGTGTTCCCAACAAGCTAGGTGAAGGACGGCTTTCACACACAATTATCTCTCAGAACTGAGCATGTGGAGAGACGTTCGTTCATCTAGCACAAAAGGAACGGCTTGCAGGAGAAACTTTTACTCTGGTTTCTCAGTCTGTTTCCTAGTGCCGATTTGACGTTCTGCAGTTTTCACTGTAAAACCGAGTTGGAGCTAGTATCTCCCCATATATATGTATGGAGTGGAGTTTGCAAATGAAAAGACACTTTGTGTTCCCAACAAGCTAGGTGAAGGACGGGTTTCACACACACTTACCTCTCAGAACTGAGCATGTGGAGAGACTTTCGTTCATCTAGCACAAAGGGAACGGGTTGCAGGAGAAACTTTTACTCTGGTTTCTCAGTCTGTTTCCTAGTGCCGGTTTGAAGTTCCTGCATTTTTCACTGTAAAACCGAGTTGGAGCTAGTACCTCCCCATATATATGTATGGAGTGGAGTTTGCAACTGAAAAGACACTTTGTGTTCCCAACAAGCTAGGTGAAGGACGGCTTTCACACACACTTATCTCTCAGAACTGAGCATGTGGAGAGACGTTCGTTCATCTAGCACAAAGGGAACGGGTTGCAGGAGAAACCTTTACTCTGGTTTCTCAGTCTGTTTCCTAGTGCCGGTTTGAAGTTCCTGCAGTTTTCACTGTAAAACCGAGTTGGAGCTAGTCCCTACCCATATATATATATGGAGTGGTGTTTGCAACTGAAAAGAAACTTTGTGTTCCCAACAAGCTAGGTGAAGGACGGGTTTCACACACACTTATCTCTCAGAACTGAGCATGTGGAGAGACGTTCTTTCATCTAGCACAAAGGGAACGGGTTGCAGGAGAAACTTTTACTCTGCTTTCTTAGTCTGTTTCCTAGTGCCGGTTTGAAGTTCCTGCAGTTTTCACTGTAAAACCGAGTTGGAGCTAGTACCTCCCCATATATATGTATGGAGTGGAGTTTGCAACTGAAAAGAAACTTTGTGTTCCCAACAAGCTAGGTGAAGGACGGCTTTCACACAGACTTATCATTCAGAACTGAGCATGTGGAGAGACGTTCGTTCATCTACCACAAACGGAATGGGTTGCAGGAGAAACTTTTACTCTGGTTTCTCAGTCTGTTTCCTAGTGCCGGTTTGAAGTTCCTGCAGTTTTCACTGTAAAACAGAGTTGGAGCTAGTACCTCCCCATATATATGTATGGAGTGGAGTTTGCAACTGAAAAGAAACTTTGTGTTCCCAACAAACTAGGTGAAGGAAGGCTTTCACACACACTTATCTCTCAGAACTGAGCATGTGGAGAGACGTTCGTTCATCTAGCAAAAAGGGAAAGGGTTGCAGGAGAAACTTTTACTCTGGTTTCTCAGTCTGTTTCCTAGTGCCGGTTTGAAGTTCCTGCAGTTTTCACTGTAAAACCGAGTTGGAGCTAGTACCTCCCCATATATATGTATGGAGTGGAGTTTGCAACTGAAAAGAATCTTTTTGTTCCCAACAAGCTAGGTGAAGGACGGCTTTCACACACATATATCTCTCAGAACTGAGCATGTGGAGAGACGTTCGTTCATCTAGCACAAAGGGAACGGGTTGCAGGAGAAACTTTTACACTGGTTTCTCAGTCTGTTTCCTAGTGCCGGTTTGAAGTTCCTGCAGTTTTCACTGTAAAACCGGGTTGGAGCTAGTACCTCCCCATATATATGTATGGAGTGGAGTTTGCAACTGAAAAGAAACTTTGTGTTCCCAACAAGCTAGGTGAAGGACGGCTTTCACACACATATATCTCTCAGAACTGAGCATGTGGAGAGACGTTCGTTCATCTAGCACAAAGGGAACGGGTTGCAGGAGAAACTTTTACACTGGTTTCTCAGTCTGTTTCCTAGTGCCGGTTTGAAGTTCCTGCAGTTTTCACTGTAAAACCGGGTTGTAGCTAGTACCTCCCCATATATATGTATGGAGTGGAGTTTGCAACTGAAAAGAAACTTTGTGTTCCCAACAAGCTAGGTGAAGGACGGGTTTCACACACACTTATCTCTCAGAACTGAGCATGTGGAGAGACGTTCGTTCATCTAGCACAAAGGGAACGGGTTGCAGGAGAAACACTTACTCTGGTTTCTCAGTCTGTTTCCTAGTGCCGGTTTGAAGTTCCTGCAGTTTTCATTGTAAATCCGAGTTGGAGCTAGTACCTCCCCATATATATGTATGGAATGGAGTTTGCAACTGAAAAGAAACTTAGTGTTCCCAACAAGCTAGGTGAAGGACGGCTTTCACACACACTTATCTCTCAGAACTGAGCATGTGGAGAGACGTTCGTTCATCTAGCACAAAGGGAACGGGTTGCAGGAGAAACTTTTACTCTGGTTTCTCAGTCTGTTTCCTAGTGCCGGTTTGAAGTTCCTGCAGTTTTCACTGTAAAACCGAGTTGGAGCTAGTCCCTACCCATATATATGTATGGAGTGGAGTATGCAACTGAAAAGAAACTTAGTGTTCCCAACAAGCTAGGTGAAGTACGGCTTTCACACAGACTTATCATTCAGAACTGAGCATGTGGAGAGACGTTCGTTCATCTAGCACAAACGGAATGGGTTGCAGGAGAAACTTTTACTCTGGTTTCTCAGTCTGTTTCCTAGTGCCGGTTTGAAGTTCCTGCAGTTTTCACTGTAAAACCGAGTTGGAGCTAGTACCTCCCCATATATATGTATGGAGTGGAGTTTGCAACTGAAAAGAATCTTTTTGTTCCCAACAAGCTAGGTGAAGGACGGCTTTCACACACATATATCTCTCAGAACTGAGCATGTGGAGAGACGTTCGTTCATCTAGCACAAAGGGAACGGGTTGCAGGAGAAACTTTTACACTGGTTTCTCAGTCTGTTTCCTAGTGCCGGTTTGAAGTTCCTGCAGTTTTCACTGTAAAACCGGGTTGGAGCTAGTACCTCCCCATATATATGTATGGAGTGGAGTTTGCAACTGAAAAGAAACTTTGTGTTCCCAACAAGCTAGGTGAAGGACGGCTTTCACACACATATATCTCTCAGAACTGAGCATGTGGAGAGACGTTCGTTCATCTAGCACAAAGGGAACGGGTTGCAGGAGAAACTTTTACACTGGTTTCTCAGTCTGTTTCCTAGTGCCGGTTTGAAGTTCCTGCAGTTTTCACTGTAAAACCGGGTTGTAGCTAGTACCTCCCCATATATATGTATGGAGTGGAGTTTGCAACTGAAAAGAAACTTTGTGTTCCCAACAAGCTAGGTGAAGGACGGGTTTCACACACACTTATCTCTCAGAACTGAGCATGTGGAGAGACGTTCGTTCATCTAGCACAAACGGAATGGGTTGCAGGAGAAACTTTTACTCTGGTTTCTCAGTCTGTTTCCTAGTGCCGGTTTGAAGTTCCTGCAGTTTTCACTGTAAAACCGAGTTGGAGCTAGTACCTCCCCATATATATGTATGGAGTGGAGTTTGCAACTGAAAAGAATCTTTTTGTTCCCAACAAGCTAGGTGAAGGACGGCTTTCACACACATATATCTCTCAGAACTGAGCATGTGGAGAGACGTTCGTTCATCTAGCACAAAGGGAACGGGTTGCAGGAGAAACTTTTACACTGGTTTCTCAGTCTGTTTCCTAGTGCCGGTTTGAAGTTCCTGCAGTTTTCACTGTAAAACCGGGTTGGAGCTAGTACCTCCCCATATATATGTATGGAGTGGAGTTTGCAACTGAAAAGAAACTTTGTGTTCCCAACAAGCTAGGTGAAGGACGGCTTTCACACACATATATCTCTCAGAACTGAGCATGTGGAGAGACGTTCGTTCATCTAGCACAAAGGGAACGGGTTGCAGGAGAAACTTTTACACTGGTTTCTCAGTCTGTTTCCTAGTGCCGGTTTGAAGTTCCTGCAGTTTTCACTGTAAAACCGGGTTGTAGCTAGTACCTCCCCATATATATGTATGGAGTGGAGTTTGCAACTGAAAAGAAACTTTGTGTTCCCAACAAGCTAGGTGAAGGACGGGTTTCACACACACTTATCTCTCAGAACTGAGCATGTGGAGAGACGTTCGTTCATCTAGCACAAATGGAACGGGTTGCAGGAGAAACATTTACTCTGGTTTCTCAGTCTGTTTCCTAGTGCCGGTTTGAAGTTCCTGCAGTTTTCACTGTAAATCCGAGTTGGAGCTAGTACCTCCCCATATATATGTATGGAATGGAGTTTGCAACTGAAAAGAAACTTAGTGTTCCCAACAAGCTAGGTGAAGGACGGCTTTCACACACACTTATCTCTCAGAACTGAGCATGTGGAGAGACGTTCGTTCATCTAGCACAAAGGGAACGGGTTGCAGGAGAAACTTTTACTCTGGTTTCTCAGTCTGTTTCCTAGTGCCGGTTTGAAGTTCCTGCAGTTTTCACTGTAAAACCGAGTTGGAGCTAGTCCCTACCCATATATATGTATGGAGTGGAGTATGCAACTGAAAAGAAACTTTGTGTTCCCAACAAGCTAGGTGAAGGACGGCTTTCACACACACTTATCTCTCAAAACTGAGCATGTGGAGAGACGTTCGTTCTTCTAGCACAAAGGGAACGGGTTGCAGGAGAAACTTTTACTCTGGTTTCTCAATCTCTTTCCTAGTGCCGGTTTGAAGTTCCTGCAGTTTTCACTGTAAAACCGAGTTGGAGCTAGTACCTCCCCATATATATGTATGGAGTGGAGTTTGCAACTGAAAAGAAACTTAGTGTTCCCTACAAGCTAGGTGAAGGACGGCATTCACACACACTTATCTCTCAGAACTGAGCATGTGGAGAGATGTTCGTTCATCTAGCACAAAGGGAACGGATTGTAGGAGAAACTTTTACTCTGGTTTCTCAGTCTCTTTCCTCGTGCCGGTTTGAAGTTCCTGCAGTTTTCACTGTAAAACCGAGTTGGAGCTAGTAACACCCCATATATATGTATGGAGTGGAGTTTGCAACTGAAAAGAAACTTTGTGTTCCCAACAAGCTAGGTGAAGGACGGCTTTCACACACACTTATCTCTCAGAACTGAGCATGTGGAGAGACTTTCGTTCATCTAGCACAAAGGGAACGGGTTGCAGGGGAAACATTTACTCTGGTTTCTCAGTCTGTTTCCTAGTGCCGGTTTGAAGTTCCTGCAGTTTTCACTGTAAAACCGTGTTGGAGCTAGTACCTCCCCATATATATGTATGGAGTGGAGTTTGCAACTGAAAAGAAACTTTGTGTTCCCAACAAGCTAGGTGAAGGACGGCTTTCACACACACTTATCTCTCAGAACTGAGCATGTGGAGAGACGTTCGTTCATCTAGCACATAGGGAACGGGTTGCAGGAGAAACTTTTACTCTGGTATCTCAGTCTGTTTCCTAGTGCCTGTTTGAAGTTCCTGCAGTTTTCACTGTAAAACCGAGTTGGAGCTAGTACCTCCCCATATATATGTATGGAGTGGAGTTTGCAACTGAAAAGAAACTTAGTGTTCCCAACAAGCTAGGTGAAGGACGGCTTTCACACACAATTATCTCTCAGAACTGAGCATGTGGAGAGACGTTCGTTCATCTAGCACAAAAGGAACGGCTTGAAGGAGAAACTTTTACTCTGGTTTCTCAGTCTGTTTCCTAGTGCCGATTTGACGTTCTGCAGTTTTCACTGTAAAACCGAGTTGGAGCTAGTATCTCCCCATATATATGTATGGAGTGGAGTTTGCAAATGAAAAGACACTTTGTGTTCCCAACAAGCTAGGTGAAGGACGGGTTTCACACACACTTACCTCTCAGAACTGAGCATGTGGAGAGACTTTCGTTCATCTAGCACAAAGGGAACGGGTTGCAGGAGAAACTTTTACTCTGGTTTCTCAGTCTGTTTCCTAGTGCCGGTTTGAAGTTCCTGCATTTTTCACTGTAAAACCGAGTTGGAGCTAGTACCTCCCCATATATATGTATGGAGTGGAGTTTGCAACTGAAAAGACACTTTGTGTTCCCAACAAGCTAGGTGAAGGACGGCTTTCACACACACTTATCTCTCAGAACTGAGCATGTGGAGAGACGTTCGTTCATCTAGCACAAAGGGAACGGGTTGCAGGAGAAACCTTTACTCTGGTTTCTCAGTCTGTTTCCTAGTGCCGGTTTGAAGTTCCTGCAGTTTTCACTGTAAAACCGAGTTGGAGCTAGTCCCTACCCATATATATATATGGAGTGGTGTTTGCAACTGAAAAGAAACTTTGTGTTCCCAACAAGCTAGGTGAAGGACGGGTTTCACACACACTTATCTCTCAGAACTGAGCATGTGGAGAGACGTTCTTTCATCTAGCACAAAGGGAACGGGTTGCAGGAGAAACTTTTACTCTGGTTTCTCAGTCTGTTTCCTAGTGCCGGTTTGAAGTTCCTGCAGTTTTCACTGTAAAACCGAGTTGGAGCTAGTACCTCCCCATATATATGTATGGAGTGGAGTTTGCAACTGAAAAGAAACTTTGTGTTCCCAACAAGCTAGGTGAAGGACGGCTTTCACACACACTTATCTCTCAGAACTGAGCATGTGGACAGACGTTCGTTCATCTAGCACAAAGGGAACGGGTTGCAGGAGAAACTTTTACTCTGGTTTCTCAGTCTGTTTCCTAGTGCCGGTTTGAAGTTCCTGCAGTTTTCACTGTAAAACCGAGTTGGAGCTAGTCCCTACCCATATATATATATGGAGTGGAGTTTGCAACTGAAAAGAAACTTTGTGTTCCCAACAAGCTAGGTGAAGGACGGCATTCACACACAATTATCTCTCAGAACTGAGCATGTGGAGAGACGTTCGTTCATCTAGCACAAAGGTAACGGGTTGCAGGGGAAATATTTACTCTGGTTTCTCAGTCTGTTTCCTAGTGCCGTTTTGAAATTCCTGCAGTTTTCACTGTAAAACCGTGTTGGAGCTAGTACCTCCCCATATATATGTATGGAGTGGAGTTTGCAACTGAAAAGAAACTTTGTGTTCCCAACAAGCTAGGTGAAGGAAGGCTTTCACACACACTTATCTCTCAGAACTGAGCATGTGGAGAGACGTTCATTCATCTAGCACAAAGGGAACGGGTTACAGGAGAAACTTTTACCCTGGTTTCTCAGTCTGTTTCCTAGTGCCGGTATGAAGTTCCTGCAGTTTTCACTCTAAACCGTGTTGGAGCTAGTACCTCCCCATATATATGTATGGAGTGGAGTTTGCAACTGAAAAGAAACTTTGTGTTCCCAAAGAGCTAGGTGAAGTACGGCTTTCACACAAACTTATCTCTCAGAACTGAGCATGTGGAGAGACGTTCGTTCATCTAGCACAAAAGGAACGGATTGCAGGAGAAACTTTTACTCTGGTTTCTCAGTCTGTTTCCTAGTGCCGGTTTGACGTTCCTGCAGTTTTCACTGTAAAACCGAGTTGGAGCTAGTATCTCCCCATATATATGTATGGAGTGGAGTTTGCAACTGAAAAGAAACTTTGTGTTCCCAAAGAGCTAGGTGAAGGACGGCTTTCACACAAACTTATCTCTCAGAACTGAGCATGTGGAGAGACGTTCGTTCATCTAGCACAAAAGGAACGGATTGCAGGAGAAACTTTTACTCTTTTTTCTCAGTCTGTTTCCTAGTGCCGGTTTGACGTTCCTGCAGTTTTCACTGTAAAACCGAGTTGGAGCTAGTATCTCCCCATATATATGTATGGAGTGGAGTTTGCAACTGAAAAGAAACTTTGTGTTCCCAACAAGCTAGGTGAAGGACGGCTTTCACACAGACTTATCATTCAGAACTGAGCATGTGGAGAGACGTTCGTTCATCTACCACAAACGGAATGGGTTGCAGGAGAAACTTTTACTCTGGTTTCTCAGTCTGTTTCCTAGTGCCGGTTTGAAGTTCCTGCAGTTTTCACTGTAAAACCGAGTTGGAGCTAGTCCCTACCCATATATATATATGGAGTGGTGTTTGCAACTGAAAAGAAACTTTGTGTTCCCAACAAGCTAGGTGAAGGACGGGTTTCACACACACTTATCTCTCAGAACTGAGCATGTGGAGAGACGTTCTTTCATCTAGCACAAAGGGAACGGGTTGCAGGAGAAACTTTTACTCTGGTTTCTCAGTCTGTTTCCTAGTGCCGGTTTGAAGTTCCTGCAGTTTTCACTGTAAAACCGAGTTGGAGCTAGTACCTCCCCATATATATGTATGGAGTGGAGTTTGCAACTGAAAAGAAACTTTGTGTTCCCAACAAGCTAGGTGAAGGACGGCTTTCACACACACTTATCTCTCAGAACTGAGCATGTGGACAGACGTTCGTTCATCTAGCACAAAGGGAACGGGTTGCAGGAGAAACTTTTACTCTGGTTTCTCAGTCTGTTTCCTAGTGCCGGTTTGAAGTTCCTGCAGTTTTCACTGTAAAACCGAGTTGGAGCTAGTCCCTACCCATATATATATATGGAGTGGAGTTTGCAACTGAAAAGAAACTTTGTGTTCCCAACAAGCTAGGTGAAGGACGGCATTCACACACACTTATCTCTCAGAACTGAGCATGTGGAGAGACGTTCTTTCATCTAGCACAAAGGTAACGGGTTGCAGGGGAAATATTTACTCTGGTTTCTCAGTCTGTTTCCTAGTGCCGTTTTGAAGTTCCTGCAGTTTTCACTGTAAAACCGTGTTGGAGCTAGTACCTCCCCATATATATGTATGGAGTGGAGTTTGCAACTGAAAAGAAACTTTGTGTTCCCAACAAGCTAGGTGAAGGAAGGCTTTCACACACACTTATCTCTCAGAACTGAGCATGTGGAGAGACGTTCATTCATCTAGCACAAATGGAACGGGTTACAGGAGAAACTTTTACCCTGGTTTCTCAGTCTGTTTCCTAGTGCCGGTATGAAGTTCCTGCAGTTTTCACTCTAAACCATGTTGGAGCTAGTACCTCCCCATATATATGTATGGAGTGGAGTTTGCAACTGAAAAGAAACTTTGTGTTCCCAAAGAGCTAGGTGAAGGACGGCTTTCACACAAACTTATCTCTCAGAACTGAGCATGTGGAGAGACGTTCGTTCATCTAGCACAAACGGAATGGGTTGCAGGAGAAACTTTTACTCTGGTTTCTCAGTCTGTTTCCTAGTGCCGGTTTGACGTTCCTGCAGTTTTCACTGTAAAACCGAGTTGGAGCTAGTATCTCCCCATATATATGTATGGAGTGGAGTTTGCAACTGAAAAGAAACTTTGTGTTCCCAACAAGCTAGGTGAAGGACGGCTTTCACACAGACTTATCATTCAGAACTGAGCATGTGGAGAGACGTTCGTTCATCTAGCACAAAGGGAACGGGTTGCAGGGGAAACATTTACTCTGGTTTCTCATTCTGTTTCCTAGTGCCGGTTTGAAGTTCCTGCAGTTTTCACTGTAAAACCGAGTTGGAGCTAGTACCTCCCCATATATATGTATGGAGTGGAGTTTGCAACTGAAAAGAAACTTTGTGTTCCCAACAAGCTAGGTGAAGGACGGCTTTCACACACACTTATCTCTCAGAACTGAGCATGTGGAGAGACGTTCGTTCATCTAGCACATAGGGAACGGGTTGCAGGAGAAACTTTTACTCTGGTATCTCAGTCTGTTTCCTAGTGCCTGTTTGAAGTTCCTGCAGTTTTCACTGTAAAACCGAGTTGGAGCTAGTATCTCCCCATATATATGTATGGAGTGGAGTTTTCAACTGAAAAGACACTTTGTGTTCCCAACAAGCTAGGTGAAGGACGGCTTTCACACACACTTATCTCTCAGAACTGAGCATGTGGAGAGACGTTCGTTCATCTAGCACAAAGGGAACGGGTTGCAGGAGAAACTTTTACTCTGGTTTCTCAGTCTGTTTCCTAGTGCCGGTTTGAAGTTCCTGCAGTTTTCACTGTAAAACCGAGTTGGAGCTAGTCCCTACCCATATATATATATGGAGTGGTGTTTGCAACTGAAAAGAAACTTTGTGTTCCCAACAAGCTAGGTGAAGGACGGGTTTCACACACACTTATCTCTCAGAACTGAGCATGTGGAGAGATGTTCTTTCATCTAGCACAAAGGGAACGGGTTGCAGGAGAAACTTTTACTCTGGTTTCTCAGTCTGTTTCCTAGTGCCGGTTTGAAGTTCCTGCAGTTTTCACTGTAAAACCGACTTGGAGCTAGTACCTCCCCATATATATGTATGGAGTGGAGTTTGCAACTGAAAAGAAACTTTGTGTTCCCAACAAGCTAGGTGAAGGACGGCTTTCACACACACTTATCTCTCAGAACTGAGCATGTGGACAGACGTTCGTTCATCTGGCACAAAGGGAACGGGTTGCAGGAGAAACTTTTACTCTGGTTTCTCAGTCTGTTTCCTAGTGCCGGTTTGAAGTTCCTGTATTTTTCACTCTAAAACCGAGTTGGAGCTAGTCCCTACCCATATATATATATGGAGTGGTGTTTGCAACTGAAAAGAAACTTTGTGTTCCCAACAAGCTAGGTGAAGTATGGGTTTCACACACACTTATCTCTCAGAACTGAGCATGTGGAGAGACGTTCGTTCATCTAGCACAAAGGTAACGGGTTGCAGGGGAAACATTTACTCTGGTTTCTCAGTCTGTTTCCTAGTGCCGTTTTGAAGTTCCTGCAGTTTCCACTGTAAAACCGTGTTGGAGCTAGTACCTCCCCATATATATGTATGGAGTGGAATTTGCAACTGAAAAGAAACTTTGTGTTCCCAACAAGCTAGGTGAAGGGAGGCTTTCACACACACTTATCTCTCAGAACTGAGCATGTGGAGAGACGTTCGTTCATCTAGCACAAAGGGAACGGGTTACAGGAGAAACTTTTACTCTGGTTTCTCAGTCTGTTTCCTAGTGCCGGTTTGAAGTTCCTGCAGTTTTCACTGTAAACCGTGTTGGAGCTAGTACCTCCCCATATATATGTATGGAGTGGAGTTTGCAACTGAAAAGAAACTTTGTGTTCCCAAAGAGCTAGGTGAAGGACGGCTTTCACACACATTTATCTCTCAGAACTGAGCATGTGGAGAGACGTTCGTTCATCTAGCACAAAGGGAACGGGTTGCAGGAGAAACTTTTACACTGGTTTCTCAGTCTGTTTCCTAGTGCCGGTTTGAAGTTCCTGCAGTTTTCACTGTAAAACCGAGTTGGAGCTAGTCCCTACCCATATATATGTATGGAGTGGAGTTTGCAACTGAAAAGAAACTTTGTGTTCCCAACAAGCTAGGTGAAGGACGGGTTTCACACACACTTATCTCTCAGAACTGAGCATGTGGAGAGACGTTCGTTCATCTAGCACAAAGGGAAAGGGTTGCAGGAGAAACTTTTACTCTGGTTTCTCAGTCTGTTTCCTAGTGCCGGTTTGAAGTTCCTGCAGTTTTCACTGTAAAACCGAGTTGGAGCTAGTACCTCCCCATATATATGTATGGATTGGAATTTGCAACTGAAAAGAAACTTAGTGTTCCCAAAAAGCTATGTGAAGGAGGGCTTTCACACACACTTATCTCTCAGAAATGAGCATGTGGAGAGACGTTCGTTCATCTAGCACAAAGGGAACGGGTTGCAGGAGAAACTTTTACTCTGGTTTCTCAGTCTGTTTCCTAGTGCCGGTTTGAAGTTCCTGCAGTTTTCACTGTAAAACCGGGTTGTAGCTAGTACCTCCCCATATATATGTATGGAGTTGGGTTTGCAACTGAAAAGAAACTTTGTGTTTCCAACAAGCTAGGTGAAGGACGGCTTTCACACACATTTATCTCTCAGAACTGAGCATGTGGAGAGACGTTCGTTCATCTAGCACAAAGGGAAAGGGTTGCAGGAGAAACTTTACTCTGGTTTCTCAGTCTGTTTCCTAGTGCCGCTTTGAATTTCCTGCAGTTTTCACTGTAAAACCGAGTTGGAGCTAGTACCTTCCCATATATATGTATGGAGTTGGGTTTGCAACTGAAAAGAAACTTTGTGTTTCCAACAAGCTAGGTGAAGGACGGCTTTCACACACATTTATCTCTCAGAACTGAGCATGTGGAGAGACGTTCGTTCATCTAGCACAAAGGGAACGGGTTGCAGGAGAAACTTTTACACTGGTTTCTCAGTCTGTTTCCTAGTGCCGGTTTGAAGTTCCTGCAGTTTTCACTGTAAAACCGGGTTGTAGCTAGTACCTCCCCATATATATGTATGGAGTGGAATTTGCAACTGAAAAGAAACTTTGTGTTCCCAACAAGCTAGGTGAAGGACGGGTTTCACACACACTTATCTCTCAGAACTGAGCATGTGGAGAGACGTTCGTTCATCTAGCACAAAGGGAAAGGGTTGCAGGAGAAACTTTTACTCTGGTTTCTCAGTCTGTTTCCTAGTGCCGGTTTGAAGTTCCTGCAGTTTTCACTGTAAAACCGAGTTGGAGCTAGTACCTCCCCATATATATGTATGGATTGGAATTTGCAACTGAAAAGAAACTTAGTGTTCCCAAAAAGCTATGTGAAGGACGGCTTTCACACACACTTATCTCTCAGAAATGAGCATGTGGAGAGACGTTCGTTCATCTAGCACAAAGGGAACGGGTTGCAGGAGAAACTTTTACTCTGGTTTCTCAGTCTGTTTCCTAGTGCCGGTTTGAAGTTCCTGCAGTTTTCACTGTAAATCCGAGTTGGAGCTAGTACCTCCCCATATATATGTATGGAATGGAGTTTGCAACTGAAAAGAAACTTAGTGTTCCCAACAAGCTAGGTGAAGGACGGCTTTCACACACACTTATCTCTCAGAACTGAGCATGTGGAGAGACGTTCGTTCATCTAGCACAAAGGGAACGGGTTGCAGGAGAAACTTTACTCTGGTTTCTCAGTCTGTTTCCTAGTGCCGGTTTGAAGTTCCTGCAGTTTTCACTGTAAAACCGAGTTTGATCTAGTCCCTACCCATATATATGTATGGAGTGGAGTATGCAACTGAAAAGAAACTTTGTGTTCCCAACAAGCTAGGTGAAGGACTGCTTTCACACACACTTATCTCTCAGAACTGAGCATGTGGAGAGACGTTCGTTCTTCTAGCACAAAGGGAACGGGTTGCAGGAGAAACTTTTACTCTGGTTTCTCAGTCTGTTTCCTAGTGCCGGTTTGAAGTTCCTGCAGTTTTCACTGTAAAACCGAGTTGGAGCTAGTACCTCCCCATATATATGTATGGAGTGGAGTTTGCAACTGAAAAGAAACTTAGTGTTCCCAACAAGCTAGGTGAAGGACGGCATTCACACACACGTATCTCTCAGAACTGAGCATGTGGAGAGATGTTCGTTCATCTAGCACAAAGGGAACGGATTGTAGGAGAAACTTTTACTCTGTTTTCTCAGTCTGTTTCCTAGTGCCGGTTTGAAGATCCTGCAGTTTTCACTGTAAAACCGAGTTGGAGCTAGTACCTCCCCATAAATATATAAGGAGTGGAGTTTGCAACTGAAAAGAAACTTTGTGTTCCCAACAAGCTAGGTGAAGGATGGGTTTCACACACAAGTATCTCTCAGAACTGAGCATGTGGAGAGACGTTCGTTCATCTAGCACAAAGGGAACGGGTTGCAGGGGAAACATTTACTCTGGTTTCTCAGTGTGTTTCCTAGTGCCGGTTTGAAGTTCCTGCAGTTTTCACTGTAAAACCGAGTTGGAGCTAGTACCTCCCCATATATATGTATGGAGTGGAGTTTGCAACTGAAAAGAAACTTAGTGTTCCCAACAAGCTAGGTGAAGGACGGCTTTCACACACACTTATCTCTCAGAACTGAGCATGTGGAGAGACGTTCGTTCATCTAGCACAAAGGGAACGGGTTGCAGGAGAAACTTTACTCTGGTTTCTCAGTCTGTTTCCTAGTGCCGGTTTGAATTTCCTGCAGTTTTCACTGTAAAACCGAGTTTGATCTAGTCCCTACCCATATATATGTATGGAGTGGAGTATGCAACTGAAAAGAAACTTTGTGTTCCCAACAAGCTAGGTGAAGGACTGCTTTCACACACACTTATCTCTCAGAACTGAGCATGTGGAGAGACGTTCGTTCTTCTAGCACAAAGGGAACGGGTTGCAGGAGAAACTTTTACTCTGGTTTCTCAGTCTGTTTCCTAGTGCCGGTTTGAAGTTCCTGCAGTTTTCACTGTAAAACCGAGTTGGAGCTAGTACCTCCCCATATATATGTATGGAGTGGAGTTTGCAACTGAAAAGAAAATTAGTGTTCCCAACAAGCTAGGTGAAGGACGGCATTCACACACACGTATCTCTCAGAACTGAGCATGTGGAGAGATGTTCGTTCATCTAGCACAAAGGGAACGGATTGTAGGAGAAACTTTTACTCTGTTTTCTCAGTCTGTTTCCTAGTGCCGGTTTGAAGATCCTGCAGTTTTCACTGTAAAACCGAGTTGGAGCTAGTACCTCCCCATAAATATATAAGGAGTGGAGTTTGCAACTGAAAAGAAACTTTGTGTTCCCAACAAGCTAGGTGAAGGATGGGTTTCACACACAAGTATCTCTCAGAACTGAGCATGTGGAGAGACGTTCGTTCATCTAGCACAAAGGGAACGGGTTGCAGGGGAAACATTTACTCTGGTTTCTCAGTGTGTTTCCTAGTGCCGGTTTGAAGTTCCTGCAGTTTTTACTGTAAAACCGAGTTGGAGCTAGTACCTCCCCATATATATGTATGGAGTGGAGTTTGCAACTGAAAAGAAACTTAGTGTTCCCAACAAGCTAGGTGAAGGACGGCTTTCACACACACATATCTCTCAGAACTGAGCATGTGGAGAGACGTTCGTTCATCTAGCACAAAGGGAACGGGTTGCAGGGGAAACATTTACTCTGGTTTCTCATTCTGTTTCCTAGTGCCGGTTTGAAGTTCCTGCAGTTTTCACTGTAAAACCGAGTTGGAGCTAGTACCTCCCCATATATATGTATGGAGTGGAGTTTGCAACTGAAAAGAAACTTTGTGTTCCCAACAAGCTAGGTGAAGGACGGCTTTCACACACACTTATCTCTCAGAACTGAGCATGTGGAGAGACGTTCGTTCATCTAGCACATAGGGAACGGGTTGCAGGAGAAACTTTTACTCTGGTATCTCAGTCTGTTTCCTAGTGCTTGTTTGAAGTTCCTGCAGTTTTCACTGTAAAACCGAGTTGGAGCTAGTACCTCCCCATATATATGTATGGAGTGGAGTTTGCAACTGAAAAGAAACTTAGTGTTCCCAACAAGCTAGGTGAAGGACGGCTTTCACACACACTTATTTCTCAGAACTGAGCATGTGGAGAGACGTTCGTTCATCTAGCACAAAGGGAACGGGTTGCAGGAGAAACTTTTACTCTGGTTTCTCAGTCTGTTTCCTAGTGGCGGTTTGAAGTTCCTGCAGTTTTCACTGTAAAACCGAGTTGGAGCTAGTCCCTACCCATATATATATATGGAGTGGAGTTTGCAACTGAAAAGAAACTTTGTGTTCCCAACAAGCTAGGTGAAGGACGGCTTTCAAAAACACTTATATCTCAGAACTGAGCATGTGGAGAGACGTTCGTTCATCTAGCACAAAAGGAAAGGCTTGCAGGAGAAACTTTTACTCTGGTTTCTCAGTCTGTTTCCTAGTGCCGGTATGACGTTCCTGCAGTTTTCATTGTAAAACCGAGTTGGAGCTAGTATCTCCCCATATATATGTATGGAGTGGAGTTTTCAACTGAAAAGACACTTTGTGTTCCCAACAAGCTAGGTGAAGGACGGCTTTCACACACACTTATCTCTCAGAACTGAGCATGTGGAGAGACGTTCGTTCATCTAGCACAAAGGGAACGGGTTGCAGGAGAAACTTTTACTCTGGTTTCTCAGTCTGTTTCCTAGTGCCGGTTTGAAGTTCCTGCAGTTTTCACTGTAAAACCGAGTTGGAGCTAGTCCCTACCCATATATATATATGGAGTGGTGTTTGCAACTGAAAAGAAACTTTGTGTTCCTAACAAGCTAGGTGAAGGACGGGTTTCACACACACTTATCTCTCAGAACTGAGCATGTGGAGAGATGTTCTTTCATCTAGCACAAAGGGAACGGGTTGCAGGAGAAACTTTTACTCTGGTTTCTCAGTCTGTTTCCTAGTGCCGGTTTGAAGTTCCTGCAGTTTTCACTGTAAAACCGACTTGGAGCTAGTACCTCCCCATATATATGTATGGAGTGGAGTTTGCAACTGAAAAGAAACTTTGTGTTCCCAACAAGCTAGGTGAAGGACGGCTTTCACACACACTTATCTCTCAGAACTGAGCATGTGGACAGACGTTCGTTCATCTGGCACAAAGGGAACGGGTTGCAGGAGAAACTTTTACTCTGGTTTCTCAGTCTGTTTCCTAGTGCCGGTTTGAAGTTCCTGTATTTTTCACTCTAAAACCGAGTTGGAGCTAGTCCCTACCCATATATATATATGGAGTGGTGTTTGCAACTGAAAAGAAACTTTGTGTTCCCAACAAGCTAGGTGAAGGATGGGTTTCACACACACTTATCTCTCAGAACTGAGCATGTGGAGAGACGTTCGTTCATCTAGCACAAAGGTAACGGGTTGCAGGGGAAACATTTACTCTGGTTTCTCAGTCTGTTTCCTAGTGCCGTTTTGAAGTTCCTGCAGTTTCCACTGTAAAACCGTGTTGGAGCTAGTACCTCCCCATATATATGTATGGAGTGGAATTTGCAACTGAAAAGAAACTTTGTGTTCCCAACAAGCTAGGTGAAGGGAGGCTTTCACACACACTTATCTCTCAGAACTGAGCATGTGGAGAGATGTTCGTTCATCTAGCACAAAGGGAACGGATTGTAGGAGAAACTTTTACTCTGGTTTCTCAGTCTGTTTCCTAGTGCCGGTTTGAAGATCCTGCAGTTTTCACTGTAAAACCGAGTTGGAGCTAGTACCTCCCCATAAATATATAAGGAGTGGAGTTTGCAACTGAAAAGAAACTTTGTGTTCCCAACAAGCTAGGTGAAGGATGGGTTTCACACACAAATATCTCTCAGAACTGAGCATGTGGAGAGACGTTCGTTCATCTAGCACAAAGGGAACGGGTTGCAGGGGAAACATTTACTCTGGTTTCTCAGTGTGTTTCCTAGTGCCGGTTTGAAGTTCCTGCAGTTTTCACTGTAAAACCGAGTTGGAGCTAGTACCTCCCCATATATATGTATGGAGTGGAGTTTGCAACTGAAAAGAAACTTTGTGTTCCCAACAAGCTAGGTGAAGGACGGCTTTCACACACACTTATCTCTCAGAACTGAGCATGTGGAGAGACTTTCGTTCATCTAGCACAAAGGGAACGGGTTGCAGGGGAAACATTTACTCTGGTTTCTCATTCTGTTTCCTAGTGCCGGTTTGAAGTTCCTGCAGTTTTCACTGTAAAACCGAGTTGGAGCTAGTACCTCCCCATATATATGTATGGAGTGGAGTTTGCAACTGAAAAGAAACTTTGTGTTCCCAACAAGCTAGGTGAAGGACGGCTTTCACACACACTTATCTCTCAGAACTGAGCATGTGGAGAGACGTTCGTTCATCTAGCACATAGGGAACGGGTTGCAGGAGAAACTTTTACTCTGGTATCTCAGTCTGTTTCCTAGTGCCTGTTTGAAGTTCCTGCAGTTTTCACTGTAAAACCGAGTTGGAGCTAGTACCTCCCCATATATATGTATGGAGTGGAGTTTGCAACTGAAAAGAAACTTAGTGTTCCCAACAAGCTAGGTGAAGGACGGCTTTCACACACACTTATTTCTCAGAACTGAGCATGTGGAGAGACGTTCGTTCATCTAGCACAAAGGGAACGGGTTGCAGGAGAAACTTTTACTCTGGTTTCTCAGTCTGTTTCCTAGTGCCGGTTTGAAGTTCCTGCAGTTTTCACTGTAAAACCGAGTTGGAGCTAGTCCCTACCCATATATATATATGGAGTGGAGTTTGCAACTGAAAAGAAACTTTGTGTTCCCAACAAGCTAGGTGAAGGACGGCTTTCAAAAACACTTATCTCTCAGAACTGAGCATGTGGAGAGACGTTCGTTCATCTAGCACAAAAGGAAAGGCTTGCAGGAGAAACTTTTACTCTGGTTTCTCAGTCTGTTTCCTAGTGCCAGTATGACGTTCCTGCAGTTTTCACTGTAAAACCGAGTTGGAGCTAGTATCTCCCCATATATATGTATGGAGTGGAGTTTTCAACTGAAAAGACACTTTGTGTTCCCAACAAGCTAGGTGAAGGACGGCTTTCACACACACTTATCTCTCAGAACTGAGCATGTGGAGAGACGTTCGTTCATCTAGCACAAAGGGAACGGGTTGCAGGAGAAACTTTTACTCTGGTTTCTCAGTCTGTTTCCTAGTGCCGGTTTGAAGTTCCTGCAGTTTTCACTGTAAAACCGAGTTGGAGCTAGTCCCTACCCATATATATATATGGAGTGGTGTTTGCAACTGAAAAGAAACTTTGTGTTCCCAACAAGCTAGGTGAAGGACGGGTTTCACACACACTTATCTCTCAGAACTGAGCATGTGGAGAGATGTTCTTTCATCTAGCACAAAGGGAACGGGTTGCAGGAGAAACTTTTACTCTGGTTTCTCAGTCTGTTTCCTAGTGCCGGTTTGAAGTTCCTGCAGTTTTCACTGTAAAACCGACTTGGAGCTAGTACCTCCCCATATATATGTATGGAGTGGAGTTTGCAACTGAAAAGAAACTTTGTGTTCCCAACAAGCTAGGTGAAGGACGGCTTTCACACACACTTATCTCTCAGAACTGAGCATGTGGACAGACGTTCGTTCATCTGGCACAAAGGGAACGGGTTGCAGGAGAAACTTTTACTCTGGTTTCTCAGTCTGTTTCCTAGTGCCGGTTTGAAGTTCCTGTATTTTTCACTCTAAAACCGAGTTGGAGCTAGTCCCTACCCATATATATATATGGAGTGGTGTTTGCAACTGAAAAGAAACTTTGTGTTCCCAACAAGCTAGGTGAAGGATGGGTTTCACACACACTTATCTCTCAGAACTGAGCATGTGGAGAGACGTTCGTTCATCTAGCACAAAGGTAACGGGTTGCAGGGGAAACATTTACTCTGGTTTCTCAGTCTGTTTCCTAGTGCCGTTTTGAAGTTCCTGCAGTTTCCACTGTAAAACCGTGTTGGAGCTAGTACCTCCCCATATATATGTATGGAGTTGGGTTTGCAACTGAAAAGAAACTTTGTGTTTCCAACAAGCTAGGTGAAGGACGGCTTTCACACACATTTATCTCTCAGAACTGAGCATGTGGAGAGACGTTCGTTCATCTAGCACAAAGGGAAAGGGTTGCAGGAGAAACTTTACTCTGGTTTCTCAGTCTGTTTCCTAGTGCCGGTTTGAAGTTCCTGCAGTTTTCACTGTAAAACCGAGTTGGAGCTAGTACCTCCCCATATATATGTATGGAGTTGGGTTTGCAACTGAAAAGAAACTTTGTGTTTCCAACAAGCTAGGTGAAGGACGGCTTTCACACACATTTATCTCTCAGAACTGAGCATGTGGAGAGACGTTCGTTCATCTAGCACAAAGGGAACGGGTTGCAGGAGAAACTTTTACACTGGTTTCTCAGTCTGTTTCCTAGTGCCGGTTTGAAGTTCCTGCAGTTTTCACTGTAAAACCGGGTTGTAGCTAGTACCTCCCCATATATATGTATGGAGTGGAGTTTGCAACTGAAAAGAAACTTTGTGTTACCAACAAGCTAGGTGAAGGACGGGTTTCACACACACTTATCTCTCAGAACTGAGCATGTGGAGAGACGTTCGTTCATCTAGCACAAAGGGAAAGGGTTGTAGGAGAAACTTTTACTCTGGTTTCTCAGTCTGTTTCCTAGTGCCGGTTTGAAGTTCCTGCAGTTTTCACTGTAAAACCGAGTTGGAGCTAGTACCTCCCCATATATATGTATGGATTGGAATTTGCAACTGAAAAGAAACTTAGTGTTCCCAAAAAGCTATGTGAAGGACGGCTTTCACACACACTTATCTCTCAGAAATGAGCATGTGGAGAGACGTTCGTTCATCTAGCACAAAGGGAACGGGTTGCAGGAGAAACTTTACTCTGGTTTCTCAGTCTGTTTCCTAGTGCCGGTTTGAAGTTCCTGCAGTTTTCACTGTAAAACCGAGTTTGATCTAGTCCCTACCCATATATATGTATGGAGTGGAGTATGCAACTGAAAAGAAACTTTGTGTTCCCAACAAGCTAGGTGAAGGACTGCTTTCACACACACTTATCTCTCAGAACTGAGCATGTGGAGAGACGTTCGTTCTTCTAGCACAAAGGGAACGGGTTGCAGGAGAAACTTTTACTCTGGTTTCTCAGTCTCTTTCCTAGTGCCGGTTTGAAGTTCCTGCAGTTTTCACTGTAAAACCGAGTTGGAGCTAGTACCTCCCCATATATATGTATGGAGTGGAGTTTGCAACTGAAAAGAAACTTAGTGTTCCCAAGAAGCTAGGTGAAGGACGGCATTCACACACACTTATCTCTCACAACTGAGCATGTGGAGAGATGTTCGTTCATCTAGCACAAAGGGAACGGATTGTAGGAGAAACTTTTACTCTGGTTTCTCAGTCTGTTTCCTAGTGCCGGTTTGAAGATCCTGCAGTTTTCACTGTAAAACCGAGTTGGAGCTAGTACCTCCCCATAAATATATAAGGAGTGGAGTTTGCAACTGAAAAGAAACTTTGTGTTCCCAACAAGCTAGGTGAAGGATGGGTTTCACACACAAATATCTCTCAGAACTGAGCATGTGGAGAGACGTTCGTTCATCTAGCACAAAGGGAACGGGTTGCAGGGGAAACATTTACTCTGGTTTCTCAGTGTGTTTCCTAGTGCCGGTTTGAAGTTCCTGCAGTTTTCACTGTAAAACCGAGTTGGAGCTAGTACCTCCCCATATATATGTATGGAGTGGAGTTTGCAACTGAAAAGAAACTTTGTGTTCCCAACAAGCTAGGTGAAGGACGGCTTTCACACACACTTATCTCTCAGAACTGAGCATGTGGAGAGACGTTCGTTCATCTAGCACAAAGGGAACGGGTTGCAGGGGAAACATTTACTCTGGTTTCTCATTCTGTTTCCTAGTGCCGGTTTGAAGTTCCTGCAGTTTTCACTGTAAAACCGAGTTGGAGCTAGTACCTCCCCATATATATGTATGGAGTGGAGTTTGCAACTGAAAAGAAACTTTGTGTTCCCAACAAGCTAGGTGAAGGACGGCTTTCACACACACTTATCTCTCAGAACTGAGCATGTGGAGAGACGTTCGTTCATCTAGCACATAGGGAACGGGTTGCAGGAGAAACTTTTACTCTGGTATCTCAGTCTGTTTCCTAGTGCCTGTTTGAAGTTCCTGCAGTTTTCACTGTAAAACCGAGTTGGAGCTAGTACCTCCCCATATATATGTATGGAGTGGAGTTTGCAACTGAAAAGAAACTTAGTGTTCCCAACAAGCTAGGTGAAGGACGGCTTTCACACACACTTATCTCTCAGAACTGAGCATGTGGAGAGACGTTCGTTCATCTAGCACAAAGGGAACGGGTTGCAGGAGAAACTTTTACTCTGGTTTCTCAGTCTGTTTCCTAGTGCCGGTTTGAAGTTCCTGCAGTTTTCACTGTAAAACCGAGTTGGAGCTAGTCCCTACCCATATATATATATGGAGTGGAGTTTGCAACTGAAAAGAAACTTTGTGTTCCCAACAAGCTAGGTGAAGGACGGCTTTCAAAAACACTTATCTCTCAGAACTGAGCATGTGGAGAGACGTTCGTTCATCTAGCACAAAAGGAAAGGCTTGCAGGAGAAACTTTTACTCTGGTTTCTCAGTCTGTTTCCTAGTGCCGGTATGACGTTCCTGCAGTTTTCACTGTAAAACCGAGTTGGAGCTAGTATCTCCCCATATATATGTATGGAGTGGAGTTTTCAACTGAAAAGACACTTTGTGTTCCCAACAAGCTAGGTGAAGGACGGCTTTCACACACACTTATCTCTCAGAACTGAGCATGTGGAGAGACGTTCGTTCATCTAGCACAAAGGGAACGGGTTGCAGGAGAAACTTTTACTCTGGTTTCTCAGTCTGTTTCCTAGTGCCGCTTTGAAGTTCCTGCAGTTTTCACTGTAAAACCGAGTTGGAGCTAGTCCCTACCCATATATATATATGGAGTGGTGTTTGCAACTGAAAAGAAACTTTGTGTTCCCAACAAGCTAGGTGAAGGACGGGTTTCACACACACTTATCTCTCAGAACTGAGCATGTGGAGAGATGTTCTTTCATCTAGCACAAAGGGAACGGGTTGCAGGAGAAACTTTTACTCTGGTTTCTCAGTCTCTTTCCTAGTGCCGGTTTGAAGTTCCTGCAGTTTTCACTGTAAAACCGAGTTGGAGCTAGTACCTCCCCATATATATGTATGGAGTGGAGTTTGCAACTGAAAAGAAACTTAGTGTTCCCAAGAAGCTAGGTGAAGGACGGCATTCACACACACTTATCTCTCACAACTGAGCATGTGGAGAGATGTTCGTTCATCTAGCACAAAGGGAACGGATTGTAGGAGAAACTTTTACTCTGGTTTCTCAGTCTGTTTCCTAGTGCCGGTTTGAAGATCCTGCAGTTTTCACTGTAAAACCGAGTTGGAGCTAGTACCTCCCCATAAATATATAAGGAGTGGAGTTTGCAACTGAAAAGAAACTTTGTGTTCCCAACAAGCTAGGTGAAGGATGGGTTTCACACACAAATATCTCTCAGAACTGAGCATGTGGAGAGACGTTCGTTCATCTAGCACAAAGGGAACGGGTTGCAGGGGAAACATTTACTCTGGTTTCTCAGTGTGTTTCCTAGTGCCGGTTTGAAGTTCCTGCAGTTTTCACTGTAAAACCGAGTTGGAGCTAGTACCTCCCCATATATATGTATGGAGTGGAGTTTGCAACTGAAAAGAAACTTTGTGTTCCCAACAAGCTAGGTGAAGGACGGCTTTCACACACACTTATCTCTCAGAACTGAGCATGTGGAGAGACGTTCGTTCATCTAGCACAAAGGGAACGGGTTGCAGGGGAAACATTTACTCTGGTTTCTCATTCTGTTTCCTAGTGCCGGTTTGAAGTTCCTGCAGTTTTCACTGTAAAACCGAGTTGGAGCTAGTACCTCCCCATATATATGTATGGAGTGGAGTTTGCAACTGAAAAGAAACTTTGTGTTCCCAACAAGCTAGGTGAAGGACGGCTTTCACACACACTTATCTCTCAGAACTGAGCATGTGGAGAGACGTTCGTTCATCTAGCACATAGGGAACGGGTTGCAGGAGAAACTTTTACTCTGGTATCTCAGTCTGTTTCCTAGTGCCTGTTTGAAGTTCCTGCAGTTTTCACTGTAAAACCGAGTTGGAGCTAGTACCTCCCCATATATATGTATGGAGTGGAGTTTGCAACTGAAAAGAAACTTAGTGTTCCCAACAAGCTAGGTGAAGGACGGCTTTCACACACACTTATCTCTCAGAACTGAGCATGTGGAGAGACGTTCGTTCATCTAGCACAAAGGGAACGGGTTGCAGGAGAAACTTTTACTCTGGTTTCTCAGTCTGTTTCCTAGTGCCGGTTTGAAGTTCCTGCAGTTTTCACTGTAAAACCGAGTTGGAGCTAGTCCCTACCCATATATATATATGGAGTGGAGTTTGCAACTGAAAAGAAACTTTGTGTTCCCAACAAGCTAGGTGAAGGACGGCTTTCAAAAACACTTATCTCTCAGAACTGAGCATGTGGAGAGACGTTCGTTCATCTAGCACAAAAGAAAAGGCTTGCAGGAGAAACTTTTACTCTGGTTTCTCAGTCTGTTTCCTAGTGCCGGTATGACGTTCCTGCAGTTTTCACTGTAAAACCGAGTTGGAGCTAGTATCTCCCCATATATATGTATGGAGTGGAGTTTTCAACTGAAAAGACACTTTGTGTTCCCAACAAGCTAGGTGAAGGACGGCTTTCACACACACTTATCTCTCAGAACTGAGCATGTGGAGAGACGTTCGTTCATCTAGCACAAAGGGAACGGGTTGCAGGAGAAACTTTTACTCTGGTTTCTCAGTCTGTTTCCTAGTGCCGCTTTGAAGTTCCTGCAGTTTTCACTGTAAAACCGAGTTGGAGCTAGTCCCTACCCATATATATATATGGAGTGGTGTTTGCAACTGAAAAGAAACTTTGTGTTCCCAACAAGCTAGGTGAAGGACGGGTTTCACACACACTTATCTCTCAGAACTGAGCATGTGGAGAGATGTTCTTTCATCTAGCACAAAGGGAACGGGTTGCAGGAGAAACTTTTACTCTGGTTTCTCAGTCTGTTTCCTAGTGCCGGTTTGAAGTTCCTGCAGTTTTCACTGTAAAACCGACTTGGAGCTAGTACCTCCCCATATATATGTATGGAGTGGAGTTTGCAACTGAAAAGAAACTTTGTTTTCCCAACAAGCTAGGTGAAGGACGGCTTTCACACACACTTATCTCTCAGAACTGAGCATGTGGACAGACGTTCGTTCATCTGGCACAAAGGGAACGGGTTGCAGGAGAAACTTTTACTCTGGTTTCTCAGTCTGTTTCCTAGTGCCGGTTTGAAGTTCCTGTATTTTTCACTCTAAAACCGAGTTGGAGCTAGTCCCTACCCATATATATATATATGGAGTGGGGTTTGCAACTGAAAAGAAACTTTGTGTTCCCAACAAGCTAGGTGAAGGACGGCTTTCACACACACTTATCTCTCAGAACTAAGCATGTGGAGAGAAGTTCGTTCATCTAGCACAAAGGGAACGGGTTGCAGGAGAAACTTTTACTCTGGTTTCTCAGTCTGTTTCCTAGTGCCGGTTTGAAGTTCCTGCAGTTTTCACTGTAAAACCGAGTTGGAGCTAGTACCTCCCCATATATATGTATGGAGTGGAGTTTGCAACTGAAAAGACACTTTGTGTTCCCAACAAGCTAGGTGAAAGACGGCTTTCACACACACTTATCTCTCAGAAATGAGCATGTGGAGAGACGTTCGTTCATCTAGCACAAAGGGAACGGGTTGCAGGAGAAACTTTTACTCTGGTTTCTCAGTCTGTTTCCTAGTGCCGGTTTGAAGATCCTGCAGTTTTCACTGTAAAACCGAGTTGGAGCTAGTCCCTACCCATATATATATATGGAGTGGAGTTTGCAACTGAAAAGAAACTTTGTGTTCCCAACAAGCTAGGTGAAGGACGGCATTCACACACACTTATCTCTCAGAACTGAGCATGTGGAGAGACGTTCGTTCATCTAGCACAAAGGTAACGGGTTGCAGGGGAAACATTTACTCTGGTTTCTCAGTCTGTTTCCTAGTGCCGTTTTGAAGTTCCTGCAGTTTTCACTGTAAAACCGTGTTGGAGCTAGTACCTCCCCATATATATGTATGGAGTGGAGTTTGCAACTGAAAAGAAACTTTGTGTTCCCAACAAGCTAGGTGAAGGAAGGCTTTCACACACACTTATCTCTCAGAACTCAGCATGTGGAGAGACGTTCATTCATCTAGCACAAAGGGAACGAGTTACAGGAGAAACTTTTACTCTGGTTTCTCAGTGTGTTTCCTAGTGCCGGTTTGAAGTTCCTGCAGTTTTCACTGTAAACCGTGTTGGAGCTAGTACCTCCCCATATATATGTATGGAGTGGAGTTTGCAACTGAAAAGAAACTTTGTGTTCCCAAAGAGCTAGGTGAAGGACGGCTTTCACACAAACTTATCTCTCAGAACTGAGCATGTGGAGAGACGTTCGTTCATCTAGCACAAAAGGAACGGCTTGCAGGAGAAACTTTTACTCTGGTTTCTCAGTCTGTTTCCTAGTGCCGGTTTGACGTTCCTGCAGTTTTCACTGTAAAACCGAGTTGGAGCTAGTATATCCCCATATATATGTATGGAGTGGAGTTTGCAACTGAAAAGACACTTTGTGTTCCCAACAAGCTATGTGAAGGACGGCTTTCACACACACTTATCTCTCAGAACTGAGCATGTGGAGAGACGTTCGTTCATCTAGCACAAAGGGAACGGGTTGCAGGAGAAACTTTTACTCTGGTTTCTCAGTCTGTTTCCTAGTGCCGGTTTGAAGTTCCTGCAGTTTTCACTGTAAAACCGAGTTGGAGCTTGTCCCTACCCATATATATATATGGAGTGGTGTTTGCAACTGAAAAGAAACTTTGTGTTCCCAACAAGCTATGTGAAGGACGGCTTTCACACACACTTATCTCTCAGAACTGAGCATGTGGAGAGACGTTCGTTCATCTAGCACAAAGGGAACGGGTTGCAGGAGAAACTTTTACTCTGGTTTCTCAGTCTGTTTCCTAGTGCCGGTTTGAAGTTCCTGCAGTTTTCACTTTTAATCCGAGTTGGAGCTGGTACCTCCGCATATATATGTATGGAGTGGAGTTTGCAACTGAAAAGACACTTTGTGTTCCCAAAAAGCTAGGTGAAGGACGGCTTTCACACACACTTATCTCTCAGAACTGAGCATGTGGAGAGACGTTCGTTCATCTAGCACAAAGGGAACGGGTTGCAGGAGAAACTTTTACTCTGGTTTCTCAGTCTGTTTCCTAGTGCCGGTTTGAAGTTCCTGCAGTTTTCACTGTAAAACCGAGTTGGAGCTAGTACCTCCCCATATATATGTATGGAGTGGAGTTTGCAACTGAAAAGAAACTTTGTGTTCCCAACAAGCTAGGTGAAGGACGGTTTCACACACACTTATCTCTCAGAACTGAGCATGTGGAGAGACGTTCGTTCATCTAGCACAAAGGGAACGGGTTGCAGGAGAAACTTTTACTCTGGTTTCTCAGTCTGTATCCTAGTGCCGGTTTGAAGTTCCTGCAGTTTTCACAGTAAAACCGAGTTGGAGCTAGTACCTCCCCATTTATATGTATGGAGTGGAGTTTGCAACTGAAAAGAAACTTTGTGTTCCCAACAAGCTAGGTGAAGGATGGCTTTCACACACACTTATCTCTCAGAACTTAGCATTTGGAGAGTCGTTCGTTCATCTAGCACAAAAGGAACCGGTTGCAGGAGAAACTTTAACTCTGATTTCTCAGTCTGTTTCCTAGCGCCGGTTTGAATTTCCTGGAGATTTCACTGTAAAATCGTGTTGGATCTGGTAACTCCCTATATATATGTAAGGATTGGAGTTTGCAACTGAATAGAAACTTTGTGTTCCCAACAAGTTAGGTGAAGGACGGCTTTCACACACACTTATCTCTCAGAACTCAGCATGTGGAGAGTCGTTCGTTCATCTAGTAAAAAGGGAATGGTTTGCAGGGGAAGTTTTTACTCTGGATTCTCAGTGTGTTTCCTAGTGCCGGTTTGAAGTTCCTGCAGTTTTCACTATAAAACCAAGTTGGAGCTAGTACATCCCCATATATATATATGGAGTGGAGTTTCCAACTGAAAAGAAACTTTTTGTTCCCAACCAGATAGGTGAAGGACGGCTTTCACACACACTTATCTCTCAGAACTGAGCATGTGGAGAGACGTTCGTTCATCTAGCACAAAGGGAACGGGTTGCAGGAGAAACTTTTACTCTGTTTTCTCAGTCTGTTTCCTAGTGCCGCTTTGAAGTTCCTGCAGTTTTCTCTGTAAAACCGTGTTGGAGCTAGTACCTCCCGATATATATGTATGGAGTGGAGTTTGCAACTGAAAAGAAACTTTGTGTTCCCAACAAGCTAGGTGAAGGACGGCTTTCACACACACTTATCTCTCAGAACTGAGCATGTGGAGAGACGTTCGTTCATCTAACACAAAGGGAACGGGTTGCAGGAGAAACTTTTACTCTGGTTTCTCAGTCTGTTTCCTAGTGCCGGTTTGAAGTTCCTGCAGTTTTCACTGTAAAACCGTGTTGGAGCTAGTAACTCCCCATATATATGTATGGAGTGGAGTTTGCAACTGAAAAGAAACTTTGTGTTCCCAACAAGCTAGATGAATGACGGCTTTCACACACACTTATCTCTCAGAACTGAGCATGTGGAGAGTCGTTCTTTCATCTAGCACAAACGGAACGGGTTGCAGGAGAAACTTTTACTCTGGTTTCTCAGTCTGTTTCCTAGTGCCGGTTTGAAGTTCCTGCATTTTTTACTGTAAAACCGAGTTGGAGCTAGTACCTCCCCATATATATGTATGGAGTGGAGTTTGCAACTGAAAAGAAACTTTGTGTTCCCAACAAGCTAGTTGAAGGACGGCTTTCACACACAATTATCTCTCAGAACTGAGCATGTGGAGAGACGTTCGTTCATCTAGCACAAAGGGAACGGGTTGCAGGAGAAACTTTTACTCTGGTTTCTGAGTCTGTTTCCTAGTGCCGGTTTGAAGTTCCTGCAGTTTTCACTGTAAAACCGAGTTGGAGCTAGTACCTCCCCATATATATGTATGGAGTGGAGTTTGCAACTGAAAAGAAACTTTGTGTTCCCAACAAGCTAGGTGAAGGACGGCTTTCACACACACTTATCTCTCAGAACTGAGCATGTGGAGAGACGTTCGTTCATCTAGCACAAAGGGAACGGGTTGCAGGAGAAACTTTTACTCTGGTTTCTCAGTCTGTATCCTAGTGCCGGTTTGAAGTTCCTGCAGTTTTCACAGTAAAACCGAGTTGGAGCTAGTACCTCCCCATTTATATGTATGGAGTGGAGTTTGCAACTGAAAAGAAACTTTGTGTTCCCAACAAGCTAGGTGAAGGATGGCTTTCACACACACTTATCTCTCAGAACTTAGCATTTGGAGAGTCGTTCGTTCATCTAGCACAAAAGGAACCGGGTGCAGGAGAAACTTTAACTCTGATTTCTCAGTCTGTTTCCTAGCGCCGGTTTGAATTTCCTGGAGATTTCACTGTAAAATCGTGTTGGATCTGGTAACTCCCAATATATATGTAAGGATTGGAGTTTGCAACTGAATAGAAACTTTGTGTTCCCAACAAGTTAGGTGAAGGACGGCTTTCACACACACTTATCTCTCAGAACTCAGCATGTGGAGAGTCGTTCGTTCATCTAGTAAAAAGGGAATGGTTTGCAGGGGAAGTTTTTACTCTGGATTCTCAGTGTGTTTCCTAGTGCCGGTTTGAAGTTCCTGCAGTTTTCACTATAAAACCAAGTTGGAGCTAGTACATCCCCATATATATGTATGGAGTGGATTTTCCAACTGAAAAGAAACTTTTTGTTCCCAACCAGCTAGGTGAAGGACGGCTTTCACACACACTTATCTCTCAGAACTGAGCATGTGGAGAGACGTTCGTTCATCTAGCACAAAGGGAACGGGTTGCAGGAGAAACTTTTACTCTGTTTTCTCAGTCTGTTTCCTAGTGCCGCTTTGAAGTTCCTGCAGTTTTCTCTGTAAAACCGTGTTGGAGCTAGTACCTCCCGATATATATGTATGGAGTGGAGTTTGCAACTGAAAAGAAACTTTGTGTTCCCAACAAGCTAGGTGAAGGACGGCTTTCACACACACTTATCTCTCAGAACTGAGCATGTGGAGAGACGTTCGTTCATCTAACACAAAGGGAACGGGTTGCAGGAGAAACTTTTACTCTGGTTTCTCAGTCTGTTTCCTAGTGCCGGTTTGAAGTTCCTGCAGTTTTCACTGTAAAACCGTGTTGGAGCTAGTAACTCCCCATATATATGTATGGAGTGGAGTTTGCAACTGAAAAGAAACTTTGTGTTCCCAACAAGCTAGATGAATGACGGCTTTCACACACACTTATATCTCAGAACTCAGCATGTGGAGAGACGTTCATTCATCTAGCACAAAGGGAACGAGTTACAGGAGAAACTTTTACTCTGGTTTCTCAGTGTGTTTCCTAGTGCCGGTTTGAAGTTCCTGCAGTTTTCACTGTAAACCGTGTTGGAGCTAGTACCTCCCCATATATATGTATGGAGTGGAGTTTGCAACTGAAAAGAAACTTTGTGTTCCCAAAGAGCTAGGTGAAGGACGGCTTTCACACAAACTTATCTCTCAGAACTGAGCATGTGGAGAGACGTTCGTTCATCTAGCACAAAAGGAACGGCTTGCAGGAGAAACTTTTACTCTGGTTTCTCAGTCTGTTTCCTAGTGCCGGTTTGACGTTCCTGCAGTTTTCACTGTAAAACCGAGTTGGAGCTAGTATATCCCCATATATATGTATGGAGTGGAGTTTGCAACTGAAAAGACACTTTGTGTTCCCAACAAGCTATGTGAAGGACGGCTTTCACACACACTTATCTCTCAGAACTGAGCATGTGGAGAGACGTTCGTTCATCTAGCACAAAGGGAACGGGTTGCAGGAGAAACTTTTACTCTGGTTTCTCAGTCTGTTTCCTAGTGCCGGTTTGAAGTTCCTGCAGTTTTCACTGTAAAACCGAGTTGGAGCTTGTCCCTACCCATATATATATATGGAGTGGTGTTTGCAACTGAAAAGAAACTTTGTGTTCCCAACAAGCTATGTGAAGGACGGCTTTCACACACACTTATCTCTCAGAACTGAGCATGTGGAGAGACGTTCGTTCATCTAGCACAAAGGGAACGGGTTGCAGGAGAAACTTTTACTCTGGTTTCTCAGTCTGTTTCCTAGTGCCGGTTTGAAGTTCCTGCAGTTTTCACTTTTAATCCGAGTTGGAGCTGGTACCTCCGCATATATATGTATGGAGTGGAGTTTGCAACTGAAAAGACACTTTGTGTTCCCAAAAAGCTAGGTGAAGGACGGCTTTCACACACACTTATCTCTCAGAACTGAGCATGTGGAGAGACGTTCGTTCATCTAGCACAAAGGGAACGGGTTGCAGGAGAAACTTTTACTCTGGTTTCTCAGTCTGTTTCCTAGTGCCGGTTTGAAGTTCCTGCAGTTTTCACTGTAAAACCGAGTTGGAGCTAGTACCTCCCCATATATATGTATGGAGTGGAGTTTGCAACTGAAAAGAAACTTTGTGTTCCCAACAAGCTAGGTGAAGGACGGTTTCACACACACTTATCTCTCAGAACTGAGCATGTGGAGAGACGTTCGTTCATCTAGCACAAAGGGAACGGGTTGCAGGAGAAACTTTTACTCTGGTTTCTCAGTCTGTATCCTAGTGCCGGTTTGAAGTTCCTGCAGTTTTCACAGTAAAACCGAGTTGGAGCTAGTACCTCCCCATTTATATGTATGGAGTGGAGTTTGCAACTGAAAAGAAACTTTGTGTTCCCAACAAGCTAGGTGAAGGATGGCTTTCACACACACTTATCTCTCAGAACTTAGCATTTGGAGAGTCGTTCGTTCATCTAGCACAAAAGGAACCGGTTGCAGGAGAAACTTTAACTCTGATTTCTCAGTCTGTTTCCTAGCGCCGGTTTGAATTTCCTGGAGATTTCACTGTAAAATCGTGTTGGATCTGGTAACTCCCTATATATATGTAAGGATTGGAGTTTGCAACTGAATAGAAACTTTGTGTTCCCAACAAGTTAGGTGAAGGACGGCTTTCACACACACTTATCTCTCAGAACTCAGCATGTGGAGAGTCGTTCGTTCATCTAGTAAAAAGGGAATGGTTTGCAGGGGAAGTTTTTACTCTGGATTCTCAGTGTGTTTCCTAGTGCCGGTTTGAAGTTCCTGCAGTTTTCACTATAAAACCAAGTTGGAGCTAGTACATCCCCATATATATATATGGAGTGGAGTTTCCAACTGAAAAGAAACTTTTTGTTCCCAACCAGATAGGTGAAGGACGGCTTTCACACACACTTATCTCTCAGAACTGAGCATGTGGAGAGACGTTCGTTCATCTAGCACAAAGGGAACGGGTTGCAGGAGAAACTTTTACTCTGTTTTCTCAGTCTGTTTCCTAGTGCCGCTTTGAAGTTCCTGCAGTTTTCTCTGTAAAACCGTGTTGGAGCTAGTACCTCCCGATATATATGTATGGAGTGGAGTTTGCAACTGAAAAGAAACTTTGTGTTCCCAACAAGCTAGGTGAAGGACGGCTTTCACACACACTTATCTCTCAGAACTGAGCATGTGGAGAGACGTTCGTTCATCTAACACAAAGGGAACGGGTTGCAGGAGAAACTTTTACTCTGGTTTCTCAGTCTGTTTCCTAGTGCCGGTTTGAAGTTCCTGCAGTTTTCACTGTAAAACCGTGTTGGAGCTAGTAACTCCCCATATATATGTATGGAGTGGAGTTTGCAACTGAAAAGAAACTTTGTGTTCCCAACAAGCTAGATGAATGACGGCTTTCACACACACTTATCTCTCAGAACTGAGCATGTGGAGAGTCGTTCTTTCATCTAGCACAAACGGAACGGGTTGCAGGAGAAACTTTTACTCTGGTTTCTCAGTCTGTTTCCTAGTGCCGGTTTGAAGTTCCTGCATTTTTTACTGTAAAACCGAGTTGGAGCTAGTACCTCCCCATATATATGTATGGAGTGGAGTTTGCAACTGAAAAGAAACTTTGTGTTCCCAACAAGCTAGTTGAAGGACGGCTTTCACACACAATTATCTCTCAGAACTGAGCATGTGGAGAGACGTTCGTTCATCTAGCACAAAGGGAACGGGTTGCAGGAGAAACTTTTACTCTGGTTTCTGAGTCTGTTTCCTAGTGCCGGTTTGAAGTTCCTGCAGTTTTCACTGTAAAACCGAGTTGGAGCTAGTACCTCCCCATATATATGTATGGAGTGGAGTTTGCAACTGAAAAGAAACTTTGTGTTCCCAACAAGCTAGGTGAAGGACGGCTTTCACACACACTTATCTCTCAGAACTGAGCATGTGGAGAGACGTTCGTTCATCTAGCACAAAGGGAACGGGTTGCAGGAGAAACTTTTACTCTGGTTTCTCAGTCTGTATCCTAGTGCCGGTTTGAAGTTCCTGCAGTTTTCACAGTAAAACCGAGTTGGAGCTAGTACCTCCCCATTTATATGTATGGAGTGGAGTTTGCAACTGAAAAGAAACTTTGTGTTCCCAACAAGCTAGGTGAAGGATGGCTTTCACACACACTTATCTCTCAGAACTTAGCATTTGGAGAGTCGTTCGTTCATCTAGCACAAAAGGAACCGGGTGCAGGAGAAACTTTAACTCTGATTTCTCAGTCTGTTTCCTAGCGCCGGTTTGAATTTCCTGGAGATTTCACTGTAAAATCGTGTTGGATCTGGTAACTCCCAATATATATGTAAGGATTGGAGTTTGCAACTGAATAGAAACTTTGTGTTCCCAACAAGTTAGGTGAAGGACGGCTTTCACACACACTTATCTCTCAGAACTCAGCATGTGGAGAGTCGTTCGTTCATCTAGTAAAAAGGGAATGGTTTGCAGGGGAAGTTTTTACTCTGGATTCTCAGTGTGTTTCCTAGTGCCGGTTTGAAGTTCCTGCAGTTTTCACTATAAAACCAAGTTGGAGCTAGTACATCCCCATATATATGTATGGAGTGGATTTTCCAACTGAAAAGAAACTTTTTGTTCCCAACCAGCTAGGTGAAGGACGGCTTTCACACACACTTATCTCTCAGAACTGAGCATGTGGAGAGACGTTCGTTCATCTAGCACAAAGGGAACGGGTTGCAGGAGAAACTTTTACTCTGTTTTCTCAGTCTGTTTCCTAGTGCCGCTTTGAAGTTCCTGCAGTTTTCTCTGTAAAACCGTGTTGGAGCTAGTACCTCCCGATATATATGTATGGAGTGGAGTTTGCAACTGAAAAGAAACTTTGTGTTCCCAACAAGCTAGGTGAAGGACGGCTTTCACACACACTTATCTCTCAGAACTGAGCATGTGGAGAGACGTTCGTTCATCTAACACAAAGGGAACGGGTTGCAGGAGAAACTTTTACTCTGGTTTCTCAGTCTGTTTCCTAGTGCCGGTTTGAAGTTCCTGCAGTTTTCACTGTAAAACCGTGTTGGAGCTAGTAACTCCCCATATATATGTATGGAGTGGAGTTTGCAACTGAAAAGAAACTTTGTGTTCCCAACAAGCTAGATGAATGACGGCTTTCACACACACTTATCTCTCAGAACTGAGCATGTGGAGAGTCGTTCTTTCATCTAGCACAAACGGAACGGGTTGCAGGAGAAACTTTTACTCTGGTTTCTCAGTCTGTTTCCTAGTGCCGGTTTGAAGTTCCTGCATTTTTTACTGTAAAACCGAGTTGGAGCTAGTACCTCCCCATATATATGTATGGAGTGGAGTTTGCAACTGAAAAGAAACTTTGTGTTCCCAACAAGCTAGTTGAAGGACGGCTTTCACACACAATTATCTCTCAGAACTGAGCATGTGGAGAGACGTTCGTTCATCTAGCACAAAGGGAACGGGTTGCAGGAGAAACTTTTACTCTGGTTTCTGAGTCTGTTTCCTAGTGCCGGTTTGAAGTTCCTGCAGTTTTCACTGTAAAACCGAGTTGGAGCTAGTACCTCCCCATATATATGTATGGAGTGGAGTTTGCAACTGAAAAGAAACTTTGTGTTCCCAACAAGCTAGGTGAAGGACGGCTTTCACACACACTTATCTCTCAGAACTGAGCATGTGGAGAGACGTTCGTTCATCTAGCACAAAGGGAACGGGTTGCAGGAGAAACTTTTACTCTGGTTTCTCAGTCTGTATCCTAGTGCCGGTTTGAAGTTCCTGCAGTTTTCACAGTAAAACCGAGTTGGAGCTAGTACCTCCCCATTTATATGTATGGAGTGGAGTTTGCAACTGAAAAGAAACTTTGTGTTCCCAACAAGCTAGGTGAAGGATGGCTTTCACACACACTTATCTCTCAGAACTTAGCATTTGGAGAGTCGTTCGTTCATCTAGCACAAAAGGAACCGGGTGCAGGAGAAACTTTAACTCTGATTTCTCAGTCTGTTTCCTAGCGCCGGTTTGAATTTCCTGGAGATTTCACTGTAAAATCGTGTTGGATCTGGTAACTCCCAATATATATGTAAGGATTGGAGTTTGCAACTGAATAGAAACTTTGTGTTCCCAACAAGTTAGGTGAAGGACGGCTTTCACACACACTTATCTCTCAGAACTCAGCATGTGGAGAGTCGTTCGTTCATCTAGTAAAAAGGGAATGGTTTGCAGGGGAAGTTTTTACTCTGGATTCTCAGTGTGTTTCCTAGTGCCGGTTTGAAGTTCCTGCAGTTTTCACTATAAAACCAAGTTGGAGCTAGTACATCCCCATATATATGTATGGAGTGGATTTTCCAACTGAAAAGAAACTTTTTGTTCCCAACCAGCTAGGTGAAGGACGGCTTTCACACACACTTATCTCTCAGAACTGAGCATGTGGAGAGACGTTCGTTCATCTAGCACAAAGGGAACGGGTTGCAGGAGAAACTTTTACTCTGTTTTCTCAGTCTGTTTCCTAGTGCCGCTTTGAAGTTCCTGCAGTTTTCTCTGTAAAACCGTGTTGGAGCTAGTACCTCCCGATATATATGTATGGAGTGGAGTTTGCAACTGAAAAGAAACTTTGTGTTCCCAACAAGCTAGGTGAAGGACGGCTTTCACACACACTTATCTCTCAGAACTGAGCATGTGGAGAGACGTTCGTTCATCTAACACAAAGGGAACGGGTTGCAGGAGAAACTTTTACTCTGGTTTCTCAGTCTGTTTCCTAGTGCCGGTTTGAAGTTCCTGCAGTTTTCACTGTAAAACCGTGTTGGAGCTAGTAACTCCCCATATATATGTATGGAGTGGAGTTTGCAACTGAAAAGAAACTTTGTGTTCCCAACAAGCTAGATGAATGACGGCTTTCACACACACTTATCTCTCAGAACTGAGCATGTGGAGAGTCGTTCTTTCATCTAGCACAAACGGAACGGGTTGCAGGAGAAACTTTTACTCTGGTTTCTCAGTCTGTTTCCTAGTGCCGGTTTGAAGTTCCTGCATTTTTTACTGTAAAACCGAGTTGGAGCTAGTACCTCCCCATATATATGTATGGAGTGGAGTTTGCAACTGAAAAGAAACTTTGTGTTCCCAACAAGCTAGTTGAAGGACGGCTTTCACACACAATTATCTCTCAGAACTGAGCATGTGGAGAGACGTTCGTTCATCTAGCACAAAGGGAACGGGTTGCAGGAGAAACTTTTACTCTGGTTTCTGAGTCTGTTTCCTAGTGCCGGTTTGAAGTTCCTGCAGTTTTCACTGTAAAACCGAGTTGGAGCTAGTACCTCCCCATATATATGTATGGAGTGGAGTTTGCAACTGAAAAGAAACTTTGTGTTCCCAACAAGCTAGGTGAAGGACGGCTTTCACACACACTTATCTCTCAGAACTGAGCATGTGGAGAGACGTTCGTTCATCTAGCACAAAGGGAACGGGTTGCAGGAGAAACTTTTACTCTGGTTTCTCAGTCTGTATCCTAGTGCCGGTTTGAAGTTCCTGCAGTTTTCACAGTAAAACCGAGTTGGAGCTAGTACCTCCCCATTTATATGTATGGAGTGGAGTTTGCAACTGAAAAGAAACTTTGTGTTCCCAACAAGCTAGGTGAAGGATGGCTTTCACACACACTTATCTCTCAGAACTTAGCATTTGGAGAGTCGTTCGTTCATCTAGCACAAAAGGAACCGGGTGCAGGAGAAACTTTAACTCTGATTTCTCAGTCTGTTTCCTAGCGCCGGTTTGAATTTCCTGGAGATTTCACTGTAAAATCGTGTTGGATCTGGTAACTCCCAATATATATGTAAGGATTGGAGTTTGCAACTGAACAGAAACTTTGTGTTCCCAACAAGTTAGGTGAAGGACGGCTTTCACACACACTTATCTCTCAGAACTCAGCATGTGGAGAGTCGTTCGTTCATCTAGTAAAAAGGGAATGGTTTGCAGGGGAAGTTTTTACTCTGGATTCTCAGTGTGTTTCCTAGTGCCGGTTTGAAGTTCCTGCAGTTTTCACTATAAAACCAAGTTGGAGCTAGTACATCCCCATATATATGTATGGAGTGGATTTTCCAACTGAAAAGAAACTTTTTGTTCCCAACCAGCTAGGTGAAGGACGGCTTTCACACACACTTATCTCTCAGAACTGAGCATGTGGAGAGACGTTCGTTCATCTAGCACAAAGGGAACGGGTTGCAGGAGAAACTTTTACTCTGTTTTCTCAGTCTGTTTCCTAGTGCCGCTTTGAAGTTCCTGCAGTTTTCTCTGTAAAACCGTGTTGGAGCTAGTACCTCCCGATATATATGTATGGAGTGGAGTTTGCAACTGAAAAGAAACTTTGTGTTCCCAACAAGCTAGGTGAAGGACGGCTTTCACACACACTTATCTCTCAGAACTGAGCATGTGGAGAGACGTTCGTTCATCTAACACAAAGGGAACGGGTTGCAGGAGAAACTTTTACTCTGGTTTCTCAGTCTGTTTCCTAGTGCCGGTTTGAAGTTCCTGCAGTTTTCACTGTAAAACCGTGTTGGAGCTAGTAACTCCCCATATATATGTATGGAGTGGAGTTTGCAACTGAAAAGAAACTTTGTGTTCCCAACAAGCTAGATGAATGACGGCTTTCACACACACTTATCTCTCAGAACTGAGCATGTGGAGAGTCGTTCTTTCATCTAGCACAAACGGAACGGGTTGCAGGAGAAACTTTTACTCTGGTTTCTCAGTCTGTTTCCTAGTGCCGGTTTGAAGTTCCTGCATTTTTTACTGTAAAACCGAGTTGGAGCTAGTACCTCCCCATATATATGTATGGAGTGGAGTTTGCAACTGAAAAGAAACTTTGTGTTCCCAACAAGCTATTTGAAGGACGGCTTTCACACACAATTATCTCTCAGAACTGAGCATGTGGAGAGACGTTCGTTCATCTAGCACAAAGGGAACGGGTTGCAGGAGAAACTTTTACTCTGGTTTCTGAGTCTGTTTCCTAGTGCCGGTTTGAAGTTCCTGCAGTTTTCACTGTAAAACCGAGTTGGAGCTAGTACCTCCCCATATATATGTATGGAGTGGAGTTTGCAACTGAAAAGAAACTTTGTGTTCCCAACAAGCTAGGTGAAGGACGGCTTTCACACACACTTATCTCTCAGAACTGAGCATGTGGAGAGACGTTCGTTCATCTAACACAAAGGGAACGGGTTGCAGGAGGAACTTTTACTCTGGTTTCTGAGTCTGTTTCCTAGTGCCGGTTTGAAGTTCCTGCAGTCTTCACTGTAAAACCGAGTTGGAGCTATTACCTCCCCATATATATGTATGGAGTGGAGTTTGCAACTGAAAAGACACTTTGTGTTCCCAACAAGCTAGGTGAAGGACGGCTTTCACACACACTTATCTCTCAGAAATGAGCATGTGGAGAGACGTTCGTTCATCTAGCACAAAGGGAACGGGTGGCAGGAGAAACCTTTACTCTGGTTTCTCAGTCTGTTTCCTAGTGCCGGTTTGAAGTTCCTGCAGTTTTCACTGTAAAACTGAGTTGGAGCTAGTCCCTACCCATATATATATATGGAGTGGTGTTTGCAACTGAAAAGAAACTTTGTGTTCCCAACAAGCTAGGTGAAGGACGGGTTTCACACACACTTATCTCTCAGAACTGAGCATGTGGAGAGACGTTCTTTCATCTAGCACAAAGGGAACGGGTTGCAGGAGAAACTTTTACTCTGGTTTCTCAGTCTGTTTCCTAGTGCCGGTTTGAAGTTCCTGCAGTTTTCACTGTAAAACCGACTTGGAGCTAGTACCTCCCCATATATATGTATGGAGTGGAGTTTGCAACTGAAAAGAAACTTTGTGTTCCCAACAAGCTAGGTGAAGGACGGCTTTCACACACACTTATCTCTCAGAGCTGAGCATGTGGACAGACGTTCGTTCATCTAGCACAAAGGGAACGGGTTGCAGGAGAAACTTTTACTCTGGTTTCTCAGTCTGTTTCCTAGTGCCGGTTTGAAGTTCCTGCAGTTTTCACTGTAAAACCGAGTTGGAGCTAGTCCCTACCCATATTTATATATGGAGTGGAGTTTGCAACTGAAAAGAAACTTTGTGTTCCCAACAAGCTAGGTGAAGGACGGCATTCACACACACTTATCTCTCAGAACTGAGCATGTGGAGAGACGTTCGTTCATCTAGCACAAAGGTAACGGGTTGCAGGGGAAACATTTACTCTGGTTTCTCAGTCTGTTTCCTAGTGCCGTTTTGAAGTTCCTGCAGTTTTCACTGTAAAACCGTGTTGGAGCTAGTACCTCCCCATATATATGTATGGAGTGGAGTTTGCAACTGAAAAGAAACTTTGTGTTCCCAACAAGCTAGGTGAAGGAAGGCTTTCACACACACTTATCTCTCAGAACTGAGCATGTGGAGAGACGTTCGTTCATCTAGCACAAAGGGAACGGAGTGCAGGAGAAATATTTACTCTGGTTTCTCAGTCTGTTTCCTAGTGCCGGTTTGAAGTTCCTGCAGTTTTCACTGTAAAACCGAGTTGGAGCTAGTCCCTACCCATATATATATAAGGAGTGGATTTTGCAACTGAAAAGAAACTTTGTGTTCCCAACAAGCTAGGTGAAGGATGGGTTTCACACACACATATCTCTCAGAACTAAGCATGTGGAGAGACGTTCGTTCATCTAGCACAAAAGGAACGGGTTGCAGGGGAAACATTTACTCTGGTTTCTCAGTCTGTTTCCTAGTGCCGGTTTGAAGTTCCTGCAGTATTCACTGTAAAACCGTGTTGGAGCTTGTACCTCCCCATATATATGTATGGATTGGAGTTTGCAACTGAAAAGAAACTTTGTGTTCCCAACAAGCTAGGTGAAGGAAGGCTTTCACACACACTTATCTCTCAGAACTGAGCATGTGGAGAGACGTTTGTTCATCTAGCACAAAGGGAACGGGTTGCAGGGGAAACAATTACTGTGGTTTCTCAGTCTGTTTCCTAGTGCCGGTTTGAAGTTCCTGCAGTTTTCACTGTAAAACCGAGTTGGAGGTAGTACCTCCCCATAAATATGTATGGAGTGGAGTTTGCAACTGAAAAGAAAATTTGTGTTCCCAACAAGCTAGGTGAAGGACGGCTTTCACACACACTTATCTCTCAGAACTGAGCATGTGGAGAGACGTTCGTTCATCTAGCACAAAGGGAACGGGTTGCAGGAGAAACTTTTACTCTGGTTTCTCAGTCTGTTTCCTAGTGCCTGTTTGAAGTTCCTGCAGTTTTCACTGTAAAACCGTGTTGGAGCTAGTACCTCCCCATATATATGTATGGAGTGGAGTTTGCAACTGAAAAGAAACTTTGTGTTCCCAACAATCTAGGTGAAGGACGGCTTTCACACACACTTATCTCTCAGAACTGAGCATGTGGAGAGACGTTCGTTCATCTAGCACAAAGGGAACGGGTTGCAGGGGAAACATTTACTCTGGTTTCTCAGTCTGTTTCCTAGTGCCGGTTTGAAGTTCCTGCAGTTTTCACTGTAAACCGTGTTGGAGCTAGTACCTCCCCATATATATGTATGGAGTGGAGTTTGCAACTGAAAAGAAACTTTGTGTTCCCAACAAGCTAGGTGAAGGACGGCTTTCACACACACTTATATCTCAGAACTGAGCACGTGGAGAGACGTTCGTTCATCTAGCTCAAAAGGAACGGCTTGCAGGAGAAACTTTTACTCTGGTTTCTCAGTCCGTTTCCTAGTGCCGGTTTGACGTTCCTGCAGTTTTCATGTAAAACCGAGTTGGAGATAGTACCTCCCCATATATATGTATGGAGTGGAGTTTGCAACTGAAAAGAAACTTTGTGTTCCCAACAAGCTAGGTGAAGTACGGCTTTCACACACACTTATCTCTCAGAACTGAGCATGTGGAGAGACGTTCGTTCATCTAGCACAAAAGGAACGGCTTGCAGGAGAAACTTTTACTCTGGTTTCTCAGTCTGTTCCCTAGTGCCGGTTTGAAGTTCCTGCAGTTTTCACTGTAAAACCGAGTTGGAGCTAGTCCCTACCCATATATATATATGGAGTGGTGTTTGCAAATGAAAAGAAACTTTGTGTTCCCAACAAGCTAGCTGAAGGATGGGTTTCACACACACTTATCTCTCAGAACTGAGCATGTGGAGAGACGTTCTTTCATCTAGCACAAAGGTAACGGGTTGCAGGGGAAACATTTACTCTGGTTTCTCAGTCTGTTTCCTAGTGCCGTTTTGAACTTCCTGCAGTTTTCACTGTAAAACCGTGTTGGAGCTAGTACCTCCCCATATATATGTATGGAGTGGAGTTTGCAACTGAAAAGATACTTTGTGTTCCCAACAAGCTAGGTGAAGGAAGGCTTTCACACACACTTATCTCTCAGAACTGAGCATGTGGAGAGACGTTCGTTCATCTAGCACAAAGGGAACGGGTTGCAGGGGAAATATTTACACTGGTTTCTCAGTCTGTTTCCTAGTGCCGGTTTGAAGTTCCTGCAGTTTTCACTGTAAACCGTGTTGGAGCTAGTACCTCCCCATATATATGTATGGAGGGGAATTTGCAACTGAAAAGAAACTTTGTGTTCCCAACAAGCTAGTTGAAGGACGGCTTCCACACACACTTATCTCTCAGAACTGAGCACGTGGAGAGACGATCGTTCATCTAGCACAAAAGGAACGGCTTGCAGGAGAAACTTTTACTCTGGTTTCTCAGTCTGTTTCCTAGTGCCGGTTTGACGTTCCTGCAGTTTTCACTGTAAAACCGAGTTGGAGCTAGTACCTCCCCATATATATGTATGGAGTGGAGTTTGCAACTGAAAAGAAACTTTGTGTTCCCAACAAGCTAGGTGAAGTACGGCTTTCACACACACTTATCTCTCAGAACTGAGCATGTGGAGAGATGTTCGTTCATCTAGCACAAAAGGAACGGCTTGCAGGAGAAACATTTACTCTGGTTTCTCAGTCTGTTTCCTAGTGCCGGTTTGAAGTTCCTGCAGTTTTCACTTTAAATCCGAGTTGGAGCTAGTACCTCCCCATATATATGTATGGAGTGGAGTTTGCAACTGAAAAGACACTTTGTGTTCCCAAAAAGCTAGGTGAAGGACGGCTTTCACACACACTTATCTCTCAGAACTGAGCATGTGGAGAGACGTTCGTTCATCTAGCACAAAGGGAACGGGTTGCAGGAGAAACTTTTACTCTGGTTTCTCAGTCTGTTTCCTAGTGCCGGTTTGAAGTTCCTGCAGTTTTCACTGTAAAACCGAGTTGGAGCTAATACCTCCCCATATATATGTATGGAGTGGAGTTTGCAACTGAAAAGAAACTTTGTGTTCCCATCAAGATAGGTGAAGACGGCTTTCACACACACTTTTCTCTCAGAACTGAGCATGTGGAGAGAGGTTCGTTCATCTAGCAAAAAGGGAACGGGTTGCAGGAGAAACTTTTACTCTGGTTTCTCAGTCTGTTTCCTAGTGCCGGTTTGAAGTTCCTGCAGTTTTCACTTTAAATCCGAGTTGGAGCTAGTACCTCCCCATATATATGTATGGAGTGGAGTTTGCAACTGAAAAGAAACTTTGTGTTCCCAACAAGCTAGGTGAAGGACGGCTTTCACACACACTTATCTCTCAGAACTGAGCATGTGGAGAGACTTTCGTTCATCTAGCACGAAGGGAACGGGTTGCAGGAGAAACTTTTACTCTGGTTTCCCAGTCTGTTTCCTAGTGCCGGTTTGAAGTTCCTGCAGTTTTCACTGTAAAACCGAGTTGGAGCTATTCCCTACCCATATATATATATGGTGTGGAGTTTGCAACTGAAAAGAAACTTTGTGTTCCCAAAAAGCTAGGTGAAGGACGGGTTTCACACACACTTATCTCTCAGAACTGAGCATGTGGAGAGACGTTCGTTCATCTAGCACACAGGGAACGGGTTGCAGGAGAAACTTTTACTCTGGTTTCTCAGTCTGTTTCCTAGTGCCGTTTTGAAGTTCCTGCAGTTTTCACTGTAAAACCGAGTTGGAGCTAGTACCTCCCCATATATATGTATGGAGTGGAGTTTGCAACTGAAAAGAAACTTTGTGTTCCCAACAAGCTAGGTGAAGGACGGCTTTCACACACCCTTATCTCTCAGAACTGAGCATGTGGAGAGACGTTCGTTCATCTAGCACAAAGGGAACGGGTTGCAGGGGAAACATTTACTCTGGTTTCTCAGTCTGTTTCCTAGTGCCGGTTTGAAGTTCCTGCAGTTTTCACTGTAAAATCGAGTTGGAGCTAGTACCTCCCCATATATATGTATGGAGAGGAGTTTGCAACTGAAAAGAAACTTTGTGTTCCCAACAAGCTAGGTGAAGGACGGCTTTCACACTCACTTATCTCTCAGAACTGAGCATTTGGAGAGACGTTCGTTCATCTAGCACAAAGGGAACGGGTTGCAGGAGAAACTTTTACTCTGGTTTCTCAGTCTGTTTCCTAGTGCCGTTTTGAAGTTCCTGCAGTTTTCACTGTAAAACCGAGTTGGAGCTAGTACCTCCCCATATATATGTATGGAGTGGAGTTTGCAACTGAAAAGAAACTTTGTGTTCCCAACAAGCTAGTTGAAGGACGGTATTCACACACACTTATCTCTCAGAACTGAGCATGTGGAGAGACGTTCGTTCATCTAGCACAAAGGGAACGGGTTGCAGGGGAAACATTTACTGTGGTTTCTCAGTCTGTTTCCTAGTGCCGGTTTGAAGTTCCTGCAGTTTTCACTGTAAAACCGAGTTGGAGCTAGTACCTCCCCATAAATATGTATGGAGTGGAGTTTGCAACTGAAAAGAAAATTTGTGTTCCCAACAAGCTAGGTGAAGGACGGCTTTCACACACACTTATCTCTCAGAACTGAGCATGTGGAGAGACGTTCGTTCATCTAGCACAATGGGAACGGGTTGCAGGAGAAACTTTTACTCTGGTTTCTCAGTCTGTTTCCTAGTGCCTGTTTGAAGTTCCTGCAGTTTTCACTGTAAAAACGAGTTGGAGCTAGTACCTCCCCATATATAATTATGGAGTGGAGTTTGCAACTGAAAAGAAACTTAGTGTTCCCAACAAGCTAGGTGAAGGACGGCTTTCACACACACTTATCTCTCAGAACTGAGCATGTGGAGAGACGTTCGTTCATCTAGCACAAAGGTAACGGGTTGCAGGGGAAACATTTACTCTGGTTTCTCAGTCTGTTTCCTAGTGCCGTTTTGAAGTTCCTGCAGTTTTCACTGTAAAACCGTGTTGGAGCTAGTACCTCCCCATATATATGTATGGAGTGGAGTTTGCAACTGAAAAGAAACTTTGTGTTCCCAACAAGCTAGGTGAAGCAAGGCTTTCACACACACTTATCTCTCAGAACTGAGCATGTGGAGAGACGTTCGTTCATCTAGCACAAAGGGAACGGGTTGCAGGGGAAACATTTACTCTGGTTTCTCAGTCTGTTTCCTAGTGCCGGTTTGAAGTTCCTGCAGTTTTCACTGTAAACCGTGTTGGAGCTAGTACCTCCCCATATATATGTATGGAGTGGAGTTTGCAACTGAAAAGAAACTTTGTGTTCCCAACAAGCTAGGTGAAGGACGGCTTTCACACACACTTATATCTCAGAACTGAGCACGTGGAGAGACGTTCGTTCATCTAGCTCAAAAGGAACGGCTTGCAGGAGAAACTTTTACTCTGGTTTCTCAGTCCGTTTCCTAGTGCCGGTTTGACGTTCCTGCAGTTTTCATGTAAAACCGAGTTGGAGCTAGTACCTCCCCATATATATGTATGGAGTGGAGTTTGCAACTGAAAAGAAACTTTGTGTTCCCAACAAGCTAGGTGAAGTACGGCTTTCACACACACTTATCTCTCATAACTGAGCATGTGGAGAGACGTTCGTTCATCTAGCACAAAAGGAACGGCTTGCAGGAGAAACTTTTACTCTGGTTTCTCAGTCTGTTCCCTAGTGCCGGTTTGAAGTTCCTGCAGTTTTCACTGTAAAACCGAGTTGGAGCTAGTCCCTACCCATATATATATATGGAGTGGTGTTTGCAACTGAAAAGAAACTTTGTGTTCCCAACAAGCTAGGTGAAGGATGGGTTTCACACACACTTATCTCTCAGAACTGAGCATGTGGAGAGACGTTCTTTCATCTAGCACAAAGGTAACGGGTTGCAGGGGAAACATTTACTCTGGTTTCTCAGTCTGTTTCCTAGTGCCGGTTTGAAGTTCCTGCAGTTTTCACTGTAAAACCGTGTTGGAGCTAGTACCTCCCCATATATATGTATGGAGTTGAGTTTGCAACTGAAAAGATACTTTGTGTTCCCAACAAGCTAGGTGAAGGAAGGCTTTCACACACACTTATCTCTCAGAACTGAGCATGTGGAGAGACGTTCGTTCATCTAGCACAAAGGGAACGGGTTGCAGGGGAAATATTTACTCTGGTTTCTCAGTCTGTTTCCTAGTGCCGGTTTGAAGTTCCTGCAGTTTTCACTGTAAACTGTGTTGGAGCTAGTACCTCCCCATATATATGTATGGAGTGGAGTTTGCAACTGAAAAGAAACTTTGTGTTCCCAACAAGCTAGTTGAAGGACGGCTTCCACACACACTTATCTCTCAGAACTGAGCACGTGGAGAGACGATCGTTCATCTAGCACAAAAGGAACGGCTTGCAGGAGAAACTTTTACTCTGGTTTCTCAGTCTGTTTCCTAGTGCCGGTTTGAAGTTCCTGCAGTTTTCACTGTAAAACCGAGTTGGAGCTAGTACCTCCCCATAAATATGTATGGAGTGGAGTTTGCAACTGAAAAGAAAATTTGTGTTCCCAACAAGCTAGGTGAAGGACGGCTTTCACACACACTTATCTCTCAGAACTGAGCATGTGGAGAGACGTTCGTTCATCTAGCACAAAGGGAACGGGTTGCAGGGGAAACATTTACTGTGGTTTCTCAGTCTGTTTCCTAGTGCCGGTTTGAAGTTCCTGCAGTTTTCACTGTAAAACCGAGTTGGAGCTAGTACCTCCCCATAAATATGTATGGAGTGGAGTTTGCAACTGAAAAGAAAATTTGTGTTCCCAACAAGCTAGGTGAAGGACGGCTTTCACACACACTTATCTCTCAGAACTGAGCATGTGGAGAGACGTTCGTTCATCTAGCACAAAGGGAATGGGTTTCAGGAGAAACTTTTACTCTGGTTTCTCAGTCTGTTTCCTAGTGCCGGTTTGAAGTTCCTGCAGTTTTCACTGTAAAACCGATTTGGAGCTAGTAACTTCCCATATATATGTATGGAATGGAGTTTTCAACTGAAAAGAAACTTAGTGTTCCCAACAAGCTAGGTGAAAGACGGCTTTCACACACACTTATCTCTCAGAACTGAGCATGTGGAGAGACGTTCGTTCATCTAGCACAAAGGGAACGGGTTGAAGGAGAAACTTTTACTCTGGTTTCTCAGTCTGTTTCCTAGTGCCGTGTTGAAGTTCCTGCAGTTTTCACTGTAAAACCGAGTTGGAGCTAGTCCCTCCCCATATATATGTATGGAGTGGGGTTTGCAACTGAAAAGAAACTTTGTGTTCCCAAAAAGCTAGGTGACGGACGGCTTTCACACACACTTATCTCTCAGAACTGAGCATGTGGAGAGACATTCGTTCATCTAGCACAAAGGGAACGGGTTGAAGGAGAAACTTTTACTCTGGTTTCTCAGTCTGTTTCCTAGTGCCGGTTTGAAGTTCCTGCAGTTTTCACTGTAAAACCGAGTTGGAGCTAGTACCTCCCCATATATATGTATGGAGTGGAGTTTGCAACTGAAAAGAAACTTTGTGTTCCCAACAAGCTAGGTGAAGGACGGCTTTCACACACACTTATCTCTCAGAACTGGGCATGTGGAGAGACGTTCGTTCATCTAGCACAAATGGAACGGGTTGCAGGAGAAACTTTTACTCTGGTTTCTCAGTCTGTTTCCTAGTGCCGGTTTGAAGTTCCTGCAGTTTTCACTGTAAAACCGAGTTGGAGCTAGTACCTCCCCATATATATATATGGAGTGGAGTTTGCAACTGAAAAGAAACTTTGTGTTCCCAACAAGCTAGGTGAAGGACGGCTTTCACACACACTTATCTCACAGAACTGAGCATGTGGAGAGACGTTCGTTCATCTAGCACAAAAGGAACGGGTTGCAGGGGAAACATTTACTCTGGTTTCTCAGTCTGTTTCCTAGTGCCGGTTTGAAGTTCCTGCAGTTTTCACTGTAAAACCGAGTTGGAGCTAGTACCTCCCCATATATATGTATGGAGTGGAGTTTGCAACTGAAAAGAAACTTTGTGTTCCAAACAAGCTAGGTGAAGGACTGCTTTCACACACACTTATCCCTCAGAACTGAGCATGTGGAGAGACGTTCGTTCATCTAGCACAAAGGGAATGGGTTTCAGGAGAAACTTTTACTCTGGTTTCTCAGTCTGTTTCCTAGTGCCGGTTTGAAGTTCCTGCAGTTTTTACTGTAAAACCGAGTTGGAGCTAGTAACTTCCCATATATATGTATGGAGTGGAGTTTGCAACTGAAAAGAAACTTAGTTTTCCCAACAACCTAGGTGAAGGACGGCTTTCACACACACTTATCTCTCAGAACTGAGCATGTGGAGAGACGTTCGTTCATCTAGCACAAAGGGAACGTGTTGAAGGAGAAACTTTTACTCTGGTTTCTCAGTCTGTTTCCTAGTGCCGGGTTGAAGTTCCTGCAGTTTTCACTGTAAAACCGAGTTGGAGCTAGTACCTCCCCATATATATGTATGGAGTGGGGTTTGCAACTGAAAAGAAACTTTGTGTTCCCAACAAGCTAGGTGACGGACGGCTTTCACACACACTTATCTCTCAGAACTGAGCATGTGGAGAGACGTTCGTTCATCTAGCACAAAGGGAACGGGTTGCAGGAGAAACTATTACTCTGGTTTCTCAGTCTGTTTCCTAGTGCCGGTTTGAAGTTCCTGCAGTTTTCACTGTAAAACCGAGTTGGAGCTAGTACCTCCCCATATATATATATGGAGTGGAGTTTGCAACAGAAAAGAAACTTTGTGTTCCCAACAAGCTAGGTGAAGGACGGCTTTCACACACACTTATCTCACAGAACTGAGCATGTGGAGAGACGTTCGTTCATCTAGCACAAAAGGAACGGGTTGCAGGGGAAACATTTACTCTGGTTTCTCAGTCTGTTTCCTAGTGCCGGTTTGAAGTTCCTGCAGTTTTCACTGTAAAACCGATTTGGAGGTAGTACCCCCCATATATATATATGGAGTGGAGTTTGCAACTGAAAAGAAACTTTGTGTTCCCAACAAGCTAGGTGAAGGACGGCTTTCACACACACTTATCTCTCAGAACTGAGCATGTGGAGAGACGTTCGTTCATCTAGCACAAAGGGAACGGGTGGCAGGGGAAACATTTACTCTGATTTCTCAGTCTGTTTCCTAGTGCCGGTTTGAAGTTCCTGCAGTTTTCACTGTAAAACCGAGTTGGAGCTAGTAACTTCCCATATATATATATGGAGTGGAGTTTGCAACTGAAAAGAAACTTAGTTTTCCCAACAAGCTAGGTGAAGGACGGGTTTCACACACACTTATCTCTCAGAACTGAACATGTGGAGAGACGTTCGTTCATCTAGCACAAAGGGAATGGGTTTCAGGAGAAACTTTTACTCTGGTTTCTCAGTCTGTTTCCTAGTGCCGGTTTGAAGTTCCTGCAGTTTTTACTGTAAAACCGAGTTGGAGCTAGTAACTTCCCATATATATGTATGGAGTGGAGTTTGCAACTGAAAAGAAACTTAGTGTTCCCAACAAGCTAGGTGAAGGACGGCTTTCACACACACTTATCTCTCAGAACTGAGCATGTGGAAAGACGTTCGTTCATCTAGCACAAAGGGAATGGGTTTCAGGAGAAACTTTTACTCTGGTTTCTCAGTCTGTTTCCTAGTGCCGGTTTGAAGTTCCTGCACTTTTCACTGTAAAACCGAGTTGGATCTAGTAACTTCCCATATATATGTATGGAGTGGAGTTTGCAACTGAAAAGAAACTTAGTGTTCCCAACAAGCTAGGTGAAGGACGGCTTTCACACACACTTATCTCTCAGAAATGAGCATGTGGAGAGACGTTCGTTCATCTAGCACAAAGGGAACGGGTTGCAGGGGAAACATTTACTCTGGTTTCTCAGTCTGTTTCCTAGTGCCGGTTTGAAGTTCCTGCCGTTTTCACTATAAAACCGTGTTGGAGCTAGTACTTCCCCATATATATGTATGGGGTGGGGTTTGCAACTAAAAAGAAACTTTGTGTTCCCAACAAGCCAGGTGAATGACGGCTTTCACACACACATATATCTCAGAACTGAGCATGTGGAGAGTCTTTCGTTCATCTAGCACAAAGGGAACGGGTTGCAGGAGAAAGTTTTACTCTGGTTTCTCATCTGTTTCCTAGTGCCGGTTTGAAGTTCCTGCAGTTTTCACTGTAAAACCGATTTGGAGATAGTACCTCCCCATATATATATATGGAGTGGAGTTTGCAACTGAAAAGAAACTTTGTGTTCCCAACAAGCTAGGTAAAGGACGGCTTTCACACACACTTATCTCTCAGAACTGAGCATGTGGAGAGACGTTCGTTCATCTAGCACAAAGGGAACGGGTGGCAGGACAAACATTTACTCTGGTTTCTCAGTCTGTTTCCTAGTGCCGGTTTGAAGTTCCTGCAGTTTTCACTGTAAAACCGAGTTGGAGCTAGTACCTCCCCATATATATGTATGGAGTGGAGTTTGCAACAGAAAAGAAACTTTGTGTTCCCAACAAGCTAGGTGAAGGACGGCTTTCACACACACTTATCTCTCAGAACTGAGCATGTGGAGAGACTTTCGTTCAACTAGCACAAAGGGAACGGGTTGCAGGAGAAACTTTTACTCTGGTTTCTCATTCTGTTTCCTAGTGCCGGTTTGAAGATCCTGCAGTTTTCACTGTAAACCGTGTTGGAACTAGTACCTCCCCATATATATGTATGGAGTGGAGTTTGCAACTAAATAGAAACTTTGTGTTCCCAACAAGCTAGGTGAAGGACGGCTTTCACACACACATATCTCTCAGAACTGAGCATGTGGAGAGTCTTTCGTTCATCTAGCACAAAGGGAACGGGTTGCAGGAGAAACTTTTACTCTGGATTCTCAGTCTGTTTCCTAGTGCCGGTTTGAAGTTCCTGCAGTTTTCACTGTAAAACCGATTTGGAGGTAGTTCCTCCCCATATATATATATGGAGTGGAGTATGCAACTGAAAAGAAACTTTGTGTTCCCAACAAGCTAGGTGAAGGACGGCTTCCACACACACTTATCTCTCACAACTGAGCATGTGGAGAGACGTTCGTTCATCTAGCTCAAAGGGAACGGGTTGCAGGGGAAACATTTACTCTGGTTTCTCAGTCTGTTTCCTAGTGCCGGTTTGAAGTTCCTGCGGTTTTCACTGTAAACCGTGTTGGAGCTAGTACCTCCCCATATATATGTATGGAGTGGAGTTTGCAACTGAAAAGAAACTTTGTGTTCCCAACAAGCTAGGTGAAGGACGGCTTTCACACACACTTATATCTCAGAACTGAGCACGTGGAGAGACGTTCGTTCATCTAGCTCAAAAGGAACGGCTTGCAGGAGAAACTTTTACTCTGGTTTCTCAGTCCGTTTCCTAGTGCCGGTTTGACGTTCCTGCAGTTTTCATGTAAAACCGAGTTGGAGCTAGTACCTCCCCATATATATGTATGGAGTGGAGTTTGCAACTGAAAAGAAACTTTGTGTTCCCAACAAGCTAGGTGAAGTACGGCATTCACACACACTTATCTCTCATAACTGAGCATGTGGAGAGACGTTCGTTCATCTAGCACAAAAGGAACGGCTTGCAGGAGAAACTTTTACTCTGGTTTCTCAGTCTGTTCCCTAGTGCCGGTTTGAAGTTCCTGCAGTTTTCACTGTAAAACCGAGTTGGAGCTAGTCCCTACCCATATATATATATGGAGTGGTGTTTGCAACTGAAAAGAAACTTTGTGTTCCCAACAAGCTAGGTGAAGGATGGGTTTCACACACACTTATCTCTCAGAACTGAGCATGTGGAGAGACGTTCTTTCATCTAGCACAAAGGTAACGGGTTGCAGGGGAAACATTTACTCTGGTTTCTCAGTCTGTTTCCTAGTGCCGGTTTGAAGTTCCTGCAGTTTTCACTGTAAAACCGTGTTGGAGCTAGTACCTCCCCATATATATGTATGGAGTTGAGTTTGCAACTGAAAAGATACTTTGTGTTCCCAACAAGCTAGGTGAAGGAAGGCTTTCACACACACTTATCTCTCAGAACTGAGCATGTGGAGAGACGTTCGTTCATCTAGCACAAAGGGAACGGGTTGCAGGGGAAATATTTACTCTGGTTTCTCAGTCTGTTTCCTAGTGCCGGTTTGAAGTTCCTGCAGTTTTCACTGTAAACTGTGTTGGAGCTAGTACCTCCCCATATATATGTATGGAGTGGAGTTTGCAACTGAAAAGAAACTTTGTGTTCCCAACAAGCTAGTTGAAGGACGGCTTCCACACACACTTATCTCTCAGAACTGAGCACGTGGAGAGACGATCGTTCATCTAGCACAAAAGGAACGGCTTGCAGGAGAAACTTTTACTCTGGTTTCTCAGTCTGTTTCCTAGTGCCGGTTTGACGTTCCTGCAGTTTTCACTGTAAAACCGAGTTGGAGCTAGTACCTCCCAATATATATGTATGGAGTGGAGTTTGCAACTGAAAAGAAACTTTGTGTTCCCAACAAGCTAGGTGAAGTACGGCTTTCACACACACTTATCTCTCAGAACTGAGCATGTGGAGAGACGTTCGTTCATCTACCACAAAAGGAACGGCTTGCAGGAGAAACATTTACTCTGGTTTCTCAGTCTGTTTCCTAGTGCCGGTTTGAAGTTCCTGCAGTTTTCACTGTAAAACCGAGTTGGAGCTAGTCCCTACCCATATATATATATGGAGTGGTGTTTGCAACTGAAAAGAAACTTTGTGTTCCCAACAAGCAAGGTGAAGGACGGCTTTCACACTGACTTATCTCTCAAAACTGAGCATTTGGAGAGACGTTCGTTCATCTAGCACAAAGGGAACGGGTTGCAGGGGAAACTTTTACTCTGGTTTCTCAGTCTGTTTCCTAGTGCCGTTTTGAAGTTCCTGCAGTTTTCACTGTAAAACCGAGTTGGAGCTAGTACCTCCCCATATATATGTATGGAGTGGAGTTTGCAACTGAAAAGAAACTTTGTGTTCCCAACAAGATAGTTGAAGGACGGTATTCACACACACTTATCTCTCAGAACTGAGCATGTGGAGAGACGTTCGTTCATCTAGCACAAAGGGAACGGGTTGCAGGAGAAACTTTTACTCTGGTTTCTCAGTCTGTTTCCTAGTGCCGGTTTGAAGTTCCTGCAGTTTTCACTGTAAAACCGAGTTGGAGCCTGTACCTCCCCATAAATATGTATGGAGTGGAGTTTGCAACTGAAAAGAAAATTTGTGTTCCCAACAAGCTAGGTGAAGGACGGCTTTCACACACACTTATCTCTCAGAACTGAGCATGTGGAGAGACGTTCGTTCATCTAGCACAAAGGGAACGGGTTGCAGGAGAAACTTTTACTCTGGTTTATCAGTCTGTTTCCTAGTGCCTGTTTGAAGTTCCTGCAGTTTTCACTGTAAAACCGAGTTGGAGCTAGTACCTCCCCATATATAATTATGGAGTGGAGTTTGCAACTGAAAAGAAACTTAGTGTTCCCAACAAGCTAGGTGAAGGACGGCTTTCACACACACTTATCTCTCAGAACTGAGCATGTGGAGAGACGTTCGTTCATCTAGCACAAAGGTAACGGGTTGCAGGGGAAACATTTACTCTGGTTTCTCAGTCTGTTTCCTAGTGCCGTTTTGAAGTTCCTGCAGTTTCACTGTAAAACCGTGTTGGAGCTAGTACCTCCCCATATATATGTATGGAGTGGAGTTTGCAACTGAAAAGAAACTTTGTGTTCCCAACAAGCTAGGTGAAGCAAGGCTTTCACACACACTTATCTCTCAGAACTGAGCATGTGGAGAGACGTTCGTTCATCTAGCACAAAGGGAACGGGTTGCAGGGGAAACATTTACTCTGGTTTCTCAGTCTGTTTCCTAGTGCCGGTTTGAAGTTCCTGCAGTTTTCACTGTAAACCGTGTTGGAGCTAGTACCTCCCCATATATATGTATGGAGTGGAGTTTGCAACTGAAAAGAAACTTTGTGTTCCCAACAAGCTAGGTGAAGGACGGCTTTCACACACACTTATATCTCAGAACTGAGCACGTGGAGAGACGTTCGTTCATCTAGCTCAAAAGGAACGGCTTGCAGGAGAAACTTTTACTCTGGTTTCTCAGTCCGTTTCCTAGTGCCGGTTTGACGTTCCTGCAGTTTTCATGTAAAACCGAGTTGGAGCTAGTACCTCCCCATATATATGTATGGAGTGGAGTTTGCAACTGAAAAGAAACTTTGTGTTCCCAACAAGCTAGGTGAAGGACGGCTTTCACACACACTTATATCTCAGAACTGAGCACGTGGAGAGACGTTCGTTCATCTAGCTCAAAAGGAACGGCTTGCAGGAGAAACTTTTACTCTGGTTTCTCAGTCCGTTTCCTAGTGCCGGTTTGACGTTCCTGCAGTTTTCATGTAAAACCGAGTTGGAGCTATTACCTCCCCATATATATGTATGGAGTGGAGTTTGCAACTGAAAAGAAACTTTGTGTTCCCAACAAGCTAGGTGAAGTACGGCTTTCACACACACTTATCTCTCATAACTGAACATGTGGAGAGACGTTCGTTCATCTAGCACAAAAGGAACGGCTTGCAGGAGAAACTTTTACTCTGGTTTCTCAGTCTGTTCCCTAGTGCCGGTTTGAAGTTCCTGCAGTTTTCACTGTAAAACCGAGTTGGAGCTAGTCCCTACCCATATATATATATGGAGTGGTGTTTGCAACTGAAAAGAAACTTTGTGTTCCCAACAAGCTAGGTGAAGGATGGGTTTCACACACACTTATCTCTCAGAACTGAGCATGTGGAGAGACGTTCTTTCATCTAGCACAAAGGTAACGGGTTGCAGGGGAAACATTTACTCTGGTTTCTCAGTCTGTTTCCTAGTGCCGGTTTGAAGTTCCTGCAGTTTTCACTGTAAAACCGTGTTGGAGCTAGTACCTCCCCATATATATGTATGGAGTTGAGTTTGCAACTGAAAAGATACTTTGTGTTCTCAACAAGCTAGGTGAAGGAAGGCTTTCACACACACTTATCTCTCAGAACTGAGCATGTGGAGAGACGTTCGTTCATCTAGCACAAAGGGAACGGGTTGCAGGGGAAATATTTACTCTGGTTTCTCAGTCTGTTTCCTAGTGCCGGTTTGAAGTTCCTGCAGTTTTCACTGTAAACCGTGTTGGAGCTAGTAGCTCCCCATATATATGTATGGAGTGGAGTTTGCAACTGAAAAGAAACTTTGTGTTCCCAACAAGCTAGTTGAAGGACGGCTTCCACACACACTTATCTCTCAGAACTGAGCACGTGGAGAGACGATCGTTCATCTAGCACAAAAGGAACGGCTTGCAGGAGAAACTTTTACTCTGGTTTCTCAGTCTGTTTCCTAGTGCCGGTTTGACGTTCCTGCAGTTTTCACTGTAAAAACGAGTTGGAGCTAGTACCTCCCCATATATATGTATGGAGTGGAGTTTGCAACTGAAAAGAAAATTTGTGTTCCCAACAAGATAGTTGAAGGACGGTATTCACACACACTTATCTCTCAGAACTGAGCATGTGGAGAGACGTTCGTTCATCTAGCACAAAGGGAACGGGTTGCAGGAGAAACTTTTACTCTGGTTTATCAGTCTGTTTCCTAGTGCCTGTTTGAAGTTCCTGCAGTTTTCACTGTAAAACCGAGTTGGAGCTAGTACCTCCCCATATATAATTATGGAGTGGAGTTTGCAACTGAAAAGAAACTTAGTGTTCCCAACAAGCTAGGTGAAGGACGGCTTTCACACACACTTATCTCTCAGAACTGAGCATGTGGAGAGACGTTCGTTCATCTAGCACAAAGGTAACGGGTTGCAGGGGAAACATTTACTCTGGTTTCTCAGTCTGTTTCCTAGTGCCGTTTTGAAGTTCCTGCAGTTTCACTGTAAAACCGTGTTGGAGCTAGTACCTCCCCATATATATGTATGGAGTGGAGTTTGCAACTGAAAAGAAACTTTGTGTTCCCAACAAGCTAGGTGAAGCAAGGCTTTCACACACACTTATCTCTCAGAACTGAGCATGTGGAGAGACGTTCGTTCATCTAGCACAAAGGGAACGGGTTGCAGGGGAAACATTTACTCTGGTTTCTCAGTCTGTTTCCTAGTGCCGGTTTGAAGTTCCTGCAGTTTTCACTGTAAACCGTGTTGGAGCTAGTACCTCCCCATATATATGTATGGAGTGGAGTTTGCAACTGAAAAGAAACTTTGTGTTCCCAACAAGCTAGGTGAAGGACGGCTTTCACACACACTTATATCTCAGAACTGAGCACGTGGAGAGACGTTCGTTCATCTAGCTCAAAAGGAACGGCTTGCAGGAGAAACTTTTACTCTGGTTTCTCAGTCCGTTTCCTAGTGCCGGTTTGACGTTCCTGCAGTTTTCATGTAAAACCGAGTTGGAGCTAGTACCTCCCCATATATATGTATGGAGTGGAGTTTGCAACTGAAAAGAAACTTTGTGTTCCCAACAAGCTAGGTGAAGGACGGCTTTCACACACACTTATATCTCAGAACTGAGCACGTGGAGAGACGTTCGTTCATCTAGCTCAAAAGGAACGGCTTGCAGGAGAAACTTTTACTCTGGTTTCTCAGTCCGTTTCCTAGTGCCGGTTTGACGTTCCTGCAGTTTTCATGTAAAACCGAGTTGGAGCTATTACCTCCCCATATATATGTATGGAGTGGAGTTTGCAACTGAAAAGAAACTTTGTGTTCCCAACAAGCTAGGTGAAGTACGGCTTTCACACACACTTATCTCTCATAACTGAGCATGTGGAGAGACGTTCGTTCATCTAGCACAAAAGGAACGGCTTGCAGGAGAAACTTTTACTCTGGTTTCTCAGTCTGTTCCCTAGTGCCGGTTTGAAGTTCCTGCAGTTTTCACTGTAAAACCGAGTTGGAGCTAGTCCCTACCCATATATATATATGGAGTGGTGTTTGCAACTGAAAAGAAACTTTGTGTTCCCAACAAGCTAGGTGAAGGATGGGTTTCACACACACTTATCTCTCAGAACTGAGCATGTGGAGAGACGTTCTTTCATCTAGCACAAAGGTAACGGGTTGCAGGGGAAACATTTACTCTGGTTTCTCAGTCTGTTTCCTAGTGCCGGTTTGAAGTTCCTGCAGTTTTCACTGTAAAACCGTGTTGGAGCTAGTACCTCCCCATATATATGTATGGAGTTGAGTTTGCAACTGAAAAGATACTTTGTGTTCCCAACAAGCTAGGTGAAGGAAGGCTTTCACACACACTTATCTCTCAGAACTGAGCATGTGGAGAGACGTTCGTTCATCTAGCACAAAGGGAACGGGTTGCAGGGGAAATATTTACTCTGGTTTCTCAGTCTGTTTCCTAGTGCCGGTTTGAAGTTCCTGCAGTTTTCACTGTAAACCGTGTTGGAGCTAGTACCTCCCCATATATATGTATGGAGTGGAGTTTGCAACTGAAAAGAAACTTTGTGTTCCCAACAAGCTAGTTGAAGGACGGCTTCCACACACACTTATCTCTCAGAACTGAGCACGTGGAGAGACGATCGTTCATCTAGCACAAAAGGAACGGCTTGCAGGAGAAACTTTTACTCTGGTTTCTCAGTCTGTTTCCTAGTGCCGGTTTGACGTTCCTGCAGTTTTCACTGTAAAAACGAGTTGGAGCTAGTACCTCCCAATATATATGTATGGAGTGGAGTTTGCAACTGAAAAGAAACTTTGTGTTCCCAACAAGCTAGGTGAAGTACGGCTTTCACACACACTTATCTCTCAGAACTGAGCATGTGGAGAGACGTTCGTTCATCTAGCACAAAAGGAACGGCTTGCAGGAGAAACATTTACTCTGGTTTCTCAGTCTGTTTCCTAGTGCCGGTTTGAAGTTCCTGCAGTTTTCACTGTAAAACCGAGTTGGAGCTAGTCCCTACCCATATATATATATGGAGTGGTGTTTGCAACTGAAAAGAAACTTTGTGTTCCCAACAAGCTAGGTGAAGGACGGGTTTCACACACATTTATCTCTCAGAACTGAGCATGTGGAGAGACGTTCGTTCATCTAGCACAAAGGGAACGGATTGCAGGAGAAACTTTTACTCTGGTTTCTCAGTCTGTTTCCTAGTGCCGGTTTGAAGTTCCTGCAGTTTTCACTGTAAAACCGAGTTGGAGCTAGTACCTCCCCTTATAAATGTATGGAGTGGGGTTTGCAACTGAAAAGAAACTTTGTGTTCCCAACAAGCTAGGTGAAGGACGGCTATCACACACACTTATCTCTCAGAACTGAGCATGTGGAGAGACGTTCGTTCATCTAGCACAAAGGTAACGGGTTGCAGGGGAAACATTTACTCTGGTTTCTCAGTCTGTTTCCTAGTGCCGTTTTGAAGTTCCTGCAGTTTTCACTGTAAAACCGTGTTGGAGCTAGTACCTCCCCATATATATGTATGGAGTGGAGTTTGCAACTGAAAAGAAACTTTGTGTTCCCAACAAGCTAGGTGAAGCAAGGCTTTCACACACACTTATCTCTCAGAACTGAGCATGTGGAGAGACGTTCGTTCATCTAGCACAAAGGGAACGGGTTGCAGGGGAAACATTTACTCTGGTTTCTCAGTCTGTTTCCTAGTGCCGGTTTGAAGTTCCTGCAGTTTTCACTGTAAACCGTGTTGGAGCTAGTACCTCCCCATATATATGTATGGAGTGGAGTTTGCAACTGAAAAGAAACTTTGTGTTCCCAACAAGCTAGGTGAAGGACGGCTTTCACACACACTTATATCTCAGAACTGAGCACGTGGAGAGACGTTCGTTCATCTAGCTCAAAAGGAACGGCTTGCAGGAGAAACTTTTACTCTGGTTTCTCAGTCCGTTTCCTAGTGCCGGTTTGACGTTCCTGCAGTTTTCATGTAAAACCGAGTTGGAGCTAGTACCTCCCCATATATATGTATGGAGTGGAGTTTGCAACTGAAAAGAAACTTTGTGTTCCCAACAAGCTAGGTGAAGTACGGCTTTCACACACACTTATCTCTCATAACTGAGCATGTGGAGAGACGTTCGTTCATCTAGCACAAAAGGAACGGCTTGCAGGAGAAACTTTTACTCTGGTTTCTCAGTCTGTTCCCTAGTGCCGGTTTGAAGTTCCTGCAGTTTTCACTGTAAAACCGAGTTGGAGCTAGTCCCTACCCATATATATATATGGAGTTGTGTTTGCAACTGAAAAGAAACTTTGTGTTCCCAACAAGCTAGGTGAAGGATGGGTTTCACACACACTTATCTCTCAGAACTGAGCATGTGGAGAGACGTTCTTTCATCTAGCACAAAGGTAACGGGTTGCAGGGGAAACATTTACTCTGGTTTCTCAGTCTGTTTCCTAGTGCCGGTTTGAAGTTCCTGCAGTTTTCACTGTAAACCGTGTTGGAGCTAGTACCTCCCCATATATATGTATGGAGTTGGGTTTGCAACTGAAAAGATACTTTGTGTTCCCAACAAGCTAGGTGAAGGACGGCTTTCACACACACTTATCTCTCAGAACTGAGCATGTGGAGAGACGTTCGTTCATCTAGCACAAAGGGAACGGGTTGCAGGGGAAATATTTACTCTGGTTTCTCAGTCTGTTTCCTAGTGCCGGTTTGACGTTCCTGCAGTTTTCACTGTAAAACCGAGTTGGAGCTAGTACCTCCCAATATATATGTATGGAGTGGAGTTTGCAACTGAAAAGAAACTTTGTGTTCCCAACAAGCTAGGTGAAGTACGGCTTTCACACACACTTATCTCTCAGAACTGAGCATGTGGAGAGACGTTCGTTCATCTAGCACAAAAGGAACGGCTTGCAGGAGAAACATTTACTCTGGTTTCTCAGTCTGTTTCCTAGTGCCGGTTTGAAGTTCCTGCAGTTTTCACTGTAAAACCGAGTTGGAGCTAGTCCCTACCCATATATATATATGGAGTGGTGTTTGCAACTGAAAAGAAACTTTGTGTTCCCAACAAGCTAGGTGAAGGACGGGTTTCACACACATTTATCTCTCAGAACTGAGCATGTGGAGAGACGTTCGTTCATCTAGCACAAAGGGAACGGATTGCAGGAGAAACTTTTACTCTGGTTTCTCAGTCTGTTTCCTAGTGCCGGTTTGAAGTTCCTGCAGTTTTCACTGTAAAACCGAGTTGGAGCTAGTACCTCCCCTTATAAATGTATGGAGTGGGGTTTGCAACTGAAAAGAAACTTTGTGTTCCCAACAAGCTAGGTGAAGGACGGCTATCACACACACTTATCTCTCAGAACTGAGCATGTGGAGAGACGTTCGTTCATCTAGCACAAAGGTAACGGGTTGCAGGGGAAACATTTACTCTGGTTTCTCAGTCTGTTTCCTAGTGCCGTTTTGAAGTTCCTGCAGTTTTCACTGTAAAACCGTGTTGGAGCTAGTACCTCCCCATATATATGTATGGAGTGGAGTTTGCAACTGAAAAGAAACTTTGTGTTCCCAACAAGCTAGGTGAAGCAAGGCTTTCACACACACTTATCTCTCAGAACTGAGCATGTGGAGAGACGTTCGTTCATCTAGCACAAAGGGAACGGGTTGCAGGGGAAACATTTACTCTGGTTTCTCAGTCTGTTTCCTAGTGCCGGTTTGAAGTTCCTGCAGTTTTCACTGTAAACCGTGTTGGAGCTAGTACCTCCCCATATATATGTATGGAGTGGAGTTTGCAACTGAAAAGAAACTTTGTGTTCCCAACAAGCTAGGTGAAGGACGGCTTTCACACACACTTATATCTCAGAACTGAGCACGTGGAGAGACGTTCGTTCATCTAGCTCAAAAGGAACGGCTTGCAGGAGAAACTTTTACTCTGGTTTCTCAGTCCGTTTCCTAGTGCCGGTTTGACGTTCCTGCAGTTTTCATGTAAAACCGAGTTGGAGCTAGTACCTCCCCATATATATGTATGGAGTGGAGTTTGCAACTGAAAAGAAACTTTGTGTTCCCAACAAGCTAGGTTAAGTACGGCTTTCACACACACTTATCTCTCATAACTGAGCATGTGGAGAGACGTTCGTTCATCTAGCACAAAAGGAACGGCTTGCAGGAGAAACTTTTACTCTGGTTTCTCAGTCTGTTCCCTAGTGCCGGTTTGAAGTTCCTGCAGTTTTCACTGTAAAACCGAGTTGGAGCTAGTCCCTACCCATATATATATATGGAGTTGTGTTTGCAACTGAAAAGAAACTTTGTGTTCCCAACAAGCTAGGTGAAGGATGGGTTTCACACACACTTATCTCTCAGAACTGAGCATGTGGAGAGACGTTCTTTCATCTAGCACAAAGGTAACGGGTTGCAGGGGAAACATTTACTCTGGTTTCTCAGTCTGTTTCCTAGTGCCGGTTTGAAGTTCCTGCAGTTTTCACTGTAAACCGTGTTGGAGCTAGTACCTCCCCATATATATGTATGGAGTTGGGTTTGCAACTGAAAAGATACTTTGTGTTCCCAACAAGCTAGGTGAAGGAAGGCTTTCACACACACTTATCTCTCAGAACTGAGCATGTGGAGAGACGTTCGTTCATCTAGCACAAAGGGAACGGGTTGCAGGGGAAATATTTACTCTGGTTTCTCAGTCTGTTTCCTAGTGCCGGTTTGAAGTTCCTGCAGTTTTCACTGTAAACTGTGTTGGAGCTAGTACCTCCCCATATATATGTATGGAGTGGAGTTTGCAACTGAAAAGAAACTTTGTGTTCCAAACAAGCTAGTTGAAGGACGGCTTCCACACACACTTATCTCTCAGAACTGAGCACGTGGAGAGACGATCGTTCATCTAGCACAAAAGGAACGGCTTGCAGGAGAAACTTTTACTCTGGTTTCTCAGTCTGTTTCCTAGTGCCGGTTTGACGTTCCTGCAGTTTTCACTGTAAAACCGAGTTGGAGCTAGTACCTCCCAATATATATGTATGGAGTGGAGTTTGCAACTGAAAAGAAACTTTGTGTTCCCAACAAGCTAGGTGAAGTACGGCTTTCACACACACTTATCTCTCAGAACTGAGCATGTGGAGAGACGTTCGTTCATCTACCACAAAAGGAACGGCTTGCAGGAGAAACATTTACTCTGGTTTCTCAGTCTGTTTCCTAGTGCCGGTTTGAAGTTCCTGCAGTTTTCACTGTAAAACCGAGTTGGAACTAGTCCCTACCCATATATATATATGGAGTGGTGTTTGCAACTGAAAAGAAACTTTGTGTTCCCAACAAGCTAGGTGAAGGACGGGTTTCACACACATTTATCTCTCAGAACTGAGCATGTGGAGAGACGTTCGTTCATCTAGCACAAAGGGAACGGATTGCAGGAGAAACTTTTACTCTGGTTTCTCAGTCTGTTTCCTAGTGCCGGTTTGAAGTTCCTGCAGTTTTCACTGTAAAACCGAGTTGGAGCTAGTACCTCCCCTTATAAATGTATGGAGTGGGGTTTGCAACTGAAAAGAAACTTTGTGTTCCCAACAAGCTAGGTGAAGGACGGCTATCACACACACTTATCTCTCAGAACAGAGCATGTGGAGAGACGTTCGTTCATCTAGCACAAAGGGAACGGGTTGCAGGAGAAACATTTACTCTGTTTTCTCAGTCTGTTTCCTAGTGCCGGTTTGAAGTTCCTGCAGTTTTCACTGTAAAACAGTGTTGGAGCTAGTACATCCCCATATATATGTATGGAGTGGAGTTTGCAACTGAAAAGAAACTTTGTGTTCCCAACAAGCTAGGTGAAGGAAGGCTTTCACACACACTTATCTCTCAGAACTGAGCATGTGGAGAGACGTTCGTTCATCTAGCACAAAGGGAACGGGTTGCAGGAGAAACTTTTACTCTGGTTTCTCAGTCTGTTTCCTAGTGCCGGTTTGAAGTTCCTGCAGTTTTCACTGTAAAACCGAGTTGGTGCTTGTACCTCCCCATATATATGTATGGAGTGGAGTTTGCAACTGAAAAGAAACTTTGTGTTCCCAACAAGCTAGGTTAAGGACGGCATTCACACACACTTATCTCTCAGAACTGAGCATGTGGAGAGACGTTCGTTCATCTAGCACCAAGGGAACGGATTGCAGGAGAAACTTTTACTCTGGTTTCTCAGTCTGTTTCCTAGTGCCGGTTTGAAGTTCCTGCAGTTTTCACTGTAAAACCGAGTTGGAGCTAGTCCCTACCCATATATATATAAGGAGTGGAGTTTGCAACTAAAAAGAAACTTTGTGTACCCAACAAGCTAGGTGAAGGATGGGTTTAACACACATATCTCTCAGAACTGAGCATGTGGAGAGACGTTCGTTCATCTAGCACAAATGGAACGGGCTGCAGGGGAAACATTTACTCTGGTTTCTCAGTCTGTTTTCTAGTGCCGGTTTGAAGTTCCTGCAGTTTTCACTGTAAAACCGTGTTGGAGCTTGTACCTCCCCATATATATGTATGGAGTGGAGTTTGCAACTGAAAAGAAACTTTGTGTTCCCAACAAGCTAGGTGAAGGAAGGCTTTCACACACACTTATCTCTCAGAACTGAGCATGTGGAGAGACGTTCGTTCATCTAGCACAAAGGGAACGGGTTGCAGGGGAAACATTTACTCTGGTTTCTCAGTCTGTTTCCTAGTGCCGGTTTGAAGTTCCTGCAGTTTTCACTGTAAAATCGAGTTGGAGCTAGTACCTCCCCATATATATGTATGGAGAGGAGTTTGCAACTGAAAAGAAACTTTGTGTTCCCAACAAGCTAGGTGAAGGACGGCTTTCACACTCACTTATCTCTCAAAACTGAGCATTTGGAGAGACGTTCGTTCATCTAGCACAAAGGGAACGGGTTGCAGGAGAAACTTTTACTCTGGTTTCTCAGTCTGTTTCCTAGTGCCGTTTTGAAGTTCCTGCAGTTTTCACTGTAAAACCGAGTTGGAGCTAGTACCTCCCCATATATATGTATGGAGTGGAGTTTGCAACTGAAAAGAAACTTTGTGTTCCCAACAAGCTAGTTGAAGGACGGTATTCACACACACTTATCTCTCAGAACTGAGCATGTGGAGAGACGTTCGTTCATCTAGCACAAAGGGAACGGGTTGCAGGGGAAACATTTACTGTGGTTTCTCAGTCTGTTTCCTAGTGCCGGTTTGAAGTTCCTGCAGTTTTCACTGTAAAACCGAGTTGGAGCTAGTACCTCCCCATAAATATGTATGGAGTGGAGTTTGCAACTGAAAAGAAAATTTGTGTTCCCAACAAGCTAGGTGAAGGACGGCTTTCACACACACTTATCTCTCAGAACTGAGCATGTGGAGAGACGTTCGTTCATCTAGCACAAAGGGAACGGGTTGCAGGAGAAACTTTTACTCTGGTTTATCAGTCTGTTTCCTAGTGCCTGTTTGAAGTTCCTGCAGTTTTCACTGTAAAACCGAGTTGGAGCTAGTACCTCCCCATATATAATTATGGAGTGGAGTTTGCAACTGAAAAGAAACTTAGTGTTCCCAACAAGCTAGGTGAAGGACGGCTTTCACACACACTTATCTCTCAGAACTGAGCATGTGGAGAGACGTTCGTTCATCTAGCACAAAGGTAACGGGTTGCAGGGGAAACATTTACTCTGGTTTCTCAGTCTGTTTCCTAGTGCCGTTTTGAAGTTCCTGCAGTTTCACTGTAAAACCGTGTTGGAGCTAGTACCTCCCCATATATATGTATGGAGTGGAGTTTGCAACTGAAAAGAAACTTTGTGTTCCCAACAAGCTAGGTGAAGCAAGGCTTTCACACACACTTATCTCTCAGAACTGAGCATGTGGAGAGACGTTCGTTCATCTAGCACAAAGGGAACGGGTTGCAGGGGAAACATTTACTCTGGTTTCTCAGTCTGTTTCCTAGTGCCGGTTTGAAGTTCCTGCAGTTTTCACTGTAAACCGTGTTGGAGCTAGTACCTCCCCATATATATGTATGGAGTGGAGTTTGCAACTGAAAAGAAACTTTGTGTTCCCAACAAGCTAGGTGAAGGACGGCTTTCACACACACTTATATCTCAGAACTGAGCACGTGGAGAGACGTTCGTTCATCTAGCTCAAAAGGAACGGCTTGCAGGAGAAACTTTTACTCTGGTTTCTCAGTCCGTTTCCTAGTGCCGGTTTGACGTTCCTGCAGTTTTCATGTAAAACCGAGTTGGAGCTAGTACCTCCCCATATATATGTATGGAGTGGAGTTTGCAACTGAAAAGAAACTTTGTGTTCCCAACAAGCTAGGTGAAGTACGGCTTTCACACACACATATCTCTCATAACTGAGCATGTGGAGAGACGTTCGTTCATCTAGCACAAAAGGAACGGCTTGCAGGAGAAACTTTTACTCTGGTTTCTCAGTCTGTTCCCTAGTGCCGGTTTGAAGTTCCTGCAGTTTTCACTGTAAAACCGAGTTGGAGCTAGTCCCTACCCATATATATATATGGAGTGGTGTTTGCAACTGAAAAGAAACTTTGTGTTCCCAACAAGCTAGGTGAAGGATGGGTTTCACACACACTTATCTCTCAGAACTGAGCATGTGGAGAGACGTTCTTTCATCTAGCACAAAGGTAACGGGTTGCAGGGGAAACATTTACTCTGGTTTCTCAGTCTGTTTCCTAGTGCCGGTTTGAAGTTCCTGCAGTTTTCACTGTAAAACCGTGTTGGAGCTAGTACCTCCCCATATATATGTATGGAGTTGAGTTTGCAACTGAAAAGATACTTTGTGTTCCCAACAAGCTAGGTGAAGGAAGGCTTTCACACACACTTATCTCTCAGAACTGAGCATGTGGAGAGACGTTCGTTCATCTAGCACAAAGGGAACGGGTTGCAGGGGAAATATTTACTCTGGTTTCTCAGTCTGTTTCCTAGTGCCGGTTTGAAGTTCCTGCAGTTTTCACTGTAAACCGTGTTGGAGCTAGTACCTCCCCATATATATGTATGGAGTGGAGTTTGCAACTGAAAAGAAACTTTGTGTTCCCAACAAGCTAGTTGAAGGACGGCTTCCACACACACTTATCTCTCAGAACTGAGCACGTGGAGAGACGATCGTTCATCTAGCACAAAAGGAACGGGTTGCAGGAGAAACTTTTACTCTGGTTTCTCAGTCTGTTTCCTAGTGCCGGTTTGACGTTCCTGCAGTTTTCACTGTAAAAACGAGTTGGAGCTAGTACCTCCCAATATATATGTATGGAGTGGAGTTTGCAACTGAAAAGAAACTTTGTGTTCCCAACAAGCTAGGTGAAGGACGGGTTTCACACACACTTATCTCTCAGAACTGAGCATGTGGAGAGACGTTCGTTCATCTAGCACAAAAGGAACGGCTTGCAGGAGAAACATTTACTCTGGTTTCTCAGTCTGTTTCCTAGTGCCGGTTTGAAGTTCCTGCAGTTTTCACTGTAAAACCGAGTTGGAGCTAGTCCCTACCCATATATATATATGGAGTGGTGTTTGCAACTGAAAAGAAACTTTGTGTTCCCAACAAGCTAGGTGAAGGACGGGTTTCACACACATTTATCTCTCAGAACTGAGCATGTGGAGAGACGTTCGTTCATCTAGCACAAAGGGAACGGATTGCAGGAGAAACTTTTACTCTGGTTTCTCAGTCTGTTTCCTAGTGCCGGTTTGAAGTTCCTGCAGTTTTCACTGTAAAACCGAGTTGGAGCTAGTACCTCCCCTTATAAATGTATGGAGTGGGGTTTGCAACTGAAAAGAAACTTTGTGTTCCCAACAAGCTAGGTGAAGGACGGCTATCACACACACTTATCTCTCAGAACAGAGCATGTGGAGAGACGTTCGTTCATCTAGCACAAAGGGAACGGGTTCCAGGAGAAACATTTACTCTGTTTTCTCAGTCTGTTTCCTAGTGCCGGTTTGAAGTTCCTGCAGTTTTCACTGTAAAACAGTGTTGGAGTTAGTACATCCCCATATATATGTATGGAGTGGAGTTTGCAACTGAAAAGACACTTTGTGTTCCCAACAAGCTAGGTGAAGGAAGGCTTTCACACACACTTATCTCTCAGAACTGAGCATGTGGAGAGACGTTCGTTCATCTAGCACAAAGGGAACGGGTTGCAGGAGAAACTTTTACTCTGGTTTCTCAGTCTGTTTCCTAGTGCCGGTTTGAAGTTCCTGCAGTTTTCACTGTAAAACCGAGTTGGTGCTTGTACCTCCCCATATATATGTATGGAGTGGAGTTTGCAACTGAAAAGAAACTTTGTGTTCCCAACAAGCTAGGTGAAGGACGGCATTCACACACACTTATCTCTCAGAACTGAGCATGTGGAGAGACGTTCGTTCATCTAGCACCAAGGGAACGGATTGCAGGAGAAACTTTTACTCTGGTTTCTCAGTCTGTTTCCTAGTGCCGGTTTGAAGTTCCTGCAGTTTTCAGTGTAAAACCGAGTTGGAGCTAGTCCCTACCCATATATATATAAGGAGTGGAGTTTGCAACTTAAAAGAAACTTTGTGTTCCCAACAAGCAAGGTGAAGGATGGGTTTAACACACATATCTCTCAGAACTGAGCATGTGGAGAGACGTTCGTTCATCTAGCACAAATGGAACGGGCTGCAGGGGAAACATTTACTCTGGTTTCTCAGTCTGTTTTCTAGTGCCGGTTTGAAGTTCCTGCAGTTTTCACTGTAAAACCGTGTTGGAGCTTGTACCTCCCCATATATATGTATGGAGTGGAGTTTGCAACTGAAAAGAAACTTTGTGTTCCCAACAAGCTAGGTGAAGGAAGGCTTTCACACACACTTATCTCTCAGAACTGAGCATGTGGAGAGACGTTCGTTCATCTAGCACAAAGGGAACGGGTTGCAGGGGAAACATTTACTGTGGTTTCTCAGTCTGTTTCCTAGTGCCGGTTTGAAGTTCCTGCAGTTTTCACTGTAAAACCGAGTTGGAGCTAGTACCTCCCCATATATATGTATGGAGTGGAGTTTGCAACTGAAAAGAAACTTTGTGTTCCCAACAAGCTAGGTGAAGGACGGCTTTCACACACACTTATCTCTCAGAACTGAGCATGTGGAGAGACGTTCGTTCATCTAGCACAAAGGGAACGGGTTGCAGGAGAAACTTTTACTCTGGTTTCTCAGTCTGTTTCCTAGTGCCGGTTTGAAGTTCCTGCAGTTTTCACTGTAAAACCGATTTGGAGCTTGTACCTCCCCATATATATGTATGGAGTGGAGTTTGCAACTGAAAAGAAACTTTGTGTTCCCAACAAGATAGGTGAAGACGGCTTTCACACACACTTTTTTCTCAGAACTGAGCAAGTGCAGAGAGGTTCGTTCATCTAGCACAAAGGGAACGGGTTGCAGGAGAAACTTTTACTCTGGTTTCTCAGTCTGTTTCCTAGTGCCGGTTTGAAGTTCCTGCAGTTTTCACTGTAAAACCGAGTTGGAGCTAGTCCCTACCCATATATATATAAGGAGTGGAGTTTGCAACTGTAAAGAAACTTTGTGTTCCCAACAAGCTAGGTGAAGGGCGGCATTCACACTCACTTACCTCTCAGAACTGAGCATGTGGAGAGACGTTCGTTCATCTAGCACAAAGGGAACGGATTGCAGGAGAAACTTTTACTCTGGTTTCTCAGTCTGTTTCCTAGTGCCGGTTTGAAGTTCCTGCAGTTTTCACTGTAAAACCGAGTTGGAGCTAGTCCCTACCCATATATATATAAGGAGTGGAGTTTGCAACAGTAAAGAAACTTTGTGTTCCCAACAAGCTAGGTGAACGATGGGTTTCACACACACATATCTCTCAGAACTGAGCATGTGGAGAGACGTTCGTTCATCTAGCACAAAAGGAACGGGTTGCAGGGGAAACATTTACTCTGGTTTCTCAGTCTGTTTCCTAGTGCCGGTTTGAAGTTCCTGCAGTTTTCACTGTAAAACCGTGTTGGAGCTTGTACCTCCCCATATATATGTATGGAGTGGAGTTTGCAACTGAAAAGAAACTTTGTGTTCCCAACAAGCTAGGTGAAGGAAGGCTTTCACACACACTTATCTCTCAGAACTGAGCATGTGGAGAGACGTTCGTTCATCTAGCACAAAGGGAACGGGTTGCAGGAGAAACTTTTACTCTGGTTTCTCAGTCTGTTTCCTAGTGCCGGTTTGAAGTTCCTGCAGTTTTCACTGTAAAACTGAGTTGGAGCTAGTACCTCCCCATATATATTTATGGAGTGGAGTTTGCAACTGAAAAGAAACTTTCTGTTCCCAACAAGCTAGGTGAAGGACGGCTTTCACACACACTTATCTCTCAGAACTGAGCATGTGGAGAGGCGTTCGTTCATCTAGCACAAAGGGAACGGGTTGCAGGAGAAACTTTTACTCTGGTTTCTCAGTCTGTTTCCTAGTGCCGGTTTGAAGTTCCTGCAGTTTTCACTGTAAAACCGAGTTGGAGCTAGTACCTCCCCATATATATGTATGGAGTGGAATTTGCAACTGAAAAGAAACTTTGTGTTCCCAACAAGCTAGGTGAAGGACGGCTTTCACACACACTTATCTCTCAGAACTGAGCATGTGGAGAGACGTTCGTTCATCTAGCACAAAGGGAACGGGTTGAATGAGAAACTTTTACTCTGGTTTCTCAGTCTGTTTCCTAGTGCCGGTTTGAAGTTCCTGCAGTTTTCACTGTAAAACCGAGTTGGAGCTAGTACCTCCCCATATATATGTATGGAGTGGGGTTTGCAACTGAAAAGAAACTTTGTGTTCCCAACAAGCTAGGTGAAGGACGGCTTTCACACTCACTTATCTCTCAGAACTGAGCATGTGGAGAGACGTTCGTTCATCTAGCACTAAGGGAACGGGTTGCAGGAGAAACTTTTACTCTGGTTTCTCAGTCTGTTTCCTAGTGCCGGTTTGAAGTTCCTGCAGTTTTCACTGTAAAACCGAGTTGGAGCTAGTACCTCCCCATATATATGTATGGAGTGGAGTTTGCAACTGAAAAGAAACTTTGTGTTCCCAACAAGCTAGTTGAAGGACGGCATTCACACACACTTATCTCTCAGAACTGAGCATGTGGAGAGACGTTCTTTCATCTAGCACAAAGGGAACGGATTGCAGGAGAAACTTTTACTCCGGTTTCTCAGTCTGTTTCCTAGTGCCGGTTTGAAGTTCCTGCAGTTTTCACTGTAAAACCGAGTTGGAGCTAGTCCCTACCCATATATATATAAGGAGTGGAGTTTGCAACTGAAAAGAAACTTTGTGTTCCCGACAAGCTAGGTGAAGGATGGGTTTCACACACACATATCTTTCAGAACTGAGCATGTGGAGAGACGTTCGTTCATCTAGCACAAAGGGAACGGGTTGCAGGAGAAACTTTTACTCTGGTTTCTCAGTCTGTTTCCTAGTGCCGGTTTGAAGTTCCTGCAGTTTTCACTGTAAAACCGAGTTGGAGCTAGTACCTCCCCATATATATGTATGGAGTGGAGTTTGCAACTGAAAAGAAACTTAGTGTTCCCAACAAGCTAGGTGAAGGACGGCTTTCACACACACTTATCTCTCAGAACTGAGCATGAGGAGAGACGTTCGTTCATCTAGCACAAAGGGAACGGGTTGCAGGAGAAACTTTTACTCTGGTTTCTCAGTCTGTTTCCTAGTGCCGGTTTGAAGTTCCTGCAGTTTTCACTGTAAAACCGAGTTGGAGCTAGTCCCTACCCATATATATATAGGGAGTGGAGTTTGCAACTGAAAAGAAACTTTGTGTTCCCAACAAGCTAGGTGAAGGATGGGTTTCACACACACTTACCTCTCAGAACTGAGCATGTGGAGAGACGTTCGTTCATCTAGCACAAAGGTAACGGGTTGCAGGGGAAACATTTACTCTGGTTTCTCAGTCTGTTTCCTAGTGCCGTTTTGAAGTTCCTGCAGTTTTCACTGTAAAACCGTGTTGGAGCTAGTACCTCCCCATATATATGTATGGAGTGGAGTTTGCAACTGAAAAGAAACTTTGTGTTCCCAACAAGCTAGGTGAAGGTAGGCTTTCACACACACTTATCTCTCAGAATTGAGCATGTGGAGAGACGTTCGTTCATCTAGCACAAAGGGAACGGGTTGCAGGGGAAATATTTACTCTGGTTTCTCAGTCTGTTTCCTAGTGCCGGTTTGAAGTTCCTGCAGTTTTCACTGTAAACCGTGTTGGAGCTAGTACCTCCCCATATATATGTATGGAGTGGAGTTTGCAACTGAAAAGAAACTTTGTGTTCCCAACAAGCTAGATGAAGGATGGGTTTCACACACACATATCTCTCAGAACTGAGCGTGTGGAGAGACGTTCGTTCATCTAGCACAAAGGGAACGGGTTGTAGGGGAAACATTTACTCTGGTTTCTCAGTATGATTCCTAGTGCCGGTTTGAAGTTCCTGCAGTTTTCACTGTAAAACCGTGTTGGAGCTTTTACCTCCCCATATATATGTATGGAGTGGAGTTTGCAACTGAAAAGAAACTTTGTGTTCCCAACAAGCTAGGTGAAGGAAGGCTTTCACACTCACTTATCTCTCAGAACTGAGCATGTGGAGAGACGTTCGTTCATCTAGCACAAAAGGAACGGGTTTCAGGGGAAACATTTACTGTGGTTTCTCAGTCTGTTTCCTAGTGCCGGTTTGAAGTTCCTGCAGTTTTCACTGTAATACCGAGTTGGAGCTAGTACCTCCCCATATATATGTATGGAGTGGAGTTTGCAACTGAAAAAAACTTTGTGTTCCCAACAAGCTAGGTGAAGGACGGCTTTCACACACACTTATCTCTCAGAACTGAGCATGTGGAGAGACGTTCGTTCATCTAGCACAAAGGGAACGGGTTGCAGGAGAAACTTTTACTCTGGTTTCTCAGTCTGTTTCCTAGTGCCGGTTTGAAGTTCCTGCAGTTTTCACTGTAAAACCGAGTTGGAGCTAGTACCTCCCCATATATATGTATGGAGTGGAGTTTGCAACTGAAAAGAAACTTTGTGTTCCCAAGAAGCTAGGTGAAGGATGGGTTTCACACACACTTATCTCTCAGAACTGAGCATGTGGAGAGACGTTCATTCATCTAGCACAAAGGGAACGGTTTGCAGGGGAAACATTTACTCTGGTTTCTCAGTCTGTTTCCTAGTGCCGTTTTGAAGTTCCTGCAGTTTTCACTGTAAAACCGAGTTGGAGCTAGTACCTCCCCATATATATGTATGGATTGGAGTTTGCAACTGAAAAGAAACTTTGTGTTCCCAACAAGCTAGGTGAAGGAAGGCTTTCACACACACTTATCTCTCAGAACTGAGCATGTGGAGAGACGTTCGTTCATCTAGCAGAAAGGGAACGGGTTGCAGGGGAAACATTTACTCTGGTTTCTCAGTCTGTTTCCTAGTGCCGGTTTGAAGTTCCTGCAGTTTTCACTGTAAACGGTGTTGGAGCTAGTACATCCCCATATATATGTATGGAGTGGAGTTTGCAACTGAAAAGAAACTTTGTGTTCCCAACAAGCTAGGTGAAGGACGGCTTTCACACACATTTATCTCTCAGAACTGAGCACGTGGAGAGACGTTCGTTCATCTAGCACAAAAGGAACGGCTTGCAGGAGAAACTTTTACTCTGGTTTCTCAGTCTGTTTCCTAGTGCCGGTTTGAATTTCCTGCAGTTTTCACTGTAAATCCGAGTTGGAGCTAGTCCCTACCCATATATATATATGGAGTGGTGTTTGTAACTGAAAAGAAACTTTGTGTTCCCAACAAGCTAGATGAAGGACGGGTTTCACACACATTTATCTCTCAGAACTGAGCATGTGGAGAGACGTTCGTTCATCTAGCAGAAAGGGAACGGGTTGCAGGAGAAACTTTTACTCTGGTTTCTCAGTCTGTTTCCTAGTGCCGGTTTGAAGTTCCTGCAGTTTTCACTGTAAATCCGAGTTGGAGCTAGTCCCTACCCATATATATATATGGAGTGGTGTTTGTAACTGAAAAGAAACTTTGTGTTCCCAACAAGCTAGGTGAAGGACGGGATTCACACACATTTATCTCTCAGAACTGAGCATGTGGAGAGACGTTCGTTCATCTAGCACAAAGGGAACGGGTTGCAGGAGAAACTTTTACTCTGGTTTCTCAGTCTGTTTCCTAGTGCCGGTTTGAAGTTCCTGCAGTTTTCACTGTAAAACCGAGTTGGAGCTAGTACCTCCCCTTATATATGTATGGAGTGGGGTTTGCAACTGAAAAGAAACTTTGTGTTCACATCAAGTTAGGTGAAGTACGGCTATCACACACACTTATCTCTCAGAACTGAGCATGTGGAGAGACGTTCGTTCATCTAGCACAAAGGGAACGGGTTGCAGGAGAAACATTTACTCTGGTTTCTCAGTCTGTTTCCTAGTGCCGGTTTGAAGTTCCTGCAGTTTTCACTGTAAAACCGTGTTGGAGCTAGTACCTCCCCATATATATGTATGGGTGGAGTTTGCAACTGAAAAGAAACTTTGTGTTCCCAACAAGCTAGGTGAAGGAAGGCTTTCACACACACTTATCTCTCAGAACTGAGCATGTGGAGAGACATTCGTTCATCTAGCACAAAGGGAACGAGTTGCAGGAGAAACTTTTACTCTGGTTTCTCAGTCTGTTTCCTAGTGCCGGTTTGAAGTTCCTGCAGTTTTCACTGTAAAACCGAGTTGGAGCTTGTACCTCCCCATATATATGTATGGAGTGGAGATTGCAACTGAAAAGAAACTTTGTGTTCCCAACAAGCTAGGTGAAGGACGGCTTTCACACACACTTATCTCTCAGAACTGAGCACGTGGAGAGACGTTCGTTCATCTAGCACAAAAGGAACGGCTTACAGGAGAAACATTTACTCTGGTTTCTCAGTCTGTTTCCTAGTGCCGGTTTGAAGTTCCTGCAGTTTTCACTGTAAATCCGAGTTGGAGCTAGTCCCTACCCATATATATATATGGAGTGGTGTTTGTAACTGAAAAGAAACTTTGTGTTCCCAACAAGCTAGATGAAGGACGGGTTTCACACACATTTATCTCTCAGAACTGAGCATGTGGAGAGACTTTCGTTCATCTAGCAGAAAGGGAACGGGTTGCAGGAGAAACTTTTACTCTGGTTTCTCAGTCTGTTTCCTAGTGCCGGTTTGAAGTTCCTGCAGTTTTCACTGTAAATCCGAGTTGGAGCTAGTCCCTACCCATATATATATATGGAGTGGTGTTTGTAACTGAAAAGAAACTTTGTGTTCCCAACAAGCTAGGTGAAGGACGGGATTCACACACATTTATCTCTCAGAACTGAGCATGTGGAGAGACGTTCGTTCATCTAGCACAAAGGGAACGGGTTGCAGGAGAAACTTTTACTCTGGTTTCTCAGTCTGTTTCCTAGTGCTGGTTTGAAGTTCCTGCAGTTTTCACTGTAAAACCGAGTTGGAGCTAGTACCTCCCCTTATATATGTATGGAGTGGGGTTTGCAACTGAAAAGAAACTTTGTGTTCACATCAAGTTAGGTGAAGTACGGCTATCACACACACTTATCTCTCAGAACTGAGCATGTGGAGAGACGTTCGTTCATCTAGCACAAAGGGAACGGGTTGCAGGAGAAACATTTACTCTGGTTTCTCAGTCTGTTTCCTAGTGCCGGTTTGAAGTTCCTGCAGTTTTCACTGTAAAACCGTGTTGGAGCTAGTACCTCCCCATATATATGTATGGAGTGGAGTTTGCAACTGAAAAGAAACTTTGTGTTCCCAACAAGCTAGGTGAAGGAAGGCTTTCACACACACTTATCTCTCAGAACTGAGCATGTGGAGAGACTTTCGTTCATCTAGCACAAAGGGAACGAGTTGCAGGAGAAACTTTTACTCTGGTTTCTCAGTCTGTTTCCTAGTGCCGGTTTGAAGTTCCTGCAGTTTTCACTGTAAAACCGAGTTGGAGCTTGTACCTCCCCATATATATGTATGGAGTGGAGATTGCAACTGAAAAGAAACTTTGTGTTCCCAACAAGCTAGGTGAAGGACGGCTTTCACACTCACTTATCTCTCAGAACTGAGCATTTGGAGAGACGTTCGTTCATCTAGCACAAAGGGAACGGATTGCAGGAGAAACTTTTACTCTGGTTTCTCAGTCTGTTTCCTAGTGCCGGTTTGAAGTTCCTGCAGTTTTCACTGTAAAACCGAGTTGGAGTTAGTACCACCCCATATATATGTATGGAGTGGAGTTTGCAACTGAAAAGAAACTTTGTGTTCCCAACAAGCTAGGTGAAGGACGGCATTCACACTCACGTACCTCTCAGAAATGAGCATGTGGAGAGACGTTCGTTCATCTAGCACAAAGGGAACGGATTGCAGGAGAAACTTTGACTCTGGTTTCTCAGTCTGTTTCCTAGTGCCGGTTTGAAGTTCCTGCAGTTTTCACTGTAAAACCGAGTTGGAGCTAGTCCCTACCCATATATATATAAGGAGTGGAGTTTGCAACAGTAAAGAAACTTTGTGTTCCCAACAAGCTAGGTGAACGATGGGTTTCACACACACATATCTCTCAGAACTGAGCATGTGGAGAGGCGTTCGTTCATCTAGCACTAAGGGAACGGGTTGCAGGAGAAACTTTTACTCTGGTTTCTCAGTCTATTTCCTAGTGCCGGTTTGAAGTTCCTGCAGTTTTCACTGTAAAACCGAGTTGGAGCAAGTACCTCCCCATATATATGTATGGAGTGGAGTTTGCAACTGAAAATAAACTTTGTGTTCCCAACAAGATAAGTGAAGACGGCTTTCACACACACTTTTCTCTCAGAACTGAGCATGTGGGGAGAGGTTCGTTCATCTAGCACAAAGGGAACTTGTTGCAGGAGAAACTTTTACTCTGGTTTCTCAGTCTGTTTCCTAGTGCCGGTTTGAAGTTCCTGCAGTTTTCACTTTAAATCGGAGTTGGAGCTAGTACCTCCCCATATATATTTATGGAGTGGAGTTTGCAACTGAAAAGAAACTTTGTGTTCCCAACAAGCTAGGTGAAGGACGGCTTTCACACACACTTATCTCTCAGAACTGAGCATGTGGAGAGGCGTTCGTTCATCTAGCACAAAGGGAACGGGTTGCAGGAGAAACTTTTACTCTGGTTTCTCAGTCTGTTTCCTAGTGCCTGTTTGAAGTTCCTGCAGTTTTCACTGTAAAACCGAGTTGGAGCTAGTACCTCCCCATATATATGTATGGAGTGGAATTTGCAACTGAAAAGAAACTTTGTGTTCCCAACAAGCTAGGTGAAGGACGGCTTTCACACACACTTATCTCTCAGAACTGAGCATGTGGAGAGACGTTCGTTCATCTAGCACAAAGGGAACGGGTTTAATGGGAAACTTTTACTCTGGTTTCTCAGTCTGTTTCCTAGTGCCGGTTTGAAGTTCCTGCAGTTTTCACTGTAAAACCGAGTTGGAGCTAGTACCTCCCCATATATATGTATGGAGTGGAGTTTGCAACTGAAAAGAAACTTTGTGTTCCCAACAAGCTAGGTGAAGGACGGCTTTCACACTCACTTATCTCTCAGAACTGAGCATGTGGAGAGACGTTCGTTCATCTAGCACAAAGGGAACGGGTTGCAGGAGAAACTTTTACTCTGGTTTCTCAGTCTGTTTCCTAGTGCCGGTTTGAAGTTCCTGCATTTTTCACTGTAAAACCGAGTTGGAGCTAGTACCTCCCCATATATATGTATGGAGTGGAGTTTGCAACTGAAAAGAAACTTTGTGTTCCCAACAAGCTAGGTGAAGGACGGCATTCAAACACACTTATCTCTCAGAACTGAGCATGTGGAGAGACGTTCGTTCATCTAGCACAAAGGGAACGGATTGCAGGAGAAACTTTTACTCCGGTTTCTCAGTCTGTTTCCTAGTGCCGGTTTGAAGTTCCTGCAGTTTTCACTGTAAAACCGAGTTGGAGCTAGTCCCTACCCATATATATATAAGGAGTGGAGTTTGCAACTGAAAAGAAACTTTGTGTTCCCAACAAGCTAGGTGAAGGATGGGTTTCACACACACATATCTTTCAGAACTGAGCATGTGGAGAGACGTTCGTTCATCTAGCACAAAGGGAACGGGTTGCAGGAGAAACTTTTACTCTGGTTTCTCAGTCTGTTTCCTAGTGCCGGTTTGAAGTTCCTGCAGTTTTCACTGTAAAACCGAGTTGGAGCTAGTACCTCCCCATATATATGTATGGAGTGGAGTTTGCAACTGAAAAGAAACTTAGTGTTCCCAACAAGCTAGGTGAAGGACGGCTTTCACACACACTTATCTCTCAGAACTGAGCATGAGGAGAGACGTTCGTTCATCTAGCACAAAGGGAACGGGTTGCAGGAGAAACTTTTACTCTGGTTTCTCAGTCTGTTTCCTAGTGCCGGTTTGAAGTTCCTGCAGTTTTCCCTGTAAAACCGAGTTGGAGCTAGTCCCTACCCATATATATATAGGGAGTGGAGTTTGCAACTGAAAAGAAACTTTGTGTTCCCAACAAGCTAGGTGAAGGATGGGTTTCACACACACTTACCTCTCAGAACTGAGCATGTGGAGAGACGTTCGTTCATCTAGCACAAAGGTAACGGGTTGCAGGGGAAACATTTACTCTGGTTTCTCAGTCTGTTTCCTAGTGCCGTTTTGAAGTTCCTGCAGTTTTCACTGTAAAACCGTGTTGGAGCTAGTACCTCCCCATATATATGTAAGGAGTGGAGTTTGCAACTGAAAAGAAACTTTGTATTCCCAACAAGCTAGGTGAAGTTAGGCTTTCACACACACTTATCTCTCAGAATTGAGCATGTGGAGAGACGTTCGTTCATCTAGCACAAAGGGAACGGGTTGCAGGGGCAACATTTACTCTGGTTTCTCAGTCTGTTTCCTAGTGCCGGTTTGAAGTTCCTGCAGTTTTCACTGTAAACCGTGTTGGAGCTAGTACCTCCCCATATATATGTATGGAGTGGAGTTTGCAACTGAAAAGAAACTTTGTGTTCCCAACAAGCTAGGTGAAGGATGGGTTTCACACACACATATCTCTCAGAACTGAGCATGTGGAGAGACGTTCGTTCAGCTAGCACAAAGGGAACGGGTTGTAGGGGAAACATTTACTCTGGTTTCTCAGTATGTTTCCTAGTGCCGGTTTGAAGTTCCTGCAGTTTTCACTGTAAAACCGTGTTGGAGCTTTTACCTCCCCATATATATGTATGGAGTGGAGTTTGCAACTGAAAAGAAACTTTGTGTTCCCAACAAGCTAGGTGAAGGAAGGCTTTCACACTCACTTATCTCTCAGAACTGAGCATGTGGAGAGACGTTCGTTCATCTAGCACAAAGGGAACGGGTTGCAGGGGAAACATTTACTGTGGTTTCTCAGTCTGTTTCCTAGTGCCGGTTTGAAGTTCCTGCAGTTTTCACTGTAATACCGAGTTGGAGCTAGTACCTCCCCATATATATGTATGGAGTGGAGTTTGCAACTGAAAAGAAACTTTGTGTTCCCAACAAGCTAGGTGAAGGACGGCTTTCACACACACTTATCTCTCAGAACTGAGCATGTGGAGAGACGTTCGTTCATCTAGCACAAAGGGAACGGGTTGCAGGAGAAACTTTTACTCTGGTTTCTCAGTCTGTTTCCTAGTGCCGGTTTGAAGTTCCTGCAGTTTTCACTGTAAAACCGAGTTGGAGCTAGTACCTCCCCATATATATGTATGGAGTGGAGTTTGCAACTGAAAAGAAACTTAGTGTTCCCAACAAGCTAGGTGAAGGACGGCTATCACACACACTTATCTCTCAGAACTGAGCATGTGGAGAGACGTTCGTTCATCTAGCACAAAGGGAACGGGTTGCAGGAGAAACTTTTACTCTGGTTTCTCAGTCTGTTTCCTAGTGCCGGTTTGAAGTTCCTGCAGTTTTCACTGTAAAACCGAGTTGGAGCTAGTCCCTACCCATATATATATATGGAGTGGAGTTTGCAACTGAAAAGAAACTTTGTGTTCCCAACAAGCTAGGTGAAGGATGGGTTTCACACACACTTATCTCTCAGAACTGAGCATGTGGAGAGACGTTCGTTCATCTAGCACAAAGGGAACGGTTTGCAGGGGAAACATTTACTCTGGTTTTTCAGTCTGTTTCCTAGTGCCGTTTTGAAGTTCCTGCAGTTTTCACTGTAAAACCGAGTTGGAGCTAGTACCTCCCCATATATATGTATGGATTGGAGTTTGCAACTGAAAAGAAACTTTGTGTTCCCAACAAGCTAGGTGAAGGACGGCTTTCACACACACTTATCTCTCAGAACTGAGCATGTGGAGAGACGTTCGTTCATCTAGCAGAAAGGGAACGGGTTGCAGGGGAAACATTTACTCTGGTTTCTCAGTCTGTTTCCTAGTGCCGGTTTGAAGTTCCTGCAGTTTTCACTGTAAACGGTGTTGGAGCTAGTACATCCCCATATATATGTATGGAGTGGAGTTTGCAACTGAAAAGAAACTTTGTGTTCCCAACAAGCTAGGTGAAGGACGGCTTTCACACACACTTATCTCTCAGAACTGAGCACGTGGAGAGACGTTCGTTCATCTAGCACAAAAGGAACGGCTTGCAGGAGAAACTTTTACTCTGGTTTCTCAGTCTGTTTCCTAGTGCCGGTTTGAAGTTCCTGCAGTTTTCACTGTAAATCCGAGTTGGAGCTAGTCCCTACCCATATATATATATGGAGTGGTGTTTGTAACTGAAAAGAAACTTTGTGTTCCCAACAAGCTAGATGAAGGACGGGTTTCACACACATTTATCTCTCAGAACTGAGCATGTGGAGAGACGTTCGTTCATCTAGCACAAAGGGAACGGGTTGCAGGAGAAACTTTTACTCTTGTTTCTCAGTCTGTTTCCTAGTGCCGGTTTGAAGTTCCTGCAGTTTTCACTGTAAAACCGAGTTGGAGCTAGTCCCTACCCATATATATGTATGGAGTGGGGTTTGCACCTGAAAAGAAACTTTGTGTTCACTTCAAGTTATGTGAAGGACGGCTTTCACACACACTTATCTCTCAGAACTGAGCATGTGTAGAGACGTTCGTTCATCTAGCACAAAGGGAACGGGTTGCAGGAGAAACTTTTACTCTGGTTTCTCAGTCTGTTTCCTAGTGCCGGTTTGAAGTTCCTGCAGTTTTCACTTTAAATCCGAGTTGGAGCTAGTACCTCCCCATATATATGTATGGAGTGGAGTTTGCAACTGAAAAGAAACTTTGTGTTCCCAACAAGCTAGGTGAAGGATGGGTTTCACACACACTTATCTCTCAGAACTGAGCATGTGGAGAGACGTTCGTTCATCTAGCACAAAGGGAACGAGTTGCAGGAGAAACTTTTACTCTGGTTTCTCAGTCTGTTTCCTAGTGCCGGTTTGAAGTTCCTGCAGTTTTCACTGTAAAACCGTGTTGGAGCTAGTACCTCCCCATATATATGTATGGAGTGGAGTTTGCAACTGAAAAGAAACTTTGTGTTCCCAACAAGCTAGGTGAAGGAAGGCTTTCACACACACTTATCTCTCAGAACTGAGCATGTGGAGAGACTTTCGTTCATCTAGCACAAAGGGAACGAGTTGCAGGAGAAACTTTTACTCTGGTTTCTCAGTCTGTTTCCTAGTGCCGGTTTGAAGTTCCTGCAGTTTTCACTGTAAAACCGAGTTGGAGCTTGTACCTCCCCATATATATGTATGGAGTGGAGATTGCAACTGAAAAGAAACTTTGTGTTCCCAACAAGCTAGGTGAAGGACGGCTTTCACACTCACTTATCTCTCAGAACTGAGCATTTGGAGAGACGTTCGTTCATCTAGCACAAAGGGAACGGATTGCAGGAGAAACTTTTACTCTGGTTTCTCAGTCTGTTTCCTAGTGCCGGTTTGAAGTTCCTGCAGTTTTCACTGTAAAACCGAGTTGGAGTTAGTACCACCCCATATATATGTATGGAGTGGAGTTTGCAACTGAAAAGAAACTTTGTGTTCCCAACAAGCTAGGTGAAGGACGGCATTCACACTCACGTACCTCTCAGAAATGAGCATGTGGAGAGACGTTCGTTCATCTAGCACAAAGGGAACGGATTGCAGGAGAAACTTTGACTCTGGTTTCTCAGTCTGTTTCCTAGTGCCGGTTTGAAGTTCCTGCAGTTTTCACTGTAAAACCGAGTTGGAGCTAGTCCCTACCCATATATATATAAGGAGTGGAGTTTGCAACAGTAAAGAAACTTTGTGTTCCCAACAAGCTAGGTGAACGATGGGTTTCACACACACATATCTCTCAGAACTGAGCATGTGGAGAGGCGTTCGTTCATCTAGCACTAAGGGAACGGGTTGCAGGAGAAACTTTTACTCTGGTTTCTCAGTCTATTTCCTAGTGCCGGTTTGAAGTTCCTGCAGTTTTCACTGTAAAACCGAGTTGGAGCAAGTACCTCCCCATATATATGTATGGAGTGGAGTTTGCAACTGAAAATAAACTTTGTGTTCCCAACAAGATAAGTGAAGACGGCTTTCACACACACTTTTCTCTCAGAACTGAGCATGTGGGGAGAGGTTCGTTCATCTAGCACAAAGGGAACTTGTTGCAGGAGAAACTTTTACTCTGGTTTCTCAGTCTGTTTCCTAGTGCCGGTTTGAAGTTCCTGCAGTTTTCACTTTAAATCGGAGTTGGAGATAGTACCTCCCCATATATATTTATGGAGTGGAGTTTGCAACTGAAAAGAAACTTTGTGTTCCCAACAAGCTAGGTGAAGGACGGCTTTCACACACACTTATCTCTCAGAACTGAGCATGTGGAGAGGCGTTCGTTCATCTAGCACAAAGGGAACGGGTTGCAGGAGAAACTTTTACTCTGGTTTCTCAGTCTGTTTCCTAGTGCCTGTTTGAAGTTCCTGCAGTTTTCACTGTAAAACCGAGTTGGAGCTAGTACCTCCCCATATATATGTATGGAGTGGAATTTGCAACTGAAAAGAAACTTTGTGTTCCCAACAAGCTAGGTGAAGGACGGCTTTCACACACACTTATCTCTCAGAACTGAGCATGTGGAGAGACGTTCGTTCATCTAGCACAAAGGGAACGGGTTTAATGGGAAACTTTTACTCTGGTTTCTCAGTCTGTTTCCTAGTGCCGGTTTGAAGTTCCTGCAGTTTTCACTGTAAAACCGAGTTGGAGCTAGTACCTCCCCATATATATGTATGGAGTGGAGTTTGCAACTGAAAAGAAACTTTGTGTTCCCAACAAGCTAGGTGAAGGACGGCTTTCACACTCACTTATCTCTCAGAACTGAGCATGTGGAGAGACGTTCGTTCATCTAGCACAAAGGGAACGGGTTGCAGGAGAAACTTTTACTCTGGTTTCTCAGTCTGTTTCCTAGTGCCGGTTTGAAGTTCCTGCATTTTTCACTGTAAAACCGAGTTGGAGCTAGTACCTCCCCATATATATGTATGGAGTGGAGTTTGCAACTGAAAAGAAACTTTGTGTTCCCAACAAGCTAGGTGAAGGACGGCATTCACACACACTTATCTCTCAGAACTGAGCATGTGGAGAGACGTTCGTTCATCTAGCACAAAGGGAACGGATTGCAGGAGAAACTTTTACTCCGGTTTCTCAGTCTGTTTCCTAGTGCCGGTTTGAAGTTCCTGCAGTTTTCACTGTAAAACCGAGTTGGAGCTAGTCCCTACCCATATATATATAAGGAGTGGAGTTTGCAACTGAAAAGAAACTTTGTGTTCCCAACAAGCTAGGTGAAGAATGGTTTTCACACACACATATCTTTCAGAACTGAGCATGTGGAGAGACGTTCGTTCATCTAGCACAAAGGGAACGGGTTGCAGGAGAAACTTTTACTCTGGTTTCTCAGTCTGTTTCCTAGTGCCGGTTTGAAGTTCCTGCAGTTTTCACTGTAAAACCGAGTTGGAGCTAGTACCTCCCCATATATATGTATGGAGTGGAGTTTGCAACTGAAAAGAAACTTAGTGTTCCCAACAAGCTAGGTGAAGGACGGCTTTCACACACACTTATCTCTCAGAACTGAGCATGAGGAGAGACGTTCGTTCATCTAGCACAAAGGGAACGGGTTGCAGGAGAAACTTTTACTCTGGTTTCTCAGTCTGTTTCCTAGTGCCGGTTTGAAGTTCCTGCAGTTTTCCCTGTAAAACCGAGTTGGAGCTAGTCCCTACCCATATATATATAGGGAGTGGAGTTTGCAACTGAAAAGAAACTTTGTGTTCCCAACAAGCTAGGTGAAGGATGGGTTTCACACACACTTACCTCTCAGAACTGAGCATGTGGAGAGACGTTCGTTCATCTAGCACAAAGGTAACGGGTTGCAGGGGAAACATTTACTCTGGTTTCTCAGTCTGTTTCCTAGTGCCGTTTTGAAGTTCCTGCAGTTTTCACTGTAAAACCGTGTTGGAGCTAGTACCTCCCCATATATATGTAAGGAGTGGAGTTTGCAACTGAAAAGAAACTTTGTATTCCCAACAAGCTAGGTGAAGTTAGGCTTTCACACACACTTATCTCTCAGAATTGAGCATGTGGAGAGACGTTCGTTCATCTAGCACAAAGGGAACGGGTTGCAGGGGCAACATTTACTCTGGTTTCTCAGTCTGTTTCCTAGTGCCGGTTTGAAGTTCCTGCAGCTTTCACTGTAAACCGTGTTGGAGCTAGTACCTCCCCATATATATGTATGGAGTGGAGTTTGCAACTGAAAAGAAACTTTGTGTTCCCAACAAGCTAGGTGAAGGATGGGTTTCACACACACATATCTCTCAGAACGGAGCATGTGGAGAGACGTTCGTTCAGCTAGCACAAAGGGAACGGGTTGTAGGGGAAACATTTACTCTGGTTTCTCAGTATGTTTCCTAGTGCCGGTTTGAAGTTCCTGCAGTTTTCACTGTAAAACCGTGTTGGAGCTTTTACCTCCCCATATATATGTATGGAGTGGAGTTTGCAACTGAAAAGAAACTTTGTGTTCCCAACAAGCTAGGTGAAGGAAGGCTTTCACACTCACTTATCTCTCAGAACTGAGCATGTGGAGAGACGTTCGTTCATCTAGCACAAAGGGAACGGGTTGCAGGGGAAACATTTACTGTGGTTTCTCAGTCTGTTTCCTAGTGCCGGTTTGAAGTTCCTGCAGTTTTCACTGTAATACCGAGTTGGAGCTAGTACCTCCCCATATATATGTAAGGAGTGGAGTTTGCAACTGAAAAAAACTTTGTGTTCCCAACAAGCTAGGTGAAGGACGGCTTTCACACACACTTATCTCTCAGAACTGAGCATGTGGAGAGACGTTCGTTCATCTAGCACAAAGGGAACGGGTTGCAGGAGAAACTTTTACTCTGGTTTCTCAGTCTGTTTCCTAGTGCCGGTTTGAAGTTCCTGCAGTTTTCACTGTAAAACCGAGTTGGAGCTAGTACCTCCCCATATATATGTATGGAGTGGAGTTTGCAACTGAAAAGAAACTTAGTGTTCCCAACAAGCTAGGTGAAGGACGGCTTTCACACACACTTATCTCTCAGAACTGAGCATGTGGAGAGACGTTCGTTCATCTAGCACAAAGGGAACGGGTTGCAGGAGAAACTTTTACTCTGGTTTCTCAGTCTGTTTCCTAGTGCCGGTTTGAAGTTCCTGCAGTTTTCACTGTAAAACCGATTTGGAGGTAGTACCTCCCCATATATATATATGGAGTGGAGTATGCAACTGAAAAGAAACTTTGTGTTCCCAACAAGCTAGGTGAAGGACGGCTTCCACACACACTTATCTCTCACAACTGAGCATGTGGAGAGACGTTCGTTCATCTAGCACAAAGGGAACGGGTTGCAGGGAAACTTTTACTCTGGTTTCTCAGTCTGTTTCCTAGTGCCGGTTTGAAGTTCCTGCAGTTTTCACTGTAAAACCGTGTTGGAGCTAGTACCTCCCCATATATATGTATGGAGTGGAGTTTGCAACTGAAAAGAAACTTAGTGTTCCCAACAAGCTAGGTGAAGGACGGCTTTCACACACACTTATCTCTCAGAACTGAGCATGTGCAGAGACGTTCGTTCATCTAGCACAAAGGGAACGGGTTGCAGGAGAAACTTTTACTCTGGTTTCTCAGTCTGTTTCCTAGTTCCGGTTTAAAGTTCCTGCAGTTTTCACTGTAAAACCGAGTTGGAGCTAGTCCCTACCCATATATATATATGGAGTGGAGTTTGCAACTGAAAAGAAACTTTGTGTTCCCAACAAGCTAGGTGAAGGAAGGCTTTCACACACACTTATCTCTCAGAACTGAGCATGTGGAGAGACGTTCGTTCATCTAGCACAAACGGAACGGGTTGCAGGAGAAACTTTTACTCTGGTTTCTCAGTCTTTTTCCTAGTGCCGGTTTGAAGTTCCTGCAGTTTTCACTGTAAAACCGAGTTGGAGCTAGTCCCTCCCCATATATATGTATGGAGTGGGGTTTGCAACTGAAAAGAAACTTTGTGTTCACATCAAGTTAGGTGAAGGACGGCTATCACACACACTTATCTCTCAGAACTGAGCATGTGGAGAGACGTACGTTCATCTAGCACAAAGGGAAAGGGTTGCAGGAGAAACTTTTACTCTGGTTTCTCAGTGTGTTTCCTAGTGCCGGTTTGAAGTTCCTGCAGTTTTCACTGTAAAACCGAGTTGAAGCTAGTCCCTACCTATATATATATATGATGTGGAGTTTGCAACTGAAAAGAAACTTTGTGTTCCCAAAAAGCTAGGTGAAGGACGGGTTTCACACACACTTATCTCTCAGAACTGAGCATGTGGAGAGACGTTCGTTCATCTAGCACAAAGGGAACGGTTTGCAGGAGAAACTTTTACTCTGGTTTCTCAGTCTGTTTCCTAGTGCCGTTTTGAAGTTCCTGCAGTTTTCACTGTAAAACCGAGTTTTAGCTAGTACCTCCCCATATATATGTATGGAGTGGAGTTTGCAACTGAAAAGAAACTTTGTGTTCCCAACATGCTAGGTGAAGGACGGCTTTCACACACACTTATCTCTCAGAACTGAGCATGTGGTGAGACGTTCGTTCATCTAGCACAAAGGGAACGGGTTGAATGAGAAACTTTTACTCTGGTTTCTCAGTCTGTTTCCTAGTGCCGGTTTGAAGTTCCTGCAGTTTTCACTGTAAAACCGAGTTGGAGCTAGTACCTCCCCATATATATGTATGGAGTGGGGTTGGCAACTGAAAAGAAACTTTGTGTTCCCAACAAGCTAGGTGAAGGACGGCTTTCACACTCACTTATCTCTCAGAACTGAGCATTTGGAGAGACGTTCGTTCATCTAGCACAAAGGGAACGGGTTGCAGGAGAAACTTTTACTCTGGTTTCTCAGTCTGTTTCCTAGTGCCGGTTTGAAGTTCCTGCAGTTTTCACCGTAAAACCGATTTGGAGCTAGTACCTCCCCATATATATGTATGGAGTGGAATTTGCAACTGAAAAGAAACTTTGAGTTCCCAACAAGGTAGGTGAAGGACGGCATTCACACACACTTATCTCTCAGAACTGAGCATGTGGAGAGACGTTCGTTCATCTAGCACAAAGGGAACGGATTGCAGGAGAAACTTTTACTCTGGTTTCTCAGTCTGTTTCCTAGTGCCGGTTTGAAGTTCCTGCAGTTTTCACTGTAAAACCGAGTTGGAGCTAGTCCCTACCCATATATATATAAGGAGTGGAGTTTGCAACTGAAAAGAAACTTTGTGTTCCCAAAAAGCTAGGTGAAGGAAGGGTTTCACACACACATATCTCTCAGAACTGAGCATGTGGAGAGACGTTCGTTCATCTAGCACAAAGGGAACGGGTTGCAGGGGAAACATTTACTCTGGTTTCTCAGTCTGTTTCCTAGTGCCGGTTTGAAGTTCCTGCAGTTTTCACTGTAAAACCGTGTTGGAGCTTGTACCTCCACTTATATATGTATGGATTGGAGTTTGCAACTGAAAAGAAACTTTGTGTTCCCAACAAGCTAGGTGAAGGAAGGCTTTCACACACACTTATCTCTCAGAACTGAGCATGTGGAGAGACGTTCGTTCATCTAGCACAAAGGGAACGGGTTGCAGGGGAAACATTTACTGTGGTTTCTCAGTCTGTTTCCTAGTGCCGGTTTGAAGTTCCTGCAGTTTTCACTGAAAAACCGAGTTGGAGCTAGTACCTCCCCATATATATGTATGGAGTGGAGTTTGCAACTGAAAAGAAACTTTGTGTTCCCAACAAGCTAGGTGAAGGACGGCTTTCACACACACTTATCTCTCAGAACTGAGCATGTGGAGAGACGTTCGTTCATCTAGCACAAAGGGAACGGGTTGCAGGAGAAACTTTTACTCTGGTTTATCAGTCTGTTTCCTAGTGCCTGTTTGAAGTTCCTGCAGTTTTCACTGTAAAACCGTGTTGGAGCTAGTACCTCCCCATATATATGTATGGAGTGGAGTTTGCAACTGAAAAGAAACTTAGTGTTCCCAACAAGATATTTGAAGGACGGCTTTCACACACAATTATCTCTCAGAACTGAGCATGTGGAGAGACGTTCGTTCATCTAGCACAAAGGGAACGGGTTGCAGGAGAAACTTTTACTCTGGTTTCTCAGTCTGTTTCCTAGTGCCGGTTTGAAGTTCCTGCAGTTTTCACTGTAAAACCGAGTTGGAGCTAGTCCCTACCCATATATATATATGGAGTGGAGTTTGCAACTGAAAAGAAACTTTGTGTTCCCAACAAGCTAGTTGAAGGACGGCTTTCACACACACTTATCTCTCAGAACTGAGCACGTGGAGAGACGTTCGTTCATCTAGCACAAAAGGAACGGGTTGCAGGAGAAACTTTTACTCTTGTTTCTCAGTCTGTTTCCTAGTGCCGGTTTGACGTTCCTGCAGTTTTCACTGTAAAACCGAGTTGGAGCTAGTACCTCCCCATATATATGTATGGAGTGGACTTTGCAACTGAAAAGAAACTTTGTGTTCCCAACAAGCTAGGTGAAGTACGGCTTTCACACACACTTATCTCTCAGAACTGAGCATGTGGAGAGACGTTCGTTCATCTAGCACAAAAGGAACGGCTTGCAGGAGAAACTTTTACTCTGGTTTCTCAGTCTGTTTCCTAGTGCCGGTTTGAAGTTCCTGCAGTTTTCACTGTAAAACCGAGTTGGAGCTAGTCCCTACCCATATATATATAAGGAGTGGAGTTTGCAACTGAAAAGAAACTTTGTGTTCCCAACAAGCTAGGTGAAGGATGGGTTTCACACACACATATCTCTCAGAACTAAGCATGTGGAGAGACGTTCGTTCATCTAGCACAAAGGGAACGGGTTGCAGGGGAAACATTTACTCTGGTTTCTCAGTCTGTTTCCTAGTGCCGGTTTGAAGTTCCTGCAGTTTTCACTGTAAAACCGTGTTGGAGCTTGTACCTCCCCATATATATGTATGGAGTGGAGTTTGCAACTGAAAAGAAACTTTGTGTTCCCAACAAGCTAGGTGAAGGACGGCTTTCACACACACTTATCTCTCAGAACTGAGCATGTGGAGAGACGTTCGTTCATCTAGCACAAAGGGAACGGGTTGCAGGGGAAACATTTACTGTGGTTTCTCAGTCTGTTTCCTAGTGCCGGTTTGAAGTTCCTGCAGTTTTCACTGTAAAACCGAGTTGGAGCTAGTACCTCCCCATATATATGTATGGAGTGGAGTTTGCAACTGAAAAGAAACTTTGTGTTCCCAACAAGCTAGGTGAAGGACGGCTTTCACACTCACTTATCTCTCAGAACTGAGCATTTGGAGAGACGTTCGTTCATCTAGCACAAAGGGAACGGATTGCAGGAGAAACTTTTACTCTGGTTTCTCAGTCTGTTTCCTAGTGCCGGTTTGAAGTTCCTGCAGTTTTCACTGTAAAACCGATTTGGAGATAGTACCTCCCCATATATATTTATGGAGTGGAGTTTGCAACTGAAAAGAAACTTTGTGTTCCCAACAAGCTAGGTGAAGGACGGCATTCACACACACTTATCTCCCAGAACTGAGCATGTGGAGAGACGTTCGTTCATCTAGCACCAAGGGATCGGATTGCAGGAGAAACTTTTACTCTGGTTTCTCAGTCTGTTTCCTAGTGCCGGTTTGAAGTTCCTGCAGTTTTCACTGTAAAACCGAGTTGGAGCTAGTCCCTACCCATATATATATAAGGAGTGGAGTTTGCAACTGAAAAGAAACTTTGTGTTCCCAACAAGCTAGGTGAAGGATGGGTTTCACACACACATAACTCTCAGAACTGAGCATGCGGAGAGACGTTCGTTCATCTAGCACAAAGGGAACGGGCTGCAGGGGAAACATTTACTCTGGTTTCTCAGTCTGTTTCCTAGTGCCGGTTTGAAGTTCCTGCATTTTTCACTGTAAAACCGTGTTGGAGCTTGTACCTCCCCATATATATGTATGGAGTGGAGTTTGCAACTGAAAAGAAACTTTGTGTTCCCAACAAGCTAGTTGAAGGAAGGCTTTCACACACACTTATCTCTCAGAACTGAGCATGTGGAGAGACGTTCGTTCATCTAGCACAAAGGGAACGGGTTGCAGGGGAAACATTTACTGTGGTTTCTCAGTCTGTTTCCTAGTGCCGGTTTGAAGTTCCTGCAGTTTTCACTGTAAAACCGAGTTGGAGCTAGTACCTCCCCATATATATGTATGGAGTGGAGTTTGCAAATGAAAAGAAACTTTGTGTTCCCAACAAGCTAGGTGAAGGACGGCTTTCACACACACATATCTCTCAGAACTGAGCATGTGGAGAGACGTTCGTTCATCTAGCACAAAGGGAACGGGTTGCAGGAGAAACATTTACTCTGGTTTCTCAGTCTGTTTCCTAGTGCCGGTTTGAAGTTCCTGCAGTTTTCACTGTAAAACCGAGTTGGAGCTAGACCCTACCCATATATATATATGGAGTGGAGTTTGCAACTGAAAAGAAACTTTGTGTTCCCAACAAGCTAGGTGAAGGATGGGTTTCACACACACTTATCTCTCAGAACTGAGCATGTGGAGAGACGTTCGTTCATATAGCACAAAGGGAACGGTTTGCAGGGGAAACATTTACTCTGGTTTCTCAGTCTGTTTCCTAGTGCCGTTTTGAAGTTCCTGCAGTTTTCACTGTAAAACCGAGTTGGAGCTAGTACCTCCCCATATATATGTATGGAGTGGAGTTTGCAACTGAAAAGAAACTTTGTGTTCCCAACAAGCTAGGTGAAGGACGGCTTTCACACACACTTATCTCTCAGAACTGAGCACGTGGAGAGACGTTCGTTCATCTAGCACAAAAGGAACGGCTTGCAGGAGAAACTTTTACTCTGGTTTCTCAGTCTGTTTCCTAGTGCCGGTTTGAAGTTCCTGCAGTTTTCACTGTAAATCCGAGTTGGAGCTAGTCCCTACCCATATATATATATGGAGTGGTGTTTGTAACTGAAAAGAAACTTTGTGTTCCCAACAAGCTAGGTGAAGGACGGGTTTCACACACATTTATCTCTCAGAACTGAGCATGTGGAGAGACGTTCGTTCATCTAGCAGAAAGGGAACGGGTTGCAGGAGAAACTTTTACTCTGGTTTCTCAGTCTGTTTCCTAGTGCCGGTTTGAAGTTCCTGCAGTTTTCACTGTAAATCCGAGTTGGAGCTAGTCCCTACCCATATATATATATGGAGTGGTGTGTGTAACTGAAAAGAAACTTTGTGTTCCCAACAAGCTAGGTGAAGGACGGGATTCACACACATTTATCTCTCAGAACTGAGCATGTGGAGAGACGTTCGTTCATCTAGCACAAAGGGAACGGGTTGCAAGAGAAACTTTTACTCTGGTTTCTCAGTCTGTTTCCTAGTGCCGGTTTGAAGTTCCTGCAGTTTTCACTGTAAAACCGAGTTGGAGCTAGTACCTCCCCTTATATATGTATGGAGTGGGGTTTGCAACTGAAAAGAAACTTTGTGTTCACATCAAGTTAGGTGAAGTACGGCTATCACACACACTTATCTCTCAGAACTGAGCATGTGGAGAGACGTTCGTTCATCTAGCACAAAGGGAACGGGTTGCAGGAGAAACATTTACTCTGGTTTCTCAGTCTGTTTCCTAGTGCCGGTTTGAAGTTCCTGCAGTTTTCACTGTAAAACCGTGTTGGAGCTAGTACATCCCCATATATATGTATGGAGTGGAGTTTGCAACTTAAAAGAAACTTTGTGTTCCCAACAAGCTAGGTGAAGGAAGGCTTTCACACACACTTATCTCTCAGAACTGAGCATGTGGAGAGACGTTCGTTCATCTAGCACAAAGGGAACGAGTTGCAGGAGAAACTTTTACTCTGGTTTCTCAGTCTGTTTCCTAGTGCCGGTTTGAAGTTCCTGCAGTTTTCACTGTAAAACCGAGTTGGAGCTTGTACCTCCCCATATATATGTATGGAGTGGAGTTTGCAACTGAAAAGAAACTTTGTGTTCCCAACAAGCTAGTTGAAGGACGGCATTCACACACACTTATCTCTCAGAACTGAGCATGTGGAGAGACGTTCGTTCATGTAGCACCAAGGGAACTGATTGCAGGAGAAACTTTTACTCTTGTTTCTCAGTCTGTTTCCTAGTGCCGGTTTGAAGTTCCTGCAGTTTTCACTGTAAAACCGAGTTGGAGCTAGTCCCTACCCATATATATGTATGGAGTGGGGTTTGCACCTGAAAAGAAACTTTGTGTTCACTTCAAGTTATGTGAAGGACGGCTTTCACACACACTTATCTCTCAGAACTGAGCATGTGTAGAGACGTTCGTTCATCTAGCACAAAGGGAACGGGTTGCAGGAGAAACTTTTACTCTGGTTTCTCAGTCTGTTTCCTAGTGCCGGTTTGAAGTTCCTGCAGTTTTCACTTTAAATCCGAGTTGGAGCTAGTACCTCCCCATATATATGTATGGAGTGGAGTTTGCAACTGAAAAGAAACTTTGTGTTCCCAACAAGCTAGGTGAAGGATGGGTTTCACACACACTTATCTCTCAGAACTGAGCATGTGGAGAGACGTTCGTTCATCTAGCACAAAGGGAACGAGTTGCAGGAGAAACTTTTACTCTGGTTTCTCAGTCTGTTTCCTAGTGCCGGTTTGAAGTTCCTGCAGTTTTCACTGTAAAACCGAGTTGGAGCTAGTACCTCCCCATATATATGTATGGAGTGGAGTTTGCAACTGAAAAGAAACTTAGTGTTCCCAACAAGCTAGGTGAAGGACGGCTTTCACACACACTTATCTCTCAGAACTGAGCATGTGGAGAGACGTTCGTTCATCTAGCACAAAGGGAACGGGTTGCAGGAGAAACTTTTACTCTGGTTTCTCAGTCTGTTTCCTAGTGCAGGTTTGAAGTTCCTGCAGTTTTCACTGTAAAACCGATTTGGAGGTAGTACCTCCCCATATATATATATGGAGTGGAGTATGCAACTGAAAAGAAACTTTGTGTTCCCAACAAGCTAGGTGAAGGACGGCTTCCACACACACTTATCTCTCACAACTGAGCATGTGGAGAGACGTTCGTTCATCTAGCACAAAGGGAACGGGTTGCAGGGAAACTTTTACTCTGGTTTCTCAGTCTGTTTCCTAGTGCCGGTTTGAAGTTCCTGCAGTTTTCACTGTAAAACCGTGTTGGAGCTAGTACCTCCCCATATATATGTATGGAGTGGAGTTTGCAACTGAAAAGAAACTTAGTGTTCCCAACAAGCTAGGTGAAGGACGGCTTTCACACACACTTATCTCTCAGAACTGAGCATGTGCAGAGACGTTCGTTCATCTAGCACAAAGGGAACGGGTTGCAGGAGAAACTTTTACTCTGGTTTCTCAGTCTGTTTCCTAGTTCCGGTTTAAAGTTCCTGCAGTTTTCACTGTAAAACCGAGTTGGAGCTAGTCCCTACCCATATATATATATGGAGTGGAGTTTGCAACTGAAAAGAAACTTTGTGTTCCCAACAAGCTAGGTGAAGGAAGGCTTTCACACACACTTATCTCTCAGAACTGAGCATGTGGAGAGACGTTCGTTCATCTAGCACAAACGGAACGGGTTGCAGGAGAAACTTTTACTCTGGTTTCTCAGTCTTTTTCCTAGTGCCGGTTTGAAGTTCCTGCAGTTTTCACTGTAAAACCGAGTTGGAGCTAGTCCCTCCCCATATATATGTATGGAGTGGGGTTTGCAACTGAAAAGAAACTTTGTGTTCACATCAAGTTAGGTGAAGGACGGCTATCACACACACTTATCTCTCAGAACTGAGCATGTGGAGAGACGTACGTTCATCTAGCACAAAGGGAAAGGGTTGCAGGAGAAACTTTTACTCTGGTTTCTCAGTGTGTTTCCTAGTGCCGGTTTGAAGTTCCTGCAGTTTTCACTGTAAAACCGAGTTGAAGCTAGTCCCTACCTATATATATATATGATGTGGAGTTTGCAACTGAAAAGAAACTTTGTGTTCCCAAAAAGCTAGGTGAAGGACGGGTTTCACACACACTTATCTCTCAGAACTGAGCATGTGGAGAGACGTTCGTTCATCTAGCACAAAGGGAACGGTTTGCAGGAGAAACTTTTACTCTGGTTTCTCAGTCTGTTTCCTAGTGCCGTTTTGAAGTTCCTGCAGTTTTCACTGTAAAACCGAGTTTTAGCTAGTACCTCCCCATATATATGTATGGAGTGGAGTTTGCAACTGAAAAGAAACTTTGTGTTCCCAACATGCTAGGTGAAGGACGGCTTTCACACACACTTATCTCTCAGAACTGAGCATGTGGTGAGACGTTCGTTCATCTAGCACAAAGGGAACGGGTTGAATGAGAAACTTTTACTCTGGTTTCTCAGTCTGTTTCCTAGTGCCGGTTTGAAGTTCCTGCAGTTTTCACTGTAAAACCGAGTTGGAGCTAGTACCTCCCCATATATATGTATGGAGTGGGGTTGGCAACTGAAAAGAAACTTTGTGTTCCCAACAAGCTAGGTGAAGGACGGCTTTCACACTCACTTATCTCTCAGAACTGAGCATTTGGAGAGACGTTCGTTCATCTAGCACAAAGGGAACGGGTTGCAGGAGAAACTTTTACTCTGGTTTCTCAGTCTGTTTCCTAGTGCCGGTTTGAAGTTCCTGCAGTTTTCACCGTAAAACCGATTTGGAGCTAGTACCTCCCCATATATATGTATGGAGTGGAATTTGCAACTGAAAAGAAACTTTGAGTTCCCAACAAGGTAGGTGAAGGACGGCATTCACACACACTTATCTCTCAGAACTGAGCATGTGGAGAGACGTTCGTTCATCTAGCACAAAGGGAACGGATTGCAGGAGAAACTTTTACTCTGGTTTCTCAGTCTGTTTCCTAGTGCCGGTTTGAAGTTCCTGCAGTTTTCACTGTAAAACCGAGTTGGAGCTAGTCCCTACCCATATATATATAAGGAGTGGAGTTTGCAACTGAAAAGAAACTTTGTGTTCCCAAAAAGCTAGGTGAAGGAAGGGTTTCACACACACATATCTCTCAGAACTGAGCATGTGGAGAGACGTTCGTTCATCTAGCACAAAGGGAACGGGTTGCAGGGGAAACATTTACTCTGGTTTCTCAGTCTGTTTCCTAGTGCCGGTTTGAAGTTCCTGCAGTTTTCACTGTAAAACCGTGTTGGAGCTTGTACCTCCACTTATATATGTATGGATTGGAGTTTGCAACTGAAAAGAAACTTTGTGTTCCCAACAAGCTAGGTGAAGGAAGGCTTTCACACACACTTATCTCTCAGAACTGAGCATGTGGAGAGACGTTCGTTCATCTAGCACAAAGGGAACGGGTTGCAGGGGAAACATTTACTGTGGTTTCTCAGTCTGTTTCCTAGTGCCGGTTTGAAGTTCCTGCAGTTTTCACTGAAAAACCGAGTTGGAGCTAGTACCTCCCCATATATATGTATGGAGTGGAGTTTGCAACTGAAAAGAAACTTTGTGTTCCCAACAAGCTAGGTGAAGGACGGCTTTCACACACACTTATCTCTCAGAACTGAGCATGTGGAGAGACGTTCGTTCATCTAGCACAAAGGGAACGGGTTGCAGGAGAAACTTTTACTCTGGTTTATCAGTCTGTTTCCTAGTGCCTGTTTGAAGTTCCTGCAGTTTTCACTGTAAAACCGTGTTGGAGCTAGTACCTCCCCATATATATGTATGGAGTGGAGTTTGCAACTGAAAAGAAACTTAGTGTTCCCAACAAGATATTTGAAGGACGGCTTTCACACACAATTATCTCTCAGAACTGAGCATGTGGAGAGACGTTCGTTCATCTAGCACAAAGGGAACGGGTTGCAGGAGAAACTTTTACTCTGGTTTCTCAGTCTGTTTCCTAGTGCCGGTTTGAAGTTCCTGCAGTTTTCACTGTAAAACCGAGTTGGAGCTAGTCCCTACCCATATATATATATGGAGTGGAGTTTGCAACTGAAAAGAAACTTTGTGTTCCCAACAAGCTAGTTGAAGGACGGCTTTCACACACACTTATCTCTCAGAACTGAGCACGTGGAGAGACGTTCGTTCATCTAGCACAAAAGGAACGGGTTGCAGGAGAAACTTTTACTCTTGTTTCTCAGTCTGTTTCCTAGTGCCGGTTTGACGTTCCTGCAGTTTTCACTGTAAAACCGAGTTGGAGCTAGTACCTCCCCATATATATGTATGGAGTGGACTTTGCAACTGAAAAGAAACTTTGTGTTCCCAACAAGCTAGGTGAAGTACGGCTTTCACACACACTTATCTCTCAGAACTGAGCATGTGGAGAGACGTTCGTTCATCTAGCACAAAAGGAACGGCTTGCAGGAGAAACTTTTACTCTGGTTTCTCAGTCTGTTTCCTAGTGCCGGTTTGAAGTTCCTGCAGTTTTCACTGTAAAACCGAGTTGGAGCTAGTCCCTACCCATATATATATAAGGAGTGGAGTTTGCAACTGAAAAGAAACTTTGTGTTCCCAACAAGCTAGGTGAAGGATGGGTTTCACACACACATATCTCTCAGAACTAAGCATGTGGAGAGACGTTCGTTCATCTAGCACAAAGGGAACGGGTTGCAGGGGAAACATTTACTCTGGTTTCTCAGTCTGTTTCCTAGTGCCGGTTTGAAGTTCCTGCAGTTTTCACTGTAAAACCGTGTTGGAGCTTGTACCTCCCCATATATATGTATGGAGTGGAGTTTGCAACTGAAAAGAAACTTTGTGTTCCCAACAAGCTAGGTGAAGGACGGCTTTCACACACACTTATCTCTCAGAACTGAGCATGTGGAGAGACGTTCGTTCATCTAGCACAAAGGGAACGGGTTGCAGGGGAAACATTTACTGTGGTTTCTCAGTCTGTTTCCTAGTGCCGGTTTGAAGTTCCTGCAGTTTTCACTGTAAAACCGAGTTGGAGCTAGTACCTCCCCATATATATGTATGGAGTGGAGTTTGCAACTGAAAAGAAACTTTGTGTTCCCAACAAGCTAGGTGAAGGACGGCTTTCACACTCACTTATCTCTCAGAACTGAGCATTTGGAGAGACGTTCGTTCATCTAGCACAAAGGGAACGGATTGCAGGAGAAACTTTTACTCTGGTTTCTCAGTCTGTTTCCTAGTGCCGGTTTGAAGTTCCTGCAGTTTTCACTGTAAAACCGATTTGGAGATAGTACCTCCCCATATATATTTATGGAGTGGAGTTTGCAACTGAAAAGAAACTTTGTGTTCCCAACAAGCTAGGTGAAGGACGGCATTCACACACACTTATCTCCCAGAACTGAGCATGTGGAGAGACGTTCGTTCATCTAGCACCAAGGGATCGGATTGCAGGAGAAACTTTTACTCTGGTTTCTCAGTCTGTTTCCTAGTGCCGGTTTGAAGTTCCTGCAGTTTTCACTGTAAAACCGAGTTGGAGCTAGTCCCTACCCATATATATATAAGGAGTGGAGTTTGCAACTGAAAAGAAACTTTGTGTTCCCAACAAGCTAGGTGAAGGATGGGTTTCACACACACATAACTCTCAGAACTGAGCATGCGGAGAGACGTTCGTTCATCTAGCACAAAGGGAACGGGCTGCAGGGGAAACATTTACTCTGGTTTCTCAGTCTGTTTCCTAGTGCCGGTTTGAAGTTCCTGCATTTTTCACTGTAAAACCGTGTTGGAGCTTGTACCTCCCCATATATATGTATGGAGTGGAGTTTGCAACTGAAAAGAAACTTTGTGTTCCCAACAAGCTAGTTGAAGGAAGGCTTTCACACACACTTATCTCTCAGAACTGAGCATGTGGAGAGACGTTCGTTCATCTAGCACAAAGGGAACGGGTTGCAGGGGAAACATTTACTGTGGTTTCTCAGTCTGTTTCCTAGTGCCGGTTTGAAGTTCCTGCAGTTTTCACTGTAAAACCGAGTTGGAGCTAGTACCTCCCCATATATATGTATGGAGTGGAGTTTGCAAATGAAAAGAAACTTTGTGTTCCCAACAAGCTAGGTGAAGGACGGCTTTCACACACACATATCTCTCAGAACTGAGCATGTGGAGAGACGTTCGTTCATCTAGCACAAAGGGAACGGGTTGCAGGAGAAACATTTACTCTGGTTTCTCAGTCTGTTTCCTAGTGCCGGTTTGAAGTTCCTGCAGTTTTCACTGTAAAACCGAGTTGGAGCTAGACCCTACCCATATATATATATGCAGTGGAGTTTGCAACTGAAAAGAAACTTTGTGTTCCCAACAAGCTAGGTGAAGGATGGGTTTCACACACACTTATCTCTCAGAACTGAGCATGTGGAGAGACGTTCGTTCATATAGCACAAAGGGAACGGTTTGCAGGGGAAACATTTACTCTGGTTTCTCAGTCTGTTTCCTAGTGCCGTTTTGAAGTTCCTGCAGTTTTCACTGTAAAACCGAGTTGGAGCTAGTACCTCCCCATATATATGTATGGAGTGGAGTTTGCAACTGAAAAGAAACTTTGTGTTCCCAACAAGCTAGGTGAAGGACGGCTTTCACACACACTTATCTCTCAGAACTGAGCACGTGGAGAGACGTTCGTTCATCTAGCACAAAAGGAACGGCTTGCAGGAGAAACTTTTACTCTGGTTTCTCAGTCTGTTTCCTAGTGCCGGTTTGAAGTTCCTGCAGTTTTCACTGTAAATCCGAGTTGGAGCTAGTCCCTACCCATATATATATATGGAGTGGTGTTTGTAACTGAAAAGAAACTTTGTGTTCCCAACAAGCTAGGTGAAGGACGGGTTTCACACACATTTATCTCTCAGAACTGAGCATGTGGAGAGACGTTCGTTCATCTAGCAGAAAGGGAACGGGTTGCAGGAGAAACTTTTACTCTGGTTTCTCAGTCTGTTTCCTAGTGCCGGTTTGAAGTTCCTGCAGTTTTCACTGTAAATCCGAGTTGGAGCTAGTCCCTACCCATATATATATATGGAGTGGTGTGTGTAACTGAAAAGAAACTTTGTGTTCCCAACAAGCTAGGTGAAGGACGGGATTCACACACATTTATCTCTCAGAACTGAGCATGTGGAGAGACGTTCGTTCATCTAGCACAAAGGGAACGGGTTGCAAGAGAAACTTTTACTCTGGTTTCTCAGTCTGTTTCCTAGTGCCGGTTTGAAGTTCCTGCAGTTTTCACTGTAAAACCGAGTTGGAGCTAGTACCTCCCCTTATATATGTATGGAGTGGGGTTTGCAACTGAAAAGAAACTTTGTGTTCACATCAAGTTAGGTGAAGTACGGCTATCACACACACTTATCTCTCAGAACTGAGCATGTGGAGAGACGTTCGTTCATCTAGCACAAAGGGAACGGGTTGCAGGAGAAACATTTACTCTGGTTTCTCAGTCTGTTTCCTAGTGCCGGTTTGAAGTTCCTGCAGTTTTCACTGTAAAACCGTGTTGGAGCTAGTACATCCCCATATATATGTATGGAGTGGAGTTTGCAACTTAAAAGAAACTTTGTGTTCCCAACAAGCTAGGTGAAGGAAGGCTTTCACACACACTTATCTCTCAGAACTGAGCATGTGGAGAGACGTTCGTTCATCTAGCACAAAGGGAACGAGTTGCAGGAGAAACTTTTACTCTGGTTTCTCAGTCTGTTTCCTAGTGCCGGTTTGAAGTTCCTGCAGTTTTCACTGTAAAACCGAGTTGGAGCTTGTACCTCCCCATATATATGTATGGAGTGGAGTTTGCAACTGAAAAGAAACTTTGTGTTCCCAACAAGCTAGTTGAAGGACGGCATTCACACACACTTATCTCTCAGAACTGAGCATGTGGAGAGACGTTCGTTCATGTAGCACCAAGGGAACTGATTGCAGGAGAAACTTTTACTCTGGTTTCTCAGTCTGTTTCCTAGTGCCGGTTTTAAGTTCCTGCAGTTTTCACTGTAAAACCGAGTTGGAGCTAGTCCCTACCCATATATATATAAGGAGTGGAGTTTGCAACTGAAAAGAAACTTTGTGTTCCCAACAAGCTAGGTGAAGGATGGGTTTCACACACACATAACTCTCAGAACTGAGCATGTGGAGAGACGTTCGTTCATCTAGCACAAAGGGAACGGGCTGCAGGGGAAACATTTACTCTGGTTTCTCAGTCTGTTTCCTAGTGCCGGTTTGAAGTTCCTGCATTTTTCACTGTAAAACCGTGTTGGAGCTTGTACCTCCCCATATATATGTATGGAGTGGAGTTTGCAACTGAAAAGAAACTTTGTGTTCCCAACAAGCTAGGTGAAGGAAGGCTTTCACACACACTTATCTCTCAGAACTGAACATGTGGAGAGACGTTCGTTCATCTAGCACAAATGGAACGGGTTGCAGGGGAAACATTTACTGTGGTTTCTCAGTCTGTTTCCTAGTGCCGGTTTGAAGTTCCTGCAGTTTTCACTGTAAAACCGAGTTGGAGCTAGTACCTCCCCATATATATGTATGGAGTGGAGTTTGCAACTGAAAAGAAACTTTGTGTTCCCAACAAGCTAGGTGAAGGACGGCTTTCACACACACTTATCTCTCAGAACTGAGCATGTGGAGAGACGTTCGTTCATGTAGCACAAAGGGAACGGGTTGCAGGAGAAACTTTTACTCTGGATTCTCAGTCTGTTTCATAGTGCCGGTTTGAATTTCCTGCAGTTTTCACTTTAAATCCGAGTTGGAGCTAGTACCTCCCCATATATATGTATGGAGTGGAGTTTGCAACTGAAAAGAAACTTTGTGTTCCCAACAAGCTAGGTGAAGGACGGCTTTCACACACACTTATCTCTCAGAACTGAGCATGTGGAGAGACGTTCGTTCATCTAGCACAAAGGGAACGGGTTGCAGGAGAAACTTTTACTCTGGTTTCTCAGTCTGTTTCCTAGTGCCGGTTTGAAGTTCCTGCAGTTTTCACTGTAAAACCGATTTGGAGCTAGTACCTCCCCATATATATGTATGGAGTGGAGTTTGCAACTGAAAAGAAACTTTGTGTTCCCAACAAGCTAGGTGAAGGACGGCTTTCACACACACTTATCTCTCAGATCTGAGCATGTGGAGAGACGTTCGTTCATCTAGCACAAAGGGAACGGGTTGAATGAGAAACTTTTACTCTGGTTTCTCAGTCTGTTTCCTAGTGCCGGTTTGAAGTTCCTGCAGTTTTCACTGTAAAACCGAGTTGGAGCTAGTACCTCCCCATATATATGTATGGAGTGGAGTTTGCAACTGAAAAGAAACTTTGTGTTCCCAACAAGCTAGGTGAAGGACGGCTTTCACACTCACTTATCTCTCAGAACTGAGCATTTGGAGAGACGTTCGTTCATCTAGCACAAAGGGAACGGGTTGCAGGAGTAACTTTTACTCTGGTTTCTCAGTCTGTTTCCTAGTGCCGGTTTGAAGTTCCTGCAGTTTTCACTGTAAAACCGAGTTGGAGCTAGTACCTCCCCATATATATGTATTGAGTGGAGTTTGCAACTGAAAAGAAACTTTGTGTTGCCAACAAGCTAGGTGAAGTACGGCTTTCACACACACTTATCTCTCAGAACTGAGCATGTGGAGAGACGTTCGTTCATCTAGCACAAAGGGAACGGGTTGCAGGAGAAACTTTTACTCTTGTTTCTCAGTCTGTTTCCTAGTGCCGGTTTGAAGTTCCTGCAGTTTTCACTGTAAAACCGAGTTGGAGCTAGTACCTCCCCTTATATATGTATGGAGTGGGGTTTGCACCTGAAAAGAAACTTTGTGTTCACTTCAAGTTAGGTGAAGGACGGCTATCACACACACTTATCTCTCAGAACTGAGCATGTGGAGAGACGTTCGTTCATCTAGCACAAAGGGAACTGGTTGCAGGAGAAACATTTACTCTGGTTTCTCAGTCTGTTTCCTAGTGCCGGTTTGAAGTTCCTGCAGTTTTCACTGTAAAACCGTGTTGGAGCTAGTACCTCCCCATATATATGTATGGAGTGGAGTTTGCAACTGAAAAGAAACTTTGTGTTCCCAACAAGCTAGGTGAAACAAGGCTTTCACACACACTTATCTCTCAGAACTGAGCATGTGGAGAGACGTTCGTTCATCTAGCACAAAGGGAACGGGTTGCAGGAGAAACTTTTACTCTGGTTTCTCAGTCTGTTTCCTAGTGCCGGTTTGAAGTTCCTGCAGTTTTCACTGTAAAACCGAGTTGGAGCTAGTACCTCCCCATTTATATGTATGGAGTGGAGTTTGCAACTGAAAAGAAACTTAGTGTTCCCAACAAGCTAGGTGAAGGACGGCTTTCACAAACACTTATCTCTCAGAACTGAGCATGTGGAGAGACGTTCGTTCATCTAGCACAAAGGGAACGGGTTGCAGGAGAAACTTTTACTGTGGTTTCTCAGTCTGTTTCCTAGTGCCTGTTTGAAGTTCCTGCAGTTTTCACTGTAAAACCGAGTTGGAGCTAGTCCCTACCCATATATATATATGGAGTGGTGTTTGCAACTGAAAAGAAACTTTGTGTTCCCAACAAGCTAGGTGAAGGACGGCATTCACACACACTTATCTCTCAGAACAGAGCATGTGGAGAGACGTTCGTTCATCTAGCACAAAGGGAACGGGTTGTAGGAGAAACTTTTACTCTGGTTTCTCAGTCTGTTTCCTAGTGCCGGTTTGAAGTTCCTGCAGTTTTCACTGTAAAACCGAGTTGGAGCTAGTCCCTACCCATATATATATATGGAGTGGAGTTTGCAACTGAAAAGAAACTTTGTGTTCCCAACAAGCTAGGTGAAGGATGGGTTTCACACACACTTATCTCTCAGAACTGAGCATGTGGAGAGACGTTCGTTCATCTAGCAGAAAGGGAACGGGTTGCAGGGGAAACATTTACTCTGGTTTCTCAGTCTGTTTCCTAGTGCCGTTTTGAAGTTCCTGCAGTTTTCACTGTAAAACCGTGTTGGAGCTATTACCTCCCCATATATATGTATGGAGTGGAGTTTGCAACTGAAAAGAAACTTTGTGTTCCCAACAAGCTAGGTGAAGGAAGGCTTTCACACACATTTATCTCTCAGAACTGAGCATGTGGAGAGACGTTCCTTCATCTAGCACAAAGGGAACGGGTTGCAGGGGAAACATTTAATCTGGTTTCTCAGTCTGTTTCCTAGTGCCGGTTTGAAGTTCCTGCAATTTTCACTGTAAACCGTGTTGGAGCTAGTACCTCCCCATATATATGTATGGAGTGGAGTTTGCAACTGAAAAGAAACTTTGTGTTCCCAACAAGCTAGGTGAAGGTTGGGTTTCACACACACATATCTCTCAGAACTGAGCATGTTTAGAGACGTTCGTTCATCTAGCACAAAGGGAACGGGTTGCAGGAGAAACTTTTACTCTTGTTTCTCAGTCTGTTTCCTAGTGCCGGTTTGAAGTTCCTGCAGTTTTCACTGTAAAACCGAGTTGGAGCTAGTACCTCCCCTTATATATGTATGGAGTGGGGTTTGCACCTGAAAAGAAACTTTGTGTTCACTTCAAGTTATGTGAAGGACGGCTATCACACACACTTATCTCTCAGAACTGAGCAAGTGGAGAGACGTTCGTTCATCTAGCACAAAGGGAACTGGTTGCAGGAGAAACATTTACTCTGGTTTCTCAGTCTGTTTCCTAGTGCCGGTTTGAAGTTCCTGCAGTTTTCACTGTAAAACCGTGTTGGAGCTAGTACCTCCCCATATACATGTATGGAGTGGAGTTTGCAACTGAAAAGAAACTTTGTGTTCCCAACAAGCTAGGTGAAACAAGGCTTTCACACACACTTATCTCTCAGAACTGAGCATGTGGAGAGACGTTCGTTCATCTAGCACAAAGGGAACGGGTTGCAGGGGTAACATTTACTCTGGTTTCTCAGTCTGTTTCCTAGTGCCGGTTTGAAGTTCCTGCAGTTTTCACTGTAAAACCGTGTTGGAGCTTGTACCTCCCCATATATATATATGGAGTGGAGTTTGCAACTGAAAAGAAACTTTGTGTTCCCAACAAGCTAGGTGAAGGAAGGCTTTCACACACACTTATCTCTCAGAACTGAGCATGTGGAGAGACGTTCGTTCATCTAGCACAAAGGGAACGGGTTGCAGGAGAAACTTTTACTCTGGTTTCTCAGTCTGTTTCCTAGTGCCGGTTTGAAGTTCCTGCAGTTTTCACTGTAAAACCGAGTTGGAGCTAGTACCTCCCCATTTATATGTATGGAGTGGAGTTTGCAACTGAAAAGAAACTTAGTGTTCCCAACAAGCTAGGTGAAGGACGGCTTTCACAAACACTTATCTCTCAGAACTGAGCATGTGGAGAGACGTTCGTTCATCTAGCACAAAGGGAACGGGTTGCAGGAGAAACTTTTACTCTGGTTTCTCAGTCTGTTTCCTAGTGCCTGTTTGAAGTTCCTGCAGTTTTCACTGTAAAACCGAGTTGGAGCTAGTCCCTACCCATATATATATATGGAGTGGTGTTTGCAACTGAAAAGAAACTTTGTGTTCCCAACAAGCTAGGTGAAGGACGGCATTCACACACACTTATCTCTCAGAACTGAGCATGTGGAGAGACGTTCGTTCATCTAGCACAAAGGGAACGGGTTGTAGGAGAAACTTTTACTCTGGTTTCTCAGTCTGTTTCCTAGTGCCGGTTTGAAGTTCCTGCAGTTTTCACTGTAAAACCGAGTTGGAGCTAGTCCCTACCCATATATATATATGGAGTGGAGTTTGCAACTGAAAAGAAACTTTGTGTTCCCAACAAGCTAGGTGAAGGATGGGTTTCACACACACTTATCTCTCAGAACTGAGCATGTGGAGAGACTTTCGTTCATCTAGCACAAAGGGAACGGGTTGCAGGGGAAACATTTACTCTGGTTTCTCAGTCTGTTTCCTAGTGCCGTTTTGAAGTTCCTGCAGTTTTCACTGTAAAACCGTGTTGGAGCTATTACCTCCCCATATATATGTATGGAGTGGAGTTTGCAACTGAAAAGAAACTTTGTGTTCCCAACAAGCTAGGTGAAGGAAGGCTTTCACACACATTTATCTCTCAGAACTGAGCATGTGGAGAGACGTTCCTTCATCTAGCACAAAGGGAACGGGTTGCAGGGGAAACATTTAATGTGGTTTCTCAGTCTGTTTCCTAGTGCCGGTTTGAAGTTCCTGCAATTTTCACTGTAAACCGTGTTGGAGCTAGTACCTCCCCATATATATGTATGGAGTGGAGTTTGCAACTGAAAAGAAACTTTGTGTTCCCAACAAGCTAGGTGAAGGTTGGGTTTCACACACACATATCTCTCAGAACTGAGCATGTTTAGAGACGTTCGTTCATCTAGCACAAAGGGAACGGGTTGCAGGGGAAACATTTACTCTGGTTTCTCAGTATGTTTCCTAGTGCCGGTTTGAAGTTCCTGCAGTTTTCACTGTAAAACCGAGTTGGAGCTTGTACCTCCCCATATATATGTATGGAGTGGAGTTTGCAACTGAAAAGAAACTTTGTGTTCCCAACAACATAGGTGAAGGAAGGCTTTCACACACACTTATCTCTCAGAACTGAGCATGTGGAGAGACGTTCGTTCATCTAGCACAAAGGGAACGGGTTGCAGGGGAAACATTTACTGTGGTTTCTCAGTCTGTTTCCTAGTGCCGGTTTGAAGTTCCTGCAGTTTTCACTGTAAAACCGAGTTGGAGCTAGTACCTCCCCATATATATGTATGGAGTGGTGTTTGCAACTGAAAAGAAACTTAGTGTTCCCAACAAGGTAGGTGAAGGACGGCTTTCACACACACTTATCTCTCAGAACTGAGCATGTGTAGAGACGTTCGTTCATCTAGCACAAAGGGAACGGGTTGCAGGAGAAACTTTTACTCTGGTTTCTCAGTCTGTTTCCTAGTGCCGGTTTGAAGTTCCTGCAGTTTTCACTTTAAATCCGAGTTGGAGCTAGTACCTCCCCATATATATGTATGGAGTGGAGTTTGCAACTGAAAAGAAACTTTGTGTTCCCAACAAGCTAGGTGAAGGACGGCTTTCACACACACTTATCTCTCAGAACTGAGCATGTGGAGAGACGTTCGTTCATCTAGCACAAAGGGAACGGGTTGCAGGAGAAACTTTTACTCTGGTTTCTCAGTCTGTTTCCTAGTGCCAGTTTGAAGTTCCTGCAGTTTTCACTGTAAAACCGATTTGGAGCTAGTACCTCCCCATATATATGTATGGAGTGGAGTTTGCAACTGAAAAGAAACTTTGTGTTCCCAAAAGGCTAGGTGAAGGACGGCTTTCACACACACTTATCTCTCAGATCTGAGCATGTGGAGAGACGTTCGTTCATCTAGCACATAGGGAACGGGTTGAATGAGAAACTTTTACTCTGGTTTCTCAGTCTGTTTCCTAGTGCCGGTTTGAAGTTCCTGCAGTTTTCACTGTAAAACCGATTTGGAGCTAGTACCTCCCCATATATATGTATGGAGTGGAGTTTGCAACTGAAAAGAAACTTTGTGTTCCCAACAAGCTAGGTGAAGGACGGCTTTCACACACACTTATCTCTCAGATCTGAGCATGTGGAGAGACGTTCGTTCATCTAGCACAAAGGGAACGGGTTGAATGAGAAACTTTTACTCTGGTTTCTCAGTCTGTTTCCTAGTGCCGGTTTGAAGTTCCTGCAGTTTTCACTGTAAAACCGAGTTGGAGCTAGTACCTCCCCATATATATGTATGGAGTGGAGTTTGCAACTGAAAAGAAACTTTGTGTTCCCAACAAGCTAGGTGAAGGACGGCTTTCACACTCACTTATCTCTCAGAACTGAGCATTTGGAGAGACGTTCGTTCATCTAGCACAAAGGGAACGGGTTGCAGTTGTAACTTTTACTCTGGTTTCTCAGTCTGTTTCCTAGTGCCGGTTTGAAGTTCCTGCAGTTTTCACTGTAAAACCGAGTTGGAGCTAGTACCTCCCCATATGTATGTATTGAGTGGAGTTTGCAACTGAAAAGAAACTTTGTGTTGCCAACAAGCTAGGTGAATTACGGCTTTCACACACACTTATCTCTCAGAACTGAGCATGTGGAGAGACGTTCGTTCATCTAGCACAAAGGGAACGGGTTGCAGGAGAAACTTTTACTCTGGTTTCTCAGTCTGTTTCCTAGTGCCGGTTTGAAGTTCCTGCAGTTTTCACTGTAAAACCGATTTGGAGCTAGTACCTCCCCATATATATGTATGGAGTGGAGTTTGCAACTGAAAAGAAACTTTGTGTTCCCAACAAGCTAGGTGAAGGACGGCTTTCACACACACTTATCTCTCAGATCTGAGCATGTGGAGAGACGTTCGTTCATCTAGCACAAAGGGAACGGGTTGCAGGGGAAACTTTTACTCTGGTTTCTCAGTCTGTTTCCTAGTGCCGGTTTGAAGTTCCTGCAGTTTTCACTGTAAAACCGAGTTGGAGCTAGTACCTCCCCATATATATGTATGGAGTGGAGTTTGCAACTGAAAAGAAACTTTGTGTTCCCAACAAGCTAGGTGAAGGACGGCTTTCACACTCACTTATCTCTCAGAACTGAGCATGTGGAGAGACGTTCGTTCATCTAGCACAAAGGGAACGGGTTGCAGGAGTAACTTTTACTCTGGTTTCTCAGTCTGTTTCCTAGTGCCGGTTTGAAGTTCCTGCAGTTTTCACTGTAAAACCGAGTTGGAGCTAGTACCTCCCCTTATATATGTATGGAGTGGGGTTTGCACCTGAAAAGAAACTTTGTGTTCACTTCAAGTTAGGTGAAGGACGGCTATCACACACACTTATCTCTCAGAACTGAGCATGTGGAGAGACGTTCGTTCATCTAGCACAAAGGGAACTGGTTGCAGGAGAAACATTTACTCTGGTTTCTCAGTCTGTTTCCTAGTGCCGGTTTGAAGTTCCTGCATTTTTCACTGTAAAACCGTGTTGGAGCTAGTACCTCCCCATATATATGTATGGAGTGGAGTTTGCAACTGAAAAGAAACTTTGTGTTCCCAACAAGCTAGGTGAAACAAGGCTTTCACACACACTTATCTCTCAGAACTGAGCATGTGGAGAGACGTTCGTTCATCTAGCACAAAGGGAACGGGTTGCAGGGGAAACATTTACTCTGGTTTCTCAGTCTGTTTCCTAGTGCCGGTTTGAAGTTCCTGCAGTTTTCACTGTAAAACCGTGTTGGAGCTTGTACCTCCCCATATATATATATGGAGTGGAGTTTGCAACTGAAAAGAAACTTTGTGTTCCCAACAAGCTAGGTGAAGGAAGGCTTTCACACACACTTATCTCTCAGAACTGAGCATGTGGAGAGACGTTCGTTCATCTAGCACAAAGGGAACGGGTTGCAGGAGAAACTTTTACTCTGGTTTCTCAGTCTGTTTCCTAGTGCCGGTTTGAAGTTCCTGCAGTTTTCACTGTAAAACCGATTTGGAGCTAGTACCTCCCCATATATATGTATGGAGTGGAGTTTGCAACTGAAAAGAAACTTTGTGTTCCCAAAAGGCTAGGTGAAGGACGGCTTTCACACACACTTATCTCTCAGATCTGAGCATGTGGAGAGACGTTCGTTCATCTAGCACAAAGGGAACGGGTTGAATGAGAAACTTTTACTCTGGTTTCTCAGTCTGTTTCCTAGTGCAGGTTTGAAGTTCCTGCAGTTTTCACTGTAAAATCGATTTGGAGCTAGTACCTCCCCATATATATGTATGGAGTGGAGTTTGCAACTGAAAAGAAACTTTGTGTTCCCAACAAGCTAGGTGAAGGACGGCTTTCACACACACTTATCTCTCAGATCTGAGCATGTGGAGAGACGTTCGTTCATCTAGCACAAAGGGAACGGGTTGAATGAGAAACTTTTACTGTGGTTTCTCAGTCTGTTTCCTAGTGCCGGTTTGAAGTTCCTGCATTTTTCACTGTAAAACCGAGTTGGAGCTAGTACCTCCCCATATATATGTATGGAGTGGAGTTTGCAACTGAAAAGAAACTTTGTGTTCCCAACAAGCTAGGTGAAGGACGGCTTTCACACTCACTTATCTCTGAGAACTGAGCATTTGGAGAGACGTTCGTTCATCTAGCACAAAGGGAACGGGTTGCAGGAGTAACTTTTACTCTGGTTTCTCAGTCTGTTTCCTAGTGCCGGTTTGAAGTTCCTGCAGTTTTCACTGTAAAACCGAGTTGGAGCTAGTACCTCCCCATATATATGTATTGAGTGGAGTTTGCAACTGAAAAGAAACTTTGTGTTGCCAACAAGCTAGGTGAAGTACGGCTTTCACACACACTTATCTCTCAGAACTGAGCATGTGGAGAGACGTTCGTTCATCTAGCACAAAGGGAACGGGTTGCAGGAGAAACTTTTACTCTGGTTTCTCAGTCTGTTTCCTAGTGCCGGTTTGAAGTTCCTGCAGTTTTCACTGTAAAACCGATTTGGAGCTAGTACCTCCCCATATATATGTATGGAGTGGAGTTTGCAACTGAAAAGAAACTTTGTGTTCCCAACAAGCTAGGTGAAGGACGGCTTTCACACACAATTATCTCTCAGATCTGAGCATGTGGAGAGACGTTCGTTCATCTAGCACAAAGGGAACGGGTTGCAGGGGAAACTTTTACTCTGGTTTCTCAGTCTGTTTCCTAGTGCCGGTTTGAAGTTCCTGCAGTTTTCACTGTAAAACCGAGTTGGAGCTAGTACCTCCCCATATATATGTATGGAGTGGAGTTTGCAACTGAAAAGAAACTTTGTGTTCCCAACAAGCTAGGTGAAGGACGGCTTTCACACTCACTTATCTCTCAGAACTGAGCATGTGGAGAGACGTTCGTTCATCTAGCACAAAGGGAACTGGTTGCAGGAGAAACATTTACTCTGGTTTCTCAGTCTGTTTCCTAGTGCCGGTTTGAAGTTCCTGCATTTTTCACTGTAAAACCGTGTTGGAGCTAGTACCTCCCCATATATATGTATGGAGTGGAGTTTGCAACTGAAAAGAAACTTTGTGTTCCCAACAAGCTAGGTGAAACAAGGCTTTCACACACACTTATCTCTCAGAACTGAGCATGTGGAGAGACGTTCGTTCATCTAGCACAAAGGGAACGGGTTGCAGGGGAAACATTTACTCTGGTTTCTCAGTCTGTTTCCTAGTGCCGGTTTGAAGTTCCTGCAGTTTTCACTGTAAAACCGTGTTGGAGCTAGTACCTCCCCATATATATATATGGAGTGGAGTTTGCAACTGAAAAGAAACTTTGTGTTCCCAACAAGCTAGGTGAAGGAAGGCTTTCACACACACTTATCTCTCAGAACTGAGCATGTGGAGAGACGTTCGTTCATCTAGCACAAAGGGAACGGTTTGCAGGAGAAACTTTTACTCTGGTTTCTCAGTCTGTTTCCTAGTGCCGGTTTGAAGTTCCTGCAGTTTTCACTGTAAAACCGATTTGGAGCTAGTACCTCCCCATATATATGTATGGAGTGGAGTTTGCAACTGAAAAGAAACTTTGTGTTCCCAAAAGGCTAGGTGAAGGACGGCTTTCACACACACTTATCTCTCAGATCTGAGCATGTGGAGAGACGTTCGTTCATCTAGCACAAAGGGAACGGGTTGAATGAGAAACTTTTACTCTGGTTTCTCAGTCTGTTTCCTAGTGCAGGTTTGAAGTTCCTGCAGTTTTCACTGTAAAACCGATTTGGAGCTAGTACCTCCCCATATATATGTATGGAGTGGAGTTTGCAACTGAAAAGAAACTTTGTGTTCCCAACAAGCTAGGTGAAGGACGGCTTTCACACTCACTTATCTCTCAGAACTGAGCATGTGGAGAGACGTTCGTTCATCTAGCACAAAGGGAACTGGTTGCAGGAGAAACATTTACTCTGGTTTCTCAGTCTGTTTCCTAGTGCCGGTTTGAAGTTCCTGCATTTTTCACTGTAAAACCGTGTTGGAGCTAGTACCTCCCCATATATATGTATGGAGTGGAGTTTGCAACTGAAAAGAAACTTTGTGTTCCCAACAAGCTAGGTGAAACAAGGCTTTCACACACACTTATCTCTCAGAACTGAGCATGTGGAGAGACGTTCGTTCATCTAGCACAAAGGGAACGGGTTGCAGGGGAAACATTTACTCTGGTTTCTCAGTCTGTTTCCTAGTGCCGGTTTGAAGTTCCTGCAGTTTTCACTGTAAAACCGTGTTGGAGCTAGTACCTCCCCATATATATATATGGAGTGGAGTTTGCAACTGAAAAGAAACTTTGTGTTCCCAACAAGCTAGGTGAAGGAAGGCTTTCACACACACTTATCTCTCAGAACTGAGCATGTGGAGAGACGTTCGTTCATCTAGCACAAAGGGAACGGTTTGCAGGAGAAACTTTTACTCTGGTTTCTCAGTCTGTTTCCTAGTGCCGGTTTGAAGTTCCTGCAGTTTTCACTGTAAAACCGATTTGGAGCTAGTACCTCCCCATATATATGTATGGAGTGGAGTTTGCAACTGAAAAGAAACTTTGTGTTCCCAACAAGCTAGGTGAAGGACGGCTTTCACACACACTTATCTCTCAGAAATGAGCATGTGGAGAGACGTTCGTTCATCTAGCACAAAGGGAACGGGTTGCAGGGGAAACTTTTACTCTGGTTTCTCAGTCTGTTTCCTAGTGCCGGTTTGAAGTTCCTGCAGTTTTCACTGTAAAACCGAGTTGGAGCTAGTACCTCCCCATATATATGTATGGAGTGGAGTTTGCAACTGAAAAGAAACTTTGTGTTCCCAACAAGCTAGGTGAAGGACGGCTTTCACACTCACTTATCTCTCAGAACTGAGCATGTGGAGAGACGTTCGTTCATCTAGCACAAAGGGAACGGGTTGCAGGAGTAACTTTTACTCTGGTTTCTCAGTCTGTTTCCTAGTGCCGGTTTGAAGTTCCTGCAGTTTTCACTGTAAAACCGAGTTGGAGCTAGTACCTCCCCATATATATGTATTGAGTGGAGTTTGCAACTGAAAAGAAACTTTGTGTTGCCAACAAGCTAGGTGAAGTACGGCTTTCACACACACTTATCTCTCAGAACTGAGCATGTGGAGAGACGTTCGTTCATCTAGCACAAAGGGAACGGGTTGCAGGAGAAACTTTTACTCTTGTTTCTCAGTCTGTTTCCTAGTGCCGGTTTGAAGTTCCTGCAGTTTTCACTGTAAAACCGAGTTGGAGCTAGTACCTCCCCTTATATATGTATGGAGTGGGGTTTGCACCTGAAAAGAAACTTTGTGTTCACTTCAAGTTAGGTGAAGGACGGCTATCACACACACTTATCTCTCAGAACTGAGCATGTGGAGAGACGTTCGTTCATCTAGCACAAAGGGAACTGGTTGCAGGAGAAACATTTACTCTGGTTTCTCAGTCTGTTTCCTAGTGCCGGTTTGAAGTTCCTGCAGTTTTCACTGTAAAACCGTGTTGGAGCTAGTACCTCCCCATATATATGTATGGAGTGGAGTTTGCAACTGAAAAGAAACTTTGTGTTCCCAACAAGCTAGGTGAAACAAGGCTTTCACACACACTTATCTCTCAGAACTGAGCATGTGGAGAGACGTTCGTTCATCTAGCACAAAGGGAACGGGTTGCAGGGGAAACATTTACTCTGGTTTCTCAGTCTGTTTCCTAGTGCCGGTTTGAAGTTCCTGTAGTTTTCACTGTAAAACCGTGTTGGAGCTTGTACCTCCCCATATATATATATGGAGTGGAGTTTGTAACTGAAAAGAAACTTTGTGTTCCCAACAAGCTAGGTGAAGGAAGGCTTTCACACACACTTATCTCTCAGAACTGAGCATGTGGAGAGACGTTCGTTCATCTAGCACAAAGGGAACGGGTTGCAGGAGAAACTTATACTCTGGTTTCTCAGTCTGTTTCCTAGTGCCGGTTTGAAGTTCCTGCAGTTTTCACTGTAAAACCGAGTTGGAGCTAGTACCTCCCCATTTATATGTATGGAGTGGAGTTTGCAACTGAAAAGAAACTTAGTGTTCCCAACAAGCTAGGTGAAGGACGGCTTTCACAAACACTTATCTCTCAGAACTGAGCATGTGTAGAGACGTTCGTTCATCTAGCACAAAGGGAACGGGTTGCAGGAGAAACTTTTACTCTGGTTTCTCAGTCTGTTTCCTAGTGCCTGTTTGAAGTTCCTGCAGTTTTCACTGTAAAACCGAGTTGGAGCTAGTCCCTACCCATATATATATATGGAGTGGTGTTTGCAACTGAAAAGAAACTTTGTGTTCCCAACAAGCTAGGTGAAGGACGGGTTTCACACACACTTATCTCTCAGAACTGAGCATGTGGAGAGACGTTCGTTCATCTAGCACAAAGGGAACGGGTTGTAGGAGAAACTTTTACTCTGGTTTCTCAGTCTGTTTCCTAGTGCCGGTTTGAAGTTCCTGCAGTTTTCACTGTAAAACCGAGTTGGAGCTAGTCCCTACCCATATATATATATGGAGTGGAGTTTGCAACTGAAAAGAAACTTTGTGTTCCCAACAAGCTAGGTGAAGGATGGGTTTCACACACACTTATCTCTCAGAACTGAGCATGTGGAGAGACGTTCGTTCATCTAGCAGAAAGGGAACGGGTTGCAGGGGAAACATTTACTCTGGTTTCTCAGTCTGTTTCCTAGTGCCGTTTTGAAGTTCCTGCAGTTTTCACTGTCAAACCGTGTTGGAGCTATTACCTCCCCATATATATGTATGGAGTGGAGTTTGCAACTGAAAAGAAACTTTGTGTTCCCAACAAGCTAGGTGAAGGAAGGCTTTCACACACATTTATCTCTCAGAACTGAGCATGTGGAGAGACGTTCCTTCATCTAGCACAAAGGGAACGGGTTGCAGGGGAAACATTTAATCTGGTTTCTCAGTCTGTTTCCTAGTGCCGGTTTGAAGTTCCTGCAATTTTCACTGTAAACCGTGTTGGAGCTAGTACCTCCCCATATATATGTATGGAGTGGAGTTTGCAACTGAAAAGAAACTTTGTGTTCCCAACAAGCTAGGTGAAGGTTGGGTTTCACACACACATATCTCTCAGAACTGAGCATGTGGAGAGACGTTCGTTCATCTAGCACAAAGGGAACGGGTTGCAGGGGAAACAATTACTCTGGTTTCTCAGTCTGTTTCCTAGTGCCGGTTTGAAGTTCCTGCAGTTTTCACTGTAAAACCGAGTTGGAGCTTGTACCTCCCCATATATATGTATGGAGTGGAGTTTGCAACTGAAAAGAAACTTTGTGTTCCCAACAACATAGGTGAAGGAAGGCTTTCACACACACTTATCTCTCAGAACTGAGCATGTGGAGAGACGTTCGTTCATCTAGCACAAAGGGAACGGGTTGCAGGGGAAACATTTACTGTGGTTTCTCAGTCTGTTTCCTAGTGCCGGTTTGATGTTCCTGCAGTTTTCACTGTAAAACCGAGTTGGAGCTAGTACCTCCCCATATATATGTATGGAGTGGTGTTTGCAACTGAAAAGAAACTTAGTGTTCCCAACAAGGTAGGTGAAGGACGGCTTTCACACACACTTATCTCTCAGAACTGAGCATGTGTAGAGACGTTCGTTCATCTAGCACAAAGGGAACGGGTTGCAGGAGAAACTTTTACTCTGGTTTCTCAGTCTGTTTCCTAGTGCCGGTTTGAAGTTCCTGCAGTTTTCAATGTAAAACCGAGTTGGAGCTAGTCCCTACCCATATATATATATGGAGTGGAGTTTGCAACTGAAAAGAAACTTTGTGTTCCCAACAAGCTAGGTGAAGGATGGGTTTCACACACACTTATCTCTCAGAACTGAGCATGTGGAGAGACGTTCGTTCATCTAGCACAAAGGGAACGGGTTGCAGGGGAAACATTTACTCTGGTTTCTCAGTCTGTTTCCTAGTGCCGTTTTGAAGTTCCTGCAGTTTTCACTGTAAAACCGAGTTGGAGCTAGTACCTCCCAATATATATGTATGGAATGGAGTTTGCAACTGAAAAGAAACTTTGTGTTCCCAACAAGCTAGGTGAAGGACGGCTTTCACACTCACTTATCTCTGAGAACTGAGCATTTGGAGAGACGTTCGTTCATCTAGCACAAAGGGAACGGGTTGCAGGAGTAACTTTTACTCTGGTTTCTCACTCTGTTTCCTAGTGCCGGTTTGAAGTTCCTGCAGTTTTCACTGTAAAACCGAGTTGGAGCTAGTACCTCCCCATATATATGTATTGAGTGGAGTTTGCAACTGAAAAGAAACTTTGTGTTGCCAACAAGCTAGGTGAAGTACGGCTTTCACACACACTTATCTCTCAGAACTGAGCATGTGGAGAGACGTTCGTTCATCTAGCACAAAGGGAACGGGTTGCAGGAGAAACTTTTACTCTGGTTTCTCAGTCTGTTTCCTAGTGCCGGTTTGAAGTTCCTGCAGTTTTCACTGTAAAACCGATTTGGAGCTAGTACCTCCCCATATATATGTATGGAGTGGAGTTTGCAACTGAAAAGAAACTTTGTGTTCCCAACAAGCTAGGTGAAGGACGGCTTTCACACACAATTATCTCTCAGATCTGAGCATGTGGAGAGACGTTCGTTCATCTAGCACAAAGGGAACGGGTTGCAGGGGAAACTTTTACTCTGGTTTCTCAGTCTGTTTCCTAGTGCCGGTTTGAAGTTCCTGCAGTTTTCACTGTAAAACCGAGTTGGAGCTAGTACCTCCCCATATATATGTATGGAGTGGAGTTTGCAACTGAAAAGAAACTTTGTGTTCCCAACAAGCTAGGTGAAGGACGGCTTTCACACTCACTTATCTCTCAGAACTGAGCATGTGGAGAGACGTTCGTTCATCTAGCACAAAGGGAACGGGTTGCAGGGGAAACATTTACTCTGGTTTCTCAGTCTGTTTCCTAGTGCCGGTTTGAAGTTCCTGCAGTTTTCACTGTAAAACCGTGTTGGAGCTAGTACCTCCCCATATATATATATGGAGTGGAGTTTGCAACTGAAAAGAAACTTTGTGTTCCCAACAAGCTAGGTGAAGGAAGGCTTTCACACACACTTATCTCTCAGAACTGAGCATGTGGAGAGACGTTCGTTCATCTAGCACAAAGGGAACGGTTTGCAGGAGAAACTTTTACTCTGGTTTCTCAGTCTGTTTCCTAGTGCCGGTTTGAAGTTCCTGCAGTTTTCACTGTAAAACCGATTTGGAGCTAGTACCTCCCCATATATATGTATGGAGTGGAGTTTGCAACTGAAAAGAAACTTTGTGTTCCCAAAAGTCTAGGTGAAGGACGGCTTTCACACACACTTATCTCTCAGATCTGAGCATGTGGAGAGACGTTCGTTCATCTAGCACAAAGGGAACGGGTTGAATGAGAAACTTTTACTCTGGTTTCTCAGTCTGTTTCCTAGTGCAGGTTTGAAGTTCCTGCAGTTTTCACTGTAAAACCGATTTGGAGCTAGTACCTCCCCATATATATGTATGGAGTGGAGTTTGCAACTGAAAAGAAACTTTGTGTTCCCAACAAGCTAGGTGAAGGACGGCTTTCACACACACTTATCTCTCAGATCTGAGCATGTGGAGAGACGTTCGTTCATCTAGCACAAAGGGAACGGGTTGAATGAGAAACTTTTACTCTGGTTTCTCAGTCTGTTTCCTAGTGCCGGTTTGAAGTTCCTGCATTTTTCACTGTAAAACCGAGTTGGAGCTAGTACCTCCCCATATATATGTATGGAGTGGAGTTTGCAACTGAAAAGAAACTTTGTGTTCCCAACAAGCTAGGTGAAGGAAGGCTTTCACACACACTTATCTCTCAGAACTGAGCATGTGGAGAGACGTTCGTTCATCTAGCACAAAGGGAACGGGTTGCAGGAGAAACTTATACTCTGGTTTCTCAGTCTGTTTCCTAGTGCCGGTTTGAAGTTCCTGCAGTTTTCACTGTAAAACCGAGTTGGAGCTAGTACCTCCCCATTTATATGTATGGAGTGGAGTTTGCAACTGAAAAGAAACTTAGTGTTCCCAACAAGCTAGGTGAAGGACGGCTTTCACAAACACTTATCTCTCAGAACTGAGCATGTGTAGAGACGTTCGTTCATCTAGCACAAAGGGAACGGGTTGCAGGAGAAACTTTTACTCTGGTTTCTCAGTCTGTTTCCTAGTGCCTGTTTGAATTTCCTGCAGTTTTCACTGTAAAACCGAGTTGGAGCTAGTCCCTACCCATATATATATATGGAGTGGTGTTTGCAACTGAAAAGAAACTTTGTGTTCCCAACAAGCTAGGTGAAGGACGGGTTTCACACACACTTATCTCTCAGAACTGAGCATGTGGAGAGACGTTCGTTCATCTAGCACAAAGGGAACGGGTTGTAGGAGAAACTTTTACTCTGGTTTCTCAGTCTGTTTCCTAGTGCCGGTTTGAAGTTCCTGCAGTTTTCACTGTAAAACCGAGTTGGAGCTAGTCCCTACCCATATATATATATGGAGTGGAGTTTGCAACTGAAAAGAAACTTTGTGTTCCCAACAAGCTAGGTGAAGGAAGGCTTTCACACACATTTATCTCTCAGAACTGAGCATGTGGAGAGACGTTCCTTCATCTAGCACAAAGGGAACGGGTTGCAGGGGAAACATTTAATCTGGTTTCTCAGTCTGTTTCCTAGTGCCGGTTTGAAGTTCCTGCAATTTTCACTGTAAACCGTGTTGGAGCTAGTACCTCCCCATATATATGTATGGAGTGGAGTTTGCAACTGAAAAGAAACTTTGTGTTCCCAACAAGCTAGGTGAAGGTTGGGTTTCACACACACATATCTCTCAGAACTGAGCATGTGGAGAGACGTTCGTTCATCTAGCACAAAGGGAACGGGTTGCAGGGGAAACAATTACTCTGGTTTCTCAGTCTGTTTCCTAGTGCCGGTTTGAAGTTCCTGCAGTTTTCACTGTAAAACCGAGTTGGAGCTTGTACCTCCCCATATATATGTATGGAGTGGAGTTTGCAACTGAAAAGAAACTTTGTGTTCCCAACAACATAGGTGAAGGAAGGCTTTCACACACACTTATCTCTCAGAACTGAGCATGTGGAGAGACGTTCGTTCATCTAGCACAAAGGGAACGGGTTGCAGGGGAAACATTTACTGTGGTTTCTCAGTCTGTTTCCTAGTGCCGGTTTGATGTTCCTGCAGTTTTCACTGTAAAACCGAGTTGGAGCTAGTACCTCCCCATATATATGTATGGAGTGGTGTTTGCAACTGAAAAGAAACTTAGTGTTCCCAACAAGGTAGGTGAAGGACGGCTTTCACACACACTTATCTCTCAGAACTGAGCATGTGTAGAGACGTTCGTTCATCTAGCACAAAGGGAACGGGTTGCAGGAGAAACTTTTACTCTGGTTTCTCAGTCTGTTTCCTAGTGCCGGTTTGAAGTTCCTGCAGTTTTCAATGTAAAACCGAGTTGGAGCTAGTCCCTACCCATATATATATATGGAGTGGAGTTTGCAACTGAAAAGAAACTTTGTGTTCCCAACAAGCTAGGTGAAGGATGGGTTTCACACACACTTATCTCTCAGAACTGAGCATGTGGAGAGACGTTCGTTCATCTAGCACAAAGGGAACGGGTTGCAGGGGAAACATTTACTCTGGTTTCTCAGTCTGTTTCCTAGTGCCGTTTTGAAGTTCCTGCAGTTTTCACTGTAAAACCGAGTTGGAGCTAGTACCTCCCAATATATATGTATGGAATGGAGTTTGCAACTGAAAAGAAACTTTGTGTTCCCAACAAGCTAGGTGAAGGACGGCTTTCACACTCACTTATCTCTGAGAACTGAGCATTTGGAGAGACGTTCGTTCATCTAGCACAAAGGGAACGGGTTGCAGGAGTAACTTTTACTCTGGTTTCTCAGACTGTTTCCTAGTGCCGGTTTGAAGTTCCTGCAGTTTTCACTGTAAAACCGAGTTGGAGCTAGTACCTCCCCATATATATGTATTGAGTGGAGTTTGCAACTGAAAAGAAACTTTGTGTTGCCAACAAGCTAGGTGAAGTACGGCTTTCACACACACTTATCTCTCAGAACTGAGCATGTGGAGAGACGTTCGTTCATCTAGCACAAAGGGAACGGGTTGCAGGAGAAACTTTTACTCTGGTTTCTCAGTCTGTTTCCTAGTGCCGGTTTGAAGTTCCTGCAGTTTTCACTGTAAAACCGATTTGGAGCTAGTACCTCCCCATATATATGTATGGAGTGGAGTTTGCAACTGAAAAGAAACTTTGTGTTCCCAACAAGCTAGGTGAAGGACGGCTTTCACACACAATTATCTCTCAGATCTGAGCATGTGGAGAGACGTTCGTTCATCTAGCACAAAGGGAACGGGTTGCAGGGGAAACTTTTACTCTGGTTTCTCAGTCTGTTTCCTAGTGCCGGTTTGAAGTTCCTGCAGTTTTCACTGTAAAACCGAGTTGGAGCTAGTACCTCCCCATATATATGTATGGAGTGGAGTTTGCAACTGAAAAGAAACTTTGTGTTCCCAACAAGCTAGGTGAAGGACGGCTTTCACACTCACTTATCTCTCAGAACTGAGCATGTGGAGAGACGTTCGTTCATCTAGCACAAAGGGAACTGGTTGCAGGAGAAACATTTACTCTGGTTTCTCAGTCTGTTTCCTAGTGCCGGTTTGAAGTTCCTGCATTTTTCACTGTAAAACCGTGTTGGAGCTAGTACCTCCCCATATATATGTATGGAGTGGAGTTTGCAACTGAAAAGAAACTTTGTGTTCCCTACAAGCTAGGTGAAACAAGGCTTTCACACACACTTATCTCTCAGAACTGAGCATGTGGAGAGACGTTCGTTCATCTAGCACAAAGGGAACGGGTTGCAGGGGAAACATTTACTCTGGTTTCTCAGTCTGTTTCCTAGTGCCGGTTTGAAGTTCCTGCAGTTTTCACTGTAAAACCGTGTTGGAGCTAGTACCTCCCCATATATATATATGGAGTGGAGTTTGCAACTGAAAAGAAACTTTGTGTTCCCAACAAGCTAGGTGAAGGAAGGCTTTCACACACACTTATCTCTCAGAACTGAGCATGTGGAGAGACGTTCGTTCATCTAGCACAAAGGGAACGGTTTGCAGGAGAAACTTTTACTCTGGTTTCTCAGTCTGTTTCCTAGTGCCGGTTTGAAGTTCCTGCAGTTTTCACTGTAAAACCGATTTGGAGCTAGTACCTCCCCATATATATATATGGAGTGGAGTTTGCAACTGAAAAGAAACTTTGTGTTCCCAAAAGTCTAGGTGAAGGACGGCTTTCACACACACTTATCTCTCAGATCTGAGCATGTGGAGAGACGTTCGTTCATCTAGCACAAAGGGAACGGGTTGAATGAGAAACTTTTACTCTGGTTTCTCAGTCTGTTTCCTAGTGCAGGTTTGAAGTTCCTGCAGTTTTCACTGTAAAACCGATTTGGAGCTAGTACCTCCCCATATATATGTATGGAGTGGAGTTTGCAACTGAAAAGAAACTTTGTGTTCCCAACAAGCTAGGTGAAGGACGGCTTTCACACACACTTATCTCTCAGATCTGAGCATGTGGAGAGACGTTCGTTCATCTAGCACAAAGGGAACGGGTTGAATGAGAAACTTTTACTCTGGTTTCTCAGTCTGTTTCCTAGTGCCGGTTTGAAGTTCCTGCATTTTTCACTGTAAAACCGAGTTGGAGCTAGTACCTCCCCATATATATGTATGGAGTGGAGTTTGCAACTGAAAAGAAACTTTGTGTTCCCAACAAGCTAGGTGAAGGACGGCTTTCACACTCACTTATCTCTCAGAACTGAGCATTTGGAGAGACGTTCGTTCATCTAGCACAAAGGGAACGGGTTGCAGGAGTAACTTTTACTCTGGTTTCTCAGTCTGTTTCCTAGTGCCGGTTTGAAGTTCCTGCAGTTTTCACTGTAAAACCGAGTTGGAGCTAGTACCTCCCCATATATATGTATTGAGTGGAGTTTGCAACTGAAAAGAAACTTTGTGTTGCCAACAAGCTAGGTGAAGTACGGCTTTCACACACACTTATCTCTCAGAACTGAGCATGTGGAGAGACGTTCGTTCATCTAGCACAAAGGGAACGGGTTGCAGGAGAAACTTTTACTCTGGTTTCTCAGTCTGTTTCCTAGTGCCGGTTTGAAGTTCCTGCAGTTTTCACTGTAAAACCGATTTGGAGCTAGTACCTCCCCATATATATGTATGGAGTGGAGTTTGCAACTGAAAAGAAACTTTGTGTTCCCAACAAGCTAGGTGAAGGACGGCTTTCACACACACTTATCTCTCAGATCTGAGCATGTGGAGAGACGTTCGTTCATCTAGCACAAAGGGAACGGGTTGCAGGGGAAACTTTTACTCTGGTTTCTCAGTCTGTTTCCTAGTGCCGGTTTGAAGTTCCTGCAGTTTTCACTGTAAAACCCAGTTGGAGCTAGTACCTCCCCATATATATGTATGGAGTGGAGTTTGCAACTGAAAAGAAACTTTGTGTTCCCAACAAGCTAGGTGAAGGACGGCTTTCACACTCACTTATCTCTCAGAACTGAGCATGTGGAGAGACGTTCGTTCATCTAGCACAAAGGGAACGGGTTGCAGGAGTAACTTTTACTCTGGTTTCTCAGTCTGTTTCCTAGTGCCGGTTTGAAGTTCCTGCAGTTTTCACTGTAAAACCGAGTTGGAGCTAGTACCTCCCCATATATATGTATTGAGTGGAGTTTGCAACTGAAAAGAAACTTTGTGTTGCCAACAAGCTAGGTGAAGTACGGCTTTCACACACACTTATCTCTCAGAACTGAGCATGTGGAGGGACGCTCGTTCATCTAGCACAAAGGGAACGGGTTGCAGGAGAAACTTTTACTCTTGTTTCTCAGTCTGTTTCCTAGTGCCGGTTTGAAGTTCCTGCAGTTTTCACTGTAAAACCGAGTTGGAGCTAGTACCTCCCCTTATATATGTATGGAGTGGGGTTTGCACCTGAAAAGAAACTTTGTGTTCACTTCAAGTTAGGTGAAGGACGGCTATCACACACACTAATCTCTCAGAACTGAGCATGTGGAGAGACGTTCGTTCATCTAGCACAAAGGGAACTGGTTGCAGGAGAAACATTTACTCTGGTTTCTCAGTCTGTTTCCTAGTGCCGGTTTGAAGTTCCTGCAGTTTTCACTGTAAAACCGTGTTGGAGCTAGTACCTCCCCATATATATGTATGGAGTGGAGTTTGCAACTGAAAAGAAACTTTGTGTTCCCAACAAGCTAGGTGAAACAAGGCTTTCACACACACTTATCTCTCAGAACTGAGCATGTGGAGAGACGTTCGTTCATCTAGCACAAAGGGAACGGGTTGCAGGGGAAACATTTACTCTGGTTTCTCAGTCTGTTTCCTAGTGCCGGTTTGAAGTTCCTGCAGTTTTCACTGTAAAACCGTGTTGGAGCTTGTACCTCCCCATATATATATATGGAGTGGAGTTTGCAACTGAAAAGAAACTTTGTGTTCCCAACAAGCTAGGTGAAGGAAGGCTTTCACACACACTTATCTCTCAGAACTGAGCATGTGGAGAGACGTTCGTTCATCTAGCACAAAGGGAACGGGTTGCAGGAGAAACTTATACTCTGGTTTCTCAGTCTGTTTCCTAGTGCCGGTTTGAAGTTCCTGCAGTTTTCACTGTAAAACCGAGTTGGAGCTAGTACCTCCCCATTTATATGTATGGAGTGGAGTTTGCAACTGAAAAGAAACTTAGTGTTCCCAACAAGCTAGGTGAAGGACGGCTTTCACAAACACTTATCTCTCAGAACTGAGCATGTGGAGAGACGTTCGTTCATCTAGCACAAAGGGAACGGGTTGCAGGAGAAACTTTTACTCTGGTTTCTCAGTCTGTTTCCTAGTGCCTGTTTGAAGTTCCTGCAGTTTTCACTGTAAAACCGAGTTGGAGCTAGTACCTACCCATATATATATATGGAGTGGTGTTTGCAACTGAAAAGAAACTTTGTGTTCCCAACAAGCTAGGTGAAGGACGGGTTTCACACACACTTATCTCTCAGAACTGAGCATGTGGAGAGACGTTCGTTCATCTAGCACAAAGGGAACGGGTTGTAGGAGAAACTTTTACTCTGGTTTCTCAGTCTGTTTCCTAGTGCCGGTTTGAAGTTCCTGCAGTTTTCACTGTAAAACCGAGTTGGAGCTAGTCCCTACCCATATATATATATGGAGTGGAGTTTGCAACTGAAAAGAAACTTTGTGTTCCCAACAAGCTAGGTGAAGGATGGGTTTCACACACACTTATCTCTCAGAACTGAGCATGTGGAGAGACGTTCGTTCATCTAGCAGAAAGGGAACGGGTTGCAGGGGAAACATTTACTCTGGTTTCTCAGTCTGTTTCCTAGTGCCGTTTTGAAGTTCCTGCAGTTTTCACTGTCAAACCGTGTTGGAGCTATTACCTCCCCATATATATGTATGGAGTGGAGTTTGCAACTGAAAAGAAACTTTGTGTTCCCAACAAGCTAGGTGAAGGAAGGCTTTCACACACATTTATCTCTCAGAACTGAGCATGTGGAGAGACGTTCCTTCATCTAGCACAAAGGGAACGGGTTGCAGGGGAAACATTTAATCTGGTTTCTCAGTCTGTTTCCTAGTGCCGGTTTGAAGTTCCTGCAATTTTCACTGTAAACCGTGTTGGAGCTAGTACCTCCCCATATATATGTATGGAGTGGAGTTTGCAACTGAAAAGAAACTTTGTGTTCCCAACAAGCTAGGTGAAGGTTGGGTTTCACACACACATATCTCTCAGAACTGAGCATGTGGAGAGACGTTCGTTCATCTAGCACAAAGGGAACGGGTTGCAGGGGAAACAATTACTCTGGTTTCTCAGTATGTTTCCTAGTGCCGGTTTGAAGTTCCTGCAGTTTTCACTGTAAAACCGAGTTGGAGCTTGTACCTCCCCATATATATGTATGGAGTGGAGTTTGCAACTGAAAAGAAACTTTGTGTTCCCAACAACATAGGTGAAGGAAGGCTTTCACACACACTTATCTCTCAGAACTGAGCATGTGGAGAGACGTTCGTTCATCTAGCACAAAGGGAACGGGTTGCAGGGGAAACATTTACTGTGGTTTCTCAGTCTGTTTCCTAGTGCCGGTTTGATGTTCCTGCAGTTTTCACTGTAAAACCGAGTTGGAGCTAGTACCTCCCCATATATATGTATGGAGTGGTGTTTGCAACTGAAAAGAAACTTAGTGTTCCCAACAAGGTAGGTGAAGGACGGCTTTCACACACACTTATCTCTCAGAACTGAGCATGTGTAGAGACGTTCGTTCATCTAGCACAAAGGGAACGGGTTGCAGGAGAAACTTTTACTCTGGTTTCTCAGTCTGTTTCCTAGTGCCGGTTTGAAGTTCCTGCAGTTTTCAATGTAAAACCGAGTTGGAGCTAGTCCCTACCCATATATATATATGGAGTGGAGTTTGCAACTGAAAAGAAACTTTGTGTTCCCAACAAGCTAGGTGAAGGATGGGTTTCACACACACTTATCTCTCAGAACTGAGCATGTGGAGAGACGTTCGTTCATCTAGCACAAAGGGAACGGGTTGCAGGGGAAACATTTACTCTGGTTTCTCAGTCTGTTTCCTAGTGCCGTTTTGAAGTTCCTGCAGTTTTCACTGTAAAACCGAGTTGGAGCTAGTACCTCCCAATATATATGTATGGAATGGAGTTTGCAACTGAAAAGAAACTTTGTGTTCCCAACAAGCTAGGTGAAGGAAGGCTTTCACACACATTTATCTCTCAGAACTGTGCATGTGGAGAGACGTTCGTTCATCTAGCAGAAAGGGAACGGGTTGCAGGGGAAACATTTACTCTGGTTTCTCAGTCTGTTTCCTAGTGCCGGTTTGAAGTTCCTGCAGTTTTCACTGTAAAACCGTGTTGGAGCTTGTACCTCCCCTTATATATGTATGGAGTGGAGTTTGCAACTGAAAAGAAACTTTGTGTTCCCAACAAGCTATGTGAAGGACGGCTTTCACACACACTTATCTCTCAGAACTGAGCATGTGGAGAGACGTTCGTTCATCTAGCACAAAGGGGACATGTTGCAGGAGAAACTTTTACTCTGGTTTCTCAGTCAGTTTCCTAGTGCCGGTTTGAAGTTCCTGCAGTTTTCACTGTAAAACCGAGTTTGAGCTAGTCCCTACCCATATATATATATGGAGTGGAGTTTGCATCTGAAAAGAAACTTTGTGTTCCCAACAAGCTAGGTGAAGGACGGCTTTCACACACACTTATCTCTCAGAACTGAGCACGTGGAGAGACGTTCGTTCATCTAGCACAAAAGGAACGGCTTGCAGGAGAAACATTTAATCTGGTTTCTCAGTCTGTTTCCTAGTGCCGGTTTGACGTTCCTGCAGTTTTCACTGTAAAACCGAGTTGGAGCTAGTACCTCCCCATATATATGTATGGAGTGGAGTTTGCAACTGAAAAGAAACTTTGTGTTCCCAACAAGCTAGGTGAAGTACGGCTTTCACACACACTTATCTCTCAGAACTGAGCATGTGGAGAGACGTTCGTTCATCTAGCACAAAAGGAACGGCTTGCAGGAGAAACTTTTACTCTGGTTTCTCAGTCTGTTTCCTAGTGCCGGTTTGAAGTTCCTGCAGTTTTCACTGTAAAACCGAGTAGGAGCTAGTCCCTACCCATATATATATATATGGAGTGGAGTTTGCAACTGAAAAGAATCTTTGTGTTCCCAACAAGCTAGGTGAAGGACGGGTTTCACACACACATATCTCTCAGAACTGAGCATGTGGAGAGACGTTCGTTCATCTAGCACAAAGGGAACGGGTTGCAGGAGAAACTTTTACTCTGGTTTCTCAGTCTGTTTCCTAGTGCCGGTTTGAAGTTCCTGCAGTTTTCACTGTAAAACCGAGTTGGAGCTAGTACCTCCCCTTATATATGTATGGAGTGGGGTTTGCAACTGAAAAGAAACTTTGTGTTCTCATCAAGTTAGGTGAAGGACGGCTATCACACTCACTTATCTCTCAGAACTGAGCATGTGGAGAGACGTTCGTTCATCTAGCACAAAGGGAACGGGTTGCAGGAGAAACATTTACTCTGGTTTCTCAGTCTGTTTCCTAGTGCCGGTTTGAAGTTCCTGCAGTTTTCAATGTAAAACCGTGTTGGAGCTTGTACCTCCCCATATATATGTATGGAGTGGAGTTTGCAACTGAAAAGAAACTTTGTGTTCCCAACAAGCTAGGTGAAGGAAGGCTTTCACACACACTTATCTCTCAGAACTGAGCATGTGGAGAGACGTTCGTTCATCTAGCACAAAGGGAACGGGTTGCAGGAGAAACTTTTACTCTGGTTTCTCAGTCTGTTTCCTAGTGCCGGTTTGAAGTTCCTGCAGTTTTCATTGTAAAACCGAGTTGGAGCTTGTACCTCCCCATGTATATGTATGGAATGGAGTTTGCAACTGAAAAGAAACTTTGTGTTCCCAACAAGCTAGGTGAAGGACGGCATTCACACACACATATCTCTCAGAACTGAGCATGTGGAGAGAAGTTCGTTCATCTAGCACCAAGGGAACGGATTGCAGGAGAAACTTTTACTCTGGTTTCTCAGTCTGTTTCATAGTGCCGGTTTGAAGTTCCTGCAGTTTTCACTGTAAAACCGATTTGTAGCTAGTCCCTACCCATATATATATAAGGAGTGGAGTTTGCAACTGAAAAGAAACTTTGTGTTCCCAACAAGCTAGGTGAAGAATGGGTTTCACACACACATATCTCTCAGAACTAAGCATGTGGAGAGACGTTCGTTCATCTAGCACAAAGGGAACGGGTTGCAGGGGAAACATTTACTCTGGTTTCTCAGTCTGTTTCCTAGTGCCGGTTTGAAGTTCCTGCAGTTTTCACTGTAAAACCGTGTTGGAGCTTGTACCTCCCCTTATATATGTATGGAGTGGAGTTTGCAACTGAAAAGAAACTTTGTGTTCCCAACAAGCTAGGTGAAGAACGGCTTTCACACACACTTATCTCTCAGAACTGAGCATGTGGAGAGACGTTCGTTCATCTAGCACAAAGGGACCGGGTTGCAGGGGAAACATTTACTGTGGTTTCTCAGTCTGTTTCCTAGTGCCGGTTTGAAGTTCCTGCAGTTTTCACTGTAAAACCGAGTTGGAGCTAGTACCTCCCCATATATATGTATGGAGTGGAGTTTGCAACTGAAAAGAAACTTTGTGTTTCCAACAAGCTAGGTGAAGGACGGCTTTCACACTCACTTATCTCTCAGAACTGAGCATTTGGAGAGACGTTCGTTCATCTAGCACAAAGGGAACGTGTTGCAGGAGAAACTTTTATTCTGGTTTCTCAGTCTGTTTCCTAGTGCCGGTTTGAAGTTCCTGTAGTTTTCACTGTAAAACCGATTTGGAGCTAGTACCTCCCCATATATATGTATGGAGTGGAGTTTGCAACTGAAAAGAAACTTTGTGTTCCCAACAAGATAGGTGAAGGACGGCATTCACACACACTTATCTCTCAGAACTGAGCATGTGGAGAGACGTTCGTTCATCTAGCACAAAGGGGACGGATTGCAGGAGAAACTTTTACTCTGGTTTCTCAGTCTGTTTCCTAGTGCCGGTTTGAAGTTCCTGCAGTTTTCACTGTAAAACCGAGTTGGAGCTAGTCCCTACCCATATATATATAAGGAGTGGAGTTTGCAACTGAAAATAAACTTTGTGATCCCAACAACCTAGGTGAAGGACAGCTTTCACACACACTTATCTCTCAGAACTGAGCATGTGGAGAGACGTTCGTTCATCTAGCACAAAGGGAACGGGTTGCAGGGGAAACATTTACTCTGGTTTCTCAGTCTGTTTCCTAGTGCCGGTTTGAAGTTCCTGCAGTTTTCACTGTAAAACCGTGTTGGAGCTTGTACCTCCCCATATATATGTATGGAGTGGAGTTTGCAACTGAAAAGAAAGTTTGTGTTCCCAACAAGCTAGGTGAAGGAAGGCTTTCACACACACTTATCTCTCAGAACTGAGCATGTGGAGAGACATTCGTTCATCTAGCACAAAGGGAACGGGTGGCAGGGGAAACATTTACTGTGGTTTCTCAGTCTGTTTCCTAGTGCCGGTTTGAAGTTCCTGCAGTTTTCACTGAAAAACCGAGTTGGAGCTAGTACCTCCCCATATATATGTATGGAGTGGAATTTGCAACTGAAAAGAAACTTTGTGTTCCCAACAAGCTAGGTGAAGTACGGCTTTCACACACACTTATCTCTCAGAACTGAGCATGTGGAGAGACGTTCGTTCATCTAGCACAAAGGGAACGGGTTGCAGGAGAATCTTTTACTCTGGTTTCTCAGTCTTTTTCCTAGTGCCGGTTTGAAGTTCCTGCAGTTTTTACTGTAAAACCGAGTTGGAGCTAGTACCTACCCATATATATGTATGGAGTGGGGTTTGCAACTGAAAAGAAACTTTGTGTTCACATCAAGTTAGGTGAAGGACGGCTATCACACACACTTATCTCTCAGAACTGAGCATGTGGAGAGACTTTCGTTCATCTAGCACAAAGGGAAAGGGTTGCAGGAGAAACTTTTACTCTGGTTTCTCAGTGTGTTTCCTAGTGCCGGTTTGAAGTTCCTGCAGTTTTCACTGTAAAACCGAGTTGGAGCTAGTCCCTACCCATATATATATATGGTGTGGAGTTTGCAACTGAAAAGAAACTTTGTGTTCCCAAAAAGCTAGGTGAAGGACGGGTTTCACACACACTTATCTCTCAGAACTGAGCATGTGGAGAGACGTTCGTTCATCTAGCACAAAGGGAACGGGTTGCAGGAGAAACTTTTACTCTGGTTTCTCAGTCTGTTTCCTAGTGCCGTTTTGAAGTTCCTGCAGTTTTCACTGTAAAACCGAGTTTTAGCTAGTAAATCCCCATATATATGTATGGAGTGGAGTTTGCAACTGAAAAGAATCTTTGTTTTCCCAACAAGCTAGGTGAAGGACGGCTTTCACACACACTTATCTCTCAGAACTGAGCATGTGGAGAGACGTTCGTTCATCTAGCACAAAGGGAACGTGTTGAATGAGAAACTTTTACTCTGGTTTCTCAGTCTGTTTCCTAGTGCCGGTTTGAAGTTCCTGCAGTTTTCACTGTAAAACCGAGTTGGAGCTAGTACCTCCCCATATATATGTATGGAGTGGAGTTTGCAACTGAAAAGAAACTTTGTGTTTCCAACAAGCTAGGTGAAGGACGGCTTTCACACTCACTTATCTCTCAGATCTGAGCATTTGGAGAGACGTTCGTTCATCTAGCACAAAGGGAACGTGTTGCAGGAGAAACTTTTACTCTGGTTTCTCAGTCTGTTTCCTAGTGCCGGTTTGAAGTTCCTGTAGTTTTCACTGTAAAACCGATTTGGAGCTAGTACCTCCCCATATATATGTATGGAGTGGAGTTTGCAACTGAAAAGAAACTTTGTGTTCCCAACAAGATAGGTGAAGGACGGCATTCACACACACTTATCTCTCAGAACTGAGCATGTGGAGAGACGTTCGTTCATCTAGCACAAAGGGGACGGATTGCAGGAGAAACTTTTACTCTGGTTTCTCAGTCTGTTTCCTAGTGCCGGTTTGAAGTTCCTGCAGTTTTCACTGTAAAACCGAGTTGGAGCTAGTCCCTACCCATATATATATAAGGAGTGGAGTTTGCAACTGAAAATAAACTTTGTGATCCCAACAACCTAGGTGAAGGACAGCTTTCACACACACTTATCTCTCAGAACTGAGCATGTGGAGAGACGTTCGTTCATCTAGCACAAAGGGAACGGGTTGCAGGGGAAACATTTACTCTGGTTTCTCAGTCTGTTTCCTAGTGCCGGTTTGAAGTTCCTGCAGTTTTCACTGTAAAACCGTGTTGGAGCTTGTACCTCCCCATATATATGTATGGAGTGGAGTTTGCAACTGAAAAGAAAGTTTGTGTTCCCAACAAGCTAGGTGAAGGAAGGCTTTCACACACACTTATCTCTCAGAACTGAGCATGTGGAGAGACATTCGTTCATCTAGCACAAAGGGAACGGGTGGCAGGGGAAACATTTACTGTGGTTTCTCAGTCTGTTTCCTAGTGCCGGTTTGAAGTTCCTGCAGTTTTCACTGAAAAACCGAGTTGGAGCTAGTACCTCCCCATATATATGTATGGAGTGGAATTTGCAACTGAAAAGAAACTTTGTGTTCCCAACAAGCTAGGTGAAGTACGGCTTTCACACACACTTATCTCTCAGAACTGAGCATGTGGAGAGACGTTCGTTCATCTAGCACAAAGGGAACGGGTTGCAGGAGAATCTTTTACTCTGGTTTCTCAGTCTTTTTCCTAGTGCCGGTTTGAAGTTCCTGCAGTTTTTACTGTAAAACCGAGTTGGAGCTAGTACCTCCCCATATATATGTATGGAGTGGGGTTTGCAACTGAAAAGAAACTTTGTGTTCACATCAAGTTAGGTGAAGGACGGCTATCACACACACTTATCTCTCAGAACTGAGCATGTGGAGAGACTTTCGTTCATCTAGCACAAAGGGAAAGGGTTGCAGGAGAAACTTTTACTCTGGTTTCTCAGTGTGTTTCCTAGTGCCGGTTTGAAGTTCCTGCAGTTTTCACTGTAAAACCGAGTTGGAGCTAGTCCCTACCCATATATATATATGGTGTGGAGTTTGCAACTGAAAAGAAACTTTGTGTTCCCAAAAAGCTAGGTGAAGGACGGGTTTCACACACACTTATCTCTCAGAACTGAGCATGTGGAGAGACGTTCGTTCATCTAGCACAAAGGGAACGGGTTGCAGGAGAAACTTTTACTCTGGTTTCTCAGTCTGTTTCCTAGTGCCGTTTTGAAGTTCCTGCAGTTTTCACTGTAAAACCGAGTTTTAGCTAGTACCTCCCCATATATATGTATGGAGTGGAGTTTGCAACTGAAAAGAATCTTTGTTTTCCCAACAAGCTAGGTGAAGGACGGCTTTCACACACACTTATCTCTCAGAACTGAGCATGTGGAGAGACGTTCGTTCATCTAGCACAAAGGGAACGTGTTGAATGAGAAACTTTTACTCTGGTTTCTCAGTCTGTTTCCTAGTGCCGGTTTGAAGTTCCTGCAGTTTTCACTGTAAAACCGAGTTGGAGCTAGTACCTCCCCATATATATGTATGGAGTGGAGTTTGCAACTGAAAAGAAACTTTGTGTTCCCAACAAGCTAGGTGAAGGACGGCTTTCACACTCACTTATCTCTCAGAACTGAGCATTTGGAGAGACGTTCGTTCATCTAGCACAAAGGGAATGGGTTGCAGGAGAAACTTTTACTCTGGTTTCTCAGTCTGTTTCCTAGTGCCGGTTTGAAGTTCCTGCACTTTTCACTGTAAAACCGATTTGGAGCTAGTACCTCCCCATATATATGTATGGAGTGGAATTTGCAACTGAAAAGAAACTTTGAGTTCCCAACAAGCTATGTGAAGGACGGCATTCACACACACTTATCTCTCAGAACTGAGCATGTGGAGAGACGTTCGTTCATCTAGCACAAAGGGAACGGATTGCAGGAGAAACTTTTACTCTGGTTTCTCAATCTGTTTCCTAGTGCCGGTTTGAAGATCCTGCAGTTTTCACTGTAAAACCGAGTTGGAGCTAGTCCCTACCCATATATATATAAGGAGTGGAGTATGCAACTGAAAAGAAACTTTGTGTTCCCAACAAGCTAGGTGAAGGATGGGTTTCACACACACATATCTCTCAGAACTGAGCATGTGGAGAGACGTTCGTTCATCTAGCACAAAGGGAACGGGTTGCAGGGGAAACATTTACTCTGGTTTCTCAGTCTGTTTCCTAGTGCCGGTTTGAAGTTCCTGCAGTTTTCACTGTAAAACCGTGTTGGAGCTTGTACCTCCCCTTATATATGTATGGAGTGGAGTTTGCAACTGAAAAGAAACTTTGTGTTCCAAACAAGCTAGGTGAAGTACGGCTTTCACACACATTTATCTCTCAGAACTGAGCATGTGGAGAGACGTTCGTTCATCTAGCACAAAAGGAACGGCTTGCAGGAGAAACTTTTACTCTGGTTTCTCAGTCTGTTTCCTAGTGCCGGATTGAAGTTCCTGCAGTTTTCACTGTAAAACCGAGTTGGAGCTAGTACCTCCCCATATATATGTATGGAGTGGAGTTTGCAACTGAAAAGAAACTTTGTGTTCCCAACAAGCTAGGTGAAGTACGGCTTTCACACTCACTTATCTCTCAGAACTGAGCATTTGGAGAGACGTTCGTTCATCTAGCACAAAGGGAACGGGTTGCAGGAGAAACTTTTACTCTGGTTTCTCAGTCTGTTTCCTAGTGCCGGTTTGAAGTTCCTGCACTTTTCACTGTAAAACCGATTTGGAGCTAGTACCTCCCCATATATATGTATGGAGTGGAATTTGCAACTGAAAAGAAACTTTGAGTTCCCAACAAGCTAGGTGAAGGACGGCATTCACACACACTTATCTCTCAGAACTGAGCATGTGGAGAGACGTTCGTTCATCTAGCACAAAGGGAACGGATTGCAGGAGAAACTTTTACTCTGGTTTCTCAATCTGTTTCCTAGTGCCGGTTTGAAGTTCCTGCAGTTTTCACTGTAAAACCGAGTTGGAGCTAGTCCCTACCCATATATATATGAGTGGAGTATGCAACTGAAAAGAAACTTTGTGTTCCCAACAAGCTAGGTGAAGGATGGGTTTCACACACACATATCTCTCAGAACTGAGCATGTGGAGAGACGTTCTTTCATCTAGCACAAAGGGAACGGGTTGCAGGGGAAACATTTACTCTGGTTTCTCAGTCTGTTTCCTAGTGCCGGTTTGAAGTTCCTGCAGTTTTCACTGTAAAACCGTGTTGGAGCTTGTACCTCCCCTTATATATGTATGGAGTGGAGTATGCAACTGAAAAGAAACTTTGTGTTCCCAACAAGCTAGGTGAAGGAAGGCTTTCACACACACTTATCATTCAGAACTGAGCATGTGGAGAGACGTTCGTTCATCTAGCACAAAGGGAACGGGTTGCAGGGGAAACATTTACTGTGGTTTCTCAGTCTGTTTCCTAGTGCCGGTTTGAAGTTCCTGCAGTTTTCACTGAAAAACCGAGTTGGAGCTAGTACCTCCCCATATATATGTATGGAGTGGAGTTTGCAACTGAAAAGAAACTTTGTGTTCCCAACAAGCTAGGTGAAGGACGGCTTTCACACACACTTATCTCTCAGAACTGAGCATGTGGAGAGACGTTCGTTCATCTAGCACAAAGGGAACGGTTTGCAGGAGAAACTTTTACTCTGGTTTCTCAGTCTGTTTCCTAGTGCCGGTTTGACGTTCCTGCAGTTTTCACTGTAAAACCGAGTTGGAGCTAGTACCTCCCCATATATATGTATGGAGTGGAGTTTGCAACTGAAAAGAAACTTTGTGTTCCATACAAGCTAGGTGAAGTACGGCTTTCACACTCATTTATCTCTCAGAACTGAGCATGTGGAGAGACGTTCGTTCATCTAGCACAAAAGGAACGGCTTGCAGGAGAAACTTTTACTCTGGTTTCTCAGTCTGTTTCCTAGTGCCGGATTGAAGTTCCTGCAGTTTTCACTGTAAAACCGAGTTGGAGCTAGTCCCTACCCATATATATATATGGAGTGGTGTTTGCAACTTAAAAGAATCTTTGTGTTCCCAACAAGCTAGGTGAAGGACGGGTTTCACACACACTTATCTCTCAGAACTGAGCATGTGGAGAGACGTTCGTTCATCTAGCACAAAGGGAACGGGTTGCAGGAGAAACTTTTACTCTGGTTTCTCAGTCTGTTTTCTAGTGCCGGTTTGAAGTTCCTGCAGTTTTCACTGTAAAACCGAGTTGGAGCTAGTACCTCCCCTTATATATGTATGGAGTGGGGTTTGCAACTGAAAAGAAACTTTGTGTTCACATCAAGTTAGGTGAAGGACGGCTATCACACACACTTATCTCTCAGAACTGAGCATGTGGAGAGACGTTCGTTCATCTAGCACAAAGGGAACGGGTTGCAGGAGAAACATTTACTCTGGTTTCTCAGTCTGTTTCCTAGTGCCGGTTTGAAGTTCCTGCAGTTTTCACTGTAAAACCGTGTTGGAGCTAGTACCTCCCCATATATATGTATGGAGTGGAGTTTGCAACTGAAAAGAAACTTTGTGTTCCCAACAAGCTAGGTGAAGGAAGGCTTTCACACACACTTATCTCTCAGAACTGAGCATGTGGAGAGACGTTCGTTCATCTAGCACAAAGGGAACGGGTTGCAGGAGAAACTTTTACTCTGGTTTCTCAGTCTGTTTCCTAGTGCCGGTTTTAAGTTCCTGCAGTTTTCACTGTAAAACCGAGTTGGAGCTTGTACCTCCCCATGTATATGTATGGAATGGAGTTTGCAACTGAAAAGAAACTTTGTGTTCCCAACAAGCTAGGTGAAGGACGGCATTCACACACACATATCTCTCAGAACTGAGCATGTGGAGAGACGTTCGTTCATCTAGCACCAAGGGAACGGATTGCAGGAGAAACTTTTACTCTGGTTTCTCAGTCTGTTTCCTAGTGCCGGTTTGAAGTTCCTGCAGTTTTCACTGTAAAACCGAGTTGGAGCTAGTCCCTACCCATATATATATAAGGAGTGGAGTTTGCAACTGAAAAGAAACTTTGTGTTCCCAACAAGCTAGGTGAAGGATGGGTTTCACACACACATATCTCTCAGAAATAAGCATGTGGAGAGACGTTCGTTCATCTAGCACAAAGGGAACGGGTTGCAGGGGAAACATTTACTCTGGTTTCTCAGTCTGTTTCCTAGTGCCGGTTTGATGTTCCTGCAGTTTTCACTGTAAATCCGTGTTGGAGCTTGTACATCCCCATATATATGTATGGAGTGGAGTTTGCAACTGAAAAGAAACTTTGTGTTCCCAACAAGCTAGGTGAAGGACGGCTTTCACACACACTTATCTCTCAGAACTGAGTATGTGGAGAGACGTTCGTTCATCTAGCACAAAGGGAACGGGTTGCAGGAGAAACTTTTACTCTGGTTTCTCAGTCTGTTTCCTAGTGCCAGTTTGAAGTTCCTGCAGTTTTCACTGTAAAACCGATTTGGAGCTAGTACCTCCCCATATATATGTATGGAGTGGAGTTTGCAACTGAAAAGAAACTTTGTGTTCCCAAAAGGCTAGGTGAAGGACGGCTTTCACACACACTTATCTCTCAGATCTGAGCATGTGGAGAGACGTTCGTTCATCTAGCACAAAGGGAACGGGTTGAATGAGAAACTTTTACTCTGGTTTCTCAGTCTGTTTCCTAGTGCCGGTTTGAAGTTCCTGCAGTTTTCACTGTAAAACCGATTTGGAGCTAGTACCTCCCCATATATATGTATGGAGTGGAGTTTGCAACTGAAAAGAAACTTTGTGTTCCCAACAAGCTAGGTGAAGGACGGCTTTCACACACACTTATCTCTCAGATCTGAGCATGTGGAGAGACGTTCGTTCATCTAGCACAAAGGGAACGGGTTGAATGAGAAACTTTTACTCTGGTTTCTCAGTCTGTTTCCTAGTGCCGGTTTGAAGTTCCTGCAGTTTTCACTGTAAAACCGAGTTGGAGCTAGTACCTCCCCATATATATGTATGGAGTGGAGTTTGCAACTGAAAAGAAACTTTGTGTTCCCAACAAGCTAGGTGAAGGACGGCTTTCACACTCACTTATCTCTCAGAACTGAGCATTTGGAGAGACGTTCGTTCATCTAGCACAAAGGGAACGGGTTGCAGGAGTAACTTTTACTCTGGTTTCTCAGTCTGTTTCCTAGTTCCGGTTTGAAGTTCCTGCAGTTTTCACTGTAAAACCGAGTTGGAGCTAGTACCTCCCCATATATATGTATGGAGTGGAGTTTGCAACTGAAAAGAAACTTTGTGTTCCCAACAAGCTAGGTGAAGGACGGCTTTCACACTCACTTATCTCTGAGAACTGAGCATTTGGAGAGACGTTCGTTCATCTAGCACAAAGGGAACGGGTTGCAGGAGTAACTTTTACTCTGGTTTCTCAGTCTGTTTCCTAGTGCCGGTTTGAAGTTCCTGCAGTTTTCACTGTAAAACCGAGTTGGAGCTAGTACCTCCCCATATATATGTATTGAGTGGAGTTTGCAACTGAAAAGAAACTTTGTGTTGCCAACAAGCTAGGTGAAGTACGGCTTTCACACACACTTATCTCTCAGAACTGAGCATGTGGAGAGACGTTCGTTCATCTAGCACAAAGGGAACGGGTTGCAGGAGAAACTTTTACTCTGGTTTCTCAGTCTGTTTCCTAGTGCCGGTTTGAAGTTCCTGCAGTTTTCACTGTAAAACCGATTTGGAGCTAGTACCTCCCCATATATATGTATGGAGTGGAGTTTGCAACTGAAAAGAAACTTTGTGTTCCCAATAAGCTAGGTGAAGGACGGCTTTCACACACAATTATCTCTCAGATCTGAGCATGTGGAGAGACGTTCGTTCATCTAGCACAAAGGGAACGGGTTGCAGGGGAAACTTTTACTCTGGTTTCTCAGTCTGTTTCCTAGTGCCGGTTTGAAGTTCCTGCAGTTTTCACTGTAAAACCGAGTTGGAGCTAGTACCTCCCCATATATATGTATGGAGTGGAGTTTGCAACTGAAAAGAAACTTTGTGTTCCCAACAAGCTAGGTGAAGGACGGCTTTCACACTCACTTATCTCTCAGAACTGAGCATGTGGAGAGACGTTCGTTCATCTAGCACAAAGGGAACTGGTTGCAGGAGAAACATTTACTCTGGTTTCTCAGTCTGTTTCCTAGTGCCGGTTTGAAGTTCCTGCATTTTTCACTGTAAAACCGTGTTGGAGCTAGTACCTCCCCATATATATGTATGGAGTGGAGTTTGCAACTGAAAAGAAACTTTGTGTTCCCAACAAGCTAGGTGAAACAAGGCTTTCACACACACTTATCTCTCAGAACTGAGCATGTGGAGAGACGTTCGTTCATCTAGCACAAAGGGAACGGGTTGCAGGGGAAACATTTACTCTGGTTTCTCAGTCTGTTTCCTAGTGCCGGTTTGAAGTTCCTGCAGTTTTCACTGTAAAACCGTGTTGGAGCTAGTACCTCCCCATATATATATATGGAGTGGAGTTTGCAACTGAAAAGAAACTTTGTGTTCCCAACAAGCTAGGTGAAGGAAGGCTTTCACACACACTTATCTCTCAGAACTGAGCATGTGGAGAGACGTTCGTTCATCTAGCACAAAGGGAACGGTTTGCAGGAGAAACTTTTACTCTGGTTTCTCAGTCTGTTTCCTAGTGCCGGTTTGAAGTTCCTGCAGTTTTCACTGTAAAACCGATTTGGAGCTAGTACCTCCCCATATATATGTATGGAGTGGAGTTTGCAACTGAAAAGAAACTTTGTGTTCCCAAAAGGCTAGGTGAAGGACGGCTTTCACACACACTTATCTCTCAGATCTGAGCATGTGGAGAGACGTTCGTTCATCTAGCACAAAGGGAACGGGTTGAATGAGAAACTTTTACTCTGGTTTCTCAGTCTGTTTCCTAGTGCAGGTTTGAAGTTCCTGCAGTTTTCACTGTAAAACCGATTTGGAGCTAGTACCTCCCCATATATATGTATGGAGTGGAGTTTGCAACTGAAAAGAAACTTTGTGTTCCCAACAAGCTAGGTGAAGGACGGCTTTCACACACACTTATCTCTCAGATCTGAGCATGTGGAGAGACGTTCGTTCATCTAGCACAAAGGGAACGGGTTGAATGAAAAACTTTTACTCTGGTTTCTCAGTCTGTTTCCTAGTGCCGGTTTGAAGTTCCTGCATTTTTCACTGTAAAACCGAGTTGGAGCTAGTACCTCCCCATATATATGTATGGAGTGGAGTTTGCAACTGAAAAGAAACTTTGTGTTCCCAACAAGCTAGGTGAAGGACGGCTTTCACACTCACTTATCTCTCAGAACTGAGCATTTGGAGAGACGTTCGTTCATCTAGCACAAAGGGAACGGGTTGCAGGAGTAACTTTTACTCTGGTTTCTCAGTCTGTTTCCTAGTGCCGGTTTGAAGTTCCTGCAGTTTTCACTGTAAAACCGAGTTGGAGCTAGTACCTCCCCATATATATGTATTGAGTGGAGTTTGCAACTGAAAAGAAACTTTGTGTTGCCAACAAGCTAGGTGAAGTACGGCTTTCACACACACTTATCTCTCAGAACTGAGCATGTGGAGAGACGTTCGTTCATCTAGCACAAAGGGAACGGGTTGCAGGAGAAACTTTTACTCTGGTTTCTCAGTCTGTTTCCTAGTGCCGGTTTGAAGTTCCTGCAGTTTTCACTGTAAAACCGATTTGGAGCTAGTACCTCCCCATATATATGTATGGAGTGGAGTTTGCAACTGAAAAGAAACTTTGTGTTCCCAACAAGCTAGTTGAAGGACGGCTTTCACACACACTTATCTCTCAGATCTGAGCATGTGGAGAGACGTTCGTTCATCTAGCACAAAGGGAACGGGTTGCAGGGGAAACTTTTACTCTGGTTTCTCAGTCTGTTTCCTAGTGCCGGTTTGAAGTTCCTGCAGTTTTCACTGTAAAACCGAGTTGGAGCTAGTACCTCCCCATATATATGTATGGAGTGGAGTTTGCAACTGAAAAGAAACTTTGTGTTCCCAACAAGCTAGGTGAAGGACGGCTTTCACACTCACTTATCTCTCAGAACTGAGCATGTGGAGAGACGTTCGTTCATCTAGCACAAAGGGAACGGGTTGCAGGAGTAACTTTTACTCTGGTTTCTCAGTCTGTTTCCTAGTGCCGGTTTGAAGTTCCTGCAGTTTTCACTGTAAAACCGAGTTGGAGCTAGTACCTACCCATATATATGTATTGAGTGGAGTTTGCAACTGAAAAGAAACTTTGTGTTGCCAACAAGCTAGGTGAAGTACGGCTTTCACACACACTTATCTCTCAGAACTGAGCATGTGGAGAGACGTTCGTTCATCTAGCACAAAGGGAACGGGTTGCAGGAGAAACTTTTACTCTTGTTTCTCAGTCTGTTTCCTAGTGCCGGTTTGAAGTTCCTGCAGTTTTCACTGTAAAACCGAGTTGGAGCTAGTACCTCCCCTTATATATGTATGGAGAGGGGTTTGCACCTGAAAAGAAACTTTGTGTTCACTTCAAGTTAGGTGAAGGACGGCTATCACACACACTTATCTCTCAGAACTGAGCATGTGGAGAGACGTTCGTTCATCTAGCACAAAGGGAACTGGTTGCAGGAGAAACATTTACTCTGGTTTCTCAGTCTGTTTCCTAGTGCCGGTTTGAAGTTCCTGCAGTTTTCACTGTAAAACCGTGTTGGAGCTAGTACCTCCCCATATATATGTATGGAGTGGAGTTTGCAACTGAAAAGAAACTTTGTGTTCCCAACAAGCTAGGTGAAACAAGGCTTTCACACACACTTATCTCTCAGAACTGAGCATGTGGAGAGACGTTCGTTCATCTAGCACAAAGGGAACGGGTTGCAGGGGAAACATTTACTCTGGTTTCTCAGTCTGTTTCCTAGTGCCGGTTTGAAGTTCCTGCAGTTTTCACTGTAAAACCGTGTTGGAGCTTGTACCTCCCCATATATATATATGGAGTGGAGTTTGCAACTGAAAAGAAACTTTGTGTTCCCAACAAGCTAGGTGAAGGAAGGCTTTCACACACACTTATCTCTCAGAACTGAGCATGTGGAGAGACGTTCGTTCATCTAGCACAAAGGGAACGGGTTGCAGGAGAAACTTATACTCTGGTTTCTCAGTCTGTTTCCTAGTGCCGGTTTGAAGTTCCTGCAGTTTTCACTGTAAAACCGAGTTGGAGCTAGTACCTCCCCATTTATATGTATGGAGTGGAGTTTGCAACTGAAAAGAAACTTAGTGTTCCCAACAAGCTAGGTGAAGGACGGCTTTCACAAACAATTATCTCTCAGAACTGAGCATGTGGAGAGACGTTCGTTCATCTAGCACAAAGGGAACGGGTTGCAGGAGAAACTTTTACTCTGGTTTCTCAGTCTGTTTCCTAGTGCCTGTTTGAAGTTCCTGCAGTTTTCACTGTAAAACCGAGTTGGAGCTAGTCCCTACCCATATATATATATGGAGTGGTGTTTGCAACTGAAAAGAAACTTTGTGTTCCCAACAAGCTAGGTGAAGGACGGGTTTCACACACACTTATCTCTCAGAACTGAGCATGTGGAGAGACGTTCGTTCATCTAGCACAAAGGGAACGGGTTGTAGGAGAAACTTTTACTCTGGTTTCTCAGTCTGTTTCCTAGTGCCGGTTTGAAGTTCCTGCAGTTTTCACTGTAAAACCGAGTTGGAGCTAGTCCCTACCCATATATATATATGGAGTGGAGTTTGCAACTGAAAAGAAACTTTGTGTTCCCAACAAGCTAGGTGAAGGATGGGTTTCACACACACTTATCTCTCAGAACTGAGCATGTGGAGAGACGTTCGTTCATCTAGCAGAAAGGGAACGGGTTGCAGGGGAAACATTTACTCTGGTTTCTCAGTCTGTTTCCTAGTGTCGTTTTGAAGTTCCTGCAGTTTTCACTGTCAAACCGTGTTGGAGCTATTACCTCCCCATATATATGTATGGAGTGGAGTTTGCAACTGAAAAGAAACTTTGTGTTCCCAACAAGCTAGGTGAAGGAAGGCTTTCACACACATTTATCTCTCAGAACTGAGCATGTGGAGAGACGTTCCTTCATCTAGCACAAAGGGAACGGGTTGCAGGGGAAACATTTAATCTGGTTTCTCAGTCTGTTTCCTAGTGCCGGTTTGAAGTTCCTGCAATTTTCACTGTAAACCGTGTTGGAGCTAGTACCTCCCCATATATATGTATGGAGTGGAGTTTGCAACTGAAAAGAAACTTTGTGTTCCCAACAAGCTAGGTGAAGGTTGGGTTTCACACACACATATCTCTCAGAACTGAGCATGTGGAGAGACGTTCGTTCATCTAGCACAAAGGGAACGGGTTGCAGGGGAAACAATTACTCTGGTTTCTCAGTATGTTTCCTAGTGCCGGTTTGAAGTTCCTGCAGTTTTCACTGTAAAACCGAGTTGGAGCTTGTACCTCCCCATATATATGTATGGAGTGGAGTTTGCAACTGAAAAGAAACTTTGTGTTCCCAACAACATAGGTGAAGGAAGGCTTTCACACACACTTATCTCTCAGAACTGAGCATGTGGAGAGACGTTCGTTCATCTAGCACAAAGGGAACGGGTTGCAGGGGAAACATTTACTGTGGTTTCTCAGTCTGTTTCCTAGTGCCGGTTTGATGTTCCTGCAGTTTTCACTGTAAAACCGAGTTGGAGCTAGTACCTCCCCATATATATGTATGGAGTGGTGTTTGCAACTGAAAAGAAACTTAGTGTTCCCAACAAGGTAGGTGAAGGACGGCTTTCACACACACTTATCTCTCAGAACTGAGCATGTGTAGAGACGTTCGTTCATCTAGCACAAAGGGAACGGGTTGCAGGAGAAACTTTTACTCTGGTTTCTCAGTCTGTTTCCTAGTGCCGGTTTGAAGTTCCTGCAGTTTTCAATGTAAAACCGAGTTGGAGCTAGTCCCTACCCATATATATATATGGAGTGGAGTTTGCAACTGAAAAGAAACTTTGTGTTCCCAACAAGCTAGGTGAAGGATGGGTTTCACACACACTTATCTCTCAGAACTGAGCATGTGGAGAGACGTTCGTTCATCTAGCACAAAGGGAACGGGTTGCAGGGGAAACATTTACTCTGGTTTCTCAGTCTGTTTCCTAGTGCCGTTTTGAAGTTCCTGCAGTTTTCACTGTAAAACCGAGTTGGAGCTAGTACCTCCCAATATATATGTATGGAATGGAGTTTGCAACTGAAAAGAAACTTTGTGTTCCCAACAAGCTAGGTGAAGGAAGGCTTTCACACACACTTATCTCTCAGAACTGTGCATGTGGAGAGACGTTCGTTCATCTAGCAGAAAGGGAACGGGTTGCAGGGGAAACATTTACTCTGGTTTCTCAGTCTGTTTCCTAGTGCCGGTTTGAAGTTCCTGCAGTTTTCACTGTAAAACCGTGTTGGAGCTTGTACCTCCCCTTATATATGTATGGAGTGGAGTTTGCAACTGAAAAGAAACTTTGTGTTCCCAACAAGCTATGTGAAGGACGGCTTTCACACACACTTATCTCTCAGAACTGAGCATGTGGAGAGACGTTCGTTCATCTAGCACAAAGGGGACATGTTGCAGGAGAAACTTTTACTCTGGTTTCTCAGTCAGTTTCCTAGTGCCGGTTTGAAGTTCCTGCAGTTTTCACTGTAAAACCGAGTTTGAGCTAGTCCCTACCCATATATATATATGGAGTGGAGTTTGCATCTGAAAAGAAACTTTGTGTTCCCAACAAGCTAGGTGAAGGACGGCTTTCACACACACTTATCTCTCAGAACTGAGCACGTGGAGAGACGTTCGTTCATCTAGCACAAAAGGAACGGCTTGCAGGAGAAACTTTTAATCTGGTTTCTCAGTCTGTTTCCTAGTGCCGGTTTGACGTTCCTGCAGTTTTCACTGTAAAACCGAGTTGGAGCTAGTACCTCCCCATATATATGTATGGAGTGGAGTTTGCAACTGAAAAGAAACTTTGTGTTCCCAACAAGCTAGGTGAAGTACGGCTTTCACACACACTTATCTCTCAGAACTGAGCATGTGGAGAGACGTTCGTTCATCTAGCACAAAAGGAACGGCTTGCAGGAGAAACTTTTACTCTGGTTTCTCAGTCTGTTTCCTAGTGCCGGTTTGAAGTTCCTGCAGTTTTCACTGTAAAACCGAGTAGGAGCTAGTCCCTACCCATATATATATATATGGAGTGGAGTTTGCAACTGAAAAGAATCTTTGTGTTCCCAACAAGCTAGGTGAAGGACGGGTTTCACACACACATATCTCTCAGAACTGAGCATGTGGAGAGACGTTCGTTCATCTAGCACAAAGGGAACGGGTTGCAGGAGAAACTTTTACTCTGGTTTCTCAGTCTGTTTCCTAGTGCCGGTTTGAAGTTCCTGCAGTTTTCACTGTAAAACCGAGTTGGAGCTAGTACCTCCCCTTATATATGTATGGAGTGGGGTTTGCAACTGAAAAGAAACTTTGTGTTCACATCAAGTTAGGTGAAGGACGGCTATCACACTCACTTATCTCTCAGAACTGAGCATGTGGAGAGACGTTCGTTCATCTAGCACAAAGGGAACGGGTTGCAGGAGAAACATTTACTCTGGTTTCTCAGTCTGTTTCCTAGTGCCGGTTTGAAGTTCCTGCAGTTTTCAATGTAAAACCGTGTTGGAGCTAGTACCTCCCCATATATATGTATGGAGTGGAGTTTGCAACTGAAAAGAAACTTTGTGTTCCCAACAAGCTAGGTGAAGGAAGGCTTTCACACACACTTATCTCTCAGAACTGAGCATGTGGAGAGACGTTCGTTCATCTAGCACAAAGGGAACGGGTTGCAGGAGAAACTTTTACTCTGGTTTCTCAGTCTGTTTCCTAGTGCCGGTTTGAAGTTCCTGCAATTTTCATTGTAAAACCGAGTTGGAGCTTGTACCTCCCCATGTATATGTATGGAATGGAGTTTGCAACTGAAAAGAAACTTTGTGTTCCCAACAAGCTAGGTGAAGGACGGCATTCACACACACATATCTCTCAGAACTGAGCATGTGGAGAGAAGTTCGTTCATCTAGCACCAAGGGAACGGATTGCAGGAGAAACTTTTACTCTGGTTTCTCAGTCTGTTTCATAGTGCCGGTTTGAAGTTCCTGCAGTTTTCACTGTAAAACCGATTTGTAGCTAGTCCCTACCCATATATATATAAGGAGTGGAGTTTGCAACTGAAAAGAAACTTTGTGTTCCCAACAAGCTAGGTGAAGAATGGGTTTCACACACACATATCTCTCAGAACTAAGCATGTGGAGAGACGTTCGTTCATCTAGCACAGAGGGAACGGGTTGCAGGGGAAACATTTACTCTGGTTTCTCAGTCTGTTTCCTAGTGCCGGTTTGAAGTTCCTGCAGTTTTCACTGTAAAACCGTGTTGGAGCTTGTACCTCCCCTTATATATGTATGGAGTGGAGTTTGCAACTGAAAAGAAACTTTGTGTTCCCAACAAGCTAGGTGAAGAATGGGTTTCACACACACATATCTCTCAGAACTAAGCATGTGGAGAGACGTTCGTTCATCTAGCACAAAGGGAACGGGTTGCAGGGGAAACATTTACTCTGGTTTCTCAGTATGTTTCCTAGTGCCGGTTTGAAGTTCCTGCAGTTTTCACTGTAAAACCGAGTTGGAGCTTGTACCTCCCCATATATATGTATGGAGTGGAGTTTGCAACTGAAAAGAAACTTTGTGTTCCCAACAACATAGGTGAAGGAAGGCTTTCACACACACTTATCTCTCAGAACTGAGCATGTGGAGAGACGTTCGTTCATCTAGCACAAAGGGAACGGGTTGCAGGGGAAACATTTACTGTGGTTTCTCAGTCTGTTTCCTAGTGCCGGTTTGATGTTCCTGCAGTTTTCACTGTAAAACCGAGTTGGAGCTAGTACCTCCCCATATATATGTATGGAGTGGTGTTTGCAACTGAAAAGAAACTTAGTGTTCCCAACAAGGTAGGTGAAGGACGGCTTTCACACACACTTATCTCTCAGAACTGAGCATGTGTAGAGACGTTCGTTCATCTAGCACAAAGGGAACGGGTTGCAGGAGAAACTTTTACTCTGGTTTCTCAGTCTGTTTCCTAGTGCCGGTTTGAAGTTCCTGCAGTTTTCAATGTAAAACCGAGTTGGAGCTAGTCCCTACCCATATATATATATGGAGTGGAGTTTGCAACTGAAAAGAAACTTTGTGTTCCCAACAAGCTAGGTGAAGGATGGGTTTCACACACACTTATCTCTCAGAACTGAGCATGTGGAGAGACGTTCGTTCATCTAGCACAAAGGGAACGGGTTGCAGGGGAAACATTTACTCTGGTTTCTCAGTCTGTTTCCTAGTGCCGTTTTGAAGTTCCTGCAGTTTTCACTGTAAAACCGAGTTGGAGCTAGTACCTCCCAATATATATGTATGGAATGGAGTTTGCAACTGAAAAGAAACTTTGTGTTCCCAACAAGCTAGGTGAAGGAAGGCTTTCACACACACTTATCTCTCAGAACTGTGCATGTGGAGAGACGTTCGTTCATCTAGCAGAAAGGGAACGGGTTGCAGGGGAAACATTTACTCTGGTTTCTCAGTCTGTTTCCTAGTGCCGGTTTGAAGTTCCTGCAGTTTTCACTGTAAAACCGTGTTGGAGCTTGTACCTCCCCTTATATATGTATGGAGTGGAGTTTGCAACTGAAAAGAAACTTTGTGTTCCCAACAAGCTATGTGAAGGACGGCTTTCACACACACTTATCTCTCAGAACTGAGCATGTGGAGAGACGTTCGTTCATCTAGCACAAAGGGGACATGTTGCAGGAGAAACTTTTACTCTGGTTTCTCAGTCAGTTTCCTAGTGCCGGTTTGAAGTTCCTGCAGTTTTCACTGTAAAACCGAGTTTGAGCTAGTCCCTACCCATATATATATATGGAGTGGAGTTTGCATCTGAAAAGAAACTTTGTGTTCCCAACAAGCTAGGTGAAGGACGGCTTTCACACACACTTATCTCTCAGAACTGAGCACGTGGAGAGACGTTCGTTCATCTAGCACAAAAGGAACGGCTTGCAGGAGAAACTTTTAATCTGGTTTCTCAGTCTGTTTCCTAGTGCCGGTTTGACGTTCCTGCAGTTTTCACTGTAAAACCGAGTTGGAGCTAGTACCTCCCCATATATATGTATGGAGTGGAGTTTGCAACTGAAAAGAAACTTTGTGTTCCCAACAAGCTAGGTGAAGTACGGCTTTCACACACACTTATCTCTCAGAACTGAGCATGTGGAGAGACGTTCGTTCATCTAGCACAAAAGGAACGGCTTGCAGGAGAAACTTTTACTCTGGTTTCTCAGTCTGTTTCCTAGTGCCGGTTTGAAGTTCCTGCAGTTTTCACTGTAAAACCGAGTAGGAGCTAGTCCCTACCCATATATATATATATGGAGTGGAGTTTGCAACTGAAAAGAATCTTTGTGTTCCCAACAAGCTAGGTGAAGGACGGGTTTCACACACACATATCTCTCAGAACTGAGCATGTGGAGAGACGTTCGTTCATCTAGCACAAAGGGAACGGGTTGCAGGAGAAACTTTTACTCTGGTTTCTCAGTCTGTTTCCTAGTGCCGGTTTGAAGTTCCTGCAGTTTTCACTGTAAAACCGAGTTGGAGCTAGTACCTCCCCTTATATATGTATGGAGTGGGGTTTGCAACTGAAAAGAAACTTTGTGTTCACATCAAGTTAGGTGAAGGACGGCTATCACACTCACTTATCTCTCAGAACTGAGCATGTGGAGAGACGTTCGTTCATCTAGCACAAAGGGAACGGGTTGCAGGAGAAACATTTACTCTGGTTTCTCAGTCTGTTTCCTAGTGCCGGTTTGAAGTTCCTGCAGTTTTCAATGTAAAACCGTGTTGGAGCTAGTACCTCCCCATATATATGTATGGAGTGGAGTTTGCAACTGAAAAGAAACTTTGTGTTCCCAACAAGCTAGGTGAAGGAAGGCTTTCACACACACTTATCTCTCAGAACTGAGCATGTGGAGAGACGTTCGTTCATCTAGCACAAAGGGAACGGGTTGCAGGAGAAACTTTTACTCTGGTTTCTCAGTCTGTTTCCTAGTGCCGGTTTGAAGTTCCTGCAGTTTTCATTGTAAAACCGAGTTGGAGCTTGTACCTCCCCATGTATATGTATGGAATGGAGTTTGCAACTGAAAAGAAACTTTGTGTTCCCAACAAGCTAGGTGAAGGACGGCATTCACACACACATATCTCTCAGAACTGAGCATGTGGAGAGAAGTTCGTTCATCTAGCACCAAGGGAACGGATTGCAGGAGAAACTTTTACTCTGGTTTCTCAGTCTGTTTCATAGTGCCGGTTTGAAGTTCCTGCAGTTTTAACTGTAAAACCGATTTGTAGCTAGTCCCTACCCATATATATATAAGGAGTGGAGTTTGCAACTGAAAAGAAACTTTGTGTTCCCAACAAGCTAGGTGAAGAATGGGTTTCACACACACATATCTCTCAGAACTAAGCATGTGGAGAGACGTTCGTTCATCTAGCACAAAGGGAACGGGTTGCAGGGGAAACATTTACTCTGGTTTCTCAGTCTGTTTCCTAGTGCCGGTTTGAAGTTCCTGCAGTTTTCACTGTAAAACCGTGTTGGAGCTTGTACCTCCCCTTATATATGTATGGAGTGGAGTTTGCAACTGAAAAGAAACTTTGTGTTCCCAACAAGCTAGGTGAAGAACGGCTTTCACACACACTTATCTCTCAGAACTGAGCATGTGGAGAGACGTTCGTTCATCTAGCACAAAGGGACCGGGTTGCAGGGGAAACATTTACTGTGGTTTCTCAGTCTGTTTCCTAGTGCCGGTTTGAAGTTCCTGCAGTTTTCACTGTAAAACCGAGTTGGAGCTAGTACCTCCCCATATATATGTATGGAGTGGAGTTTGCAACTGAAAAGAAACTTTGTGTTTCCAACAAGCTAGGTGAAGGACGGCTTTCACACTCACTTATCTCTCAGAACTGAGCATTTGGAGAGACGTTCGTTCATCTAGCACAAAGGGAACGTGTTGCAGGAGAAACTTTTACTCTGGTTTCTCAGTCTGTTTCCTAGTGCCGGTTTGAAGTTCCTGTAGTTTTCACTGTAAAACCGATTTGGAGCTAGTACCTCCCCATATATATGTATGGAGTGGAGTTTGCAACTGAAAAGAAACTTTGTGTTCCCAACAAGATAGGTGAAGGACGGCATTCACACACACTTATCTCTCAGAACTGAGCATGTGGAGAGACGTTCGTTCATCTAGCACAAAGGGGACGGATTGCAGGAGAAACTTTTACTCTGGTTTCTCAGTCTGTTTCCTAGTGCCGGTTTGAAGTTCCTGCAGTTTTCACTGTAAAACCGAGTTGGAGCTAGTCCCTACCCATATATATATAAGGAGTGGAGTTTGCAACTGAAAATAAACTTTGTGATCCCAACAACCTAGGTGAAGGACAGCTTTCACACACACTTATCTCTCAGAACTGAGCATGTGGAGAGACGTTCGTTCATCTAGCACAAAGGGAACGGGTTGCAGGGGAAACATTTACTCTGGTTTCTCAGTCTGTTTCCTAGTGCCGGTTTGAAGTTCCTGCAGTTTTCACTGTAAAACCGTGTTGGAGCTTGTACCTCCCCATATATATGTATGGAGTGGAGTTTGCAACTGAAAAGAAAGTTTGTGTTCCCAACAAGCTAGGTGAAGGAAGGCTTTCACACACACTTATCTCTCAGAACTGAGCATGTGGAGAGACATTCGTTCATCTAGCACAAAGGGAACGGGTGGCAGGGGAAACATTTACTGTGGTTTCTCAGTCTGTTTCCTAGTGCCGGTTTGAAGTTCCTGCAGTTTTCACTGAAAAACCGAGTTGGAGCTAGTACCTCCCCATATATATGTATGGAGTGGAATTTGCAACTGAAAAGAAACTTTGTGTTCCCAACAAGCTAGGTGAAGTACGGCTTTCACACACACTTATCTCTCAGAACTGAGCATGTGGAGAGACGTTCGTTCATCTAGCACAAAGGGAACGGGTTGCAGGAGAATCTTTTACTCTGGTTTCTCAGTCTTTTTCCTAGTGCCGGTTTGAAGTTCCTGCAGTTTTTACTGTAAAACCGGGTTGGAGCTAGTACCTCCCCATATATATGTATGGAGTGGGGTTTGCAACTGAAAAGAAACTTTGTGTTCACATCAAGTTAGGTGAAGGACGGCTATCACACACACTTATCTCTCAGAACTGAGCATGTGGAGAGACTTTCGTTCATCTAGCACAAAGGGAAAGGGTTGCAGGAGAAACTTTTACTCTGGTTTCTCAGTGTGTTTCCTAGTGCCGGTTTGAAGTTCCTGCAGTTTTCACTGTAAAACCGAGTTGGAGCTAGTCCCTACCCATATATATATATGGTGTGGAGTTTGCAACTGAAAAGAAACTTTGTGTTCCCAAAAAGCTAGGTGAAGGACGGGTTTCACACACACTTATCTCTCAGAACTGAGCATGTGGAGAGACGTTCGTTCATCTAGCACAAAGGGAACGGGTTGCAGGAGAAACTTTTACTCTGGTTTCTCAGTCTGTTTCCTAGTGCCGTTTTGAAGTTCCTGCAGTTTTCACTGTAAAACCGAGTTTTAGCTAGTACCTCCCCATATATATGTATGGAGTGGAGTTTGCAACTGAAAAGAATCTTTGTTTTCCCAACAAGCTAGGTGAAGGACGGCTTTCACACACACTTATCTCTCAGAACTGAGCATGTGGAGAGACGTTCCTTCATCTAGCACAAAGGGAACGGGTTGCAGGAGAAACTTTTACTCTGGTTTCTCAGTCTGTTTCCTAGTGCCGGTTTGAAGTTCCTGCAGTTTTCACTGTAAAACCGAGTTGGAGCTAGTACCTCCCCATATATATGTATGGAGTGGAATTTGCAACTGAAAAGAAACTTTGAGTTCCCAACAAGCTAGGTGAAGGACGGCTTTCACACTCACTTATCTCTCAGAACTGAGCATTTGGAGAGACGTTCGTTCATCTAGCACAAAGGGAACGGATTGCAGGAGAAACTTTTTCTCTGGTTTCTCAATCTGTTTCCTAGTGCCGGTTTGAAGTTCCTGCAGTTTTCACTGTAAAACCGAGTTGGAGCTAGTCCCTACCCATATATATATGAGTGGAGTATGCAACTGAAAAGAAACTTTGTGTTCCCAACAAGCTAGGTGAAGGATGGGTTTCACACACACATATCTCTCAGAACTGAGCATGTGGAGAGACGTTCGTTCATCTAGCACAAAGGGAACGGGTTGCAGGGGAAACATTTACTCTGGTTTCTCAGTCTGTTTCCTAGTGCCGGTTTGAAGTTCCTGCAGTTTTCACTGTAAAACCGTGTTGGAGCTTGTACCTCCCCTTATATATGTATGGAGTGGAGTTTGCAACTGAAAAGAAACTTTGTGTTCCCAACAAGCTAGGTGAAGAACGGCTTTCACACACACTTATCTCTCAGAACTGAGCATGTGGAGAGACGTTCGTTCATCTAGCACAAAGGGACCGGGTTGCAGGGGAAACATTTACTGTGGTTTCTCAGTCTGTTTCCTAGTGCCGGTTTGAAGTTCCTGCAGTTTTCACTGTAAAACCGAGTTGGAGCTAGTACCTCCCCATATATATGTATGGAGTGGAGTTTGCAACTGAAAAGAAACTTTGTGTTTCCAACAAGCTAGGTGAAGGACGGCTTTCACACTCACTTATCTCTCAGAACTGAGCATTTGGAGAGACGTTCGTTCATCTAGCACAAAGGGAACGTGTTGCAGGAGAAACTTTTACTCTGGTTTCTCAGTCTGTTTCCTAGTGCCGGTTTGAAGTTCCTGTAGTTTTCACTGTAAAACCGATTTGGAGCTAGTACCTCCCCATATATATGTATGGAGTGGAGTTTGCAACTGAAAAGAAACTTTGTGTTCCCAACAAGATAGGTGAAGGACGGCATTCACACACACTTATCTCTCAGAACTGAGCATGTGGAGAGACGTTCGTTCATCTAGCACAAAGGGGACGGATTGCAGGAGAAACTTTTACTCTGGTTTCTCAGTCTGTTTCCTAGTGCCGGTTTGAAGTTCCTGCAGTTTTCACTGTAAAACCGAGTTGGAGCTAGTCCCTACCCATATATATATAAGGAGTGGAGTTTGCAACTGAAAATAAACTTTGTGATCCCAACAACCTAGGTGAAGGACAGCTTTCACACACACTTATCTCTCAGAACTGAGCATGTGGAGAGACGTTCGTTCATCTAGCACAAAGGGAACGGGTTGCAGGGGAAACATTTACTCTGGTTTCTCAGTCTGTTTCCTAGTGCCGGTTTGAAGTTCCTGCAGTTTTCACTGTAAAACCGTGTTGGAGCTTGTACCTCCCCATATATATGTATGGAGTGGAGTTTGCAACTGAAAAGAAAGTTTGTGTTCCCAACAAGCTAGGTGAAGGAAGGCTTTCACACACACTTATCTCTCAGAACTGAGCATGTGGAGAGACATTCGTTCATCTAGCACAAAGGGAACGGGTGGCAGGGGAAATATTTACTGTGGTTTCTCAGTCTGTTTCCTAGTGCCGGTTTGAAGTTCCTGCAGTTTTCACTGAAAAACCGAGTTGGAGCTAGTACCTCCCCATATATATGTATGGAGTGGAATTTGCAACTGAAAAGAAACTTTGTGTTCCCAACAAGCTAGGTGAAGTACGGCTTTCACACACACTTATCTCTCAGAACTGAGCATGTGGAGAGACGTTCGTTCATCTAGCACAAAGGGAACGGGTTGCAGGAGAATCTTTTACTCTGGTTTCTCAGTCTTTTTCCTAGTGCCGGTTTGAAGTTCCTGCAGTTTTTACTGTAAAACCGAGTTGGAGCTAGTACTTCCCCATATATATGTATGGAGTGGGGTTTGCAACTGAAAAGAAACTTTGTGTTCACATCAAGTTAGGTGAAGGACGGCTATCACACACACTTATCTCTCAGAACTGAGCATGTGGAGAGACTTTCGTTCATCTAGCACAAAGGGAAAGGGTTGCAGGAGAAACTTTTACTCTGGTTTCTCAGTGTGTTTCCTAGTGCCGGTTTGAAGTTCCTGCAGTTTTCACTGTAAAACCGAGTTGGAGCTAGTCCCTACCCATATATATATATGGTGTGGAGTTTGCAACTGAAAAGAAACTTTGTGTTCCCAAAAAGCTAGGTGAAGGACGGGTTTCACACACACTTATCTCTCAGAACTGAGCATGTGGAGAGACGTTCGTTCATCTAGCACAAAGGGAACGGGTTGCAGGAGAAACTTTTACTCTGGTTTCTCAGTCTGTTTCCTAGTGCCGTTTTGAAGTTCCTGCAGTTTTCACTGTAAAACCGAGTTTTAGCTAGTACCTCCCCATATATATGTATGGAGTGGAGTTTGCAACTGAAAAGAATCTTTGTTTTCCCAACAAGCTAGGTGAAGGACGGCTTTCACACACACTTATCTCTCAGAACTGAGCATGTGGAGAGACGTTCGTTCATCTAGCACAAAGGGAACGGGTTGCAGGAGAAACTTTTACTCTGGTTTCTCAGTCTGTTTCCTAGTGCCGGTTTGAAGTTCCTGCAGTTTTCACTGTAAAACCGAGTTGGAGCTAGTACCTCCCCATATATATGTATGGAGTGGAATTTGCAACTGAAAAGAAACTTTGAGTTCCCAACAAGCTAGGTGAAGGACGGCTTTCACACTCACTTATCTCTCAGAACTGAGCATTTGGAGAGACGTTCGTTCATCTAGCACAAAGGGAACGGATTGCAGGAGAAACTTTTACTCTGGTTTCTCAATCTGTTTCCTAGTGCCGGTTTGAAGTTCCTGCAGTTTTCACTGTAAAACCGAGTTGGAGCTAGTCCCTACCCATATATATATGAGTGGAGTATGCAACTGAAAAGAAACTTTGTGTTCCCAACAAGCTAGGTGAAGGATGGGTTTCACACACACATATCTCTCAGAACTGAGCATGTGGAGAGACGTTCGTTCATCTAGCACAAAGGGAACGGGTTGCAGGGGAAACATTTACTCTGGTTTCTCAGTCTGTTTCCTAGTGCCGGTTTGAAGTTCCTGCAGTTTTCACTGTAAAACCGTGTTGGAGCTTGTACCTCCCCTTATATATGTATGGAGTGGAGTTTGCAACTGAAAAGAAACTTTGTGTTCCCAACAAGCTAGGTGAAGGAAGGCTTTCACACACACTTATCTCTCAGAACTGAGCATGTGGAGAGACGTTCGTTCATCTAGCACAAAGGGAACGGGTTGCAGGAGAAACTTTTACTCTGGTTTCTCAGTCTGTTTCCTAGTGCCGGTTTGACGTTCCTGCAGTTTTCACTGTAAAACCGAGTTGGAGCTAGTACCTCCCCATATATATGTATGGAGTGGAGTTTGCAACTGAAAAGAAACTTTGTGTTCCATACAAGCTAGGTGAAGTACGGCTTTCACACTCATTTATCTCTCAGAACTGAGCATGTGGAGAGACGTTCGTTCATCTAGCACAAAAGGAACGGCTTGCAGGAGAAACTTTTACTCTGGTTTCTCAGTCTGTTTCCTAGTGCCGGATTGAAGTTCCTGCAGTTTTCACTGTAAAACCGTGTTGGAGCTTGTACCTCCCCTTATATATGTATGGAGTGGAGTTTGCAACTGAAAAGAAACTTTGTGTTCCCAACAAGCTAGGTGAAGAACGGCTTTCACACACACTTATCTCTCAGAACTGAGCATGTGGAGAGACGTTCGTTCATCTAGCACAAAGGGAACGGATTGCAGGAGAAACTTTTACTCTGGTTTCTCAGTCTGTTTCCTAGTGCCGGTTTGAAGTTCCTGCAGTTTTCACTGTAAAACCGAGTTGGAGCTAGTCCCTACCCATATATATATAAGGAGTGGAGTTTGCAACTGAAAAGAAACTTTGTGTTCCCAACAAGCTAGTTGAAGGATGGGTTTCACACACACATATCTCTCAGAACTGAGCATGTGGAGAGACGTTCGTTCATCTAGCACAAAGGGAACGGGTTGCAGGGGAAACATTTACTCTGGTTTCTCAGTCTGTTTCCTAGTGCCGGTTTGAAGTTCCTGCAGTTTTCACTGTAAAACCGTGTTGGAGCTTGTACCTCCCCTTATATATGTATGGAGTGGAGTTTGCAACTGAAAAGAAACTTTGTGTTCCCAACAAGCTAGGTGAAGAACGGCTTTCACACACACTTATCTCTCAGAACTGAGCATGTGGAGAGACGTTCGTTCATCTAGCACAAAGGGACCGGGTTGCAGGGGAAACATTTACTGTGGTTTCTCAGTCTGTTTCCTAGTGCCGGTTTGAAGTTCCTGCAGTTTTCACTGTAAAACCGAGTTGGAGCTAGTACCTCCCCATATATATGTATGGAGTGGAGTTTGCAACTGAAAAGAAACTTTGTGTTTCCAACAAGCTAGGTGAAGGACGGCTTTCACACTCACTTATCTCTCAGAACTGAGCATTTGGAGAGACGTTCGTTCATCTAGCACAAAGGGAACGTGTTGCAGGAGAAACTTTTACTCTGGTTTCTCAGTCTGTTTCCTAGTGCCGGTTTGAAGTTCCTGTAGTTTTCACTGTAAAACCGATTTGGAGCTAGTACCTCCCCATATATATGTATGGAGTGGAGTTTGCAACTGAAAAGAAACTTTGTGTTCCCAACAAGATAGGTGAAGGACGGCATTCACACACACTTATCTCTCAGAACTGAGCATGTGGAGAGACGTTCGTTCATCTAGCACAAAGGGGACGGATTGCAGGAGAAACTTTTACTCTGGTTTCTCAGTCTGTTTCCTAGTGCCGGTTTGAAGTTCCTGCAGTTTTCACTGTAAAACCGAGTTGGAGCTAGTCCCTACCCATATATATATAAGGAGTGGAGTTTGCAACTGAAAATAAACTTTGTGATCCCAACAACCTAGGTGAAGGACAGCTTTCACACACACTTATCTCTCAGAACTGAGCATGTGGAGAGACGTTCGTTCATCTAGCACAAAGGGAACGGGTTGCAGGGGAAACATTTACTCTGGTTTCTCAGTCTGTTTCCTAGTGCCGGTTTGAAGTTCCTGCAGTTTTCACTGTAAAACCGTGTTGGAGCTTGTACCTCCCCATATATATGTATGGAGTGGAGTTTGCAACTGAAAAGAAAGTTTGTGTTCCCAACAAGCTAGGTGAAGGAAGGCTTTCACACACACTTATCTCTCAGAACTGAGCATGTGGAGAGACATTCGTTCATCTAGCACAAAGGGAACGGGTGGCAGGGGAAACATTTACTGTGGTTTCTCAGTCTGTTTCCTAGTGCCGTTTTGAAGTTCCTGCAGTTTTCACTGAAAAACCGAGTTGGAGCTAGTACCTCCCCATATATATGTATGGAGTGGAATTTGCAACTGAAAAGAAACTTTGTGTTCCCAACAAGCTAGGTGAAGTACGGCTTTCACACACACTTATCTCTCAGAACTGAGCATGTGGAGAGACGTTCGTTCATCTAGCACAAAGGGAACGGGTTGCAGGAGAATCTTTTACTCTGGTTTCTCAGTCTTTTTCCTAGTGCCGGTTTGAAGTTCCTGCAGTTTTTACTGTAAAACCGAGTTGGAGCTAGTACCTCCCCATATATATGTATGGAGTGGGGTTTGCAACTGAAAAGAAACTTTGTGTTCACATCAAGTTAGGTGAAGGACGGCTATCACACACACTTATCTCTCAGAACTGAGCATGTGGAGAGACTTTCGTTCATCTAGCACAAAGGGAAAGGGTTGCAGGAGAAACTTTTACTCTGGTTTCTCAGTGTGTTTCCTAGTGCCGGTTTGAAGTTCCTGCAGTTTTCACTGTAAAACCGAGTTGGAGCTAGTCCCTACCCATATATATATATGGTGTGGAGTTTGCAACTGAAAAGAAACTTTGTGTTCCCAAAAAGCTAGGTGAAGGACGGGTTTCACACACACTTATCTCTCAGAACTGAGCATGTGGAGAGACGTTCGTTCATCTAGCACAAAGGGAACGGGTTGCAGGAGAAACTTTTACTCTGGTTTCTCAGTCTGTTTCCTAGTGCCGTTTTGAAGTTCCTGCAGTTTTCACTGTAAAACCGAGTTTTAGCTAGTACCTCCCCATATATATGTATGGAGTGGAGTTTGCAACTGAAAAGAATCTTTGTTTTCCCAACAAGCTAGGTGAAGGACGGCTTTCACACACACTTATCTCTCAGAACTGAGCATGTGGAGAGACGTTCGTTCATCTAGCACAAAGGGAACGGGTTGCAGGAGAAACTTTTACTCTGGTTTCTCAGTCTGTTTCCTAGTGCCGGTTTGAAGTTCCTGCAGTTTTCACTGTAAAACCGAGTTGGAGCTAGTACCTCCCCATATATATGTATGGAGTGGAATTTGCAACTGAAAAGAAACTTTGAGTTCCCAACAAGCTAGGTGAAGGACGGCTTTCACACTCACTTATCTCTCAGAACTGAGCATTTGGAGAGACGTTCGTTCATCTAGCACAAAGGGAACGGATTGCAGGAGAAACTTTTACTCTGGTTTCTCAATCTGTTTCCTAGTGCCGGTTTGAAGTTCCTGCAGTTTTCACTGTAAAACCGAGTTGGAGCTAGTCCCTACCCATATATATATGAGTGGAGTATGCAACTGAAAAGAAACTTTGTGTTCCCAACAAGCTAGGTGAAGGATGGGTTTCACACACACATATCTCTCAGAACTGAGCATGTGGAGAGACGTTCGTTCATCTAGCACAAAGGGAACGGGTTGCAGGGGAAACATTTACTCTGGTTTCTCAGTCTGTTTCCTAGTGCCGGTTTGAAGTTCCTGCAGTTTTCACTGTAAAACCGTGTTGGAGCTTGTACCTCCCCTTATATATGTATGGAGTGGAGTTTGCAACTGAAAAGAAACTTTGTGTTCCCAACAAGCTAGGTGAAGGAAGGCTTTCACACACACTTATCTCTCAGAACTGAGCATGTGGAGAGACGTTCGTTCATCTAGCACAAAGGGAACGGGTTGCAGGAGAAACTTTTACTCTGGTTTCTCAGTCTGTTTCCTAGTGCCGGTTTGACGTTCCTGCAGTTTTCACTGTAAAACCGAGTTGGAGCTAGTACCTCCCCATATATATGTATGGAGTGGAGTTTGCAACTGAAAAGAAACTTTGTGTTCCATACAAGCTAGGTGAAGTACGGCTTTCACACTCATTTATCTCTCAGAACTGAGCATGTGGAGAGACGTTCGTTCATCTAGCACAAAAGGAACGGCTTGCAGGAGAAACTTTTACTCTGGTTTCTCAGTCTGTTTCCTAGTGTCGGATTGAAGTTCCTGCAGTTTTCACTGTAAAACCGAGTTGGAGCTAGTCCCTACCCATATATATATATGGAGTGGTGTTTGCAACTTAAAAGAATCTTTGTGTTCCCAACAAGCTAGGTGAAGGACGGGTTTCACACACACTTATCTCTCAGAACTGAGCATGTGGAGAGACGTTCGTTCATCTAGCACAAAGGGAACGGGTTGCAGGAGAAACTTTTACTCTGGTTTCTCAGTCTGTTTTCTAGTGCCGGTTTGAAGTTCCTGCAGTTTTCACTGTAAAACCGAGTTGGAGCTAGTACCTCCCCTTATATATGTATGGAGTGGGGTTTGCAACTGAAAAGAAACTTTGTGTTCACATCAAGTTAGGTGAAGGACGGCTATCACACACACTTATCTCTCAGAACTGAGCATGTGGAGAGACGTTCGTTCATCTAGCACAAAGGGAACGGGTTGCAGGAGAAACATTTACTCTGGTTTCTCAGTCTGTTTCCTAGTGCCGGTTTGAAGTTCCTGCAGTTTTCACTGTAAAACCGTGTTGGAGCTAGTACCTCCCCATATATATGTATGGAGTGGAGTTTGCAACTGAAAAGAAACTTTGTGTTCCCAACAAGCTAGGTGAAGGAAGGCTTTCACACACACTTATCTCTCAGAACTGAGCATGTGGAGAGACGTTCGTTCATCTAGCACAAAGGGAACGGGTTGCAGGAGAAACTTTTACTCTGGTTTCTCAGTCTGTTTCCTAGTGCCGGTTTTAAGTTCCTGCAGTTTTCACTGTAAAACCGAGTTGGAGCTTGTACCTCCCCATGTATATGTATGGAATGGAGTTTGCAACTGAAAAGAAACTTTGTGTTCCCAACAAGCTAGGTGAAGGACGGCATTCACACACACATATCTCTCAGAACTGAGCATGTGGAGAGACGTTCGTTCATCTAGCACCAAGGGAACGGATTGCAGGAGAAACTTTTACTCTGGTTTCTCAGTCTGTTTCCTAGTGCCGGTTTGAAGTTCCTGCAGTTTTCACTGTAAAACCGAGTTGGAGCTAGTCCCTACCCATATATATATAAGGAGTGGAGTTTGCAACTGAAAAGAAACTTTGTGTTCCCAACAAGCTAGGTGAAGGATGGGTTTCACACACACATATCTCTCAGAACTAAGCATGTGGAGAGACGTTCGTTCATCTAGCACAAAGGGAACGGGTTGCAGGGGAAACATTTACTCTGGTTTCTCAGTCTGTTTCCTAGTGCCGGTTTGAAGTTCCTGCAGTTTTCACTGTAAATCCGTGTTGGAGCTTGTACATCCCCATATATATGTATGGAGTGGAGTTTGCAACTGAAAAGAAACTTTGTGTTCCCAACAAGCTAGGTGAAGGACGGCTTTCACACACACTTATCTCTCAGAACTGAGCATGTGGTGAGACGTTCGTTCATCTAGCACAAAGGGAACGGGTTGAATGAGAAACTTTTACTCTGGTTTCTCAGTCTGTTTCCTAGTGCCGGTTTGAAGTTCCTGCAGTTTTCACTGTAAAACCGAGTTGGAGCTAGTACCTCCCCATATATATGTATGGAGTGGGGTTTGCAACTGAAAAGAAACTTTGTGTTCCCAACAAGCTAGGTGAAGGACGGCTTTCACACTCACTTATCTCTCAGAACTGAGCATTTGGAGAGACGTTCGTTCATCTAGCACAAAGGGAACGGGTTGCAGGAGAAACTTTTACTCTGGTTTCTCAGTCTGTTTCCTAGTGCCGGTTTGAAGTTCCTGCAGTTTTCACCGTAAAACCGATTTGGAGCTAGTACCTCCCCATATATATGTATGGAGTGGAATTTGCAACTGAAAAGAAACTTTGAGTTCCCAACAAGGTAGGTGAAGGACGGCATTCACACACACTTATCTCTCAGAACTGAGCATGTGGAGAGACGTTCGTTCATCTAGCACAAAGGGAACGGATTGCAGGAGAAACTTTTACTCTGGTTTCTCAGTCTGTTTCCTAGTGCCGGTTTGAAGTTCCTGCAGTTTTCACTGTAAAACCGAGTTGGAGCTAGTCCCTACCCATATATATATAAGGAGTGGAGTTTGCAACTGAAAAGAAACTTTGTGTTCCCAACAAGCTAGGTGAAGGAAGGGTTTCACACACACATATCTCTCAGAACTGAGCATGTGGAGAGACGTTCGTTCATCTAGCACAAAGGGAACGGGTTGCAGGGGAAACATTTACTGTGGTTTCTCAGTCTGTTTCCTAGTGCCGGTTTGAAGTTCCTGCAGTTTTCACTGAAAAACCGAGTTGGAGCTAGTACCTCCCCATATATATGTATGGAGTGGAGTTTGCAACTGAAAAGAAACTTTGTGTTCCCAACAAGCTAGGTGAAGGACGGCTTTCACACACACTTATCTCTCAGAACTGAGCATGTGGAGAGACGTTCGTTCATCTAGCACAAAGGGAACGGGTTGCAGGAGAAACTTTTACTCTGGTTTATCAGTCTGTTTCCTAGTGCCTGTTTGAAGTTCCTGCAGTTTTCACTGTAAAACCGTGTTGGAGCTAGTACCTCCCCATATATATGTATGGAGTGGAGTTTGCAACTGAAAAGAAACTTAGTGTTCCCAACAAGATATTTGAAGGACGGCTTTCACACACAATTATCTCTCAGAACTGAGCATGTGGAGAGACTTTCGTTCATCTAGCACAAAGGGAACGGGTTGCAGGAGAAACTTTTACTCTGGTTTCTCAGTCTGTTTCCTAGTGCCGGTTTGAAGTTCCTGCAGTTTTCACTGTAAAACCGAGTTGGAGCTAGTCCCTACCCATATATATATATGGAGTGGAGTTTGCAACTGAAAAGAAACTTTGTGTTCCCAACAAGCTAGTTGAAGGACGGCTTTCACACACACTTATCTCTCAGAACTGAGCACGTGGAGAGACGTTCGTTCATCTAGCACAAAAGGAACGGGTTGCAGGAGAAACTTTTACTCTTGTTTCTCAGTCTGTTTCCTAGTGCCGGTTTGACGTTCCTGCAGTTTTCACTGTAAAACCGAGTTGGAGCTAGTACCTCCCCATATATATGTATGGTGTGGACTTTGCAACTGAAAAGAAACTTTGTGTTCCCAACAAGCTAGGTGAAGTACGGCTTTCACACACACTTATCTCTCAGAACTGAGCATGTGGAGAGACGTTCGTTCATCTAGCACAAAAGGAACGGCTTGCAGGAGAAACTTTTACTCTGGTTTCTCAGTCTGTTTCCTAGTGCCGGTTTGAAGTTCCTGCAGTTTTCACTGTAAAACCGAGTTGGAGCTAGTCCCTACCCATATATATATAAGGAGTGGAGTTTGCAACTGAAAAGAAACTTTGTGTTCCCAACAAGCTAGGTGAAGGATGGGTTTCACACACACATATCTCTCAGAACTAAGCATGTGGAGAGACGTTCGTTCATCTAGAACAAAGGGAACGGGTGGCAGGGGAAACATTTACTCTGGTTTCTCAGTCTGTTTCCTAGTGCCGGTTTGAAGTTCCTGCAGTTTTCACTGTAAAACCGTGTTGGAGCTTGTACCTCCCCATATATATGTATGGAGTGGAGTTTGCAACTGAAAAGAAACTTTGTGTTCCCAACAAGCTAGGTGAAGGACGGCTTTCACACACACTTATCTCTCAGAACTGAGCATGTGGAGAGACGTTCGTTCATCTAGCACAAAGGGAACGAGTTGCAGGGGAAACATTTACTGTGGTTTCTCAGTCTGTTTCCTAGTGCCGGTTTGAAGTTCCTGCAGTTTTCACTGTAAAACCGAGTTGGAGCTAGTACCTCCCCATATATATGTATGGAGTGGAGTTTGCAACTGAAAAGAAACTTTGTGTTCCCAACAAGCTAGGTGAAGGACGGCTTTCACACTCACTTATCTCTCAGAACTGAGCATTTGGAGAGACGTTCGTTCATCTAGCACAAAGGGAACGGATTGCAGGAGAAACTTTTACTCTGGTTTCTCAGTCTGTTTCCTAGTGCCGGTTTGAAGTTCCTGCAGTTTTCACTGTAAAACCGATTTGGAGATAGTACCTCCCCATATATATTTATGGAGTGGAGTTTGCAACTGAAAAGAAACTTTGTGTTCCCAACAAGCTAGGTGAAGGACGGCATTCACACACACTTATCTCCCAGAACTGAGCATGTGGAGAGACGTTCGTTCATCTAGCACCAAGGGATCGGATTGCAGGAGAAACTTTTACTCTGGTTTCTCAGTCTGTTTCCTAGTGCCGGTTTGAAGTTCCTGCAGTTTTCACTGTAAAACCGAGTTGGAGCTAGTCCCTACCCATATATATATAAGGAGTGGAGTTTGCAACTGAAAAGAAACTTTGTGTTCCCAACAAGCTAGGTGAAGGATGGGTTTCACACACACATAACTCTCAGAACTGAGCATGTGGAGAGACGTTCGTTCATCTAGCACAAAGGGAACGGGCTGCAGGGGAAACATTTACTCTGGTTTCTCAGTCTGTTTCCTAGTGCCGGTTTGAAGTTCCTGCATTTTTCACTGTAAAACCGTGTTGGAGCTTGTACCTCCCCATATATATGTATGGAGTGGAGTTTGCAACTGAAAAGAAACTTTGTGTTCCCAACAAGCTAGTTGAAGGAAGGCTTTCACACACACTTATCTCTCAGAACTGAGCATGTGGAGAGACGTTCGTTCATCTAGCACAAAGGGAACGGGTTGCAGGGGAAACATTTACTGTGGTTTCTCAGTCTGTTTCCTAGTGCCGGTTTGAAGTTCCTGCAGTTTTCACTGTAAAACCGAGTTGGAGCTAGTACCTCCCCATATATATGTATGGAGTGGTGTTTGCAACTGAAAAGAAACTTTGTGTTCCCAACAAGCTAGGTGAAGGACGGCTTTCACACACACATATCTCTCAGAACTGAGCATGTGGAGAGACGTTCGTTCATTTAGCACAAAGGGAACGGGTTGCAGGAGAAACATTTACTCTGGTTTCTCAGTCTGTTTCCTAGTGCCTGTTTGAAGTTCCTGCAGTTTTCACTGTAAAACCGAGTTGGAGCTAGTACCTCCCCATATATATGTATGGAGTGGAGTTTGCAACTGAAAAGAAACTTAGTGTTCCCAACAAGCTAGGTGAAGGATGGCTTTCACACACACTTATCTCTCAGAACTGAGCATGTGGAGAGACGTTCGTTCATCTAGAACAAAGGGAACGGGTTGCAGGAGAAACTTTTACTCTGGTTTCTCAGTCTGTTTCCTAGTGCCGGTTTGAAGTTCCTGCAGTTTTCACTGTAAAACCGAGTTGGAGCTAGACCCTACCCATATATATATATATGGAGTGGAGTTTGCAACTAAAAAGAAACTTTGTGTTCCCAACAAGCTAGGTGAAGGATGGGTTTCACACACACTTATCTCTCAGAACTGAGCATGTGGAGAGACGTTCGTTCATATAGCACAAAGGGAACGGGTTGCAGGGGAAACATTTACTCTGGTTTCTCAGTCTGTTTCCTAGTGCCGTTTTGAAGTTCCTGCAGTTTTCACTGTAAAACCGAGTTGGAGCTAGTACCTCCCCATATATATGTATGGAGTGGAGTTTGCAACTGAAAAGAAACTTTGTGTTCCCAACAAGCTAGGTGAAGGACGGCTTTCACACACACTTATCTCTCAGAACTGAGCACGTGGAGAGACGTTCGTTCATCTAGCACAAAAGGAACGGCTTGCAGGAGAAACTTTTACTCTGGTTTCTCAGTCTGTTTCCTAGTGCCGGTTTGAAGTTCCTGCAGTTTTCACTGTAAATCCGAGTTGGAGCTAGTCCCTACCCATATATATATATGGAGTGGTGTTTGTAACTGAAAAGAAACTTTGTGTTCCCAACAAGCTAGGTGAAGGACGGGTTTCACACACATTTATCTCTCAGAACTGAGCATGTGGAGAGACGTTCGTTCATCTAGCAGAAAGGGAACGGGTTGCAGGAGAAACTTTTACTCTGGTTTCTCAGTCTGTTTCCTAGTGCCGGTTTGAAGTTCCTGCAGTTTTCACTGTAAATCCGAGTTGGAGCTAGTCCCTACCCATATATATATATGGAGTGGTGTTTGTAACTGAAAAGAAACTTTGTGTTCCCAACAAGCTAGGTGAAGGACGGGATTCACACACATTTATCTCTCAGAACTGAGCATGTGGAGAGACGTTCGTTCATCTAGCACAAAGGGAACGGGTTGCAAGAGAAACTTTTACTCTGGTTTCTCAGTCTGTTTCCTAGTGCCGGTTTGAAGTTCCTGCAGTTTTCACTGTAAAACCGAGTTGGAGCTAGTACCTCCCCTTATATATGTATGGAGTGGGGTTTGCAACTGAAAAGAAACTTTGTGTTCACATCAAGTTAGGTGAAGTACGGCTATCACACACACTTATCTCTCAGAACTGAGCATGTGGAGAGACGTTCGTTCATCTAGCACAAAGGGAACGGGTTGCAGGAGAAACATTTACTCTGGTTTCTCAGTCTGTTTCCTAGTGCCGGTTTGAAGTTCCTGCAGTTTTCACTGTAAAACCGTGTTGGAGCTAGTACAACCCCATATATATGTATGGAGTGGAGTTTGCAACTTAAAAGAAACTTTGTGTTCCCAACAAGCTAGGTGAAGGAAGGCTTTCACACACACTTATCTCTCAGAACTGAGCATGTGGAGAGACTTTCGTTCATCTAGCACAAAGGGAACGAGTTGCAGGAGAAACTTTTACTCTGGTTTCTCAGTCTGTTTCCTAGTGCCGGTTTGAAGTTCCTGCAGTTTTCACTGTAAAACCGAGTTGGAGCTTGTACCTCCCCATATATATGTATGGAGTGGAGTTTGCAACTGAAAAGAAACTTTGTGTTCCCAACAAGCTAGTTGAAGGACGGCATTCACACACACTTATCTCTCAGAACTTAGCATGTGGAGAGACGTTCGTTCATGTAGCACCAAGGGAACTGATTGCAGGAGAAACTTTTACTCTGGTTTCTCAGTCTGTTTCCTAGTGCCGGTTTTAAGTTCCTGCAGTTTTCACTGTAAAACCGAGTTGGAGCTAGTCCCTACCCATATATATATAAGGAGTGGAGTTTGCAACTGAAAAGAAACTTTGTGTTCCCAACAAGCTAGGTGAAGGATGGGTTTCACACACACATAACTCTCAGAACTGAGCATGTGGAGAGACGTTCGTTCATCTAGCACAAAGGGAACGGGCTGCAGGGGAAACATTTACTCTGGTTTCTCAGTCTGTTTCCTAGTGCCGGTTTGAAGTTCCTGCATTTTTCACTGTAAAACCGTGTTGGAGCTTGTACCTCCCCATATATATGTATGGAGTGGAGTTTGCAACTGAAAAGAAACTTTGTGTTCCCAACAAGCTAGGTGAAGGAAGGCTTTCATACACACTTATCTCTCAGAACTGAACATGTGGAGAGACGTTCGTTCATCTAGCACAAATGGAACGGGTTGCAGGGGAAACATTTACTGTGGTTTCTCAGTCTGTTTCCTAGTGCCGGTTTGAAGTTCCTGCAGTTTTCACTGTAAAACCGAGTTGGAGCTAGTACCTCCCCATATATATGTATGGAGTGGAGTTTGCAACTGAAAAGAAACTTTGTGTTCCCAACAAGCTAGGTGAAGGACGGCTTTCACACACACTTATCTCTCAGAACTGAGCATGTGGAGAGACGTTCGTTCATGTAGCACAAAGGGAACGGGTTGCAGGAGAAACTTTTACTCTGGATTCTCAGTCTGTTTCCTAGTGCCGGTTTGAAGTTCCTGCAGTTTTCACTTTAAATCCGAGTTGGAGCTAGTACCTCCCCATATATATGTATGGAGTGGAGTTTGCAACTGAAAAGAAACTTTGTGTTCCCAACAAGCTAGGTGAAGGACGGCTTTCACACACACTTATCTCTCAGAACTGAGCATGTGGAGAGACGTTCGTTCATCTAGCACAAAGGGAACGGGTTGCAGGAGAAACTTTTACTCTGGTTTCTCAGTCTGTTTCCTAGTGCCGGTTTGAAGTTCCTGCAGTTTTCACTGTAAAACCGATTTGGAGCTAGTACCTCCCCATATATATGTATGGAGTGGAGTTTGCAACTGAAAAGAAACTTTGTGTTCCCAACAAGCTAGGTGAAGGACGGCTTTCACACACACTTATCTCTCAGATCTGAGCATGTGGAGAGACGTTCGTTCATCTAGCACAAAGGGAACGGGTTGAATGGGAAACTTTTACTCTGGTTTCTCAGTCTGTTTCCTAGTGCCGGTTTGAAGTTCCTGCAGTTTTCACTGTAAAACCGAGTTGGAGCTAGTACCTCCCCATATATATGTATGGAGTGGAGTTTGCAACTGAAAAGAAACTTTGTGTTCCCAACAAGCTAGGTGAAGGACGGCTTTCACACTCACTTATCTCTCAGAACTGAGCATTTGGAGAGACGTTCGTTCATCTAGCACAAAGGGAACGGGTTGCAGGAGTAACTTTTACTCTGGTTTCTCAGTCTGTTTCCTAGTGCCGGTTTGAAGTTCCTGCAGTTTTCACTGTAAAACCGAGTTGGAGCTAGTACCTCCCCATATATATGTATTGAGTGGAGTTTGCAACTGAAAAGAAACTTTGTGTTGCCAACAAGCTAGGTGAAGTACGGCTTTCACACACACTTATCTCTCAGAACTGAGCATGTGGAGAGACGTTCGTTCATCTAGCACAAAGGGAACGGGTTGCAGGAGAAACTTTTACTCTTGTTTCTCAGTCTGTTTCCTAGTGCCGGTTTGAAGTTCCTGCAGTTTTCACTGTAAAACCGAGTTGGAGCTAGTACCTCCCCTTATATATGTATGGAGTGGGGTTTGCACCTGAAAAGAAACTTTGTGTTCACTTCAAGTTAGGTGAAGGACGGCTATCACACACACTTATCTCTCAGAACTGAGCATGTGGAGAGACGTTCGTTCATCTAGCACAAAGGGAACTGGTTGCAGGAGAAACATTTACTCTGGTTTCTCAGTCTGTTTCCTAGTGCCGGTTTGAAGTTCCTGCAGTTTTCACTGTAAAACCGTGTTGGAGCTAGTACCTCCCCATATATATGTATGGAGTGGAGTTAGCAACTGAAAAGAAACTTTGTGTTCCCAACAAGCTAGGTGAAACAAGGCTTTCACACACACTTATCTCTCAGAACTGAGCATGTGGAGAGACGTTCGTTCATCTAGCACAAAGGGAACGGGTTGCAGGGGTAACATTTACTCTGGTTTCTCAGTCTGTTTCCTAGTGCCGGTTTGAAGTTCCTGCAGTTTTCACTGTAAAACCGTGTTGGAGCTTGTACCTCCCCATATATATATATGGAGTGGAGTTTGCAACTGAAAAGAAACTTTGTGTTCCCAACAAGATAGGTGAAGGAAGGCTTTCACACACACTTATCTCTCAGAACTGAGCATGTGGAGAGACGTTCGTTCATCTAGCACAAAGGGAACGGGTTGCAGGAGAAACTTTTACTCTGGTTTCTCAGTCTGTTTCCTAGTGCCGGTTTGAAGTTCCTGCAGTTTTCACTGTAAAACCGAGTTGGAGCTAGTACCTCCCCATTTATATGTATGGAGTGGAGTTTGCAACTGAAAAGAAACTTAGTGTTCCCAACAAGCTAGGTGAAGGACGGCTTTCACAAACACTTATCTCTCAGAACTGAGCATGTGGAGAGACGTTCGTTCATCTAGCACAAAGGGAACGGGTTGCAGGAGAAACTTTTACTCTGGTTTCTCAGTCTGTTTCCTAGTGCCTGTTTGAAGTTCCTGCAGTTTTCACTGTAAAACCGAGTTGGAGCTAGTCCCTACCCATATATATATATGGAGTGGTGTTTGCAACTGAAAAGAAACTTTGTGTTCCCAACAAGCTAGGTGAAGGACGGCATTCACACACACTTATCTCTCAGAACTGAGCATGTGGAGAGACGTTCGTTCATCTAGCACAAAGGGAACGGGTTGTAGGAGAAACTTTTACTCTGGTTTCTCAGTCTGTTTCCTAGTGCCGGTTTGAAGTTCCTGCAGTTTTCACTGTAAAACCGAGTTGGAGCTAGTCCCTACCCATATATATATATGGAGTGGAGTTTGCAACTGAAAAGAAACTTTGTGTTCCCAACAAGCTAGGTGAAGGATGGGTTTCACACACACTTATCTCTCAGAAATGAGCATGTGGAGAGACGTTCGTTCATCTAGCAGAAAGGGAACGGGTTGCAGGGGAAACATTTACTCTGGTTTCTCAGTCTGTTTCCTAGTGCCGTTTTGAAGTTCCTGCAGTTTTCACTGTAAAACCGTGTTGGAGCTATTACCTCCCCATATATATGTATGGAGTGGAGTTTGCAACTGAAAAGAAACTTTGTGTTCCCAACAAGCTAGGTGAAGGAAGGCTTTCACACACATTTATCTCTCAGAACTGAGCATGTGGAGAGACGTTCCTTCATCTAGCACAAAGGGAACGGGTTGCAGGGGAAACATTTAATCTGGTTTCTCAGTCTGTTTCCTAGTGCCGGTTTGAAGTTCCTGCAATTTTCACTGTAAACCGTGTTGGAGCTAGTACCTCCCCATATATATGTATGGAGTGGAGTTTGCAACTGAAAAGAAACTTTGTGTTCCCAACAAGCTAGGTGAAGTTTGGGTTTCACACACACATATCTCTCAGAACTGAGCATGTTTAGAGACGTTCGTTCATCTAGCACAAAGGGAACGGGTTGCAGGGGAAACATTTACTCTGGTTTCTCAGTCTGTTTCCTAGTGCCGGTTTGAAGTTCCTGCAGTTTTCACTGTAAAACCGAGTTGGAGCTTGTACCTCCCCATATATATGTATGGAGTGGAGTTTGCAACTGAAAAGAAACTTTGTGTTCCCAACAACATAGGTGAAGGAAGGCTTTCACACACACTTATCTCTCAGAACTGAGCATGTGGAGAGACGTTCGTTCATCTAGCACAAAGGGAACGGGTTGCAGGGGAAACATTTACTGTGGTTTCTCAGTCTGTTTCCTAGTGCCGGTTTGAAGTTCCTGCAGTTTTCACTTTAAATCCGAGTTGGAGCTAGTACCTCCCCATATATATGTATGGAGTGGAGTTTGCAACTGAAAAGAAACTTTGTGTTCCCAACAAGCTAGGTGAAGGACGGCTTTCACACACACTTATCTCTCAGAACTGAGCATGTGGAGAGACGTTCGTTCATCTAGCACAAAGGGAACGGGTTGCAGGAGAAACTTTTACTCTGGTTTCTCAGTCTGTTTCCTAGTGCCAGTTTGAAGTTCCTGCAGTTTTCACTGTAAAACCGATTTGGAGCTAGTACCTCCCCATATATATGTATGGAGTGGAGTTTGCAACTGAAAAGAAACTTTGTGTTCCCAAAAGGCTAGGTGAAGGACGGCTTTCACACACACTTATCTCTCAGATCTGAGCATGTGGAGAGACGTTCGTTCATCTAGCACAAAGGGAACGGGTTGAATGAGAAACTTTTACTCTGGTTTCTCAGTCTGTTTCCTAGTGCCGGTTTGAAGTTCCTGCAGTTTTCACTGTAAAACCGATTTGGAGCTAGTACCTCCCCATATATATGTATGGAGTGGAGTTTGCAACTGAAAAGAAACTTTGTGTTCCCAACAAGCTAGGTGAAGGACGGCTTTCACACACACTTATCTCTCAGATCTGAGCATGTGGAGAGACGTTCGTTCATCTAGCACAAAGGGAACGGGTTGAATGAGAAACTTTTACTCTGGTTTCTCAGTCTGTTTCCTAGTGCCGGTTTGAAGTTCCTGCAGTTTTCACTGTAAAACCGAGTTGGAGCTAGTACCTCCCCATATATATGTATGGAGTGGAGTTTGCAACTGAAAAGAAACTTTGTGTTCCCAACAAGCTAGGTGAAGGACGGCTTTCACACTCACTTATCTCTCAGAACTGAGCATTTGGAGAGACGTTCGTTCATCTAGCACAAAGGGAACGGGTTGCAGGAGTAACTTTTACTCTGGTTTCTCAGTCTGTTTCCTAGTGCCGGTTTGAAGTTCCTGCAGTTTTCACTGTAAAACCGAGTTGGAGCTAGTACCTCCCCATATGTATGTATTGAGTGGAGTTTGCAACTGAAAAGAAACTTTGTGTTGCCAACAAGCTAGGTGAATTACGGCTTTCACACACACTTATCTCTCAGAACTGAGCATGTGGAGAGACGTTCGTTCATCTAGCACAAAGGGAACGGGTTGCAGGAGAAACTTTTACTCTGGTTTCTCAGTCTGTTTCCTAGTGCCGGTTTGAAGTTCCTGCAGTTTTCACTGTAAAACCGATTTGGAGCTAGTACCTCCCCATATATATGTATGGAGTGGAGTTTGCAACTGAAAAGAAACTTTGTGTTCCCAACAAGCTAGGTGAAGGACGGCTTTCACACACACTTATCTCTCAGATCTGAGCATGTGGAGAGACGTTCGTTCATCTAGCACAAAGGGAACGGGTTGCAGGGGAAACTTTTACTCTGGTTTCTCAGTCTGTTTCCTAGTGCCGGTTTGAAGTTCCTGCAGTTTTCACTGTAAAACCGAGTTGGAGCTAGTACCTCCCCATATATATGTATGGAGTGGAGTTTGCAACTGAAAAGAAACTTTGTGTTCCCAACAAGCTAGGTGAAGGACGGCTTTCACACTCACTTATCTCTCAGAACTGAGCATGTGGAGAGACGTTCGTTCATCTAGCACAAAGGGAACGGGTTGCAGGAGTAACTTTTACTCTGGTTTCTCAGTCTGTTTCCTAGTGCCGGTTTGAAGTTCCTGCAGTTTTCACTGTAAAACCGAGTTGGAGCTAGTACCTCCCCTTATATATGTATGGAGTGGGGTTTGCACCTGAAAAGAAACTTTGTGTTCACTTCAAGTTAGGTGAAGGACGGCTATCACACACACTTATCTCTCAGAACTGAGCATGTGGAGAGACGTTCGTTCATCTAGCACAAAGGGAACGGGTTGCAGGAGAAACATTTACTCTGGTTTCTCAGTCTGTTTCCTAGTGCCGGTTTGAAGTTCCTGCATTTTTCACTGTAAAACCGTGTTGGAGCTAGTACCTCCCCATATATATGTATGGAGTGGAGTTTGCAACTGAAAAGAAACTTTGTGTTCCCAACAAGCTAGGTGAAACAAGGCTTTCACACACACTTATCTCTCAGAACTGAGCATGTGGAGAGACGTTCGTTCATCTAGCACAAAGGGAACGGGTTGCAGGGGAAACATTTACTCTGGTTTCTCAGTCTGTTTCCTAGTGCCGGTTTGAAGTTCCTGCAGTTTTCACTGTAAAACCGTGTTGGAGCTTGTACCTCCCCATATATATATATGGAGTGGAGTTTGCAACTGAAAAGAAACTTTGTGTTCCCAACAAGCTAGGTGAAGGAAGGCTTTCACACACACTTATCTCTCAGAACTGAGCATGTGGAGAGACGTTCGTTCATCTAGCACAAAGGGAACGGGTTGCAGGAGAAACTTTTACTCTGGTTTCTCAGTCTGTTTCCTAGTGCCGGTTTGAAGTTCCTGCAGTTTTCACTGTAAAACCGATTTGGAGCTAGTACCTCCCCATATATATGTATGGAGTGGAGTTTGCAACTGAAAAGAAACTTTGTGTTCCCAAAAGGCTAGGTGAAGGACGGCTTTCACACACACTTATCTCTCAGATCTGAGCATGTGGAGAGACGTTCGTTCATCTAGCACAAAGGGAACGGGTTGAATGAGAAACTTTTACTCTGGTTTCTCAGTCTGTTTCCTAGTGCAGGTTTGAAGTTCCTGCAGTTTTCACTGTAAAATCGATTTGGAGCTAGTACCTCCCCATATATATGTATGGAGTGGAGTTTGCAACTGAAAAGAAACTTTGTGTTCCCAACAAGCTAGGTGAAGGACGGCTTTCACACACACTTATCTCTCAGATCTGAGCATGTGGAGAGACGTTCGTTCATCTAGCACAAAGGGAACGGGTTGAATGAGAAACTTTTACTCTGGTTTCTCAGTCTGTTTCCTAGTGCCGGTTTGAAGTTCCTGCATTTTTCACTGTAAAACCGAGTTGGAGCTAGTACCTCCCCATATATATGTATGGAGTGGAGTTTGCAACTGAAAAGAAACTTTGTGTTCCCAACAAGCTAGGTGAAGGACGGCTTTCACACTCACTTATCTCTGAGAACTGAGCATGTGGAGAGACGTTCGTTCATCTAGCACAAAGGGAACGGGTTGTAGGAGAAACTTTTACTCTGGTTTCTCAGTCTGTTTCCTAGTGCCGGTTTGAAGTTCCTGCAGTTTTCACTGTAAAACCGTGTTGGAGCTATTACCTCCCCATATATATGTATGGAGTGGAGTTTGCAACTGAAAAGAAACTTTGTGTTCCCAACAAGCTAGGTGAAGGAAGGCTTTCACACACATTTATCTCTCAGAACTGAGCATGTGGAGAGACGTTCCTTCATCTAGCACAAAGGGAACGGGTTGCAGGGGAAACATTTAATCTGGTTTCTCAGTCTGTTTCCTAGTGCCGGTTTGAAGTTCCTGCAATTTTCACTGTAAACCGTGTTGGAGCTAGTACCTCCCCATATATATGTATGGAGTGGAGTTTGCAACTGAAAAGAAACTTTGTGTTCCCAACAAGCTAGGTGAAGGTTGGGTTTCACACACACATATCTCTCAGAACTGAGCATGTTTAGAGACGTTCGTTCATCTAGCACAAAGGGAACGGGTTGCAGGGGAAACATTTACTCTGGTTTCTCAGTATGTTTCCTAGTGCCGGTTTGAAGTTCCTGCAGTTTTCACTGTAAAACCGAGTTGGAGCTTGTACCTCCCCATATATATGTATGGAGTGGAGTTTGCAACTGAAAAGAAACTTTGTGTTCCCAACAACATAGGTGAAGGAAGGCTTTCACACACACTTATCTCTCAGAACTGAGCATGTGGAGAGACGTTCGTTCATCTAGCACAAAGGGAACGGGTTGCAGGGGAAACATTTACTGTGGTTTCTCAGTCTGTTTCCTAGTGCCGGTTTGAAGTTCCTGCAGTTTTCACTGTAAAACCGAGTTGGAGCTAGTACCTCCCCATATATATGTATGGAGTGGTGTTTGCAACTGAAAAGAAACTTAGTGTTCCCAACAAGGTAGGTGAAGGACGGCTTTCACACACACTTATCTCTCAGAACTGAGCATGTGTAGAGACGTTCGTTCATCTAGCACAAAGGGAACGGGTTGCAGGAGAAACTTTTACTCTGGTTTCTCAGTCTGTTTCCTAGTGCCGGTTTGAAGTTCCTGCAGTTTTCACTTTAAATCCGAGTTGGAGCTAGTACCTCCCCATATATATGTATGGAGTGGAGTTTGCAACTGAAAAGAAACTTTGTGTTCCCAACAAGCTAGGTGAAGGACGGCTTTCACACACACTTATCTCTCAGAACTGAGCATGTGGAGAGACGTTCGTTCATCTAGCACAAAGGGAACGGGTTGCAGGAGAAACTTTTACTCTGGTTTCTCAGTCTGTTTCCTAGTGCCAGTTTGAAGTTCCTGCAGTTTTCACTGTAAAACCGATTTGGAGCTAGTACCTCCCCATATATATGTATGGAGTGGAGTTTGCAACTGAAAAGAAACTTTGTGTTCCCAAAAGGCTAGGTGAAGGACGGCTTTCACACACACTTATCTCTCAGATCTGAGCATGTGGAGAGACGTTCGTTCATCTAGCACAAAGGGAACGGGTTGAATGAGAAACTTTTACTCTGGTTTCTCAGTCTGTTTCCTAGTGCCGGTTTGAAGTTCCTGCAGTTTTCACTGTAAAACCGAGTTGGAGCTAGTACCTCCCCATATATATGTATGGAGTGGAGTTTGCAACTGAAAAGAAACTTTGTGTTCCCAACAAGCTAGGTGAAGGACGGCTTTCACACACACTTATCTCTCAGATCTGAGCATGTGGAGAGACGTTCGTTCATCTAGCACAAAGGGAACGGGTTGAATGAGAAACTTTTACTCTGGTTTCTCAGTCTGTTTCCTAGTGCCGGTTTGAAGTTCCTGCAGTTTTCACTGTAAAACCGAGTTGGAGCTAGTACCTCCCCATATATATGTATGGAGTGGAGTTTGCAACTGAAAAGAAACTTTGTGTTCCCAACAAGCTAGGTGAAGGACGGCTTTCACACTCACTTATCTCTCAGAACTGAGCATTTGGAGAGACGTTCGTTCATCTAGCACAAAGGGAACGGGTTGCAGGAGTAACTTTTACTCTGGTTTCTCAGTCTGTTTCCTAGTGCCGGTTTGAAGTTCCTGCAGTTTTCACTGTAAAACCGAGTTGGAGCTAGTACCTCCCCATATGTATGTATTGAGTGGAGTTTGCAACTGAAAAGAAACTTTGTGTTGCCAACAAGCTAGGTGAATTACGGCTTTCACACACACTTATCTCTCAGAACTGAGCATGTGGAGAGACGTTCGTTCATCTAGCACAAAGGGAACGGGTTGCAGGAGAAACTTTTACTCTGGTTTCTCAGTCTGTTTCCTAGTGCCGGTTTGAAGTTCCTGCAGTTTTCACTGTAAAACCGATTTGGAGCTAGTACCTCCCCATATATATGTATGGAGTGGAGTTTGCAACTGAAAAGAAACTTTGTGTTCCCAACAAGCTAGGTGAAGGACGGCTTTCACACACACTTATCTCTCAGATCTGAGCATGTGGAGAGACGTTCGTTCATCTAGCACAAAGGGAACGGGTTGCAGGGGAAACTTTTACTCTGGTTTCTCAGTCTGTTTCCTAGTGCCGGTTTGAAGTTCCTGCAGTTTTCACTGTAAAACCGAGTTGGAGCTAGTACCTCCCCATATATATGTATGGAGTGGAGTTTGCAACTGAAAAGAAACTTTGTGTTCCCAACAAGCTAGGTGAAGGACGGCTTTCACACTCACTTATCTCTCAGAACTGAGCATGTGGAGAGACGTTCGTTCATCTAGCACAAAGGGAACGGGTTGCAGGAGTAACTTTTACTCTGGTTTCTCAGTCTGTTTCCTAGTGCCGGTTTGAAGTTCCTGCAGTTTTCACTGTAAAACCGAGTTGGAGCTAGTACCTCCCCTTATATATGTATGGAGTGGGGTTTGCACCTGAAAAGAAACTTTGTGTTCACTTCAAGTTAGGTGAAGGACGGCTATCACACACACTTATCTCTCAGAACTGAGCATGTGGAGAGACGTTCGTTCATCTAGCACAAAGGGAACTGGTTGCAGGAGAAACATTTACTCTGGTTTCTCAGTCTGTTTCCTAGTGCCGGTTTGAAGTTCCTGCATTTTTCACTGTAAAACCGTGTTGGAGCTAGTACCTCCCCATATATATGTATGGAGTGGAGTTTGCAACTGAAAAGAAACTTTGTGTTCCCAACAAGCTAGGTGAAACAAGGCTTTCACACACACTTATCTCTCAGAACTGAGCATGTGGAGAGACGTTCGTTCATCTAGCACAAAGGGAACGGGTTGCAGGGGAAACATTTACTCTGGTTTCTCAGTCTGTTTCCTAGTGCCGGTTTGAAGTTCCTGCAGTTTTCACTGTAAAACCGTGTTGGAGCTTGTACCTCCCCATATATATATATGGAGTGGAGTTTGCAACTGAAAAGAAACTTTGTGTTCCCAACAAGCTAGGTGAAGGAAGGCTTTCACACACACTTATCTCTCAGAACTGAGCATGTGGAGAGACGTTCGTTCATCTAGCACAAAGGGAACGGGATGCAGGAGAAACTTTTACTCTGGTTTCTCAGTCTGTTTCCTAGTGCCGGTTTGAAGTTCCTGCAGTTTTCACTGTAAAACCGATTTGGAGCTAGTACCTCCCCATATATATGTATGGAGTGGAGTTTGCAACTGAAAAGAAACTTTGTGTTCCCAAAAGGCTAGGTGAAGGACGGCTTTCACACACACTTATCTCTCAGATCTGAGCATGTGGAGAGACGTTCGTTCATCTAGCACAAAGGGAACGGGTTGAATGAGAAACTTTTACTCTGGTTTCTCAGTCTGTTTCCTAGTGCAGGTTTGAAGTTCCTGCAGTTTTCACTGTAAAATCGATTTGGAGCTAGTACCTCCCCATATATATGTATGGAGTGGAGTTTGCAACTGAAAAGAAACTTTGTGTTCCCAACAAGCTAGGTGAAGGACGGCTTTCACACACACTTATCTCTCAGATCTGAGCATGTGGAGAGACGTTCGTTCATCTAGCACAAAGGGAACGGGTTGAATGAGAAACTTTTACTCTGGTTTCTCAGTCTGTTTCCTAGTGCAGGTTTGAAGTTCCTGCATTTTTCACTGTAAAACCGAGTTGGAGCTAGTACCTCCCCATATATATGTATGGAGTGGAGTTTGCAACTGAAAAGAAACTTTGTGTTCCCAACAAGCTAGGTGAAGGACGGCTTTCACACTCACTTATCTCTGAGAACTGAGCATTTGGAGAGACGTTCGTTCATCTAGCACAAAGGGAACGGGTTGCAGGAGTAACTTTTACTCTGGTTTCTCAGTCTGTTTCCTAGTGCCGGTTTGAAGTTCCTGCAGTTTTCACTGTAAAACCGAGTTGGAGCTAGTACCTCCCCATATATATGTATTGAGTGGAGTTTGCAACTGAAAAGAAACTTTGTGTTGCCAACAAGCTAGGTGAAGTACGGCTTTCACACACACTTATCTCTCAGAACTGAGCATGTGGAGAGACGTTCGTTCATCTAGCACAAAGGGAACGGGTTGCAGGAGAAACTTTTACTCTGGTTTCTCAGTCTGTTTCCTAGTGCCGGTTTGAAGTTCCTGCAGTTTTCACTGTAAAACCGATTTGGAGCTAGTACCTCCCCATATATATGTATGGAGTGGAGTTTGCAACTGAAAAGAAACTTTGTGTTCCCAACAAGCTAGGTGAAGGACGGCTTTCACACACAATTATCTCTCAGATCTGAGCATGTGGAGAGACGTTCGTTCATCTAGCACAAAGGGAACGGGTTGCAGGGGAAACTTTTACTCTGGTTTCTCAGTCTGTTTCCTAGTGCCGGTTTGAAGTTCCTGCAGTTTTCACTGTAAAACCGAGTTGGAGCTAGTACCTCCCCATATATATGTATGGAGTGGAGTTTGCAACTGAAAAGAAACTTTGTGTTCCCAACAAGCTAGGTGAAGGACGGCTTTCACACTCACTTATCTCTCAGAACTGAGCATGTGGAGAGACGTTCGTTCATCTAGCACAAAGGGAACTGGTTGCAGGAGAAACATTTACTCTGGTTTCTCAGTCTGTTTCCTAGTGCCGGTTTGAAGTTCCTGCATTTTTCACTGTAAAACCGTGTTGGAGCTAGTACCTCCCCATATATATGTATGGAGTGGAGTTTGCAACTGAAAAGAAACTTTGTGTTCCCAACAAGCTAGGTGAAACAAGGCTTTCACACACACTTATCTCTCAGAACTGAGCATGTGGAGAGACGTTCGTTCATCTAGCACAAAGGGAACGGGTTGCAGGGGAAACATTTACTCTGGTTTCTCAGTCTGTTTCCTAGTGCCGGTTTGAAGTTCCTGCAGTTTTCACTGTAAAACCGTGTTGGAGCTAGTACCTCCCCATATATATATATGGAGTGGAGTTTGCAACTGAAAAGAAACTTTGTGTTCCCAACAAGCTAGGTGAAGGAAGGCTTTCACACACACTTATCTCTCAGAACTGAGCATGTGGAGAGACGTTCGTTCATCTAGCACAAAGGGAACGGTTTGCTGGAGAAACTTTTACTCTGGTTTCTCAGTCTGTTTCCTAGTGCCGGTTTGAAGTTCCTGCAGTTTTCACTGTAAAACCGATTTGGAGCTAGTACCTCCCCATATATATGTATGGAGTGGAGTTTGCAACTGAAAAGAAACTTTGTGTTCCCAAAAGGCTAGGTGAAGGACGGCTTTCACACACACTTATCTCTCAGATCTGAGCATGTGGAGAGACGTTCGTTCATCTAGCACAAAGGGAACGGGTTGAATGAGAAACTTTTACTCTGGTTTCTCAGTCTGTTTCCTAGTGCAGGTTTGAAGTTCCTGCAGTTTTCACTGTAAAACCGATTTGGAGCTAGTACCTCCCCATATATATGTATGGAGTGGAGTTTGCAACTGAAAAGAAACTTTGTGTTCCCAACAAGCTAGGTGAAGGACGGCTTTCACACACACTTATCTCTCAGATCTGAGCATGTGGAGAGACGTTCGTTCATCTAGCACAAAGGGAACGGGTTGAATGAGAAACTTTTACTCTGGTTTCTCAGTCTGTTTCCTAGTGCCGGTTTGAAGTTCCTGCATTTTTCACTGTAAAACCGAGTTGTAGCTAGTACCTCCCCATATATATGTATGGAGTGGAGTTTGCAACTGAAAAGAAACTTTGTGTTCCCAACAAGCTAGGTGAAGGACGGCTTTCACACTCACTTATCTCTCAGAACTGAGCATTTGGAGAGACGTTCGTTCATCTAGCACAAAGGGAACGGGTTGCAGTAGAAACTTTTACTCTGGTTTCTCAGTCTGTTTCCTAGTGCCGGTTTGAAGTTCCGGCAGTTTCCACTGTAAAACCGAGTTGGATCTAGTACCTCCCCATATATATGTATTGAGTGGAGTTTGCAACTGAAAAGAAACTTTGTGTTGCCAACAAGCTAGGTGAAGTACGGCTTTCACACACACTTATCTCTCAGAACTGAGCATGTGGAGAGACGTTCGTTCATCTAGCACAAAGGGAACGGGTTGCAGGAGAAACTTTTACTCTGGTTTCTCAGTCTGTTTCCTAGTGCCGGTTTGAAGTTCCTGCAGTTTTCACTGTAAAACCGATTTGGAGCTAGTACCTCCCCATATATATGTATGGAGTGGAGTTTGCAACTGAAAAGAAACTTTGTGTTCCCAACAAGCTAGGTGAAGGACGGCTTTCACACACACTTATCTCTCAGATCTGAGCATGTGGAGAGACGTTCGTTCATCTAGCACAAAGGGAACGGGTTGCAGGGGAAACGTTTACTCTGGTTTCTCAGTCTGTTTCCTAGTGCCGGTTTGAAGTTCCTGCAGTTTTCACTGTAAAACCGAGTTGGAGCTAGTACCTCCCCATATATATGTATGGAGTGGAGTTTGCAACTGAAAAGAAACTTTGTGTTCCCAACAAGCTAGGTGAAGGACGGCTTTCACACTCACTTATCTCTCAGAACTGAGCATGTGGAGAGACGTTCGTTCATCTAGCACAAAGGGAACGGGTTGCAGGAGTAACTTTTACTCTGGTTTCTCAGTCTGTTTCCTAGTGCCGGTTTGAAGTTCCTGCAGTTTTCACTGTAAAACCGAGTTGGAGCTAGTACCTCCCCATATATATGTATTGAGTGGAGTTTGCAACTGAAAAGAAACTTTGTGTTGCCAACAAGCTAGGTGAAGTACGGCTTTCACACACACTTATCTCTCAGAACTGAGCATGTGGAGAGACGTTCGTTCATCTAGCACAAATGGAACGGGTTGCAGGAGAAACTTTTACTCTTGTTTCTCAGTCTGTTTCCTAGTGCCGGTTTGAAGTTCCTGCAGTTTTCACTGTAAAACCGAGTTGGAGCTAGTACCTCCCCTTATATATGTATGGAGTGGGGTTTGCACCTGAAAAGAAACTTTGTGTTCACTTCAAGTTAGGTGAAGGACGGCTATCACACACACTTATCTCTCAGAACTGAGCATGTGGAGAGACGTTCGTTCATCTAGCACAAAGGGAACTGGTTGCAGGAGAAACATTTACTCTGGTTTCTCAGTCTGTTTCCTAGTGCCGGTTTGAAGTTCCTGCAGTTTTCACTGTAAAACCGTGTTGGAGCTAGTACCTCCCCATATATATGTATGGAGTGGATTTTGCAACTGAAAAGAAACTTTGTGTTCCCAACAAGCTAGGTGAAACAAGGCTTTCACACACACTTATCTCTCAGAACTGAGCATGTGGAGAGACGTTCGTTCATCTAGCACAAAGGGAACGGGTTGCAGGGGAAACATTTACTCTGGTTTCTCAGTCTGTTTCCTAGTGCCGGTTTGAAGTTCCTGCAGTTTTCACTGTAAAACCGTGTTGGAGCTTGTACCTCCCCATATATATATATGGAGTGGAGTTTGCAACTGAAAAGAAACTTTGTGTTCCCAACAAGCTAGGTGAAGGAAGGCTTTCACACACACTTATCTCTCAGAACTGAGCATGTGGAGAGACGTTCGTTCATCTAGCACAAAGGGAACGGGTTGCAGGAGAAACTTATACTCTGGTTTCTCAGTCTGTTTCCTAGTGCCGGTTTGAAGTTCCTGCAGTTTTCACTGTAAAACCGAGTTGGAGCTAGTACCTCCCCATTTATATGTATGGAGTGGGGTTTGCAACTGAAAAGAAACTTAGTGTTCCCAACAAGGTAGGTGAAGGACGGCTTTCACACACACTTATCTCTCAGAACTGAGCATGTGTAGAGACGTTCGTTCATCTAGCACAAAGGGAACGGGTTGCAGGAGAAACTTTTACTCTGGTTTCTCAGTCTGTTTCCTAGTGCCGGTTTGAAGTTCCTGCAGTTTTCAATGTAAAACCGAGTTGGAGCTAGTCCCTACCCATATATATATATGGAGTGGAGTTTGCAACTGAAAAGAAACTTTGTGTTCCCAACAAGCTAGGTGAAGGATGGGTTTCACACACACTTATCTCTCAGAACTGAGCATGTGGAGAGACGTTCGTTCATCTAGCACAAAGGGAACGGGTTGCAGGGGAAACATTTACTCTGGTTTCTCAGTCTGTTTCCTAGTGCCGTTTTGAAGTTCCTGCAGTTTTCACTGTAAAACCGAGTTGGAGCTAGTACCTCCCAATATATATGTATGGAATGGAGTTTGCAACTGAAAAGAAACTTTGTGTTCCCAACAAGCTAGGTGAAGGAAGGCTTTCACACACACTTATCTCTCAGAACTGTGCATGTGGAGAGACGTTCGTTCATCTAGCAGAAAGGGAACGGGTTGCAGGGGAAACATTTACTCTGGTTTCTCAGTCTGTTTCCTAGTGCCGGTTTGAAGTTCCTGCAGTTTTCACTGTAAAACCGTGTTGGAGCTTGTACCTCCCCTTATATATGTATGGAGTGGAGTTTGCAACTGAAAAGAAACTTTGTGTTCCCAACAAGCTATGTGAAGGACGGCTTTCACACACACTTATCTCTCAGAACTGAGCATGTGGAGAGACGTTCGTTCATCTAGCACAAAGGGGACATGTTGCAGGAGAAACTTTTACTCTGGTTTCTCAGTCAGTTTCCTAGTGCCGGTTTGAAGTTCCTGCAGTTTTCACTGTAAAACCGAGTTTGAGCTAGTCCCTACCCATATATATATATGGAGTGGAGTTTGCATCTGAAAAGAAACTTTGTGTTCCCAACAAGCTAGGTGAAGGACGGCTTTCACACACACTTATCTCTCAGAACTGAGCACGTGGAGAGACGTTCGTTCAACTAGCACAAAAGGAACGGCTTGCAGGAGAAACTTTTAATCTGGTTTCTCAGTCTGTTTCCTAGTGCCGGTTTGACGTTCCTGCAGTTTTCACTGTAAAACCGAGTTGGAGCTAGTACCTCCCCATATATATGTATGGAGTGGAGTTTGCAACTGAAAAGAAACTTTGTGTTCCCAACAAGCTAGGTGAAGTACGGCTTTCACACACACTTATCTCTCAGAACTGAGCATGTGGAGAGACGTTCGTTCATCTAGCACAAAAGGAACGGCTTGCAGGAGAAACTTTTACTCTGGTTTCTCAGTCTGTTTCCTAGTGCCGGTTTGAAGTTCCTGCAGTTTTCACTGTAAAACCGAGTAGGAGCTAGTCCCTACCCATATATATATATATGGAGTGGAGTTTGCAACTGAAAAGAATCTTTGTGTTCCCAACAAGCTAGGTGAAGGACGGGTTTCACACACACATATCTCTCAGAACTGAGCATGTGGAGAGACGTTCGTTCATGTAGCACAAAGGGAACGGGTTGCAGGAGAAACTTTTACTCTGGTTTCTCAGTCTGTTTCCTAGTGCCGGTTTGAAGTTCCTGCAGTTTTCACTGTAAAACCGAGTTGGAGCTAGTACCTCCCCTTATATATGTATGGAGTGGGGTTTGCAACTGAAAAGAAACTTTGTGTTCACATCAAGTTAGGTGAAGGACGGCTATCACACTCACTTATCTCTCAGAACTGAGCATGTGGAGAGACGTTCGTTCATCTAGCACAAAGGGAACGGGTTGCAGGAGAAACATTTACTCTGGTTTCTCAGTCTGTTTCCTAGTGCCGGTTTGAAGTTCCTGCAGTTTTCAATGTAAAACCGTGTTGGAGCTAGTACCTCCCCATATATATGTATGGAGTGGAGTTTGCAACTGAAAAGAAACTTTGTGTTCCCAACAAGCTAGGTGAAGGAAGGCTTTCACACACACTTATCTCTCAGAACTGAGCATGTGGAGAGACGTTCGTTCATCTAGCACAAAGGGAACGGGTTGCAGGAGAAACTTTTACTCTGGTTTCTCAGTCTGTTTCCTAGTGCCGGTTTGAAGTTCCTGCAGTTTTCATTGTAAAACCGAGTTGGAGCTTGTACCTCCCCATGTATATGTATGGAATGGAGTTTGCAACTGAAAAGAAACTTTGTGTTCCCAACAAGCTAGGTGAAGGACGGCATTCACACACACATATCTCTCAGAACTGAGCATGTGGAGAGAAGTTCGTTCATCTAGCACCAAGGGAACGGATTGCAGGAGAAACTTTTACTCTGGTTTCTCAGTCTGTTTCATAGTGCCGGTTTGAAGTTCCTGCAGTTTTCACTGTAAAACCGATTTGTAGCTAGTCCCTACCCATATATATATAAGGAGTGGAGTTTGCAACTGAAAAGAAACTTTGTGTTCCCAACAAGCTAGGTGAAGAATGGGTTTCACACACACATATCTCTCAGAACTAAGCATGTGGAGAGACGTTCGTTCATCTAGCACAAAGGGAACGGGTTGCAGGGGAAACATTTACTCTGGTTTCTCAGTCTGTTTCCTAGTGCCGGTTTGAAGTTCCTGCAGTTTTCACTGTAAAACCGTGTTGGAGCTTGTACCTCCCCTTATATATGTATGGAGTGGAGTTTGCAACTGAAAAGAAACTTTGTGTTCCCAACAAGCTAGGTGAAGAACGGCTTTCACACACACTTATCTCTCAGAACTGAGCATGTGGAGAGACGTTCGTTCATCTAGCACAAAGGGACCGGGTTGCAGGGGAAACATTTACTGTGGTTTCTCAGTCTGTTTCCTAGTGCCGGTTTGAAGTTCCTGCAGTTTTCACTGTAAAACCGAGTTGGAGCTAGTACCTCCCCATATATATGTATGGAGTGGAGTTTGCAACTGAAAAGAAACTTTGTGTTTCCAACAAGCTAGGTGAAGGACGGCTTTCACACTCACTTATCTCTCAGAACTGAGCATTTGGAGAGACGTTCGTTCATCTAGCACAAAGGGAACGTGTTGCAGGAGAAACTTTTACTCTGGTTTCTCAGTCTGTTTCCTAGTGCCGGTTTGAAGTTCCTGTAGTTTTCACTGTAAAACCGATTTGGAGCTAGTACCTCCCCATATATATGTATGGAGTGGAGTTTGCAACTGAAAAGAAACTTTGTGTTCCCAACAAGATAGGTGAAGGACGGCATTCACACACACTTATCTCTCAGAACTGAGCATGTGGAGAGACGTTCGTTCATCTAGCACAAAGGGGACGGATTGCAGGAGAAACTTTTACTCTGGTTTCTCAGTCTGTTTCCTAGTGCCGGTTTGAAGTTCCTGCAGTTTTCACTGTAAAACCGAGTTGGAGCTAGTCCCTACCCATATATATATAAGGAGTGGAGTTTGCAACTGAAAATAAACTTTGTGATCCCAACAACCTAGGTGAAGGACAGCTTTCACACACACTTATCTCTCAGAACTGAGCATGTGGAGAGACGTTCGTTCATCTAGCACAAAGGGAACGGGTTGCAGGGGAAACATTTACTCTGGTTTCTCAGTCTGTTTCCTAGTGCCGGTTTGAAGTTCCTGCAGTTTTCACTGTAAAACCGTGTTGGAGCTTGTACCTCCCCATATATATGTATGGAGTGGAGTTTGCAACTGAAAAGAAAGTTTGTGTTCCCAACAAGCTAGGTGAAGGAAGGCTTTCACACACACTTATCTCTCAGAACTGAGCATGTGGAGAGACATTCGTTCATCTAGCACAAAGGGAACGGGTGGCAGGGGAAACATTTACTGTGGTTTCTCAGTCTGTTTCCTAGTGCCGGTTTGAAGTTCCTGCAGTTTTCACTGAAAAACCGAGTTGGAGCTAGTACCTCCCCATATATATGTATGGAGTGGAATTTGCAACTGAAAAGAAACTTTGTGTTCCCAACAAGCTAGGTGAAGTACGGCTTTCACACACACTTATCTCTCAGAACTGAGCATGTGGAGAGACGTTCGTTCATCTAGCACAAAGGGAACGGGTTGCAGGAGAATCTTTTACTCTGGTTTCTCAGTCTTTTTCCTAGTGCCGGTTTGAAGTTCCTGCAGTTTTTACTGTAAAACCGAGTTGGAGCTAGTACCTCCCCATATATATGTATGGAGTGGGGTTTGCAACTGAAAAGAAACTTTGTGTTCACATCAAGTTAGGTGAAGGACGGCTATCACACACACTTATCTCTCAGAACTGAGCATGTGGAGAGACTTTCGTTCATCTAGCACAAAGGGAAAGGGTTGCAGGAGAAACTTTTACTCTGGTTTCTCAGTGTGTTTCCTAGTGCCGGTTTGAAGTTCCTGCAGTTTTCACTGTAAAACAGAGTTGGAGCTAGTCCCTACCCATATATATATATGGTGTGGAGTTTGCAACTGAAAAGAAACTTTGTGTTCCCAAAAAGCTAGGTGAAGGACGGGTTTCACACACACTTATCTCTCAGAACTGAGCATGTGGAGAGACGTTCGTTCATCTAGCACAAAGGGAACGGGTTGCAGGAGAAACTTTTACTCTGGTTTCTCAGTCTGTTTCCTAGTGCCGTTTTGAAGTTCCTGCAGTTTTCACTGTAAAACCGAGTTTTAGCTAGTACCTCCCCATATATATGTATGGAGTGGAGTTTGCAACTGAAAAGAATCTTTGTTTTCCCAACAAGCTAGTTGAAGGACGGCTTTCACACACACTTATCTCTCAGAACTGAGCATGTGGAGAGACGTTCGTTCATCTAGAACAAAGGGAACGTGTTGAATGAGAAACTTTTACTCTGGTTTCTCAGTCTGTTTCCTAGTGCCGGTTTGAAGTTCCTGCAGTTTTCACTGTAAAACCGAGTTGGAGCTAGTACCTCCCCATATATATGTATGGAGTGGAGTTTGCAACTGAAAATAAACTTTGTGTTCCCAACAAGCTAGGTGAAGGACGGCTTACACACTCACTTATCTCTCAGAACTGAGCATTTGGAGAGACGTTCGTTCATCTAGCACAAAGGGAATGGGTTGCAGGAGAAACTTTTACTCTGGTTTCTCAGTCTGTTTCCTAGTGCCGGTTTGAAGTTCCTGCACTTTTCACTGTAAAACCGATTTGGAGCTAGTACCTCCCCATATATATGTATGGAGTGGAATTTGCAACTGAAAAGAAACTTTGAGTTCCCAACAAGCTAGGTGAAGGACGGCATTCACACACACTTATCCCTCAGAACTGAGCATGTGGAGAGACGTTCGTTCATCTAGCACAAAGGGAACGGATTGCAGGAGAAACTTTTACTCTGGTTTCTCAATCTGTTTCCTAGTGCCGGTTTGAAGTTCCTGCAGTTTTCACTGTAAAACCGAGTTGGAGCTAGTCCCTACCCATATATATATAAGGAGTGGAGTATGCAACTGAAAAGAAACTTTGTGTTCCCAACAAGCTAGGTGAAGGATGGGTTTCACACACACATATCTCTCAGAACTGAGCATGTGGAGAGACGTTCGTTCATCTAGCACAAAGGGAACGGGTTGCAGGGGAAACATTTACTCTGGTTTCTCAGTCTGTTTCCTAGTGCCGGTTTGAAGTTCCTGCAGTTTTCACTGTAAAACCGTGTTGGAGCTTGTACCTCCCCTTATATATGTATGGAGTGGAGTTTGCAACTGAAAAGAAACTTTGTGTTCCAAACAAGCTAGGTGAAGTACGGCTTTCACACACATTTATCTCTCAGAACTGAGCATGTGGAGAGACGTTCGTTCATCTAGCACAAAAGGAACGGCTTGCAGGAGAAACTTTTACTCTGGTTTCTCAGTCTGTTTCCTAGTGCCGGATTGAAGTTCCTGCAGTTTTCACTGTAAAACCGAGTTGGAGCTAGTACCTCCCCATATATATGTATGGAGTGGAGTTTGCAACTGAAAAGAAACTTTGTGTTCCCAACAAGCTAGGTGAAGTACGGCTTTCACACTCACTTATCTCTCAGAACTGAGCATTTGGAGAGACGTTCGTTCATCTAGCACAAAGGGAACGGGTTGCAGGAGAAACTTTTACTCTGGTTTCTCAGTCTGTTTCCTAGTGCCGGTTTGAAGTTCCTGCACTTTTCACTGTAAAACCGAGTTGGAGCTAGTACCTCCCCATTTATATGTATGGAGTGGAGTTTGCAACTGAAAAGAAACTTAGTGTTCCCAACAATCTAGGTGAAGGACGGCTTTCACAAACACTTATCTCTCAGAACTGAGCATGTGGAGAGACGTTCGTTCATCTAGCACAAAGGGAACGGGTTGCAGGAGAAACTTTTACTCTGGTTTCTCAGTCTGTTTCCTAGTGCCTGTTTGAAGTTCCTGCAGTTTTCACTGTAAAACCGAGTTGGAGCTAGTCCCTACCCATATATATATATGGAGTGGTGTTTGCAACTGAAAAGAAACTTTGTGTTCCCAACAAGCTAGGTGAAGGACGGGTTTCACACACACTTATCTCTCAGAACTGAGCATGTGGAGAGACGTTCGTTCATCTAGCACAAAGGGAACGGGTTGTAGGAGAAACTTTTACTCTGGTTTCTCAGTCTGTTTCCTAGTGCCGGTTTGAAGTTCCTGCAGTTTTCACTGTAAAACCGAGTTGGAGCTAGTCCCTACCCATATATATATATGGAGTGGAGTTTGCAACTGAAAAGAAACTTTGTGTTCCCAACAAGCTAGGTGAAGGATGGGTTTCACACACACTTATCTCTCAGAACTGAGCATGTGGAGAGACGTTCGTTCATCTAGCAGAAAGGGAACGGGTTGCAGGGGAAACATTTACTCTGGTTTCTCAGTCTGTTTCCTAGTGCCGTTTTGAAGTTCCTGCAGTTTTCACTGTCAAACCGTGTTGGAGCTATTACCTCCCCATATATATGTATGGAGTGGAGTTTGCAACTGAAAAGAAACTTTGTGTTCCCAACAAGCTAGGTGAAGGAAGGCTTTCACACACATTTATCTCTCAGAACTGAGCATGTGGAGAGAAGTTCCTTCATCTAGCACAAAGGGAACGGGTTGCAGGGGAAACATTTAATCTGGTTTCTCAGTCTGTTTCCTAGTGCCGGTTTGAAGTTCCTGCAATTTTCACTGTAAACCGTGTTGGAGCTAGTACCTCCCCATATATATGTATGGAGTGGAGTTTGCAACTGAAAAGAAACTTTGTGTTCCCAACAAGCTAGGTGAAGGTTGGGTTTCACACACACATATCTCTCAGAACTGAGCATGTGGAGAGACGTTCGTTCATCTAGCACAAAGGGAACGGGTTGCAGGGGAAACAATTACTCTGGTTTCTCAGTATGTTTCCTAGTGCCGGTTTGAAGTTCCTGCAGTTTTCACTGTAAAACCGAGTTGGAGCTTGTACCTCCCCATATATATGTATGGAGTGGAGTTTGCAACTGAAAAGAAACTTTGTGTTCCCAACAACATAGGTGAAGGAAGGCTTTCACACACACTTATCTCTCAGAACTGAGCATGTGGAGAGACGTTCGTTCATCTAGCACAAAGGGAACGGGTTGCAGGGGAAACATTTACTGTGGTTTCTCAGTCTGTTTCCTAGTGCCGGTTTGATGTTCCTGCAGTTTTCACTGTAAAACCGAGTTGGAGCTAGTACCTCCCCATATATATGTATGGAGTGGTGTTTGCAACTGAAAAGAAACTTAGTGTTCCCAACAAGGTAGGTGAAGGACGGCTTTCACACACACTTATCTCTCAGAACTGAGCATGTGTAGAGACGTTCGTTCATCTAGCACAAAGGGAACGGGTTGCAGGAGAAACTTTTACTCTGGTTTCTCAGTCTGTTTCCTAGTGCCGGTTTGAAGTTCCTGCAGTTTTCAATGTAAAACCGAGTTGGAGCTAGTCCCTACCCATATATATATATGGAGTGGAGTTTGCAACTGAAAAGAAACTTTGTGTTCCCAACAAGCTAGGTGAAGGATGGGTTTCACACACACTTATCTCTCAGAACTGAGCATGTGGAGAGACGTTCGTTCATCTAGCACAAAGGGAACGGGTTGCAGGGGAAACATTTACTCTGGTTTCTCAGTCTGTTTCCTAGTGCCGTTTTGAAGTTCCTGCAGTTTTCACTGTAAAACCGAGTTGGAGCTAGTACTTCCCAATATATATGTATGGAATGGAGTTTGCAACTGAAAAGAAACTTTGTGTTCCCAACAAGCTAGGTGAAGGAAGGCTTTCACACACACTTATCTCTCAGAACTGTGCATGTGGAGAGACGTTCGTTCATCTAGCAGAAAGGGAACGGGTTGCAGGGGAAACATTTACTCTGGTTTCTCAGTCTGTTTCCTAGTGCCGGTTTGAAGTTCCTGCAGTTTTCACTGTAAAACCGTGTTGGAGCTTGTACCTCCCCTTATATATGTATGGAGTGGAGTTTGCAACTGAAAAGAAACTTTGTGTTCCCAACAAGCTATGTGAAGGACGGCTTTCACACACACTTATCTCTCAGAACTGAGCATGTGGAGAGACGTTCGTTCATCTAGCACAAAGGGGACATGTTGCAGGAGAAACTTTTACTCTGGTTTCTCAGTCAGTTTCCTAGTGCCGGTTTGAAGTTCCTGCAGTTTTCACTGTAAAACCGAGTTTGAGCTAGTCCCTACCCATATATATATATGGAGTGGAGTTTGCATCTGAAAAGAAACTTTGTGTTCCCAACAAGCTAGGTGAAGGACGGCTTTCACACACACTTATCTCTCAGAACTGAGCACGTGGAGAGACGTTCGTTCATCTAGCACAAAAGGAACGGCTTGCAGGAGAAACTTTTAATCTGGTTTCTCAGTCTGTTTCCTAGTGCCGGTTTGACGTTCCTGCAGTTTTCACTGTAAAACCGAGTTGGAGCTAGTACCTCCCCATATATATGTATGGAGTGGAGTTTGCAACTGAAAAGAAACTTTGTGTTCCCAACAAGCTAGGTGAAGTACGGCTTTCACACACACTTATCTCTCAGAACTGAGCATGTGGAGAGACGTTCGTTCATCTAGCACAAAAGGAACGGCTTGCAGGAGAAACTTTTACTCTGGTTTCTCAGTCTGTTTCCTAGTGCCGGTTTGAAGTTCCTGCAGTTTTCACTGTAAAACCGAGTAGGAGCTAGTCCCTACCCATATATATATATATGGAGTGGAGTTTGCAACTGAAAAGAATCTTTGTGTTCCCAACAAGATAGGTGAAGGACGGGTTTCACACACACATATCTCTCAGAACTGAGCATGTGGAGAGACGTTCGTTCATCTAGCACAAAGGGAACGGGTTGCAGGAGAAACTTTTACTCTGGTTTCTCAGTCTGTTTCCTAGTGCCGGTTTGAAGTTCCTGCAGTTTTCACTGTAAAACCGAGTTGGAGCTAGTACCTCCCCTTATATATGTATGGAGTGGGGTTTGCAACTGAAAAGAAACTTTGTGTTCACATCAAGTTAGGTGAAGGACGGCTATCACACTCACTTATCTCTCAGAACTGAGCATGTGGAGAGACGTTCGTTCATCTAGCACAAAGGGAACGGGTTGCAGGAGAAACATTTACTCTGGTTTCTCAGTCTGTTTCCTAGTGCCGGTTTGAAGTTCCTGCAGTTTTCAATGTAAAACCGTGTTGGAGCTAGTACCTCCCCATATATATGTATGGAGTGGAGTTTGCAACTGAAAAGAAACTTTGTGTTCCCAACAAGCTAGGTGAAGGAAGGCTTTCACACACACTTATCTCTCAGAACTGAGCATGTGGAGAGACGTTCGTTCATCTAGCACAAAGGGAACGGGTTGCAGGAGAAACTTTTACTCTGGTTTCTCAGTCTGTTTCCTAGTGCCGGTTTGAAGTTCCTGCAGTTTTCATTGTAAAACCGAGTTGGAGCTTGTACCTCCCCATGTATATGTATGGAATGGAGTTTGCAACTGAAAAGAAACTTTGTGTTCCCAACAAGCTAGGTGAAGGACGGCATTCACACACACATATCTCTCAGAACTGAGCATGTGGAGAGAAGTTCGTTCATCTAGCACCAAGGGAACGGATTGCAGGAGAAACTTTTACTCTGGTTTCTCAGTCTGTTTCATAGTGCCGGTTTGAAGTTCCTGCAGTTTTCACTGTAAAACCGATTTGTAGCTAGTCCCTACCCATATATATATAAGGAGTGGAGTTTGCAACTGAAAAGAAACTTTGTGTTCCCAACAAGCTAGGTGAAGAATGGGTTTCACACACACATATCTCTCAGAACTAAGCATGTGGAGAGACGTTCGTTCATCTAGCACAAAGGGAACGGGTTGCAGGGGAAACATTTACTCTGGTTTCTCAGTCTGTTTCCTAGTGCCGGTTTGAAGTTCCTGCAGTTTTCACTGTAAAACCGTGTTGGAGCTTGTACCTCCCCTTATATATGTATGGAGTGGAGTTTGCAACTGAAAAGAAACTTTGTGTTCCCAACAAGCTAGGTGAAGAACGGCTTTCACACACACTTATCTCTCAGAACTGAGCATGTGGAGAGACGTTCGTTCATCTAGCACAAAGGGACCGGGTTGCAGGGGAAACATTTACTGTGGTTTCTCAGTCTGTTTCCTAGTGCCGGTTTGAAGTTCCTGCAGTTTTCACTGTAAAACCGAGTTGGAGCTAGTACCTCCCCATATATATGTATGGAGTGGAGTTTGCAACTGAAAAGAAACTTTGTGTTTCCAACAAGCTAGGTGAAGGACGGCTTTCACACTCACTTATCTCTCAGAACTGAGCATTTGGAGAGACGTTCGTTCATCTAGCACAAAGGGAACGTGTTGCAGGAGAAACTTTTACTCTGGTTTCTCAGTCTGTTTCCTAGTGCCGGTTTGAAGTTCCTGCAGTTTTCACTGTAAAACCGAGTTGGAGCTAGTCCCTACCCATATATATATAAGGAGTGGAGTTTGCAACTGAAAATAAACTTTGTGATCCCAACAACCTAGGTGAAGGACAGCTTTCACACACACTTATCTCTCAGAACTGAGCATGTGGAGAGACGTTCGTTCATCTAGCACAAAGGGAACGGGTTGCAGGGGAAACATTTACTCTGGTTTCTCAGTCTGTTTCCTAGTGCCGGTTTGAAGTTCCTGCAGTTTTCACTGTAAAACCGTGTTGGAGCTTGTACCTCCCCATATATATGTATGGAGTGGAGTTTGAAACTGAAAAGAAAGTTTGTGTTCCCAACAAGCTAGGTGAAGGAAGGCTTTCACACACACTTATCTCTCAGAACTGAGCATGTGGAGAGACATTCGTTCATCTAGCACAAAGGGAACGGGTGGCAGGGGAAACATTTACTGTGGTTTCTCAGTCTGTTTCCTAGTGCCGGTTTGAAGTTCCTGCAGTTTTCACTGAAAAACCGAGTTGGAGCTAGTACCTCCCCATATATATGTATGGAGTGGAATTTGCAACTGAAAAGAAACTTTGTGTTCCCAACAAGCTAGGTGAAGTACGGCTTTCACACACACTTATCTCTCAGAACTGAGCATGTGGAGAGACGTTCGTTCATCTAGCACAAAGGGAACGGGTTGCAGGAGAATCTTTTACTCTGGTTTCTCAGTCTTTTTCCTAGTGCCGGTTTGAAGTTCCTGCAGTTTTCACTGTAAAACAGAGTTGGAGCTAGTCCCTACCCATATATATATATGGTGTGGAGTTTGCAACTGAAAAGAAACTTTGTGTTCCCAAAAAGCTAGGTGAAGGACGGGTTTCACACACACTTATCTCTCAGAACTGAGCATGTGGAGAGACGTTCGTTCATCTAGCACAAAGGGAACGGGTTGCAGGAGAAACTTTTACTCTGGTTTCTCAGTCTGTTTCCTAGTGCCGTTTTGAAGTTCCTGCAGTTTTCACTGTAAAACCGAGTTTTAGCTAGTACCTCCCCATATATATGTATGGAGTGGAGTTTGCAACTGAAAAGAATCTTTGTTTTCCCAACAAGCTAGTTGAAGGACGGCTTTCACACACACTTATCTCTCAGAACTGAGCATGTGGAGAGACGTTCGTTCATCTAGCACAAAGGGAACGTGTTGAATGAGAAACTTTTACTCTGGTTTCTCAGTCTGTTTCCTAGTGCCGGTTTGAAGTTCCTGCAGTTTTCACTGTAAAACCGATTTGTAGCTAGTCCCTACCCATATATATATAAGGAGTGGAGTTTGCAACTGAAAAGAAACTTTGTGTTCCCAACAAGCTAGGTGAAGAATGGGTTTCACACACACATATCTCTCAGAACTAAGCATGTGGAGAGACGTTCGTTCATCTAGCACAAAGGGAACGGGTTGCAGGGGAAACATTTACTCTGGTTTCTCAGTCTGTTTCCTAGTGCCGGTTTGAAGTTCCTGCAGTTTTCACTGTAAAACCGTGTTGGAGCTTGTACCTCCCCTTATATATGTATGGAGTGGAGTTTGCAACTGAAAAGAAACTTTGTGTTCCCAACAAGCTAGGTGAAGAACGGCTTTCACACACACTTATCTCTCAGAACTGAGCATGTGGAGAGACGTTCGTTCATCTAGCACAAAGGGACCGGGTTGCAGGGGAAACATTTACTGTGGTTTCTCAGTCTGTTTCCTAGTGCCGGTTTGAAGTTCCTGCAGTTTTCACTGTAAAACCGAGTTGGAGCTAGTACCTCCCCATATATATGTATGGAGTGGAGTTTGCAACTGAAAAGAAACTTTGTGTTTCCAACAAGCTAGGTGAAGGACGGCTTTCACACTCACTTATCTCTCAGAACTGAGCATTTGGAGAGACGTTCGTTCATCTAGCACAAAGGGAACGTGTTGCAGGAGAAACTTTTACTCTGGTTTCTCAGTCTGTTTCCTAGTGCCGGTTTGAAGTTCCTGTAGTTTTCACTGTAAAACCGATTTGGAGCTAGTACCTCCCCATATATATGTATGGAGTGGAGTTTGCAACTGAAAAGAAACTTTGTGTTCCCAACAAGATAGGTGAAGGACGGCATTCACACACACTTATCTCTCAGAACTGAGCATGTGGAGAGACGTTCGTTCATCTAGCACAAAGGGGACGGATTGCAGGAGAAACTTTTACTCTGGTTTCTCAGTCTGTTTCCTAGTGCCGGTTTGAAGTTCCTGCAGTTTTCACTGTAAAACCGAGTTGGAGCTAGTCCCTACCCATATATATATAAGGAGTGGAGTTTGCAACTGAAAATAAACTTTGTGATCCCAACAACCTAGGTGAAGGACAGCTTTCACACACACTTATCTCTCAGAACTGAGCATGTGGAGAGACGTTCGTTCATCTAGCACAAAGGGAACGGGTTGCAGGGGAAACATTTACTCTGGTTTCTCAGTCTGTTTCCTAGTGCCGGTTTGAAGTTCCTGCAGTTTTCACTGTAAAACCGTGTTGGAGCTTGTACCTCCCCATATATATGTATGGAGTGGAGTTTGAAACTGAAAAGAAAGTTTGTGTTCCCAACAAGCTAGGTGAAGGAAGGCTTTCACACACACTTATCTCTCAGAACTGAGCATGTGGAGAGACATTCGTTCATCTAGCACAAAGGGAACGGGTGGCAGGGGAAACATTTACTGTGGTTTCTCAGTCTGTTTCCTAGTGCCGGTTTGAAGTTCCTGCAGTTTTCACTGAAAAACCGAGTTGGAGCTAGTACCTCCCCATATATATGTATGGAGTGGAATTTGCAACTGAAAAGAAACTTTGTGTTCCCAACAAGCTAGGTGAAGTACGGCTTTCACACACACTTATCTCTCAGAACTGAGCATGTGGAGAGACGTTCGTTCATCTAGCACAAAGGGAACGGGTTGCAGGAGAATCTTTTACTCTGGTTTCTCAGTCTTTTTCCTAGTGCCGGTTTGAAGTTCCTGCAGTTTTTACTGTAAAACCGAGTTGGAGCTAGTACCTCCCCATATATATGTATGGAGTGGGGTTTGCAACTGAAAAGAAACTTTGTGTTCACATCAAGTTAGGTGAAGGACGGCTATCACACACACTTATCTCTCAGAACTGAGCATGTGGAGAGACTTTCGTTCATCTAGCACAAAGGGAAAGGGTTGCAGGAGAAACTTTTACTCTGGTTTCTCAGTGTGTTTCCTAGTGCCGGTTTGAAGTTCCTGCAGTTTTCACTGTAAAACAGAGTTGGAGCTAGTCCCTACCCATATATATATATGGTGTGGAGTTTGCAACTGAAAAGAAACTTTGTGTTCCCAAAAAGCTAGGTGAAGGACGGGTTTCACACACACTTATCTCTCAGAACTGAGCATGTGGAGAGACGTTCGTTCATCTAGCACAAAGGGAACGGGTTGCAGGAGAAACTTTTACTCTGGTTTCTCAGTCTGTTTCCTAGTGCCGTTTTGAAGTTCCTGCAGTTTTCACTGTAAAACCGAGTTTTAGCTAGTACCTCCCCATATATATGTATGGAGTGGAGTTTGCAACTGAAAAGAATCTTTGTTTTCCCAACAAGCTAGTTGAAGGACGGCTTTCACACACACTTATCTCTCAGAACTGAGCATGTGGAGAGACGTTCGTTCATCTAGCACAAAGGGAACGTGTTGAATGAGAAACTTTTACTCTGGTTTCTCAGTCTGTTTCCTAGTGCCGGTTTGAAGTTCCTGCAGTTTTCACTGTAAAACCGAGTTGGAGCTAGTACCTCCCCATATATATGTATGGAGTGGAGTTTGCAACTGAAAAGAAACTTTGTGTTCCCAACAAGCTAGGTGAAGGACGGCTTTCACACTCACTTATCTCTCAGAACTAAGCATGTGGAGAGACGTTCGTTCATCTAGCACAAAGGGAATGGGTTGCAGGAGAAACTTTTACTCTGGTTTCTCAGTCTGTTTCCTAGTGCCGGTTTGAAGTTCCTGCACTTTTCACTGTAAAACCGATTTGGAGCTAGTACCTCCCCATATATATGTATGGAGTGGAATTTGCAACTGAAAAGAAACTTTGAGTTCCCAACAAGCTAGGTGAAGGACGGCATTCACACACACTTATCTCTCAGAACTGAGCATGTGGAGAGACGTTCGTTCATCTAGCACAAAGGGAACGGATTGCAGGAGAAACTTTTACTCTGGTTTCTCAATCTGTTTCCTAGTGCCGGTTTGAAGTTCCTGCAGTTTTCACTGTAAAACCGAGTTGGAGCTAGTCCCTACCCATATATATATAAGGAGTGGAGTATGCAACTGAAAAGAAACTTTGTGTTCCCAACAAGCTAGGTGAAGGATGGGTTTCACACACACATATCTCTCAGAACTGAGCATGTGGAGAGACGTTCGTTCATCTAGCACAAAGGGAACGGGTTGCAGGGGAAACATTTACTCTGGTTTCTCAGTCTGTTTCCTAGTGCCGGTTTGAAGTTCCTGCAGTTTTCACTGTAAAACCGTGTTGGAGCTTGTACCTCCCCTTATATATGTATGGAGTGGTGTTTGCAACTGAAAAGAAACTTTGTGTTCCAAACAAGCTAGGTGAAGTACGGCTTTCACACACATTTATCTCTCAGAACTGAGCATGTGGAGAGACGTTCGTTCATCTAGCACAAAAGGAACGGCTTGCAGGAGAAACTTTTACTCTGGTTTCTCAGTCTGTTTCCTAGTGCCGGATTGAAGTTCCTGCAGTTTTCACTGTAAAACCGAGTTGGAGCTAGTACCTCCCCATATATATGTATGGAGTGGAGTTTGCAACTGAAAAGAAACTTTGTGTTCCCAACAAGCTAGGTGAAGTACGGCTTTCACACTCACTTATCTCTCAGAACTGAGCATTTGGAGAGACGTTCGTTCATCTAGCACAAAGGGAACGGGTTGCAGGAGAAACTTTTACTCTGGTTTCTCAGTCTGTTTCCTAGTGCCGGTTTGAAGTTCCTGCACTTTTCACTGTAAAACCGATTTGGAGCTAGTACCTCCCCATATATATGTATGGAGTGGAATTTGCAACTGAAAAGAAACTTTGAGTTCCCAACAAGCTAGGTGAAGGACGGCATTCACACACACTTATCTCTCAGAACTGAGCATGTGGAGAGACGTTCGTTCATCTAGCACAAAGGGAACGGATTGCAGGAGAAACTTTTACTCTGGTTTCTCAATCTGTTTCCTAGTGCCGGTTTGAAGTTCCTGCAGTTTTCACTGTAAAACCGAGTTGGAGCTAGTCCCTACCCATATATATATGAGTGGAGTATGCAACTGAAAAGAAACTTTGTGTTCCCAACAAGCTAGGTGAAGGATGGGTTTCACACACACATATCTCTCAGAACTGAGCATGTGGAGAGACGTTCGTTCATCTAGCACAAAGGGAACGGGTTGCAGGGGAAACATTTACTCTGGTTTCTCAGTCTGTTTCCTAGTGCCGGTTTGAAGTTCCTGCAGTTTTCACTGTAAAACCGTGTTGGAGCTTGTACCTCCCCTTATATATGTATGGAGTGGAGTTTGCAACTGAAAAGAAACTTTGTGTTCCCAACAAGCTAGGTGAAGGAAGGCTTTCACACACACTTATCTCTCAGAACTGAGCATGTGGAGAGACGTTCGTTCATCTAGCACAAAGGGAACGGGTTGCAGGGGAAACATTTACTGTGGTTTCTCAGTCTGTTTCCTAGTGCCGGTTTGAAGTTCCTGCAGTTTTCACTGAAAAACCGAGTTGGAGCTAGTACCTCCCCATATATATGTATGGAGTGGAGTTTGCAACTGAAAAGAAACTTTGTGTTCCCAACAAGCTAGGTGAAGGACGGCTTTCACACACACTTATCTCTCAGAACTGAGCATGTGGAGAGACGTTCGTTCATCTAGCACAAAGGGAACGGGTTGCAGGAGAAACTTTTACTCTGGTTTCTCAGTCTGTTTCCTAGTGCCGGTTTGACGTTCCTGCAGTTTTCACTGTAAAACCGAGTTGGAGCTAGTACCTCCCCATATATATGTATGGAGTGGAGTTTGCAACTGAAAAGAAACTGTGTTCCATACAAGCTAGGTGAAGTACGGCTTTCACACTCATTTATCTCTCAGAACTGAGCATGTGGAGAGACGTTCGTTCATCTAGCACAAAAGGAACGGCTTGCAGGAGAAACTTTTACTCTGGTTTCTCAGTCTGTTTCCTAGTGCCGGATTGAAGTTCCTGCAGTTTTCACTGTAAAACCGAGTTGGAGCTAGTCCCTACCCATATATATATATGGAGTGGTGTTTGCAACTTAAAAGAATCTTTGTGTTCCCAACAAGCTAGGTGAAGGACGGGTTTCACACACACTTATCTCTCAGAACTGAGCATGTGTAGAGACGTTCGTTCATCTAGCACAAAGGGAACGGGTTGCAGGAGAAACTTTTACTCTGGTTTCTCAGTCTGTTTTCTAGTGCCGGTTTGAAGTTCCTGCAGTTTTCACTGTAAAACCGAGTTGGAGCTAGTACCTCCCCTTATATATGTATGGAGTGGGGTTTGCAACTGAAAAGAAACTTTGTGTTCACATCAAGTTAGGTGAAGGACGGCTATCACACACACTTATCTCTCAGAACTGAGCATGTGGAGAGACGTTCGTTCATCTAGCACAAAGGGAACGGGTTGCAGGAGAAACATTTACTCTGGTTTCTCAGTCTGTTTCCTAGTGCCGGTTTGAAGTTCCTGCAGTTTTCACTGTAAAACCGTGTTGGAGCTAGTACCTCCCCATATATATGTATGGAGTGGAGTTTGCAACTGAAAAGAAACTTTGTGTTCCCAACAAGCTAGGTGAAGGAAGGCTTTCACACACACTTATCTCTCAGAACTGAGCATGTGGAGAGACGTTCGTTCATCTAGCACAAAGGGAACGGGTTGCAGGAGAAACTTTTACTCTGGTTTCTCAGTCTGTTTCCTAGTGCCGGTTTTAAGTTCCTGCAGTTTTCACTGTAAAACCGAGTTGGAGCTTGTACCTCCCCATGTATATGTATGGAATGGAGTTTGCAACTGAAAAGAAACTTTGTGTTCCCAACAAGCTAGGTGAAGGACGGCATTCACACACACATATCTCTCAGAACTGAGCATGTGGAGAGACGTTCGTTCATCTAGCACCAAGGGAACGGATTGCAGGAGAAACTTTTACTCTGGTTTCTCAGTCTGTTTCCTAGTGCCGGTTTGAAGTTCCTGCAGTTTTCACTGTAAAACCGAGTTGGAGCTAGTCCCTACCCATATATATATAAGGAGTGGAGTTTGCAACTGAAAAGAAACTTTGTGTTCCCAACAAGCTAGGTGAAGGATGGGTTTCACACACACATATCTCTCAGAACTAAGCATGTGGAGAGACGTTCGTTCATCTAGCACAAAGGGAACGGGTTGCAGGGGAAACATTTACTCTGGTTTCTCAGTCTGTTTCCTAGTGCCGGTTTGAAGTTCCTGCAGTTTTCACTGTAAATCCGTGTTGGAGCTTGTACATCCCCATATATATGTATGGAGTGGAGTTTGCAACTGAAAAGAAACTTTGTGTTCCCAACAAGCTAGGTGAAGGACGGCTTTCACACACACTTATCTCTCAGAACTGAGCATGTGGAGAGACGTTCGTTCATCTAGCACAAAGGGAACGGGTTGCAGGGGAAACATTTACTGTGGTTTCTCAGTCTGTTTCCTAGTGCCGGTTTGAAGTTCCTGCAGTTTTCACTGTAAAACCGAGTTGGAGCTAGTACCTCCCCATATATATGTATGGAGTGGAGTTTGCAACTGAAAAGAAACTTTGTGTTCCCAACAAGCTAGGTGAAGGACGGCTTTCACACTCACTTATATCTCAGAACTGAGCATTTGGAGAGACGTTCGTTCATCTAGCACAAAGGGAACGGGTTGCAGGAGAAACTTTTACTCTGGTTTCTCAGTCTGTTTCCTAGTGCCGGTTTGAAGTTCCTGTAGTTTTCACTGTAAAACCGATTTGGAGCTAGTACCTCCCCATATATATGTATGGAGTGGAGTTTGCAACTGAAAAGAAACTTTGTGTTCCCAACAAGCTAGGTGAAGGAAGGCTTTCACACACACTTATCTCTCAGAACTGAGCATGTGGAGAGACGTTCGTTCATCTAGCACAAAGGGAACGGGTTGCAGGAGAAACTTTTACTCTGGTTTCTCAGTCTGTTTCCTAGTGCCGGTTTTAAGTTCCTGCAGTTTTCACTGTAAAACCGAGTTGGAGCTTGTACCTCCCCATGTATATGTATGGAATGGAGTTTGCAACTGAAAAGAAACTTTGTGTTCCCAACAAGCTAGGTGAAGGACGGCATTCACACACACATATCTCTCAGAACTGAGCATGTGGAGAGACGTTCGTTCATCTAGCACCAAGGGAACGGATTGCAGGAGAAACTTTTACTCTGGTTTCTCAGTCTGTTTCCTAGTGCCGGTTTGAAGTTCCTGCAGTTTTCACTGTAAAACCGAGTTGGAGCTAGTCCCTACCCATATATATATAAGGAGTGGAGTTTGCAACTGAAAAGAAACTTTGTGTTCCCAACAAGCTAGGTGAAGGATGGGTTTCACACACACATATCTCTCAGAACTAAGCATGTGGAGAGACGTTCGTTCATCTAGCACAAAGGGAACGGGTTGCAGGGGAAACATTTACTCTGGTTTCTCAGTCTGTTTCCTAGTGCCGGTTTGAAGTTCCTGCAGTTTTCACTGTAAATCCGTGTTGGAGCTTGTACATCCCCATATATATGTATGGAGTGGAGTTTGCAACTGAAAAGAAACTTTGTGTTCCCAACAAGCTAGGTGAAGGACGGCTTTCACACACACTTATCTCTCAGAACTGAGCATGTGGAGAGACGTTCGTTCATCTAGCACAAAGGGAACGGGTTGCAGGGGAAACATTTACTGTGGTTTCTCAGTCTGTTTCCTAGTGCCGGTTTGAAGTTCCTGCAGTTTTCACTGTAAAACCGAGTTGGAGCTAGTACCTCCCCATATATATGTATGGAGTGGAGTTTGCAACTGAAAAGAAACTTTGTGTTCCCAACAAGCTAGGTGAAGGACGGCTTTCACACTCACTTATATCTCAGAACTGAGCATTTGGAGAGACGTTCGTTCATCTAGCACAAAGGGAACGGGTTGCAGGAGAAACTTTTACTCTGGTTTCTCAGTCTGTTTCCTAGTGCCGGTTTGAAGTTCCTGTAGTTTTCACTGTAAAACCGATTTGGAGCTAGTACCTCCCCATATATATGTATGGAGTGGAGTTTGCAACTGAAAAGAAACTTTGTGTTCCCAACAAGCTAGTTGAAGGACGGCATTCACACACACTTATCTCTCATAACTGAGCATGTGGAGAGACGTTCGTTCATCTAGCACAAAGGGAACGGGTTGAATGAGAAACTTTTACTCTGGTTTCTCAGTCTGTTTCCTAGTGCCGGTTTGAAGTTCCTGCAGTTTTCACTGTAAAACCGAGTTGGAGCTAGTCCCTACCCATATATATATAAGGAGTGGAGTTTGCAACTGAAAAGAAACTTTGTGTTCCCAACAACCTAGGTGAAGGACAGCTTTCACACACACTTATCTCTCAGAACTGAGCATGTGGAGAGACGTTCGTTCATCTACCACAAAGGGAACGGGTTGCAGGGGAAACATTTACTGTGGTTTCTCAGTCTGTTTCCTAGTGCCGGTTTGAAGTTCCTGCAGTTTTCACTGAAAAACCGAGTTGGAGCTAGTACCTCCCCATATATATGTATGGAGTGGAGTTTGCAACTGAAAAGAAACTTTGTGTTCCCAACAAGCTAGGTGAAGGACGGCTTTCACACACACTTATCTCTCAGAACTGAGCATGGGGAGAGACGTTCGTTCATCTAGCACAAAGGGAACGGGTTGCAGGAGAAACTTTTACTCTGGTTTCTCAGTCTGTTTCCTAGTGCCGGTTTGAAGTTCCTGCAGTTTTCACTGAAAAACCGAGTTGGAGCTAGTACCTCCCCATATATATGTATGGAGTGGAGTTTGCAACTGAAAAGAAACTTTGTGTTCCCAACAAGCTAGGTGAAGGACGGCTTTCACACACACTTATCTCTCAGAACTGAGCATGTGGAGAGACGTTCGTTCATCTAGCACAAAGGGAACGGGTTGCAGGAGAAACTTTTACTCTGGTTTCTCAGTCTGTTTCCTAGTGCCGGTTTGACGTTCCTGCAGTTTTCACTGTAAAACCGAGTTGGAGCTAGTACCTCCCCATATATATGTATGGAGTGGAGTTTGCAACTGAAAAGAAACTTTGTGTTCCAAACAAGCTAGGTGAAGTACGGCTTTCACACACATTTATCTCTCAGAACTGAGCATGTGGAGAGACGTTCGTTCATCTAGCACAAAAGGAACGGCTTGCAGGAGAAACTTTTACTCTGGTTTCTCAGTCTGTTTCCTAGTGCCGGATTGAAGTTCCTGCAGTTTTCACTGTAAAACCGAGTTGGAGCTTGTACCTCCCCATATATATGTATGGAGTGGAGTTTGCAACTGAAAAGAAACTTTGTGTTCCTAACAAGCTAGGTGAAGTACGGCTTTCACACTCACTTATCTCTCAGAACTGAGCATTTGGAGAGACGTTCGTTCATCTAGCACAAAGGGAACGGGTTGCAGGAGAAACTTTTACTCTGGTTTCTCAGTCTGTTTCCTAGTGCCGGTTTGAAGTTCCTGCACTTTTCACTGTAAAACCGATTTGGAGCTAGTACCTCCCCATATATATGTATGGAGTGGAATTTGCAACTGAAAAGAAACTTTGAGTTCCCAACAAGCTAGGTGAAGGACGGCATTCACACACACTTATCTCTCAGAACTGAGCATGTGGAGAGACGTTCGTTCATCTAGCACAAAGGGAACGGATTGCAGGAGAAACTTTTACTCTGGTTTCTCAATCTGCTTCCTAGTGCCGGTTTGAAGTTCCTGCAGTTTTCACTGTAAAACCGAGTTGGAGCTAGTCCCTACCCATATATATATAAGGAGTGGAGTATGCAACTGAAAAGAAACTTTGTGTTCCCAACAAGCTAGGTGAAGGATGGGTTTCACACACACATATCTCTCAGAACTGAGCATGTGGAGAGACGTTCGTTCATCTAGCACAAAGGGAACGGGTTGCAGGGGAAACATTTACTCTGGTTTCTCAGTCTGTTTCCTAGTGCCGGTTTGAAGTTCCTGCAGTTTTCACTGTAAAACCGTGTTGGAGCTTGTACCTCCCCTTATATATGTATGGAGTGGAGTTTGCAACTGAAAAGAAACTTTGTGTTCCCAACAAGCTAGGTGAAGGAAGGCTTTCACACACACTTATCTCTCAGAACTGAGCATGTGGAGAGACGTTCGTTCATCTAGCACAAAGGGAACGGGTTGCAGGGGAAACATTTACTGTGGTTTCTCAGTCTGTTTCCTAGTGCCGGTTTGAAGTTCCTGCAGTTTTCACTGAAAAACCGAGTTGGAGCTAGTACCTCCCCATATATATGTATGGAGTGGAGTTTGCAACTGAAAAGAAACTTTGTGTTCCCAACAAGCTAGGTGAAGGACGGCTTTCACACACACTTAACTCTCAGAACTGAGCATGTGGAGAGACGTTCGTTCATCTAGCACAAAGGGAACGGGTTGCAGGAGAAACTTTTACTCTGGTTTCTCAGTCTGTTTCCTAGTGCCGGTTTGACGTTCCTGCAGTTTTCACTGTAAAACCGAGTTGGAGCTAGTACCTCCCCATATATATGTATGGAGTGGAGTTTGCAACTGAAAAGAAACTTTGTGTTCCATACAAGCTAGGTGAAGTACGGCTTTCACACACATTTATCTCTCAGAACTGAGCATGTGGAGAGACGTTCGTTCATCTAGCACAAAAGGAACGGCTTGCAGGAGAAACTTTTACTCTGGTTTCTCAGTCTGTTTCCTAGTGCCGGATTGAAGTTCCTGCAGTTTTCACTGTAAAACCGAGTTGGAGCTAGTCCCTACCCATATATATATATGGAGTGGTGTTTGCAACTTAAAAGAATCTTTGTGTTCCCAACAAGCTATGTGAAGGACGGGTTTCACACACACTTATCTCTCAGAACTGAGCATGTGGAGAGACGTTCGTTCATCTAGCACAAAGGGAACGGGTTGCAGGAGAAACTTTTACTCTGGTTTCTCAGTCTGTTTTCTAGTGCCGGTTTGAAGTTCCTGCAGTTTTCACTGTAAAACCGAGTTGGAGCTAGTACCTCCCCTTATATATGTATGGAGTGGGGTTTGCAACTGAAAAGAAACTTTGTGTTCACATCAAGTTAGGGGAAGGACGGCTATCACACACACTTATCTCTCAGAACTGAGCATGTGGAGAGACGTTCGTTCATCTAGCACAAAGGGAACGGGTTGCAGGAGAAACATTTACTCTGGTTTCTCAGTCTGTTTCCTAGTGCCGGTTTGAAGTTCCTGCAGTTTTCACTGTAAAACCGTGTTGGAGCTTGTACCTCCCCATATATATGTATGGAGTGGAGTTTGCAACTGAAAAGAAACTTTGTGTTCCCAACAAGCTAGGTGAAGGAAGGCTTTCACACACACTTATCTCTCAGAACTGAGCATGGGGAGAGACGTTCGTTCATCTAGCACAAAGGGAACGGGTTGCAGGAGAAACTTTTACTCTGGTTTCTCAGTCTGTTTCCTAGTGCCGGTTTGAAGTTCCTGCAGTTTTCACTGTAAAACCGAGTTGGAGCTAGTCCCTACCCATATATATATAAGGAGTGGAGTTTGCAACTGAAAAGAAACTTTGTGTTCCCAACAAGCTAGGTGAAGGATGGGTTTCACGCACACATATCTCTCAGAACTAAGCATGTGGAGAGACGTTCGTTCATCTAGCACAAAGGGAACGGGTTGCAGGGGAAACATTTACTCTGGTTTCTCAGTCTGTTTCCTAGTGCCGGTTTGAAGTTCCTGCAGTTTTCACTGTAAATCCGTGTTGGAGCTTGTACATCCCCATATATATGTATGGAGTGGAGTTTGCAACTGAAAAGAAACTTTGTGTTCCCAACAAGCTAGGTGAAGGACGGCTTTCACACACACTTATCTCTCAGAACTGAGCATGTGGAGAGACGTTCGTTCATCTAGCACAAAGGGAACGGGTTGCAGGGGAAACATTTACTGTGGTTTCTCAGTCTGTTTCCTAGTGCCGGTTTGAAGTTCCTGCAGTTTTCACTGTAAAACCGAGTTGGAGCTAGTACCTCCCCATATATATGTATGGAGTGGAGTTTGCAACTGAAAAGAAACTTTGTGTTCCCAACAAGCTAGGTGAAGGACGGCTTTCACACTCACTTATCTCTCAGAACTGAGCATTTGGAGAGACGTTCGTTCATCTAGCACAAAGGGAACGGGTTGCAGGAGAAACTTTTACTCTGGTTTCTCAGTCTGTTTCCTAGTGCCGGTTTGAAGTTCCTGTAGTTTTCACTGTAAAACCGATTTGGAGCTAGTACCTCCCCATATATATGTATGGAGTGGAGTTTGCAACTGAAAAGAAACTTTGTGTTCCCAACAAGCTAGTTGAAGGACGGCATTCACACACACTTATCTCTCATAACTGAGCATGTGGAGAGACGTTCGTTCATCTAGCACAAAGGGAACGGGTTGAATGAGAAACTTTTACTCTGGTTTCTCAGTCTGTTTCCTAGTGCCGGTTTGAAGTTCCTGCAGTTTTCACTGTAAAACCGAGTTGGAGCTAGTCCCTACCCATATATATATAAGGAGTGGAGTTTGCAACTGAAAAGAAACTTTGTGTTCCCAACAACCTAGGTGAAGGACAGCTTTCACACACACTTATCTCTCAGAACTGAGCATGTGGAGAGACGTTCGTTCATCTACCACAAAGGGAACGGGTTGCAGGGGAAACATTTACTCTGGTTTCTCAGTCTGTTTCATAGTGCCGGTTTGAAGTTCCTGCAGTTTTCACTGTAAAACCGTGTTGGAGCTTGTACCTCCCCATATATATGAATGGAGTGGAGTTTGCAACTGAAAAGAAACTTTGTGTTCCCAACAAGCTAGGTGAAGGAAGGCTTTCACACACACTTATCTCTCAGAAATGAGCATGTGGAGAGACGTTCGTTCATCTAGCACAAAGGGAACGGGTGGCAGGGGAAACATTTACTGTGGTTTCTCAGTCTGTTTCCTAGTGCCGGTTTGAAGTTCCAGCAGTTTTCACTGAAAAACCGAGTTGGAGCTAGTACCTCCCCTTATATATATAAGGAGTGGAGTTTGCAACTGAAAAGAAACTTTGTGTTCCCAACAAGCTAGGTGAAGGACGGCTTTCACACACACTTATCTCTCAGAACTGAGCATGTGGAGAGACGTTCGTTCATCTAGCACAAAGGGAACTGGTTGCAGGAGAAACTTTTACTCTGGTTTCTCAGTCTGTTTCCTAGTGCCTGTTTGAAGTTCCTGCAGTTTTCACTGTAAAACCGTGTTGGAGCTAGTACCTCCCCATATATATGTATGGAGTGGAGTTTGCAACTGAAAAGAAACTTAGTGTTCCCAACAAGCTAGGTGAAGGACGGCTTTCACACACACTTATCTCTCAGAACTGAGCATGTGGAGAGACGTTCGTTCATCTAGCACAAAGGGAACGGGTTGCAGGAGAAACTTTTACTCTGGTTTCTCGGTCTGTTTCCTAGTGCCGGTTTGAAGTTCCTGCAGTTTTCACTGTAAAACCGAGTTGAAGCTAGACCCTACCCATATATATATATGGAGAGGTGTTTGCAACTGAAAAAGAACTTTGTGTTCCCAACAAGCTAGGTGAAGGAAGGGTTTAACACACACTTATCTCTCAGAACTGAGCATGTGGAGAGACGTTCGTTTATCTAGCACAAAGGGAAAGGGTTGCAGGAGAAACTTTTACTCTGGTTTCTCAGTGTGTTTCCTAGTGCCGGTTTGAAGTTCCTGCAGTTTTCACTGTAAAACCGAGTTGGAGCTAGTCCCTACCCATATATATATATGGTGTGGAGTTTGCAACTGCAAAGAAACTTTGTGTTCCCAACAAGCTAGGTGAAGGACGGCTTTCACACACACTTATCTCTCAGAACTGAGCATGTGAAGAGACGTTCGTTCATCTAGCACAAATGGAACGGTTTGCAGGAGAAACTTTTACTCTGGTTTCTCAGTCTGTTTCCTAGTGCCGTTTTGAAGTTCCTGCAGTTTTCACTGTAAAACCGAGTTTTAGCTAGTACCTCCCCATATATATGTATGGAGTGGAGTTTGCAACTGAAAAGAAACTTTGTGTTCCCAACAAGCTAGGTGAAGGACGGCTTTCACACACACTTATCTCTCAGAACTGAGCATGTGGAGAGACTTTCTTTCATCTAGCACAAAGGGAACGGGTTGCAGGAGAAACTTTTACTCTGGTTTCTCAGTCTGTTTCCTAGTGCCGTTTTGAAGTTCCTGCAGTTTTCACTGTAAAACCGAGTTTTAGCTAGTACCTCCCCATATATATGTATGGAGTGGAGTTTGCAACTGAAAAGAAACTTTGTGTTCCCATCAAGCTAGGTGAAGGACGGCTTTCACACACACTTATCTCTCAGAACTGAGCATGTGGAGAGACGTTCGTTCATCTAGCACAAAGGGAACTGGTTGCAGGAGAAACTTTTACTCTGGTTTCTCAGTCTGTTTCCTAGTGCCTGTTTGAAGTTCCTGCAGTTTTCACTGTAAAACCGTGTTGGAGCTAGTACCTCCCCATATATATGTATGGAGTGGAGTTTGCAACTGAAAAGAAACTTAGTGTTCCCAACAAGCTAGGTGAAGGACGGCTTTCACACACACTTATCTCTCAGAACTGAGCATGTGGAGAGACGTTCGTTCATCTAGCACAAAGGGAACGGGTTGCAGGAGAAACTTTTACTCTGGTTTCTCAGTCTGTTTCCTAGTGCCGGTTTGAAGTTCCTGCAGTTTTCACTGTAAAACCGAGTTGGAGCTAGACCCTACCCATATATATATATAGGAGAGGTGTTTGCAACTGAAAAAGAACTTTGTGTTCCCAACAAGCTAGGTGAAGGAAGGGTTTAACACACACTTATCTCTCAGAACTGAGCATGTGGAGAGACGTTCGTTCATCTAGCACAAAGGGAAAGGGTTGCAGGAGAAACTTTTACTCTGGTTTCTCAGTGTGTTTCCTAGTGCCGGTTTGAAGTTCCTGCAGTTTTCACTGTAAAACCGAGTTGGAGCTAGTCCCTACCCATATATATATATGGTGTGGAGTTTGCAACTGCAAAGAAACTTTGTGTTCCCAACAAGCTAGGTGAAGGACGGCTTTCACACACACTTATCTCTCAGAACTGAGCATGTGAAGAGACGTTCGTTCATCTAGCACAAATGGAACGGTTTGCAGGAGAAACTTTTACTCTGGTTTCTCAGTCTGTTTCCTAGTGCCGTTTTGAAGTTCCTGCAGTTTTCACTGTAAAACCGTGTTTTAGCTAGTACCTCCCCATATATATGTATGGAGTGGAGTTTGCAACTGAAAAGAAACTTTGTGTTCCCAACAAGCTAGGTGAAGGACGGCTTTCACACACACTTATCTCTCAGAACTGAGCATGTGGAGAGACTTTCGTTCATCTAGCACAAAGGGAACGGGTTGCAGGAGAAACTTTTACTCTGGTTTCTCAGTCTGTTTCCTAGTGCCGTTTTGAAGTTCCTGCAGTTTTCACTGTAAAACCGAGTTTTAGCTAGTACCTCCCCATATATATGTATGGAGTGGAGTTTGCAACTGAAAAGAAACTTTGTGTTCCCAACAAGCTAGGTGAAGGACGGCTTTCACACTCACTAATCTCTCAGAACTGAGCATTTGGAGAGACGTTCGTTCATCTAGCACAAAGGGAACGGGTTGCAGGAGAAACTTTTACTCTGGTTTCTCAGTCTGTTTCCTAGTGCCGGTTTGAAGTTCCTGCAGTTTTCACTGTAAAACCGATTTGGAGCTAGTACCTCCCCATATATATGTATGGAGTGGAATTTGCAACTGAAAAGAAACTTTGAGTTCCCAGCAAGCTAGGTGAAGGACGGCATTCACACACACTTATCTCTCAGAACTGAGCATGTGGAGAGACGTTCGTTCATCTAGCACAAAGGGAACGGATTGCAGGAGAAACTTTTACTCTGGTTTCTCAGTCTGTTTCCTAGTGCCGGTTTGAAGTTCCTGCAGTTTTCACTGTAAAACCGAGTTGGAGCTAGTCCCTACCCATATATATATAAGGAGTGGAGTTTGCAACTGAAAAGAAACTTTGTGTTCCCAACAAGCTAGGTGAAGGATGGGTTTCACACACACATATCTCTCAGAACTGAGCATGTGGAGAGACGTTCGTTCATCTAGTACAAAGGGAACGGGTTGCAGGGGAAACATTTACTCTGGTTTCTCAGTCTGTTTCCTAGTGCCGGTTTGAATTTCCTGCAGTTTTCACTGTAAAACCGTGTTGGAGCTTGTACCTCCCCTTATATATGTATGGAGTGGAGTTTGCAACTGAAAAGAAACTTTGTGTTCCCAACAAGCTAGGTGAAGGACGGCTTTCACACACACTTATCTCTCAGAACTGAGCATGTGGAGAGACGTTCGTTCATCTAGCACAAAGGGAACGGGTTGCAGGAGAAACTTTTACTCTGGTTTCTCAGTCTGTTTCCTAGTGCCTGTTTGAAGTTCCTGCAGTTTTCACTGTAAAACCGTGTTGGAGCTAGTACCTCCCCATATATATGTATGGAGTGGAGTTTGCAACTGAAAAGAAACTTTGTGTTCCCAACAAGCTAGGTGAAGGACGGCTTTCACACACACTTATCTCTCAGAACTGAGCACGTGGAGAGACGTTCGTTCATCTAGCACAAAATGAACGGCTTGCAGGAGAAACTTTTAATCTGGTTTCTCAGTCTGTTTCCTAGTGCCGGATTGAAGTTCCTGCAGTTTTCACTGTAAAACCGAGTTGGAGCTAGTACCTCCCCATATATATGTATGGAGTGGAGTTTGCAACTGAAAAGAAACTTTGTGTTCCCAACAAGCTAGGTGAAGTACGGCTTTCACACACACTTATCTCTCAGAACTGAGCATGTGGAGAGACGTTCGTTCATCTAGCACAAAGGGAACGGGTTGCAGGAGAAACTTTTACTCTGGTTTCTCAGTCTGTTTCCTAGTGCCGGTTTGAAGTTCCTGCAGTTTTCACTGTAAAACCGAGTTGGAGCTAGTCCCTACCCATATATATATATGGAGTGGAGTTTGCAACTGAAAAGAAACTTTGTGTTCCCAACAAGCTAGGTGAAGGAAGGCTTTCACACACATTTATCTCTCAGAACTGAGCATGTGGAGAGACGTTCGTTCATCTAGCACAAAGGGAACGGGTTGCAGGAGAATCTTTTACTCTGGTTTCTCAGTCTTTTTCCTAGTGCCGGTTTGAAGTTCCTGCAGTTTTCACTGTAAAACCGAGTTGGAGCTAGTACCTCCCCATATATATGTATGGAGTGGGGTTTGCAACTGAAAAGAAACTTTGTGTTCACATCAAGTTAGGTGAAGGACGGCTATCACACACACTTATCTCTCAGAACTGAGCATGTGGAGAGACTTTCGTTCATCTAGCACAAAGGGAAAGGGTTGCAGGAGAAACTTTTACTCTGGTTTCTCAGTGTGTTTCCTAGTGCCGGTTTGAAGTTCCTGCAGTTTTCACTGTAAAACCGAGTTGGAGCTAGTCCCTACCCATATATATATATGGTGTGGAGTTTGCAACTGAAAAGAAACTTTGTGTTCCCAAAAAGCTAGGTGAAGGACGGGTTTCACACACACTTATCTCTCAGAACTGAGCATGTGGAGAGACGTTCGTTCATCTAGCACAAAGGGAACGGGTTGCAGGAGAAACTTTTACTCTGGTTTCTCAGTCTGTTTCCTAGTGCCGTTTAGAAGTTCCTGCAGTTTTCACTGTAAAACCGAGTTTTAGCTAGTACCTCCCCATATATATGTATGGAGTGGAGTTTGCAACTGAAAAGAATCTTTGTTTTCCCAACAAGCTAGGTGAAGGACGGCTTTCACACACACTTATCTCTCAGAACTGAGCATGTGGAGAGACGTTCGTTCATCTAGCACAAAGGGAACGGGTTGAATGAGAAACTTTTACTATGGTTTCTCAGTCTGTTTCCTAGTGCCGGTTTGAAGTTCCTGCAGTTTTCACTGTAAAACCGAGTTGGAGCTAGTACCTCCCCATATATATGTATGGAGTGGAGTTTGCAACTGAAAAGAAACTTTGTGTTCCCAACAAGCTAGGTGAAGGACGGCTTTCACACTCACTTATCTCTCAGAACTGAGCATTTGGAGAGACGTTCGTTCATCTAGCACAATGGGAACGGGTTGCAGGAGAAACTTTTACTCTGTTTCTCAGTCTGTTTCCTAGTGCCGGTTTGAAGTTTCTGCACTTTTCACTGTAAAACCGATTTGGAGCTAGTACCTCCCCATATATATGTATGGAGTGGAATTTGCAACTGAAAAATAACTTTGAGTTCCCAACAAGCTAGGTGAAGGACGGCATTCACACACACTTATCTCTCAGAACTGAGCATGTGGAGAGACGTTCGTTCATCTAGCACAAAGGGAACGGATTGCAGGAGAAACTTTTACTCTGGTTTCTCAATCTGTTTCCTAGTGCCGGTTTGAAGTTCCTGCAGTTTTCACTGTAAAACCGAGTTGGAGCTAGTCCCTACCCATATATATATAAGGAGTGGAGTATGCAACTGAAAAGAAACTTTGTGTTCCCAACAAGCTAGGTGAAGGATGGGTTTCACACACACATATCTCTCAGAACTGAGCATGTGGAGAGACGTTCGTTCATCTAGCACAAAGGGAACGGGTTGCAGGGGAAACATTTACTCTGGTTTCTCAGTCTGTTTCCTAGTGCCGGTTTGAAGTTCCTGCAGTTTTCACTGTAAAACCGTGTTGGAGCTTGTACCTCCCCTTATATATGTATGGAGTGGAGTTTGCAACTGAAAAGAAACTTTGTGTTCCCAACAAGCTAGGTGAAGGAAGGCTTTCACACACACTTATCTCTCAGATCTGAGCATGTGGAGAGACGTTCGTTCATCTAGCACAAAGGGAACGGGTTGCAGGGGAAACATTTACTGTGGTTTCTCAGTCTGTTTCCTAGTGCCGGTTTGAAGTTCCTGCAGTTTTCACTGAAAAACCGAGTTGGAGCTAGTACCTCCCCATATATATGTATGGAGTGGAGTTTGCAACTGAAAAGAAACTTTGTGTTCCCAACAAGCTAGGTGAAGGACGGCTTTCACACACACTTATCTCTCAGAACTGAGCATGTGGAGAGACGTTCGTTCATCTAGCACAAAGGGAACGGGTTGCAGGAGAAACTTTTACTCTGGTTTCTCAGTCTGTTTCCTAGTGCCGGTTTGACGTTCCTGCAGTTTTCACTGTAAAACCGAGTTGGAGCTAGTACCTCCCCATATATATGTATGGAGTGGAGTTTGCAACTGAAAAGAAACTTTGTGTTCCAAACAAGCTAGGTGAAGTACGGCTTTCACACACATTTATCTCTCAGAACTGAGCATGTGGAGAGACGTTCGTTCATCTAGCACAAAAGGAACGGCTTGCAGGAGAAACTTTTACTCTGGTTTCTCAGTCTGTTTCCTAGTGCCGGATTGAAGTTCCTGCAGTTTTCACTGTAAAACCGAGTTGGAGCTAGTACCTCCCCATATATATGTATGGAGTGGAGTTTGCAACTGAAAAGAAACTTTGTGTTCCCAACAAGCTAGGTGAAGTACGGCTTTCACACTCACTTATCTCTCAGAACTGAGCATGTGGAGAGACGTTCATTCATCTAGCACAAAGGGAACGGGTTGCAGGAGAAACTTTTACTCTGGTTTCTCAGTCTGTTTCCTAGTGCCGGTTTGAAGTTCCTACACTTTTCACTGTAAAACCGATTTGGAGCTAGTACCTCCCCATATATATGTATGGAGTGGAATTTGCAACTGAAAAGAAACTTTGAGTTCCCAACAAGCTAGGTGAAGGACGGCATTTACACACACTTATCTATCAGAACTGAGCATGTGGAGAGACGTTCGTTCATCTAGTACAAAGGGAACGGATTGCAGGAGAAACTTTTACTCTGGTTTCTCAATCTGTTTCCTAGTGCCGGTTTGAAGTTCCTGCAGTTTTCACTGTAAAACCGAGTTGGAGCTAGTCCCTACCCATATAAATATAAGGAGTGGAGTATGCAACTGAAAAGAAACTTTGTGTTCCCAACAAGCTAGGTGAAGGATGGGTTTCACACACACATATCTCTCAGAACTGAGCATGTGGAGAGACGTTCGTTCATCTAGCACAAAGGGAACGGGTTGCAGGGGAAACATTTACTCTGGTTTCTCAGTCTGTTTCCTAGTGCCGGTTTGAAGTTCCTGCAGTTTTCACTGTAAAACCGTGTTGGAGCTTGTACCTCCCCTTATATATGTATGGAGTGGAGTTTGCAACTGAAAAGAAACTTTGTGTTCCCAACAAGCTAGGTGAAGGAAGGCTTTCACACACACTTATCTCTCAGAACTGAGCATGTGGAGAGACGTTCGTTCATCTAGCACAAAGGGAACGGGTTGCAGGGGAAACATTTACTGTGGTTTCTCAGTCTGTTTCCTAGTGCCGGTTTGAAGTTCCTGCAGTTTTCACTGAAAAACCGAGTTGGAGCTAGTACCTCCCCATATATATGTATGGAGTGGAGTTTGCAACTGAAAAGAAACTTTGTGTTCCCAACAAGCTAGGTGAAGGACGGCTTTCACACACACTTATCTCTCAGAACTGAGCATGTGGAGAGACGTTCGTTCATCTAGCACAAAGGGAACGGGTTGCAGGAGAAACTTTTACTCTGGTTTCTCAGTCTGTTTCCTAGTGCCGGTTTGACGTTCCTGCAGTTTTCACTGTAAAACCGAGTTGGAGCTAGTACCTCCCCATATATATGTATGGAGTGGAGTTTGCAACTGAAAAGAAACTTTGTGTTCCAAACAAGCTAGGTGAAGTACGGCTTTCACACACATTTATCTCTCAGAACTGAGCATGTGGAGAGACGTTCGTTCATCTAGCACAAAAGGAACGGCTTGCAGGAGAAACTTTTACTCTGGTTTCTCAGTCTGTTTCCTAGTGCCGGATTGAAGTTCCTGTAGTTTTCACTGTAAAACCGATTTGGAGCTAGTACCTCCCCATATATATGTATGGAGTGGAGTTTGCAACTGAAAAGAAACTTTGTGTTCCCAACAAGCTAGTTGAAGGACGGCATTCACACACACTTATCTCTCATAACTGAGCATGTGGAGAGACGTTCGTTCATCTAGCACAAAGGGAACGGGTTGAATGAGAAACTTTTACTCTGGTTTCTCAGTCTGTTTCCTAGTGCCGGTTTGAAGTTCCTGCAGTTTTCACTGTAAAACCGAGTTGGAGCTAGTCCCTACCCATATATATATAAGGAGTGGAGTTTGCAACTGAAAAGAAACTTTGTGTTCCCAACAACCTAGGTGAAGGACAGCTTTCACACACACTTATCTCTCAGAACTGAGCATGTGGAGAGACGTTCGTTCATCTACCACAAAGGGAACTGGTTGCAGGGGAAACATTTACTCTGGTTTCTCAGTCTGTTTCCTAGTGCCGGTTTGAAGTTCCTGCAGTTTTCAATGTAAAACCGTGTTGGAGCTTGTACCTCCCCATATATATGTATGGAGTGGAGTTTTCAACTGAAAAGAAACTTTGTGTTCCCAACAAGCTAGGTGAAGGAAGGCTTTCACACACACTTATCTCTCAGAAATGAGCATGTGGAGAGACGTTTGTTCATCTAGCACAAAGGGAACGGGTGGCAGGGGAAACATTTACTCTGGTTTCTCAGTCTGTTTCCTAGTGCCGGTTTGAAGTTCCTGCAGTTTTCACTGTAAATCCGTGTTGGAGCTTGTACATCCCCATATATATGTATGGAGTGGAGTTTGCAACTGAAAAGAAACTTTGTGTTCCCAACAAGCTAGGTGAAGAACGGCTTTCACACACACTTATCTCTCAGAACTGAGCATGTGGAGAGACGTTCGTTCATCTAGCACAAAGGGAACGGGTTGCAGGGGAAACATTTACTGTGGTTTCTCAGTCTGTTTCCTAGTGCCGGTTTGAAGTTCCTGCAGTTTTCACTGTAAAACCGAGTTGGAGCTAGTACCTCCCCATATATATGTATGGAGTGGAGTTTGCAACTGAAAAGAAACTTTGTGTTCCCAACAAGCTAGGTGAAGGACGGCTTTCACACACACTTATCTCTCATAACTGAGCATGTGGAGAGACGTTCGTTCATCTAGCACAAAGGGAACGGGTTGAATGAGAAACTTTTACTCTGGTTTCTCAGTCTGTTTCCTAGTGCCGGTTTGAAGTTCCTGCAGTTTTCACTGTAAAACCGAGTTGGAGCTAGTCCCTACCCATATATATATAAGGAGTGGAGTTTGCAACTGAAAAGAAACTTTGTGTTCCCAACAACCTAGGTGAAGGACAGCTTTCACACACACTTATCTCTCAGAACTGAGCATGTGGAGAGACGTTCGTTCATCTACCACAAAGGGAACTGGTTGCAGGGGAAACATTTACTCTGGTTTCTCAGTCTGTTTCCTAGTGCCGGTTTGAAGTTCCTGCAGTTTTCAATGTAAAACCGTGTTGGAGCTTGTACCTCCCCATATATATGTATGGAGTGGAGTTTGCAACTGAAAAGAAACTTTGTGTTCCCAACAAGCTAGGTGAAGGAAGGCTTTCACACACACTTATCTCTCAGAAATGAGCATGTGGAGAGACGTTTGTTCATCTAGCACAAAGGGAACGGGTGGCAGGGGAAACATTTACTCTGGTTTCTCAGTCTGTTTCCTAGTGCCGGTTTGAAGTTCCTGCAGTTTTCACTGTAAATCCGTGTTGGAGCTTGTACATCCCCATATATATGTATGGAGTGGAGTTTGCAACTGAAAAGAAACTTTGTGTTCCCAACAAGCTAGGTGAAGGACGGCTTTCACACACACTTATCTCTCAGAACTGAGCATGTGGAGAGACGTTCGTTCATCTAGCACAAAGGGAACGGGTTGCAGGGGAAACATTTACTGTGGTTTCTCAGTCTGTTTCCTAGTGCCGGTTTGAAGTTCCTGCAGTTTTCACTGTAAAACAGAGTTGGAGCTAGTACCTCCCCATATATATGTATGGAGTGGAGTTTGCAACTGAAAAGAAACTTTGTGTTCCCAACAAGCTAGGTGAAGGACGGCTTTCACACTCACTTATCTCTCAGAACTGAGTATTTGGAGAGACGTTCGTTCATCTAGCACAAAGGGAACGGGTTGCAGGAGAAACTTTTACTCTGGTTTCTCAGTCTGTTTCCTAGTGCCGGTTTGAAGTTCCTGTAGTTTTCACTGTAAAACCGATTTGGAGCTAGTACCTCCCCATATATATGTATGGAGTGGAGTTTGCAACTGAAAAGAAACTTTGTGTTCCCAACAAGCTAGTTGAAGGACGGCATTCACACACACTTATCTCTCATAACTGAGCATGTGGAGAGACGTTCGTTCATCTAGCACAAAGGGAACGGGTTGAATGAGAAACTTTTACTCTGGTTTCTCAGTCTGTTTCCTAGTGCCGGTTTGAAGTTCCTGCAGTTTTCACTGTAAAACCGAGTTGGAGCTAGTCCCTACCCATATATATATAAGGAGTGGAGTTTGCAACTGAAAAGAAACTTTGTGTTCCCAACAACCTAGGTGAAGGACAGCTTTCACACACACTTATCTCTCAGAACTGAGCATGTGGAGAGACGTTCGTTCATCTACCACAAAGGGAACGGGTTGCAGGGGAAACATTTACTCTGGTTTCTCAGTCTGTTTCCTAGTGCCGGTTTGAAGTTCCTGCAGTTTTCACTGTAAAACCGTGTTGGAGCTTGTACCTCCCCATATATATGAATGGAGTGGAGTTTGCAACTGAAAAGAAACTTTGTGTTCCCAACAAGCTAGGTGAAGGAAGGCTTTCACACACACTTATCTCTCAGAAATGAGCATGTGGAGAGACGTTCGTTCATCTAGCACAAAGGGAACGGGTGGCAGGGGAAACATTTACTGTGGTTTCTCAGTCTGTTTCCTAGTGCCGGTTTGAAGTTCCTGCAGTTTTCACTGAAAAACCGAGTTGGAGCTAGTACCTCCCCTTATATATATAAGGAGTGGAGTTTGCAACTGAAAAGAAACTTTGTGTTCCCAACAAGCTAGGTGAAGGACGGCTTTCACACACACTTATCTCTCAGAACTGAGCATGTGGAGAGACGTTCGTTCATCTAGCACAAAGGGAACTGGTTGCAGGAGAAACTTTTACTCTGGTTTCTCAGTCTGTTTCCTAGTGCCTGTTTGAAGTTCCTGCAGTTTTCACTGTAAAACCGTGTTGGAGCTAGTACCTCCCCATATATATGTATGGAGTGGAGTTTGCAACTGAAAAGAAACTTAGTGTTCCCAACAAGCTAGGTGAAGGACGGCTTTCACACACACTTATCTCTCAGAACTGAGCATGTGGAGAGACGTTCGTTCATCTAGCACAAAGGGAACGGGTTGCAGGAGAAACTTTTACTCTGGTTTCTCGGTCTGTTTCCTAGTGCCGGTTTGAAGTTCCTGCAGTTTTCACTGTAAAACCGAGTTGGAGCTAGACCCTACCCATATATATATATGGAGAGGTGTTTGCAACTGAAAAAGAACTTTGTGTTCCCAACAAGCTAGGTGAAGGAAGGGTTTAACACACACTTATCTCTCAGAACTGAGCATGTGGAGAGACGTTCGTTCATCTAGCACAAAGGGAAAGGGTTGCAGGAGAAACTTTTACTCTGGTTTCTCAGTGTGTTTCCTAGTGCCGGTTTGAAGTTCCTGCAGTTTTCACTGTAAAACCGAGTTGGAGCTAGTCCCTACCCATATATATATATGGTGTGGAGTTTGCAACTGCAAAGAAACTTTGTGTTCCCAACAAGCTAGGTGAAGGACGGCTTTCACACACACTTATCTCTCAGAACTGAGCATGTGAAGAGACGTTCGTTCATCTAGCACAAATGGAACGGTTTGCAGGAGAAACTTTTACTCTGGTTTCTCAGTCTGTTTCCTAGTGCCGTTTTGAAGTTCCTGCAGTTTTCACTGTAAAACCGAGTTTTAGCTAGTACCTCCCCATATATATGTATGGAGTGGAGTTTGCAACTGAAAAGAAACTTTGTGTTCCCAACAAGCTAGGTGAAGGACGGCTTTCACACACACTTATCTCTCAGAACTGAGCATGTGGAGAGACTTTCGTTCATCTAGCACAAAGGGAACGGGTTGCAGGAGAAACTTTTACTCTGGTTTCTCAGTCTGTTTCCTAGTGCCGTTTTGAAGTTCCTGCAGTTTTCACTGTAAAACCGAGTTTTAGCTAGTACCTCCCCATATATATGTATGGAGTGGAGTTTGCAACTGAAAAGAAACTTTGTGTTCCCAACAAGCTAGGTGAAGGACGGCTTTCACACACACTTATCTCTCAGAACTGAGCATGTGGAGAGACGTTCGTTCATCTAGCACAAAGGGAACTGGTTGCAGGAGAAACTTTTACTCTGGTTTCTCAGTCTGTTTCCTAGTGCCTGTTTGAAGTTCCTGCAGTTTTCACTGTAAAACCGTGTTGGAGCTAGTACCTCCCCATATATATGTATGGAGTGGAGTTTGCAACTGAAAAGAAACTTAGTGTTCCCAACAAGCTAGGTGAAGGACGGCTTTCACACACACTTATCTCTCAGAACTGAGCATGTGGAGAGACGTTCGTTCATCTAGCACAAAGGGAACGGGTTGCAGGAGAAACTTTTACTCTGGTTTCTCAGTCTGTTTCCTAGTGCCGGTTTGAAGTTCCTGCAGTTTTCACTGTAAAACCGAGTTGGAGCTAGACCCTACCCATATATATATATAGGAGAGGTGTTTGCAACTGAAAAAGAACTTTGTGTTCCCAACAAGCTAGGTGAATGAAGGGTTTAACACACACTTATCTCTCAGAACTGAGCATGTTGAGAGACGTTCGTTCATCTAGCACAAAGGGAAAGGGTTGCAGGAGAAACTTTTACTCTGGTTTCTCAGTGTGTTTCCTAGTGCCGGTTTGAAGTTCCTGCAGTTTTCACTGTAAAACCGAGTTGGAGCTAGTCCCTACCCATATATATATATGGTGTGGAGTTTGCAACTGCAAAGAAACTTTGTGTTCCCAACAAGCTAGGTGAAGGACGGCTTTCACACACACTTATCTCTCAGAACTGAGCATGTGAAGAGACGTTCGTTCATCTAGCACAAATGGAACGGTTTGCAGGAGAAACTTTTACTCTGGTTTCTCAGTCTGTTTCCTAGTGCCGTTTTGAAGTTCCTGCAGTTTTCACTGTAAAACCGAGTTTTAGCTAGTACCTCCCCATATATATGTATGGAGTGGAGTTTGCAACTGAAAAGAAACTTTGTGTTCCCAACAAGCTAGGTGAAGGACGGCTTTCACACACACTTATCTCTCAGAACTGAGCATGTGGAGAGACTTTCGTTCATCTAGCACAAAGGGAACGGGTTGCAGGAGAAACTTTTACTCTGGTTTCTCAGTCTGTTTCCTAGTGCCGTTTTGAAGTTCCTGCAGTTTTCACTGTAAAACCGAGTTTTAGCTAGTACCTCCCCATATATATGTATGGAGTGGAGTTTGCAACTGAAAAGAAACTTTGTGTTCCCAACAAGCTAGGTGAAGGACGGCTTTCACACACACTTATCTCTCAGAACTGAGCATTTGGAGAGACGTTAGTTCATCTAGCACAAAGGGAACGGGTTGCAGGAGAAACTTTTACTCTGGTTTCTCAGTCTGTTTCCTAGTGCCGGTTTGAAGTTCCTGCAGTTTTCACTGTAAAACCGATTTGGAGCTAGTACCTCCCCATATATATGTATGGAGTGGAATTTGCAACTGAAAAGAAACTTTGAGTTCCCAGCAAGCTAGGTGAAGGACGGCATTCACACACACTTATCTCTCAGAACTGAGCATGTGGAGAGACGTTCGTTCATCTAGCACAAAGGGAACGGATTGCAGGAGAAACTTTTACTCTGGTTTCTCAGTCTGTTTCCTAGTGCCGGTTTGAAGTTCCTGCAGTTTTCACTGTAAAACCGAGTTGGAGCTAGTCCCTACCCATATATATATAAGGAGTGGAGTTTGCAACTGAAAAGAAACTTTGTGTTCCCAACAAGCTAGGTGAAGGATGGGTTTCACACACACATATCTCTCAGAACTGAGCATGTGGAGAGACGTTCGTTCATCTAGCACAAAGGGAACGGGTTGCAGGGGAAACATTTACTCTGGTTTCTCAGTCTGTTTCCTAGTGCCGGTTTGAATTTCCTGCAGTTTTCACTGTAAAACCGTGTTGGAGCTTGTACCTCCCCTTATATATGTATGGAGTGGAATTTGCAACTGAAAAGAAACTTTGTGTTCCCAACAAGCTAGGTGAAGTAAGGCTTTCACACACACTTATCTCTCAGAACTGAGCATGTGGAGAGACGTTCGTTCTTCTAGCACAAAGGGAACGGGTTGCAGGGGAAACATTTACTGTGGTTTCTCAGTCTGTTTCCTAGTGCCGGTTTGAATTTCCTGCAGTTTTCACTGAAAAACCGAGTTGGAGCTAGTACCTCCCCATATATATGTATGGAGTGGAGTTTGCAATTGAAAAGAAACTTTGTGTTCCCAACAAGCTAGGTGAAGGACGGCTTTCACACACACTTATCTCTCAGAACTGAGCATGTGGAGAGACGTTCGTTCATCTAGCACAAAGGGAACGGGTTGCAGGAGAAACTTTTACTCTGGTTTCTCAGTCTGTTTCCTAGTGCCTGTTTGAAGTTCCTGCAGTTTTCACTGTAAAACCGTGTTGGAGCTAGTACCTCCCCATATATATGTATGGAGTGGAGTTTGCAACTGAAAAGAAACTTTGTGTTCCCAACAAGCTAGGTGAAGGACGGCTTTCACACACACTTATCTCTCAGAACTGAGCACGTGGAGAGACGTTCGTTCATCTAGCACAAAAGGAACGGCTTGCAGGAGAAACTTTTAATCTGGTTTCTCAGTCTGTTTCCTAGTGCCGGTTTGACGTTCCTGCAGTTTTCACTGTAAAACCGAGTTGGAGCTAGTACCTCCCCATATATATGTATGGAGTGGAGTTTGCAACTGAAAAGAAACTTTGTGTTCCCAACAAGCTAGGTGAAGGACGGCTTTCACACACACTTATCTCTCAGAACTGAGCATGTGGAGAGACGTTCGTTCATCTAGCACAAAGGGAACGGGTTGCAGGAGAAACTTTTACTCTGGTTTCTCAGTCTGTTTCCTAGTGCCGGTTTGAAGTTCCTGCAGTTTTCACTGTAAAACCGATTTGGAGCTAGTCCCTACCCATATATATATATGGAGTGGAGTTTGCAACTGAAAAGAAACTTTGTGTTCCCAACAAGCTAGGTGAAGGAAGGCTTTCACACACATTTTTCTCTCATAACTGAGCATGTGGAGAGACGTTCGTTCATCTAGCACAAAGGGAACGGGTTGCAGGAGAAACTTTTACTCTGGTTTCTCAGTCTTTTTCCTAGTGCCGGTTTGAAGTTCCTGCAGTTTTCACTGTAAAACCGAGTTGGAGCTAGTACCTCCCCATATATATGTATGGAGTGGGGTTTGCAACTGAAAAGAAACTTTGTGTTCACATCAAGTTAGGTGAAGGACGGCTATCACACACACTTATCTCTCAGAACTGAGCATGTGGAGAGACTTTCGTTCATCTAGCACAAAGGGAAAGGGTTGCAGGAGAAACTTTTACTCTGGTTTCTCAGTGTGTTTCCTAGTGCCGGTTTGAAGTTCCTGCAGTTTTCACTGTAAAACCGAGTTGGAGCTAGTCCCTACCCATATATATATATGGTGTGGGGTTTGCAACTGAAAAGAAACTTTGTGTTCCCAAAAAGCTAGGTGAAGGACGGGTTTCACACACACTTATCTCTCAGAACTGAGCATGTGGAGAGACGTTCGTTCATCTAGCACAAAGGGAACGGGTTGCAGGAGAAACTTTTACTCTGGTTTCTCAGTCTGTTTCCTAGTGCCGTTTTGAAGTTCCTGCAGTTTTCACTGTAAAACCGAGTTTTAGCTAGTACCTCTCCATATATATGTATGGAGTGGAGTTTGCAACTGAAAAGAATCTTTGTTTTCCCAACAAGCTAGGTGAAGGAAGGCTTTCACACACACTTATCTCTCAGAACTGAGCATGTGGAGAGACGTTCGTTCATCTAGCACAAAGGGAACGGGTTGAATGAGAAACTTTTACTCTGGTTTCTCAGTCTGTTTCCTAGTGCCGGTTTGAAGTTCCTGCAGTTTTCACTGTAAAACCGAGTTGGAGCTAGTACCTCCCCATATATATGTATGGAGTGGAGTTTGCAACTGAAAAGAAACTTTGTGTTCCCAACAAGCTAGGTGAAGGACGGCTTTCACACTCACTTATCTCTCAGAACTGAGCATTTGGAGAGACGTTCGTTCATCTAGCACAATGGGAACGGGTTGCAGGAGAAACTTTTACTCTGGTTTCTCAGTCTGTTTCCTAGTGCCGGTTTTAAGTTCCTGCACTTTTCACTGTAAAACCGATTTGGAGCTAGTACCTCCCCATATATATGTATGGAGTGGAATTTGCAACTGAAAAGAAACTTTGAGTTCCCAACAAGCTAGGTGAAGGACGGCATTCACACACACTTATCTCTCAGAACTGAGCATGTGGAGAGACGTTCGTTCATCTAGCACAAAGGGAACGGATTGCAGGAGAAACTTTTACTCTGGTTTCTCAATCTGTTTCCTAGTGCCGGTTTGAAGTTCCTGCAGTTTTCACTGTAAAACCGAGTTAGAGCTAGTCCCTACCCATATATATATAAGGAGTGGAGTATGCAACTGAAAAGAAACTTTGTGTTCCCAACAAGCTAGGTGAAGGATGGGTTTCACACACACATATCTCTCAGAACTGAGCATGTGGAGAGACGTTCGTTCATCTAGCACAAAGGGAACGGGTTGCAGGGGAAACATTTACTCTGGTTTCTCAGTCTGTTTCCTAGTGCCGGTTTGAAGTTCCTGCAGTTTTCACTGTAAAACCGTGTTGGAGCTTGTACCTCCCCTTATATATGTATGGAGTGGAGTTTGCAACTGAAAAGAAACTTTGTGTTCCCAACAAGCTAGGTGAAGGAAGGCTTTCACACACACTTATCTCTCAGAACTGAGCATGTGGAGAGACGTTCGTTCATCTAGCACAAAGGGAACGGGTTGCAGGGGAAACATTTACTGTGGTTTCTCAGTCTGTTTCCTAGTGCCGGTTTGAAGTTCCTGCAGTTTTCACTGAAAATCCGAGTTGGAGCTAGTACCTCCCCATATATATGTATGGAGTGGAGTTTGCAACTGAAAAGAAACTTTGTGTTCCCAACAAGCTAGGTGAAGGACGGCTTTCACACACACTTATCTCTCAGAACTGAGCAAGTGGAGAGACGTTCGTTCATCTAGCACAAAGGGAACGGGTTGCAGGAGAAACTTTTACTCTGGTTTCTCAGTCTGTTTCCTAGTGCCGGTTTGACGTTGTGCAGTTTTCACTGTAAAACCGAGTTGGAGCTAGTACCTCCCCATATATATGTATGGAGTGGAGTTTGCAACTGAAAAGAAACTTTGTGTTCCAAACAAGCTAGGTGAAGTACGGCTTTCACACACATTTATCTCTCAGAACTGAGCATGTGGAGAGACGTTCGTTCATCTAGCACAAAAGGAACGGCTTGCAGGAGAAACTTTTAATCTGGTTTCTCAGTCTGTTTCCTAGTGCCGGATTGAAGTTCCTGCAGTTTTCACTGTAAAACCGAGTTGGAGCTAGTACCTCCCCATATATATGTATGGAGTGGAGTTTGCAACTGAAAAGAAACTTTGTGTTCCCAACAAGCTAGGTGAAGTACGGCTTTCACACTCACTTATCTCTCAGAACTGAGCATTTGGAGAGACGTTCATTCATCTAGCACAAAGGGAACGGGTTGCAGGAGAAACTTTTACTCTGGTTTCTCAGTCTGTTTCCTAGTGCCGGTTTGAAGTTCCTGCACTTTTCCCTGTAAAACCGATTTGGAGCTAGTACCTCCCCATATATATGTATGGAGTGGAATTTGCAACTGAAAAGAAACTTTGAGTTCCCAACAAGCTAGGTGAAGGACGGCATTTACACACACTTATCTCTCAGAACTGAGCATGTGGAGAGACGTTCGTTCATCTAGTACAAAGGGAACGGATTGCAGGAGAAACTTTTACTCTGGTTTCTCAATCTGTTTCCTAGTGCCGGTTTGAAGTTCCTGCCGTTTTCACTGTAAAACCGAGTTGGAGCTAGTCCCTACCCATATAAATATAAGGAGTGGAGTATGCAACTGAAAAGAAACTTTGTGTTCCCAACAAGCTAGGTGAAGGATGGGTTTCACACACACATATCTCTCAGAACTGAGCATGTGGAGAGACGTTCGTTCATCTAGCACAAAGGGAACGAGTTTCAGGGGAAACATTTACTCTGGTTTCTCAGTCTGTTTCCTAGTGCCGGTTTGAAGTTCCTGCAGTTTTCACTGTAAAAACGTGTTGGAGCTTGTACCTCCCCTTATATATGTATGGAGTGGAGTTTGCAACTGAAAAGAAACTTTGTGTTCCCAACAAGCTAGGTGAAGGAAGGCTTTCACACACACTTATCTCTCAGAACTGAGCATGTGGAGAGACGTTCGTTCATCTAGCACAAAGGGAACGGGTTGCAGGGGAAACATTTACTGTGGTTTCTCAGTCTGTTTCCTAGTGCCGGTTTGAAGTTCCTGCAGTTTTCACTGAAAAACCGAGTTGGAGCTAGTACCTCCCCATATATATGTATGGAGTGGAGTTTGCAACTGAAAAGAAACTTTGTGTTCCCAACAAGCTAGGTGAAGGACGGCTTTCACACACACTTATCTCTCAGAACTGAGCATGTGGAGAGACGTTCGTTCATCTAGCACAAAGGGAACGGGTTGCAGGAGAAACTTTTACTCTGGTTTCTCAGTCTGTTTCCTAGTGCCGGTTTGACGTTCCTGCAGTTTTCACTGTAAAACCGAGTTGGAGCTAGTACCTCCCCATATATATGTATGGAGTGGAGTTTGCAACTGAAAAGAAACTTTGTGTTCCAAACAAGCTAGGTGAAGTACGGCTTTCACACACATTTATCTCTCAGAACTGAGCATGTGGAGAGACGTTCGTTCATCTAGCACAAAAGGAACGGCTTGCAGGAGAAACTTTTACTCTGGTTTCTCAGTCTGTTTCCTAGTGCCGGATTGAAGTTCCTGTAGTTTTCACTGTAAAACCGATTTGGAGCTAGTACCTCCCCATATATATGTATGGAGTGGAGTTTGCAACTGAAAAGAAACTTTGTGTTCCCAACAAGCTAGTTGAAGGACGGCATTCACACACACTTATCTCTCATAACTGAGCATGTGGAGAGACGTTCGTTCATCTAGCACAAAGGGAACGGGTTGAATGAGAAACTTTTACTCTGGTTTCTCAGTCTGTTTCCTAGTGCCGGTTTGAAGTTCCTGCAGTTTTCACTGTAAAACCGAGTTGGAGCTAGTCCCTACCCATATATATATAAGGAGTGGAGTTTGCAACTGAAAAGAAACTTTGTGTTCCCAACAACCTAGGTGAAGGACAGCTTTCACACACACTTATCTCTCAGAACTGAGCATGTGGAGAGACCTTCGTTCATCTACCACAAAGGGAACTGGTTGCAGGGGAAACATTTACTCTGGTTTCTCAGTCTGTTTCCTAGTGCCGGTTTGAAGTTCCTACAGTTTTCAATGTAAAACCGTGTTGGAGCTTGTACCTCCCCATATATATGTATGGAGTGGAGTTTGCAACTGAAAAGAAACTTTGTGTTCCCAACAAGCTAGGTGAAGGAAGGCTTTCACACACACTTATCTCTCAGAAATGAGCATGTGGAGAGACGTTTGTTCATCTAGCACAAAGGGAACGGGTGGCAGGGGAAACATTTACTGTGGTTTCTCAGTCTGTTTCCTAGTGCCGGTTTGAAGTTCCTGCAGTTTTCACTGAAAAACCGAGTTGGAGCTAGTACCTCCCCTTATACATATAAGGAGTGGAGTTTGCAACTGAAAAGAAACTTTGTGTTCCCAACAAGCTAGGTGAAGGACGGCTTTCACACACACTTATCTCTCAGAACTGAGCATGTGGAGAGACGTTCGTTCATCTAGCACAAAGGGAACTGGTTGCAGGAGAAACTTTTACTCTGGTTTCTCAGTCTGTTTCCTAGTGCCTGTTTGAAGTTCCTGCAGTTTTCACTGTAAAACCGTGTTGGAGCTAGTACCTCCCATATATATGTATGGAGTGGAGTTTGCAACTGAAAAGAAACTTAGTGTTCCCAACAAGCTAGGTGAAGGACGGCTTTCACACACACTTATCTCTCAGAACTGAGCATGTGGAGAGACGTTCGTTCATCTAGCACAAAGGGAACGGGTTGCAGGAGAAACTTTTACTCTGGTTTCTCAGTCTGTTTCCTAGTGCCGGTTTGAAGTTCCTGCAGTTTTCACTGTAAAACCGAGTTGGAGCTAGACCCTACCCATATATATATATGGAGAGGTGTTTGCAACTGAAAAAGAACTTTGTGTTCCCAACAAGCTAGGTGAAGGAAGGGTTTAACACACACTTATCTCTCAGAACTGAGCATGTGGAGAGACGTTCGTTCATCTAGCACAAAGGGAAAGGGTTGCAGGAGAAACTTTTACTCTGGTTTCTCAGTGTGTTTCCTAGTGCCGGTTTGAAGTTCCTGCAGTTTTCACTGTAAAACCGAGTTGGAGCTAGTCCCTACCCATATATATATATGGTGTGGAGTTTGCAACTGCAAAGAAACTTTGTGTTCCCAAAAAGCTAGGTGAAGGACGGGTTTCACACACACTTATCTCTCAGAACTGAGCATTTGGACAAACGTTCGTTCATCTAGCACAAAGGGAACGGGTTGCAGGAGAAACTTTTACTCTGGTTTCTCAGTCCGTTTCCTAGTGCCGGTTTGAAGTTCCTGCAGTTTTCACTGTAAAACCGATTTGGAGCTAGTACCTCCCCATATATATGTATGGAGTGGAGTTTGCAACTGAAAAGAAACTTTGAGTTCCCAGCAAGCTAGGTGAAGGACGGCATTCACACACACTTATCTCTCAGAACTGAGCATGTGGAGAGACGTTCGTTCATCTAGCACAAAGGGAACGGATTGCAGGAGAAACTTTTACTCTGGTTTCTCAGTCTGTTTCCTAGTGCCGGTTTGAAGTTCCTGCAGTTTTCACTGTAAAACCGAGTTGGAGCTAGTCCCTACCCATATATATATAAGGAGTGGAGTTTGCAACTGAAAAGAAACTTTGTGTTCCCAACAAGCTAGTTGAAGGATGGGTTTCACACACACATATCTCTCAGAACTGAGCATGTGGAGAGACGTTCGTTCATGTAGCACAAAGGGAACGGGTTGCAGGGGAAACATTTACTCTGGTTTCTCAGTCTGTTTCCTAGTGCCGGTTTGAAGTTCCTACAGTTTTCAATGTAAAACCGTGTTGGAGCTTGTACCTCCCCATATATATGTATGGAGTGGAGTTTGCAACTGAAAAGAAACTTTGTGTTCCCAACAAGCTAGGTGAAGGAAGGCTTTCACACACACTTATCTCTCAGAAATGAGCATGTGGAGAGACGTTTGTTCATCTAGCACAAAGGGAACGGGTGGCAGGGGAAACATTTACTGTGGTTTCTCAGTCTGTTTCCTAGTGCCGGTTTGAAGTTCCTGCAGTTTTCACTGAAAAACCGAGTTGGAGCTAGTACCTCCCCTTATACATATAAGGAGTGGAGTTTGCAACTGAAAAGAAACTTTGTGTTCCCAACAAGCTAGGTGAAGGACGGCTTTCACACACACTTATCTCTCAGAACTGAGCATGTGGAGAGACGTTCGTTCATCTAGCACAAAGGGAACTGGTTGCAGGAGAAACTTTTACTCTGGTTTCTCAGTCTGTTTCCTAGTGCCTGTTTGAAGTTCCTGCAGTTTTCACTGTAAAACCGTGTTGGAGCTAGTACCTCCCATATATATGTATGGAGTGGAGTTTGCAACTGAAAAGAAACTTAGTGTTCCCAACAAGCTAGGTGAAGGACGGCTTTCACACACACTTATCTCTCAGAACTGAGCATGTGGAGAGACGTTCGTTCATCTAGCACAAAGGGAACGGGTTGCAGGAGAAACTTTTACTCTGGTTTCTCAGTCTGTTTCCTAGTGCCGGTTTGAAGTTCCTGCAGTTTTCACTGTAAAACCGAGTTGGAGCTAGACCCTACCCATATATATATATGGAGAGGTGTTTGCAACTGAAAAAGAACTTTGTGTTCCCAACAAGCTAGGTGAAGGAAGGGTTTAACACACACTTATCTCTCAGAACTGAGCATGTGGAGAGACGTTCGTTCATCTAGCACAAAGGGAAAGGGTTGCAGGAGAAACTTTTACTCTGGTTTCTCAGTGTGTTTCCTAGTGCCGGTTTGAAGTTCCTGCAGTTTTCACTGTAAAACCGAGTTGGAGCTAGTCCCTACCCATATATATATATGGTGTGGAGTTTGCAACTGCAAAGAAACTTTGTGTTCCCAAAAAGCTAGGTGAAGGACGGGTTTCACACACACTTATCTCTCAGAACTGAGCATTTGGACAAACGTTCGTTCATCTAGCACAAAGGGAACGGGTTGCAGGAGAAACTTTTACTCTGGTTTCTCAGTCCGTTTCCTAGTGCCGGTTTGAAGTTCCTGCAGTTTTCACTGTAAAACCGAGTTGGAGCTAGTACCTCCCCATATATATGTATGGAGTGGAGTTTGCAACTGAAAAGAAACTTTGAGTTCCCAGCAAGCTAGGTGAAGGACGGCATTCACACACACTTATCTCTCAGAACTGAGCATGTGGAGAGACGTTCGTTCATCTAGCACAAAGGGAACGGATTGCAGGAGAAACTTTTACTCTGGTTTCTCAGTCTGTTTCCTAGTGCCGGTTTGAAGTTCCTGCAGTTTTCACTGTAAAACCGAGTTGGAGCTAGTCCCTACCCATATATATATAAGGAGTGGAGTTTGCAACTGAAAAGAAACTTTGTGTTCCCAACAAGCTAGTTGAAGGATGGGTTTCACACACACATATCTCTCAGAACTGAGCATGTGGAGAGACGTTCGTTCATGTAGCACAAAGGGAACGGGTTGCAGGGGAAACATTTACTCTGGTTTCTCAGTCTGTTTCCTAGTGCCGGTTTGAATTTCCTGCAGTTTTCACTGTAAAACCGTGTTGGAGCTTGTACCTCCCCTTATATATGTATGGAGTGGAGTTTGCAACTGAAAAGAAACTTTGTGTTCCCAACAAGCTAGGTGAAGGAAGGCTTTCACACACACTTGTCTCTCAGAACTGAGCATGTGGAGAGACGTTCGTTCATCTAGCACAAAGGGACCGGGTTGCAGGGGAAACATTTACTGTGGTTTCTCAGTCTGTTTCCTAGTGCCGGTTTGAAGTTCCTGCAGTTTTCACTGAAAAACCGAGTTGGAGCTAGTACCTCCCCATATATATATATGGAGAGGTGTTTGCAACTGAAAAAGAACTTTGTGTTCCCAACAAGCTAGGTGAAGGAAGGGTTTAACACACACTTATCTCTCAGAACTGAGCATGTGGAGAGACGTTCGTTCATCTAGCACAAAGGGAAAGGGTTGCAGGAGAAACTTTTACTCTGGTTTCTCAGTGTGTTTCCTAGTGCCGGTTTGAAGTTCCTGCAGTTTTCACTGTAAAATCGAGTTGGAGCTAGTCCCTACCCATATATATATATGGTGTGGAGTTTGCAACTGCAAAGAAACTTTGTGTTCCCAAAAAGCTAGGTGAAGGACGGGTTTCACACACACTTATCTCTCAGAACTGAGCATGTGGAGAGACGTTCGTTCATCTAGCACAAATGGAACGGTTTGCAGGAGAAACTTTTACTCTGGTTTCTCAGTCTGTTTCCTAGTGCCGTTTTGAAGTTCCTGCAGTTTTCACTGTAAAACCGAGTTTTAGCTAGTACCTCCCCATATATATGTATGGAGTGGAGTTTGCAACTGAAAAGAAACTTTGTGTTCCCAACAAGCTAGGTGAAGGACGGCTTTCACACACACTTATCTCTCAGAACTGAGCATGTGGAGAGACTTTCGTTCATCTAGCACAAAGGGAACGGGTTGCAGGAGAAACTTTTACTCTGGTTTCTCAGTCTGTTTCCTAGTGCCGTTTTGAAGTTCCTGCAGTTTTCACTGTAAAACCGAGTTTTAGCTAGTACCTCCCCATATATATGTATGGAGTGGAGTTTGCAACTGAAAAGAAACTTTGTGTTCCCAACAAGCTAGGTGAAGGACGGCTTTCACACTCACTTATCTCTCAGAACTGAGCATTTGGACAGACGTTCGTTCATCTAGCACAAAGGGAACGGGTTGCAGGAGAAACTTTTACTCTGGTTTCTCAGTCCGTTTCCTAGTGCCGGTTTGAAGTTCCTGCAGTTTTCACTGTAAAACCGATTTGGAGCTAGTACCTCCCCATATATATGTATGGAGTGGAGTTTGCAACTGAAAAGAAACTTTGAGTTCCCAGCAAGCTAGGTGAAGGACGGCATTCACACACACTTATCTCTCAGAACTGAGCATGTGGAGAGACGTTCGTTCATCTAGCACAAAGGGAACGGATTGCAGGAGAAACTTTTACTCTGGTTTCTCAGTCTGTTTCCTAGTGCCGGTTTGAAGTTCCTGCAGTTTTCACTGTAAAACCGAGTTGGAGCTAGTCCCTACCCATATATATATAAGGAGTGGAGTTTGCAACTGAAAAGAAACTTTGTGTTCCCAACAAGCTAGGTGAAGGATGGGTTTCACACACACATATCTCTCAGAACTGAGCATGTGGAGAGACGTTCGTTCATGTAGCACAAAGGGAACGGGTTGCAGGGGAAACATTTACTCTGGTTTCTCAGTCTGTTTCCTAGTGCCGGTTTGAATTTCCTGCAGTTTTCACTGTAAAACCGTGTTGGAGCTTGTACCTCCCCTTATATATGTATGGAGTGGAGTTTGCAACTGAAAAGAAACTTTGTGTTCCCAACAAGCTAGGTGAAGGAAGGCTTTCACACACACTTATCTCTCAGAACTGAGCATGTGGAGAGACGTTCGTTCTTCTAGCACAAAGGGAACGGGTTGCAGGGGAAACATTTACTGTGGTTTCTCAGTCTGTTTCCTAGTGCCGGTTTGAAGTTCCTGCAGTTTTCACTGAAAAACCGAGTTGGAGCTAGTACCTCCCCATATATATGTATGGAGTGGAGTTTGCAATTGAAAAGAAACTTTGTGTTCCCAACAAGCTAGGTGAAGGACGGCTTTCACACACACTTATCTCTCAGAACTGAGCATGTGGAGAGACGTTCGTTCATCTAGCACAAAGGGAACGGGTTGCAGGAGAAACTTTTACTCTGGTTTCTCAGTCTGTTTCCTAGTGCCTGTTTGAAGTTCCCGCAGTTTTCACTGTAAAACCGTGTTGGAGCTAGTACCTCCCCATATATATGTATGGAGTGGAGTTTGCAACTGAAAAGAAACTTTGTGTTCCCAACAAGCTAGGTGAAGGACGGCTTTCACACACACTTATCTCTCAGAACTGAGCACGTGGAGAGACGTTCGTTCATCTAGCACAAAAGGAACGGCTTGCAGGAGAAACTTTTAATCTGGTTTCTCAGTCTGTTTCCTAGTGCCGGTTTGACGTTCCTGCAGTTTTCACTGTAAAACCGAGTTGGAGCTAGTACCTCCCCATATATATGTATGGAGTGGAGTTTGCAACTGAAAAGAAACTTTGGGTTCACATCAAGTTAGGTGAAGGACGGCTATCACACACACTTATCTCTCAGAACTGAGCATGTGGAGAGACGTTCGTTCATGTAGCACAAAGGGAACGGGTTGCAGGAGAAACATTTACTCTGGTTTCTCAGTCTGTTTCCTAGTGCCGGTTTGAAGTTCCTGCAGTTTTCACTGTAAAACCGTGTTGGAGCTAGTACCTCCCCATATATATGTATGGAGTGGAGTTTGCAACTGAAAAGAAACTTTGTGTTCCCAACAAGCTACGTGAAGGAAGACTTTCACACACACTTATCTCTCAGAACTGAGCATGTGGAGAGACGTTCGTTCATCTAGCACAAAGGGAACGGGTTGCAGGAGAAACTTTTACTCTGGTTTCTCAGTCTCTTTCCTAGTGCCGGTTTGAAGTTCCTGCATTTTTCACTGTAAAACCGAGTTTGAGCTTGTACCTCCCCATGTATATGTATGGAATGGAGTTTGCAACTGAAAAGAAACTTTGTGTTCCCAACAAGCTAGGTGAAGGACGGCATTCACACACACATATCTCTCAGAACTGAGCATGTGGAGAGACGTTCGTTCATCTAGCACCAAGGGAACGGATTGCAGGAGAAACTTTTACTCTGGTTTCTCAGTCTGTTTCCTAGTGCCGGTTTGAAGTTCCTGCAGTTTTCACTGTAAAACCGAGTTGGAGCTAGTCCCTACCCATATATATATAAGGAGTGGAGTTTGCAACTGAAAAGAAACTTTGTGTTCCCAACAAGCTAGGTGAAGAATGGGTTTCACACTCACATATCTCTCAGAACTAAGCATGTGGAGAGACGTTCGTTCATCTAGCACAAAGGGAACGGGTTGCAGGGGAAACATTTACTCTGGTTTCTCAGTCTGTTTCCTAGTGCCGGTTTGAAGTTCCTGCAGTTTTCACTGTAAAACCGTGTTGGAGCTTGTACCTCCCCATATATATGTATGGAGTGGAGATTGCAACTGAAAAGAAACTTTGTGTTCCCAACAAGCTAGGTGAAGGACGGCTTTCACACACACTTATCTCTCAGAACTGAGCATGTGGAGAGACGTTCGTTCATCTAGCACAAAGGGAACGGGTTGCAGGAGAAACTTTTACTCTGGTTTCTGAGTCTGTTTCCTAGTGCCGGTTTGAAGTTCCTGCAGTTTTCACTGTAAAACCGAGTTGGAGCTAGTACCTCCCCATATATATATATGGAGTGGAGTTTGCAACTGAAAAGAAACTTTGTGTTCCCAACAAGCTAGGTGAAGGACGGCTTTCACACTCACTTATCTCTCAGAACTGAGCATTTGGAGAGACGTTCGTTCATCTAGCACAAAGGGAACGGGTTGCAGGAGAAACTATTACTCTGGTTTCTCAGTCTGTTTCCAAGTGCCGGTTTGAAGTTCCTGCAGTTTTCACTGTAAAACCGATTTGGAGCTAGTACCTCCCCATATATATGTATGGAGTGGAGTTTGCAACTGAAAAGAAACTTTGTGTTCCCAACAAGATAGGTGAAGGACGGCATTCACACACACTTATCTCTCAGAACTGAGCATGTGGAGAGACGTTCGTTCATCTACCACAAAGATAACGGGTTGCAGGGGAAACTTTTACTCTGGTTTCTCAGTCTGTTTCCTAGTGCCGGTTTGAAGTTCCTGCAGTTTTCACTGTAAAACCGAGTTGGAGCTTGTCCCTACCCATATATATATAAGGAGTGGAGTTTGCAACTGAAAAGAAACTTTGTGTTCCCAACAACCTAGGTGAAGGACAGCTTTCACACACACTTATCTCTCAGAACTGAGCATGTGGAGAGACGTTCGTTCATCTACCACAAAGGGAACGGGATGCAGGGAAACATTTACTCTGGTTTCTCAGTCTGTTTACTAGTGCCGGTTTGAAGTTCCTGCAGTTTTCACTGTAAAACCGTGTTGGAGCTTGTACCTCCCCATATATATGTATGTAGTGGAGTTTGCAACTGAAAAGAAACTTTGTGTTCCCAACAAGCTAGGTGAAGGAAGGCTTTCACACACACTTATCTCTCAGAACTGAGCATGTGGAGAGACGTTCGTTCATCTAGCACAAAGGGAACGGGTGGCAGGGGAAACATTTACTCTGGTTTCTCAGTCTGTTTCCTAGTGCCGGTTTGAAGTTCCTGCAGTTTTCACTGAAAAACCGAGTTGGAGCTAGTACATCCCCATATATATGTATGGAGTGGAGTTTGCAACTGAAAAGAAACTTTGTGTTCCCAACAAGCTAGGTGAAGGACGGCTTTCACACACACTTATCTCTCAGAACTGAGCATGTGGAGATACGTTCGTTCATCTAGCACAAAGGGAACTGGTTGCAGGAGAAACTTTTACTCTGGTTTCTCAGTCTGTTTCCTAGTGCCTGTTTGAAGTTCCTGCAGTTTTCACTGTAAAACCGTGTTGGAGCTAGTACCTCCCCATATATATGTATGGAGTGGAGTTTGCAACTGAAAAGAAACTTAGTGTTCCCAACAAGCTAGGTGAAGGACGGCTTTCACACACACTTATCTCTCAGAACTGAGCTTGTGGAGAGACGTTCGTTCATCTAGCACAAAGGGAACGGGTTGCAGGAGAAACTTTTACTCTGGTTTCTCAGTCTTTTTCCTAGTGCCGGTTTGAAGTTCCTGCAGTTTTCACTGTAAAACCGAGTTGGAGCTAGTACCTCCCAATATATATGTATGGAGTGGGGTTTGCAACTGAAAAGCAACTTTGTGTTCACATCAAGTTAGGTGAAGGACGGCTATCACACACACTTATCTCTCAGAACTGAGCATGTGGAGAGACGTTCGTTCATCTAGCACAAAGGGAAAGGGTTGCAGGAGAAACTTTTACTCTGGTTTCTCAGTGTGTTTCCTAGTGCCGGTTTGAAGTTCCTGCAGTTTTCACTGTAAAACCGAGTTGGAGCTAGTCCCTAAACATATATATATATGGTGTGGAGTTTGCAACTGAAAAGAAACTTTGTGATCCCAAAAAGCTAGGTGAAGGACGGGTTTCACACACACTTATCTCTCAGAACTGAGCATGTGGAGAGACGTTCGTTCATCTAGCACAAAGGGAACTGTTTGCAGGAGAAACTTTTACTCTGGTTTCTCAGTCTGTTTCCTAGTGCCGTTTTGAAGTTCCTGCAGTTTTCACTGTAAAACCGAGTTTTAGCTAGTACCTCCCCATATATATGTATGGAGTGGAGTTTGCAAGTGAAAAGAAACTTTGTGTTCCCAACAAGCTAGGTGAAGTACGGCTTTCACACACACTTATCTCTCAGAACTGAGCATGTGGAGAGACTTTCTTTCATCTAGCACAAAGGGAACGGGTTGAATGGGAAACTTTTACTCTGGTTTCTCAGTCTGTTTCCTAGTGCCGGTTTGAAGTTCCTGCAGTTTTCACTGTAAAACCGAGTTGGAGCTAGTACCTCCCCATATATATGTATGGAGTGGAGTTTGCAACTGAAAAGAAACTTTGTGTTCCCAAAAAGCTAGGTGAAGGACGGCTTTCACACTCACTTATCTCTCAGAACTGAGCATTTGGAGAGACGTTCGTTCATCTAGCACAAAGGGAACGGGTTGCAGGAGAAACTTTTACTCTGGTTTCTCAGTCTGTTTCCTATTGCCGGTTTGAAGTTCCTGCAGTTTTCACTGTAAAACCGATTTGGAGCTAGTACCTCCCCATATATATGTATGGAGTGGAATTTGCAACTGAAAAGAAACTTTGAGTTCCCAACAAGCTAGGTGAAGGACCGCATTCACACACACTTATCTCTCAGAACTGAGCATGTGGAGAGACGTTCGTACATCTAGCACAAAGGGAACGGATTGCAGGAGAAACTTTTACTCTGGTTTCTCAGTCTGTTTCCTAGTGCTGGTTTGAAGTTCCTGCAGTTTTCACTGTAAAACCGTGTTGGAGCTAGTCCCTACCCATATATATATAAGGAGTGGAGTTTGCAACTGAAAAGAAACTTTGTGTTCCCAACAAGCTAGGTGAAGGATGGGTTTCACACACACATATCTCTCAGAACTGAGCATGTGGAGAGACGTTCGTTCATCTAGCACAAAGGGAACGGGTTGCAGGGGAAACATTTACTCTGGTTTCTCAGTCTGTTTCCTAGTGCCGGTTTGAAGTTCCTGCAGTTTTCACTGTAAAAGCGTGTTGGAGCTTGTACCTCCCCTTATATATGTATGGAGTGGAGTTTGCAACTGAAAAGAAACTTTGTGTTCCCAACAAGCTAGGTGAAGGAAGGCTTTCACACACAATTATCTCTCAGAACTGAGCATGTGGAGAGACGTTCGTTCATCTAGCACAAAGGGAACGGGTTGCAGGAGAACTTTTACTCTGGTTTCTCAGTCTGTTTCCTAGTGCCGGTTTGAAGTTCCTGCAGTTTTCACTGTAAAACAGAGTTGGAGCTTGTACCTCCCCATGTATATGTATGAAATGGAGTTTGCAACTGAAAAGAAACTTTGTGTTCCCAACAAGCTAGGTGAAGGACGGCATTCACACACACATATCTCTCAGAACTGAGCATGTGGAGAGACGTTCGTTCATCTAGCACAAAGGGAACGGGTTGCAGGATAAACTTTTACTCTGGTTTCTCAGTCTGTTTCCTAGTGCCGGTTTGAAGTTCCTGTAGTTTTCACTGTAAAACCGATTTGGAGCTAGTACCTCCCCATATATATGTATGGAGTGGAGTTTGCAACTGAAAAGAAACTTTGTTTTCCCAACAAGCTAGTTGAAGGACGGCATTCACACACACTTATCTCTCATAACTGAGCATGTGGAGAGACGTTCGTTCATCTAGCACAAAGGGAACGGATTGCAGGAGAAACTTTTACTCTGGTTTCTCAGTCTGTTTCCTAGTGCCGGTTTGAAGTTCCTGCAGTTTTCACTGTAAAACCGTGTTGGAGCTTGTACCTCCCCATATATATGTATGGAGTGGAGTTTGCAACTGAAAAGAAACTTTGTGTTCCCAACAAGCTAGGTGAAGGAAGGCTTTCACACACACTTATCTCTCAGAAATGAGCATGTGGAGAGACGTTCGTTCATCTAGCACAAAGGGAACGGGTGGCAGGGGAAACATTTACTGTGGTTTCTCAGTCTGTTTCCTAGTGCCGGTTTGAAGTTCCTTCAGTTTTCACTGAAAAACCGAGTTGGAGCTAGTACCTCCCCTTATATATGTAAGGAGTGGAGTTTGCAACTGAAAAGAAACTTTGTGTTCCCAACAAGCTAGGTGAAGGACGGCTTTCACACACACTTATCTCTCAGAACTGAGCATGTGGAGAGACGTTCGTTCATCTAGCACAAAGGGAACGGGTTGCAGGAGAAACTTTTACTCTGGTTTCTCAGTGTGTTTCCTAGTGCCGGTTTGAAGTTCCTGCAGTTTTCACTGTAAAACCGAGTTGGAGCTAGTACCTCCCCATATATATGTATGGAGTGGGGTTTGCAACTGAAAAGCAACTTTGTGTTCACATCAAGTTAGGTGAAGGACGGCTATCACACACACTTATCTCTCAGAACTGAGCATGTGGAGAGACGTTCGTTCATCTAGCACAAAGGGAAAGGGTTGCAGGAGAAACTTTTACTCTGGTTTCTCAGTGTGTTTCCTAGTGCCGGTTTGAAGTTCCTGCAGTTTTCACTGTAAAACCGAGTTGGAGCTAGTCCCTACCCATATATATATATGGTGTGGAGTTTGCAACTGAAAAGAAACTTTGTGATCCCAAAAAGCTAGGTGAAGGACGGGTTTCACACACACTTATCTCTCAGAACTGAGCATGTGGAGAGACGTTCGTTCATCTAGCACAAAGGGAACGGTTTGCAGGAGAAACTTTTACTCTGGTTTCTCAGTCTGTTTCCTAGTGCCGTTTTGAAGTTCCTGCAGTTTTCACTGTAAAACCGAGTTTTAGCTAGTACCTCCCCATATATAAGTATGGAGTGGAGTTTGCAAGTGAAAAGAAACTTTGTGTTCCCAACAAGCTAGGTGAAGGACGGCTTTCACACACACTTATCTCTCAGAACTGAGCATGTGGAGAGACGTTCGTTCATCTAGCACAAAGGGAACGGGTTGAATGGGAAACTTTTACTCTGGTTTCTCAGTCTGTTTCCTAGTGCCGGTTTGAAGTTCCTGCAGTTTTCACTGTAAAACCGAGTTGGAGCTAGTACCTCCCCATATATATGTATGGAGTGGAGTTTGCATCTGAAAAGAAACTTTGTGTTCCCAAAAAGCTAGGTGAAGGACGGCTTTCACACTCACTTATCTCTCAGAACTGAGCATTTGGAGAGACGTTCGTTCATCTAGCACAAAGGGAACGGGTTGCAGGAGAAACTTTTACTCTGGTTTCTCAGTCTGTTTCCTAGTGCCGGTTTGAAGTTCCTGCAGTTTTCACTGTAAAACCGATTTGGAGCTAGTACCTCCCCATATATATGTATGGAGTGGAATTTGCAACTGAAAAGAAACTTTGAGTTCCCAACAAGCTAGTTGAAGGACCGCATTCACACACACTTATCTCTCAGAACTGAGCATGTGGAGAGACGTTCGTACATCTAGCACAAAGGGAACGGATTGCAGGAGAAACTTTTACTCTGGTTTCTCAGTCTGTTTCCTAGTGCTGGTTTGAAGTTCCTGCAGTTTTCACTGTAAAACCGTGTTGGAGCTAGTCCCTACCCATATATATATAAGGAGTGGAGTTTGCAACTGAAAAGAAACTTTGTGTTCCCAACAAGCTAGGTGAAGGATGGGTTTCACACACACATATCTCTCAGAACTGAGCATGTGGAGAGACGTTCGTTCATCTAGCACAAAGGGAACGGGTTGCAGGGGAAACATTTACTCTGGTTTCTCAGTCTGTTTCCTAGTGCCGGTTTGAAGTTCCTGCAGTTTTCACTGTAAAAGCGTGTTGGAGCTTGTACCTCCCCTTATATATGTATGGAGTGGGGTTTGCAACTGAAAAGAAACTTTGTGTTCCCAACAAGCTAGGTGAAGGAAGGCTTTCACACACAATTATCTCTCAGAACTGAGCATGTGGAGAGACGTTCGTTCATCTAGCACAAAGGGAACGGGTTGCAGGAGAAACTTTTACTCTGGTTTCTCAGTCTGTTTCCTAGTGCCGGTTTGAAGTTCCTGCAGTTTTCACTGTAAAACCGAGTTGGAGCTTGTACCTCCCCATGTATATGTATGGAATGGAGTTTGCAACTGAAAAGAAACTTTGTGTTCCCAACAAGCTAGGTGAAGGACGGCATTCACACACACATATCTCTCAGAACTGAGCATGTGGAGAGACGTTCGTTCATCTAGCAGCAAGGGAACGGATTGCAGGAGAAACTTTTACTCTGGTTTCTCAGTCTGTTTCCTAGTGCCAGTTTGAAGTTCCTGCAGTTTTCACTGTAAAACCGAGTTGGAGCTAGTCCCTACCCATATATATATAAGGAGTGGAGTTTGCAACTGAAAAGAAACTTTGTGTTCCCAACAAGCTAGGTGAAGGATGGGTTTCACACACACATCTCAGAACTAAGCATGTGGAGAGACGTTCGTTCATCTAGCACAAAGGGAACGGGTAGCAGGAGAAACATTTACTCTGGTTTCTCAGTCTGTTTCCTAGTGCCGGTTTGAAGTTCCTGCAGTTTTCACTGTAAAACCGTGTTGGAGCTTGTACCTCCCCATATATATGTATGGAGTGGAGTTTGCAACTGAAAAGAAACTTTGTGTTCCCAACAAGCTAGGTGAAGGACGGCTTTCACACACACTTATCTCTCAGAACTGAGCATGTGGAGAGACGTTCGTTCATCTAGCACAAAGGGAACGGATTGCAGGGGAAACATTTACTGTGGTTTCTCAGTCTGTTTCCTAGTGCCGGTTTGAAGTTCCTGCAGTTTTCAATGTAAAACCGAGTTGGAGCTAGTACCTCCCAATATATATGTATGGAGTGGAGTTTGCAACTGAAAAGAAACTTTATGTTCCCAACAAGCTAGGTGAAGGACGGCTTTCACACTCACTTATCTCTCGGAACTGAGCATTTGGAGAGACGTTCGTTCATCTAGCACAAAGGGAACGGGTTGCAGGAGAAACTTTTACTCTGGTTTCTCAGTCTGTTTCCTAGTGCCGGTTTGAAGTTCCTGTAGTTTTCACTGTAAAACCGATTTGGAGCTAGTACCTCCCCATATATATGTATGGAGTGGAGTTTGCAAATGAAAAGAAACTTTGTTTTCCCAACAAGCTTGTTGAAGGACGGCATTCACACACACTTATATCTCATAACTGAGCATGTGGAGAGACGTTCGTTCATCTAGCACAAAGGGAACGGATTGCAGGAGAAACTTTTACTCTGGTTTCTCAGTCTGTTTCCTAGTGCCGGTTTGAAGTTCCTGCAGTTTTCTCTGTAAAACCGTGTTGGAGCTTGTACCTCCCCATATATATGTATGGAGTGGAGTTTGCAACTGAAAAGAAACTTTGTGTTCCCAACAAGCTAGGTGAAGGAAGGCTTTCACACACACTTATCTCTCAGAAATGAGCATGTGGAGAGACGTTCGTTCATCTAGCACAAAGGGAACGGGTGGCAGGGGAAACATTTACTGTGGTTTCTCAGTCTGTTTCCTAGTGCCGGTTTGAAGTTCCTTCAGTTTTCACTGAAAAACCGAGTTGGAGCTAGTACCTCCCCTTATATATGTAAGGAGTGGAGTTTGGAACTGAAAAGAAACTTTGTGTTCCCAACAAGCTAGGTGAAGGACGGCTTTCACACACACTTATCTCTCAGAACTGAGCATGTGGAGAGACGTTCGTTCATCTAGCACAAAGGGAACTGGTTGCAGGAGAAACTTTTACTCTGGTTTCTCAGTCTGTTTCCTAGTGCCTGTTTGAAGTTCCTGCAGTTTTCACTGTAAAACCGTGTTGGAGCTAGTACCTCCCCATATATATGTATGGAGTGCAGTTTGCAACTGAAAAGAAACTTATTGTTCCCAACAAGCTAGGTGAAGGACGGCTTTCACACACACTTATCTCTCAGAACTGAGCATGTGGAGAGACGTTCGTTCATCTAGCACAAAGGGAACGGGTTGCAGGAGAAACTTTTACTCTGGTTTCTCAGTCTGTTTCCTAGTGCCGGTTTGAAGTTCCTGCAGTTTTCACTGTAAAACCGAGTTGGAGCTAGTCCCTACCTTTATATATATATGGAGAGGTGGTTGCAACTGAAAAAGAACTTTGTGTTCCCAACAAGCTAGGTGAAGGAAGGGTTTAACACACACTTATCTCTCAGAACTGAGCATGTGGAGAGACGTTCGTTCATCTAGCACAAAGGGAAAGTGTTGCAGGAGAAACTTTTACTCTGGTTTCTCAGTGTGTTTCCTAGTGCCGGGTTGAAGTTCCTGCAGTTTTCACTGTAAAACCGAGTTGGAGCTAGTCCCTACCCATATATATATATGGTGTGGAGTTTGCAAATGAAAAGAAACTTTGTGTTCCCAAAAAGCTAGGTGAAGGACGGGTTTCACACACACTTATCTCTCAGAACTGAGCATGTGGAGAGACGTTCGTTCATCTAGCACAAAGGGAACGGTTTGCAGGAGAAACTTTTACTCTGGTTTCTCAGTCTGTTTCCTAGTGCCGTTTTGAAGTTCCTGCAGTTTTCACTGTAAAACCGAGTTTTAGCTAGTACCTCCCCATATATATGTATGGAGTGGAGTTTGCAACTGAAAAGAAACTTTGTGTTCCCAACAAGCTATGTGAAGGATGGCTTTCACACACACTTATCTCTCAGAACTGAGCATGTGGAGAGACGTTCGTTCATCTAGCACAAAGGGAACGGGTTGAATGAGAAACTTTTACTCTGGTTTCTCAGTCTGTTTCCTAGTGCCGGTTTGAAGTTCCTGCAGTTTTCACTGTAAAACCGAGTTGGAGCTAGTACCTCCCCATATATATGTATGGAGTGGAGTTTGCAACTGAAAAGAAACTTTGTGTTCCCAACAAGCTAGGTGAAGGACGGCTTTCACACTCACTTATCTCTCAGAACTGAGCATTTGGAGAGACGTTAGTTCATCTAGCACAAAGGGAACGGGTTGCAGGAGAAACTTTTACTCTGGTTTCTCAGTCTGTTTCCTAGTGCCGGTTTGAAGTTCCTGCAGTTTTCACTGTAAAACCGAGTTGGAGCTAGTCCCTACCCATATATATATAAGGAGTGGAGTTTGCAACTGAAAAGAAACTTTGTGTTCCCAACAAGCTAGGTGAAGGATGGGTTTCACACACAAATATCTCTCAGAACTGAGCATGTGGAGAGACGTTCGTTCATCTAGCACAAAGGGAACGGGTTGCAGGGGAAACATTTACTCTGGTTTCTCAGTCTGTTTCCTAGTGCCGGTTTGAATTTCCTGCAGTTTTCACTGTAAAACCGTGTTGGAGCTTGTACCTCCAATTATATATGTATGGAGTGGAGTTTGCAACTGAAAAGAAACTTTGTATTCCCAACAAGCTAGGTGAAGGGAGGCTTTCACACACACTTATCTCTCAGAACTGAGCATGTGGAGAGACGTTCGTTCATCTAGCACAAAGGGAACGGGTTGCAGGGGAAACATTTACTGTGGTTTCTCAGTCTGTTTCCTAGTGCCGGTTTGAAGTTCCTGCAGTTTTCACTGAAAAACAGAGTTGGAGCTAGTACCTCCCCATATATATGTATGGAGTGCAGTTTGCAACTGAAAAGAAACTTATTGTTCCCAACAAGCTAGGTGAAGGATGGCTTTCACACACACTTATCTCTCAGAACTGAGCATGTGGAGAGACGTTCGTTCATCTAGCACAAATGGAACGGGTTGCAGGAGAAACTTTTACTCTGGTTTCTCAGTCTGTTTCCTAGTGCCTGTTTGAAGTTCCTGCAGTTTTCACTGTAAAACCGTGTTGGAGCTAGTACCTCCCCATATATATTTATGGAGTGGAGTTTGCAACTGAAAAGAAACTTAGTGTTCCCAACAAGCTATGTGAAGGACGGCTTTCAAACACACTTATCTCTCAGAACTGAGCATGTGGAGAGACGTTCGTTCATCTAGCACAAAGGGAACGTGTTGCAGGAGAAACTTTTACTCTGGTTTCTCAGTCTGTTTCCTAGTGCCGGATTGAAGTTCCTGCAGTTTTCACTGTAAAACCGTGTTGGAGCTAGTCCCTACCCATATATATATATGGAGTGGAGTTTGCAACTGAAAAGAAACTTTGTGTTCCCAACAAGCTAGGTGAAGGACGGCTTTCACACACACTTATCTCTCAGAACTGAGCACGTGGAGAGACGTTCGTTCATCTAGCACAAAAGGAACGGCTTGCAGGAGAAACTTTTAATCTGGTTTCTCAGTCTGTTTCCTAGTGCCGGTTTGACGTTCCTGCAGTTTTCACTGTAAAACCGAGTTAGAGCTAGTACCTCCCCATATACATGTATGGAGTGGAGTTTGCAACTGAAAAGAAACTTTGTGTTCCCAACAAGCTAGGTGAAGTACGGCTTTCACACACACTTATCTCTCAGAACTGAGCATGTGGAGAGACGTTCGTTCATCTAGCACAAAAGGAACGGGTTGCAGGACAAACTTTTACTCTGGTTTCTCAGTCTGTTTCCTAGTGCCGGTTTGAAGTTCCTGCAGTTTTCACTGTAAAACCGAGTTGGAGCTAGTCCCTACCCATATATATATATGGAGTGGTGTTTGCAACTTAAAAGAATCTTTGTGTTCCCAACAAGCTAGGTGAAGGACGGGTTTCACACACACTTATCTCTCAGAACTGAGCATGTGGAGAGACGTTCGTTCATGTAGCACAAAGGGAACGGGTTGCAGGAGAAACTTTTACTCTGGTTTCTCAGTCTGTTTCCTAGTGCCGGTTTGAAGTTCCTGCAGTTTTCACTGTAAAACCGAGTTGGAGTTAGTACCTCCCCTTATATATGTATGGAGTGGGGTTTGCAACTGAAAAGAAACTTTGTGTTCACATCAAGTTAGGTGAAGGACGGCTATCACACACACTTATCTCTCAGAACTGAGCATGTGGAGAGACGTTCGTTCATCTAGCACAAAGGGAACGGGTTGCAGGAGAAACATTTACTCTGGTTTCTCAGTCTGTTTCCTAGTGCCGGTTTGAAGTTCCTGCAGTTTTCACTGTAAAACCGTTTTGGAGCTTGTACCTCCCCATATATATGTATGGAGTGGAGTTTGCAACTGAAAAGAAACTTTGTGTTCCCAACAAGCTAGGTGAAGGACGGCTTTCACACACACTTATCTCTCAGAACTGAGCATGTGGAGAGACGTTCGTTCATCTAGCACAAAGGGAACGGGTTGCAGGGGAAACATTTACTGTGGTTTCTCAGTCTGTTTCCTAGTGCCGGTTTGAAGTTCCTGCAGTTTTCACTGTAAAACCGAGTTGGAGCTAGTACCTCCCCTTATATATGTATGGAGTGGGGTTTGCAACTGAAAAGAAACTTTGTGTTCACATCAAGTTAGGTGAAGGAAGGCTTTCACACACAATTATCTCTCAGAACTGAGCATGTGGAGAGACGTTCGTTCATCTAGCACAAAGGGAACGGGTGGCAGAGGAAACATTTACTGTGGTTTCTCAGTCTGTTTCCTACCGCCGGTTTGAAGTTCCTGCAGTTTTCACTGAAAAACCGAGTTGGAGCTAGTACCTCCCCATATATATGTATGGAGTGGAGTTTGCAACTGAAAAGAAACTTTGTGTTCCCAACAAGCTAGGTGAAGGACGGCTTTCACACACACTTATCTCTCAGAACTGAGCATGTGGAGAGACGTTCGTTCATCTAGCACAAAGGGAACTGTTTGCAGGAGAAACTTTTACTCTGGTTTCTCAGTCTGTTTCCTAGTGCCGGTTTGAAGTTCCTGCAGTTATCACTGTAAAACCGTGTTGGAGCTAGTACCTCCCCATATATATGTATGGAGTGGAGTTTGCAACTGAAAAGAAACTTAGTGTTCCCAACAAGCTAGGTGAAGGACGGCTTTCACACACACTTATCTCTCAGAACTGAGCATGTGGAGAGACGTTCGTTCATCTAGCACAAAGGGAACGGGTTGCAGGAGAAACTTTTACTCTGGTTTCTCAGTCTTTTTCCTAGTGCCGGTTTGAAGTTCCTGCAGTTTTCACTGTAAAACCGAGTTGGAGCTAGTACCTCCCCATATATATGTATGGAGTGGGGTTTGCAACTGAAAAGAAACTTTGTGTTCACATCAAGTTAGGTGAAGGACGGCTATCACACACACTTATCTCTCAGAACTGAGCATGTGGAGAGACGTTCGTTCATCTAGCACAAAGGGAAAGGGTTGCAGGAGAAACTTTTACTCTGGTTTCTCAGTGTGTTTCCTAGTGCCGGTTTGAAGTTCCTGCAGTTTTCACTGTAAAACCGAGTTGGAGCTAGTCCCTACCCATATATATATATGGAGTGGAGTTTGCAACTGAAAAGAAACTTTGTGTTCCCAAAAAGCTAGTGAAGGACGGATTTCACACACACTTATCTCTCAGAACTGAGCATGTGGAGAGACGTTCGTTCATCTAGCACAAAGGGAACGGTTTGCAGGAGAAACTTTTACTCTGGTTTCTCAGTCTGTTTCCTAGTGCCGTTTTGAAGTTCCTGCAGTTTTCACTGTAAAACCGAGTTTTAGCTAGTACCTCCCCATATATATGTATGGAGTGGAGTTTGCAACTGAATAGAAACTTTGTGTTCCCAACAAGCTAGGTGAAGGACGGCTTTCACACACACTTATCTCTCAGAACTGAGCATGTGGAGAGACGTTCGTTCATCTAGCACAAAGGGAACGGGTTGAATGAGAAACTTTTACTCTGGTTTCTCAGTCTGTTTCCTAGTGCCGGTTAGAAGTTCCTGCAGTTTTCACTGTAAAACCGAGTTGGAGCTAGTACCTCCCCATATATATGTATGGAGTGGAGTTTGCAACTGAAAAGAAACTTTGTGTTCCCAACAAGCTAGATGAAGGACAGCTTTCACACTCACTTATCTCTCAGAACTGAGTATTTGGAGAGACGTTCGTTCATCTAGCACAAAGGGAACGGGTTGCAGGAGAAACTTTTACTCTGGTTTCTCAGTCTGTTTCCTAGTGCCGGTTTGAAGTTCCTGCAGTTTTCACTGTAAAACCGTGTTGGAGCTAGTCCCTACCCATATATATATATGGAGTGGAGTTTGCAACTGAAAAGAAACTTTGTGTTCCCAACAAGCTAGGTGAAGGACGGCTTTCACACACACTTATCTCTCAGAACTGAGCACGTGGAGAGACGTTCGTTCATCTAGCACAAAAGGAACGGCTTGCAGGAGAAACTTTTAATCTGGTTTCTCAGTCTGTTTCCTAGTGCCGGTTTGACGTTCCTGCAGTTTTCACTGTAAAACCGAGTTGGAGCTAGTACCTCCCCATATACATGTATGGAGTGGAGTTTGCAACTGAAAAGAAACTTTGTGTTCCCAACAAGCTAGGTGAAGTACGGCTTTCACACAAACTTATCTCTCAGAACTGAGCATGTGGAGAGACGTTCGTTCATCTAGCACAAAAGGAACGGCTTGCAGGAGAAACTTTTACTCTGGTTTCTTAGTCTGTTTCCTAGTGCCGGTTTGAAGTTCCTGCAGTTTTCACTGTAAAACCGAGTTGGAGCTAGTCCCTACCCATATATATATATGGAGTGGTGTTTGCAACTGAAAAGAATCTTTGTGTTCCCAACAAGCTAGGTGAAGGACGGGTTTCACACACACTTATCTCTCAGAACTGAGCATGTGGAGAGACGTTCGTTCATCTAGCACAAAGGGAACGGGTTGCAGGGGAAACATTTACTGTGGTTTCTCAGTCTGTTTCCTAGTGCCGGTTTGAAGTTCCTGCAGTTTTCACTGTAAAACCGAGTTTGAGCTAGTACCTCCCCATATATATGTATGGAGTGGTGTTTGCAACTGAAAAGAAACTTTGTGTTCCCAACAAGCTAGGTGAAGGATGGGTTTCACACACACATATCTCTCAGAACTGAGCATGTGGAGAGACGTTCGTTCATCTAGCACAAAGGGAACGGGTTGCAGGAGAAACTTTTACTCTGGTTTCTCAGTCTGTTTCCTAGTGCCGGTTTGAATTTCCTGCAGTTTTCACTGTAAAACCGTGTTGGAGCTTGTACCTCCAATTATATATGTATGGAGTGGAGTTTGCAACTGAAAAGAAACTTTGTGTTCCCAACAAGCTAGGTGAAGGGAGGCTTTCACACACACTTATCTCTCAGAACTGAGCATGTGGAGAGACGTTCGTTCATCTAGCACAAAGGGAACGGGTTGCAGGGGAAACATTTACTGTGGTTTCTCAGTCTGTTTCCTAGTGCCGGTTTGAAGTTCCTGCAGTTTTCACTGAAAAACCGAGTTGGAGCTAGTACCTCCCCATATATATGTATGGAGTGCAGTTTGCAACTGAAAAGAAACTTATTGTTCCCAACAAGCTAGGTGAAGGACGGCTTTCACACACACTTATCTCTCAGAACTGAGCATGTGGAGAGACGTTCGTTCATCTAGCACAAAGGGAACGGGTTGCAGGGAAAACTTTTACTCTGGTTTCTCAGTCTGTTTCCTAGTGCCTGTTTGAAGTTCCTGCAGTTTTCACTGTAAAACCGTGTTGGAGCTAGTACCTCCCCATATATATTTATGGAGTGGAGTTTGCAACTGAAAAGAAACTTAGTGTTCCCAACAAGCTACGTGAAGGACGGCTTTCACACACACTTATCTCTCAGAACTGAGCATGTGGAGAGACGTTCGTTCATCTAGCACAAAGGGAACGGGTTGCAGGAGAAACTTTTACTCTGGTTTCTCAGTCTGTTTCCTAGTGCCGGTTTGAAGTTCCTGCAGTTTTCACTGTAAAACCGTGTTGGAGCTAGTCCCTACCCATATATATATATGGAGTGGAGTTTGCAACTGAAAAGAAACTTTGTGTTCCCAACAAGCTAGGTGAAGGACGGCTTTCACACACACTTATCTCTCAGAACTGAGCACGTGGAGAGACGTTCGTTCATCTAGCACAAAAGGAACGGCTTGCAGGAGAAACTTTTAATCTGGTTTCTCAGTCTGTTTCCTAGTGCCGGTTTGACGTTCCTGCAGTTTTCACTGTAAAACCGAGTTGGAGCTAGTACCTCCCCATATACATGTATGGAGTGGAGTTTGCAACTGAAAAGAAACTTTGTGTTCCCAACAAGCTAGGTGAAGTACGGCTTTCACACAAACTTATCTCTCAGAACTGAGCATGTGGAGAGACGTTCGTTCATCTAGCACAAAAGGAACGGCTTGCAGGAGAAACTTTTACTCTGGTTTCTCAGTCTGTTTCCTAGTGCCGGTTTGAAGTTCCTGCAGTTTTCACTGTAAAACCGAGTTGGAGCTAGTCCCTACCCATATATATATATGGAGTGGTGTTTGCAACTGAAAAGAATCTTTGTGTTCCCAACAAGCTAGGTGAAGGACGGGTTCCACACACACTTATCTCTCAGAACTGAGCATGTGGAGAGACGTTCGTTCATCTAGCACAAAGGGAACGGGTTGCAGGGGAAACATTTACTGTGGTTTCTCAGTCTGTTTCCTAGTGCCGGTTTGAAGTTCCTGCAGTTTTCACTGTAAAACCGAGTTTGAGCTAGTACCTCCCCATATATATGTATGGAGTGGTGTTTGCAACTGAAAAGAAACTTTGTGTTCCCAACAAGCTAGGTGAAGGATGGGTTTCACACACACATATCTCTCAGAACTGAGCATGTGGAGAGACGTTCGTTCATCTAGCACAAAGGGAACGGGTTGCAGGAGAAACTTTTACTCTGGTTTCTCAGTCTGTTTCCTAGTGCCGGTTTGAATTTCCTGCAGTTTTCACTGTAAAACCGTGTTGGAGCTTGTACCTCCAATTATATATGTATGGAGTGGAGTTTGCAACTGAAAAGAAACTTTGTGTTCCCAACAAGCTAGGTGAAGGGAGGCTTTCACACACACTTATCTCTCAGAACTGAGCATGTGGAGAGACGTTCGTTCATCTAGCACAAAGGGAACGGGTTGCAGGGGAATCATTTACTGTGGTTTCTCAGTCTGTTTCCTAGTGCCGGTTTGAAGTTCCTGCAGTTTTCACTGAAAAACCGAGTTGGAGCTAGTACCTCCCCATATATATGTATGGAGTGCAGTTTGCAACTGAAAAGAAACTTATTGTTCCCAACAAGCTAGGTGAAGGACGGCTTTCACACACACTTATCTCTCAGAACTGAGCATGTGGAGAGACGTTCGTTCATCTAGCACAAAGGGAACGGGTTGCAGGAGAAACTTTTACTCTGGTTTCTCAGTCTGTTTCCTAGTGCCTGTTTGAAGTTCCTGCAGTTTTCACTATAAAACCGTGTTGGAGCTAGTACCTCCCCATATATATTTATGGAGTGGAGTTTGCAACTGAAAAGAAACTTAGTGTTCCCAACAAGCTATGTGAAGGACGGCTTTCACACACACTTATCTCTCAGAACTGAGCATGTGGAGAGACGTTCGTTCATCTAGCACAAAGGGAACGGGTTGCAGGAGAAACTTTTACTCTGGTTTCTCAGTCTGTTTCCTAGTGCCGGTTTGAAGTTCCTGCAGTTTTCACTGTAAAACCGTGTTGGAGCTAGTACCTCCCCATATATATTTATGGAGTGGAGTTTGCAACTGAAAAGAAACTTAGTGTTCCCAACAAGCTATGTGAAGGACGGCTTTCACACACACTTATCTCTCAGAACTGAGCATGTGGAGAGACGTTCGTTCATCTAGCACAAAGGGAACGGGTTGCAGGAGAAACTTTTACTCTGGTTTCTCAGTCTGTTTCCTAGTGCCGGTTTGAAGTTCCTGCAGTTTTCACTGTAAAACCGTGTTGGAGCTAGTCCCTACCCATATATATATATGGAGTGGAGTTTGCAACTGAAAAGAAACTTTGTGTTCCCAACAAGCTAGGTGAAGGACGGCTTTCACACACACTTATCTCTCAGAACTGAGCACGTGGAGAGACGTTCGTTCATCTAGCACAAAAGGAACGGCTTGCAGGAGAAACTTTTAATCTGGTTTCTCAGTCTGTTTCCTAGTGCCGGTTTGACGTTCCTGCAGTTTTCACTGTAAAACCGAGTTGGAGCTAGTACCTCCCCATATACATGTATGGAGTGGAGTTTGCAACTGAAAAGAAACTTTGTGTTCCCAACAAGCTAGGTGAAGTACGGCTTTCACACAAACTTATCTCTCAGAACTGAGCATGTGGAGAGACGTTCGTTCATCTAGCACAAAAGGAACGGCTTGCAGGAGAAACTTTTACTCTGGTTTCTCAGTCTGTTTCCTAGTGCCGGTTTGAAGTTCCTGCAGTTTTCACTGTAAAACCGAGTTGGAGCTAGTCCCTACCCATATATATATATGGAGTGGTGTTTGCAACTGAAAAGAATCTTTGTGTTCCCAACAAGCTAGGTGAAGGACGGGTTTCACACACACTTATCTCTCAGAACTGAGCATGTGGAGAGACGTTCGTTCATCTAGCACAAAGGGAACGGGTTGCAGGGGAAACATTTACTGTGGTTTCTCAGTCTGTTTCCTAGTGCCGGTTTGAAGTTCCTGCAGTTTTCACTGTAATACCGAGTTTGAGCTAGTACCTCCCCATATATATGTATGGAGTGGTGTTTGCAACTGAAAAGAAACTTTGTGTTCCCAACAAGCTAGGTGAAGGATGGGTTTCACACACACATATCTCTCAGAACTGAGCATGTGGAGAGACGTTCGTTCATCTAGCACAAAGGGAACGGGTTGCAGGAGAAACTTTTACTCTGGTTTCTCAGTCTGTTTCCTAGTGCCGGTTTGAATTTCCTGCTGTTTTCACTGTAAAACCGTGTTGGAGCTTGTACCTCCAATTATATATGTATGGAGTGGAGTTTGCAACTGAAAAGAAACTTTGTGTTCCCAACAAGCTAGGTGAAGGGAGGCTTTCACACACACTTATCTCTCAGAACTGAGCATGTGGAGAGACGTTCGTTCATCTAGCACAAAGGGAACGGGTGGCAGGGGAAACATTTACTGTGGTTTCTCAGTCTGTTTCCTAGTGCCGGTTTGAAGTTCCTGCAGTTTTCACTGAAAAACCGAGTTGGAGCTAGTACCTCCCCATATATATGTATGGAGTGCAGTTTGCAACTGAAAAGAAACTTATTGTTCCCAACAAGCTAGGTGAAGGACGGCTTTCACACACACTTATCTCTCAGAACTGAGCATGTGGAGAGACGTTCGTTCATCTAGCACAAAGGGAACGGGTTGCAGGGAAAACTTTTACTCTGGTTTCTCAGTCTGTTTCCTAGTGCCTGTTTGAAGTTTTTGCAGTTTTCACTGTAAAACCGTGTTGGAGCTAGTACCTCCCCATATATATTTATGGAGTGGAGTTTGCAACTGAAAAGAAACTTAGTGTTCCCAACAAGCTATGTGAAGGACGGCTTTCACACACACTTATCTCTCAGAACTGAGCATGTGGAGAGACGTTCGTTCATCTAGCACAAAGGGAACGGGTTGCAGGAGAAACTTTTACTCTGGTTTCTCAGTCTGTTTCCTAGTGCCGGTTTGAAGTTCCTGCAGTTTTCACTGTAAAACCGTGTTGGAGCTAGTCCCTACCCATATATATATATGGAGTGGAGTTTGCAACTGAAAAGAAACTTTGTGTTCCCAACAAGCTAGGTGAAGGACGGCTTTCACACACACTTATCTCTCAGAACTGAGCACGTGGAGAGACGTTCGTTCATCTAGCACAAAAGGAACGGCTTGCAGGAGAAACTTTTAATCTGGTTTCTCAGTATGTTTCCTAGTGCCGGTTTGACGTTCCTGCAGTTTTCACTGTAAAACCGAGTTGGAGCTAGTACCTCCCCATATACATGTATGGAGTGGAGTTTGCAACTGAAAAGAAACTTTGTGTTCCCAACAAGCTAGGTGAAGTACGGCTTTCACACACACTTATCTCTCAGAACTGAGCATGTGGAGAGACGTTCGTTCATCTAGCACAAAAGGAACGGCTTGCAGGAGAAACTTTTACTCTGGTTTCTCAGTCTGTTTCCTAGTGCCGGTTTGAAGTTCCTGCAGTTTTCACTGTAAAACCGAGTTGGAGCTAATCCCTACCCATATATATATATGGAGTGGTGTTTGCAACTGAAAAGAATCTTTGTGTTCCCAACAAGCTAGGTGAAGGACGGGTTTCACACACACTTATCTCTCAGAACTGAGCATGTGGAGAGACGTTCGTTCATCTAGCACAAAGGGAACGGGTTGCAGGAGAAACTTTTACTCTGGTTTCTCAGTCTGTTTCCTAGTGCCGGTTTGAAGTTCCTGCAGTTTTCACTGTAAAACCGAGTTGGAGCTAGTACCTCCCCTTATATATGTATGGAGTGGGGTTTGCAACTGAAAAGAAACTTTGTGTTCACATCAAGTTAGGTGAAGGACGGCTATCACACACACTTATCTCTCAGAACTGAGCATGTGGAGAGACGTTCGTTCATCAAGCACAAAGGGAACGGGTTGCAGGAGAAACATTTACTCTGGTTTCTCAGTCTGTTTCCTAGTGCCGGTTTGAAGTTCCTGCAGTTTTCACTGTAAAACCGTGTTGGAGCTTGTACCTCCCCATATATATGTATGGAGTGGAGTTTGCAACTGAAAAGAAACTTTGTGTTCCCAACAAGCTAGGTGAAGTACGGCTTTCACACACACTTATCTCTCAGAACTGAGCATGTGGAGAGACGTTCGTTCATCTAGCACAAAGGGAACGGGTTGCAGGGGAAACATTTACTGTGGTTTCTCAGTCTGTTTCCTAGTGCCGGTTTGAAGTTCCTGCAGTTTTCACTGTAAAACCGAGTTGGAGCTAGTACCTCCCCTTATATATGTATGGAGTGGGGTTTGCAACTGAAAAGAAACTTTGTGTTCACATCAAGTTAGGTGAAGGAAGGCTTTCACACACACTTATCTCTCAGAACTGAGCATGTGGAGAGACGTTCGTTCATCTAGCACAAAGGGAACGGGTGGCAGGGGAAACATTTACTGTGGTTTCTCAGTCTGTTTCCTAGTGCCGGTTTGAAGTTCCTGCAGTTTTCACTGAAAAACCGAGTTGGAGCTAGCACCTCCCCATATATATGTATGGAGTGGAGTTTGCAACTGAAAAGAAACTTTGTGTTCCCAACAAGCTAGGTGAAGGACGGCTTTCACACACACTTATCTCTCAGAACTGAGCATGTGGAGAGACGTTCGTTCATCTAGCACAAAGGGAACTGTTTGCAGGAGAAACTTTTACTCTGGTTTCTCATTCTGTTTCGTAGTGCCTGTTTGAAGTTCCTGCAGTTTTCACTGTAAAACCGTGTTGGAGCTAGTACCTCCCCATATATATGTATGGAGTGGGGTTTGCAACTGAAAAGAAACTTAGTGTTCCCAACAAGCTAGGTGAAGGACGGCTTTCACACACACTTATCTCTCAGAACTGAGCATGTGGAGAGACGTTCGTTCATCTAGCACAAAGGGAACGGGTTGCAGGAGAAACTTTTACTCTGGTTTCTCAGTCTTTTTCCTAGTGCCGGTTTGAAGTTCCTGCAGTTTTCACTGTAAAACCGTGTTGGAGCTAGTACCTCCCCATATATATGTATGGAGTGGGGTTTGCAACTGAAAAGAAACTTTGTGTTCACATCAAGTTAGGTGAAGGACGGCTATCACACACACTTATCTCTCAGAACTGAGCATGTGGAGAGACGTTCGTTCATCTAGCACAAAGGGAAAGGGTTGCAGGAGAAACTTTTACTCTGGTTTCTCAGTGTGTTTCCTAGTGCCGGTTTGAAGTTCCTGCAGTTTTCACTGTAAAACCGAGTTGGAGCTAGTCCCTACCCATATTTATATATGGAGTGGAGTTTGCAACTGAAAAGAAACTTTGTGTTCCCAAAAAGCTAGGTGAAGGACGGATTTCACACACACTTATCTCTCAGAACTGAGCATGTGGAGAGACGTTCGTTCATCTAGCACAAAGGGAACGGTTTGCAGGAGAAACTTTTACTCTGGTTTCTCAGTCTGTTTCCTAGTGCCGTTTTGAAGTTCCTGCAGTTTTCACTGTAAAACCGAGTTTTAGCTAGTACCTCCCCATATATATGTATGGAGTGGAGTTTGCAACTGAAAAGAAACTTTGTGTTCCCAACAAGCTAGGTGAAGGACGGCTTTCACACACACTTATCTCTCAGAACTGAGCATGTGGAGAGACGTTCGTTCATCTAGCACAAAGGGAACGGGTTGAATGAGAAACTTTTACTCTGGTTTCTCAGTCTGTTTCCTAGTGCCGGTTAGAAGTTCCTGCAGTTTTCACTGTAAAACCGAGTTGGAGCTAGTACCTCCCCATATATATGTATGGAGTGGAGTTTGCAACTGAAAAGAAACTTTGTGTTCCCAACAAGCTAGGTGAAGGACGGCTTTCACACTCACTTATCTCTCAGAACTGAGTATTTGGAGAGACGTTCGTTCATTTAGCACAAAGGGAACGGGTTGCAGGAGAAACTTTTACTCTGGTTTCTCAGTCTGTTTCCTAGTGCCGGTTTGAAGTTCCTGCAGTTTTCACTGTAAAACCGATTTGGAGCTAGTACCTCCCCATATATATGTATGGAGTGGAATTTGCAACTGAAAAGAAACTTTGAGTTCCCAACAAGCTAGGTGAAGGACGGCATTCACACACACTTATCTCTCCGAACTGAGCATGTGGAGAGACGTTCGTTCATCTAGCACAAAGGGAACGGATTGCAGGAGAAACTTTTACTCTGGTTTCTCAGTCTGTTTCCTAGTGCCGGTTTGAAGTTCCTGCAGTTTTCACTGTAAAACAGAGTTGGAGCTAGACCCTACCCATATATATATAAGGAGTGGAGTTTGCAACTGAAAAGAAACTTTGTGTTCCCAACAAGCTAGGTGAAGGATGGGTTTCACACACACATATCTCTCAGAACTGAGCATGTGGAGAGACGTTCGTTCATCTAGCACAAAGGGAACGGGTTGCAGGGGAAACATTTACTCTGGTTTCTCAGTCTGTTTCCTAGTGCCGGTTTGAAGTTCCTGCAGTTTTCACTGTAAAACCGTGTTGGAGCTTGTACCTCCCCTTATATATGTATGGAGTGGAGTTTGCAACTGAAAAGAAACTTTGTGTTCCCAACAAGCTAGGTGAAGGAAGGCTTTCACACACAATTATCTCTCAGAACTGAGCATGTGGAGAGACGTTCGTTCATCTAGCACAAAGGGAACGGGTTGCAGGAGAAACTTTTACTCTGGTTTCTCAGTCTTTTTCCTAGTGCCGGTTTGAAGTTCCTGCAGTTTTCACTGTAAAACCGAGTTGGAGCTTGTACCTCCCCATGTATATGTATGGAATGGAGTTTGCAACTGAAAAGAAACTTTGTGTCCCCAACAAGCTAGGTGAAGGACGGCATTCACACACACATATCTCTCAGAACTGAGCATGTGGAGAGACTTTCGTTCATCTAGCACCAAGGGAACGGATTGCAGGAGAAACTTTTACTCTGGTTTCTCAGTCTGTTTTCTAGTGCCGGTTTGAAGTTCCTGCAGTTTTCACTGTAAAACCGAGTTGGAGCTAGTCCCTACCCATATATATATAAGGAGTGGAGTTTGCAACTGAAAAGAAACTTTGTGTTCCCAACAAGCTAGGTGAAGGATGGGTTTCACACACACATAACTCTCAGAACTAAGCATGTGGAGAGACGTTCGTTCATCTAGCACAAAGGGAACGGGTTGCAGGGGAAACATTTACTCTGGTTTCTCAGTCTGTTTCCTAGTGCCGGTTTGAAGTTCCTGCAGTTTTCACTGTAAAACCGTGATGGAGCTTGTACCTCCCCATATATATGTATGGAGTGGAGTTTGCAACTGAAAAGAAACTTTGTGTTCCCAACAAGCTAGGTGAAGGACGGCTTTCACACACACTTATCTCTCAGAACTGAGCATGTGGAGAGACGTTCGTTCATCTAGCACAAAGGGAACGGGTTGCAGGGGAAACATTTACTGTGGTTTCTCAGTCTGTTTCCTAGTGCCGGTTTGAAGTTCCTGCAGTTTTCACTGTAAAACCGAGTTGGAGCTAGTACCTCCCCATATATATGTATGGAGTGGAGTTTGCAACTGAAAAGAAACTTTATGTTCCCAACAAGCTAGGTGAAGGACGGCTTTCACACTCACGTATCTCTCAGAACTGAGCATTTGGAGAGACGTTCGTTCATCTAGCACAAAGGGAACGGGTTGCAGGAGAAACTTTTACTCTGGTTTCTCAGTCTGTTTCCTAGTGCCGGTTTGAAGTTCTTGCAGTTTTCACTGTAAAACCGATTTGGAGCTAGTACCTCCCCATATATATGTATGGAGTGGAGTTTGCAACTGAAAAGAAACTTTGTGTTCCCAACAAGATAGGTGAAGGACGGCATTCACACACACTTATCTCTCAGAACTGAGCATGTGGAGAGACGTTCGTTCATCTACCACAAAGGGAACGGGTTGCAGGGAAACATTTACTCTGGTTTCTCAGTCTGTTTCCTAGTGCCGGTTTGAAGTTCCTGCAGTTTTCACTGTAAAACCGTGTTGGAGCTTGTACCTCCCCATATATATGTATGGAGTGGAGTTTGCAACTGAAAAGAAACTTTGTGTTCCCAACAAGCTAGGTGAAGGAAGGCTTTCACACACACTTATCTCTCAGAACTGAGCATGTGGAGAGACGTTCGTTCATCTAGCACAAAGGGAACGGGTTGCAGGAGAAACTTTTACTCTGGTTTCTCAGTCTGTTTCTTAGTGTCGGTTTGAAGTTCCTGCAGTTTTCACTTTAAAACCGAGTTGGAGCTAGTCCCTACCCATATATATATATTTAGTGGAGTTTGCAACTGAAAAGAATCTTTGGGTTCCCAACAAGCTAGGTGAAGGACGGCTTTCACACACACTTATCTCTCAGAACTGAGCATGTGGAGAGACGTTCGTTCATTTAGCACAAAGGGAACGGGTTGCAGGAGAAACTTTTACTCTGGATTCTCAGTCAGTTTCCTAGTGCCGGTTTGAAGTTTCTGCAGTTTTCACTGTAAAACCGAGTTGGAGCTAGTACCTCCCCATATATATGTATGGAGTGGAGTTTGCAACTTAAAAGAAACTTTGTGTTCCCAACAAGCTAGGTGAAGGAAGGCTTTCACACACACTTATCTCTCAGAACTGAGCATGTGGAGAGACGTTCGTTCATCTAGCACAAAGGGAACGGGATGCAGGAGAAACTTTTACTCTGGTTTCTCAGTCTGTTTCTTAGTGTCGGTTTGAAGTTCCTGCAGTTTTCACTGTAAAACCGAGTTGGAGCTAGTCCCTACCCATATATATATATTTAGTGGAGTTTGCAACTGAAAAGAATCTTTGTGTTCCCAACAAGCTAGGTGAAGGACGGCTTTCACACACACTTATCTCTCAGAACTGAGCATGTGGAGAGACGTTCGTTCATTTAGCACAAAGGGAACGGGTTGCAGGAGAAACTTTTACTCTGGTTTCTCAGTCAGTTTCCTAGTGCCGGTTTGAAGTTTCTGCAGTTTTCACTGTAAAACCGAGTTGGAGCTAGTACCTCCCCATATATATGTATGGAGTGGAGTTTGCAACTTAAAAGAAACTTTGTGTTCCCAACAAGCTAGGTGAAGGACGGCATTCACACACACTTATCTCTCAGAACTGAGCATGTGGAGAGACGTTCGTTCATCTAGCACAAAGGGAACGGATTGCAGGAGAAACTTTTACTCTGGTTTCTCAGTCTGTTTCCTAGTGCCGGTTTGAAGTTCCTGCAGTTTTCACTGTAAAACCGAGTTGGAGCTAGTCCCTACCCATATATATATAAGGAGTGGAGTTTGCAACTGAAAAGAAACTTTGTGTTCCCAACAAGCTAGGTGAAGGATGGGTTTCACACACACATATCTCTCAGAACTGAGCATGTGGAGAGACGTTCGTTCATCTAGCAAAAAGGGAACGGGTTGCAGGGGAAACATTTACTCTGGTTTCTCAGTCTGTTTCCTAGTGCCGGTTTGAATTTCCTGCAGTTTTCACTGTAAAACCGTGTTGGAGCTTGTACCTCCCCTTATATATGTATGGAGTGGAATTTGCAACTGAAAAGAAACTTTGTGTTCCCAACAAGCTAGGTGAAGGAAGGCTTTCACACACAATTATCTCTCAGAACTGAGCATGTGGAGAGACGTTCGTTCATCTAGCACAAAGGGAACGGGTTGCATGAGAAACGTTTACTCTGGTTTCTCAGTCTGTTTCCTAGTGCCGGTTTGAAGTTCCTGCAGTTTTCACTGTAAAACAGAGTTGGAGCTAGTCCCTCCCCATATATATGTATGGAGTGGAGTTTGCAACTGAAAAGAAACTTTGTGTTCCCAACAAGCTAGGTGAAGGAAGGCTTTCACACACACTTATCTCTCAGAACTGAGCATGTGGAGAGACGTTCGTTCATCTAGCACAAAGGGAACGGGTTGCAGGAGAAACTTTTACTCTGGTTTCTCAGTCTGTTTCCTAGTGCCGGTTTGAAGTTCCTGCAGTTTTCACTGTAAAACCGACTTGGAGCTAGTCCCTACCCATATATATATATTTAGTGGAGTTTGCAACTGAAAAGAATCTTTGTGTTCCCAACAAGCTAGGTGAAGGACGGCTTTCACACACACTTATCTCTCAGAACTGAGCATGTGGAGAGACTTTCGTTCATTTAGCACAAAGGGAACGGGTTGCAGGAGAAACTTTTACTCTGGTTTCTCAGTCAGTTTCCTAGTGCCGGTTTGAAGTTTCTGCAGTTTTCACTGTAAAACCGAGTTGGAGCTAGTACCTCCCCATATATATGTATGGAGTGGAGTTTGCAACTTAAAAGAAACTTTGTGTTCCCAACAAGCTAGGTGAAGGACGGCTTTCACACACACTTATCTCTCAGAACTGAGCATGTGGAGAGACGTTCGTTCATCTACCACAAAGGGAACGGGTTGCAGGAGAAACTTTTACTCTGGTTTCTCAGTCTGTTTCCTAGTGCCGGTTTGAAGTTCCTGCAGTTTTCACTGTAAAACCGAGTAGGATTTAGTACCTCCCCATATATATGTATGGAGTGGAGTTTGCAACTGTAAAGAAACTTTGTGTTCCCAACAAGCTAAGTGAAGGACGGCTTTCACACACACTTAACTCTCAGAACTGAGCATGTGGAGAGACGTCGTTCATCTAGCAAAAACGGAACGGGTTGCAGGAGAAACTTTTACTCTGGTTTCTCAGTCTGTTTCCTAGTGCCGGTTTGAAGTTCCTGCAGTTTTCACTGTAAACTCGAGTTGGAGCTAGTACCTCCCCATATATAAGTATGGAATGGAGTTTGCAACTGAAAAGAAACTTTGTGATCCCAACAAGATAAGTGAAGGACGGCTTTCACACACACTTATCTCTCAGAACTGAGCATGTGGAGAGACGTTCGTTCATCTAGCACAAAGGGAACGGGTTGCAGGAGAAACTTTTACTCTGGTTTCTCAGTCTGTTTCCTAGTGCCGGTTTGAAGTTCCTTCAGTTTTCACTGTAAAACCGAGTTGGAGCTAGTACCTCCCCATATATATGTATGGAGTGGAGTTTGCAACTGAAAAGAAACTTTGTGTTCCCAACAAGCTATGTGAAGGACGGCTTTCACACACACTTATCTCTCAGAACTGAGCATGTGGAGAGACGTTCGTTCATCTAGCACAAAGGGAACGGGTTGCAGGAGAAACGTTTACTCTGGTTTCTCAGTCTGTTTCCTAGTGCCGGTTTTAAGTTCCTGCAGTTTTCACTGTAAAACAGAGTTGGAGCTAGTCCCTACCCATATATATATATTTAGTGGAGTTTGCAACTGAAAAGAAACTTTGTGTTCCCAACAAGCTAGGTGAAGGACGGCTTTCACACACACTTATCTCTCAGAACTGAGCATGTGGAGAGACGTTCGTTCATCTAGCACAAATGGAACGGGTTGCAGGAGAAACTTTTACTCTGGTTTCTCAGTCAGTTTCCTAGTGCCGGTTTGAAGTTTCTGCAGTTTTCACTGTAAAACCGAGTTGGAGCTAGTACCTCCCCATATATATGTATGGAGTGGAGTTTGCAACTGAAAAGAAACTTTGTGTTCCCAACAAGCTAGTTGAAGGACGGCTTTCACACACACTTATCTCTCAGAACTGAGCATGTGGAGAGACGTTCATTCATCTAGCACAAAGGGAACGGGTTGCAGGAGAAACTTTTACTCTGGTTTCTCAGTCAGTTTCCTAGTGCCGGTTTGAAGTTTCTGCAGTTTTCACTGTAAAACCGAGTTGGAGCTAGTACCTCCCCATATATATGTATGGAGTGGAGTTTGCAACTGAAAAGAAACTTTGTGTTCCCAACAAGCTAGTTGAAGGACGGCTTTCACACACACATATCTCTCAGAAATGTGCATCTGGAGAGACGTTCATTCATCTAGCACAAAGTGAACGGGTTGCAGGGGAAACATTTTCTCTGATTTCCCAGTCTGTTTCCTAGTGCCTGTTTGAAGTTCCTGCAGTTTTCCCTGTAAAACCGAGTTGGAGCTAGTCCCTACCCATATATATATATTTAGTGGAGTTTGCAACTGAAAAGAAACTTTGTGTTCCCAAAAAGCTAGGTGAAGGACGGCTTTCACACACACTTATCTCTCAGAACTGAGCATGTGGAGAGACGTTCGTTCATCTAGCACAAATGGAACGGGTTGCAGGAGAAACTTTTACTCTGGTTTCTCAGTCAGTTTCCTAGTGCCGGTTTGAAGTTTCTGCAGTTTTCACTGTAAAACCGAGTTGGAGCTAGTACCTCCCCATATATATGTATGGAGTGGAGTTTGCAACTGAAAAGAAACTTTGTGTTCCCAACAAGCTAGTTGAAGGACGGCTTTCACACACACTTATCTCTCAGAACTGAGCATGTGGAGAGACGTTCGTTCATCTAGCACAAAGGGAACGGGTTTCAGGAGAAACTTTTACTCTGGTTTCTCAGTCAGTTTCCTAGTGCCGGTTTGAAGTTTCTGCAGTTTTCACTGTAAAACCGAGTTGGAGCTAGTACCTCCCCATATATATGTATGGAGTGGAGTTTGCAACTGAAAAGAAACTTTGTGTTCCCAACAAGCTAGTTGAAGGACGGCTTTCACACACACATATCTCTCAGAAATGTGCATATGGAGAGACGTTCATTCATCTAGCACAAAGTGAACGGGTTGCAGGGGAAACATTTTCTCTGATTTCCCAGTCTGTTTCCTAGTGCCTGTTTGAAGTTCCTGCAGTTTTCCCTGTAAAACCGAGTTGGAGCTAGTACCTACCCATATATATATAAGGAGTGGAGTTTGCAACTGAAAAGAAACTTTGTGTTCCCAACAACCTAGGTGAAGGATGGGTTTCACACACACATATCTCTCAGAACTAAGCATGTGGAGAGACGTTCGTTCATCTAGCACAAAGGGAACGGGTTGCAGGGGAAACATTTACTCTGGTTTCTCAGTCTGTTTCCTAGTGCCGGTTTGAAGTTCCTGCAGTTTTCACTGTAAAACCGTGTTGGAGCTTGTACCTCCCCATATATATGTATGGAGTGGAGTTTGCAACTGAAAAGAAACTTTGTGTTCCCAACAAGCTAGGTGAAGGACGGCTTTCACACACACTTATCTCTCAGAACTGAGCATGTGGAGAGACTTCCGTTCATCTAGCACAAAGGGAACGGGTTGCAGGTGAAACATTTACTCTGGTTTCTCAGTCTGTTTCCTAGTGCCGGTTTGAAGTTCCTTCAGTTTTCACTGTAAAACCGAGTTGGAGCTAGTACCTCCCCATATATATGTATGGATTGGAGTTTGCAACTGAAAAGAAACTTTGTGTTCCCAACAAGGAATGTGAAGGACGGCTTTCACACACACTTATCTCTCAGAACTGAGCATGTGGAGAGACGTTCGTTCATCTAGCACAAAGGGAACGGGTTGCAGGAGAAACGTTTACTCTCGTTTCTCAGTCTGTTTCCTAGTGCCGGTTTGAAGTTCCTGCAGTTTTCACTGTAAAACAGAGTTGGAGCTAGTCCCTCCCCATATATATGTATGGAGTGGAGTTTGCAACTGAAAAGAAACTTTGTGTTCCCAACAAGCTAGGTGAAGGAAGGCTTTCACACACACTTATCTCTCAGAACTGAGCATGTGGAGAGACGTTCGTTCATCTAGCACAAAGGGAACGGGTTGCAGGAGAAACTTTTACTCTGGTTTCTCAGTCAGTTTCCTAGTGCCGGTTTGAAGTTTCTGCAGTTTTCACTGTAAAACCGTGTTGGAGCTAGTACCTCCCCATATATATGTATGGAGTTGAGTTTGCAACTTAAAAGAAACTTTGTGTTCCCAACAAGCTAGGTGAAGGACGGCTTTCACACACACTTATCTCTCAGAACTGAGCATGTGGAGAGACGTTCGTTCATCTAGCACAAAGGGAACGGGTTGCAGGAGAAACTTTTACTCTGGTTTCTCAGTCTGTTTCCTAGTGCCGGTTTGAAGTTCCTGCAGTTTTCACTGTAAAACCGAGTAGGATTTAGTACCTCCCCATATATATGTATGGAGTGGAGTTTGCAACTGTAAATAAACTTTGTGTTCCCAACAAGCTAATTGAAGGACGGCTTTCACACACACTTAACTCTCAGAACTGAGCATGTGGAGAGACGTTCGTTCATCTAGCAAAAACGGAACGGGTTGCAGGAGAAATTTTTACTCTGGTTTCTCAGTCTGTTTCCTAGTGCCGGTTTGAAGTTCCTGCAGTTTTCACTGTAAACCCGAGTTGGAGCTAGTACCTCCCCATATATATGTATGGAATGGAGTTTGCAACTGAAAAGAAACTTTGTGATCCCAACAAGATAGGTGAAGGACGGCTTTCACACACACTTATCTCTCAGAACTGCGCATGTGGAGAGACGTTCGTTCATCTAGCACAAAGGGAACGGGTTACAGGGGAAACATTTACTCTGGTTTCTCAGTCTGTTTCCTAGTGCCGGTTTGAAGTTCCTTCAGTTTTCACTGTAAAACCGAGTTGGAGCTAGTACCTCCCATATATATGTATGGAGTGGAGTTTGCAACTGAAAAGAAACTTTGTGTTCCCAACAAGCTATGTGAAGGACGGCTTTCACACACACTTATCTCTCAGAACTGAGCATGTGGAGAGACGTTCGTTCATCTAGCACAAAGGGAATGGGTTGCAGGAGAAACTTTTACTCTGGTTTCTCAGTCTGTTTCCTAGTGCCGGTTTTAAGTTCCTGCAGTTTTCACTGTAAAACAGAGTTGGAGCTAGTCCCTCCCCATATATATGTATGGAGTGGAGTTTGCAACTGAAAAGAAACTTTGTGTTCCCAACAAGCTAGGTGAAGGACGGCTTTCACACACACTTATCTCTCAGAACTGAGCATGTGGAGAGACGTTCGTTCATCTAGCACAAAGGGAACGGGTTGCAGGAGAAACTTTTACTCTGGTTTCTCAGTCTGTTTCCTAGTGTCGGTTTGAAGTTCCTGCAGTTTTCACTGTAAAACCGAGTTGGAGCTAGTCCCTACCCATATATATGTATGGAGTGGAGTTTGCAACTGAAAAGAAACTTTGTGTTCCCAACAAGCTAGGTGAAGGACGGCTTTCACACACACTTATCTCTCAGAACTGAGCATGTGGAGAGACGTTCGTTCATCTAGCACAAAGGGAACGGGTTGCAGGAGAAACTTTTACTCTGGTTTCTCAGTCAGTTTCCTAGTGCCGGTTTGAAGTTTCTGCAGTTTTCACTTTAAAACCGAGTTGGAGCTAGTACCTCCCCATATATATGTATGGAGTGGAGTTTGCAACTGAAAAGAAACTTTGTGTTCCCAACAAGCTATTTGAAGGACGGTTTCACACACACATATCTCTCAGAAATGTGCATATGGAGAGACGTTCATTCATCTAGCACAAAGTGAACGGGTTGCAGGGGAAACATTTTTTCTGGTTTCCCAGTCTGTTTCCTAGTGCCTGTTTGAAGTTCCTGCAGTTTTCCCTGTAAAACCGAGTTGGAGCTAGTACGTCCCCATATATATGTATGGAGTGGAGTTTGCAACTGAAAAGAAACTTTGTGTTCCCAACAAGCTAGGTGAAGGACGGCTTTCACACACACTTATCTCTCAGAACTGAGCATGTGGAGAGACGTTCGTTCATCTAGCACAAAGGGAACGGGTTGCAGGAGAAACTTTTACTCTGGTTTCTCAGTCAGTTTCCTAGTGCCGGTTTGAAGTTTCTGCAGTTTTCACTGTAAAACCGAGTTGGAGCTAGTACCTCCCCATATATATGTATGGAGTGGAGTTTGCAACTTAAAAGAAACTTTGTGTTCCCAACAAGCTAGGTGAAGGACGGCTTTCACACACACTTATCTCTCAGAACTGAGCATGTGGAGAGACGTTCGTTCATCTAGCACAAAGGGAACGGGTTGCAGGAGAAACTTTTACTCTGGTTTCTCAGTCTGTTTCCTAGTGCCCGTTTGAGTTCCTGCAGTTTTCACTGTAAAACCGAGTAGGATTTAGTACCTCCCCATATATATGTATGGAGTGGAGTTTGCAACTGTAAAGAAACTTTGTGTTCCCAACAAGCTAAGTGAAGGACGGCTTTCACACACACTTATCTCTCAGAACTGAGCATGTGGAGAGACGTTCGTTCATCTAGCAAAAACGGAACGGGTTGCAGGAGAAACTTTTACTCTGGTTTCTCAGTCTGTTTCCTAGTGTCGGTTTGAAGTTCCAGCAGTTTTCACTGTAAAACCGAGTTGGAGCTAGTCCCTACCCATATATATATATTTAGTGGAGTTTGCAACTGAAAAGAAACTTTGTGTTCCCAAAAAGCTAGGTGAAGGACGGCTTTCACACACACTTAACTCTCAGAACTGAGCATGTGGAGATACGTTCGTTCATCTAGCACAAAGGGAACGGGTTGCAGGAGAAACTTTTACTCTGGTTTCTCAGTCAGTTTCCTAGTGCAGTTTTGAAGTTTCTGCAGTTTTCACTGTAAAACCGAGTTGGAGCTAGTACCTCCCCATATATATGTATGGAGTGGTGTTTGCAACTGTAAAGAAACTTTGTGTTCCCAACAAGCTATGTGAAGGACGGCTTTCACACACACTTATCTCTAAGAACTGAGCATGTGGAGAGACGTTCGTTCATCTAGCACAAAGGGAACGGGTTGCAGGAGAAACTTTTACTCTGGTTTCTCAGTCTGTTTCCTAGTGTCGGTTTGAAGTTCCTGCAGTTTTCACTGTAAAACCGAGTTGGAGCTAGTCCCTACCCATATATATATATTTAGTGGAGTTTGCAATTGAAAAGAAACTTTGTGTTTCCAACAAGCTAGGTGAAGGACGGCTTTCACACACACTTATCTCTCAGAACTGAGCATGTGGAGAGACGTTCGTTCATCTAGCACAAGGGGAACGGGTTGCAGGAGAAACTTTTACTCTGGTTTCTCAGTCAGTTTCCTAGTGCCGGTTAGAAGTTTCTGCAGTTTTCACTGTAAAACCGAGTTGGAGCTAGTACCTCCCCATATATATGTATGGAGTGGAGTTTGCAACTGAAAAGAAACTTTGTGTTCCCAACAAGCTAGTTGAAGGACGGCTTTCACACACACATATCTCTCAGAAATGAGCATATGGAGAGACGTTCGTTCATCTAGCACAAAGGGAACGGGTTGCAGGAGAAACTTTTACTCTGGTTTCTCAGTCAGTTTCCTAGTGCCGGTTTGAAGTTTCTGCAGTTTTCACTGTAAAACCGAGTTGGAGCTAGTACCTCCCCATATATATGTATGGAGTGGAGTTTGCAACTGAAAAGAAACTTTGTGTTCCCAACAAGCTAGTTGAAGGACGGTTTCACACACACATATCTCTCAGAAATGTGCATATGGAGAGACGTTCATTCATCTAGCACAAAGTGAACGGGTTGCAGGGGAAACATTTTCTCTGGTTTCCCAGTCTGTTTCCTAGTGCCTGTTTGAAGTTCCTGCAGTTTTACCTGTAAAACCGAGTTGGAGCTAGTACGTCCCCATATATATGTATGGAGTGGAGTTTGCAACTGAAAAGAAACTTTGTGTTCCCAACAAGCTAGGTGAAGGACGGCTTTCACACACACTTATCTCTCAGAACTGAGCATGTGGAGAGACGTTCGTTCATCAAGCACAAATGGAACGGGTTGCAGGAGAAACTTTTACTCTGGTTTCTCAGTCTGTTTCCTAGTGCCGGTTTGAAGTTCCTGCAGTTTTCACTGTAAACCCGAGTTGGAGCTAGTACCTCCCCATATATATGTATGGAGTGGAGTTTGCTACTGAAAAGAAACTTTGTGTTCCCAAAAAGATAGGTGAAGGACGGCTTTCACACACACTTATCTCTCAGAACTGAGCATGTGGAGAGACGTTCGTTCATCTAGCACAAAGGGAACGGGTTGCAGGGGAAACCTTTACTCTGGTTTCTCAGTCTGTTTCCTAGTGCCGATTTGAAGTTCCTTCAGTTTTCACTGTAAAACCGAGTTGGAGCTAGTACCTCCCCATATATATGTATGGAGTGGAGTTTGCAACTGAAAAGAAACTTTGTGTTCCCAACAAGCTATGTGAAGGACGGCTTTCACACACACTTATCTCTCAGAACTGAGCATGTGGAGAGACGTTCGTTCATCTAGCACAAAGGGAACGGGTTGCAGGAGAAACGTTTACTCTGGTTTCTCAGTCTGTTTCCTAGTGCCGGTTTGAAGTTCCTGCAGTTTTCACTGTAAAACAGAGTTGGAGCTAGTCCCTCCCCATATATATGTATGGAGTGGAGTTTGCAACTGAAAAGAAACTTTGTGTTCCCAACAAGCTAGGTGAAGGACGGCTTTCACACACACTTATATCTCAGAACTGAGCATGTGGAGAGACGTTCGTTCATCTAGCACAAAGGGAACGGGTTGCAGGAGAAACTTTTACTCTGGTTTCTCAGTCTGTTTCCTAGTGCCGGTTTGAAGTTCCTACAGTTTTCACTGTAAAACCGAGTTGGAGCTAGTCCCTTCCCATATATATATATTTAGTGGAGTTTGCAACTGAAAAGAAACTTGTGTTCCCAACAAGCTAGGTGAAGGACGGCTTTCACACACACTTATCTCTCAGAACTGAGCATGTGGATAGACGTTCGTTCATCTAGCACAAAGGGAACGGGTTGCAGGAGAAACTTTTACTCTGGTTTCTCAGTCAGTTTCCTAGTGCCGGTTTGAAGTTTCTGCAGTTTTCACTGTAAAACCGAGTTGGAGCTAGTACCTCCCCATATATATGTATGGAGTGGAGTTTTCAACTTAAAAGAAACTTTGTGTTCCCAACAAGCTAGGTGAAGGACGGCTTTCACACACACTTATCTCTCAGAACTGAGCATGTGGAGAGACGTTCGTTCATCTAGCACAAAGGGAACGGGTTGCAGGAGAAACTTTTACTCTGGTTTCTCAGTCTGTTTCCTAGTGCCCGTTTGAGTTCCTGCAGTTTTCACTGTAAAACCGAGTAGGATTTAGTACCTCCCCATATATATGTATGGAGTGGAGTTTGCAACTGTAAAGAAACTTTGTGTTCCCAACAAGCTAAGTGAAGGACGGCTTTCACACACACTTATCTCTCAGAACTGAGCATGTGGAGAGACGTTCGTTCATCTAGCAAAAACGGAACGGGTTGCAGGAGAAACTTTTACTCTGGTTTCTCAGTCTGTTTCCTAGTGTCGGTTTGAAGTTCCTGCAGTTTTCACTGTAAAACCGAGTTGGAGCTAGTCCCTACCCATATATATATATTTAGTGGAGTTTGCAACTGAAAAGAAACTTTGTGTTCCCAACAAGCTAGGTGAAGGACGGCTTTCACACACACTTATCTCTCAGAACTGAGCATGTGGAGAGACGTTCGTTCATCTAGCACAAAGGGAACGGGTTGCAGGAGAAACTTTTACTCTGGTTTCTCAGTCAGTTTCCTAGTGCAGTTTTGAAGTTTCTGCAGTTTTCACTGTAAAACCGAGTTGGAGCTAGTACCTCCCCATATATATGTATGAAGTGGTGTTTGCAACTGTAAAGAAACTTTGTGTTCCCAACAAGCTATGTGAAGGACGGCTTTCACACACACTTATCTCTCAGAACTGAGCATGTGGAGAGCCGTTCGTTCATCTAGCACAAAGGGAACGGGTTGCAGGAGAAACTTTTACTCTGGTTTCTCAGTCTGTTTCATAGTGCCGGTTTGAAGTTCCTGCAGTTTTCACTGTAAAACCGAGTTGGAGCTAGTACCTCCCCATATATATGTATGCAGTGGAGTTTGCAACTGAAAAGAAACTTTGTGTTCCCAACAAGCTATGTGAAGGACGGCTTTCACACACACTTGTCTCTCAGAACTGAGCATGTGGAGAGACGTTCGTTCATCTAGCACAAAGGGAACGGGTTGCAGGAGAAACTTTTACTCTGGTTTCTCAGTCTGTTTCCTAGTGCCGGTTTGAAGTTCCTGCAGTTTTCACTGTAAAACCGAGTTGGAGCTAGTCCCTACCCATATATATATATTTAGTGGAGTTTGCAACTGAAAAGAAACTTTGTGTTTCCAACAAGCTAGGTGAAGGACGGCTTTCACACACACTTATCTCTCAGAACTGAGCATGTGGAGAGACGTTCGTTCATCTAGCACAAAGGGAACGGGTTGCAGGAGAAACTTTTACTCTGGTTTCTCAGTCAGTTTCCTAGTGCCGGTTAGAAGTTTCTGCAGTTTTCACTGTAAAACCGAGTTGGAGCTAGTACCTCCCCATATATATGTATGGAGTGGAGTTTGCAACTGAAAAGAAACTTTGTGTTCCCAACAAGCTAGTTGAAGGACGGCTTTCACACACACATATCTCTCAGAAATGAGCATATGGAGAGACGTTCTTTCATCTAGCACAAAGTGAACGGGTTGCAGGGGAAACATTTTCTCTGGTTTCCCAGTCTGTTTCCTAGTGCCTGTTTGAAGTTCCTGCAGTTTTCACTGTAAAACCGAGTTGGAGCTAGTACGTCCCCATATATATGTATGGAGTGGAGTTTGCAACTGAAAAGAAACTTTGTGTTCCCAACAAGCTAGGTGAAGGACGGCTTTCACACGCACTTATCTCTCAGAACTGAGCATGTGGAGAGACGTTCGTTCATCAAGCACAAAGGGAACGGGTTGCAGGAGAAACTTTTACTCTGGTTTCTCAGTCTGTTTCCTAGTGCCAGTTTGAAGTTCCTGCAGTTTTCACTCTAAAACATAGTTGGAGCTAGTACCTCCCCATATATATGTATGGAGTGGAGTTTGCAACTGAAAAGAAACTTTGTGTTCCCAACAAGCTATGTGAAGGACGGCTTTCACACACACTTATCTCTCAGAACTGAGCATGTGGAGAGACGTTCGTTCATCTAGCACAAAGGGAACGGGTTGCAGGAGAAACTTTTACTCTGGTTTCTCAGTCTGTTTCCTAGTGCCGGTTTGAAGTTCCTGCAGTTTTCACTGTAAAACCGAGTTGGAGCTAGTACCTCCCCATATATATGTATGGAGTGGAGTTTGCAACTGAAAAGAAACTTTGTGTTCCCAACAAGCTAGTTGAATGACGGCTTTCACACACACATATCTCTCAGATCTGAGCATATGGAGAGACGTTCGTTCATCTAGCACAAATGGAACGGGTTGCAGGGGAAACCTTTACTCTGGTTTCTCAGTTTGTTTCCTAGTGCCGGCTTGAAGTTCCTGCAGTTTTCACTGTAAACCCGAGTTGGAGCAAGTACCTCCCCATATATATGTATGGAGTGGAGTTTGCAACTGAAAAGAAACTTTGTGTTCCCAACAAGATAGGTGAAGGACGGCTTTCACACGCACTTATCTCTCAGAACTGAGCATGTGGAGAGAAGTTCGTTCATCTAGCCCAAAGGGAAAGGGTTGCAGGAGAAACTTTTACTCTGGTTTCTCAGTCTGTTTCCTAGTGCCGGTTTGAAGTTCCTGCAGTTTTCACTGTAAAACCGTGTTGGAGCTAGTACCTCCCCATATATATGTATGAAGTGGAGTTTGCAACTGAAAAGAAACTTTGTGTTCCCAACAAGCTAGTTGAAGGACGGCTTTCACACACACTTATCTCTCAGAACTGAGCATGTGGAGAGACGTTCGTTCATCTAGCAAAAAGGGAACGGGTTGCAGGAGAAACTTTTACTCTGGTTTCTCAGTCTGTTTCCTAGTGCCGGTTTGAAGTTCCTGCAGTTTTCACTGTAAAACCGAGTTGGAGCTAGTCCCTACCCATATATAAATATTTAGTGGAGTTTGCAACTGAAAAGAAACTTTGTGTTCCCAACAAGCTAGGTGAAGGACAGCTTTCACACACACTTATCTCTCAGAACTGAGCATGTGGAGAGACGTTCGTTCATCTAGTACAAAGGGAACGGGTTGCAGGAGAAACTTTTACTCTGGTTTCTCAGTCAGTTTCCTAGTGCCGGTTTGAAGTTTCTGCAGTTTTCACTGTAAAACCGAGTTGGAGCTAGTACCTCCCCATATATATGTATGGAGTGGAGTTTGCAACTGAAAAGAAACATTGTGTTCCCAACAAGCTAGTTGAATGACGGCTTTCACACACACATATCTCTCAGAAATGAGCATATGGAGAGACGTTCATTCATCTAGCACAAAGTGAACGGGTAGCAGTGGAAATATTTTCTCTGGTTTCCCAGTCTGTTTCCTAGTGCCTGTTTGAAGTTCCTGCAGTTTTCCCTGTAAAACCGAGTTGGAGCTAGTACGTCCCCATATATATGTATGGAGTGGAGTTTGCAAATGAAAAGAAACTTTGTGTTCCCAACAAGCTAGGTGAAGGACGGCTTTCACACGCACTTATCTCTCAGAACTGAGCATGTGGAGAGACGTTCGTTCATCAAGCACAAAGGGAACGGGTTGCAGGAGAAACTTTTACTCTGGTTTCTCAGTCTGTTTCCTAGTGCCGGTTTGAAGTTCCTGCAGTTTTCACTGTAAAACCGATTTGGAGCTAGTACCTCCCCATATATATGAATGGAGTGGAGTTTGCAACTGAAAAGAAACTTTGTGTTCCAAACAAGCTAGGTGAAGGACGGCTTTCACACACACTTATCTCTCAGAACTGAGCATGTGGAGAGACGTTCGTTCATCTAGCACAAAGGGAACGGGTTGCAGGAGGAACATTTACTGTGGTTTCTCAGTCTGGTTCCTAGTGCCGGTTTGAAGTTCCTGCAGTTTACACTGTAAAACCGAGTTGGAGATAGTACCTCCCCATATATATGTACGGAGTGGAGTTTGCAATTGAAAAGAAACTTTGTGTTCCCAACAAGCTAGTTGAATGACGGCTTTCACACACACATATCTCTCAGAACTGAGCATATGGAGAGACGTTCGTTCATCTAGCACAAATGGAACGGGTTGCAGAGGAAACCTTTACTCTGGTTTCTCAGTCTGTTTCCTAGTGCCGGCTTGAAGTTCCTGCAGTTTTCACTGTAAACCCGTGTTGGAGCTAGTACCTCCCCATATATATGTATGGAGTGGAGTTTGCAACTGAAAAGAAACTTTGTGTTCCCAACAAGATTGGTGAAGGACGGCTTTCACACACACTTATCTCTCAGAACTGAGCATGTGGAGAGACGTTCGTTCATCTAGCACAAAGGGAACGGGTTGCAGAGGAAACATTTACTCTGGTTTCTCAGTCTGTTTCCTAGTGCCGGTTTGAAGTTCCTGCAGTTTTCACTGTAAAACCGAGTTGGAGCTATTACCTCCCCATATATATGTATGGAGTGGAGTTTGCAACTGAAAAGAAACTTTGTGTTCCCAACAAGCTAGGTGAAGGACGGCTTTCACACACACTTATCTCTCAGAACTGAGCATGTGGAGAGACGTTCGTTCATCTAGCACAAAGGGAACGGGTTGCAGGAGAAACTTTTACTCTGGTTTCTCAGTCAGTTTCCTAGTGCCGGTTAGAAGTTTCTGCAGTTTTCACTGTAAAACCGAGTTGGAGCTAGTACCTCCCCATATATATGTATGGAGTGGAGTTTGCAACTGAAAAGAAACTTTGTGTTCCCAACAAGCTAGTTGAAGGACGGCTTTCACACACACATATCTCTCAGAAATGAGCATATGGAGAGACGTTCTTTCATCTAGCACAAAGTGAACGGGTTGCAGGGGAAACATTTTCTCTGGTTTCCCAGTCTGTTTCCTAGTGCCTGTTTGAAGTTCCTGCAGTTTTCCCTGTAAAACCGAGTTGGAGCTAGTACGTCCCCATATATATGTATGGAGTGGAGTTTGCAACTGAAAAGAAACTTTGTGTTCCCAACAAGCTAGTTGAAGGACGGTTTCACACACACATATCTCTCAGAAATGTGCATATGGAGAGACGTTCATTCATCTAGCACAAAGTGAACGGGTTGCAGGGGAAACATTTTCTCTGGTTTCCCAGTCTGTTTCCTAGTGCCTGTTTGAAGTTCCTGCAGTTTTCCCTGTAAAACCGAGTTGGAGCTAGTACGTCCCCATATATATGTATGGAGTGGAGTTTGCAACTGAAAAGAAACTTTGTGTTCCCAACAAGCTAGGTGAAGGACGGCTTTCACACACACTTATCTCTCAGAACTGAGCATGTGGAGAGACGTTCGTTCATCAAGCACAAAGGGAACGGGTTGCAGGAGAAACTTTTACTCTGGTTTCTCAGTCTGTTTCCTAGTGCCGGTTTGAAGTTCCTGCAGTTTTCACTGTAAACCCGAGTTGGAGCTAGTACCTCCCCATATATATGTATGGAGTGGAGTTTGCTACTGAAAAGAAACTTTGTGTTCCCAAAAAGATAGGTGAAGGACGGCTTTCACACACACTTATCTCTCAGAACTGAGCATGTGGAGAGACGTTCGTTCATCTAGCACAAAGGGAACGGGTTGCAGGGGAAACCTTTACTCTGGTTTCTCAGTCTGTTTCCTAGTGCCGGTTTGAAGTTCCTTCAGTTTTCACTGTAAAACCGAGTTGGAGCTAGTACCTCCCCATATATATGTATGGAGTGGAGTTTGCAACTGAAAAGAAACTTTGTGTTCCCAACAAGCTATGTGAAGGACGGCTTTCACACACACTTATCTCTCAGAACTGAGCATGTGGAGAGACGTTCGTTCATCTAGCACAAAGGGAACGGGTTGTAGGAGAAACGTTTACTCTGGTTTCTCATTCTGTTTCCTAGTGCCGGTTTGAAGTTCCTGCAGTTTTCACTGTAAAACCGAGTTGGAGCTAGTCCCTCCCCATATATATGTATGGAGTGGAGTTTGCAACTGAAAAGAAACTTTGTGTTCCCAACAAGCTAGGTGAAGGACGGCTTTCACACACACTTATATCTCAGAACTGAGCATGTGGAGAGACGTTCGTTCATCTAGCACAAAGGGAACGGGTTGCAGGAGAAACTTTTACTCTGGTTTCTCAGTTTGTTTCCTAGTGTCGGTTTGAAGTTCCTACAGTTTTCACTGTGAAACCGAGTTGGAGCTAGTCCCTTCCCATATATATATATTTAGTGGAGTTTGCAACTGAAAAGAAACTTTGTGTTCCCAACAAGCTAGGTGAAGGACGGCTTTCACACACACTTATCTCTCAGAACTGAGCATGTGGAGAGACGTTCGTTCATCTAGCACAAAGGGAACGGGTTGCAGGAGAAACTTTTACTCTGGTTTCTCAGTCAGTTTCCTAGTGCCGGTTTGAAGTTTCTGCAGTTTTCACTGTAAAACCGAGTTGGAGCTAGTACCTCCCCATATATATGTATGGAGTGGAGTTTTCAACTTAAAAGAAACTTTGTGTTCCCAACAAGCTAGGTGAAGGACGGCTTTCACACACACTTATCTCTCAGAACTGAGCATGTGGAGAGACGTTCGTTCATCTAGCACAAAGGGAACGGGTTGCAGGAGAAACTTTTACTCTGGTTTCTCAGTCTGTTTCCTAGTGCCCGTTTGAGTTCCTGCAGTTTTCACTGTAAAACCGAGTAGGATTTAGTACCTCCCCATATATATGTATGGAGTGGAGTTTGCAACTGTAAAGAAACTTTGTGTTCCCAACAAGCTAAGTGAAGGACGGCTTTCACACACACTTATCTCTCAGAACTGAGCATGTGGAGAGACGTTCGTTCATCTAGCAAAAACGGAACGGGTTGCAGGAGAAACTTTTACTCTGGTTTCTCAGTCTGTTTCCTAGTGTCGGTTTGAAGTTCCTGCAGTTTTCACTGTAAAACCGAGTTGGAGCTAGTCCCTACCCATATATATATATTTAGTGGAGTTTGCAACTGAAAAGAAACTTTGTGTTCCCAACAAGCTAGGTGAAGGACGGCTTTCACACACACTTATCTCTCAGAACTGAGCATGTGGAGAGACGTTCGTTCATCTAGCACAAAGGGAACGGGTTGCAGGAGAAACTTTTACTCTGGTTTCTCAGTCAGTTTCCTAGTGCAGTTTTGAAGTTTCTGCAGTTTTCACTGTAAAACCGAGTTGGAGCTAGTACCTCCCCATATATATGTATGAAGTGGTGTTTGCAACTGTAAAGAAACTTTGTGTTCCCAACAAGCTATGTGAAGGACGGCTTTCACACACACTTATCTCTCAGAACTGAGCATGTGGAGAGCCGTTCGTTCATCTAGCACAAAGGGAACGGGTTGCAGGAGAAACTTTTACTCTGGTTTCTCAGTCTGTTTCATAGTGCCGGTTTGAAGTTCCTGCAGTTTTCACTGTAAAACCGAGTTGGAGCTAGTACCTCCCCATATATATGTATGCAGTGGAGTTTGCAACTGAAAAGAAACTTTGTGTTCCCAACAAGCTATGTGAAGGACGGCTTTCACACACACTTGTCTCTCAGAACTGAGCATGTGGAGAGACGTTCGTTCATCTAGCACAAAGGGAACGGGTTGCAGGAGAAACTTTTACTCTGGTTTCTCAGTCTGTTTCCTAGTGTCGGTTTGAAGTTCCTGCAGTTTTCACTGTAAAACCGAGTTGGAGCTAGTCCCTACCCATATATATATATTTAGTGGAGTTTGCAACTGAAAAGAAACTTTGTGTTTCCAACAAGCTAGGTGAAGGACGGCTTTCACACACACTTATCTCTCAGAACTGAGCATGTGGAGAGACGTTCGTTCATCTAGCACAAAGGGAACGGGTTGCAGGAGAAACTTTTACTCTGGTTTCTCAGTCAGTTTCCTAGTGCCGGTTAGAAGTTTCTGCAGTTTTCACTGTAAAACCGAGTTGGAGCTAGTACCTCCCCATATATATGTATGGAGTGGAGTTTGCAACTGAAAAGAAACTTTGTGTTCCCAACAAGCTAGTTGAAGGACGGCTTTCACACACACATATCTCTCAGAAATGAGCATATGGAGAGACGTTCTTTCATCTAGCACAAAGTGAACGGGTTGCAGGGGAAACATTTTCTCTGGTTTCCCAGTCTGTTTCCTAGTGCCTGTTTGAAGTTCCTGCAGTTTTCCCTGTAAAACCGAGTTGGAGCTAGTACGTCCCCATATATATGTATGGAGTGGAGTTTGCAACTGAAAAGAAACTTTGTGTTCCCAACAAGCTAGGTGAAGGACGGCTTTCACACGCACTTATCTCTCAGAACTGAGCATGTGGAGAGACGTTCGTTCATCAAGCACAAAGGGAACGGGTTGCAGGAGAAACTTTTACTCTGGTTTCTCAGTCTGTTTCCTAGTGCCAGTTTGAAGTTCCTGCAGTTTTCACTCTAAAACATAGTTGGAGCTAGTACCTCCCCATATATATGTATGGAGTGGAGTTTGCAACTGAAAAGAAACTTTGTGTTCCCAACAAGCTAGGTGAAGGACGGGTTTCACACACACTTATCTCTCAGAACTGAGCATGTGGAGAGACGTTCGTTCATCTAGCACAAAGGGAACGGGTTGCAGGAGAAACTTTTACTCTGGTTTCTCAGTCTGTTTCCTAGTGCCGGTTTGAAGTTCCTGCAGTTTTCACTGTAAAACCGAGTTGGAGCTAGTACCTCCCCATATATATGTATGGAGTGGAGTTTGCAACTGAAAAGAAACTTTGTGTTCCCAACAAGCTAGTTGAATGACGGCTTTCACACACACATATCTCTCAGATCTGAGCATATGGAGAGACGTTCGTTCATCTAGCACAAATGGAACGGGTTGCAGGGGAAACCTTTATTCTGGTTTCTCAGTTTGTTTCCTAGTGCCGGCTTGAAGTTCCTGCAGTTTTCACTGTAAACCCGAGTTGGAGCAAGTACCTCCCCATATATATGTATGGAGTGGAGTTTGCAACTGAAAAGAAACTTTGTGTTCCCAACAAGATAGGTGAAGGACGGCTTTCACACGCACTTATCTCTCAGAACTGAGCATGTGGAGAGAAGTTCGTTCATCTAGCCCAAAGGGAAAGGGTTGCAGGAGAAACTTTTACTCTGGTTTCTCAGTCTGTTTCCTAGTGCCGGTTTGAAGTTCCTGCAGTTTTCACTGTAAAACCGTGTTGGAGCTTGTACCTCCCCATATATATGTATGAAGTGGAGTTTGCAACTGAAAAGAAACTTTGTGTTCCCAACAAGCTAGGTGAAGGACGGCTTTCACACACACTTATCTCTCAGAACTGAGCATGTGGAGAGACGTTCGTTCATCTAGCAAAAAGGGAACGGGTTGCAGGAGAAACTTTTACTCTGGTTTCTCAGTCTGTTTCCTAGTGCCGGTTTGAAGTTCCTGCAGTTTTCACTGTAAAACCGAGTTGGAGCTAGTCCCTACCCATATATAAATATTTAGTGGAGTTTGCAACTGAAAAGAAACTTTGTGTTCCCAACAAGCTAGGTGAAGGACGGCTTTCACACACACTTATCTCTCAGAACTGAGCATGTGGAGAGACGTTCGTTCATCTAGTACAAAGGGAACGGGTTGCAGGAGAAACTTTTACTCTGGTTTCTCAGTCAGTTTCCTAGTGCCGGTTTGAAGTTTCTGCAGTTTTCACTGTAAAACCGAGTTGGAGCTAGTACCTCCCCATATATATGTATGGAGTGGAGTTTGCAACTGAAAAGAAACATTGTGTTCCCAACAAGCTAGTTGAATGACGGCTTTCACACACACATATCTCTCAGAAATGAGCATATGGAGAGACGTTCATTCATCTAGCACAAAGTGAACGGGTAGCAGTGGAAATATTTTCTCTGGTTTCCCAGTCTGTTTCCTAGTGCCTGTTTGAAGTTCCTGCAGTTTTCCCTGTAAAACCGAGTTGGAGCTAGTACGTCCCCATATATATGTATGGAGTGGAGTTTGCAAATGAAAAGAAACTTTGTGTTCCCAACAAGCTAGGTGAAGGACGGCTTTCACACGCACTTATCTCTCAGAACTGAGCATGTGGAGAGACGTTCGTTCATCAAGCACAAAGGGAACGGGTTGCAGGAGAAACTTTTACTCTGGTTTCTCAGTCTGTTTCCTAGTGCCGGTTTGAAGTTCCTGCAGTTTTCACTGTAAAACCGATTTGGAGCTAGTACCTCCCCATATATATGAATGGAGTGGAGTTTGCAACTGAAAAGAAACTTTGTGTTCCAAACAAGCTAGGTGAAGGACGGCTTTCACACACACTTATCTCTCAGAACTGAGCATGTGGAGAGACGTTCGTTCATCTAGCACAAAGGGAACGGGTTGCAGGAGGAACAATTACTGTGGTTTCTCAGTCTGGTTCCTAGTGCCGGTTTGAAGTTCCTGCAGTTTACACTGTAAAACCGAGTTGGAGATAGTACCTCCCCATATATATGTATGGAGTGGAGTTTGCAATTGAAAAGAAACTTTGTGTTCCCAACAAGCTAGTTGAATGACGGCTTTCACACACACATATCTCTCAGAACTGAGCATATGGAGAGACGTTCGTTCATCTAGCACAAATGGAACGGGTTGCAGAGGAAACCTTTACTCTGGTTTCTCAGTCTGTTTCCTAGTGCCGGCTTGAAGTTCCTGCAGTTTTCACTGTAAACCCGTGTTGGAGCTAGTACCTCCCCATATATATGTATGGAGTGGAGTTTGCAACTGAAAAGAAACTTTGTGTTCCCAACAAGCTAGTTGAATGACGGCTTTCACACACACATATCTCTCAGATCTGAGCATATGGAGAGACGTTCGTTCATCTAGCACAAATGGAGCGGGTTGCAGGGGAAACCTTTACTCTGGTTTCTCAGTTTGTTTCCTAGTGCCGGCTTGAAGTTCCTGCAGTTTTCACTGTAAACCCGAGTTGGAGCAAGTACCTCCCCATATATATGTATGGAGTGGAGTTTGCAACTGAAAAGAAACTTTGTGTTCCCAACAAGATAGGTGAAGGACGGCTTTCACACGCACTTATCTCTCAGAACTGAGCATGTGGAGAGAAGTTCGTTCATCTAGCCCAAAGGGAAATTGTTGCAGGAGAAACTTTTACTCTGGTTTCTCAGTCTGTTTCCTAGTGCCGGTTTGAAGTTCCTGCAGTTTTCACTGTAAAACCGTGTTGGAGCTAGTACCTCCCCATATATATGTATGAAGTGGAGTTTGCAACTGAAAAGAAACTTTGTGTTCCCAACAAGCTAGGTGAAGGACGGCTTTCACACACACTTATCTCTCAGAACTGAGCATGTGGAGAGACGTTCGTTCATCTAGCAAAAAGGGAACGGGTTGCAGGAGAAACTTTTACTCTGGTTTCTCAGTCTGTTTCCTAGTGCCGGTTTGAAGTTCCTGCAGTTTTCACTGTAAAACCGAGTTGGAGCTAGTCCCTACCCATATATAAATATTTAGTGGAGTTTGCAACTGAAAAGAAACTTTGTGTTCCCAACAAGCTAGGTGAAGGACGGCTTTCACACACACTTATCTCTCAGAACTGAGCATGTGGAGAGACGTTCGTTCATCTAGTACAAAGGGAACGGGTTGCAGGAGAAACTTTTACTCTGGTTTCTCAGTCAGTTTCCTAGTGCCGGTTTGAAGTTTCTGCAGTTTTCACTGTAAAACCGAGTTGGAGCTAGTACCTCCCCATATATATGTATGGAGTGGAGTTTGCAACTGAAAAGAAACATTGTGTTCCCAACAAGCTAGTTGAATGACGGCTTTCACACACACATATCTCTCAGAAATGAGCATATGGAGAGACGTTCATTCATCTAGCACAAAGTGAACGGGTAGCAGTGGAAATATTTTCTCTGGTTTCCCAGTCTGTTTCCTAGTGCCTGTTTGAAGTTCCTGCAGTTTTCCCTGTAAAACCGAGTTGGAGCTAGTACGTCCCCATATATATGTATGGAGTGGAGTTTGCAAATGAAAAGAAACTTTGTGTTCCCAACAAGCTAGGTGAAGGACGGCTTTCACACGCACTTATCTCTCAGAACTGAGCATGTGGAGAGACGTTCGTTCATCAAGCACAAAGGGAACGGGTTGCAGGAGAAACTTTTACTCTGGTTTCTCAGTCTGTTTCCTAGTGCCGGTTTGAAGTTCCTGCAGTTTTCACTGTAAAACCGATTTGGAGCTAGTACCTCCCCATATATATGAATGGAGTGGAGTTTGCAACTGAAAAGAAACTTTGTGTTCCAAACAAGCTAGGTGAAGGACGGCTTTCACACACACTTATCTCTCAGAACTGAGCATGTGGAGAGACGTTCGTTCATCTAGCACAAAGGGAACGGGTTGCAGGAGGAACATTTACTGTGGTTTCTCAGTCTGGTTCCTAGTGCCGGTTTGAAGTTCCTGCAGTTTACACTGTAAAACCGAGTTGGAGATAGTACCTCCCCATATATATGTATGGAGTGGAGTTTGCAATTGAAAAGAAACTTTGTGTTCCCAACAAGCTAGTTGAATGACGGCTTTCACACACACATATCTCTCAGAACTGAGCATATGGAGAGACGTTCGTTCATCTAGCACAAATGGAACGGGTTGCAGAGGAAACCTTTACTCTGGTTTCTCAGTCTGTTTCCTAGTGCCGGCTTGAAGTTCCTGCAGTTTTCACTGTAAACCCGTGTTGGAGCTAGTACCTCCCCATATATATGTATGGAGTGGAGTTTGCAACTGAAAAGAAACTTTGTGTTCCCAACAAGATAGGTGAAGGACGGCTTTCACACACACTTATCTCTCAGAACTGAGCATGTGGAGAGACGTTCGTTCATCTAGCACAAAGGGAACGGGTTGCAGGGGAAACATTTACTCTGGTTTCTCAGTCTGTTTCCTAGTGCCGGTTTGAAGTTCCTGCAGTTTTCACTGTAAAACCGAGTTGGAGCTATTACCTCCCCATATATATGTATGGAGTGGAGTTTGCAACTGAAAAGAAACTTTGTGTTCCCAACAAGCTAGGTGAAGGACGGCTTTCACACACACTTATCTCTCAGAACTGAGCATGTGGAGAGACGTTCGTTCATCTAGCACAAAGGGAACGGGTTGCAGGAGAAACTTTTACTCTGGTTTCTCAGTCAGTTTCCTAGTGCAGTTTTGAAGTTTCTGCAGTTTTCACTGTAAAACCGAGTTGGAGCTAGTACCTCCCCATATATATGTATGGAGTGGTGTTTGCAACTGTAAAGAAACTTTGTGTTCCCAACAAGCTATGTGAAGGACGGCTTTCACACACACTTATCTCTCAGAACTGAGCATGTGGAGAGCCGTTCGTTCATCTAGCACAAAGGGAACGGGTTGCAGGAGAAACTTTTACTCTGGTTTCTCAGTCTGTTTCCTAGTGCCGGTTTGAAGTTCCTGCAGTTTTCACTGTAAAACCGAGTTGGAGTTAGTACCTCCCCTTATATATGTATGGAGTGGGGTTTGCAACTGAAAAGAAACTTTGTGTTCACATCAAGTTAGGTGAAGGACGGCTATCACACACACTTATCTCTCAGAACTGAGCATGTGGAGAGACGTTCGTTCATCTAGCACAAAGGGAACGGGTTGCAGGAGAAACATTTACTCTGGTTTCTCAGTCTGTTTCCTAGTGCCGGTTTGAAGTTCCTGCAGTTTTCACTGTAAAACCGTTTTGGAGCTTGTACCTCCCCATATATATGTATGGAGTGGAGTTTGCAACTGAAAAGAAACTTTGTGTTCCCAACAAGCTAGGTGAAGGACGGCTTTCACACACACTTATCTCTCAGAACTGAGCATGTGGAGAGACGTTCGTTCATCTAGCACAAAGGGAACGGGTTGCAGGGGAAACATTTACTGTGGTTTCTCAGTCTGTTTCCTAGTGCCGGTTTGAAGTTCCTGCAGTTTTCACTGTAAAACCGAGTTGGAGCTAGTACCTCCCCTTATATATGTATGGAGTGGGGTTTGCAACTGAAAAGAAACTTTGTGTTCACATCAAGTTAGGTGAAGGAAGGCTTTCACACACACTTATCTCTCAGAACTGAGCATGTGGAGAGACGTTCGTTCATCTAGCACAAAGGGAACGGGTGGCAGAGGAAACATTTACTGAGGTTTCTCAGTCTGTTTCCTACCGCCGGTTTGAAGTTCCTGCAGTTTTCACTGAAAAACCGAGTTGGAGCTAGTACCTCCCCATATATATGTATGGAGTGGAGTTTGCAACTGAAAAGAAACTTTGTGTTCCCAACAAGCTAGGTGAAGGACGGCTTTCACACACACTTATCTCTCAGAACTGAGCATGTGGAGAGACGTTCGTTCATCTAGCACAAAGGGAACTGTTTGCAGGAGAAACTTTTACTCTGGTTTCTCAGTCTGTTTCCTAGTGCCGGTTTGAAGTTCCTGCAGTTATCACTGTAAAACCGTGTTGGAGCTAGTACCTCCCCATATATATGTATGGAGTGGAGTTTGCAACTGAAAAGAAACTTAGTGTTCCCAACAAGCTAGGTGAAGGACGGCTTTCAGACACACTTATCTCTCAGAACTGAGCATGTGGAGAGACGTTCGTTCATCTAGCACAAAGGGAACGGGTTGCAGGAGAAACTTTTACTCTGGTTTCTCAGTCTTTTTCCTAGTGCCGGTTTGAAGTTCCTGCAGTTTTCACTGTAAAACCGAGTTGGAGCTAGTACCTCCCCATATATATGTATGGAGTGGGGTTTGCAACTGAAAAGAAACTTTGTGTTCACATCAAGTTAGGTGAAGGACGGCTATCACACACACTTATCTCTCAGAACTGAGCATGTGGAGAGACGTTCGTTCATCTAGCACAAAGGGAAAGGGTTGCAGGAGAAACTTTTACTCTGGTTTCTCAGTGTGTTTCCTAGTGCCGGTTTGAAGTTCCTGCAGTTTTCACTGTAAAACCGAGTTGGAGCTAGTCCCTACCCATATATATATATGGAGTGGAGTTTGCAACTGAAAAGAAACTTTGTGTTCCCAAAAAGCTAGTGAAGGACGGATTTCACACACACTTATCTCTCAGAACTGAGCATGTGGAGAGACGTTCGTTCATCTAGCACAAAGGGAACGGTTTGCAGGAGAAACTTTTACTCTGGTTTCTCAGTCTGTTTCCTAGTGCCGTTTTGAAGTTCCTGCAGTTTTCACTGTAAAACCGAGTTTTAGCTAGTACCTCCCCATATATATGTATGGAGTGGAGTTTGCAACTGAATAGAAACTTTGTGTTCCCAACAAGCTAGGTGAAGGACGGCTTTCACACACACTTATCTCTCAGAACTGAGCATGTGGAGAGACGTTCGTTCATCTAGCACAAAGGGAACGGGTTGAATGAGAAACTTTTACTCTGGTTTCTCAGTCTGTTTCCTAGTGCCGGTTAGAAGTTCCTGCAGTTTTCACTGTAAAACCGAGTTGGAGCTAGTACCTCCCCATATATATGTATGGAGTGGAGTTTGCAACTGAAAAGAAACTTTGTGTTCCCAACAAGCTAGGTGAAGGACGGCTTTCACACTCACTTATCTCTCAGAACTGAGTATTTGGAGAGACGTTCGTTCATCTAGCACAAAGGGAACGGGTTGCAGGAGAAACTTTTACTCTGGTTTCTCAGTCTGTTTCCTAGTGCCGGTTTGAAGTTCCTGCAGTTTTCACTGTAAAACCGTGTTGGAGCTAGTCCCTACCCATATATATATATGGAGTGGAGTTTGCAACTGAAAAGAAACTTTGTGTTCCCAACAAGCTAGGTGAAGGACGGCTTTCACACACACTTATCTCTCAGAACTGAGCACGTGGAGAGACGTTCGTTCATCTAGCACAAAAGGAACGGCTTGCAGGAGAAACTTTTAATCTGGTTTCTCAGTCTGTTTCCTAGTGCCGGTTTGACGTTCCTGCAGTTTTCACTGTAAAACCGAGTTGGAGCTAGTACCTCCCCATATACATGTATGGAGTGGAGTTTGCAACTGAAAAGAAACTTTGTGTTCCCAACAAGCTAGGTGAAGTACGGCTTTCACACAAACTTATCTCTCAGAACTGAGCATGTGGAGAGACGTTCGTTCATCTAGCACAAAAGGAACGGCTTGCAGGAGAAACTTTTACTCTGGTTTCTCAGTCTGTTTCCTAGTGCCGGTTTGAAGTTCCTGCAGTTTTCACTGTAAAACCGAGTTGGAGCTAGTCCCTACCCATATATATATATGGAGTGGTGTTTGCAACTGAAAAGAATCTTTGTGTTCCCAACAAGCTAGGTGAAGGACGGGTTTCACACACACTTATCTCTCAGAACTGAGCATGTGGAGAGACGTTCGTTCATCTAGCACAAAGGGAACGGGTTGCAGGGGAAACATTTACTGTGGTTTCTCAGTCTGTTTCCTAGTGCCGGTTTGAAGTTCCTGCAGTTTTCACTGTAAAACCGAGTTTGAGCTAGTACCTCCCCATATATATGTATGGAGTGGTGTTTGCAACTGAAAAGAAACTTTGTGTTCCCAACAAGCTAGGTGAAGGATGGGTTTCACACACACATATCTCTCAGAACTGAGCATGTGGAGAGACGTTCGTTCATCTAGCACAAAGGGAACGGGTTGCAGGAGAAACTTTTACTCTGGTTTCTCAGTCTGTTTCCTAGTGCCGGTTTGAATTTCCTGCAGTTTTCACTGTAAAACCGTGTTGGAGCTTGTACCTCCAATTATATATGTATGGAGTGGAGTTTGCAACTGAAAAGAAACTTTGTGTTCCCAACAAGCTAGGTGAAGGGAGGCTTTCACACACACTTATCTCTCAGAACTGAGCATGTGGAGAGACGTTCGTTCATCTAGCACAAAGGGAACGGGTTGCAGGGGAAACATTTACTGTGGTTTCTCAGTCTGTTTCCTAGTGCCGGTTTGAAGTTCCTGCAGTTTTCACTGAAAAACCGAGTTGGAGCTAGTACCTCCCCATATATATGTATGGAGTGCAGTTTGCAACTGAAAAGAAACTTATTGTTCCCAACAAGCTAGGTGAAGGACGGCTTTCACACACACTTATCTCTCAGAACTGAGCATGTGGAGAGACGTTCGTTCATCTAGCACAAAGGGAACGGGTTGCAGGGAAAACTTTTACTCTGGTTTCTCAGTCTGTTTCCTAGTGCCTGTTTGAAGTTCCTGCAGTTTTCACTGTAAAACCGTGTTGGAGCTAGTACCTCCCCATATATATTTATGGAGTGGAGTTTGCAACTGAAAAGAAACTTAGTGTTCCCAACAAGCTATGTGAAGGACGGCTTTCACACACACTTATCTCTCAGAACTGAGCATGTGGAGAGACGTTCGTTCATCTAGCACAAAGGGAACGGGTTGCAGGAGAAACTTTTACTCTGGTTTCTCAGTCTGTTTCCTAGTGCCGGTTTGAAGTTCCTGCAGTTTTCACTGTAAAACCGTGTTGGAGCTAGTCCCTACCCATATATATATATGGAGTGGAGTTTGCAACTGAAAAGAAACTTTGTGTTCCCAACAAGCTAGGTGAAGGACGGCTTTCACACACACTTATCTCTCAGAACTGAGCACGTGGAGAGACGTTCGTTCATCTAGCACAAAAGGAACGGCTTGCAGGAGAAACTTTTAATCTGGTTTCTCAGTCTGTTTCCTAGTGCCGGTTTGACGTTCCTGCAGTTTTCACTGTAAAACCGAGTTGGAGCTAGTACCTCCCCATATACATGTATGGAGTGGAGTTTGCAACTGAAAAGAAACTTTGTGTTCCCAACAAGCTAGGTGAAGTACGGCTTTCACACAAACTTATCTCTCAGAACTGAGCATGTGGAGAGACGTTCGTTCATCTAGCACAAAAGGAACGGCTTGCAGGAGAAACTTTTACTCTGGTTTCTCAGTCTGTTTCCTAGTGCCGGTTTGAAGTTCCTGCAGTTTTCACTGTAAAACCGAGTTGGAGCTAGTCCCTACCCATATATATATATGGAGTGGTGTTTGCAACTGAAAAGAATCTTTGTGTTCCCAACAAGCTAGGTGAAGGACGGGTTTCACACACACTTATCTCTCAGAACTGAGCATGTGGAGAGACGTTCGTTCATCTAGCACAAAGGGAACGGGTTGCAGGGGAAACATTTACTGTGGTTTCTCAGTCTGTTTCCTAGTGCCGGTTTGAAGTTCCTGCAGTTTTCACTGTAAAACCGAGTTTGAGCTAGTACCTCCCCATATATATGTATGGAGTGGTGTTTGCAACTGAAAAGAAACTTTGTGTTCCCAACAAGCTAGGTGAAGGATGGGTTTCACACACACATATCTCTCAGAACTGAGCATGTGGAGAGACGTTCGTTCATCTAGCACAAAGGGAACGGGTTGCAGGAGAAACTTTTACTCTGGTTTCTCAGTCTGTTTCCTAGTGCCGGTTTGAATTTCCTGCAGTTTTCACTGTAAAACCGTGTTGGAGCTTGTACCTCCAATTATATATGTATGGAGTGGAGTTTGCAACTGAAAAGAAACTTTGTGTTCCCAACAAGCTAGGTGAAGGGAGGCTTTCACACACACTTATCTCTCAGAACTGAGCATGTGGAGAGACGTTCGTTCATCTAGCACAAAGGGAACGGGTTGCAGGGGAATCATTTACTGTGGTTTCTCAGTCTGTTTCCTAGTGCCGGTTTGAAGTTCCTGCAGTTTTCACTGAAAAACCGAGTTGGAGCTAGTACCTCCCCATATATATGTATGGAGTGCAGTTTGCAACTGAAAAGAAACTTATTGTTCCCAACAAGCTAGGTGAAGGACGGCTTTCACACACACTTATCTCTCAGAACTGAGCATGTGGAGAGACGTTCGTTCATCTAGCACAAAGGGAACGGGTTGCAGGAGAAACTTTTACTCTGGTTTCTCAGTCTGTTTCCTAGTGCCTGTTTGAAGTTCCTGCAGTTTTCACTATAAAACCGTGTTGGAGCTAGTACCTCCCAATATATATTTATGGAGTGGAGTTTGCAACTGAAAAGAAACTTAGTGTTCCCAACAAGCTATGTGAAGGACGGCTTTCACACACACTTATCTCTCAGAACTGAGCATGTGGAGAGACGTTCGTTCATCTAGCACAAAGGGAACGGGTTGCAGGAGAAACTTTTACTCTGGTTTCTCAGTCTGTTTCCTAGTGCCGGTTTGAAGTTCCTGCAGTTTTCACTGTAAAACCGTGTTGGAGCTAGTACCTCCCCATATATATTTATGGAGTGGAGTTTGCAACTGAAAAGAAACTTAGTGTTCCCAACAAGCTATGTGAAGGACGGCTTTCACACACACTTATCTCTCAGAACTGAGCATGTGGAGAGACGTTCGTTCATCTAGCACAAAGGGAACGGGTTGCAGGAGAAACTTTTACTCTGGTTTCTCAGTCTGTTTCCTAGTGCCGGTTTGAAGTTCCTGCAGTTTTCACTGTAAAACCGTGTTGGAGCTAGTCCCTACCCATATATATATATGGAGTGGAGTTTGCAACTGAAAAGAAACTTTGTGTTCCCAACAAGCTAGGTGAAGGACGGCTTTCACACACACTTATCTCTCAGAACTGAGCACGTGGAGAGACGTTCGTTCATCTAGCACAAAAGGAACGGCTTGCAGGAGAAACTTTTAATCTGGTTTCTCAGTCTGTTTCCTAGTGCCGGTTTGACGTTCCTGCAGTTTTCACTGTAAAACCGAGTTGGAGCTAGTACCTCCCCATATACATGTATGGAGTGGAGTTTGCAACTGAAAAGAAACTTTGTGTTCCCAACAAGCTAGGTGAAGTACGGCTTTCACACAAACTTATCTCTCAGAACTGAGCATGTGGAGAGACGTTCGTTCATCTAGCACAAAAGGAACGGCTTGCAGGAGAAACTTTTACTCTGGTTTCTCAGTCTGTTTCCTAGTGCCGGTTTGAAGTTCCTGCAGTTTTCACTGTAAAACCGAGTTGGAGCTAGTCCCTACCCATATATATATATGGAGTGGTGTTTGCAACTGAAAAGAATCTTTGTGTTCCCAACAAGCTAGGTGAAGGACGGGTTTCACACACACTTATCTCTCAGAACTGAGCATGTGGAGAGACGTTCGTTCATCTAGCACAAAGGGAACGGGTTGCAGGGGAAACATTTACTGTGGTTTCTCAGTCTGTTTCCTAGTGCCGGTTTGAAGTTCCTGCAGTTTTCACTGTAATACCGAGTTTGAGCTAGTACCTCCCCATATATATGTATGGAGTGGTGTTTGCAACTGAAAAGAAACTTTGTGTTCCCAACAAGCTAGGTGAAGGATGGGTTTCACACACACATATTTCTCAGAACTGAGCATGTGGAGAGACGTTCGTTCATCTAGCACAAAGGGAACGGGTTGCAGGAGAAACTTTTACTCTGGTTTCTCAGTCTGTTTCCTAGTGCCGGTTTGAATTTCCTGCAGTTTTCACTGTAAAACCGTGTTGGAGCTTGTACCTCCAATTATATATGTATGGAGTGGAGTTTGCAACTGAAAAGAAACTTTGTGTTCCCAACAAGCTAGGTGAAGGGAGGCTTTCACACACACTTATCTCTCAGAACTGAGCATGTGGAGAGACGTTCGTTCATCTAGCACAAAGGGAACGGGTGGCAGGGGAAACATTTACTGTGGTTTCTCAGTCTGTTTCCTAGTGCCGGTTTGAAGTTCCTGCAGTTTTCACTGAAAAACCGAGTTGGAGCTAGTACCTCCCCATATATATGTATGGAGTGCAGTTTGCAACTGAAAAGAAACTTATTGTTCCCAACAAGCTAGGTGAAGGACGGCTTTCACACACACTTATCTCTCAGAACTGAGCATGTGGAGAGACGTTCGTTCATCTAGCACAAAGGGAACGGGTTGCAGGGAAAACTTTTACTCTGGTTTCTCAGTCTGTTTCCTAGTGCCTGTTTGAAGTTTTTGCAGTTTTCACTGTAAAACCGTGTTGGAGCTAGTACCTCCCCATATATATTTATGGAGTGGAGTTTGCAACTGAAAAGAAACTTAGTGTTCCCAACAAGCTATGTGAAGGACGGCTTTCACACACACTTATCTCTCAGAACTGAGCATGTGGAGAGACGTTCGTTCATCTAGCACAAAGGGAACGGGTTGCAGGAGAAACTTTTACTCTGGTTTCTCAGTCTGTTTCCTAGTGCCGGTTTGAAGTTCCTGCAGTTTTCACTGTAAAACCGTGTTGGAGCTAGTCCCTACCCATATATATATATGGAGTGGAGTTTGCAACTGAAAAGAAACTTTGTGTTCCCAACAAGCTAGGTGAAGGACGGCTTTCACACACACTTATCTCTCAGAACTGAGCACGTGGAGAGACGTTCGTTCATCTAGCACAAAAGGAACGGCTTGCAGGAGAAACTTTTAATCTGGTTTCTCAGTCTGTTTCCTAGTGCCGGTTTGACGTTCCTGCAGTTTTCACTGTAAAACCGAGTTGGAGCTAGTACCTCCCCATATACATGTATGGAGTGGAGTTTGCAACTGAAAAGAAACTTTGTGTTCCCAACAAGCTAGGTGAAGTACGGCTTTCACACACACTTATCTCTCAGAACTGAGCATGTGGAGAGACGTTCGTTCATCTAGCACAAAAGGAACGGCTTGCAGGAGAAACTTTTACTCTGGTTTCTCAGTCTGTTTCCTAGTGCCGGTTTGAAGTTCCTGCAGTTTTCACTGTAAAACCGAGTTGGAGCTAATCCCTACCCATATATATATATGGAGTGGTGTTTGCAACTGAAAAGAATCTTTGTGTTCCCAACAAGCTAGGTGAAGGACGGGTTTCACACACACTTATCTCTCAGAACTGAGCATGTGGAGAGACGTTCGTTCATCTAGCACAAAGGGAACGGGTTGCAGGAGAAACTTTTACTCTGGTTTCTCAGTCTGTTTCCTAGTGCCGGTTTGAAGTTCCTGCAGTTTTCACTGTAAAACCGAGTTGGAGCTAGTACCTCCCCTTATATATGTATGGAGTGGGGTTTGCAACTGAAAAGAAACTTTGTGTTCACATCAAGTTAGGTGAAGGACGGCTATCACACACACTTATCTCTCAGAACTGAGCATGTGGAGAGACGTTCGTTCATCAAGCACAAAGGGAACGGGTTGCAGGAGAAACATTTACTCTGGTTTCTCAGTCTGTTTCCTAGTGCCGGTTTGAAGTTCCTGCAGTTTTCACTGTAAAACCGTGTTGGAGCTTGTACCTCCCCATATATATGTATGGAGTGGAGTTTGCAACTGAAAAGAAACTTTGTGTTCCCAACAAGCTAGGTGAAGTACGGCTTTCACACACACTTATCTCTCAGAACTGAGCATGTGGAGAGACGTTCGTTCATCTAGCACAAAGGGAACGGGTTGCAGGGGAAACATTTACTGTGGTTTCTCAGTCTGTTTCCTAGTGCCGGTTTGAAGTTCCTGCAGTTTTCACTGTAAAACCGAGTTGGAGCTAGTACCTCCCCTTATATATGTATGGAGTGGGGTTTGCAACTGAAAAGAAACTTTGTGTTCACATCAAGTTAGGTGAAGGAAGGCTTTCACACACACTTACTCTCAGAACTGAGCATGTGGAGAGACGTTCGTTCATCTAGCACAAAGGGAACGGGTGGCAGGGGAAACATTTACTGTGGTTTCTCAGTCTGTTTCCTAGTGCCGGTTTGAAGTTCCTGCAGTTTTCACTGAAAAACCGAGTTGGAGCTAGCACCTCCCCATATATATGTATGGAGTGGAGTTTGCAACTGAAAAGAAACTTTGTGTTCCCAACAAGCTAGGTGAAGGACGGCTTTCACACACACTTATCTCTCAGAACTGAGCATGTGGAGAGACGTTCGTTCATCTAGCACAAAGGGAACTGTTTGCAGGAGAAACTTTTACTCTGGTTTCTCATTCTGTTTCGTAGTGCCTGTTTGAAGTTCCTGCAGTTTTCACTGTAAAACCGTGTTGGAGCTAGTACCTCCCCATATATATGTATGGAGTGGGGTTTGCAACTGAAAAGAAACTTAGTGTTCCCAACAAGCTAGGTGAAGGACGGCTTTCACACACACTTATCTCTCAGAACTGAGCATGTGGAGAGACGTTCGTTCATCTAGCACAAAGGGAACGGGTTGCAGGAGAAACTTTTACTCTGGTTTCTCAGTCTTTTTCCTAGTGCCGGTTTGAAGTTCCTGCAGTTTTCACTGTAAAACCGTGTTGGAGCTAGTACCTCCCCATATATATGTATGGAGTGGGGTTTGCAACTGAAAAGAAACTTTGTGTTCACATCAAGTTAGGTGAAGGACGGCTATCACACACACTTATCTCTCAGAACTGAGCATGTGGAGAGGCGTTCGTTCATCTAGCACAAAGGGAAAGGGTTGCAGGAGAAACTTTTACTCTGGTTTCTCAGTGTGTTTCCTAGTGCCGGTTTGAAGTTCCTGCAGTTTTCACTGTAAAACCGAGTTGGAGCTAGTCCCTACCCATATTTATATATGGAGTGGAGTTTGCAACTGAAAAGAAACTTTGTGTTCCCAAAAAGCTAGGTGAAGGACGGATTTCACACACACTTATCTCTCAGAACTGAGCATGTGGAGAGACGTTCGTTCATCTAGCACAAAGGGAACGGTTTGCAGGAGAAACTTTTACTCTGGTTTCTCAGTCTGTTTCCTAGTGCCGTTTTGAAGTTCCTGCAGTTTTCACTGTAAAACCGAGTTTTAGCTAGTACCTCCCCATATATATGTATGGAGTGGAGTTTGCAACTGAAAAGAAACTTTGTGTTCCCAACAAGCTAGGTGAAGGACGGCTTTCACACACACTTATCTCTCAGAACTGAGCATGTGGAGAGACGTTCGTTCATCTAGCACAAAGGGAACGGGTTGAATGAGAAACTTTTACTCTGGTTTCTCAGTCTGTTTCCTAGTGCCGGTTAGAAGTTCCTGCAGTTTTCACTGTAAAACCGAGTTGGAGCTAGTACCTCCCCATATATATGTATGGAGTGGAGTTTGCAACTGAAAAGAAACTTTGTGTTCCCAACAAGCTAGGTGAAGGACGGCTTTCACACTCACTTATCTCTCAGAACTGAGTATTTGGAGAGACGTTCGTTCATTTAGCACAAAGGGAACGGGTTGCAGGAGAAACTTTTACTCTGGTTTCTCAGTCTGTTTCCTAGTGCCGGTTTGAAGTTCCTGCAGTTTTCACTGTAAAACCGATTTGGAGCTAGTACCTCCCCATATATATGTATGGAGTGGAATTTGCAACTGAAAAGAAACTTTGAGTTCCCAACAAGCTAGGTGAAGGACGGCATTCACACACACTTATCTCTCCGAACTGAGCATGTGGAGAGACGTTCGTTCATCTAGCACAAAGGGAACGGATTGCAGGAGAAACTTTTACTCTGGTTTCTCAGTCTGTTTCCTAGTGCCGGTTTGAAGTTCCTGCAGTTTTCACTGTAAAACAGAGTTGGAGCTAGACCCTACCCATATATATATAAGGAGTGGAGTTTGCAACTGAAAAGAAACTTTGTGTTCCCAACAAGCTAGGTGAAGGATGGGTTTCACACACACATATCTCTCAGAACTGAGCATGTGGAGAGACGTTCGTTCATCTATCACAAAGGGAACGGGTTGCAGGGGAAACATTTACTCTGGTTTCTCAGTCTGTTTCCTAGTGCCGGTTTGAAGTTCCTGCAGTTTTCACTGTAAAACCGTGTTGGAGCTTGTACCTCCCCTTATATATGTATGGAGTGGAGTTTGCAACTGAAAAGAAACTTTGTGTTCCCAACAAGCTAGGTGAAGGAAGGCTTTCACACACAATTATCTCTCAGAACTGAGCATGTGGAGAGACGTTCGTTCATCTAGCACAAAGGGAACGGGTTGCAGGAGAAACTTTTACTCTGGTTTCTCAGTCTTTTTCCTAGTGCCGGTTTGAAGTTCCTGCAGTTTTCACTGTAAAACCGAGTTGGAGCTTGTACCTCCCCATGTATATGTATGGAATGGAGTTTGCAACTGAAAAGAAACTTTGTGTCCCCAACAAGCTAGGTGAAGGACGGCATTCACACACACATATCTCTCAGAACTGAGCATGTGGAGAGACTTTCGTTCATCTAGCACCAAGGGAACGGATTGCAGGAGAAACTTTTACTCTGGTTTCTCAGTCTGTTTTCTAGTGCCGGTTTGAAGTTCCTGCAGTTTTCACTGTAAAACCGAGTTGGAGCTAGTCCCTACCCATATATATATAAGGAGTGGAGTTTGCAACTGAAAAGAAACTTTGTGTTCCCAACAAGCTAGGTGAAGGATGGGTTTCACACACACATAACTCTCAGAACTAAGCATGTGGAGAGACGTTCGTTCATCTAGCACAAAGGGAACGGGTTGCAGGGGAAACATTTACTCTGGTTTCTCAGTCTGTTTCCTAGTGCCGGTTTGAAGTTCCTGCAGTTTTCACTGTAAAACCGTGATGGAGCTTGTACCTCCCCATATATATGTATGGAGTGGAGTTTGCAACTGAAAAGAAACTTTGTGTTCCCAACAAGATAGGTGAAGGACGGCTTTCACACACACTTATCTCTCAGAACTGAGCATGTGGAGAGACGTTCGTTCATCTAGCACAAAGGGAACGGGTTGCAGGGGAAACATTTACTGTGGTTTCTCAGTCTGTTTCCTAGTGCCGGTTTGAAGTTCCTGCAGTTTTCACTGTAAAACCGAGTTGGAGCTAGTACCTCCCCATATATATGTATGGAGTGGAGTTTGCAACTGAAAAGAAACTTTATGTTCCCAACAAGCTAGGTGAAGTACGGCTTTCACACTCACGTATCTCTCAGAACTGAGCATTTGGAGAGACGTTCGTTCATCTAGCACAAAGGGAACGGGTTGCAGGAGAAACTTTTACTCTGGTTTCTCAGTCTGTTTCCTAGTGCCGGTTTGAAGTTCTTGCAGTTTTCACTGTAAAACCGATTTGGAGCTAGTACCTCCCCATATATATGTATGGAGTGGAGTTTGCAACTGAAAAGAAACTTTGTGTTCCCAACAAGATAGGTGAAGGACGGCATTCACACACACTTATCTCTCAGAACTGAGCATGTGGAGAGACGTTCGTTCATCTACCACAAAGGGAACGGGTTGCAGGGAAACATTTACTCTGGTTTCTCAGTCTGTTTCCTAGTGCCGGTTTGAAGTTCCTGCAGTTTTCACTGTAAAACCGTGTTGGAGCTTGTACCTCCCCATATATATGTATGGAGTGGAGTTTGCAACTGAAAAGAAACTTTGTGTTCCCAACAAGCTAGGTGAAGGAAGGCTTTCACACACACTTATCTCTCAGAACTGAGCATGTGGAGAGACGTTCGTTCATCTAGCACAAAGGGAACGGGTTGCAGGAGAAACTTTTACTCTGGTTTCTCAGTCTGTTTCTTAGTGTCGGTTTGAAGTTCCTGCAGTTTTCACTTTAAAACCGAGTTGGAGCTAGTCCCTACCCATATATATATATTTAGTGGAGTTTGCAACTGAAAAGAATCTTTGGGTTCCCAACAAGCTAGGTGAAGGACGGCTTTCACACACACTTATCTCTCAGAACTGAGCATGTGGAGAGACGTTCGTTCATTTAGCACAAAGGGAACGGGTTGCAGGAGAAACTTTTACTCTGGATTCTCAGTCAGTTTCCTAGTGCCGGTTTGAAGTTTCTGCAGTTTTCACTGTAAAACCGAGTTGGAGCTAGTACCTCCCCATATATATGTATGGAGTGGAGTTTGCAACTTAAAAGAAACTTTGTGTTCCCAACAAGCTAGGTGAAGGAAGGCTTTCACACACACTTATCTCTCAGAACTGAGCATGTGGAGAGACGTTCGTTCATCTAGCACAAAGGGAACGGGATGCAGGAGAAACTTTTACTCTGGTTTCTCAGTCTGTTTCTTAGTGTCGGTTTGAAGTTCCTGCAGTTTTCACTGTAAAACCGAGTTGGAGCTAGTCCCTACCCATATATATATATTTAGTGGAGTTTGCAACTGAAAAGAATCTTTGTGTTCCCAACAAGCTAGGTGAAGGACGGCTTTCACACACACTTATCTCTCAGAACTGAGCATGTGGAGAGACGTTCGTTCATTTAGCACAAAGGGAACGGGTTGCAGGAGAAACTTTTACTCTGGTTTCTCAGTCAGTTTCCTAGTGCCGGTTTGAAGTTTCTGCAGTTTTCACTGTAAAACCGATTTGGAGCTAGTACCTCCCCATATATATGTATGGAGTGGAGTTTGCAACTTAAAAGAAACTTTGTGTTCCCAACAAGCTAGGTGAAGGACGGCATTCACACACACTTATCTCTCAGAACTGAGCATGTGGAGAGACGTTCGTTCATCTAGCACAAAGGGAACGGATTGCAGGAGAAACTTTTACTCTGGTTTCTCAGTCTGTTTCCTAGTGCCGGTTTGAAGTTCCTGCAGTTTTCACTGTAAAACCGAGTTGGAGCTAGTCCCTACCCATATATATATAAGGAGTGGAGTTTGCAACTGAAAAGAAACTTTGTGTTCCCAACAAGCTAGGTGAAGGATGGGTTTCACACACACATATCTCTCAGAACTGAGCATGTGGAGAGACGTTCGTTCATCTAGCAAAAAGGGAACGGGTTGCAGGGGAAACATTTACTCTGGTTTCTCAGTCTGTTTCCTAGTGCCGGTTTGAATTTCCTGCAGTTTTCACTGTAAAACCGTGTTGGAGCTTGTACCTCCCCTTATATATGTATGGAGTGGAATTTGCAACTGAAAAGAAACTTTGTGTTCCCAACAAGCTAGGTGAAGGAAGGCTTTCACACACAATTATCTCTCAGAACTGAGCATGTGGAGAGACGTTCGTTCATCTAGCACAAAGGGAACGGGTTGCATGAGAAACGTTTACTCTGGTTTCTCAGTCTGTTTCCTAGTGCCGGTTTGAAGTTCCTGCAGTTTTCACTGTAAAACAGAGTTGGAGCTAGTCCCTCCCCATATATATGTATGGAGTGGAGTTTGCAACTGAAAAGAAACTTTGTGTTCCCAACAAGCTAGGTGAAGGAAGGCTTTCACACACACTTATCTCTCAGAACTGAGCATGTGGAGAGACGTTCGTTCATCTAGCACAAAGGGAACGGGTTGCAGGAGAAACTTTTACTCTGGTTTCTCAGTCTGTTTCCTAGTGCCGGTTTGAAGTTCCTGCAGTTTTCACTGTAAAACCGACTTGGAGCTAGTCCCTACCCATATATATATATTTAGTGGAGTTTGCAACTGAAAAGAATCTTTGTGTTCCCAACAAGCTAGGTGAAGGACGGCTTTCACACACACTTATCTCTCAGAACTGAGCATGTGGAGAGACTTTCGTTCATTTAGCACAAAGGGAACGGGTTGCAGGAGAAACTTTTACTCTGGTTTCTCAGTCAGTTTCCTAGTGCCGGTTTGAAGTTTCTGCAGTTTTCACTGTAAAACCGAGTTGGAGCTAGTACCTCCCCATATATATGTATGGAGTGGAGTTTGCAACTTAAAAGAAACTTTGTGTTCCCAACAAGCTAGGTGAAGGACGGCTTTCACACACACTTATCTCTCAGAACTGAGCATGTGGAGAGACGTTCGTTCATCTACCACAAAGGGAACGGGTTGCAGGAGAAACTTTTACTCTGGTTTCTCAGTCTGTTTCCTAGTGCCGGTTTGAAGTTCCTGCAGTTTTCACTGTAAAACCGAGTAGGATTTAGTACCTCCCCATATATATGTATGGAGTGGAGTTTGCAACTGTAAAGAAACTTTGTGTTCCCAACAAGCTAAGTGAAGGACGGCTTTCACACACACTTAACTCTCAGAACTGAGCATGTGGAGAGACGTCGTTCATCTAGCAAAAACGGAACGGGTTGCAGGAGAAACTTTTACTCTGGTTTCTCAGTCTGTTTCCTAGTGCCGGTTTGAAGTTCCTGCAGTTTTCACTGTAAACTCGAGTTGGAGCTAGTACCTCCCCATATATAAGTATGGAATGGAGTTTGCAACTGAAAAGAAACTTTGTGATCCCAACAAGATAAGTGAAGGACGGCTTTCACACACACTTATCTCTCAGAACTGAGCATGTGGAGAGACGTTCGTTCATCTAGCACAAAGGGAACGGGTTGCAGGAGAAACTTTTACTCTGGTTTCTCAGTCTGTTTCCTAGTGCCGGTTTGAAGTTCCTTCAGTTTTCACTGTAAAACCGAGTTGGAGCTAGTACCTCCCCATATATATGTATGGAGTGGAGTTTGCAACTGAAAAGAAACTTTGTGTTCCCAACAAGCTATGTGAAGGACGGCTTTCACACACACTTATCTCTCAGAACTGAGCATGTGGAGAGACGTTCGTTCATCTAGCACAAAGGGAACGGGTTGCAGGAGAAACGTTTACTCTGGTTTCTCAGTCTGTTTCCTAGTGCCGGTTTTAAGTTCCTGCAGTTTTCACTGTAAAACAGAGTTGGAGCTAGTCCCTACCCATATATATATATTTAGTGGAGTTTGCAACTGAAAAGAAACTTTGTGTTCCCAACAAGCTAGGTGAAGGACGGCTTTCACACACACTTATCTCTCAGAACTGAGCATGTGGAGAGACGTTCGTTCATCTAGCACAAATGGAACGGGTTGCAGGAGAAACTTTTACTCTGGTTTCTCAGTCAGTTTCCTAGTGCCGGTTTGAAGTTTCTGCAGTTTTCACTGTAAAACCGAGTTGGAGCTAGTACCTCCCCATATATATGTATGGAGTGGAGTTTGCAACTGAAAAGAAACTTTGTGTTCCCAACAAGCTAGTTGAAGGACGGCTTTCACACACACATATCTCTCAGAAATGTGCATCTGGAGAGACGTTCATTCATCTAGCACAAAGTGAACGGGTTGCAGGGGAAACATTTTCTCTGATTTCCCAGTCTGTTTCCTAGTGCCTGTTTGAAGTTCCTGCAGTTTTCCCTGTAAAACCGAGTTGGAGCTAGTCCCTACCCATATATATATATTTAGTGGAGTTTGCAACTGAAAAGAAACTTTGTGTTCCCAAAAAGCTAGGTGAAGGACGGCTTTCACACACACTTATCTCTCAGAACTGAGCATGTGGAGAGACGTTCGTTCATCTAGCACAAATGGAACGGGTTGCAGGAGAAACTTTTACTCTGGTTTCTCAGTCAGTTTCCTAGTGCCGGTTTGAAGTTTCTGCAGTTTTCACTGTAAAACCGAGTTGGAGCTAGTACCTCCCCATATATATGTATGGAGTGGAGTTTGCAACTGAAAAGAAACTTTGTGTTCCCAACAAGCTAGTTGAAGGACGGCTTTCACACACACTTATCTCTCAGAACTGAGCATGTGGAGAGACGTTCGTTCATCTAGCACAAAGGGAACGGGTTTCAGGAGAAACTTTTACTCTGGTTTCTCAGTCAGTTTCCTAGTGCCGGTTTGAAGTTTCTGCAGTTTTCACTGTAAAACCGAGTTGGAGCTAGTACCTCCCCATATATATGTATGGAGTGGAGTTTGCAACTGAAAAGAAACTTTGTGTTCCCAACAAGCTAGTTGAAGGACGGCTTTCACACACACATATCTCTCAGAAATGTGCATATGGAGAGACGTTCATTCATCTAGCACAAAGTGAACGGGTTGCAGGGGAAACATTTTCTCTGATTTCCCAGTCTGTTTCCTAGTGCCTGTTTGAAGTTCCTGCAGTTTTCCCTGTAAAACCGAGTTGGAGCTAGTACCTACCCATATATATATAAGGAGTGGAGTTTGCAACTGAAAAGAAACTTTGTGTTCCCAACAACCTAGGTGAAGGATGGGTTTCACACACACATATCTCTCAGAACTAAGCATGTGGAGAGACGTTCGTTCATCTAGCACAAAGGGAACGGGTTGCAGGGGAAACATTTACTCTGGTTTCTCAGTCTGTTTCCTAGTGCCGGTTTGAAGTTCCTGCAGTTTTCACTGTAAAACCGTGTTGGAGCTTGTACCTCCCCATATATATGTATGGAGTGGAGTTTGCAACTGAAAAGAAACTTTGTGTTCCCAACAAGCTAGGTGAAGGACGGCTTTCACACACACTTATCTCTCAGAACTGAGCATGTGGAGAGACGTCCGTTCATCTAGCACAAAGGGAACGGGTTGCAGGTGAAACATTTACTCTGGTTTCTCAGTCTGTTTCCTAGTGCCGGTTTGAAGTTCCTTCAGTTTTCACTGTAAAACCGAGTTGGAGCTAGTACCTCCCCATATATATGTATGGATTGGAGTTTGCAACTGAAAAGAAACTTTGTGTTCCCAACAAGGAATGTGAAGGACGGCTTTCACACACACTTATCTCTCAGAACTGAGCATGTGGAGAGACGTTCGTTCATCTAGCACAAAGGGAACGGGTTGCAGGAGAAACGTTTACTCTGGTTTCTCAGTCTGTTTCCTAGTGCCGGTTTGAAGTTCCTGCAGTTTTCACTGTAAAACAGAGTTGGAGCTAGTCCCTCCCCATATATATGTATGGAGTGGAGTTTGCAACTGAAAAGAAACTTTGTGTTCCCAACAAGCTAGGTGAAGGAAGGCTTTCACACACACTTATCTCTCAGAACTGAGCATGTGGAGAGACGTTCGTTCATCTAGCACAAAGGGAACGGGTTGCAGGAGAAACTTTTACTCTGGTTTCTCAGTCAGTTTCCTAGTGCCGGTTTGAAGTTTCTGCAGTTTTCACTGTAAAACCGTGTTGGAGCTAGTACCTCCCCATATATATGTATGGAGTTGAGTTTGCAACTTAAAAGAAACTTTGTGTTCCCAACAAGCTAGGTGAAGGACGGCTTTCACACACACTTATCTCTCAGAACTGAGCATGTGGAGAGACGTTCGTTCATCTAGCACAAAGGGAACGGGTTGCAGGAGAAACTTTTACTCTGGTTTCTCAGTCTGTTTCCTAGTGCCGGTTTGAAGTTCCTGCAGTTTTCACTGTAAAACCGAGTAGGATTTAGTACCTCCCCATATATATGTATGGAGTGGAGTTTGCAACTGTAAATAAACTTTGTGTTCCCAACAAGCTAATTGAAGGACGGCTTTCACACACACTTAACTCTCAGAACTGAGCATGTGGAGAGACGTTCGTTCATCTAGCAAAAACGGAACGGGTTGCAGGAGAAATTTTTACTCTGGTTTCTCAGTCTGTTTCCTAGTGCCGGTTTGAAGTTCCTGCAGTTTTCACTGTAAACCCGAGTTGGAGCTAGTACCTCCCCATATATATGTATGGAATGGAGTTTGCAACTGAAAAGAAACTTTGTGATCCCAACAAGATAGGTGAAGGACGGCTTTCACACACACTTATCTCTCAGAACTGCGCATGTGGAGAGACGTTCGTTCATCTAGCACAAAGGGAACGGGTTACAGGGGAAACATTTACTCTGGTTTCTCAGTCTGTTTCCTAGTGCCGGTTTGAAGTTCCTTCAGTTTTCACTGTAAAACCGAGTTGGAGCTAGTACCTCCCATATATATGTATGGAGTGGAGTTTGCAACTGAAAAGAAACTTTGTGTTCCCAACAAGCTATGTGAAGGACGGCTTTCACACACACTTATCTCTCAGAACTGAGCATTTGGAGAGACGTTCGTTCATCTAGCACAAAGGCAATGGGTTGCAGGAGAAACTTTTACTCTGGTTTCTCAGTCTGTTTCCTAGTGCCGGTTTTAAGTTCCTGCAGTTTTCACTGTAAAACAGAGTTGGAGCTAGTCCCTCCCCATATATATGTATGGAGTGGAGTTTGCAACTGAAAAGAAACTTTGTGTTCCCAACAAGCTAGGTGAAGGACGGCTTTCACACACACTTATCTCTCAGAACTGAGCATGTGGAGAGACGTTCGTTCATCTAGCACAAAGGGAACGGGTTGCAGGAGAAACTTTTACTCTGGTTTCTCAGTCTGTTTCCTAGTGTCGGTTTGAAGTTCCTGCAGTTTTCACTGTAAAACCGAGTTGGAGCTAGTCCCTACCCATATATATGTATGGAGTGGAGTTTGCAACTGAAAAGAAACTTTGTGTTCCCAACAAGCTAGGTGAAGGACGGCTTTCACACACACTTATCTCTCAGAACTGAGCATGTGGAGAGACGTTCGTTCATCTAGCACAAAGGGAACGGGTTGCAGGAGAAACTTTTACTCTGGTTTCTCAGTCAGTTTCCTAGTGCCGGTTTGAAGTTTCTGCAGTTTTCACTGTAAAACCGAGTTGGAGCTAGTACCTCCCCATATATATGTATGGAGTGGAGTTTGCAACTGAAAAGAAACTTTGTGTTCCCAACAAGCTATTTGAAGGACGGTTTCACACACACATATCTCTCAGAAATGTGCATATGGAGAGACGTTCATTCATCTAGCACAAAGTGAACGGGTTGCAGGGGAAACATTTTTTCTGGTTTCCCAGTCTGTTTCCTAGTGCCTGTTTGAAGTTCCTGCAGTTTTCCCTGTAAAACCGAGTTGGAGCTAGTACGTCCCCATATATATGTATGGAGTGGAGTTTGCAACTGAAAAGAAACTTTGTGTTCCCAACAAGCTAGGTGAAGGACGGCTTTCACACACACTTATCTCTCAGAACTGAGCATGTGGAGAGACGTTCGTTCATCTAGCACAAAGGGAACGGGTTGCAGGAGAAACTTTTACTCTGGTTTCTCAGTCAGTTTCCTAGTGCCGGTTTGAAGTTTCTGCAGTTTTCACTGTAAAACCGAGTTGGAGCTAGTACCTCCCCATATATATGTATGGAGTGGAGTTTGCAACTTAAAAGAAACTTTGTGTTCCCAACAAGCTAGGTGAAGGACGGCTTTCACACACACTTATCTCTCAGAACTGAGCATGTGGAGAGACGTTCGTTCATCTAGCACAAAGGGAACGGGTTGCAGGAGAAACTTTTACTCTGGTTTCTCAGTCTGTTTCCTAGTGCCCGTTTGAGTTCCTGCAGTTTTCACTGTAAAACCGAGTAGGATTTAGTACCTCCCCATATATATGTATGGAGTGGAGTTTGCAACTGTAAAGAAACTTTGTGTTCCCAACAAGCTAAGTGAAGGACGGCTTTCACACACACTTATCTCTCAGAACTGAGCATGTGGAGAGACGTTCGTTCATCTAGCAAAAACGGAACGGGTTGCAGGAGAAACTTTTACTCTGGTTTCTCAGTCTGTTTCCTAGTGTCGGTTTGAAGTTCCAGCAGTTTTCACTGTAAAACCGAGTTGGAGCTAGTCCCTACCCATATATATATATTTAGTGGAGTTTGCAACTGAAAAGAAACTTTGTGTTCCCAAAAAGCTAGGTGAAGGACGGCTTTCACACACACTTAACTCTCAGAACTGAGCATGTGGAGATACGTTCGTTCATCTAGCACAAAGGGAACGGGTTGCAGGAGAAACTTTTACTCTGGTTTCTCAGTCAGTTTCCTAGTGCAGTTTTGAAGTTTCTGCAGTTTTCACTGTAAAACCGAGTTGGAGCTAGTACCTCCCCATATATATGTATGGAGTGGTGTTTGCAACTGTAAAGAAACTTTGTGTTCCCAACAAGCTATGTGAAGGACGGCTTTCACACACACTTATCTCTCAGAACTGAGCATGTGGAGAGACGTTCGTTCATCTAGCACAAAGGGAACGGGTTGCAGGAGAAACTTTTACTCTGGTTTCTCAGTCTGTTTCCTAGTGTCGGTTTGAAGTTCCTGCAGTTTTCACTGTAAAACCGAGTTGGAGCTAGTCCCTACCCATATATATATATTTAGTGGAGTTTGCAATTGAAAAGAAACTTTGTGTTTCCAACAAGCTAGGTGAAGGACGGCTTTCACACACACTTATCTCTCAGAACTGAGCATGTGGAGAGACGTTCGTTCATCTAGCACAAGGGGAACGGGTTGCAGGAGAAACTTTTACTCTGGTTTCTCAGTCAGTTTCCTAGTGCCGGTTAGAAGTTTCTGCAGTTTTCACTGTAAAACCGAGTTGGAGCTAGTACCTCCCCATATATATGTATGGAGTGGAGTTTGCAACTGAAAAGAAACTTTGTGTTCCCAACAAGCTAGTTGAAGGACGGCTTTCACACACACATATCTCTCAGAAATGAGCATATGGAGAGACGTTCGTTCATCTAGCACAAAGGGAACGGGTTGCAGGAGAAACTTTTACTCTGGTTTCTCAGTCAGTTTCCTAGTGCCGGTTTGAAGTTTCTGCAGTTTTCACTGTAAAACCGAGTTGGAGCTAGTACCTCCCCATATATATGTATGGAGTGGAGTTTGCAACTGAAAAGAAACTTTGTGTTCCCAACAAGCTAGTTGAAGGACGGTTTCACACACACATATCTCTCAGAAATGTGCATATGGAGAGACGTTCATTCATCTAGCACAAAGTGAACGGGTTGCAGGGGAAACATTTTCTCTGGTTTCCCAGTCTGTTTCCTAGTGCCTGTTTGAAGTTCCTGCAGTTTTCCCTGTAAAACCGAGTTGGAGCTAGTACGTCCCCATATATATGTATGGAGTGGAGTTTGCAACTGAAAAGAAACTTTGTGTTCCCAACAAGCTAGGTGAAGGACGGCTTTCACACACACTTATCTCTCAGAACTGAGCATGTGGAGAGACGTTCGTTCATCAAGCACAAAGGGAACGGGTTGCAGGAGAAACTTTTACTCTGGTTTCTCAGTCTGTTTCCTAGTGCCGGTTTGAAGTTCCTGCAGTTTTCACTGTAAACCCGAGTTGGAGCTAGTACCTCCCCATATATATGTATGGAGTGGAGTTTGCTACTGAAAAGAAACTTTGTGTTCCCAAAAAGATAGGTGAAGGACGGCTTTCACACACACTTATCTCTCAGAACTGAGCATGTGGAGAGACGTTCGTTCATCTAGCACAAAGGGAACGGGTTGCAGGGGAAACCTTTACTCTGGTTTCTCAGTCTGTTTCCTAGTGCCGATTTGAAGTTCCTTCAGTTTTCACTGTAAAACCGAGTTGGAGCTAGTACCTCCCCATATATATGTATGGAGTGGAGTTTGCAACTGAAAAGAAACTTTGTGTTCCCAACAAGCTATGTGAAGGACGGCTTTCACACACACTTATCTCTCAGAACTGAGCATGTGGAGAGACGTTCGTTCATCTAGCACAAAGGGAACGGGTTGCAGGAGAAACGTTTACTCTGGTTTCTCAGTCTGTTTCCTAGTGCCGGTTTGAAGTTCCTGCAGTTTTCACTGTAAAACAGAGTTGGAGCTAGTCCCTCCCCATATATATGTATGGAGTGGAGTTTGCAACTGAAAAGAAACTTTGTGTTCCCAACAAGCTAGGTGAAGGACGGCTTTCACACACACTTATATCTCAGAACTGAGCATGTGGAGAGACGTTCGTTCATCTAGCACAAAGGGAACGGGTTGCAGGAGAAACTTTTACTCTGGTTTCTCAGTCTGTTTCCTAGTGCCGGTTTGAAGTTCCTACAGTTTTCACTGTAAAACCGAGTTGGAGCTAGTCCCTTCCCATATATATATATTTAGTGGAGTTTGCAACTGAAAAGAAACTTGTGTTCCCAACAAGCTAGGTGAAGGACGGCTTTCACACACACTTATCTCTCAGAACTGAGCATGTGGATAGACGTTCGTTCATCTAGCACAAAGGGAACGGGTTGCAGGAGAAACTTTTACTCTGGTTTCTCAGTCAGTTTCCTAGTGCCGGTTTGAAGTTTCTGCAGTTTTCACTGTAAAACCGAGTTGGAGCTAGTACCTCCCCATATATATGTATGGAGTGGAGTTTTCAACTTAAAAGAAACTTTGTGTTCCCAACAAGCTAGGTGAAGGACGGCTTTCACACACACTTATCTCTCAGAACTGAGCATGTGGAGAGACGTTCGTTCATCTAGCACAAAGGGAACGGGTTGCAGGAGAAACTTTTACTCTGGTTTCTCAGTCTGTTTCCTAGTGCCCGTTTGAGTTCCTGCAGTTTTCACTGTAAAACCGAGTAGGATTTTGTACCTCCCCATATATATGTATGGAGTGGAGTTTGCAACTGTAAAGAAACTTTGTGTTCCCAACAAGCTAAGTGAAGGACGGCTTTCACACACACTTATCTCTCAGAACTGAGCATGTGGAGAGACGTTCGTTCATCTAGCAAAAACGGAACGGGTTGCAGGAGAAACTTTTACTCTGGTTTCTCAGTCTGTTTCCTAGTGTCGGTTTGAAGTTCCTGCAGTTTTCACTGTAAAACCGAGTTGGAGCTAGTCCCTACCCATATATATATATTTAGTGGAGTTTGCAACTGAAAAGAAACTTTGTGTTCCCAACAAGCTAGGTGAAGGACGGCTTTCACACACACTTATCTCTCAGAACTGAGCATGTGGAGAGACGTTCGTTCATCTAGCACAAAGGGAACGGGTTGCAGGAGAAACTTTTACTCTGGTTTCTCAGTCAGTTTCCTAGTGCAGTTTTGAAGTTTCTGCAGTTTTCACTGTAAAACCGAGTTGGAGCTAGTACCTCCCCATATATATGTATGAAGTGGTGTTTGCAACTGTAAAGAAACTTTGTGTTCCCAACAAGCTATGTGAAGGACGGCTTTCACACACACTTATCTCTCAGAACTGAGCATGTGGAGAGCCGTTCGTTCATCTAGCACAAAGGGAACGGGTTGCAGGAGAAACTTTTACTCTGGTTTCTCAGTCTGTTTCATAGTGCCGGTTTGAAGTTCCTGCAGTTTTCACTGTAAAACCGAGTTGGAGCTAGTACCTCCCCATATATATGTATGCAGTGGAGTTTGCAACTGAAAAGAAACTTTGTGTTCCCAACAAGCTATGTGAAGGACGGCTTTCACACACACTTGTCTCTCAGAACTGAGCATGTGGAGAGACGTTCGTTCATCTAGCACAAAGGGAACGGGTTGCAGGAGAAACTTTTACTCTGGTTTCTCAGTCTGTTTCCTAGTGTCGGTTTGAAGTTCCTGCAGTTTTCACTGTAAAACCGAGTTGGAGCTAGTCCCTACCCATATATATATATTTAGTGGAGTTTGCAACTGAAAAGAAACTTTGTGTTTCCAACAAGCTAGGAGAAGGACGGCTTTCACACACACTTATCTCTCAGAACTGAGCATGTGGAGAGACGTTCGTTCATCTAGCACAAAGGGAACGGGTTGCAGGAGAAACTTTTACTCTGGTTTCTCAGTCAGTTTCCTAGTGCCGGTTAGAAGTTTCTGCAGTTTTCACTGTAAAACCGAGTTGGAGCTAGTACCTCCCCATATATATGTATGGAGTGGAGTTTGCAACTGAAAAGAAACTTTGTGTTCCCAACAAGCTAGTTGAAGGACGGCTTTCACACACACATATCTCTCAGAAATGAGCATATGGAGAGACGTTCTTTCATCTAGCACAAAGTGAACGGGTTGCAGGGGAAACATTTTCTCTGGTTTCCCAGTCTGTTTCCTAGTGCCTGTTTGAAGTTCCTGCAGTTTTCCCTGTAAAACCGAGTTGGAGCTAGTACGTCCCCATATATATGTATGGAGTGGAGTTTGCAACTGAAAAGAAACTTTGTGTTCCCAACAAGCTAGGTGAAGGACGGCTTTCACACGCACTTATCTCTCAGAACTGAGCATGTGGAGAGACGTTCGTTCATCAAGCACAAAGGGAACGGGTTGCAGGAGAAACTTTTACTCTGGTTTCTCAGTCTGTTTCCTAGTGCCAGTTTGAAGTTCCTGCAGTTTTCACTCTAAAACATAGTTGGAGCTAGTACCTCCCCATATATATGTATGGAGTGGAGTTTGCAACTGAAAAGAAACTTTGTGTTCCCAACAAGCTATGTGAAGGACGGCTTTCACACACACTTATCTCTCAGAACTGAGCATGTGGAGAGACGTTCGTTCATCTAGCACAAAGGGAACGGGTTGCAGGAGAAACTTTTACTCTGGTTTCTCAGTCTGTTTCCTAGTGCCGGTTTGAAGTTCCTGCAGTTTTCACTGTAAAACCGAGTTGGAGCTAGTACCTCCCCATATATATGTATGGAGTGGAGTTTGCAACTGAAAAGAAACTTTGTGTTCCCAACAAGCTAGTTGAATGACGGCTTTCACACACACATATCTCTCAGATCTGAGCATATGGAGAGACGTTCGTTCATCTAGCACAAATGGAACGGGTTGCAGGGGAAACCTTTACTCTGGTTTCTCAGTTTGTTTCCTAGTGCCGGCTTGAAGTTCCTGCAGTTTTCACTGTAAACCCGAGTTGGAGCAAGTACCTCCCCATATATATGTATGGAGTGGAGTTTGCAACTGAAAAGAAACTTTGTGTTCCCAACAAGATAGGTGAAGGACGGCTTTCACACGCACTTATCTCTCAGAACTGAGCATGTGGAGAGAAGTTCGTTCATCTAGCCCAAAGGGAAAGGGTTGCAGGAGAAACTTTTACTCTGGTTTCTCAGTCTGTTTCCTAGTGCCGGTTTGAAGTTCCTGCAGTTTTCACTGTAAAACCGTGTTGGAGCTAGTACCTCCCCATATATATGTATGAAGTGGAGTTTGCAACTGAAAAGAAACTTTGTGTTCCCAACAAGCTAGTTGAAGGACGGCTTTCACACACACTTATCTCTCAGAACTGAGCATGTGGAGAGACGTTCGTTCATCTAGCAAAAAGGGAACGGGTTGCAGGAGAAACTTTTACTCTGGTTTCTCAGTCTGTTTCCTAGTGCCGGTTTGAAGTTCCTGCAGTTTTCACTGTAAAACCGAGTTGGAGCTAGTCCCTACCCATATATAAATATTTAGTGGAGTTTGCAACTGAAAAGAAACTTTGTGTTCCCAACAAGCTAGGTGAAGGACGGCTTTCACACACACTTATCTCTCAGAACTGAGCATGTGGAGAGACGTTCGTTCATCTAGTACAAAGGGAACGGGTTGCAGGAGAAACTTTTACTCTGGTTTCTCAGTCAGTTTCCTAGTGCCGGTTTGAAGTTTCTGCAGTTTTCACTGTAAAACCGAGTTGGAGCTAGTACCTCCCCATATATATGTATGGAGTGGAGTTTGCAACTGAAAAGAAACATTGTGTTCCCAACAAGCTAGTTGAATGACGGCTTTCACACACACATATCTCTCAGAAATGAGCATATGGAGAGACGTTCATTCATCTAGCACAAAGTGAACGGGTAGCAGTGGAAATATTTTCTCTGGTTTCCCAGTCTGTTTCCTAGTGCCTGTTTGAAGTTCCTGCAGTTTTCCCTGTAAAACCGAGTTGGAGCTAGTACGTCCCCATATATATGTATGGAGTGGAGTTTTAAATGAAAAGAAACTTTGTGTTCCCAACAAGCTAGGTGAAGGACGGCTTTCACACGCACTTATCTCTCAGAACTGAGCATGTGGAGAGACGTTCGTTCATCAAGCACAAAGGGAACGGGTTGCAGGAGAAACTTTTACTCTGGTTTCTCAGTCTGTTTCCTAGTGCCGGTTTGAAGTTCCTGCAGTTTTCACTGTAAAACCGATTTGGAGCTAGTACCTCCCCATATATATGAATGGAGTGGAGTTTGCAACTGAAAAGAAACTTTGTGTTCCAAACAAGCTAGGTGAAGGACGGCTTTCACAAACACTTATCTCTCAGAACTGAGCATGTGGAGAGACGTTCGTTCATCTAGCACAAAGGGAACGGGTTGCAGGAGGAACATTTACTGTGGTTTCTCAGTCTGGTTCCTAGTGCCGGTTTGAAGTTCCTGCAGTTTACACTGTAAAACCGAGTTGGAGATAGTACCTCCCCATATATATGTACGGAGTGGAGTTTGCAATTGAAAAGAAACTTTGTGTTCCCAACAAGCTAGTTGAATGACGGCTTTCACACACACATATCTCTCAGAACTGAGCATATGGAGAGACGTTCGTTCATCTAGCACAAATGGAACGGGTTGCAGAGGAAACCTTTACTCTGGTTTCTCAGTCTGTTTCCTAGTGCCGGCTTGAAGTTCCTGCAGTTTTCACTGTAAACCCGTGTTGGAGCTAGTACCTCCCCATATATATGTATGGAGTGGAGTTTGCAACTGAAAAGAAACTTTGTGTTCCCAACAAGATTGGTGAAGGACGGCTTTCACACACACTTATCTCTCAGAACTGAGCATGTGGAGAGACGTTCGTTCATCTAGCACAAAGGGAACGGGTTGCAGAGGAAACATTTACTCTGGTTTCTCAGTCTGTTTCCTAGTGCCGGTTTGAAGTTCCTGCAGTTTTCACTGTAAAACCGAGTTGGAGCTATTACCTCCCCATATATATGTATGGAGTGGAGTTTGCAACTGAAAAGAAACTTTGTGTTCCCAACAAGCTAGGTGAAGGACGGCTTTCACACACACTTATCTCTCAGAACTGAGCATGTGGAGAGACGTTCGTTCATCTAGCACAAAGGGAACGGGTTGCAGGAGAAACTTTTACTCTGGTTTCTCAGTCAGTTTCCTAGTGCCGGTTAGAAGTTTCTGCAGTTTTCACTGTAAAACCGAGTTGGAGCTAGTACCTCCCCATATATATGTATGGAGTGGAGTTTGCAACTGAAAAGAAACTTTGTGTTCCCAACAAGCTAGTTGAAGGACGGCTTTCACACACACATATCTCTCAGAAATGAGCATATGGAGAGACGTTCTTTCATCTAGCACAAAGTGAACGGGTTGCAGGGGAAACATTTTCTCTGGTTTCCCAGTCTGTTTCCTAGTGCCTGTTTGAAGTTCCTGCAGTTTTCCCTGTAAAACCGAGTTGGAGCTAGTACGTCCCCATATATATGTATGGAGTGGAGTTTGCAACTGAAAAGAAACTTTGTGTTCCCAACAAGCTAGGTGAAGGACGGCTTTCACACACACTTATCTCTCAGAACTGAGCATGTGGAGAGACGTTCGTTCATCTAGCACAAAGGGAACGGGTTGCAGGAGAAACTTTTACTCTGGTTTCTCAGTCAGTTTCCTAGTGCCGGTTTGAAGTTTCTGCAGTTTTCACTGTAAAACCGAGTTGGAGCTAGTACCTCCCCATATATATGTATGGAGTGGAGTTTGCAACTGAAAAGAAACTTTGTGTTCCCAACAAGCTAGTTGAAGGACGGTTTCACACACACATATCTCTCAGAAATGTGCATATGGAGAGACGTTCATTCATCTAGCACAAAGTGAATGGGTTGCAGGGGAAACATTTTCTCTGGTTTCCCAGTCTGTTTCCTAGTGCCTGTTTGAAGTTCCTGCAGTTTTCCCTGTAAAACCGAGTTGGAGCTAGTACGTCCCCATATATATGTATGGAGTGGAGTTTGCAACTGAAAAGAAACTTTGTGTTCCCAACAAGCTAGGTGAAGGACGGCTTTCACACACACTTATCTCTCAGAACTGAGCATGTGGAGAGACGTTCGTTCATCAAGCACAAAGGGAACGGGTTGCAGGAGAAACTTTTACTCTGGTTTCTCAGTCTGTTTCCTAGTGCCGGTTTGAAGTTCCTGCAGTTTTCACTGTAAACCCGAGTTGGAGCTAGTACCTCCCCATATATATGTATGGAGTGGAGTTTGCTACTGAAAAGAAACTTTGTGTTCCCAAAAAGATAGGTGAAGGACGGCTTTCACACACACTTATCTCTCAGAACTGAGCATGTGGAGAGACGTTCGTTCATCTAGCACAAAGGGAACGGGTTGCAGGGGAAACCTTTACTCTGGTTTCTCAGTCTGTTTCCTAGTGCCGGTTTGAAGTTCCTTCAGTTTTCACTGTAAAACCGAGTTGGAGCTAGTACCTCCCCATATATATGTATGGAGTGGAGTTTGCAACTGAAAAGAAACTTTGTGTTCCCAACAAGCTATTTGAAGGACGGCTTTCACACACACTTATCTCTCAGAACTGAGCATGTGGAGAGACGTTCGTTCATCTAGCACAAAGGGAACGGGTTGCAGGAGAAACGTTTACTCTGGTTTCTCAGTCTGTTTCCTAGTGCCGGTTTGAAGTTCCTGCAGTTTTCACTGTAAAACCGAGTTGGAGCTAGTCCCTCCACATATATATGTATGGAGTGGAGTTTGCAACTGAAAAGAAACTTTGTGTTCCCAACAAGCTAGGTGAAGGACGGCTTTCACACACACTTATATCTCAGAACTGAGCATGTGGAGAGACGTTCGTTCATCTAGCACAAAGGGAACGGGTTGCAGGAGAAACTTTTACTCTGGTTTCTCAGTTTGTTTCCTAGTGTCGGTTTGAAGTTCCTACAGTTTTCACTGTAAAACCGAGTTGGAGCTAGTCCCTTCCCATATATATATATTTAGTGGAGTTTGCAACTGAAAAGAAACTTTGTGTTCCCAACAAGCTAGGTGAAGGACGGCTTTCACACACACTTATCTCTCAGAACTGAGCATGTGGAGAGACGTTCTTTCATCTAGCACAAAGGGAACGGGTTGCAAGAGAAACTTTTACTCTGGTTTCTCAGTCAGTTTCCTAGTGCCGGTTTGAAGTTTCTGCAGTTTTCACTGTAAAACCGAGTTGGAGCTAGTACCTCCCCATATATATGTATGGAGTGGAGTTTTCAACTTAAAAGAAACTTTGTGTTCCCAACAAGCTAGGTGAAGGACGGCTTTCACACACACTTATCTCTCAGAACTGAGCATGTGGAGAGACGTTCGTTCATCTAGCACAAAGGGAACGGGTTGCAGGAGAAACTTTTACTCTGGTTTCTCAGTCTGTTTCCTAGTGCCCGTTTGAGTTCCTGCAGTTTTCACTGTAAAACCGAGTAGGATTTAGTACCTCCCCATATATATGTATGGAGTGGAGTTTGCAACTGTAAAGAAACTTTGTGTTCCCAACAAGCTAAGTGAAGGACGGCTTTCACACACACTTATCTCTCAGAACTGAGCATGTGGAGAGACGTTCGTTCATCTAGCACAAAGTGAACGGGTTGCAGGGGAAACATTTTCTCTGGTTTCCCAGTCTGTTTCCTAGTGCCTGTTTGAAGTTCCTGCAGTTTTCCCTGTAAAACCGAGTTGGAGCTAGTACGTCCCCATATATATGTATGGAGTGGAGTTTGCAACTGAAAAGAAACTTTGTGTTCCCAACAAGCTAGGTGAAGGACGGCTTTCACACGCACTTATCTCTCAGAACTGAGCATGTGGAGAGACGTTCGTTCATCAAGCACAAAGGGAACGGGTTGCAGGAGAAACTTTTACTCTGGTTTCTCAGTCTGTTTCCTAGTGCCAGTTTGAAGTTCCTGCAGTTTTCACTCTAAAACATAGTTGGAGCTAGTACCTCCCCATATATATGTATGGAGTGGAGTTTGCAACTGAAAAGAAACTTTGTGTTCCCAACAAGCTATGTGAAGGACGGCTTTCACACACACTTATCTCTCAGAACTGAGCATGTGGAGAGACGTTCGTTCATCTAGCACAAAGGGAACGGGTTGCAGGAGAAACTTTTACTCTGGTTTCTCAGTCTGTTTCCTAGTGCCGGTTTGAAGTTCCTGCAGTTTTCACTGTAAAACCGAGTTGGAGCTAGTACCTCCCCATATATATGTATGGAGTGGAGTTTGCAACTGAAAAGAAACTTTGTGTTCCCAACAAGCTAGTTGAATGACGGCTTTCACACACACATATCTCTCAGATCTGAGCATATGGAGAGACGTTCGTTCATCTAGCACAAATGGAACGGGTTGCAGGGGAAACCTTTACTCTGGTTTCTCAGTTTGTTTCCTAGTGCCGGCTTGAAGTTCCTGCAGTTTTCACTGTAAACCCGAGTTGGAGCAAGTACCTCCCCATATATATGTATGGAGTGGAGTTTGCAACTGAAAAGAAACTTTGTGTTCCCAACAAGATAGGTGAAGGACGGCTTTCACACGCACTTATCTCTCAGAACTGAGCATGTGGAGAGAAGTTCGTTCATCTAGCCCAAAGGGAAAGGGTTGCAGGAGAAACTTTTACTCTGGTTTCTCAGTCTGTTTCCTAGTGCCGGTTTGAAGTTCCTGCAGTTTTCACTGTAAAACCGTGTTGGAGCTAGTACCTCCCCATATATATGTATGAAGTGGAGTTTGCAACTGAAAAGAAACTTTGTGTTCCCAACAAGCTAGTTGAAGGACGGCTTTCACACACACTTATCTCTCAGAACTGAGCATGTGGAGAGACGTTCGTTCATCTAGCAAAAAGGGAACGGGTTGCAGGAGAAACTTTTACTCTGGTTTCTCAGTCTTTTTCCTAGTGCCGGTTTGAAGTTCCTGCAGTTTTCACTGTAAAACCGAGTTGGAGCTAGTCCCTACCCATATATAAATATTTAGTGGAGTTTGCAACTGAAAAGAAACTTTGTGTTCCCAACAAGCTAGGTGAAGGACGGCTTTCACACACACTTATCTCTCAGAACTGAGCATGTGGAGAGACGTTCGTTCATCTAGTACAAAGGGAACGGGTTGCAGGAGAAACTTTTACTCTGGTTTCTCAGTCAGTTTCCTAGTGCCGGTTTGAAGTTTCTGCAGTTTTCACTGTAAAACCGAGTTGGAGCTAGTACCTCCCCATATATATGTATGGAGTGGAGTTTGCAACTGAAAAGAAACATTGTGTTCCCAACAAGCTAGTTGAATGACGGCTTTCACACACACATATCTCTCAGAAATGAGCATATGGAGAGACGTTCATTCATCTAGCACAAAGTGAACGGGTAGCAGTGGAAATATTTTCTCTGGTTTCCCAGTCTGTTTCCTAGTGCCTGTTTGAAGTTCCTGCAGTTTTCCCTGTAAAACCGAGTTGGAGCTAGTACGTCCCCATATATATGTATGGAGTGGAGTTTGCAAATGAAAAGAAACTTTGTGTTCCCAACAAGCTAGGTGAAGGACGGCTTTCACACGCACTTATCTCTCAGAACTGAGCATGTGGAGAGACGTTCGTTCATCAAGCACAAAGGGAACGGGTTGCAGGAGAAACTTTTACTCTGGTTTCTCAGTCTGTTTCCTAGTGCCGGTTTGAAGTTCCTGCAGTTTTCACTGTAAAACCGATTTGGAGCTAGTACCTCCCCATATATATGAATGGAGTGGAGTTTGCAACTGAAAAGAAACTTTGTGTTCCAAACAAGCTAGGTGAAGGACGGCTTTCACACACACTTATCTCTCAGAACTGAGCATGTGGAGAGACGTTCGTTCATCTAGCACAAAGGGAACGGGTTGCAGGAGGAACATTTACTGTGGTTTCTCAGTCTGGTTCCTAGTGCCGGTTTGAAGTTCCTGCAGTTTACACTGTAAAACCGAGTTGGAGATAGTACCTCCCCATATATATGTACGGAGTGGAGTTTGCAATTGAAAAGAAACTTTGTGTTCCCAACAAGCTAGTTGAATGACGGCTTTCACACACACATATCTCTCAGAACTGAGCATATGGAGAGACGTTCGTTCATCTAGCACAAATGGAACGGGTTGCAGAGGAAACCTTTACTCTGGTTTCTCAGTCTGTTTCCTAGTGCCGGCTTGAAGTTCCTGCAGTTTTCACTGTAAACCCGTGTTGGAGCTAGTACCTCCCCATATATATGTATGGAGTGGAGTTTGCAACTGAAAAGAAACTTTGTGTTCCCAACAAGATTGGTGAAGGACGGCTTTCACACACACTTATCTCTCAGAACTGAGCATGTGGAGAGACGTTCGTTCATCTAGCACAAAGGGAACGGGTTGCAGAGGAAACATTTACTCTGGTTTCTCAGTCTGTTTCCTAGTGCCGGTTTGAAGTTCCTGCAGTTTTCACTGTAAAACCGAGTTGGAGCTATTACCTCCCCATATATATGTATGGAGTGGAGTTTGCAACTGAAAAGAAACTTTGTGTTCCCAACAAGCTAGGTGAAGGACGGCTTTCACACACACTTATCTCTCAGAACTGAGCATGTGGAGAGACGTTCGTTCATCTAGCACAAAGGGAACGGGTTGCAGGAGAAACTTTTACTCTGGTTTCTCAGTCAGTTTCCTAGTGCCGGTTAGAAGTTTCTGCAGTTTTCACTGTAAAACCGAGTTGGAGCTAGTACCTCCCCATATATATGTATGGAGTGGAGTTTGCAACTGAAAAGAAACTTTGTGTTCCCAACAAGCTAGTTGAAGGACGGCTTTCACACACACATATCTCTCAGAAATGAGCATATGGAGAGACGTTCTTTCATCTAGCACAAAGTGAACGGGTTGCAGGGGAAACATTTTCTCTGGTTTCCCAGTCTGTTTCCTAGTGCCTGTTTGAAGTTCCTGCAGTTTTCCCTGTAAAACCGAGTTGGAGCTAGTACGTCCCCATATATATGTATGGAGTGGAGTTTGCAACTGAAAAGAAACTTTGTGTTCCCAACAAGCTAGGTGAAGGACGGCTTTCACACACACTTATCTCTCAGAACTGAGCATGTGGAGAGACGTTCGTTCATCTAGCACAAAGGGAACGGGTTGCAGGAGAAACTTTTACTCTGGTTTCTCAGTCAGTTTCCTAGTGCCGGTTTGAAGTTTCTGCAGTTTTCACTGTAAAACCGAGTTGGAGCTAGTACCTCCCCATATATATGTATGGAGTGGAGTTTGCAACTGAAAAGAAACTTTGTGTTCCCAACAAGCTAGTTGAAGGACGGTTTCACACACACATATCTCTCAGAAATGTGCATATGGAGAGACGTTCATTCATCTAGCACAAAGTGAATGGGTTGCAGGGGAAACATTTTCTCTGGTTTCCCAGTCTGTTTCCTAGTGCCTGTTTGAAGTTCCTGCAGTTTTCCCTGTAAAACCGAGTTGGAGCTAGTACGTCCCCATATATATGTATGGAGTGGAGTTTGCAACTGAAAAGAAACTTTGTGTTCCCAACAAGCTAGGTGAAGGACGGCTTTCACACACACTTATCTCTCAGAACTGAGCATGTGGAGAGACGTTCGTTCATCAAGCACAAAGGGAACGGGTTGCAGGAGAAACTTTTACTCTGGTTTCTCAGTCTGTTTCCTAGTGCCGGTTTGAAGTTCCTGCAGTTTTCACTGTAAACCCGAGTTGGAGCTAGTACCTCCCCATATATATGTATGGAGTGGAGTTTGCTACTGAAAAGAAACTTTGTGTTCCCAAAAAGATAGGTGAAGGACGGCTTTCACACACACTTATCTCTCAGAACTGAGCATGTGGAGAGACGTTCGTTCATCTAGCACAAAGGGAACGGGTTGCAGGGGAAACCTTTACTCTGGTTTCTCAGTCTGTTTCCTAGTGCCGGTTTGAAGTTCCTTCAGTTTTCACTGTAAAACCGAGTTGGAGCTAGTACCTCCCCATATATATGTATGGAGTGGAGTTTGCAACTGAAAAGAAACTTTGTGTTCCCAACAAGCTATTTGAAGGACGGCTTTCACACACACTTATCTCTCAGAACTGAGCATGTGGAGAGACGTTCGTTCATCTAGCACAAAGGGAACGGGTTGCAGGAGAAACGTTTACTCTGGTTTCTCAGTCTGTTTCCTAGTGCCGGTTTGAAGTTCCTGCAGTTTTCACTGTAAAACCGAGTTGGAGCTAGTCCCTCCACATATATATGTATGGAGTGGAGTTTGCAACTGAAAAGAAACTTTGTGTTCCCAACAAGCTAGGTGAAGGACGGCTTTCACACACACTTATATCTCAGAACTGAGCATGTGGAGAGACGTTCGTTCATCTAGCACAAAGGGAACGGGTTGCAGGAGAAACTTTTACTCTGGTTTCTCAGTTTGTTTCCTAGTGTCGGTTTGAAGTTCCTACAGTTTTCACTGTAAAACCGAGTTGGAGCTAGTACCTTCCCATATATATATATTTAGTGGAGTTTGCAACTGAAAAGAAACTTTGTGTTCCCAACAAGCTAGGTGAAGGACGGCTTTCACACACACTTATCTCTCAGAACTGAGCATGTGGAGAGACGTTCTTTCATCTAGCACAAAGGGAACGGGTTGCAGGAGAAACTTTTACTCTGGTTTCTCAGTCAGTTTCCTAGTGCCGGTTTGAAGTTTCTGCAGTTTTCACTGTAAAACCGAGTTGGAGCTAGTACCTCCCCATATATATGTATGGAGTGGAGTTTTCAACTTAAAAGAAACTTTGTGTTCCCAACAAGCTAGGTGAAGGACGGCTTTCACACACACTTATCTCTCAGAACTGAGCATGTGGAGAGACGTTCGTTCATCTAGCACAAAGGGAACGGGTTGCAGGAGAAATTTTTACTCTGGTTTCTCAGTCTGTTTCCTAGTGCCCGTTTGAGTTCCTGCAGTTTTCACTGTAAAACCGAGTAGGATTTAGTACCTCCCCATATATATGTATGGAGTGGAGTTTGCAACTGTAAAGAAACTTTGTGTTCCCAACAAGCTAAGTGAAGGACGGCTTTCACACACACTTATCTCTCAGAACTGAGCATGTGGAGAGACGTTCGTTCATCTAGCAAAAACGGAACGGGTTGCAGGAGAAACTTTTACTCTGGTTTCTCAGTCTGTTTCCTAGTGTCGGTTTGAAGTTCCTGCAGTTTTCACTGTAAAACCGAGTTGGAGCTAGTCCCTACCCATATATATATATTTAGTGGAGTTTGCAACTGAAAAGAAACTTTGTGTTCCCAACAAGCTAGGTGAAGGACGGCTTTCACACACACTTATCTCTCAGAACTGAGCATGTGGAGAGACGTTCGTTCATCTAGCACAAAGGGAACGGGTTGCAGGAGAAACTTTTACTCTGGTTTCTCAGTCAGTTTCCTAGTGCAGTTTTGAAGTTTCTGCAGTTTTCACTGTAAAACCGAGTTGGAGCTAGTACCTCCCCATATATATGTATGAAGTGGTGTTTGCAACTGTAAAGAAACTTTGTGTTCCCAACAAGCTATGTGAAGGACGGCTTTCACACACACTTATCTCTCAGAACTGAGCATGTGGAGAGCCGTTCGTTCATCTAGCACAAAGGGAACGGGTTGCAGGAGAAACTTTTACTCTGGTTTCTCAGTCTGTTTCATAGTGCCGGTTTGAAGTTCCTGCAGTTTTCACTGTAAAACCGAGTTGGAGCTAGTACCTCCCCATATATATGTATGCAGTGGAGTTTGCAACTGAAAAGAAACTTTGTGTTCCCAACAAGCTATGTGAAGGACGGCTTTCACACACACTTGTCTCTCAGAACTGAGCATGTGGAGAGACGTTCGTTCATCTAGCACAAAGGGAACGGGTTGCAGGAGAAACTTTTACTCTGGTTTCTCAGTCTGTTTCCTAGTGTCGGTTTGAAGTTCCTGCAGTTTTCACTGTAAAACCGAGTTGGAGCTAGTCCCTACCCATATATATATATTTAGTGGAGTTTGCAACTGAAAAGAAACTTTGTGTTTCCAACAAGCTAGGTGAAGGACGGCTTTCACACACACTTATCTCTCAGAACTGAGCATGTGGAGAGACGTTCGTTCATCTAGCACAAAGGGAACGGGTTGCAGGAGAAACTTTTACTCTGGTTTCTCAGTCAGTTTCCTAGTGCCGGTTAGAAGTTTCTGCAGTTTTCACTGTAAAACCGAGTTGGAGCTAGTACCTCCCCATATATATGTATGGAGTGGAGTTTGCAACTGAAAAGAAACTTTGTGTTCCCAACAAGCTAGTTGAAGGACGGCTTTCACACACACATATCTCTCAGAAATGAGCATATGGAGAGACGTTCTTTCATCTAGCACAAAGTGAACGGGTTGCAGGGGAAACATTTTCTCTGGTTTCCCAGTCTGTTTCCTAGTGCCTGTTTGAAGTTCCTGCAGTTTTCCCTGTAAAACCGAGTTGGAGCTAGTACGTCCCCATATATATGTATGGAGTGGAGTTTGCAACTGAAAAGAAACTTTGTGTTCCCAACAAGCTAGGTGAAGGACGGCTTTCACACGCACTTATCTCTCAGAACTGAGCATGTGGAGAGACGTTCGTTCATCAAGCACAAAGGGAACGGGTTGCAGGAGAAACTTTTACTCTGGTTTCTCAGTCTGTTTCCTAGTGCCAGTTTGAAGTTCCTGCAGTTTTCACTCTAAAACATAGTTGGAGCTAGTACCTCCCCATATATATGTATGGAGTGGAGTTTGCAACTGAAAAGAAACTTTGTGTTCCCAACAAGCTATGTGAAGGACGGCTTTCACACACACTTATCTCTCAGAACTGAGCATGTGGAGAGACGTTCGTTCATCTAGCACAAAGGGAACGGGTTGCAGGAGAAACTTTTACTCTGGTTTCTCAGTCTGTTTCCTAGTGCCGGTTTGAAGTTCCTGCAGTTTTCACTGTAAAACCGAGTTGGAGCTAGTACCTCCCCATATATATGTATGGAGTGGAGTTTGCAACTGAAAAGAAACTTTGTGTTCCCAACAAGCTAGTTGAATGACGGCTTTCACACACACATATCTCTCAGATCTGAGCATATGGAGAGACGTTCGTTCATCTAGCACAAATGGAACGGGTTGCAGGGGAAACCTTTACTCTGGTTTCTCAGTTTGTTTCCTAGTGCCGGCTTGAAGTTCCTGCAGTTTTCACTGTAAACCCGAGTTGGAGCAAGTACCTCCCCATATATATGTATGGAGTGGAGTTTGCAACTGAAAAGAAACTTTGTGTTCCCAACAAGATAGGTGAAGGACGGCTTTCACACGCACTTATCTCTCAGAACTGAGCATGTGGAGAGAAGTTCGTTCATCTAGCCCAAAGGGAAAGGGTTGCAGGAGAAACTTTTACTCTGGTTTCTCAGTCTGTTTCCTAGTGCCGGTTTGAAGTTCCTGCAGTTTTCACTGTAAAACCGTGTTGGAGCTAGTACCTCCCCATATATATGTATGGTGTGGAGTTTGCAACTGAAAAGAAACTTTGTGTTCCCAACAAGCTAGGTGAAGGACGGCTTTCACACACACTTATCTCTCAGAACTGAGCATGTGGAGAGACGTTCGTTCATCTAGCAAAAAGGGAACGGGTTGCAGGAGAAACTTTTACTCTGGTTTCTCAGTCTGTTTCCTAGTGCCGGTTTGAAGTTCCTGCAGTTTTCACTGTAAAACCGAGTTGGAGCTAGTCCCTACCCATATATAAATATTTAGTGGAGTTTGCAACTGAAAAGAAACTTTGTGTTCCCAACAAGCTAGGTGAAGGACGGCTTTCACACACACTTATCTCTCAGAACTGAGCATGTGGAGAGACGTTCGTTCATCTAGTACAAAGGGAACGGGTTGCAGGAGAAACTTTTACTCTGGTTTCTCAGTCAGTTTCCTAGTGCCGGTTTGAAGTTTCTGCAGTTTTCACTGTAAAACCGAGTTGGAGCTAGTACCTCCCCATATATATGTATGGAGTGGAGTTTGCAACTGAAAAGAAACATTGTGTTCCCAACAAGCTAGTTGAATGACGGCTTTCACACACACATATCTCTCAGAAATGAGCATATGGAGAGACGTTCATTCATCTAGCACAAAGTGAACGGGTAGCAGTGGAAATATTTTCTCTGGTTTCCCAGTCTGTTTCCTAGTGCCTGTTTGAAGTTCCTGCAGTTTTCCCTGTAAAACCGAGTTGGAGCTAGTACGTCCCCATATATATGTATGGAGTGGAGTTTGCAAATGAAAAGAAACTTTGTGTTCCCAACAAGCTAGGTGAAGGACGGCTTTCACACGCACTTATCTCTCAGAACTGAGCATGTGGAGAGACGTTCGTTCATCAAGCACAAAGGGAACGGGTTGCAGGAGAAACTTTTACTCTGGTTTCTCAGTCTGTTTCCTAGTGCCGGTTTGAAGTTCCTGCAGTTTTCACTGTAAAACCGATTTGGAGCTAGTACCTCCCCATATATATGAATGGAGTGGAGTTTGCAACTGAAAAGAAACTTTGTGTTCCAAACAAGCTAGGTGAAGGACGGCTTTCACACACACTTATCTCTCAGAACTGAGCATGTGGAGAGACGTTCGTTCATCTAGCACAAAGGGAACGGGTTGCAGGAGGAACAATTACTGTGGTTTCTCAGTCTGGTTCCTAGTGCCGGTTTGAAGTTCCTGCAGTTTACACTGTAAAACCGAGTTGGAGATAGTACCTCCCCATATATATGTATGGAGTGGAGTTTGCAATTGAAAAGAAACTTTGTGTTCCCAACAAGCTAGTTGAATGACGGCTTTCACACACACATATCTCTCAGAACTGAGCATATGGAGAGACGTTCGTTCATCTAGCACAAATGGAACGGGTTGCAGAGGAAACCTTTACTCTGGTTTCTCAGTCTGTTTCCTAGTGCCGGCTTGAAGTTCCTGCAGTTTTCACTGTAAACCCGTGTTGGAGCTAGTACCTCCCCATATATATGTATGGAGTGGAGTTTGCAACTGAAAAGAAACTTTGTGTTCCCAACAAGCTAGTTGAATGACGGCTTTCACACACACATATCTCTCAGATCTGAGCATATGGAGAGACGTTCGTTCATCTAGCACAAATGGAGCGGGTTGCAGGGGAAACCTTTACTCTGGTTTCTCAGTTTGTTTCCTAGTGCCGGCTTGAAGTTCCTGCAGTTTTCACTGTAAACCCGAGTTGGAGCAAGTACCTCCCCATATATATGTATGGAGTGGAGTTTGCAACTGAAAAGAAACTTTGTGTTCCCAACAAGATAGGTGAAGGACGGCTTTCACACGCACTTATCTCTCAGAACTGAGCATGTGGAGAGAAGTTCGTTCATCTAGCCCAAAGGGAAATTGTTGCAGGAGAAACTTTTACTCTGGTTTCTCAGTCTGTTTCCTAGTGCCGGTTTGAAGTTCCTGCAGTTTTCACTGTAAAACCGTGTTGGAGCTAGTACCTCCCCATATATATGTATGAAGTGGAGTTTGCAACTGAAAAGAAACTTTGTGTTCCCAACAAGCTAGGTGAAGGACGGCTTTCACACACACTTATCTCTCAGAACTGAGCATGTGGAGAGACGTTCGTTCATCTAGCAAAAAGGGAACGGGTTGCAGGAGAAACTTTTACTCTGGTTTCTCAGTCTGTTTCCTAGTGCCGGTTTGAAGTTCCTGCAGTTTTCACTGTAAAACCGAGTTGGAGCTAGTCCCTACCCATATATAAATATTTAGTGGAGTTTGCAACTGAAAAGAAACTTTGTGTTCCCAACAAGCTAGGTGAAGGACGGCTTTCACACACACTTATCTCTCAGAACTGAGCATGTGGAGAGACGTTCGTTCATCTAGTACAAAGGGAACGGGTTGCAGGAGAAACTTTTACTCTGGTTTCTCAGTCAGTTTCCTAGTGCCGGTTTGAAGTTTCTGCAGTTTTCACTGTAAAACCGAGTTGGAGCTAGTACCTCCCCATATATATGTATGGAGTGGAGTTTGCAACTGAAAAGAAACATTGTGTTCCCAACAAGCTAGTTGAATGACGGCTTTCACACACACATATCTCTCAGAAATGAGCATATGGAGAGACGTTCATTCATCTAGCACAAAGTGAACGGGTAGCAGTGGAAATATTTTCTCTGGTTTCCCAGTCTGTTTCCTAGTGCCTGTTTGAAGTTCCTGCAGTTTTCCCTGTAAAACCGAGTTGGAGCTAGTACGTCCCCATATATATGTATGGAGTGGAGTTTGCAAATGAAAAGAAACTTTGTGTTCCCAACAAGCTAGGTGAAGGACGGCTTTCACACGCACTTATCTCTCAGAACTGAGCATGTGGAGAGACGTTCGTTCATCAAGCACAAAGGGAACGGGTTGCAGGAGAAACTTTTACTCTGGTTTCTCAGTCTGTTTCCTAGTGCCGGTTTGAAGTTCCTGCAGTTTTCACTGTAAAACCGATTTGGAGCTAGTACCTCCCCATATATATGAATGGAGTGGAGTTTGCAACTGAAAAGAAACTTTGTGTTCCAAACAAGCTAGGTGAAGGACGGCTTTCACACACACTTATCTCTCAGAACTGAGCATGTGGAGAGACGTTCGTTCATCTAGCACAAAGGGAACGGGTTGCAGGAGGAACATTTACTGTGGTTTCTCAGTCTGGTTCCTAGTGCCGGTTTGAAGTTCCTGCAGTTTACACTGTAAAACCGAGTTGGAGATAGTACCTCCCCATATATATGTATGGAGTGGAGTTTGCAATTGAAAAGAAACTTTGTGTTCCCAACAAGCTAGTTGAATGACGGCTTTCACACACACATATCTCTCAGAACTGAGCATATGGAGAGACGTTCGTTCATCTAGCACAAATGGAACGGGTTGCAGAGGAAACCTTTACTCTGGTTTCTCAGTCTGTTTCCTAGTGCCGGCTTGAAGTTCCTGCAGTTTTCACTGTAAACCCGTGTTGGAGCTAGTACCTCCCCATATATATGTATGGAGTGGAGTTTGCAACTGAAAAGAAACTTTGTGTTCCCAACAAGATAGGTGAAGGACGGCTTTCACACACACTTATCTCTCAGAACTGAGCATGTGGAGAGACGTTCGTTCATCTAGCACAAAGGGAACGGGTTGCAGGGGAAACATTTACTCTGGTTTCTCAGTCTGTTTCCTAGTGCCGGTTTGAAGTTCCTGCAGTTTTCACTGTAAAACCGAGTTGGAGCTAGTACCTCCCCATATATATGTATGGAGTGGAGTTTGCAACTGAAAAGAAACTTTGTGTTCCCAACAAGCTATGTGAAGGACGGCTTTCACACACACTTATCTCTCAGAACTGAGCATGTGGAGAGACGTTCGTTCATCTAGCACAAAGGGAACGGGTTGCAGGAGAAACTTTTACTCTGGTTTCTCAGTCTGTTTCCTAGTGCCGGTTTGAAGTTCCTGCAGTTTTCACTGTAAAACCGAGTTGGAGCTAGTACCTCCCCATATATATGTATGGAGTGGAGTTTGCAACTGAAAAGAAACTTTGTGTTCCCAACAAGCTAGTTGAATGACGGCTTTCACACACACATATCTCTCAGATCTGAGCATATGGAGAGACGTTCGTTCATCTAGCACAAATGGAACGGGTTGCAGGGGAAACCTTTACTCTGGTTTCTCAGTTTGTTTCCTAGTGCCGGCTTGAAGTTCCTGCAGTTTTCACTGTAAACCCGAGTTGGAGCAAGTACCTCCCCATATATATGTATGGAGTGGAGTTTGCAACTGAAAAGAAACTTTGTGTTCCCAACAAGATAGGTGAAGGACGGCTTTCACACGCACTTATCTCTCAGAACTGAGCATGTGGAGAGAAGTTCGTTCATCTAGCCCAAAGGGAAAGGGTTGCAGGAGAAACTTTTACTCTGGTTTCTCAGTCTGTTTCCTAGTGCCGGTTTGAAGTTCCTGCAGTTTTCACTGTAAAACCGTGTTGGAGCTAGTACCTCCCCATATATATGTATGGTGTGGAGTTTGCAACTGAAAAGAAACTTTGTGTTCCCAACAAGCTAGGTGAAGGACGGCTTTCACACACACTTATCTCTCAGAACTGAGCATGTGGAGAGACGTTCGTTCATCTAGCAAAAAGGGAACGGGTTGCAGGAGAAACTTTTACTCTGGTTTCTCAGTCTGTTTCCTAGTGCCGGTTTGAAGTTCCTGCAGTTTTCACTGTAAAACCGAGTTGGAGCTAGTCCCTACCCATATATAAATATTTAGTGGAGTTTGCAACTGAAAAGAAACTTTGTGTTCCCAACAAGCTAGGTGAAGGACGGCTTTCACACACACTTATCTCTCAGAACTGAGCATGTGGAGAGACGTTCGTTCATCTAGTACAAAGGGAACGGGTTGCAGGAGAAACTTTTACTCTGGTTTCTCAGTCAGTTTCCTAGTGCCGGTTTGAAGTTTCTGCAGTTTTCACTGTAAAACCGAGTTGGAGCTAGTACCTCCCCATATATATGTATGGAGTGGAGTTTGCAACTGAAAAGAAACATTGTGTTCCCAACAAGCTAGTTGAATGACGGCTTTCACACACACATATCTCTCAGAAATGAGCATATGGAGAGACGTTCATTCATCTAGCACAAAGTGAACGGGTAGCAGTGGAAATATTTTCTCTGGTTTCCCAGTCTGTTTCCTAGTGCCTGTTTGAAGTTCCTGCAGTTTTCCCTGTAAAACCGAGTTGGAGCTAGTACGTCCCCATATATATGTATGGAGTGGAGTTTGCAAATGAAAAGAAACTTTGTGTTCCCAACAAGCTAGGTGAAGGACGGCTTTCACACGCACTTATCTCTCAGAACTGAGCATGTGGAGAGACGTTCGTTCATCAAGCACAAAGGGAACGGGTTGCAGGAGAAACTTTTACTCTGGTTTCTCAGTCTGTTTCCTAGTGCCGGTTTGAAGTTCCTGCAGTTTTCACTGTAAAACCGATTTGGAGCTAGTACCTCCCCATATATATGAATGGAGTGGAGTTTGCAACTGAAAAGAAACTTTGTGTTCCAAACAAGCTAGGTGAAGGACGGCTTTCACACACACTTATCTCTCAGAACTGAGCATGTGGAGAGACGTTCGTTCATCTAGCACAAAGGGAACGGGTTGCAGGAGGAACAATTACTGTGGTTTCTCAGTCTGGTTCCTAGTGCCGGTTTGAAGTTCCTGCAGTTTACACTGTAAAACCGAGTTGGAGATAGTACCTCCCCATATATATGTATGGAGTGGAGTTTGCAATTGAAAAGAAACTTTGTGTTCCCAACAAGCTAGTTGAATGACGGCTTTCACACACACATATCTCTCAGAACTGAGCATATGGAGAGACGTTCGTTCATCTAGCACAAATGGAACGGGTTGCAGAGGAAACCTTTACTCTGGTTTCTCAGTCTGTTTCCTAGTGCCGGCTTGAAGTTCCTGCAGTTTTCACTGTAAACCCGTGTTGGAGCTAGTACCTCCCCATATATATGTATGGAGTGGAGTTTGCAACTGAAAAGAAACTTTGTGTTCCCAACAAGCTAGTTGAATGACGGCTTTCACACACACATATCTCTCAGATCTGAGCATATGGAGAGACGTTCGTTCATCTAGCACAAATGGAGCGGGTTGCAGGGGAAACCTTTACTCTGGTTTCTCAGTTTGTTTCCTAGTGCCGGCTTGAAGTTCCTGCAGTTTTCACTGTAAACCCGAGTTGGAGCAAGTACCTCCCCATATATATGTATGGAGTGGAGTTTGCAACTGAAAAGAAACTTTGTGTTCCCAACAAGATAGGTGAAGGACGGCTTTCACACGCACTTATCTCTCAGAACTGAGCATGTGGAGAGAAGTTCGTTCATCTAGCCCAAAGGGAAATTGTTGCAGGAGAAACTTTTACTCTGGTTTCTCAGTCTGTTTCCTAGTGCCGGTTTGAAGTTCCTGCAGTTTTCACTGTAAAACCGTGTTGGAGCTAGTACCTCCCCATATATATGTATGAAGTGGAGTTTGCAACTGAAAAGAAACTTTGTGTTCCCAACAAGCTAGGTGAAGGACGGCTTTCACACACACTTATCTCTCAGAACTGAGCATGTGGAGAGACGTTCGTTCATCTAGCAAAAAGGGAACGGGTTGCAGGAGAAACTTTTACTCTGGTTTCTCAGTCTGTTTCCTAGTGCCGGTTTGAAGTTCCTGCAGTTTTCACTGTAAAACCGAGTTGGAGCTAGTCCCTACCCATATATAAATATTTAGTGGAGTTTGCAACTGAAAAGAAACTTTGTGTTCCCAACAAGCTAGGTGAAGGACGGCTTTCACACACACTTATCTCTCAGAACTGAGCATGTGGAGAGACGTTCGTTCATCTAGTACAAAGGGAACGGGTTGCAGGAGAAACTTTTACTCTGGTTTCTCAGTCAGTTTCCTAGTGCCGGTTTGAAGTTTCTGCAGTTTTCACTGTAAAACCGAGTTGGAGCTAGTACCTCCCCATATATATGTATGGAGTGGAGTTTGCAACTGAAAAGAAACATTGTGTTCCCAACAAGCTAGTTGAATGACGGCTTTCACACACACATATCTCTCAGAAATGAGCATATGGAGAGACGTTCATTCATCTAGCACAAAGTGAACGGGTAGCAGTGGAAATATTTTCTCTGGTTTCCCAGTCTGTTTCCTAGTGCCTGTTTGAAGTTCCTGCAGTTTTCCCTGTAAAACCGAGTTGGAGCTAGTACGTCCCCATATATATGTATGGAGTGGAGTTTGCAAATGAAAAGAAACTTTGTGTTCCCAACAAGCTAGGTGAAGGACGGCTTTCACACGCACTTATCTCTCAGAACTGAGCATGTGGAGAGACGTTCGTTCATCAAGCACAAAGGGAACGGGTTGCAGGAGAAACTTTTACTCTGGTTTCTCAGTCTGTTTCCTAGTGCCGGTTTGAAGTTCCTGCAGTTTTCACTGTAAAACCGATTTGGAGCTAGTACCTCCCCATATATATGAATGGAGTGGAGTTTGCAACTGAAAAGAAACTTTGTGTTCCAAACAAGCTAGGTGAAGGACGGCTTTCACACACACTTATCTCTCAGAACTGAGCATGTGGAGAGACGTTCGTTCATCTAGCACAAAGGGAACGGGTTGCAGGAGGAACATTTACTGTGGTTTCTCAGTCTGGTTCCTAGTGCCGGTTTGAAGTTCCTGCAGTTTACACTGTAAAACCGAGTTGGAGATAGTACCTCCCCATATATATGTATGGAGTGGAGTTTGCAATTGAAAAGAAACTTTGTGTTCCCAACAAGCTAGTTGAATGACGGCTTTCACACACACATATCTCTCAGAACTGAGCATATGGAGAGACGTTCGTTCATCTAGCACAAATGGAACGGGTTGCAGAGGAAACCTTTACTCTGGTTTCTCAGTCTGTTTCCTAGTGCCGGCTTGAAGTTCCTGCAGTTTTCACTGTAAACCCGTGTTGGAGCTAGTACCTCCCCATATATATGTATGGAGTGGAGTTTGCAACTGAAAAGAAACTTTGTGTTCCCAACAAGATAGGTGAAGGACGGCTTTCACACACACTTATCTCTCAGAACTGAGCATGTGGAGAGACGTTCGTTCATCTAGCACAAAGGGAACGGGTTGCAGGGGAAACATTTACTCTGGTTTCTCAGTCTGTTTCCTAGTGCCGGTTTGAAGTTCCTGCAGTTTTCACTGTAAAACCGAGTTGGAGCTAGTACCTCCCCATATATATGTATGGAGTGGTGTTTGCAACTGTAAAGAAACTTTGTGTTCCCAACAAGCTATGTGAAGGACGGCTTTCACACACACTTATCTCTCAGAACTGAGCATGTGGAGAGCCGTTCGTTCATCTAGCACAAAGGGAACGGGTTGCAGGAGAAACTTTTACTCTGGTTTCTCAGTCTGTTTCCTAGTGCCGGTTTGAAGTTCCTGCAGTTTTCACTGTAAAACCGAGTTGGAGCTAGTACCTCCCCATATATATGTATGCAGTGGAGTTTGCAACTGAAAAGAAACTTTGTGTTCCCAACAAGCTATGTGAAGGACGGCTTTCACACACACTTGTCTCTCAGAACTGAGCATGTGGAGAGACGTTCGTTCATCTAGCACAAAGGGAACGGGTTGCAGGAGAAACTTTTACTCTGGTTTCTCAGTCAGTTTCCTAGTGCCGGTTAGAAGTTTCTGCAGTTTTCACTGTAAAACCGAGTTGGAGCTAGTACCTCCCCATATATATGTATGGAGTGGAGTTTGCAACTGAAAAGAAACTTTGTGTTCCCAACAAGCTAGTTGAAGGACGGCTTTCACACACACATATCTCTCAGAAATGAGCATATGGAGAGACGTTCTTTCATCTAGCACAAAGTGAACGGGTTGCAGGGGAAACATTTTCTCTGGTTTCCCAGTCTGTTTCCTAGTGCCTGTTTGAAGTTCCTGCAGTTTTCCCTGTAAAACCGAGTTGGAGCTAGTACGTCCCCATATATATGTATGGAGTGGAGTTTGCAACTGAAAAGAAACTTTGTGTTCCCAACAAGCTAGGTGAAGGACGGCTTTCACACGCACTTATCTCTCAGAACTGAGCATGTGGAGAGACGTTCGTTCATCAAGCACAAAGGGAACGGGTTGCAGGAGAAACTTTTACTCTGGTTTCTCAGTCTGTTTCCTAGTGCCGGTTTGAAGTTCCTGCAGTTTTCACTGTAAAATCGAGTTGGAGCTAGTACCTCACCATATATATGTATGGAGTGGAGTTTGCAACTGAAAAGAAACTTTGTGTTCCCAACAAGCTATGTGAAGGACGGCTTTCACACACACTTATCTCTCAGAACTGAGCATGTGGAGAGACGTTCGTTCATCTAGCACAAAGGGAACGGGTTGCAGGAGAAACTTTTACTCTGGTTTCTCAGTCTGTTTCCTAGTGCCGGTTTGAAGTTCCTGCAGTTTTCACTGTAAAACCGAGTTGGAGCTAGTACCTCCCCATATATATGTATGGAGTGGAGTTTGCAACTGAAAAGAAACTTTGTGTTCCCAACAAGCTAGTTGAATGACGGCTTTCACACACACATATCTCTCAGATCTGAGCATATGGAGAGACGTTCGTTCATCTAGCACAAATGGAACGGGTTGCAGGGGAAACCTTTACTCTGGTTTCTCAGTCTGTTTCCTAGTGCCGGTTTGAAGTTCCTGCAGTTTTCACTGTAAAACCGAGTTGGAGCTAGTCCCTTCCCATATATATATATTTAGTGGAGTTTGCAACTGAAAAGAAACTTTGTGTTCCCAACAAGCTAGGTGAAGGACGGCTTTCACACACACTTATCTCTCAGAACTGAGCATGTGGAGAGACGTTCGTTCATCTAGCACAAAGGGAACGGGTTGCAGGAGAAACTTTTACTCTGGTTTCTCAGTCAGTTTCCTAGTGCCGGTTTGAAGTTTCTCCAGTTTTCACTGTAAAACCGAGTTGGAGCTAGTACCTCCCCATATATATGTATGGAGTGGAGTTTGCAACTTAAAAGAAACTTTGTGTTCCCAACAAGCTAGGTGAAGGACGGCTTTCACACACACTTATCTCTCAGAACTGAGCATGTGGAGAGACGTTCGTTCATCTAGCACAAAGGGAACGGGTTGCAGGAGAAACTTTTACTCTGGTTTCTCAGTCTGTTTCCTAGTGCCCGTTTGAGTTCCTGCAGTTTTCACTGTAAAACCGAGTAGGATTTAGTACCTCCCCATATATATGTATGGAGTGGAGTTTGCAACTGTAAAGAAACTTTGTGTTCCCAACAAGCTAAGTGAAGGACGGCTTTCACACACACTTATCTCTCAGAACTGAGCATGTGGAGAGACGTTCGTTCATCTAGCAAAAACGGAACGGGTTGCAGGAGAAACTTTTACTCTGGTTTCTCAGTCTGTTTCCTAGTGTCGGTTTGAAGTTCCTGCAGTTTTCACTGTAAAACCGAGTTGGAGCTAGTCCCTACCCATATATATATATTTAGTGGAGTTTGCAACTGAAAAGAAACTTTGTGTTCCCAAAAAGCTAGGTGAAGGACGGCTTTCACACACACTTAACTCTCAGAACTGAGCATGTGGAGAGACGTTCGTTCATCTAGCACAAAGGGAACGGGTTGCAGGAGAAACTTTTACTCTGGTTTCTCAGTCAGTTTCCTAGTGCCGGTTAGAAGTTTCTGCAGTTTTCACTGTAAAACCGAGTTGGAGCTAGTACCTCCCCATATATATGTATGGAGTGGAGTTTGCAACTGAAAAGAAACTTTGTGTTCCCAACAAGCTAGTTGAAGGACGGCTTTCACACACACATATCTCTCAGAAATGAGCATATGGAGAGACGTTCGTTCATATAGCACAAAGGGAACGGGTTGCAGGAGAAACTTTTACTCTGGTTTCTCAGTCAGTTTCCTAGTGCCGGTTTGAAGTTTCTGCAGTTTTCACTGTAAAACCGAGTTGGAGCTAGTACCTCCCCATATATATGTATGGAGTGGAGTTTGCAACTGAAAAGAAACTTTGTGTTCCCAACAAGCTAGTTGAAGGACGGTTTCACACACACATATCTCTCAGAAATGTGCATATGGAGAGACGTTCATTCATCTAGCACAAAGTGAACGGGTTGCAGGGGAAACATTTTCTCTGGTTTCCCAGTCTGTTTCCTAGTGCCTGTTTGAAGTTCCTGCAGTTTTCCCTGTAAAACCGAGTTGGAGCTATTACGTCCCCATATATATGTATGGAGTGGAGTTTGCAACTGAAAAGAAACTTTGTGTTCCCAACAAGCTAGGTGAAGGACGGCTTTCACACACACTTATCTCTCAGAACTGAGCATGTGGAGAGACGTTCGTTCATCAAGCACAAAGGGAACGGGTTGCAGGAGAAACTTTTACTCTGGTTTCTCAGTCTGTTTCCTAGTGCCGGTTTGAAGTTCCTGCAGTTTTCACTGTAAACCCGAGTTGGAGCTAGTACCTCCCCATATATATGTATGGAGTGGAGTTTGCTACTGAAAAGAAACTTTGTGTTCCCAAAAAGATAGGTGAAGGACGGCTTTCACACACACTTATCTCTCAGAACTGAGCATGTGGAGAGACGTTCGTTCATCTAGCACAAAGGGAACGGGTTGCAGGGGAAACCTTTACTCTGGTTTCTCAGTCTGTTTCCTAGTGCCGGTTTGAAGTTCCTTCAGTTTTCACTGTAAAACCGAGTTGGAGCTAGTACCTCACCATATATATGTATGGAGTGGAGTTTGCAACTGAAAAGAAACTTTGTGTTCCCAACAAGCTATGTGAAGGACGGCTTTCACACACACTTATCTCTCAGAACTGAGCATGTGGAGAGACGTTCGTTCATCTAGCACAAAGGGAACGGTTTGCAGGAGAAACGTTTACTCTGGTTTCTCAGTCTGTTTCCTAGTGCCGGTTTGAAGTTCCTGCAGTTTTCACTGTAAAACAGAGTTGGAGCTAGTCCCTCCCCATATATATGTATGGAGTGGAGTTTGCAACTGAAAAGAAACTTTGTGTTCCCAACAAGCTAGGTGAAGGACGGCTTTCACACACACTTATATCTCAGAACTGAGCATGTGGAGAGACGTTCGTTCATCTAGCACAAAGGGAACGGGTTGCAGGAGAAACTTTTACTCTGGTTTCTCAGTCTGTTTCCTAGTGTCGGTTTGAAGTTCCTACAGTTTTCACTGTAAAACCGAGTTGGAGCTAGTCCCTTCCCATATATATATATTTAGTGGAGTTTGCAACTGAAAAGAAACTTTGTGTTCCCAACAAGCTAGGTGAAGGACGGCTTTCACACACACTTATCTCTCAGAACTGAGCATGTGGAGAGACGTTCGTTCATCTAGCACAAAGTGAACGGGTTGCAGGGGAAACATTTTCTCTGGTTTCCCAGTCTGTTTCCTAGTGCCTGTTTGAAGTTCCTGCAGTTTTCCCTGTAAAACCGAGTTGGAGCTAGTACGTCCCCATATATATGTATGGAGTGGAGTTTGCAACTGAAAAGAAACTTTGTGTTCCCAACAAGCTAGGTGAAGGACGGCTTTCACACGCACTTATCTCTCAGAACTGAGCATGTGGAGAGACGTTCGTTCATCAAGCACAAAGGGAACGGGTTGCAGGAGAAACTTTTACTCTGGTTTCTCAGTCTGTTTCCTAGTGCCGGTTTGAAGTTCCTGCAGTTTTCACTGTAAAATCGAGTTGGAGCTAGTACCTCACCATATATATGTATGGAGTGGAGTTTGCAACTGAAAAGAAACTTTGTGTTCCCAACAAGCTATGTGAAGGACGGCTTTCACACACACTTATCTCTCAGAACTGAGCATGTGGAGAGACGTTCGTTCATCTAGCACAAAGGGAACGGGTTGCAGGAGAAACTTTTACTCTGGTTTCTCAGTCTGTTTCCTAGTGCCGGTTTGAAGTTCCTGCAGTTTTCACTGTAAAACCGAGTTGGAGCTAGTACCTCCCCATATATATGTATGGAGTGGAGTTTGCAACTGAAAAGAAACTTTGTGTTCCCAACAAGCTAGTTGAATGACGGCTTTCACACACACATATCTCTCAGATCTGAGCATATGGAGAGACGTTCGTTCATCTAGCACAAATGGAACGGGTTGCAGGGGAAACCTTTACTCTGGTTTCTCAGTCTGTTTCCTAGTGCCGGTTTGAAGTTCCTGCAGTTTTCACTGTAAAACCGAGTTGGAGCTAGTCCCTTCCCATATATATATATTTAGTGGAGTTTGCAACTGAAAAGAAACTTTGTGTTCCCAACAAGCTAGGTGAAGGACGGCTTTCACACACACTTATCTCTCAGAACTGAGCATGTGGAGAGACGTTCGTTCATCTAGCACAAAGGGAACGGGTTGCAGGAGAAACTTTTACTCTGGTTTCTCAGTCAGTTTCCTAGTGCCGGTTTGAAGTTTCTCCAGTTTTCACTGTAAAACCGAGTTGGAGCTAGTACCTCCCCATATATATGTATGGAGTGGAGTTTGCAACTTAAAAGAAACTTTGTGTTCCCAACAAGCTAGGTGAAGGACGGCTTTCACACACACTTATCTCTCAGAACTGAGCATGTGGAGAGACGTTCGTTCATCTAGCACAAAGGGAACGGGTTGCAGGAGAAACTTTTACTCTGGTTTCTCAGTCTGTTTCCTAGTGCCCGTTTGAGTTCCTGCAGTTTTCACTGTAAAACCGAGTAGGATTTAGTACCTCCCCATATATATGTATGGAGTGGAGTTTGCAACTGTAAAGAAACTTTGTGTTCCCAACAAGCTAAGTGAAGGACGGCTTTCACACACACTTATCTCTCAGAACTGAGCATGTGGAGAGACGTTCGTTCATCTAGCAAAAACGGAACGGGTTGCAGGAGAAACTTTTACTCTGGTTTCTCAGTCTGTTTCCTAGTGTCGGTTTGAAGTTCCTGCAGTTTTCACTGTAAAACCGAGTTGGAGCTAGTCCCTACCCATATATATATATTTAGTGGAGTTTGCAACTGAAAAGAAACTTTGTGTTCCCAAAAAGCTAGGTGAAGGACGGCTTTCACACACACTTAACTCTCAGAACTGAGCATGTGGAGAGACGTTCGTTCATCTAGCACAAAGGGAACGGGTTGCAGGAGAAACTTTTACTCTGGTTTCTCAGTCAGTTTCCTAGTGCCGGTTAGAAGTTTCTGCAGTTTTCACTGTAAAACCGAGTTGGAGCTAGTACCTCCCCATATATATGTATGGAGTGGAGTTTGCAACTGAAAAGAAACTTTGTGTTCCCAACAAGCTAGTTGAAGGACGGCTTTCACACACACATATCTCTCAGAAATGAGCATATGGAGAGACGTTCGTTCATATAGCACAAAGGGAACGGGTTGCAGGAGAAACTTTTACTCTGGTTTCTCAGTCAGTTTCCTAGTGCCGGTTTGAAGTTTCTGCAGTTTTCACTGTAAAACCGAGTTGGAGCTAGTACCTCCCCATATATATGTATGGAGTGGAGTTTGCAACTGAAAAGAAACTTTGTGTTCCCAACAAGCTAGTTGAAGGACGGTTTCACACACACATATCTCTCAGAAATGTGCATATGGAGAGACGTTCATTCATCTAGCACAAAGTGAACGGGTTGCAGGGGAAACATTTTCTCTGGTTTCCCAGTCTGTTTCCTAGTGCCTGTTTGAAGTTCCTGCAGTTTTCCCTGTAAAACCGAGTTGGAGCTATTACGTCCCCATATATATGTATGGAGTGGAGTTTGCAACTGAAAAGAAACTTTGTGTTCCCAACAAGCTAGGTGAAGGACGGCTTTCACACACACTTATCTCTCAGAACTGAGCATGTGGAGAGACGTTCGTTCATCAAGCACAAAGGGAACGGGTTGCAGGAGAAACTTTTACTCTGGTTTCTCAGTCTGTTTCCTAGTGCCGGTTTGAAGTTCCTGCAGTTTTCACTGTAAACCCGAGTTGGAGCTAGTACCTCCCCATATATATGTATGGAGTGGAGTTTGCTACTGAAAAGAAACTTTGTGTTCCCAAAAAGATAGGTGAAGGACGGCTTTCACACACACTTATCTCTCAGAACTGAGCATGTGGAGAGACGTTCGTTCATCTAGCACAAAGGGAACGGGTTGCAGGGGAAACCTTTACTCTGGTTTCTCAGTCTGTTTCCTAGTGCCGGTTTGAAGTTCCTTCAGTTTTCACTGTAAAACCGAGTTGGAGCTAGTACCTCACCATATATATGTATGGAGTGGAGTTTGCAACTGAAAAGAAACTTTGTGTTCCCAACAAGCTATGTGAAGGACGGCTTTCACACACACTTATCTCTCAGAACTGAGCATGTGGAGAGACGTTCGTTCATCTAGCACAAAGGGAACGGGTTGCAGGGGAAATGTTTACTCTGGTTTCTCAGTCTGTTTCCTAGTGCCGGTTTGAAGTTCCTGCAGTTTTCACTGTAAAACAGAGTTGGAGCTAGTCCCTCCCCATATATATGTATGGAGTGGAGTTTGCAACTGAAAAGAAACTTTGTGTTCCCAACAAGCTAGGTGAAGGACGGCTTTCACACACACTTATATCTCAGAACTGAGCATGTGGAGAGACGTTCGTTCATCTAGCACAAAGGGAACGGGTTGCAGGAGAAACTTTTACTCTGGTTTCTCAGTCTGTTTCCTAGTGTCGGTTTGAAGTTCCTACAGTTTTCACTGTAAAACCGAGTTGGAGCTAGTCCCTTCCCATATATATATATTTAGTGGAGTTTGCAACTGAAAAGAAACTTTGTGTTCCCAACAAGCTAGGTGAAGGACGGCTTTCACACACACTTATCTCTCAGAACTGAGCATGTGGAGAGACGTTCGTTCATCTAGCACAAAGGGAACGGGTTGCAGGAGAAACTTTTACTCTGGTTTCTCAGTCAGTTTCCTAGTGCCGGTTTGAAGTTTCTGCAGTTTTCACTGTAAAACCGAGTTGGAGCTAGTACCTCCCCATATATATGTATGGAGTGGAGTTTGCAACTTAAAAGAAACTTTGTGTTCCCAACAAGCTAGGTGAAGGACGGCTTTCACACACACTTATCTCTCAGAACTGAGCATGTGGAGAGACGTTCGTTCATCTAGCACAAAGGGAACGGGTTGCAGGAGAAACTTTTACTCTGGTTTCTCAGTCTGTTTCCTAGTGCCCGTTTGAGTTCCTGCAGTTTTAACTGTAAAATCGAGTAGGATTTAGTACCTCCCCATATATATGTATGGAGTGGAGTTTGCAACTGTAAAGAAACTTTGTATTCCCACCAAGCTAAGTGAAGGACGGCTTTCACACACACTTATCTCTCAGAACTGAGCATGTGGAGAGACGTTCGTTCATCTAGCAAAAACGGAACGGGTTGCAGGAGAAACTTTTACTCTGGTTTCTCAGTCTGTTTCCTAGTGTCGGTTTGAAGTTCCTGCAGTTTTCACTGTAAAACCGAGTTGGAGCTAGTCCCTACCCATATATATATATTTAGTGGAGTTTGCAACTGAAAAGAAACTTTGTGTTCCCAACAAGCTAGGTGAAGGACGGCTTTCACACACACTTATCTCTCAGAACTGAGCATGTGGAGAGACGTTCGTTCATCTAGCACAAAGGGAACGGGTTGCAGGAGAAACTTTTACTCTGGTTTCTCAGTCAGTTTCCTAGTGCAGTTTTGAAGTTTCTGCAGTTTTCACTGTAAAACCGAGTTGGAGCTAGTACCTCCCCATATATATGTATGAAGTGGTGTTTGCAACTGTAAAGAAACTTTCTGTTCCCAACAAGCTATGTGAAGGACGGCTTTCACTCACACTTATCTCTCAGAACTGAGCATGTGGAGAGCCGTTCGTTCATCTAGCACAAAGGGAACGGGTTGCAGGAGAAACTTTTACTCTGGTTTCTCAGTCTGTTTCATAGTGCCGGTTTGAAGTTCCTGCAGTTTTCACTGTAAAACCGAGTTGGAGCTAGTACCTCCCCATATATATGTATGCAGTGGAGTTTGCAACTGAAAAGAAACTTTGTGTTCCCAACAAGCTATGTGAAGGACGGCTTTCACACACACTTGTCTCTCAGAACTGAGCATGTGGAGAGACGTTCGTTCATCTAGCACAAAGGGAACGGGTTGCAGGAGAAACTTTTACTCTGGTTTCTCAGTCTGTTTCCTAGTGTCGGTTTGAAGTTCCTGCAGTTTTCACTGTAAAACCGAGTTGGAGCTAGTCCCTACCCATATATATATATTTAGTGGAGTTTGCAACTGAAAAGAAACTTTGTGTTTCCAACAAGCTAGGTGAAGGACGGCTTTCACACACACTTATCTCTCAGAACTGAGCATGTGGAGAGACGTTCGTTCATCTAGCACAAAGGGAACGGGTTGCAGGAGAAACTTTTACTCTGGTTTCTCAGTCAGTTTCCTAGTGCCGGTTAGAAGTTTCTGCAGTTTTCACTGTAAAACCGAGTTGGAGCTAGTACCTCCCCATATATATGTATGGAGTGGAGTTTGCAACTGAAAAGAAACTTTGTGTTCCCAACAAGCTAGTTGAAGGACGGCTTTCACACACACATATCTCTCAGAAATGAGCATATGGAGAGACGTTCTTTCATCTAGCACAAAGTGAACGGGTTGCAGGGGAAACATTTTCTCTGGTTTCCCAGTCTGTTTCCTAGTGCCTGTTTGAAGTTCCTGCAGTTTTCCCTGTAAAACCGAGTTGGAGCTAGTACGTCCCCATATATATGTATGGAGTGGAGTTTGCAACTGAAAAGAAACTTTGTGTTCCCAACAAGCTAGGTGAAGGACGGCTTTCACACGCACTTATCTCTCAGAACTGAGCATGTGGAGAGACGTTCGTTCATCAAGCACAAAGGGAACGGGTTGCAGGAGAAACTTTTACTCTGGTTTCTCAGTCTGTTTCCTAGTGCCGGTTTGAAGTTCCTGCAGTTTTCACTCTAAAACATAGTTGGAGCTAGTACCTCCCCATATATATGTATGGAGTGGAGTTTGCAACTGAAAAGAAACTTTGTGTTCCCAACAAGCTATGTGAAGGACGGCTTTCACACACACTTATCTCTCAGAACTGAGCATGTGGAGAGACGTTCGTTCATCTAGCACAAAGGGAACGGGTTGCAGGAGAAACTTTTACTCTGGTTTCTCAGTCTGTTTCCTAGTGCCGGTTTGAAGTTCCTGCAGTTTTCACTGTAAAACCGAGTTGGAGCTAGTACCTCCCCATATATATGTATGGAGTGGAGTTTGCAACTGAAAAGAAACTTTGTGTTCCCAACAAGCTAGTTGAATGACGGCTTTCACACACACATATTTCTCAGATCTGAGCATATGGAGAGACGTTCGTTCATCTAGCACAAATGGAACGGGTTGCAGGGGAAACCTTTACTCTGGTTTCTCAGTTTGTTTCCTAGTGCCGGCTTGAAGTTCCTGCAGTTTTCACTGTAAACCCGAGTTGGAGCAAGTACCTCCCCATATATATGTATGGAGTGGAGTTTGCAACTGAAAAGAAACTTTGTGTTCCCAACAAGATAGGTGAAGGACGGCTTTCACACGCACTTATCTCTCAGAACTGAGCATGTGGAGAGAAGTTCGTTCATCTAGCCCAAAGGGAAAGGGTTGCAGGAGAAACTGTTACTCTGGTTTCTCAGTCTGTTTCCTAGTGCCGGTTTGAAGTTCCTGCAGTTTTCACTGTAAAACCGTGTTGGAGCTAGTACCTCCCCATATATATGTATGAAGTGGAGTTTGCAACTGAAAAGAAACTTTGTGTTCCCAACAAGCTAGGTGAAGGACGGCTTTCACACACACTTATCTCTCAGAACTGAGCATGTGGAGAGACGTTCGTTCATCTAGCAAAAAGGGAACGGGTTGCAGGAGAAACTTTTACTCTGGTTTCTCAGTCTGTTTCCTAGTGCCGGTTTGAAGTTCCTGCAGTTTTCACTGTAAAACCGAGTTGGAGCTAGTCCCTACCCATATATAAATATTTAGTGGAGTTTGCAACTGAAAAGAAACTTTGTGTTCCCAACAAGCTAGGTGAAGGACGGCTTTCACACACACTTATCTCTCAGAACTGAGCATGTGGAGAGACGTTCGTTCATCTAGCACAAAGGGAACGGGTTGCAGGAGGAACATTTACTGTGGTTTCTCAGTCTGGTTCCTAGTGCCGGTTTGAAGTTCCTGCAGTTTACACTGTAAAACCGAGTTGGAGCTAGTACCTCCCCATATATATGTATGGAGTGGAGTTTGCAATTGAAAAGAAACTTTGTGTTCCCAACAAGCTAGTTGAATGACGGCTTTCACACACACATATCTCTCAGAACTGAGCATGTGGAGAGACGTTCGTTCATCTAGCACAAAGGGAACGGGTTGCAGGGGAAACATTTACTCTGGTTTCTCAGTCTGTTTCCTAGTGCCGGTTTGAAGTTCCTGCAGTTTTCACTGTAAAACCGAGTTGGAGCTATTACCTCCCCATATATATGTATGGAGTGGAGTTTGCAACTGAAAAGAAACTTTGTGTTCCCAACAAGCTAGGTGAAGGACGGCTTTCACACACACTTATCTCTCAGAACTGAGCATGTGGAGAGACGTTCGTTCATCTAGCACAAAGGGAACGAGTTGCAGGAGAAACTTTTACTCTGGTTTCTCAGTCTGTTTCCTAGTGCCGGTTTGAAGTTCCTGCAGTTTTCACTGTAAAACCGAGTTGGAGCTAGTACCTCCCCATATATATGTATGCAGTGGAGTTTGCAACTGAAAAGAAACTTTGTGTTCCCAACAAGCTATGTGAAGGACGGCTTTCACACACACTTGTCTCTCAGAACTGAGCATGTGGAGAGACGTTCGTTCATCTAGCACAAAGGGAACGGGTTGCAGGAGAAACTTTTACTCTGGTTTCTCAGTCTGTTTCCTAGTGTCGGTTTGAAGTTCCTGCAGTTTTCACTGTAAAACCGAGTTGGAGCTAGTCCCTACCCATATATATATATTTAGTGGAGTTTGCAACTGAAAAGAAACTTTGTGTTTCCAACAAGCTAGGTGAAGGACGGCTTTCACACACACTTATCTCTCAGAACTGAGCATGTGGAGAGACGTTCGTTCATCTAGCACAAAGGGAACGGGTTGCAGGAGAAACTTTTACTCTGGTTTCTCAGTCAGTTTCCTAGTGCCGGTTAGAAGTTTCTGCAGTTTTCACTGTAAAACCGAGTTGGAGCTAGTACCTCCCCATATATATGTATGGAGTGGAGTTTGCAACTGAAAAGAAACTTTGTGTTCCCAACAAGCTAGTTGAAGGACGGCTTTCACACACACATATCTCTCAGAAATGAGCATATGGAGAGACGTTCTTTCATCTAGCACAAAGTGAACGGGTTGCAGGGGAAACATTTTCTCTGGTTTCCCAGTCTGTTTCCTAGTGCCTGTTTGAAGTTCCTGCAGTTTTCCCTGTAAAACCGAGTTGGAGCTAGTACGTCCCCATATATATGTATGGAGTGGAGTTTGCAACTGAAAAGAAACTTTGTGTTCCCAACAAGCTAGGTGAAGGACGGCTTTCACACGCACTTATCTCTCAGAACTGAGCATGTGGAGAGACGTTCGTTCATCAAGCACAAAGGGAACGGGTTGCAGGAGAAACTTTTACTCTGGTTTCTCAGTCTGTTTCCTAGTGCCGGTTTGAAGTTCCTGCAGTTTTCACTGTAAAATCGAGTTGGAGCTAGTACCTCACCATATATATGTATGGAGTGGAGTTTGCAACTGAAAAGAAACTTTGTGTTCCCAACAAGCTATGTGAAGGACGGCTTTCACACACACTTATCTCTCAGAACTGAGCATGTGGAGAGACGTTCGTTCATCTAGCACAAAGGGAACGGGTTGCAGGAGAAACTTTTACTCTGGTTTCTCAGTCTGTTTCCTAGTGCCGGTTTGAAGTTCCTGCAGTTTTCACTGTAAAACCGAGTTGGAGCTAGTACCTCCCCATATATATGTATGGAGTGGAGTTTGCAACTGAAAAGAAACTTTGTGTTCCCAACAAGCTAGTTGAATGACGGCTTTCACACACACATATCTCTCAGATCTGAGCATATGGAGAGACGTTCGTTCATCTAGCACAAATGGAACGGGTTGCAGGGGAAACCTTTACTCTGGTTTCTCAGTTTGTTTCCTAGTGCCGGCTTGAAGTTCCTGCAGTTTTCACTGTAAACCCGAGTTGGAGCAAGTACCTCCCCATATATATGTATGGAGTGGAGTTTGCAACTGAAAAGAAACTTTGTGTTCCCAACAAGATAGGTGAAGGACGGCTTTCACACGCACTTATCTCTCAGAACTGAGCATGTGGAGAGAAGTTCGTTCATCTAGCCCAAAGGGAAAGGGTTGCAGGAGAAACTTTTACTCTGGTTTCTCAGTCTGTTTCCTAGTGCCGGTTTGAAGTTCCTGCAGTTTTCACTGTAAAACCGTGTTGGAGCTAGTACCTCCCCATATATATGTATGAAGTGGAGTTTGCAACTGAAAAGAAACTTTGTGTTCCCAACAAGCTAAGTGAAGGACGGCTTTCACACACACTTATCTCTCAGAACTGAGCATGTGGAGAGACGTTCGTTCATCTAGCAAAAAGGGAACGGGTTGCAGGAGAAACTTTTACTCTGGTTTCTCAGTCTGTTTCCTAGTGCCGGTTTGAAGTTCCTGCAGTTTTCACTGTAAAACCGAGTTGGAGCTAGTCCCTACCCATATATAAATATTTAGTGGAGTTTGCAACTGAAAAGAAACTTTGTGTTCCCAACAAGCTAGGTGAAGGACGGCTTTCACACACACTTATCTCTCAGAACTGAGCATGTGGAGAGACGTTCGTTCATCTAGTACAAAGGGAACGGGTTGCAGGAGAAACTTTTACTCTGGTTTCTCAGTCAGTTTCCTAGTGCCGGTTTGAAGTTTCTGCAGTTTTCACTGTAAAACCGAGTTGGAGCTAGTACCTCCCCATATATATGTATGGAGTGGAGTTTGCAACTGAAAAGAAACATTGTGTTCCCAACAAGCTAGTTGAATGACGGCTTTCACACACACATATCTCTCAGAAATGAGCATATGGAGAGACGTTCATTCATCTAGCACAAAGTGAACGGGTAGCAGTGGAAATATTTTCTCTGGTTTCCCAGTCTGTTTCCTAGTGCCTGTTTGAAGTTCCTGCAGTTTTCCCTGTAAAACCGAGTTGGAGCTAGTACGTCCCCATATATATGTATGGAGTGGAGTTTGCAAATGAAAAGAAACTTTGTGTTCCCAACAAGCTAGGTGAAGGACGGCTTTCACACGCACTTATCTCTCAGAACTGAGCATGTGGAGAGACGTTCGTTCATCAAGCAAAAAGGGAACGGGTTGCAGGGGAAACTTTTACTCTGGTTTCTCAGTCTGTTTCCTAGTGCCGGTTTGAAGTTCCTGCAGTTTTCACTGTAAAACCGATTTGGAGCTAGTACCTCCCCATATATATGAATGGAGTGGAGTTTGCAACTGAAAAGAAACTTTGTGTTCCAAACAAGCTAGGTGAAGGACGGCTTTCACACACACTTATCTCTCAGAACTGAGCATGTGGAGAGACGTTCGTTCATCTAGCACAAAGGGAACGGGTTGCAGGAGGAACATTTACTGTGGTTTGTCAGTCTGTTTCCTAGTGCCGGTTTGAAGTTCCTGCAGTTTACACTGTAAAACCGAGTTGGAGCTAGTACCTCCCCATATATATGTATGGAGTGGAGTTTGCAATTGAAAAGAAACTTTGTGTTCCCAACAAGTTAGTTGAATGACGGCTTTCACACACACATATCTCTCAGAACTGAGCATATGGAGAGACGTTCGTTCATCTAGCACAAATGGAACGGGTTGCAGGGGAAACCTTTACTCTGGTTTGTCAGTCTGTTTCCTAGTGCCAGCTTGAAGTTCCTGCAGTTTTCACTGTAAACCCGTGTTGGAGCTAGTACCTCCCCATATATATGTATGGAGTGGAGTTTGCAACTGAAAAGAAACTTTGTGTTCCCAACAAGATAGGTGAAGGACGGCTTTCACACACACTTATCTCTCAGAACTGAGCATGAGGAGAGACGTTCGTTCATCTAGCACAAAGGGAACGGGTTGCAGGGGAAACATTTACTCTGGTTTCTCAGTCTGTTTCCTAGTGCCGGTTTGAAGTTCCTGCAGTTTTCACTGTAAAACCGAGTTGGAGCTATTACCTCCCCATATATATGTATGGAGTGGAGTTTGCAACTGAAAAGAAACTTTGTGTTCCCAACAAGCTAGGTGAAGGACGGCTTTCACACACACTTATCTCTCAGAACTGAGCATGTGGAGAGACGTTCGTTCATCTAGCACAAAGGGAACGGGTTGCAGGAGAAACTTTTACTCTGGATTCTCAGTCTGTTTCCTAGTGCCGGTTTGAAGTTCCTGCAGTTTTCACTGTAAAACCGAGTTGGAGCTAGTACCTCCCCATATATATGTATGGAGTGGTGTTTGCAACTGAAAAGAAACTTTGTGTTCCCAACAAGCTAGTTGAATGACGGCTTTCACACACACATATCTCTCAGATATGAGCATATGGAGAGACGTTCGTTCATCTAGCACAAATGGAACGGGTTGCAGGAGAAACCTTTACTCTGGTTTCTCAGTCTGTTTCCTAGTGCCGGCTTGAAGTTCCTGCAGTTTTCACTGTAAACCCGAGTTGGAGCAAGTACCTCCCCATATATATGTATGGAGTGGAGTTTGCAACTGAAAAGAAACTTTGTGTTCCCAACAAGATAGGTGAAGGACGGCTTTCACACACACTTATCTCTCAGAACTGAGCATGAGGAGAGACGTTCGTTCATCTAGCACAAAGGGAACGGGTTGCAGGGGAAATATTTACTCTGGTTTCTCAGTCTGTTTCCTAGTGCCGGTTTGAAGTTCCTGCAGTTTTCACTGTAAAACCGAGTTGGAACTAGTACCTCCCAATATATATGTATGGAGTGGAGTTTGCAACTGAAAAGAAACTATGTGTTCCCAACAAGCTATGTGAAGGACGGCTTCCACACACACTTATCTCTCAGAACTGAGCATGTGGAGAGACGTTCGTTCATCTAGCACAAAGGGAACGGGTTGCAGGAGAAACTTTTACTCTGGTTTCTCAGTGTGTTTCCTAGTGCCGGTTTGAAGTTCCTGCAGTTTTCACTGTAAAACCGAGTTGGAGCTAGTACCTCCCCATATATATGTATGGAGTGGAGTTTGCAACTGAAAAGAAACTTTGTATTCCCTACAAGCTAGGTGAAGGACGGCTTTCACACACACTTATCTCTCAGAACTGAGCATGTGGAGAGACGTTCGTTCATCAAGCACAAAGGGAACGGGTTGCAGGAGAAACTTTTACTCTGGTTTCTCAGTCTGTTTCCTAGTGCCGGTTTGAAGTTCCTGCAGTTTTCACTGTAAAATCGAGTTGGAGCTAGTACCTCACCATATATATATATGGAGTGGAGTTTGCAACTGAAAAGAAACTTTGTGTTCCCAACAAGCTATGTGAAGGACGGCTTTCACACACACTTATCTCTCAGAACTGAGCATGTGGAGAGACGTTCGTTCATCTAGCACAAAGGGAACGGGTTGCAAGAGAAACTTTTACTCTGTTTTCTCAGTCTGTTTCCTAGTGCCGGTTTGAAGTTCCTGCAGTTTTCACTGTAAAACCGAGTTGGAGCTAGTACCTCCCCATATATATGTATGGAGTGGAGTTTGCAACTGAAAAGAAACTTTGTGTTCCCAACAAGCTGGTTGAATGACGGCTTTCACACACACATATCTCTCAGATCTGAGCATATGGAGAGACGTTCGTTCATCTAGCACAAATGGAACGGGTTGCAGGGGAAACCTTTACTCTGGTTTCTCAGTTTGTTTCCTAGTGCCGGCTTGAAGTTCCTGCAGTTTTCACTGTAAACCCGAGTTGGAGCAAGTACCTCCCCATATATATGTATGGAGTGGAGTTTGCAACTGAAAAGAAACTTTGTGTTCCCAACAAGATAGGTGAAGGACGGCTTTCACACGCACTTATCTCTCAGAACTGAGCATGTGGAGAGAAGTTCGTTCATCTAGCCCAAAGGGAAAGGGTTGCAGGAGAAACTTTTACTCTGGTTTCTCAGTCTGTTTCCTAGTGCCGGTTTGAAGTTCCTGCAGTTTTCACTGTAAAACCGTGTTGGAGCTAGTACCTCCCCATATATATGTATGAAGTGGAGTTTGCAACTGAAAAGAAACTTTGTGTTCCCAACAAGCTAAGTGAAGGACGGCTTTCACACACACTTATCTCTCAGAACTGAGCATGTGGAGAGACGTTCGTTCATCTAGCAAAAAGGGAACGGGTTGCAGGAGAAACTTTTACTCTGGTTTCTCAGTCTGTTTCCTAGTGCCGGTTTGAAGTTCCTGCAGTTTTCACTGTAAAACCGAGTTGGAGCTAGTCCCTACCCATATATAAATATTTAGTGGAGTTTGCAACTGAAAAGAAACTTTGTGTTCCCAACAAGCTAGGTGAAGGACGGCTTTCACACACACTTATCTCTCAGAACTGAGCATGTGGAGAGACGTTCGTTCATCTAGTACAAAGGGAACGGGTTGCAGGAGAAACTTTTACTCTGGTTTCTCAGTCAGTTTCCTAGTGCCGGTTTGAAGTTTCTGCAGTTTTCACTGTAAAACCGAGTTGGAGCTAGTACCTCCCCATATATATGTATGGAGTGGAGTTTGCAACTGAAAAGAAACATTGTGTTCCCAACAAGCTAGTTGAATGACGGCTTTCACACACACATATCTCTCGGAAATGAGCATATGGAGAGACGTTCATTCATCTAGCACAAAGTGAACGGGTAGCAGTGGAAATATTTTCTCTGGTTTCCCAGTCTGTTTCCTAGTGCCTGTTTGAAGTTCCTGCAGTTTTCCCTGTAAAACCGAGTTGGAGCTAGTACGTCCCCATATATATGTATGGAGTGGAGTTTGCAAATGAAAAGAAACTTTGTGTTCCCAACAAGCTAGGTGAAGGACGGCTTTCACACGCACTTATCTCTCAGAACTGAGCATGTGGAGAGACGTTCGTTCATCAAGCACAAAGGGAACGGGTTGCAGGAGAAACTTTTACTCTGGTTTCTCAGTCTGTTTCCTAGTGCCGGTTTGAAGTTCCTGCAGTTTTCACTGTAAAACCGATTTGGAGCTAGTACCTCCCCATATATATGAATGGAGTGGAGTTTGCAACTGAAAAGAAACTTTGTGTTCCAAACAAGCTAGGTGAAGGACGGCTTTCACACACACTTATCTCTCAGAACTGAGCATGTGGAGAGACGTTCGTTCATCTAGCACAAAGGGAACGGGTTGCAGGAGAAACTTTTACTCTGGTTTGTCAGTCTGGTTCCTAGTGCCGGTTTGAAGTTCCTGCAGTTTACACTGTAAAACCGAGTTGGAGCTAGTACCACCCAATATATATGTATGGAGTGGAGTTTGCAATTGAAAAGAAACTTTGTGTTCCCAACAAGGTAGTTGAATGACGGCTTTCACACACACATATCTCTCAGAACTGAGCATATGGAGAGACGTTCGTTCATCTAGCACAAATGGAACGGGTTGCAGGGGAAACCTTTACTCTGGTTTGTCAGTCTGTTTCCTAGTGCCAGCTTGAAGTTCCTGCAGTTTTCACTGTAAACCCGTGTTGGAGCTAGTACCTCCCCATATATATGTATGGAGTGGAGTTTGCAACTGAAAAGAAACTTTGTGTTCCCAACAAGATAGGTGAAGGACGGCTTTCACACACACTTATCTCTCAGAACTGAGCATGAGGAGAGACGTTCGTTCATCTAGCACAAAGGGAACGGGTTGCAGGGGAAACATTTACTCTGGTTTCTCAGTCTGTTTCCTAGTGCCGGTTTGAAGTTCCTGCAGTTTTCACTGTAAAACCGAGTTGGAGCTATTACCTCCCCATATATATGTATGGAGTGGAGTTTGCAACTGAAAAGAAACTTTGTGTTCCCAACAAGCTAGGTGAAGGACGGCTTTCACACACACTTATCTCTCAGAACTGAGCATGTGGAGAGACGTTCGTTCATCTAGCACAAAGGGAACGGGTTGCAGGAGAAACTTTTACTCTGGATTCTCAGTCTGTTTCCTAGTGCCGGTTTGAAGTTCCTGCAGTTTTCACTGTAAAACCGAGTTGGAGCTAGTACCTCCCCATATATATGTATGGAGTGGTGTTTGCAACTGAAAAGAAACTTTGTGTTCCCAACAAGCTAGTTGAATGACGGCTTTCACACACACATATCTCTCAGATATGAGCATATGGAGAGACGTTCGTTCATCTAGCACAAATGGAACGGGTTGCAGGGGAAACCTTTACTCTGGTTTCTCAGTCTGTTTCCTAGTGCCGGCTTGAAGTTCCTGCAGTTTTCACTGTAAACCCGAGTTGGAGCAAGTACCTCCCCATATATATGTATGGAGTGGAGTTTGCAACTGAAAAGAAACTTTGTGTTCCCAACAAGATAGGTGAAGGACGGCTTTCACACACACTTATCTCTCAGAACTGAGCATGAGGAGAGACGTTCGTTCATCTAGCACAAAGGGAACGGGTTGCAGGGGAAATATTTACTCTGGTTTCTCAGTCTGTTTCCTAGTGCCGGTTTGAATTTCCTGCAGTTTTCACTGTAAAACCGAGTTGGAACTAGTACCTCCCCATATATATGTATGGAGTGGAGTTTGCAACTGAAAAGAAACTTTGTGTTCCCAACAAGCTATGTGAAGGACGGCTTCCACACACACTTATCTCTCAGAACTGAGCATGTGGAGAGACGTTCGTTCATCTAGCACAAAGGGAACGGGTTGCAGGAGAAACTTTTACTCTGGTTTCTCAGTCTGTTTCCTAGTGCCGGTTTGATGTTCCTGCAGTTTTCACTGTAAAACAGAGTTGGAGCTAGTCCCTCCCCATATATATGTATGGAGTGGAGTTTGCAACTGAAAAGAAACTTTGTGTTCCCAACAAGCTAGGTGAAGGACGGTTTTCACACACACTTATCTCTCAGAACTGAGCATGTGGAGAGACGTTCGTTCATCTAGCACAAAGGGAACGGGTTGAATGAGAAACTTTTACTCTGGTTTCTCAGTCAGTTTCCTAGTGCCGGTTTGAAGTTCCTGCAGTTTTCACTGTAAAACCGAGTTGCAGCTAGTATCTCCCCATATATATGTATGGAGTGGAGTTTGCAACTGAAAAGAAACTTTGTGTTCCCAACAAGCTATGTGAAGGACGGCTTTCACACACACTTATCTCTCAGAACTGAGCATGTGGAGAGACGTTCGTTCATCTAGCACAAAGGGAACGGGTTGCAGGAGAAACTTTTACTCTGGTTTCTCAGTCTGTTTCCTAGTGCCGGTTTGAAGTTCCTGCAGTTTTCACTGTAAAACCGAGTTGGAGCTAGTACCTCCCCATATATATGTATGGAGTGGAGTTTGCAACTGAAAAGAAACTTTGTGTTCCCAACAAGCTAGGTGAAGGACGGCTTTCACACACACTTATCTCTCAGAACTGAGCATGTGGAGAGACGTTCGTTCATCTAGCACAAAGGGAACGGGTTGCAGGAGAAACTTTTACTCTGGTTTCTCAGTCTGTTTCCTAGTGCCGGTTTGAAGTTCCTGCAGTTTTCACTGTAAAACCGAGTTGGAGCTAGTACCTCCCCATATATATGTATGGAGTGGATTTTGCAACTGAAAAGAAACTTTGTGTTCCCAACAAGCTTGTTGACGGACGGCTTTCACACACACTTATCTCTCAGAACTGAGCATGTGGAGAGACGTTCGTTCATCTAGCACAAAGGGAACGGGTTGCAGGAGAAACTTTTACTCTGGTTTCTCAGTCTGTTTCCTAGTGCCGGTTTGAAGTTCCTGCAATTTTCACTGTAAAACCGAGTTGGAGCTAGTACCTCCCCATATATATGTATGGAGTGGAGTTTGCAACTGAAAAGAAACTTTGTGTTCCCAACAAGCTAGGTGATGGACGGCTTTCACACACACTTTTCTCTCAGAACTGAGCATGTGGAGAGACGTTCGTTCATCTAGCACAAAGGGAACGGGTTGCAGGAGAAACTTTTACTCTGGTTTCTCAGTGTGTTTCCTAGTGCCGGTTTGAAGTTCCTGCAGTTTTCACTGTAAAACCGAGTTGGAGCTAGTACCTCCCCATATATATGTATGGAGTGGAGTTTGCAACTGAAAAGAAACTTTGTATTCCCTACAAGCTAGGTGAAGGACGGCTTTCACACACACTTATCTCTCAGAACTGAGCATGTGGAGAGACGTTCGTTCATCTAGCACAAAGGGAACGGGTTGCAGGAGAAACTTTTACTCTGGTTTCTCAGTCTGTTTCCTAGTGCCGGTTTGAAGTTCCTGCAGTTTTCACTGTAAAACCGAGTTGGAGCTAGAACTTACCCATATATATGTATGGAGTGGAGTTTGCAACTGAAAAGAAACTTTGTGTTCCCAACAAGCTAGGTGAAGGACGGCTTTCACACCCACTTATCTCTCAGAACTGAGCATGTGGAGAGACTTTCGTTCATCTAGCACAAAGGGAACGGGTTGCAGGGAAACTTTTACTCTGGTTTCTCAGTCTGTTTCCTAGTGCCGGTTTGAAGTTCCTGCAGTTTTCACTGTAAAACAGAGTTGGATCTAGTACCTCCCCATATATATGTATGGAGTGGAGTTTGCAACTGAAAAGAAACTTTGTGTTCCCAACAAGCTAGGTGAAGGACGGCTTTCACACACACTTATCTCTCAGAACTGAGCATGTGGAGAGACGTTCGTTCATCTAGCACAAAGGGAACGGGTTGCAGGAGAAACTTTTACTCTGGTTTCTCAGTCTGTTTCCTAGTGCCGGTTTGAAGTTCCTGCAGTTTTCACTGTAAAACCGAGTTGGAGCTAGTACCTCCCCATATATATGTATGGAGTGGAGTTTGCAACTGAAAATAAACTTTGTGTTCCCAACAAGCTTGGTGACGGACGGCTTTCACACACACTTATCTCTCAGAACTGAGCATGTGGAGAGACGTTCGTTCATCTAGCAAAAAGGGAACGGGTTGCAGGAGAAACTTTTACTCTGGTTTCTCAGACTGTTTCCTAGTGCCGGTTTGAAGTTCCTGCAGTTTTCACTGTAAAACCGAGTTGGAGCTAGAACCTCCCCATATATATGTATGGAGTGGAGTTTGCAACTGAAAAGAAACTTTGTGTTCCCAACAAGCTAGGTGACGGACGGCTTTCACACACACTTATCTCTCAGAACTGAGCATGTGGAGAGACGTTCGTTCATCTAGCACAAAGGGAACGGGTTGCAGGAGAAACTTTTACTCTGGTTTCTCAGTGTGTTTCCTAGTGCCGGTTTGAAGTTCCTGCAGTTTTCACTGTAAAACCGAGTTGGAGCTAGTACCTCCCCATATATATGTATGGAGTGGAGTTTGCAACTGAAAAGAAACTTTGTGTTCCCAACAAGCTAGGTGAAGGACGGCTTTCACACACACTTATCTCTCAGAACTGAGCATGTGGAGAGACGTTCGTTCATCTAGCACAAAGGGAACGGGTTGCAGGAGAAACTTTTACTCTGGTTTCTCAGACTGTTTCCTAGTGCCGGTTTGAAGTTCCTGCAGTTTTCACTGTAAAACCGAGTTGGAGCTAGTACCTCCCCATATATATGTATGGAGTGGAGTTTGCAACTGAAAAGAAACTTTGTGATCCCAACAAGCTAGGTGACGGACGGCTTTCACACACACTTATCTCTCAGAACTGAGCATGTTGAGAGACGTTCGTTCATCTAGCACAAAGGGAACGGGTTGCAGGAGAAACTTTTACTCTGGTTTCTCAGTCTGTTTCCTAGTGCCAGTTTGATGTTCCTGCAGTTTTCTCTGTAAAACCGAGTTGGAGCTAGTACCTCCCCATATATATGTATGGAGTGGAGTTTGCAACTGAAAAGAAACTTTGTGTTCCCAACAAGCTAGGTGAAAGACGGCTTTCACACACACTTATCTCTCAGAACTGAGCATGTGGAGAGACGTTCGTTCATCTAGCACAATGGGAACGGGTTGCAGGAGAAACTTTTACTCTGGTTTCTCAGTCTGTTTCCTAGTGCCGGTTTGAAGTTCCTGCAGTTTTCACTGTAAAACCGAGTTGGAGCTAGTACCTCCCCATATATATGTATGGAGTGGAGTTTGCAACTGAAAAGAAACTTTGTGTTCCCAACAAGTTATGTGAAGGACGGCTTTCACACACACTTATCTCTCAGAACTGAGCATGTGGAGAGACGTTCGTTCATCTAGCACAAAGGGAACGGGTTACAGGAGAAACTTTTACTCTGGTTTCTCAGTCTGTTTCCTAGTGCCGGTTTGAAGTTCCTGCAGTTTTCACTGTAAAACCGAGTTGGAGCTAGTACCTCCCCATATATATGTATGGAGTGGAGTTTGCAACTGAAAAGAAACTTTGTGTTCCCAACAAGCTAGGTGAAGGACGGCTTTCACACACACTTATCTCTCAGAACTGAGCATGTGGAGAGACGTTCGTTCATCTAGCACAAAGGGAACGGGTTGCAGGAGAAACTTTTACTCTGGTTTCTCAGTCTGTTTCCTAGTGCCGGTTTGAAGTTCCTGCAGTTTTCACTGTAAAACCTAGTTGGAGCTAGTACCTCCCCATATATATATATGGAGTGGAGTTTGCAACTGAAAAGAAACTTTGTGTTCCCAACAAGCTAGGTGAAGGACGGCTTTCACACACACTTATCTCTCAGAACTGAGCATGTGGAGAGACGTTCGTTCATCTAGCACAAAGGGAATGGGTTGCAGGAGAAACTTTTACTCTGGTTTCTCAGTCTGTTTCCTAGTGCCGGTTTGAAGTTCCTGCAGTTTTCACTGTAAAACCGAGTTGGAGCTAGTACCTCCCCATATATATGTATGGAGTGGAGTTTGCAACTGAAAAGAAACTTTGTGTTCCCAACAAGCTAGGTGAAGGACGGCTTTCACACACACTTATCTCTCAGAACTGAGCATGTGGAGAGACGTTCGTTCATCTAGCACAAAGGGAACGGGTTGCAGGGAAACTTTTACTCTGGTTTCTCAGTCTGTTTCCTAGTGCCGGTTTGAAGTTCCTGCAGTTTTCACTGTAAAACCGAGTTGGAGCTACTACTTCCCCATATATATATATGGAGTGGAGTTTGCAACTGAAAAGAAACTTTGTGTTCCCAACAAGCTAAGTGAAGTACGGGTTTCACACACACTTATCTCTCAGAACTGAGCATGTGGAGAGACGTTCGTTCATCTAGCACAAAGGGAACGGGTTGCAGGAGAAACTTTTACTCTGGTTTCTCAGTCTGTTTCCTAGTGCCAGTTTGAAGTTCCTGCAGTTTTCACTGTAAAACAGAGTTGGAGCTAGTACCTCCCCATATATATGTATGGTGTGGAGTTTGCAACTGAAAAGAAACTTTGTGTTCCCAACAAGCTAGGTGAAGGACGGCTTTCACACACACTTATCTCTCAGAACTGAGCATGTGGAGAGACGTTCGTTCATCTAGCACAAAGGGAACGGGTTGCAGGAGAAACTTTTACCCTGGTTTCTCAGTCTGTTTCCTAGTGCCGGTTTGAAGTTCCTGCAGTTTTCACTGTAAAACCGAGTTGGAGCTAGTACCTCCCCATATATATGTATGGAGTGGAGTTTGCAACTGAAAAGAAACTTTGTGTTCCCAACAAGCTAGGTGAAGGACGGCTTTCACACACACTTATCTCTCAGAACTGAGCATGTGGAGAGACGTTCGTTCATCTAGCACAAAGGAACGGTTTGCAGGAGAAACTTTTACTCTGGTTTCTCAGTCAGTTTCTTAGTGCCGGTTTGAAGTTCCTGCAGTTTTCACTGGAAAACCGAGTTGGAGCTAGTACCTCCCCATATATATATATGGAGTGGAGTTTGCAACTGAAAAGAAACTTTGTGTTCCCAACAAGCTAGGTGAAGGACGGGTTTCAAACACACTTATCTCTCAGAACTGAGCATGTGGAGAGACGTTCGTTCATCTAGCACAAAGGGAACGGTTTGCAGGAGAAACTATTACTCTGGTTTCTCAGTCTGTTTCCTAGTGCTGGTTTGAAGTTCCTGCAGTTTTCACTGTAAAACCGACTTGGAGCTAGTACTTCCCCATATATATGTATGGAGTGGAGTTTGCAACTGAAAAGAAACTTTGTGTTCCCAACAAGCTAGTTGAAGGACGGCTTTCACACACACTTATCTCTCAGAACTGAGCATGTGGAGAGACGTTCGTTCATCTAGCACAAAGGGAACGGGTTGCAGGAGAAACTTTTACTCTGGTTTCTCAGTGTGTTTCCTAGTGCCGGTTTGAAGTTCCTGCAGTTTTCACTGTAAAACCGAGTTGGAGCTAGTACCTCCCCATATATATGTATGGAGTGGAGTTTGCAACTGAAAAGAAACTTTGTGTTCCCAACAAGCTAGGTGAAGGACGGCTTTCACACACACTTATCTCTCAGAACTGAGCATGTGGAGAGACGTTCGTTCATCTAGCACAAAGGGAACGGGTTGCAGGAGAAACTTTTACTCTGGTTTCTCAGTCTGTTTCCTAGTGCCGGTTTGAAGTTCCTGCAGTTTTCACTGTAAAACCGAGTTGGAGCTAGTACCTCCCCATATATATGAATGGAGTGGAGTTTGCAACTGAAAAGAAACTTTGTGTTCCCAACAAGCTAGGTGAAGGACGGCTTCCACACACACTTATCTCTCAGAACTGAGCATGTGGATAGACGTTCGTTCATCTAGCACAAAGGGAACGGGTTGCAGGAGAAACTTTTACTCTGTTTTCTCAGTCAGTTTCCTAGTGCCGGTTTGAAGTTTCTGCAGTTTTCACTGTAAAACCGAGTTGGAGCTAGTACCTCCCCATATATATGTATGGAGTGGAGTTTGCAACTGAAAAGAAACTTTGTGTTCCCAACAAGCTAGGTGAAGGACGGCTTTCACACACACTTATCTCTCAGAACTGAGCATGTGGAGAGACGTTCGTTCATCTAGCACAAAGGGAACGGGTTGCAGGAGAAACTTTTACTCTGGTTTCTCAGTCTGTTTCCTAGTGCCGGTTTGAAGTTCCTGCAGTTTTCACTGTAAAACCGAGTTGGAGCTAGTACCTCCCCATATATATGAATGGAGTGGAGTTTGCAACTGAAAAGAAACTTTGTGTTCCCAACAAGCTAGGTGAAGGACGGCTTCCACACACACTTATCTCTCAGAACTGAGCATGTGGAGAGACGTTCGTTCATCTAGCACAAAGGGAACGGGTTGCAGGAGAAACTTTTACTCTGGTTTCTCAGTCTGTTTCCTAGTGCCGGTTTGAAGTTCCTGCAGTTTTCACTGTAAAACCGAGTTGGAGCTAGTACCTCCCCATATATATGAATGGAGTGGAGTTTGCAACTGAAAAGAAACTTTGTGTTCCCAACAAGCTAGGTGAAGGACGGCTTCCACACACACTTATCTCTCAGAACTGAGCATGTGGAGAGACGTTCGTTCATCTAGCACAAAGGGAACGGGTTGCAGGAGAAACTTTTACTCTGTTTTCTCAGTCAGTTTCCTAGTGCCGGTTTGAAGTTTCTGCAGTTTTCACTGTAAAACCGAGTTGGAGCTAGTACCTCCCCATATATATGTATGGAGTGGAGTTTGCAACTGAAAAGAAACTTTGTGTTCCCAACAAGCTATGTGAAGGACGGCTTTCACACACACTTAACTCTCAGAACTGAGCATGTGGAGAGACGTTCGTTCATCTAGCACAAAGGGAACGGGTTGCAGGAGAAACTTTTACTCTGGTTTCTCAGTCTGTTTCCTAGTGCCGGTTTGAAGTTCCTGCAGTTTTCACTGTAAAACCGAGTTGGAGCTAGTACCTCCCCATATATATGTATGGAGTGGAGTATGCAACTGAAAAGAAACTTTGTGTTCCCAACAAGCTATGTGAAGCACGGCTTTCACACACACTTATCTCTCAGAACTGAGCATGTGGAGAGACGTTCGTTCATCTAGCACAAAGGGAACGGGTTGCAGGAGAAACTTTTACTCTGGTTTCTCAGTCTGTTTCCTAGTGCCAGTTTGAAGTTCCTGCAGTTTTCACTGTAAAACCGAGTTGGAGCTACTACTTCCCCATATATATATATGGAGTGGAGTTTGCAACTGAAAAGAAACTTTGTGTTCCCAACAAGCTAAGTGAAGTACGGGTTTCACACACACTTATCTCTCAGAACTGAGCATGTGGAGAGACGTTCGTTCATCTAGCACAAAGGGAACGGTTTGCAGGAGAAACTATTACTCTGGTTTCTCAGTCTGTTTCCTAGTGCTGGTTTGAAGTTCCTGCAGTTTTCACTGTAAAACCGACTTGGAGCTAGTACTTCCCCATATATATGTATGGAGTGGAGTTTGCAACTGAAAAGAAACTTTGTGTTCCCAACAAGCTAGTTGAAGGACGGCTTTCACACACACTTATCTCTCAGAACTGAGCATGTGGAGAGACGTTCGTTCATCTAGCACAAAGGGAACGGGTTGCAGGAGAAACTTTTACTCTGGTTTCTCAGTGTGTTTCCTAGTGCCGGTTTGAAGTTCCTGCAGTTTTCACTGTAAAACCGAGTTGGAGCTAGTACCTCCCCATATATATGTATGGAGTGGAGTTTGCAACTGAAAAGAAACTTTGTGTTCCCAACAAGCTAGGTGAAGGACGGCTTTCACACACACTTATCTCTCAGAACTGAGCATGTGGAGAGACGTTCGTTCATCTAGCACAAAGGGAACGGGTTGCAGGAGAAACTTTTACTCTGGTTTCTCAGTCTGTTTCCTAGTGCCGGTTTGAAGTTCCTGCAGTTTTCACTGTAAAACCGAGTTGGAGCTAGTACCTCCCCATATATATGAATGGAGTGGAGTTTGCAACTGAAAAGAAACTTTGTGTTCCCAACAAGCTAGGTGAAGGACGGCTTCCACACACACTTATCTCTCAGAACTGAGCATGTGGAGAGACGTTCGTTCATCTAGCACAAAGGGAACGGGTTGCAGGAGAAACTTTTACTCTGTTTTCTCAGTCAGTTTCCTAGTGCCGGTTTGAAGTTTCTGCAGTTTTCACTGTAAAACCGAGTTGGAGCTAGTACCTCCCCATATATATGTATGGAGTGGAGTTTGCAACTGAAAAGAAACTTTGTGTTCCCAACAAGCTAGGTGAAGGACGGCTTTCACACACACTTATCTCTCAGAACTGAGCATGTGGAGAGACGTTCGTTCATCTAGCACAAAGGGAACGGGTTGCAGGAGAAACTTTTACTCTGGTTTCTCAGTCTGTTTCCTAGTGCCGGTTTGAAGTTCCTGCAGTTTTCACTGTAAAACCGAGTTGGAGCTAGTACCTCCCCATATATATGAATGGAGTGGAGTTTGCAACTGAAAAGAAACTTTGTGTTCCCAACAAGCTAGGTGAAGGACGGCTTCCACACACACTTATCTCTCAGAACTGAGCATGTGGAGAGACGTTCGTTCATCTAGCACAAAGGGAACGGGTTGCAGGAGAAACTTTTACTCTGGTTTCTCAGTCTGTTTCCTAGTGCCGGTTTGAAGTTCCTGCAGTTTTCACTGTAAAACCGAGTTGGAGCTAGTACCTCCCCATATATATGAATGGAGTGGAGTTTGCAACTGAAAAGAAACTTTGTGTTCCCAACAAGCTAGGTGAAGGACGGCTTCCACACACACTTATCTCTCAGAACTGAGCATGTGGAGAGACGTTCGTTCATCTAGCACAAAGGGAACGGGTTGCAGGAGAAACTTTTACTCTGTTTTCTCAGTCAGTTTCCTAGTGCCGGTTTGAAGTTTCTGCAGTTTTCACTGTAAAACCGAGTTGGAGCTAGTACCTCCCCATATATATGTATGGAGTGGAGTTTGCAACTGAAAAGAAACTTTGTGTTCCCAACAAGCTATGTGAAGGACGGCTTTCACACACACTTAACTCTCAGAACTGAGCATGTGGAGAGACGTTCGTTCATCTAGCACAAAGGGAACGGGTTGCAGGAGAAACTTTTACTCTGGTTTCTCAGTCTGTTTCCTAGTGCCGGTTTGAAGTTCCTGCAGTTTTCACTGTAAAACCGAGTTGGAGCTAGTACCTCCCCATATATATGTATGGAGTGGAGTATGCAACTGAAAAGAAACTTTGTGTTCCCAACAAGCTATGTGAAGCACGGCTTTCACACACACTTATCTCTCAGAACTGAGCATGTGGAGAGACGTTCGTTCATCTAGCACAAAGGGAACGGGTTGCAGGAGAAACTTTTACTCTGGTTTCTCAGTCTGTTTCCTAGTGCCAGTTTGAAGTTCCTGCAGTTTTCACTGTAAAACCGAGTTGGAGCTACTACTTCCCCATATATATATATGGAGTGGAGTTTGCAACTGAAAAGAAACTTTGTGTTCCCAACAAGCTAAGTGAAGTACGGGTTTCACACACACTTATCTCTCAGAACTGAGCATGTGGAGAGACGTTCGTTCATCTAGCACAAAGGGAACGGGTTGCAGGAGAAACTTTTACTCTGGTTTCTCAGTCTGTTTCCTAGTGCCGGTTTGAAGTTCCTGCAGTTTTCACTGTAAAACCGAGTTGGAGCTAGTACCTCCCCATATATATGTATGGAGTGGAGTTTGCAACTGAAAAGAAACTTTGTGTTCCCAACAAGCTAGGTGAAGGACGGCTTTCACACACACTTATCTCTCAGAACTGAGCATGTGGAGAGACGTTGGTTCATCTAGCACAAAGGGAACGGGTTGCAGGAGAAACTTTTACTCTGGTTTCTCAGTCAGTTTCCTAGTGCCGGTTTGATGTTCCAGCAGTTTTCACTGTAAAACCGAGTTGGAGCTAGTACCTCCCCATATATATGTATGGAGTGGAGTTTGCAACTGAAAAGAAACTTTGTGTTCCCAACAAGCTATGTGAAGGACGGCTTTCACACGCACTTATCTCTCAGAACTGAGCATGTGGAGAGACGTTCGTTCATCTAGCACAAAGGGAACGGGTTGCAGGAGAAACTTTTACTCTGGTTTCTCAGTCTGTTTCCTAGTGCCGGTTTGAAGTTCCTGCAGTTTTCACTGTAAAACCGAGTTGGAGCTAGTACCTCCCCATATATATGTATGGAGTGGAGTATGCAACTGAAAAGAAACTTTGTGTTCCCAACAAGCTAGGTGAAGCACGGCTTTCACACACACTTATCTCTCAGAACTGAGCATGTGGAGAGACGTTCGTTCATCTAGCACAAAGGGAACGGGTTGCAGGAGAAACTTTTACTCTGGTTTCTCAGTCTGTTTCCTAGTGCCGGTTTGAAGTTCCTGCAGTTTTCACTGTAAAACCGAGTTGGAGCTACTACTTCCCCATATATATATATGGAGTGGAGTTTGCAACTGAAAAGAAACTTTGTGTTCCCAACAAGCTAAGTGAAGTACGGGTTTCACACACACTTATCTCTCAGAACTGAGCATGTGGAGAGACGTTCGTTCATCTAGCACAAAGGGAACGGGTTGCAGGAGAAACTTTTACTCTGGTTTCTCAGTCTGTTTCCTAGTGCCGGTTTGAAGTTCCTGCAGTTTTCACTGTAAAACCGAGTTGGAGCTAGTACCTCCCCATATATATGTATGGTGTGGAGTTTGCAACTGAAAAGAAACTTTGTGTTCCCAACAAGCTAGGTGAAGGACGGCTTTCACACACACATATCTCTCAGAACTGAGCATGTCGAGAGACGTTCGTTCATCTAGCACAAAGGGAACGGGTTGCAGGAGAAACTTTTACCCTGGTTTCTCAGTCTGTTTCCTAGTGCCGGTTTGAAGTTCCTGCAGTTTTCACTGTAAAACCGAGTTGGAGCTAGTACCTCCCCATATATATGTATGGAGTGGAGTTTGCAACTGAAAAGAAACTTTGTGTTCCCAACAAGCTAGGTGAAGGACGGCTTTCACACACACTTATCTCTCAGAACTGAGCATGTGGAGAGACGTTCGTTCATCTAGCACAAAGGAACGGTTTGCAGGAGAAACTTTTACTCTGGTTTCTCAGTCAGTTTCCTAGTGCCGGTTTGAAGTTCCTGCAGTTTTCACTGGAAAACCGAGTTGGAGCTAGTACCTCCCCATATATATGTATGGAGTGGAGTTTGCAACTGAAAAGAAACTTTGTGTTCCCAACAAGCTAGGTGACGGACGGCTTTCACACACACTTATCTCTCAGAACTGAGCATGTGGAGAGACGTTCGTTCATCTAGCACAAAGGGAACGGGTTGCAGGAGAAACTTTTACTCTGGTTTCTCAGTCTGTTTCCTAGTGCCGGTTTGAAGTTCCTGCAGTTTTCACTGTAAAACCGTGTTGGAGCTAGTACCTAACCATATATATGTATTGAGTGGAGTTTGCAACTGAAAAGAAACTTTGTGTTCCCAACAAGCTAGGTGAAGGACGGCTTTCACACACACTTATCTCTCAGAACTGAGCATGTGGAGAGACGTTCGTTCATCTAGCACAAAGGGAACGGGTTGCAGGAGAAACTTTTACTCTGGTTTCTCAGTCTGTTTCCTAGTGCCGGTTTGAAGTTCCTGCAGTTTTCACTGTAAAACCGAGTTGGAGCTAGTACCTCCCCATATATATGTATGGAGTGGAGTTTGCAACTGAAAAGAAACTTTGTGTTCCCAACAAGCTAGGTGAAGGACGGCTTTCACACACACTTATCTCTCAGAACTGAGCATGTGGAGAGACGTTGGTTCATCTAGCACAAAGGGAACGGGTTGCAGGAGAAACTTTTACTCTGGTTTCTCAGTCTGTTTCCTAGTGCCGGTTTGAAGTTCCTGCAGTTTTCACTGTAAAACCGAGTTGGAGCTAGAACCTCCCCATATATATGTATGGAGTGGAGTATGCAACTGAAAAGAAACTTTGTGTTCCCAACAAGCTAGGTGAAGCACGGCTTTCACACACACTTATCTCTCAGAACTGAGCATGTGGAGAGACGTTCGTTCATCTAGCACAAAGGGAACGGGTTGCAGGAGAAACTTTTACTCTGGTTTCTCAGTCTGTTTCCTAGTGCCGGTTTGAAGTTCCTGCAGTTTTCACTGTAAAACCGTGTTGGAGCTACTACTTCCCCATATATATATATGGAGTGGAGTTTGCAACTGAAAAGAAACTTTGTGTTCCCAACAAGCTAAGTGAAGTACGGGTTTCACACACACTTATCTCTCAGAACTGAGCATGTGGAGAGACGTTCGTTCATCTAGCACAAAGGGAACGGGTTGCAGGAGAAACTTTTACTCTGGTTTCTCAGTCTGTTTCCTAGTGCCGGTTTGAAGTTCCTGCAGTTTTCACTGTAAAACCGAGTTGGAGCTAGTACCTCCCCATATATATGTATGGTGTGGAGTTTGCAACTGAAAAGAAACTTTGTGTTCCCAACAAGCTAGGTGAAGGACGGCTTTCACACACACATATCTCTCAGAACTGAGCATGTGGAGAGACGTTCGTTCATCTAGCACAAAGGGAACGGGTTGCAGGAGAAACTTTTACCCTGGTTTCTCAGTCTGTTTCCTAGTGCCGGTTTGAAGTTCCTGCAGTTTTCACTGTAAAACCGAGTTGGAGCTAGTACCTCCCCATATATATGTATGGAGTGGAGTTTGCAACTGAAAAGAAACTTTGTGTTCCCAACAAGCTAGGTGAAGGACGGCTTTCACACACACTTATCTCTCAGAACTGAGCATGTGGAGAGACGTTCGTTCATCTAGCACAAAGGAACGGTTTGCAGGAGAAACTTTTACTCTGGTTTCTCAGTCAGTTTCCTAGTGCCGGTTTGAAGTTCCTGCAGTTTTCACTGGAAAACCGAGTTGGAGCTAGTACCTCCCCATATATATGTATGGAGTGGAGTTTGCAACTGAAAAGAAACTTTGTGTTCCCAACAAGCTAGGTGACGGACGGCTTTCACACACACTTATCTCTCAGAACTGAGCATGTGGAGAGACGTTCGTTCATCTAGCACAAAGGGAACGGGTTGCAGGAGAAACTTTTACTCTGGTTTCTCAGTCTGTTTCCTAGTGCCGGTTTGAAGTTCCTGCAGTTTTCACTGTAAAACCGTGTTGGAGCTAGTACCTAACCATATATATGTATTGAGTGGAGTTTGCAACTGAAAAGAAACTTTGTGTTCCCAACAAGCTAGGTGAAGGACGGCTTTCACACACACTTATCTCTCAGAACTGAGCATGTGGAGAGACGTTCGTTCATCTAGCACAAAGGGAACGGGTTGCAGGAGAAACTACTACTCTGGTTTCTCAGTCTGTTTCCTAGTGCTGGTTTGAAGTTCCTGCAGTTTTCACTGTAAAACCGATTTGGAGCTAGTACCTCCCCATATATATGTATGGAGTGGAGTTTGCAACTGAAAAGAAACTTTGTGTTCCCAACAAGCTAGTTGAAGGACGGCTTTCACACACACTTATCTCTCAGAAATGAGCATGTGGAGAGACGTTCGTTCATCTAGCACAAAGGGAACGGGTTGCAGGAGAAACTTTTATTCTGGTTTCTCAGTCTGTTTCCTAGTGCCGGTTTGAAGTTCCTGCAGTTTTCACTGTAAAACCGAGTTGGAGCTAGTACCTCCCCATATATATGTATGGAGTGGAGTTTGCAACTGAAAAGAAACTTTGTGTTCCCAACAAGCTAGGTGAAGGACGGCTTTCACACACACTTATCTCTCAGAACTGAGCATGTGGAGAGACGTTCGTTCATCTAGCACAAAGGGAACGGGTTGCAGGAGAAACTTTTACTCTGGTTTCTCAGTCTGTTTCCTAGTGCCGGTTTGAAGTTCCTGCAGTTTTCACTGTAAAACCGTGTTGGAGCTAGTACCTCCCCATATACATGTATGGAGTGGAGTTTGCAACTGAAAAGAAACTTTGTGTTCCCAACAAGCTAGGTGAAGGACGGCTTTCACACACACTTATCTCTCAGAACTGAGCATGTGGAGAGACGTTCGTTCATCTAGCACAAAGGGAACGGTTTGCAGGAGAAACTATTACTCTGGTTTCTCAGTCTGTTTCCTAGTGCTGGTTTGAAGTTCCTGCAGTTTTCACTGTAAAACCGATTTGGAGCTAGTACTTCCCCATATATATGTATGGAGTGGAGTTTGCAACTGAAAAGAAACTTTGTGTTCCCAACAAGCTAGTTGAAGGACGGCTTTCACACACACTTATCTCTCAGAACTGAGCATGTGGAGAGACGTTCGTTCATCTAGCACAAAGGGAACGGGTTGCAGGAGAAACTTTTATTCTGGTTTCTCAGTCTGTTTCCTAGTGCCGGTTTGAAGTTCCTGCAATTTTCACTGTAAAACCGAGTTGGAGCTAATACCTCCCCATATATATGTATGGAGTGGAGTTTGCAACTGAAAAGAAACTTTGTGTTCCCAACAAGCTAGGTGAAGGACGGCTTTCACACACACTTATCTCTCAGAACTGAGCATGTGGAGAGACGTTCGTTCATCTAGCACAAAGGGAACGGGTTGCAGGAGAAACTTTTACTCTGGTTTCTCAGTCTGTTTCCTAGTGCCGGTTTGAAGTTCCTGCAGTTTTCACTGTAAAACCGAGTTGGAGCTAGTACCTCCCCATATATATGAATGGAGTGGAGTTTGCAACTGAAAAGAAACTTTGTGTTCCCAACAAGCTAGGTGAAGGACGGCTTTCACACACACTTATCTCTCAGAACTGAGCATGTGGAGAGACGTTCGTTCATCTAGCACAAAGGGAACGGGTTGCAGGAGAAACTTTTACTCTGTTTTCTCAGTCATTTTCCTAGTGCCGGTTTGAAGTTTCTGCAGTTTTCACTGTAAAACCGAGTTGGAGCTAGTACCTCCCCATATATATGTATGGAGTGGAGTTTGCAACTGAAAAGAAACTTTGTGTTCCCAACAAGCTATGTGAAGGACGGCTTTCACACACACTTAACTCTCAGAACTGAGCATGTGGAGAGACGTTCGTTCATCTAGCACAAAGGGAACGGGTTGCAGGAGAAACTTTTACTCTGGTTTCTCAGTCTGTTTCCTAGTGCCGGTTTGAAGTTCCTGCAGTTTTCACTGTAAAACAGAGTTGGAGCTAGTACCTCCCCATATATATGTATGGAGTGGAGTTTGCAACTGAAAAGAAACTTTGTGTTCCCAACAAGCTAGGTGAAGGACGGCTTTCACTCACACTTATCTCTCAGAACTGAGCATGTGGAGAGACTTTCGTTCATCTAGCACAAAGGGAAAGGGTTGCAGGAGAAACTTTTACTCTGGTTTCTCAGTCTGTTTCCTAGTTCCGGTTTGAAGTTCCTGCAGTTTTCACTGTAAAACCGAGTTGGAGCTAGTACCTCCCCATATATATGTATGGAGTGGAGTTTGCAACTGAAAAGAAACTTTGTGTTCCCAACAAGCTAGGTGAAGGACGGCTTTCACACACACTTATCTCTCAGAACTGAGCATGTGGAGAGACGTTGGTTCATCTAGCACAAAGGGAATGGGTTGCAGGAGAAACTTTTACTCTGGTTTCTCAGTCAGTTTCCTAGTGCCGGTTTGATGTTCCAGCAGTTTTCACTGTAAAACCGAGTTGGAGCTAGTACCTCCCCATATATATGTATGGAGTGGAGTTTGCAACTGAAAAGAAACTTTGTGTTCCCAACAAGCTATGTGAAGGACGGCTTTCACACGCACATATCTCTCAGAACTGAGCATGTGGAGAGACGTTCGTTCATCTAGCACAAAGGGAACGGGTTGCAGGAGAAACTTTTACTCTGGTTTCTCAGTCTGTTTCCTAGTGCCGGTTTGAAGTTCCTGCAGTTTTCACTGTAAAACCGAGTTGGAGCTAGTACCTCCCCATATATATGTATGGAGTGGAGTTTGCAACTGAAAAGAAACTTTGTGTTCCCAACAAGCTAGGTGAAGGACGGCTTTCACACACACTTATCTCTCAGAACTGAGCATGTGGAGAGACGTTCGTTCATCTAGCACAAAGGGAACGGGTTGCAGGAGAAACTTTTACTCTGGTTTCTCAGTCTGTTTCCTAGTGCCGGTTTGAAGTTCCTGCAGTTTTCACTGTAAAACCGAGTTGGAGCTAGTACCTCCCCATATATATGTATGGAGTGGAGTTTGCAACTGAAAAGAAACTTTGTGTTCCCAACAAGCTATGTGAAGGACGGCTTTCACACGCACTTATCTCTCAGAACTGAGCATGTGGAGAGACGTTCGTTCATCTAGCACAAAGGGAACGGGTTGCAGGAGAAACTTTTACTCTGGTTTCTCAGTCTGTTTCCTAGTGCCGGTTTGAAGTTCCTGCAGTTTTCACTGTAAAACCGAGTTGGAGCTAGTACCTCCCCATATATATGTATGGAGTGGAGTATGCAACTGAAAAGAAACTTTGTGTTCCCAACAAGCTAGGTGAAGCACGGCTTTCACACACACTTATCTCTCAGAACTGAGCATGTGGAGAGACGTTCGTTCATCTAGCACAAAGGGAACGGGTTGCAGGAGAAACTTTTACTCTGGTTTCTCAGTCTGTTTCCTAGTGCCGGTTTGAAGTTCCTGCAGTTTTCACTGTAAAACCGAGTTGGAGCTACTACTTCCCCATATATATATATGGAGTGGAGTTTGCAACTGAAAAGAAACTTTGTGTTCCCAACAAGCTAAGTGAAGTACGGGTTTCACACACACTTATCTCTCAGAACTGAGCATGTGGAGAGACGTTCGTTCATCTAGCACAAAGGGAACGGGTTGCAAGAGAAACTTTTACTCTGGTTTCTCAGTCTGTTTCCTAGTGCCGGTTTGAAGTTCCTGCAGTTTTCACTGTAAAACCGAGTTGGAGCTAGTACCTCCCCATATATATGTATGGTGTGGAGTTTGCAACTGAAAAGAAACTTTGTGTTCCCAACAAGCTAGGTGAAGGACGGCTTTCACACACACTTATCTCTCAGAACTGAGCATGTGGAGAGACGTTCGTTCATCTAGCACAAAGGGAACGGGTTGCAGGAGAAACTTTTACCCTGGTTTCTCAGTCTGTTTCCTAGTGCCGGTTTGAAGTTCCTGCAGTTTTCACTGTAAAACCGAGTTGGAGCTAGTACCTCCCCATATATATGTATGGAGTGGAGTTTGCAACTGAAAAGAAACTTTGTGTTCCCAACAAGCTAGGTGAAGGACGGCTTTCACACACACTTATCTCTCAGAACTGAGCATGTGGAGAGACGTTCGTTCATCTAGCACAAAGGAACGGTTTGCAGGAGAAACTTTTACTCTGGTTTCTCAGTCAGTTTCCTAGTGCCGGTTTGAAGTTCCTGCAGTTTTCACTGGAAAACCGAGTTGGAGCTAGTACCTCCCCATATATATGTATGGAGTGGAGTTTGCAACTGAAAAGAAACTTTGTGTTCCCAACAAGCTAGGTGACGGACGGCTTTCACACACACTTATCTCTCAGAACTGAGCATGTGGAGAGACGTTCGTTCATCTAGCACAAAGGGAACGGGTTGCAGGAGAAACTTTTACTCTGGTTTCTCAGTCTGTTTCCTAGTGCCGGTTTGAAGTTCCTGCAGTTTTCACTGTAAAACCGTGTTGGAGCTAGTACCTAACCATATATATGTATTGAGTGGAGTTTGCAACTGAAAAGAAACTTTGTGTTCCCAACAAGCTAGGTGAAGGACGGCTTTCACACGCACTTATCTCTCAGAACTGAGCATGTGGAGAGACGTTCGTTCATCTAGCACAAAGGGAACGGGTTGCAGGAGAAACTTTTACTCTGGTTTCTCAGTCAGTTTCCTAGTGCCGGTTTGAAGTTCCTGCAGTTTTCACTGGAAAACCGAGTTGGAGCTAGTACCTCCCCATATATATGTATGGAGTGGAGTTTGCAACTGAAAAGAAACTTTGTGTTCCCAACAAGCTAGGTGACGGACGGCTTTCACACACACTTATCTCTCAGAACTGAGCATGTGGAGAGACGTTCGTTCATCTAGCACAAAGGGAACGGGTTGCAGGAGAAACTTTTACTCTGGTTTCTCAGTCTGTTTCCTAGTGCCGGTTTGAAGTTCCTGCAGTTTTCACTGTAAAACCGTGTTGGAGCTAGTACCTAACCATATATATGTATTGAGTGGAGTTTGCAACTGAAAAGAAACTTTGTGTTCCCAACAAGCTAGGTGAAGGACGGCTTTCACACACACTTATCTCTCAGAACTGAGCATGTGGAGAGACGTTCGTTCATCTAGCACAAAGGGAACGGGTTGCAGGAGAAACTACTACTCTGGTTTCTCAGTCTGTTTCCTAGTGCCGGTTTGAAGTTCCTGCAGTTTTCACTGTAAAACCGAGTTGGAGCTAGTACCTACCCATATATATGTATGGAGTGGAGTTTGCAACTGAAAAGAAACTTTGTGTTCCCAACAAGCTAGGTGAAGGACGGCTTTCACACACACTTATCTCTCAGAACTGAGCATGTGGAGAGACGTTGGTTCATCTAGCACAAAGGGAACGGGTTGCAGGAGAAACTTTTACTCTGGTTTCTCAGTCTGTTTCCTAGTGCCGGTTTGAAGTTCCTGCAGTTTTCACTGTAAAACCGAGTTGGAGCTAGTACCTCCCCATATATATGTATGGAGTGGAGTTGGCAACTGAAAAGAAACTTTGTGTTCCCAACAAGCTAGGTGAAGGACGGCTTTCACACACACTTATCTCTCAGAACTGAGCATGTGGAGAGACGTTCGTTCATCTAGCACAAAGGGAACGGGTTGCAGGAGAAACTTTTACTCTGGTTTCTCAGTCTGTTTCCTAGTGCCGGTTTGAAGTTCCTGCAGTTTTCACTGTAAAACCGAGTTGGAGCTAGTACCTCCCCATATATATGTATGGAGTGGAGTTTGCAACTGAAAAGAAACTTTGTGTTCCCAACAAGCTTGGTGACGGACGGCTTTCACACACACTTATCTCTCAGAACTGAGCATGTGGAGAGACGTTCGTTCATCTAGCACAAAGGGAACGGGTTGCAGGAGAAACTTTTACTCTGGTTTCTCAGTCTGTTTCCTAGTGCCGGTTTGAATTTCCTGCAGTTTTCACTGTAAAACAGAGTTGGAGCTAGTACCTCCCCATATATATGTATGGAGTGGAGTTTGCAACTGAAAAGAAACTTTGTGTTCCCAACATGCTAGGTGAAGGAAGGCTTTCACACACACTTATCTCTCAGAACTGAGCATGTGGAGAGACGTTCGTTCATCTAGCACAAAGGAAACGGGTTTCAGGAGAAACTTTTACTCTGGTTTCTCAGTCTGTTTCCTAGTGCCGGTTTGAAGTTCCTGCAGTTTTCACTGTAAAACCGAGTTGGAGCTAGTACCTCCCCATATATATGTATGGAGTGGAGTTTGCAACTGAAAAGAAACTTTGTGTTCCCAACAAGCTAGGTGACGGACGGCTTTCACACACACTTATCTCTCAGAACTGAGCATGTGGAGAGACTTTCATTCATCTAGCACAAAGGGAACGGGTTGCTGGAGAAACTTTTACTCTGGTTTCTCAGACTGTTTCCTAGTGCCGGTTTGAAGTTCCTGCAGTTTTCACTGTAAAACCGAGTTGGAGCTAGTACCTCCCCATATATATGAATGGAGTGGAGTTTGCAACTGAAAAGAAACTTTGTGTTCCCAACAAGCTAGGTGAAGGACGGCTTCCACACACACTTATCTCTCAGAACTGAGCATGTGGAGAGACGTTCGTTCATCTAGCACAAAGGGAACGGGTTGCAGGAGAAACTTTTACTCTGGTTTCTCAGTCTGTTTCCTAGTGCCGGTTTGAAGTTCCTGCAGTTTTCACTGTAAAACCGAGTTGGAGCTAGTACCTCCCCATATATATGAATGGAGTGGAGTTTGCAACTGAAAAGAAACTTTGTGTTCCCAACAAGCTAGGTGAAGGACGGCTTCCACACACACTTATCTCTCAGAACTGAGCATGTGGAGAGACGTTCGTTCATCTAGCACAAAGGGAACGGGTTGCAGGAGAAACTTTTACTCTGTTTTCTCAGTCAGTTTCCTAGTGCCGGTTTGAAGTTTCTGCAGTTTTCACTGTAAAACCGAGTTGGAGCTAGTACCTCCCCATATATATGTATGGAGTGGAGTTTGCAACTGAAAAGAAACTTTGTGTTCCCAACAAGCTAGGTGAAGGACGGCTTTCACACACACTTATCTCTCAGAACTGAGCATGTGGAGAGACGTTCGTTCATCTAGCACAAAGGAACGGTTAGCAGGAGAAACTTTTACTCTGGTTTCTCAGTCTGTTTCCTAGTGCCGGTTTGAAGTTCCTGCAGTTTTCACTGTAAAACCGAGTTGGAGCTAGTACCTCCCCATATATATGTATGGAGTGGAGTATGCAACTGAAAAGAAACTTTGTGTTCCCAACAAGCTATGTGAAGCACGGCTTTCACACACACTTATCTCTCAGAACTGAGCATGTGGAGAGACGTTCGTTCATCTAGCACAAAGGGAACGGGTTGCAGGAGAAACTTTTACTCTGGTTTCTCAGTCTGTTTCCTAGTGCCAGTTTGAAGTTCCTGCAGTTTTCACTGTAAAACCGAGTTGGAGCTACTACTTCCCCATATATATATATGGAGTGGAGTTTGCAACTGAAAAGAAACTTTGTGTTCCCAACAAGCTAAGTGAAGTACGGGTTTCACACACACTTATCTCTCAGAACTGAGCATGTGGAGAGACGTTCGTTCATCTAGCACAAAGGGAACGGGTTGCAGGAGAAACTTTTACTCTGGTTTCTCAGTCTGTTTCCTAGTGCCGGTTTGAAGTTCCTGCAGTTTTCACTGTAAAACCGAGTTGGAGCTAGTACCTCCCCATATATATGTATGGAGTGGAGTTTGCAACTGAAAAGAAACTTTGTGTTCCCAACAAGCTAGGTGAAGGACGGCTTTCACACACACTTATCTCTCAGAACTGAGCATGTGGAGAGACGTTGGTTCATCTAGCACAAAGGGAACGGGTTGCAGGAGAAACTTTTACTCTGGTTTCTCAGTCAGTTTCCTAGTGCCGGTTTGATGTTCCAGCAGTTTTCACTGTAAAACCGAGTTGGAGCTAGTACCTCCCCATATATATGTATGGAGTGGAGTTTGCAACTGAAAAGAAACTTTGTGTTCCCAACAAGCTATGTGAAGGACGGCTTTCACACGCACTTATCTCTCAGAACTGAGCATGTGGAGAGACGTTCGTTCATCTAGCACAAAGGGAACGGGTTGCAGGAGAAACTTTTACTCTGGTTTCTCAGTCTGTTTCCTAGTGCCGGTTTGAAGTTCCTGCAGTTTTCACTGTAAAACCGAGTTGGAGCTAGTACCTCCCCATATATATGTATGGAGTGGAGTATGCAACTGAAAAGAAACTTTGTGTTCCCAACAAGCTAGGTGAAGCACGGCTTTCACACACACTTATCTCTCAGAACTGAGCATGTGGAGAGACGTTCGTTCATCTAGCACAAAGGGAACGGGTTGCAGGAGAAACTTTTACTCTGGTTTCTCAGTCTGTTTCCTAGTGCCGGTTTGAAGTTCCTGCAGTTTTCACTGTAAAACCGAGTTGGAGCTACTACTTCCCCATATATATATATGGAGTGGAGTTTGCAACTGAAAAGAAACTTTGTGTTCCCAACAAGCTAAGTGAAGTACGGGTTTCACACACACTTATCTCTCAGAACTGAGCATGTGGAGAGACGTTCGTTCATCTAGCACAAAGGGAACGGGTTGCAGGAGAAACTTTTACTCTGGTTTCTCAGTCTGTTTCCTAGTGCCGGTTTGAAGTTCCTGCAGTTTTCACTGTAAAACCGAGTTGGAGCTAGTACCTCCCCATATATATGTATGGTGTGGAGTTTGCAACTGAAAAGAAACTTTGTGTTCCCAACAAGCTAGGTGAAGGACGGCTTTCACACACACATATCTCTCAGAACTGAGCATGTGGAGAGACGTTCGTTCATCTAGCACAAAGGGAACGGGTTGCAGGAGAAACTTTTACCCTGGTTTCTCAGTCTGTTTCCTAGTGCCGGTTTGAAGTTCCTGCAGTTTTCACTGTAAAACCGAGTTGGAGCTAGTACCTCCCCATATATATGTATGGAGTGGAGTTTGCAACTGAAAAGAAACTTTGTGTTCCCAACAAGCTAGGTGAAGGACGGCTTTCACACACACTTATCTCTCAGAACTGAGCATGTGGAGAGACGTTCGTTCATCTAGCACAAAGGAACGGTTTGCAGGAGAAACTTTTACTCTGGTTTCTCAGTCAGTTTCCTAGTGCCGGTTTGAAGTTCCTGCAGTTTTCACTGGAAAACCGAGTTGGAGCTAGTACCTCCCCATATATATGTATGGAGTGGAGTTTGCAACTGAAAAGAAACTTTGTGTTCCCAACAAGCTAGGTGACGGACGGCTTTCACACACACTTATCTCTCAGAACTGAGCATGTGGAGAGACGTTCGTTCATCTAGCACAAAGGGAACGGGTTGCAGGAGAAACTTTTACTCTGGTTTCTCAGTCTGTTTCCTAGTGCCGGTTTGAAGTTCCTGCAGTTTTCACTGTAAAACCGTGTTGGAGCTAGTACCTAACCATATATATGTATTGAGTGGAGTTTGCAACTGAAAAGAAACTTTGTGTTCCCAACAAGCTAGGTGAAGGACGGCTTTCACACACACTTATCTCTCAGAACTGAGCATGTGGAGAGACGTTCGTTCATCTAGCACAAAGGGAACGGGTTGCAGGAGAAACTTTTACTCTGGTTTCTCAGTCTGTTTCCTAGTGCCGGTTTGAAGTTCCTGCAGTTTTCACTGTAAAACCGAGTTGGAGCTAGTACCTCCCCATATATATGTATGGAGTGGAGTTTGCAACTGAAAAGAAACTTTGTGTTCCCAACAAGCTAGGTGAAGGACGGCTTTCACACACACTTATCTCTCAGAACTGAGCATGTGGAGAGACGTTGGTTCATCTAGCACAAAGGGAACGGGTTGCAGGAGAAACTTTTACTCTGGTTTCTCAGTCAGTTTCCTAGTGCCGGTTTGATGTTCCAGCAGTTTTCACTGTAAAACCGAGTTGGAGCTAGTACCTCCCCATATATATGTATGGAGTGGAGTTTGCAACTGAAAAGAAACTTTGTGTTCCCAACAAGCTAGGTGAAGGACGGCTTCCACACACACTTATCTCTCAGAACTGAGCATGTGGAGAGACGTTGGTTCATCTAGCACAAAGGGAACGGGTTGCAGGAGAAACTTTTACTCTGGTTTCTCAGTCTGTTTCCTAGTGCCGGTTTGAAGTTCCTGCAGTTTTCACTGTAAAACCGAGTTGGAGCTAGTACCTCCCCATATATATGTATGGAGTGGAGTTTGCAACTGAAAAGAAACTTTGTGTTCCCAACAAGCTAGGTGAAGGACGGCTTTCACACACACTTATCTCTCAGAACTGAGCATGTGGAGAGACGTTGGTTCATCTAGCACAAAGGGAACGGGTTGCAGGAGAAACTTTTACTCTGGTTTCTCAGTCAGTTTCCTAGTGCCGGTTTGATGTTCCAGCAGTTTTCACTGTAAAACCGAGTTGGAGCTAGTACCTCCCCATATATATGTATGGAGTGGAGTTTGCAACTGAAAAGAAACTTTGTGTTCCCAACAAGCTATGTGAAGGACGGCTTTCACACGCACTTATCTCTCAGAACTGAGCATGTGGAGAGACGTTCGTTCATCTAGCACAAAGGGAACGGGTTGCAGGAGAAACTTTTACTCTTTTTTCTCAGTCTGTTTCCTAGTGCCGGTTTGAAGTTCCTGCAGTTTTCACTGTAAAACCGAGTTGGAGCTAGAACCTCCCCATATATATGTATGGAGTGGAGTATGCAACTGAAAAGAAACTTTGTGTTCCCAACAAGCTAGGTGAAGCACGGCTTTCACACACACTTATCTCTCAGAACTGAGCATGTGGAGAGACGTTCGTTCATCTAGCACAAAGGGAACGGGTTGCAGGAGAAACTTTTACTCTGGTTTCTCAGTCTGTTTCCTAGTGCCGGTTTGAAGTTCCTGCAGTTTTCACTGTAAAACCGAGTTGGAGCTACTACTTCCCCATATATATATATGGAGTGGAGTTTGCAACTGAAAAGAAACTTTGTGTTCCCAACAAGCTAAGTGAAGTACGGGTTTCACACACACTTATCTCTCAGAACTGAGCATGTGGAGAGACGTTCGTTCATCTAGCACAAAGGGAACGGGTTGCAGGAGAAACTTTTACTCTGGTTTCTCAGTCTGTTTCCTAGTGCCGGTTTGAAGTTCCTGCAGTTTTCACTGTAAAACCGAGTTGGAGCTAGTACCTCCCCATATATATGTATGGTGTGGAGTTTGCAACTGAAAAGAAACTTTGTGTTCCCAACAAGCTAGGTGAAGGACGGCTTTCACACACACATATCTCTCAGAACTGAGCATGTGGAGAGACGTTCGTTCATCTAGCACAAAGGGAACGGGTTGCAGGAGAAACTTTTACCCTGGTTTCTCAGTCTGTTTCCTAGTGCCGGTTTGAAGTTCCTGCAGTTTTCACTGTAAAACCGAGTTGGAGCTAGTACCTCCCCATATATATGTATGGAGTGGTGTTTGCAACTGAAAAGAAACTTTGTGTTCCCAACAAGCTAGGTGAAGGACGGCTTTCACACACACTTATCTCTCAGAACTGAGCATGTGGAGAGACGTTCGTTCATCTAGCACAAAGGAACGGTTTGCAGGAGAAACTTTTACTCTGGTTTCTCAGTCAGTTTCCTAGTGCCGGTTTGAAGTTCCTGCAGTTTTCACTGGAAAACCGAGTTGGAGCTAGTACCTCCCCATATATATGTATGGAGTGGAGTTTGCAACTGAAAAGAAACTTTGTGTTCCCAACAAGCTAGGTGACGGACGGCTTTCACACACACTTATCTCTCAGAACTGAGCATGTGGAGAGACGTTCGTTCATCTAGCACAAAGGGAACGGGTTGCAGGAGAAACTTTTACTCTGGTTTCTCAGTCTGTTTCCTAGTGCCGGTTTGAAGTTCCTGCAGTTTTCACTGTAAAACCGTGTTGGAGCTAGTACCTAACCATATATATGTATTGAGTGGAGTTTGCAACTGAAAAGAAACTTTGTGTTCCCAACAAGCTAGGTGAAGGACGGCTTTCACACACACTTATCTCTCAGAACTGAGCATGTGGAGAGACGTTCGTTCATCTAGCACAAAGGGAACGGGTTGCAGGAGAAACTACTACTCTGGTTTCTCAGTCTGTTTCCTAGTGCTGGTTTGAAGTTCCTGCAGTTTTCACTGTAAAACCGATTTGGAGCTAGTACCTCCCCATATATATGTATGGAGTGGAGTTTGCAACTGAAAAGAAACTTTGTGTTCCCAACAAGCTAGTTGAAGGACGGCTTTCACACACACTTATCTCTCAGAACTGAGCATGTGGAGAGACGTTCGTTCATCTAGCACAAAGGGAACGGGTTGCAGGAGAAACTTTTATTCTGGTTTCTCAGTCTGTTTCCTAGTGCCGGTTTGAAGTTCCTGCAGTTTTCACTGTAAAACCGAGTTGGAGCTAGTACCTCCCCATATATATGTATGGAGTGGAGTTTGCAACTGAAAAGAAACTTTGTGTTCCCAACAAGCTAGGTGAAGGACGGCTTTCACACACACTTATCTCTCAGAACTGAGCATGTGGAGAGACGTTCGTTCATCTAGCACAAAGGGAACGGGTTGCAGGAGAAACTTTTACTCTGGTTTCTCAGTCTGTTTCCTAGTGCCGGTTTGAAGTTCCTGCAGTTTTCACTGTAAAACCGTGTTGGAGCTAGTACCTCCCCATATACATGTATGGAGTGGAGTTTGCAACTGAAAAGAAACTTTGTGTTCCCAACAAGCTAGGTGAAGGACGGCTTTCACACACACTTATCTCTCAGAACTGAGCATGTGGAGAGACGTTCGTTCATCTAGCACAAAGGGAACGGTTTGCAGGAGAAACTATTACTCTGGTTTCTCAGTCTGTTTCCTAGTGCTGGTTTGAAGTTCCTGCAGTTTTCACTGTAAAACCGATTTGGAGCTAGTACTTCCCCATATATATGTATGGAGTGGAGTTTGCAACTGAAAAGAAACTTTGTGTTCCCAACAAGCTATGTGAAGGACGGCTTTCACACACACTTAACTCTCAGAACTGAGCATGTGGAGAGACGTTCGTTCATCTAGCACAAAGGGAACGGGTTGCAGGAGAAACTTTTACTCTGGTTTCTCAGTCTGTTTCCTAGTGCCGGTTTGAAGTTCCTGCAGTTTTCACTGTAAAACAGAGTTGGAGCTAGTACCTCCCCATATATATGTATGGAGTGGAGTTTGCAACTGAAAAGAAACTTTGTGTTCCCAACAAGCTAGGTGAAAGACGGCTTTCACACACACTTATCTCTCAGAACTGAGCATGTGGAGAGACTTTCGTTCATCTAGCACAAAGGGAAAGGGTTGCAGGAGAAACTTTTACTCTGGTTTCTCAGTCTGTTTCCTAGTTCCGGTTTGAAGTTCCTGCAGTTTTCACTGTAAAACCGAGTTGGAGCTAGTACCTCCCCATATATATGTATGCAGTGGAGTTTGCAACTGAAAAGAAACTTTGTGTTCCCAACAAGCTAGGTGAAGGACGGCTTTCACACACACTTATCTCTCAGAACTGAGCATGTGGAGAGACGTTGGTTCATCTAGCACAAAGGGAATGGGTTGCAGGAGAAACTTTTACTCTGGTTTCTCAGTCAGTTTCCTAGTGCCGGTTTGATGTTCCAGCAGTTTTCACTGTAAAACCGAGTTGGAGCTAGTACCTCCCCATATATATGTATGGAGTGGAGTTTGCAACTGAAAAGAAACTTTGTGTTCCCAACAAGCTATGTGAAGGACGGCTTTCACACGCACATATCTCTCAGAACTGAGCATGTGGAGAGACGTTCGTTCATCTAGCACAAAGGGAACGGGTTGCAGGAGAAACTTTTACTCTGGTTTCTCAGTCTGTTTCCTAGTGCCGGTTTGAAGTTCCTGCAGTTTTCACTGTAAAACCGAGTTGGAGCTAGTACCTCCCCATATATATGTATGGAGTGGAGTTTGCAACTGAAAAGAAACTTTGTGTTCCCAACAAGCTAGGTGAAGGACGGCTTTCACACACACTTATCTCTCAGAACTGAGCATGTGGAGAGACGTTCGTTCATCTAGCACAAAGGGAACGGGTTGCAGGAGAAACTTTTACTCTGGTTTCTCAGTCTGTTTCCTAGTGCCGGTTTGAAGTTCCTGCAGTTTTCACTGTAAAACCGAGTTGGAGCTAGTACCTCCCCATATATATGTATGGAGTGGAGTTTGCAACTGAAAAGAAACTTTGTGTTCCCAACAAGCTATGTGAAGGACGGCTTTCACACGCACTTATCTCTCAGAACTGAGCATGTGGAGAGACGTTCGTTCATCTAGCACAAAGGGAACGGGTTGCAGGAGAAACTTTTACTCTGGTTTCTCAGTCTGTTTCCTAGTGCCGGTTTGAAGTTCCTGCAGTTTTCACTGTAAAACCGAGTTGGAGCTAGTACCTCCCCATATATATGTATGGAGTGGAGTATGCAACTGAAAAGAAACTTTGTGTTCCCAACAAGCTAGGTGAAGCACGGCTTTCACACACACTTATCTCTCAGAACTGAGCATGTGGAGAGACGTTCGTTCATCTAGCACAAAGGGAACGGGTTGCAGGAGAAACTTTTACTCTGGTTTCTCAGTCTGTTTCCTAGTGCCGGTTTGAAGTTCCTGCAGTTTTCACTGTAAAACCGAGTTGGAGCTACTACTTCCCCATATATATATATGGAGTGGAGTTTGCAACTGAAAAGAAACTTTGTGTTCCCAACAAGCTAAGTGAAGTACGGGTTTCACACACACTTATCTCTCAGAACTGAGCATGTGGAGAGACGTTCGTTCATCTAGCACAAAGGGAACGGGTTGCAAGAGAAACTTTTACTCTGGTTTCTCAGTCTGTTTCCTAGTGCCGGTTTGAAGTTCCTGCAGTTTTCACTGTAAAACCGAGTTGGAGCTAGTACCTCCCCATATATATGTATGGTGTGGAGTTTGCAACTGAAAAGAAACTTTGTGTTCCCAACAAGCTAGGTGAAGGACGGCTTTCACACACACTTATCTCTCAGAACTGAGCATGTGGAGAGACGTTCGTTCATCTAGCACAAAGGGAACGGGTTGCAGGAGAAACTTTTACCCTGGTTTCTCAGTCTGTTTCCTAGTGCCGGTTTGAAGTTCCTGCAGTTTTCACTGTAAAACCGAGTTGGAGCTAGTACCTCCCCATATATATGTATGGAGTGGAGTTTGCAACTGAAAAGAAACTTTGTGTTCCCAACAAGCTAGGTGAAGGACGGCTTTCACACACACTTATCTCTCAGAACTGAGCATGTGGAGAGACGTTCGTTCATCTAGCACAAAGGAACGGTTTGCAGGAGAAACTTTTACTCTGGTTTCTCAGTCAGTTTCCTAGTGCCGGTTTGAAGTTCCTGCAGTTTTCACTGGAAAACCGAGTTGGAGCTAGTACCTCCCCATATATATGTATGGAGTGGAGTTTGCAACTGAAAAGAAACTTTGTGTTCCCAACAAGCTAGGTGACGGACGGCTTTCACACACACTTATCTCTCAGAACTGAGCATGTGGAGAGACGTTCGTTCATCTAGCACAAAGGGAACGGGTTGCAGGAGAAACTTTTACTCTGGTTTCTCAGTCTGTTTCCTAGTGCCGGTTTGAAGTTCCTGCAGTTTTCACTGTAAAACCGTGTTGGAGCTAGTACCTAACCATATATATGTATTGAGTGGAGTTTGCAACTGAAAAGAAACTTTGTGTTCCCAACAAGCTAGGTGAAGGACGGCTTTCACACACACTTATCTCTCAGAACTGAGCATGTGGAGAGACGTTCGTTCATCTAGCACAAAGGGAACGGGTTGCAGGAGAAACTACTACTCTGGTTTCTCAGTCTGTTTCCTAGTGCTGGTTTGAAGTTCCTGCAGTTTTCACTGTAAAACCGATTTGGAGCTAGTACCTCCCCATATATATGTATGGAGTGGAGTTTGCAACTGAAAAGAAACTTTGTGTTCCCAACAAGCTAGTTGAAGGACGGCTTTCACACACACTTATCTCTCAGAACTGAGCATGTGGAGAGACGTTCGTTCATCTAGCACAAAGGGAACGGGTTGCAGGAGAAACTTTTATTCTGGTTTCTCAGTCTGTTTCCTAGTGCCGGTTTGAAGTTCCTGCAGTTTTCACTGTAAAACCGAGTTGGAGCTAGTACCTCCCCATATATATGTATGGAGTGCAGTTTGCAACTGAAAAGAAACTTTGTGTTCCCAACAAGCTAGGTGAAGGACGGCTTTCACACACACTTATCTCTCAGAACTGAGCATGTGGAGAGACGTTCGTTCATCTAGCACAAAGGGAACGGGTTGCAGGAGAAACTTTTACTCTGGTTTCTCAGTCTGTTTCCTAGTGCCGGTTTGAAGTTCCTGCAGTTTTCACTGTAAAACCGAGTTGGAGCTAGTACCTCCCCATATATATGAATGGAGTGGAGTTTGCAACTGAAAAGAAACTTTGTGTTCCCAACAAGCTAGGTGAAGGACGGCTTTCACACACACTTATCTCTCAGAACTGAGCATGTGGAGAGACGTTCGTTTATCTAGCACAAAGGGAACGGGTTGCAGGAGAAACTTTTATTCTGTTTTCTCAGTCAGTTTCCTAGTGCCGGTTTGAAGTTTCTGCAGTTTTCACTGTAAAACCGAGTTGGAGCTAGTACCTCCCCATATATATGTATGGAGTGGAGTTTGCAACTGAAAAGAAACTTTGTGTTCCCAACAAGCTATGTGAAGGACGGCTTTCACAAACACTTATCTCTCAGAACTGAGCATGTGGAGAGACGTTCGTTCATCTAGCACAAAGGGAACGGGTTGCAGGAGAAACTTTTACTCTGGTTTCTCAGTCTGTTTCCTAGTGCCGGTTTGAAGTTCCTGCAGTTTTCACTGTAAAACCGAGTTGGAGCTAGTACCTCCCCATATATATGTATGGAGTGGAGTTTGCAACTGAAAAGAAACTTTGTGTTCCCAACAAGCTAGGTGAAGGACGGCTTTCACACACACTTATCTCTCAGAACTGAGCATGTGGAGAGACTTTCGTTCATCTAGCACAAAGGGAACGGGTTGCAGGAGAAACTTTTACTCTGGTTTCTCAGTCTGTTTCCTAGTTCCGGTTTGAAGTTCCTGCAGTTTTCACTGTAAAACCGAGTTGGAGCTAGTACCTCCCCATATATATGTATGGAGTGGAGTTTGCAACTGAAAAGAAACTTTGTGTTCCCAACAAGCTAGGTGAAGGACGGCTTTCACACACACTTATCTCTCAGAACTGAGCATGTGGAGAGACGTTGGTTCATCTAGCGCAAAGGGAACGGGTTGCAGGAGAAACTTTTACTCTGGTTTCTCAGTCAGTTTCCTAGTGCCGGTTTGATGTTCCAGCAGTTTTCACTGTAAAAACGAGTTGGAGCTAGTACCTCCCCATATATATGTATGGAGTGGAGTTTGCAACTGAAAAGAAACTTTGTGTTCCCAACAAGCTATGTGAAGGACGGCTTTCACACGCACTTATCTCTCAGAACTGAGCATGTGGAGAGACGTTCGTTCATCTAGCACAAAGGGAACGGGTTGCAGGAGAAACTTTTACTCTGGTTTCTCAGTCTGTTTCCTAGTGCCGGTTTGAAGTTCCTGCAGTTTTCACTGTAAAACCGAGTTGGAGCTAGTACCTACCCATATATATGTATGGAGTGGAGTTTGCAACTGAAAAGAAACTTTGTGTTCCCAACAAGCTAGGTGAAGGACGGCTTTCACACACACTTATCTCTCAGAACTGAGCATGTGGAGAGACGTTGGTTCATCTAGCACAAAGGGAACGGGTTGCAGGAGAAACTTTTACTCTGGTTTCTCAGTCTGTTTCCTAGTGCCGGTTTGAAGTTCCTGCAGTTTTCACTGTAAAACCGAGTTGGAGCTAGTACCTCCCCATATATATGTATGGAGTGGAGTTGGCAACTGAAAAGAAACTTTGTGTTCCCAACAAGCTAGGTGAAGGACGGCTTTCACACACACTTATCTCTCAGAACTGAGCATGTGGAGAGACGTTCGTTCATCTAGCACAAAGGGAACGGGTTGCAGGAGAAACTTTTACTCTGGTTTCTCAGTCTGTTTCCTAGTGCCGGTTTGAAGTTCCTGCAGTTTTCACTGTAAAACCGAGTTGGAGCTAGTACCTCCCCATATATATGTATGGAGTGGAGTTTGCAACTGAAAAGAAACTTTGTGTTCCCAACAAGCTTGGTGACGGACGGCTTTCACACACACTTATCTCTCAGAACTGAGCATGTGGAGAGACGTTCGTTCATCTAGCACAAAGGGAACGGGTTGCAGGAGAAACTTTTACTCTGGTTTCTCAGTCTGTTTCCTAGTGCCGGTTTGAATTTCCTGCAGTTTTCACTGTAAAACAGAGTTGGAGCTAGTACCTCCCCATATATATGTATGGAGTGGAGTTTGCAACTGAAAAGAAACTTTGTGTTCCCAACATGCTAGGTGAAGGAAGGCTTTCACACACACTTATCTCTCAGAACTGAGCATGTGGAGAGACGTTCGTTCATCTAGCACAAAGGAAACGGGTTTCAGGAGAAACTTTTACTCTGGTTTCTCAGTCTGTTTCCTAGTGCCGGTTTGAAGTTCCTGCAGTTTTCACTGTAAAACCGAGTTGGAGCTAGTACCTCCCCATATATATGTATGGAGTGGAGTTTGCAACTGAAAAGAAACTTTGTGTTCCCAACAAGCTAGGTGACGGACGGCTTTCACACACACTTATCTCTCAGAACTGAGCATGTGGAGAGACTTTCATTCATCTAGCACAAAGGGAACGGGTTGCTGGAGAAACTTTTACTCTGGTTTCTCAGACTGTTTCCTAGTGCCGGTTTGAAGTTCCTGCAGTTTTCACTGTAAAACCGAGTTGGAGCTAGTACCTCCCCATATATATGTATGGAGTGGAGTTTGCAACTGAAAAGAAACTTTGTGTTCCCAACAAGCTAGGTGACGGACGGCTTTCACACACACTTATCTCTCAGAACTGAGCATGTGGAGAGACGTTCGTTCATCTAGCACAAAGGGAACGGGTTGAAGGAGAAACTTTTACTCTGGTTTCTCAGACTGTTTCCTAGTGCCGGTTTGAAGTTCCTGCAGTTTTCACTGTAAAACCGAGTTGGAGCTAGTACCTCCCCATATATATGTATGCAGTGGAGTTTGCAACTGAAAAGAAACTTTGTGTTCCCAACAAGATAGGTGAAGGACGGCTTTCACACACACTTATCTCTCAGAACTGAGCATGTGGAGAGACGTTCGTTCATCTAGCACAAAGGGAACGTGTTGCAGGAGAAATTTTACTCTGGTTTCTCAGTCTGTTTCCTAGTGCCGGTTTGAAGTTCCTGCAGTTTTCACTGTAAAACCGAGTTGGAGCTAGACCCTACCCATATATATATATGGAGTGGAGTTTGCAACTGAAAAGAAACTTTGTGTTCCCAACAAGCTAGGTGAAGGACGGCTTTCACACACACTTATCTCTCAGAACTGAGCATGTGGAGAGACGTTCGTTCATCTAGCACAAAGGGAAAGGGATGCAGGAGAAACATTTACTCTGGTTTCTCAGTCTGTTTCCTAGTGCCGGTTTGAAGTTCCTGCAGTTTTCACTGTAAAACCGAGTTGGAGCTAGTACCTCCCCATATATATGTATGGAGTGGAGTTTGCAAATGAAAAGAAACTTTGTGTTCCCAACAAGCTTGGTGACGGACGGCTTTTACACACACTTATCTCTCAGAACTGAGCAAGTGGAGAGACGTTCATTCATCTAGCACAAAGGGAACGGGTTGCAGGATAAACTTTTACTCTGGTTTCTTAGAGTGTTTCCTAGTGCCGGTTTGAAGTTCCTGCAGTTTTCACTGTAAAACCGAGTAGGAGCTAGTACCTCCCCATATATATGTATGGAGTGGAGTTTGCAAGTGAAAAGAATCTTTGTGTTCCCAACAAGCTAAGTGACGGACGGCTTTCACACACACTTATCTCTCAGAACTGAGCATGTGGAGATACGTTCGTCCATCTAGCACAAAGGGAACGGGTTGCAGGAGAAACTTTTACTCTGGTTTCTCAGTCTGTTTCCTAGTGCCGGTTTGAAGTTCCTGCAGTTTTCACTGTAAAACCGAGTTGGAGCTAGTACCTCCCCATATATATGTATGGAGTGGAGTTTGCAACTGAAAAGAAACTTTGTGTTCCCTACAAGCTATGTGACGGACGGCTTTCACACACACTTATCTCTCAGAACTGAGCATGTGGATAGACGTTCGTTCATCTAGCCCAAAGGGAACGGGTTGCAGGAGAAACTTTTACTCTGGTTTCTCAGTCTGTTTCCTAGTGCCGTTTTGAAGTTCCTGCATTTTTCACTGTAAAACCGAGTTGGAGCTAGTACCTCCCCATATATATGTATGGAGTGGAGTTTGCAACTGAAAAGAAACTTTGTGTTCCCAACAAGCTATGTGAAGGACGGCTTTCACACACACTTATCTCTCAGAACTGAGCATGTGGAGAGACGTTCGTTCATCTAGCACAAAGGGAACGGTTTGGAGGAGAAACTTTTACTCTGGTTTCTCAGTCTGTTTCCTAGTGCCGGTTTGAATTTCCTGCAGTTTTCACTGTAAAACCGAGTTGGAGCTAGTACCTCCCCATATATATGTATGGAGTGGAGTTTGCAACTGAAAAGAAACTTTGTGTTCCCAACAAGCTAGGTGAAGGACGGCTTTCACAGACACTTATCTCTCAGAACTGAGCATGTGGAGAGACGTTTGTTCATCTAGCACAAAGGGAACGGGTTGCAGGAGAAAATTTTACTCTGGTTTCTCAGTCTGTTTCCTAGTGCCGGTTTGAAGTTCCTGCAGTTTTCACTGTAAAACCGAGTTGGAGCTAGTCCCTACCCATATATATGTATGGAGTGGAGTTTGCAACTGAAAAGAAACCTTGTGTTCCCAACAAGCTAGGTGAAGGACGGCTTTCACATACGCTTATTTCTCAGAACTGAGCATGTGGAGAGACGTTCGTTCATCTAGCACAAAGGGAACGGGTTGCAGGGGAAACATTTACTCTGGTTTCTCAGTCTGTTTCCTAGTGCCGGTTTGAAGTTCCTGCAGTTTTCACTGTAAAACCGAGTTGGAGCTAGTCCCTACCCATATATATATATTTAGTGGAGTTTGCAACTGAAAAGAAACTTTGTGTTCCCAACAAGATAGGTGAAGGACGGCTTTCACACACACTTATCTCTCAGAACTGAGCATGGGGAGAGACGTTCGTTCATCTAGCACAAAGGGAACGGGTTGCAGGGTAACTTTTACTCTGGTTTCTCAGTCTGTTTCCTAGTGCCGGTTTGAAGTTCCTGCAGTTTTCACTGTAAAACCGAGTTGGAGCTAGTACCTACCGATATATATATATTTAGTGGAGTTTGCAACTGAAAAGAAACTTTGTGTTCCCAACAAGCTAGGTGAAGGACGGCTTTCACACACACTTATCTCTCAGAACTGAGCATGGGGAGAGACGTTCGTTCATCTAGCACAAAGGGAACGGATTGCAGGGAAACTTTTACTCTGGTTTCTCAGTCTGTTTCCTAGTGCCGGTTTGAAGTTCCTGCAGTTTTCACTGTAAAACCGAGTTGGAGCTAGTCCCTACCCATATATATATATGTGGTGGAGTTTGCAACTGAAAAGAAACTTTGTGTTCCCAACAAGCTAGGTGAAGGACGGCTATCACACACACTTATCTCTCAGAACTGAGCATGTGGAGAGACGTTCTTTCATCTAGCACAAAGGGAACGGGTTGCAGGAGAAACTTTTACTCTGGTTTCTCAGTCTGTTTCCTAGTGCCGGTTTGAAGTTCCTGCAGTTTTCACTGTAAAACCGAGTTGGAGCTAGTCCCTACCCATATATATATATGTGGTGGAGTTTGCAACTGAAAAGAAACTTTGTGTTCCCAACAAGCTAGGTGAAGGACGGCTATCACACACACTTATCTCTCAGAACTGAGCATGTCGAGAGACGTTCGTTCATCTAGCACAAAGGGAACGGGTTGCAGGAGAAACTTTTACTCTGGTTTCTCAGTCTGTTTCCTAGTGCCGGTTTGAAGTTCCTGCAGTTTTCACTGTAAAACCGAGTTGGAGCTAGTACCTCCCCATATATATATATATGGAGTGGAGTTTGCAACTGAAAAGAAACTTTGTGTTCCCAACAAGCTAGGTGAAGGACGGCTTTCACACACACTAATCTCTCAGAAATGAGCATGTGGAGAGACTTTCGTTCGTCTAGCACAAAGGGAACGGGTTGCAGGAGAAACTTTTACTCTGGTTTCTCAGTCTGTTTCCTAGTGCCGGTTTGAAGTTCCTGCAGTTTTCACTGTAAAACAGATTTGGAGCTAGTACCTCCCCATATATATGTAAGGAGTGGAGTTTGCAACTGAAAAGAAACTTTGTGTTCCCAACAAGCTAGGTGAAGGACGGCTTTCACACACACTTATCTCTCAGAACTGAGCATGTGGAGAGACGTTCATTCATCTAGCACAAAGGGAAGGGATTGCAGGAGAAACTTTTACTCTGGTTTCTCAGTCTGTTTCCTAGTGCCGGTTTGAAGTTCCTGCAGTTTTCACTGTAAAATCGAGTTGGAGCTTGTACCTCCCCATATATATATATGGATTGGAGTTTGAAACTGAAAAGAAACTTTGAGTTCCCAACAAGCTAGGTGAAGTACAGGTTTCACACACACTTATCTCTCAGAACTGAGCATGTGGAGTGACGTTCGTTCATCTAGCACAAAGGGAACGGGTTGCTGGAGAAATTTTTACTCTGGTTTCTCAGTCTGTTTCCTAGTGCCGGTTTGAAGGTCCTGCAGTTTTCACTGTAAAACCGAGTTGGAGCTAGTACCTCCCCATATATATGTATGGAGTGGAGTTTGCAACTGAAAAGAAACTTTGTGTTCCCAACAAGATAGGTGAAGGACGGCTTTCACACACACTTATCTCTCAGAACTGAGCATGTGGAGAGACGTTCGTTCATCTAGCACAAAGGGAACGGGTTGCAGGAGAAACTTTTACTCTGGTTTCTCAGTCTGTTTCCTAGTGCCGGTTTGAAGTTCCTGCAGTTTTCACTGTAAAACCGAGTTGGAGCTAGTACCTCCCCATATATATATATGGAGTGGAGTGTGAAACTGAAAAGAAACTTTGAGTTCCCAACAAGCTAGGTGAAGGACGGGTTTCACATACACTTATCTCTCAGAACTGAGCATGTGGAGAGACGTTCGTTCATCTAGCAAAAAGGGAACGGGTTGCAGGAGAAACTTTTACTCTGGCTTCTCAGTCTGTTTCCTAGTGCCGGTTTGAAGGTCCTGCAGTTTTCACTGTAAAACCGAGTTGGAGTTAGTACCTCCCCATATATATGTATGGAGTGGAGTTTGCAACTGAAAAGAAACTTTGTGTTCCCAACAAGCTAGGTGAAGGACGGCTTTCACACACACTTATCTCTCAGAACTGAGCATGTGGAGAGACGTTCGTTCATCTAGCACAAAGGGAACGGGTTGCAGGAGAAACTTTTACTCTGGTTTCTCAGTCTGTTTCCTAGTGCCGGTTTGAAGTTCCTGCAGTTTTCACTGTAAAACCGAGTTTTAGCTTGTACCTCCCCATATATATGTATGGAGTGGAGTTTGCAACTGAAAAGAAACTTTGTGTTCCCAACAAGCTAGGTGAAGGACGGCTTTCACACACACTTATCTCTCAGAACTGAGCATGTGGAGAGACGTTCGTTCATCTAGCACAAAGGGAACAGGTTGCAGGAGAAACTTTTACTCTGGTTTCTCAGTCTGTTTCCTAGTGCCGGTTTGAAGTTCCTGCAGTTTTCACTGTAAAACCGAGTTGGAGCTAGTCCCTACCCATATATATATATGTAGTGGAGTTTGCAACTGAAAAGAAACTTTGTGTTCCCAACAAGCTAGGTGAAGGACGGCTTTCACACACACTTATCTCTCAGAACTCAGCATGTGGAGAGACGTTCGTTCATCTAGCACAAAGGGAACGGGTTGCAGGAGAAACTTTTACTCTGGTTTCTCAGTCTGATTCCTAGTGCCGGTTTGAAGTTCCTGCAGTTTTCAGTGTAAAACCGAGTTGGAGCCTGTACCTCCCCATATATATATATGGAGTGGAGTTTGAAACTGAAAAGAAACTTTGAGTTCCCAACAAGCTAGGTGAAGGACGGGTTTCACACACACTTATCTCTCAGAACTGAGCATGTGGAGAGACGTTCGTTCATCTAGCACAAAGGAAACGGGTTGCAGGAGAAACTTTTACTCTGGCTTCTCAGTATGTTTCCTAGTGCCGGTTTGAAGGTCCTGCAGTTTTCACTGTAAAACCGAGTTGGAGCTAGTACCTTCCCATATATATGTATGGAGTGGAGTTTGCAACTGAAAAGAAACTTTGTGTTCCCAACAAGCTAGGTGAAGTACGGCTTTCACACACACTTATCTCTCAGAACTGAGCATGTGGAGAGACGTTCGTTCATCTAGCACAAAGGAAACGGGTTGCAGGAGAAACTTTTACTCTGGTTTCTCAGTCTGTTTCCTAGTGCCGGTTTGAAATTCCTGCAGTTTTAACTGTAAAACCGAGTTGGAGCTAGTACCTCCCCTATATATATATATGGAGTGGAGTTTGCAACTGAAAAGAAACTTTGTGTTACCAACAAGCTAGGTGAAGGACGGGTTTCACACACACTAATCTCTCAGAAATGAGCATGTGGAGAGACGTTCGTTCGTCTAGCACAAAGGGAACGGGTTGCAGGAGAAACTTTTACTTTGGTTTCTCAGTCTGTTTCCTACTGCCGGTTTGAAGTTCCTGCAGTTTTCACTGTAAAACCGAGTTGGAGCTAGTACCTCCCCATATATATGTATGGAGTGGAGTTTGCAACTGAAAAGAAACTTTGTGTTCCCAACAAGCTTGGTGAAGGACGCCTTTCACTCACACTTATCTCTCAGAACTGAGCATGTGGAGAGACGTTCGTTCATCTAGCACAAAGGGAACAGATTGCAGGAGAAACTTTTACTCTGGTTTCTCAGTCTGTTTCCTAGTGCCGGTTTGAAGTTCCTGCAGTTTTCACTGTAAAATCGAGTTGGAGCTTGTACCTCCCCATATATATATATGGATTGGAGTTTGAAACTGAAAAGAAACTTTGAGTTCCCAACAAGCTAGGTGAAGTACAGGTTTCACACACACTTATCTCTCAGAACTGAGCATGTGGAGTGACGTTCGTTCATCTAGCACAAAGGGAACGGGTTGCTGGAGAAATTTTTACTCTGGTTTCTCAGTCTGTTTCCTAGTGCCGGTTTGAAGGTCCTGCAGTTTTCACTGTAAAACCGAGTTGGAGCTAGTACCTCCCCATATATATGTATGGAGTGGAGTTTGCAACTGAAAAGAAACTTTGTGTTCCCAACAAGATAGGTGAAGGACGGCTTTCACACACACTTAACTCTCAGAACTGAGCATGTGGAGAGACGTTCGTTCATCTAGCACAAAGGGAACGGGTTGCAGGAGAAACTTTTACTCTGGTTTCTCAGTCTGATTCCTAGTGCCGGTTTGAAGTTCCTGCAGTTTTCAGTGTAAAACCGAGTTGGAGCCTGTACCTCCCCATATATATATATGGAGTGGAGTTTGAAACTGAAAAGAAACTTTGAGTTCCCAACAAGCTAGGTGAAGGACGGGTTTCACACACACTTATCTCTCAGAACTGAGCATGTGGAGAGACGTTCGTTCATCTAGCACAAAGGAAACGGGTTGCAGGAGAAACTTTTACTCTGGCTTCTCAGTATGTTTCCTAGTGCCGGTTTGAAGGTCCTGCAGTTTTCACTGTAAAACCGAGTTGGAGCTAGTACCTCCCCATATATATGTATGGAGTGGAGTTTGCAACTGAAAAGAAACTTTGTGTTCCCAACAAGCTAGGTGAAGTACGGCTTTCACACACACTTATCTCTCAGAACTGAGCATGTGGAGAGACGTTCGTTCATCTAGCACAAAGGAAACGGGTTGCAGGAGAAACTTTTACTCTGGTTTCTCAGTCTGTTTCCTAGTGCCGGTTTGAAATTCCTGCAGTTTTAACTGTAAAACCGAGTTGGAGCTAGTACCTCCCCTATATATATATATGGAGTGGAGTTTGCAACTGAAAAGAAACTTTGTGTTACCAACAAGCTAGGTGAAGGACGGGTTTCACACACACTAATCTCTCAGAAATGAGCATGTGGAGAGACGTTCGTTCGTCTAGCACAAAGGGAACGGGTTGCAGGAGAAACTTTTACTTTGGTTTCTCAGTCTGTTTCCTACTGCCGGTTTGAAGTTCCTGCAGTTTTCACTGTAAAACCGAGTTGGAGCTAGTACCTCCCCATATATATGTATGGAGTGGAGTTTGCAACTGAAAAGAAACTTTGTGTTCCCAACAAGCTTGGTGAAGGACGCCTTTCACTCACACTTATCTCTCAGAACTGAGCATGTGGAGAGACGTTCGTTCATCTAGCACAAAGGGAACAGATTGCAGGAGAAACTTTTACTCTGGTTTCTCAGTCTGTTTCCTAGTGCCGGTTTGAAGTTCCTGCAGTTTTCACTGTAAAATCGAGTTGGAGCTTGTACCTCCCCATATATATATATGGATTGGAGTTTGAAACTGAAAAGAAACTTTGAGTTCCCAACAAGCTAGGTGAAGTACAGGTTTCACACACACTTATCTCTCAGAACTGAGCATGTGGAGTGACGTTCGTTCATCTAGCACAAAGGGAACGGGTTGCTGGAGAAATTTTTACTCTGGTTTCTCAGTCTGTTTCCTAGTGCCGGTTTGAAGGTCCTGCAGTTTTCACTGTAAAACCGAGTTGGAGCTAGTACCTCCCCATATATATGTATGGAGTGGAGTTTGCAACTGAAAAGAAACTTTGTGTTCCCAACAAGCTATGTGAAGGACGGCTTTCACACACACTTATCTCTCAGAACTGAGCATGTGGAGAGACGTTCGTTCATCTAGCACAAAGGGAACGGGTTGCAGGAGAAACTTTTACTCTGGTTTCTCAGTCTGTTTCCTAGTGCCGGTTTGAAGTTCCTGCAGTTTTCACTGTAAAACCGAGTTGGAGCTAGTACCTCCCCATATATATATATGGAGTGGAGTGTGAAACTGAAAAGAAACTTTGAGTTCCCAAAAAGCTAGGTGAAGGACGGGTTTCACATACACTTATCTCTCAGAACTGAGCATGTGGAGAGACGTTCGTTCATCTAGCAAAAAGGGAACGGGTTGCAGGAGAAACTTTTACTCTGGCTTCTCAGTCTGTTTCCTAGTGCCGGTTTGAAGGTCCTGCAGTTTTCACTGTAAAACCGAGTTGGAGTTAGTACCTCCCCATATATATGTATGGAGTGGAGTTTGCAACTGAAAAGAAATTTTGTGTTCCCAACAAGCTAGGTGAAGGACGGCTTTCACACACACTTATCTCTCAGAACTCAGCATGTGGAGAGACGTTCGTTCATCTAGCACAAAGGGAACGGGTTGCAGGGAAACTTTTACTCTGGTTTCTCAGTCTGTTTCCTAGTGCCGGTTTGAAGTTCCTGCAGTTTTCACTGTAAAACCGAGTTTTAGCTTGTACCTCCCCATATATATGTATGGAGTGGAGTTTGCAACTGAAAAGAAACTTTGTGTTCCCAACAAGCTAGGTGAAGGACGGCTTTCACACACACTTATCTCTCAGAACTCAGCATGTGGAGAGACGTTCGTTCATCTAGCACAAAGGGAACGGGTTGCAGGAGAAACTTTTACTCTGGTTTCTCAGTTGATTCCTAGTGCCGGTTTGAAGTTCCTGCAGTTTTCAGTGTAAAACCGAGTTGGAGCCTGTACCTCCGCATATATATATATGGAGTGGAGTTTGAAACTGAAAAGAAACTTTGAGTTCCCAACAAGCTAGGTGAAGGACGGGTTTCACACACACTTATCTCTCAGAACTGAGCATGTGGAGAGACGTTCGTTCATCTAGCACAAAGGAAACGGGTTGCAGGAGAAACTTTTACTCTGGCTTCTCAGTATGTTTCCTAGTGCCGGTTTGAAGGTCCTGCAGTTTTCACTGTAAAACCGAGTTGGAGCTAGTACCTCCCCATATATATGTATGGAGTGGAGTTTGCAACTGAAAAGAAACTTTGTGTTCCCAACAAGCTAGGTGAAGTACGGCTTTCACACACACTTATCTCTCAGAACTGAGCATGTGGAGAGACGTTCGTTCATCTAGCACAAAGGAAACGGGTTGCAGGAGAAACTTTTACTCTGGTTTCTCAGTCTGTTTCCTAGTGCCGGTTTGAAATTCCTGCAGTTTTAACTGTAAAACCGAGTTGGAGCTAGTACCTCCCCTATATATATATATGGAGTGGAGTTTGCAACTGAAAAGAAACTTTGTGTTACCAACAAGCTAGGTGAAGGACGGGTTTCACACACACTAATCTCTCAGAAATGAGCATGTGGAGAGACGTTCGTTCGTGTAGCACAAAGGGAACGGGTTGCAGGAGAAACTTTTACTTTGGTTTCTCAGTCTGTTTCCTACTGCCGGTTTGAAGTTCCTGCAGTTTTCACTGTAAAATCGAGTTGGAGCTTGTACCTCCCCATATATATATATGGAGTGGAGTTTGAAACTGAAAAGAAACTTTGAGTTCCCAACAAGCTAGGTGAAGTACAGGTTTCACACACACTTATCTCTCAGAACTGAGCATGTGGAGAGACGTTCGTTCATCTAGCACAAAGGGAACGGGTTGCTGGAGAAACTTTTACTCTGGTTTCTCAGTATGTTTCCTAGTGCCGGTTTGAAGGTCCTGCAGTTTTCACTGTAAAACCGAGTTGGAGCTTGTACCTCCCCATATATATGTATGGAGTGGAGTTTGCAACTGAAAAGAAACTTTGTGTTCCCAACAAGCTAGGTGAAGGACGGCTTTCACACACACTTATCTCTCAGAACTGAGCATGTGGAGAGACGTTCGTTCATCTAGCACAAATGGAACGGGTTGCAGGAGAAACTTTTACTCTGGTTTCTCAGTCTGTTTCCTAGTGCCGGTTTGAAGGTCCTGCAGTTTTCACTGTAAAACCGAGTTGGAGCTAGTCCCTACCCATATATATATATGTAGTGGAGTTTGCAACTGAAAAGAAACTTTGTGTTCCCAACAAGCTAGGTGAAGGACGGGTTTCACACACACTTATCTCTCAGAACTGAGCATGTGGAGAGACGTTCGTTCATCTAGCACAAAGGGAACGGGTTGCAGGAGAAACTTTTACTCTGGTTTCTCAGTCTGTTTCCTAGTGCCGGTTTGAAGTTCCTGCAGTTTTCACTGTAAAACCGAGTTGGAGCCTGTACCTCCCCATATATATATATGGAGTGGAGTTTGAAACTGAAAAGAAACTTTGAGTTCCCAACAAGCTAGGTGAAGTACGGCTTTCACACACACTTATCTCTCAGAACTGAGCATGTGGAGAGACGTTCGTTCATCTAGCACAAAGGGAACGGGTTGCAGGAGAAACTTTTACTCTGGCTTCTCAGTCTGTTTCCTAGTGCCGGTTTGAAGGTCCTGCAGTTTTCACTGTAAAACCGAGTTGGAGCTAGTACCTCCCCATATATATATATGGAGTGGAGTTTGCAACTGAAAAGAAACTTTGTGTTCCCAACAAGCTAGGTGAAGGACGGCTTTCACACACACTTATCTCTCAGAACTGAGCATGTGGAGAGACGTTCGTTCATCTAGCACAAAGGGAACGGGTTGCAGGGAAACTTTTACTCTGGTTTCTCAGTCTGTTTCCTAGTGCCGGTTTGAAGTTCCTGCAGTTTTCACTGTAAAACCGAGTTGGAGCTAGTCCCTACCCATATATATATATGCAGTGGAGTTTGCAACTGAAAAGAAACTTTGTGTTCCCAACAAGCTAGGTGAAGAACGGCTTTCACACACACTTATCTCTCAGATCTGAGCATGTGGAGAGACATTCGTTCATCTAGCACAAAGGGAACGGGTTGCAGGAGAAACTTTTACTCTGGTTTCTCAGTCTGTTTCCTAGTGCCGGTTTGAAGTTCCTGCAGTTTTCACTGTAAAACCGAGTTGGAGCTAGTCCCTACCCATATATATATATGTAGTGGAGTTCGCAACTGAAAAGAAACTTTGTGTTCCCAACAAGCTAGGTGAAGGACGGCTTTCACACACACTTATCTCTCAGAACTGAGCATGTGGAGAGACGTTCGTTCATCTAGCACAAAGGGAACGGGTTGCATGAGAAAATTTTACTCTGGTTTCTCAGTCTGTTTCCTAGTGCCGGTTTGAAGTTCCTGCAGTTTTCACTGTAAAATCGAGTTGGAGCTTGTACCTCCCCATATATATATATGGAGTGGAGTTTGAAACTGAAAAGAAACTTTGAGTTCCCAACAAGCTAGGTGAAGTACGGGTTTCACACACACATATCTCTCAGAACTGAGCATGTGGAGAGACTTTCGTTCGTCTATCAGAAAGGGAACGGTTTGCAGGAGAAACTTTTACTCTGGTTTCTCAGTCTGTTTCCTACTGCCGGTTTGAAGTTCCTGCAGTTTTCACTGTAAAACCGAGTTGGATCTAGTACCTCCCCATATATATGTATGGAGTGGAGTTTGCAAGTCAAAAGAAACTTTGTGTTCCCAACAAGCTAGGTGAAGGACGGCTTTCACACACACTTATCTCTCAGAACTCATCATGTGGAGAGACGTTCGTTCATCTAGCACAAAGGGAACGGGTTGCAGGAGAAACTTTTACTCTGGTTTCTCAGTCTGTTTCCTAGTGCCTGTTTGAAGTTCCTGCAGTTTTCAGTGTAAAACCGAGTTGGAGCTTGTACCTCCCCATATATATATATGGAGTGGTGTTTGAAACTGAAAAGAAACTTTGTGTTCCCAACAAGCTAGGTGAAGGATGGCTTTCACACACACTTATCTCTCAGAACTGAGCATGTGGAGAGACGTTCGTTCATCTAGCAAAAAGGGAACGGGTTGCAGGGGAAACTTTTACTCTGGCTTCTCAGTCTGTTTCCTACTGCCGGTTTGAAGGTCCTGCAGTTTTCACTGTAATAACGAGTTGGAGCTAGTACCTCCCCATATATATGTATGGAGTGGAGTTTGCAACTGAAAAGAAACTTTGTGTTCCCAACAAGCTAGGTGAAGGACGGCTTTCACACACACATATCTCTCAGAACTGAGCATGTGTAGGGACGTTCGTTCATCTAGCACAAAGGGAACGGGTTGCAGGGAAACTTTTACTCTGGTTTCTCAGTCTGTTTCCTAGTGCCGGTTTGAAGTTCCTGCAGTTTTCACTGTAAAACCGAGTTGGAGCTAGTCCCTCCCCATATATATGTATGGAGTGGAGTTTGCAACTGAAAAGAAACTTTGTGTTCCCAACAAGCTAGGTGAAGGACGGCTTTCACACACACTTATCTCTCAGAACTGAGCATGTGGATAGACGTTCGTTCATCTAGCACAAAGGGAACAGGTTGCAGGAGAAACTTTTACTCTGGTTTTTCAGTCTGTTTCCTAGTGCCGGTTTGAAGTTCGTGCAGTTTTCACTGTAAAACCGAGTTGGAGCCAGTCTCTACCCATATATATATATGTAGTGGAGTTTGCAACTGAAAAGAAACTTTGTGTTCCCAACAAGCTAGGTGAAGGACGGCTTTCACACACACTTATCTCTCAGAACTCAGCATGTGGAGAGACGTTCGTTCATCTAGCACAAAGGGAACGGGTTGCATGAGAAAATTTTACTCTGGTTTCCCAGTCTGTTTCCTAGTGCCTGTTTGAAGTTCCTGCAGTTTTCAGTGTAAAACCGATTTGGAGCATGTACCTCCCCATATATATATATGGAGTGGAGTTTGAAACTGAAAAGAAACTTTGTGTTCCCAACAAGCTAGGTGAAGGACGGCTTTCACACACACTTATCTCTCAGAACTGAGCATGTGGAGAGACGTTCGTTCATCTAGCACAAAGGGAACGGGTTGCAGGAGAAACTTTTACTCTGGTTTCTCAGTCTGTTTCCTAGTGCCGGTTTGAAGTTCCTGCAGTTTTCACTGTAAAACCGAGTTGGAGCTATTACCTCCCCATATATATGTATGGAGTGGAGTTTGCAACTGAAAAGAAACTTTGTGTTCCCAACAAGCTAGGTGAAGGACGGCTTTCACACACACTTATCTCTCAGAACTGAGCATGTGGAGAGACGTTCGTTCATCTAGCACAAAGGGAACGGGTTGCAGGAGAAACTTTTACTCTGGTTTCTCAGTCTGTTTCCTAGTGCCTGTTTGAAGTTCCTGCAGTTTTCACTGTAAAACCGAGTTGGAGCTTTTACCTCCCCTTATATATATATGGAGTGGAGTTTGAAACTGAAAAGAAACTTTGAGTTCCCAACAAGCTAGGTGAAGGACGGGTTTCACACACACTTATCTCTCAGAACTGAGCATGTGGAGAGACTTTCGTTCATCTAGCACAAAGGGAACGGGTTGCTGGAGAAACTTTTACTCTGGTTTCTCAGTCTGTTTCCTACTGCCGGTTTGAAGGTCCTGCATTATTCACTGTAAAACCGAGTTGGAGCTAGTCCCTACCCATATATATATATGGAGTGGAGTTTGCAACTGAAAAGAAACTTTGTGTTCCCAACAAGCTAGGTGAAGGACGGCTTTCACACACACTTATCTCACAGAACTGAGCATGTGGAGAGACGTTCGTTCATCTAGCACAAAGGGAACGGGTTGCAGGAGAAACTTTTACTGTGGATTCTGAGTCTGTTTCGTAGTGCCGGTTTGAAGTTCCTGCAGTTTTCACTCTAAAACCTAGTTGGAGCTAGTACCTCCCCATATATATGTATGGAGTGGAGTTTGTAACTGAAAAGAAACTTTGAGTTCCCAACAAGCTAGTTTAAGGACGGGTTTCACACACACTTATCTCTCAGAACTGAGCATGTGGAGAGACTTTCGTTCATCTAGCACAAAGGGAACGGGTTGCTGGAGAAACTTTTACTCTGGTTTCTCAGTCTGTTTCCTACTGCCGGTTTGAAGGTCCTGCAGTATTCACTGTAAAACCGAGTTGGAGCTAGTCCCTACCCATATATATATATGGAGTGGAGTTTGCAACTGAAAAGAAACTTTGTGTTCCCAAAAAGCTAGGTGAAGGACGGCTTTCACACACACTTATCTCACAGAACTGAGCATGTGGAGAGACGTTTGTTCATCTAGCACAAAGGGAACGGGTTGCAGGAGAAACTTTTACTCTGGTTTCTCAGTCTGTTTCATAGTGCCGGTTTGAAGTTCCTGCAGTTTTCACTGTAAAACCGAGTTGGAGCTAGTCTCTCCCCTTATATATGTATGGAGTTGAGTTTTCAACTGAAAAGAAACTGTGTGTTCCCAACAAGGTAGGTGAAGGACGGCTTTCAAACACACTTACCTCTCAGAACTGAGCATGTGGACAGACGTTCGTTCATGTAGCACAAAGGGAACGGGTTGCAGGAGAAACTTTGCTCTGGTTTCTCAGTCTATTTCCTAGTGCCGGTTTGATGTTCCAGCAGTTTTCACTGTAAAACGGAGTTAGAGCTAGTACCTCCCCATATATATGTATGGAGTGGATTTTGCAACTGAAAAGAAACTTTGTGTTCCCAACAAGCTTGGTGAAGGACGGCTTTCACACACACTTATCTCTCAGAACTGAGCATGTGGAGAGACATTCATTCATCTAGCACAAAGGGAACGGGTTGCAGGAGAAACTTTTAATCTGGTTTCTCAGTCTGTTTCCTAGTGCCGGTTTGAAGTTCCTGCAGTTTTCACTGTAAAACCGAGTTGGAGCTAGTACCTCCCCATGTATATATATGGAGTGGAGTTTCCAACTGAAAAGAAACTTTGTGTTCCCAACAAGCTAGTTGAAGGACGGCTTTCACACACACTTATCTCTCAGAACTGAGCATGTGGAGAGACGTTCGTTCATCTAGCACAAAGGGAACGGGTTGCAGGAGAAACTTTACTCTGGTTTCTCAGTCTGTTTCCTAGTGCCGGTTTGAAGTTCCTGCAGGTTTCAGTGTAAAACCGAGTTGGAGCTTCTCCCTACCCATATATATATATGGAGTGGAGTTTGCAACTGAAAAGAAACTTTGTGTTCCCAACAAGCTAGTTGAAGGACGGGTTTCACACACACTTATCTCTCAGAACTGAGCATGTGGAGAGATGTTCGTTCATCTAGCAAAAAGGAACGGGTTGCAGGAGAAACTTTTACTCTGGTTTCTCAGTCTGTTTCCTAGTGCCGTTTTGAAGTTCCTGCAGTTTTCACTGTAAAACCGAGTTGGAGCTAGTACCTCCCCATATATATGTATGGAGTGGAGTTTGCAACTGAAAAGAAACTTTGTGTTCCCAACAAGCTAGGTGAAGGACGGCTTTCACACACACTTATCTCTCAGAACTGAGCATGTGGAGAGACATTCATTCATCTAGCACAAAGGGAACGGGTTGCAGGAGAAACTTTTACTCTGGTTTCTCAGTCTGTTTCCTAGTGCCGGTTTGAAGTTCCTGCAGTTTTCACTGTAAAACCGAGTTGGAGCTTCTCCCTACCCATATATATATATGGAGTGGAGTTTGCAACTGAAAAGAAACTTTGTGTTCCCAACAAGCTAGTTGAAGGACGGCTTTCACACACACTTATCTCTCAGAACTGAGCATGTGGAGAGACGTTCGTTCATCTAGCACAAAGGGAACGGGTTGCAAGAGAAACTTTACTCTGGTTTCTCAGTCTGTTTCCTAGTGCCGGTTTGAAGTTCCTGCAGGTTTCAGTGTAAAACCGAGTTGGAGCTTCTCCCTACCCATATATATATATGGAGTGGAGTTTGCAACTGAAAAGAAACTTTGTGTTCCCAACAAGCTAGTTGAAGGACGGCTTTCACACACACTTATCTCTCAGAACTGAGTATGTGGAGAGACGTTCGTTCATCTAGCACAAAGGGAACGGGTTGCAGGAGAAACTTTACTCTGGTTTCTCAGTCTGTTTCCTAGTGCCGGTTTGAAGTTCCTGCAGGTTTCAGTGTAAAACCGAGTTGGAGCTTCTCCCTACCCATATATATATATGGAGTGGAGTTTGCAACTGAAAAGAAACTTTGTGTTCCCAACAAGCTAGTTGAAGGACGGGTTTCACACACACTTATCTCTCAGAACTGAGCATGTGGAGAGATGTTCGTTCATCTAGCAAAAAGGAACGGGTTGCAGGAGAAACTTTTACTCTGGTTTCTCAGTCTGTTTCCTAGTGCCGTTTTGAAGTTCCTGCAGTTTTCACTGTAAAACCGAGTTGGAGCTAGTACCTCCCCATATATATGTATGGAGTGGAGTTTTCAACTGAAAAGAAACTTTGTGTTCCCAACAAGGTAGGTGAAGGACGGCTTTCACACACACTTATCTCTCAGAACTGAGCATGTGGAGAGACGTTCGTTCATCTAGCACAAAGGGAACGGGTTGCAGGAGAAACTTTTACTCTGGTTTCTCAGTCTATTTCCTAGTGCCGGTTTGATGTTCCAGCAGTTTTCACTGTAAAACAGAGTTGGAGCTAGTACCTCCCCATATATATGTATGGAGTGGAGTTTGCAACTGAAAAGAAACTTTGTGTTCCCAACAAGCTAGGTGAAGGACGGCTTTCACACACACTTATCTCTCAGAACTGAGCATGTGGAGAGACATTCGTTCATCTAGCACAAAGGGAACGGGTTTCAGGAGAAACTTTTACTCTGGTTTCTCAGTCTGTTTCCTAGTGCCGGTTTGAAGTTCCTGCAGATTTCACTGTAAAACTGAGTTGGAGCTAGTACCTCCCCATATATATGTATGGAGTGGAGTTTGCAACTGAAAAGAAACTTTGTGTTCCCAACATGCTAGGTGAAGGACAGCTTTCACACTCAATTATCTCTCAGAAATGAGCATGTGGAGAGACGTTCGTTCATCTAGCACAAAGGGAACGGGTTGCAGGAGAAACTTTTACTCTGGTTTCTCAGTCTGTTTCCTAGTGCCGGTTTGAAGTTCCTGCAGTTTTCACTGTAAAACCGAGTTGGAGCTAGTCCCTACCCATATATATATATGTAGTGGAATTTGCAACTGAAAAGAAACTTTGTGTTCCCAACAAGCTAGGTGAAGGACGGCTTTCACACACACTTATCTCTCAGAACTGAGCATGTGGAGAGACGTTCGTTCATCTAGCACAAAGGGAACGGGTTGCAGGAGAAACTTTTATTCTGGTTTCTCAGTCTATTTCCTAGTGCCGGTTTGATGTTCTAGCAGTTTTCACTGTAAAACAGAGTTGGAGCTAGTACCTCCCCATATATATGTATGGAGTGGAGTTTGCAACTGAAAAGAAACTTTGTGTTCCCAACAAGCTAGGTGAAGGACGGCTTTCACACACACTTATCTCTCAGAACTGAGCATGTGGAGAGACATTCGTTCATCTAGCACAAAGGGAACGGGTTGCAGGAGAAACTTTTACTCTGGTTTCTCAGTCTGTTTCCTAGTGCCGGTTTGAAGTTCCTGCAGGTTTCACTGTAAAACCGAGTTGGAGCTACTCCCTACCCATATATATATATGGAGTGGAGTTTGCAACTGAAAAGAAACTTTGTGTTCCCAACAAGCTAGGTGAAGGACGGCTTTCACACACACTTATCTCTCAGAACTGAGCATGTGGAGAGATGTTCGTTCATCTAGCACAAAGGGAACGGGTTGCAGGAGAAACTTTTACTCTGGTTTCTCAGTCTGTTTCCTAGTGCCGTTTTGAAATTCCTGCAGTTTTCACTGTAAAACCGAGTTGGAGCTAGTACCTCCCCATATATATGTATGGAGTGGAGTTTTCAACTGAAAAGAAACTTTGTGTTCCCAACAAGCTAGGTGAAGGACGGCTTTCACACACACTTATCTCTCAGAACTGAGCATGTGGAGTGACGTTCGTTCATCTAGCACAAAGGGAACGGGTTGCAGGAGAATCTTTTACTCTGGTTTCTCAGTCTGTTTCCTAGTGCCGGTTTGAAGTTCCTGCAATTTTCACTGTAAAACCGAGTTGGAGCTAGTACCTCCCCATATATATATATGGAGTGGAGTTTGCAACTGAAAAGAATCTTTCTGTTCCCAACAAGCTAGGTGAAGGACGTGTTTTACACACACTTATCTCTCAGAACTGAGCATGTGGAGAGACGTTCGTTCATCTAGCACAATGGGAACGGGTTGCAGGAGAAACTTTTACCCTGTTTTCTCAGTCTGTTTCCTAGTGCCGGTTTCAAATTCCTGCAGTTTTCACTGTAAAACCGAGTTGGAGCTAGTACCTCCCCATATATATGTATGGAGTGGAGTTTGCAACTGAAAAGAAACTTTGTGTTTCCAACAAGCTAGCTGAAGGACGGCTTTCACACACACTTATCTCTCAGAACTGAGCATGTGGAGAGACGTTCGTTCATCTAGCACAAAGGGAACGGGTTGCAGGAGAAACTTTTACTCTGGTTTCTCAGTCTGTTTCCTAGTGCCGGTTTGAAGTTCCTGCAGTTATCACTGTAAAACCGATTTGGAGCTAGTACCTCCCCATATATATTTATGGAGTGGAATTTGCAACTGAAGAGAATCATTGTGTTCCCAACAAGCTAATTGAAGGACGGCTTTCACACACACATATCTCTCAGAACTGAGCATGTGGAGAGACTTTCGTTCATCTAGCACAAAGGGAAATGTTTGCAGGGGAAACTTTTACTCTGGTTTCTCAGTTTGTTTCCTAGTGCCGGTTTGAATTTCCTGCAGTTTTCACTGTAAAACCGAGTTGGAGCTAGTACCTCCCCATATATATGTATGGAGTGGAGTTTGCAACTGAAAAGAAACTTTGTGTTCCCAACAAGCTAGGTGAAGGACGGCTTTCACACACACTTATCTCTCAGATCTGAGCATGTGGAGAGACGTTCGTTCATCTAGCACAAAGGGAACGGGTTGCAGGAGAAACTTTTACTCTGGTTTCTCAGTCTGTTTCCTAGTGCCGGTTTGAAGTTCCTGCAGTTTTCACTGTAAAACCGAGTTGGAGCTAGTACCTCCCCATATATATATATGGAGTGGAGTTTGCAACTGAAAAGAATCTTTGTGTTACAAACAAGCTAGGTGAAGGACGGGTTTCACACACACTAATCTCTCAGAAATGAGCATGTGGAGAGTCGTTCGTTCGTCTAGCACAAAGGGAACGGGTTGCAGGAGAAACTTTTACTCTGGTTTCTCAGTCTGTTTCCTACTGCCGGTTTGAAGTTCCTGCAGTTTTCACTGTAAAACCGAGTTGGAGCTAGTACCTCCCCATATATATGTATGGAGTGGAGTTTGCAACTGAAAAGAAACTTTGTGTTCCCAACAAGCTAGGTGAAGGACGGCTTTCACACACACTTATCTCTCAGAACTGAGCATGTGGAGAGACGTTCGTTCATCTAGCACAAAGGGAACGGGTTGCAGGAGAAACTTTTACTCTGGTTTCTCAGTCTGTTTCCTAGTGCCGGTTTGAAGTTCCTGCAGTTTTCACTGTAAAACCGAGTTGGAGCTTCTCCCTACCCATATATATATATGGAGTGGAGTTTGCAACTGAAAAGAAACTTTGTGTTCCCAACAAGCTAGTTGAAGGACGGCTTTCACACACACTTATCTCTCAGAACTGAGCATGTGGAGAGACGTTCGTTCATCTAGCACAAAGGGAACGGGTTGCAAGAGAAACTTTACTCTGGTTTCTCAGTCTGTTTCCTAGTGCCGGTTTGAAGTTCCTGCAGGTTTCAGTGTAAAACCGAGTTGGAGCTTCTCCCTACCCATATATATATATGGAGTGGAGTTTGCAACTGAAAAGAAACTTTGTGTTCCCAACAAGCTAGTTGAAGGACGGCTTTCACACACACTTATCTCTCAGAACTGAGTATGTGGAGAGACGTTCGTTCATCTAGCACAAAGGGAACGGGTTGCAGGAGAAACTTTACTCTGGTTTCTCAGTCTGTTTCCTAGTGCCGGTTTGAAGTTCCTGCAGGTTTCAGTGTAAAACCGAGTTGGAGCTTCTCCCTACCCATATATATATATGGAGTGGAGTTTGCAACTGAAAAGAAACTTTGTGTTCCCAACAAGCTAGTTGAAGGACGGGTTTCACACACACTTATCTCTCAGAACTGAGCATGTGGAGAGATGTTCGTTCATCTAGCAAAAAGGAACGGGTTGCAGGAGAAACTTTTACTCTGGTTTCTCAGTCTGTTTCCTAGTGCCGTTTTGAAGTTCCTGCAGTTTTCACTGTAAAACCGAGTTGGAGCTAGTACCTCCCCATATATATGTATGGAGTGGAGTTTTCAACTGAAAAGAAACTTTGTGTTCCCAACAAGGTAGGTGAAGGACGGCTTTCACACACACTTATCTCTCAGAACTGAGCATGTGGAGAGACGTTCGTTCATCTAGCACAAAGGGAACGGGTTGCAGGAGAAACTTTTACTCTGGTTTCTCAGTCTATTTCCTAGTGCCGGTTTGATGTTCCAGCAGTTTTCACTGTAAAACAGAGTTGGAGCTAGTACCTCCCCATATATATGTATGGAGTGGAGTTTGCAACTGAAAAGAAACTTTGTGTTCCCAACAAGCTAGGTGAAGGACGGCTTTCACACACACTTATCTCTCAGAACTGAGCATGTGGAGAGACATTCGTTCATCTAGCACAAAGGGAACGGGTTTCAGGAGAAACTTTTACTCTGGTTTCTCAGTCTGTTTCCTAGTGCCGGTTTGAAGTTCCTGCAGATTTCACTGTAAAACTGAGTTGGAGCTAGTACCTCCCCATATATATGTATGGAGTGGAGTTTGCAACTGAAAAGAAACTTTGTGTTCCCAACATGCTAGGTGAAGGACAGCTTTCACACTCAATTATCTCTCAGAAATGAGCATGTGGAGAGACGTTCGTTCATCTAGCACAAAGGGAACGGGTTGCAGGAGAAACTTTTACTCTGGTTTCTCAGTCTGTTTCCTAGTGCCGGTTTGAAGTTCCTGCAGTTTTCACTGTAAAACCGAGTTGGAGCTAGTCCCTACCCATATATATATATGTAGTGGAATTTGCAACTGAAAAGAAACTTTGTGTTCCCAACAAGCTAGGTGAAGGACGGCTTTCACACACACTTATCTCTCAGAACTGAGCATGTGGAGAGACGTTCGTTCATCTAGCACAAAGGGAACGGGTTGCAGGAGAAACTTTTATTCTGGTTTCTCAGTCTATTTCCTAGTGCCGGTTTGATGTTCTAGCAGTTTTCACTGTAAAACAGAGTTGGAGCTAGTACCTCCCCATATATATGTATGGAGTGGAGTTTGCAACTGAAAAGAAACTTTGTGTTCCCAACAAGCTAGGTGAAGGACGGCTTTCACACACACTTATCTCTCAGAACTGAGCATGTGGAGAGACATTCGTTCATCTAGCACAAAGGGAACGGGTTGCAGGAGAAACTTTTACTCTGGTTTCTCAGTCTGTTTCCTAGTGCCGGTTTGAAGTTCCTGCAGGTTTCACTGTAAAACCGAGTTGGAGCTACTCCCTACCCATATATATATATGGAGTGGAGTTTGCAACTGAAAAGAAACTTTGTGTTCCCAACAAGCTAGGTGAAGGACGGCTTTCACACACACTTATCTCTCAGAACTGAGCATGTGGAGAGATGTTCGTTCATCTAGCACAAAGGGAACGGGTTGCAGGAGAAACTTTTACTCTGGTTTCTCAGTCTGTTTCCTAGTGCCGTTTTGAAATTCCTGCAGTTTTCACTGTAAAACCGAGTTGGAGCTAGTACCTCCCCATATATATGTATGGAGTGGAGTTTTCAACTGAAAAGAAACTTTGTGTTCCCAACAAGCTAGGTGAAGGACGGCTTTCACACACACTTATCTCTCAGAACTGAGCATGTGGAGTGACGTTCGTTCATCTAGCACAAAGGGAACGGGTTGCAGGAGAATCTTTTACTCTGGTTTCTCAGTCTGTTTCCTAGTGCCGGTTTGAAGTTCCTGCAATTTTCACTGTAAAACCGAGTTGGAGCTAGTACCTCCCCATATATATATATGGAGTGGAGTTTGCAACTGAAAAGAATCTTTCTGTTCCCAACAAGCTAGGTGAAGGACGTGTTTTACACACACTTATCTCTCAGAACTGAGCATGTGGAGAGACGTTCGTTCATCTAGCACAATGGGAACGGGTTGCAGGAGAAACTTTTACCCTGTTTTCTCAGTCTGTTTCCTAGTGCCGGTTTCAAATTCCTGCAGTTTTCACTGTAAAACCGAGTTGGAGCTAGTACCTCCCCATATATATGTATGGAGTGGAGTTTGCAACTGAAAAGAAACTTTGTGTTTCCAACAAGCTAGCTGAAGGACGGCTTTCACACACACTTATCTCTCAGAACTGAGCATGTGGAGAGACGTTCGTTCATCTAGCACAAAGGGAACGGGTTGCAGGAGAAACTTTTACTCTGGTTTCTCAGTCTGTTTCCTAGTGCCGGTTTGAAGTTCCTGCAGTTATCACTGTAAAACCGATTTGGAGCTAGTACCTCCCCATATATATTTATGGAGTGGAATTTGCAACTGAAGAGAATCATTGTGTTCCCAACAAGCTAATTGAAGGACGGCTTTCACACACACATATCTCTCAGAACTGAGCATGTGGAGAGACTTTCGTTCATCTAGCACAAAGGGAAATGTTTGCAGGGGAAACTTTTACTCTGGTTTCTCAGTTTGTTTCCTAGTGCCGGTTTGAATTTCCTGCAGTTTTCACTGTAAAACCGAGTTGGAGCTAGTACCTCCCCATATATATGTATGGAGTGGAGTTTGCAACTGAAAAGAAACTTTGTGTTCCCAACAAGCTAGGTGAAGGACGGCTTTCACACACACTTATCTCTCAGATCTGAGCATGTGGAGAGACGTTCGTTCATCTAGCACAAAGGGAACGGGTTGCAGGAGAAACTTTTACTCTGGTTTCTCAGTCTGTTTCCTAGTGCCGGTTTGAAGTTCCTGCAGTTTTCACTGTAAAACCGAGTTGGAGCTAGTACCTCCCCATATATATATATGGAGTGGAGTTTGCAACTGAAAAGAATCTTTGTGTTACAAACAAGCTAGGTGAAGGACGGGTTTCACACACACTAATCTCTCAGAAATGAGCATGTGGAGAGTCGTTCGTTCGTCTAGCACAAAGGGAACGGGTTGCAGGAGAAACTTTTACTCTGGTTTCTCAGTCTGTTTCCTACTGCCGGTTTGAAGTTCCTGCAGTTTTCACTGTAAAACCGAGTTGGAGCTAGTACCTCCCCATATATATGTATGGAGTGGAGTTTGCAACTGAAAAGAAACTTTGTGTTCCCAACAAGCTAGGTGAAGGACGGCTTTCACACACACTTATCTCTCAGAACTGAGCATGTGGAGAGACGTTCGTTCATCTAGCACAAAGGGAACGGGTTGCAGGAGAAACTTTTACTCTGGTTTCTCAGTCTGTTTCCTAGTGCCGGTTTGAAGTTCCTGCATTTTTCACTGTAAAACCGAGTTGGAGCTAGTACCTCCCCATATATATATATGGAGTGGAGTTTGCAACTGAAAAGAATATTTGTGTTACCAACAAGCTAGGTGAAGGACGGGTTTCACACACACTAATCTCTCAGAAATGAGCATGTGGAGAGACGTTCTTTCGTCTAGCACAAAGGGAACGGGTTGCAGGAGAAACTTTTACTCTGGTTTCTCAGTCTGTTTCCTACTGCCGGTTTGAAGTTCCTGCAGTTTTCACTGTAAAACCGAGTTGGAGCTAGTACCTCCCCATATATATGAATGGAGTGGAGTTTGCAACTGAAAAGAAACTTTGTGTTCCCAACAAGCTAGGTGAAGGACGGCTTTCACACACACTTATCTCTCAGAACTGAGCATGTGGAGAGACATTCATTCATCTAGCACAAAGGGAACGGGTTGCAGGAGAAACTTTTTCTCTGGTTTCTCAGTCTGTTTCCTAGTGCCGGTTTGAAGTTCCTGCAGTTTTCACTGTAAAACCGAGTTGGAGCTAGTACCTACCCATATATATATATGTAGTGGAGTTTGCAACTGAAAAGAAACTTTGTGTTCCCAACAAGCTAGGTGAAGGACGGCTTTCGCACACACTTATCTCTCAGAACTGAGCATGTGGAGAGACGTTCGTTCATCTAGCACAAAGGGAACGGGTTGTAGGAGAAACTTTTACTCTGGTTTCTCAGTCTGTTTCCAAGTGCCGGTTTGAAGTTCCTGCAGTTTTCACTGTAAAACTGAGTTGGAGCTAGTACCTCCCCATATATATGTATGGAGTGGAGTTTGCAACTGAAAAGAAACTTTGTGTTCCCAACAAGCTAGGTGAAGGACAGCTTTCACACACAATTATCTCTCAGAAATGAGCATGTGGAGAGACGTTCGTTCATCTATCACAAAGGGAACGGGTTGCAGGAGAAACTTTTACTCTGGTTTCTCAGTCTGTTTCCTAGGTCCGGTTTGAAGTTCCTGCAGTTTTCACTGTAAAACCGAGTTGGAGCTAGTCCCTACCCATATATATATATGTAGTGGAATTTGCAACTGAAAAGAAACTTTGTGTTCCCAACAAGCTAGGTGAAGGACGGCTTTCACACACACTTATCTCTCAGAACTGAGCATGTGGAGAGACGTTCGTTCATCTAGCACAAAGGGAACGGGTTGCAGGAGAAACTTTTACTCTGGTATCTCAGTCTATTTCCTAGTGCCGGTTTGATGTTCCAGCAGTTTTCACTGTAAAACAGAGTTGGAGCTAGTACCTCCCCATATATATGTATGGAGTGGAGTTTGCAACTGAAAAGAAACTTTGTGTTCCCAACAAGCTAGGTGAAGGACGGCTTTCACACACACTTATCTCTCAGAACTGAGCATGTGGAGAGACATTCGTTCATCTAGCACAAAGGGAACGGGTTGCAGGAGAAACTTTTACTCTGGTTTCTCAGTCTGTTTCCTAGTGCCGGTTTGAAGTTCCTGCAGTTTTCACTGTAAAACCGAGTTGGAGCTAGTACCTCCCCATGTATATATATGGAGTGGAGTTTCCAACTGAAAAGAAACTTTGTGTTCCCAACAAGCTAGGTGAAGGTCGGCTTTCACACACACTTATCTCTCAGAACTGAGCATGTGGAGAGACGTTCGTTCATCTAGCACAAAGGGAACGGGTTGCAGGAGAAACTTTTACTCTGGTTTCTCAGTCTGTTTCATAGTGCCGGTTTGAAGTTCCTGCAGGTTTCACTGTAAAACCGAGTTGGAGCTACTCCCTACCCATATATATATATGGAGTGGAGTTTGCAACTGAAAAGAAACTTTGTGTACCCAACAAGCTAGGTGAAGGACGGCTTTCACACACACTTATCTCTCAGAACTGAGCATGTGGAGAGATGTTCGTTCATCTAGCACAAAGGGAACGGGTTGCAGGAGAAACTTTTACTCTGGTTTCTCAGTCTGTTTCCTAGTGCCGTTTTGAAGTTCCTGCAGTTTTCACTGTAAAACCGAGTTGGAGCTAGTACCTCCCCATATATATGTATGGAGTGGAGTTTTCAACTGAAAAGAAACTTTGTGTTCCCAACAAGCTAGGTGAAGGACGGCTTTCACACACACTTATCTCTCAGAACTGAGCATGTGGAGTGACGTTCGTTCATCTAGCACAAAGGGAACGGGTTGCAGGAGAATCTTTTACTCTGGTTTCTCAGTCTGTTTCCTAGTGCCTGTTTGAAGTTCCTGCAATTTTCACTGTAAAACCGAGTTGGAGCTAGTACCTCCCCATATATATATATGGAGTGGAGTTTTCAACTGAAAAGAATCTTTCTGTTCCCAACAAGCTAGGTGAAGGACGTGTTTCACACACACTTATCTCTCAGAACTGAGCATGTGGAGAGACGTTCGTTCATCTAGCACAATGGGAACGGGTTGCAGGAGAAACTTTTACCCTGGTTTCTCAGTTTGTTTCCTAGTGCCGGTTTCAAGTTCCTGCAGTTTTCACTGTAAAACCGAGTTGGAGCTAGTACCTCCCCATATATATGTATGGAGTGGAGTTTGCAACTGAAAAGAAACTTTGTGTTCCCAACAAGCTAGCTGAAGGACGGCTTTCACACACACTTATCTCTCAGAACTGAGCATGTGGAGAGACGTTCGTTCATCTAGCACAAAGGGAACGGGTTGCAGGAGAAACTTTTACTCTGGTTTCTCAGTCTGTTTCCTAGTGCCGGTTTGAAGTTCCTGCAGTTATCACTGTAAAACCGATTTGGAGCTAGTACCTCCCCATATATATTTATGGAGTGGAATTTGCAACTGAAGAGAATCATTGTGTTCCCAACAAGCTAATTGAAGGACGTGTTTCACACACACTTATCTCTCAGAACTGAGCATGTGGAGAGACGTTCGTTCATCTAGCACAAAGGGAACGGGTTGCAGGAGAAACTTTTACTCTGGTTTCTCAGTCTGTTTCCTAGTGCCGGTTTGAAGTTCCTGCAGTTATCACTGTAAAACCGATTTGGAGCTAGTAACTCCCCATATATATTTATGGAGTGGAATTTGCAACTGAAGAGAATCATTGTGTTCCCAACAAGCTAATTGAAGGACGGCTTTCACACACACATATCTCTCAGAACTGAGCATGTGGAGAGACTTTCGTTCATCTAGCACAAAGGGAACGGGTTGCAGGGGAAACTTTTACTCTGGTTTCTCAGTTTGTTTCCTAGTGCCGGTTTGAATTTCCTGCAGTTTTCACTGTAAAACCGAGTTGGAGCTAGTACCTCCCCATATATATGTATGGAGTGGAGTTTGCAACTGAAAAGAAACTTTGTGTTCCCAACAAGCTAGGTGAAGGACGGCTTTCACACACACTTATCTCTCAGATCTGAGCATGTGGAGAGACGTTCGTTCATCTAGCACAAAGGGAACGGGTTGCAGGAGAAACTTTTACTCTGGTTTCTCAGTCTGTTTCCTAGTGCCGGTTTGAAGTTCCTGCAGTTTTCACTGTAAAACCGAGTTGGAGCTAGTACCTCCCCATATATATATATGGAGTGGAGTTTGCAACTGAAAAGAATCTTTGTGTTACCAACAAGCTAGGTGAAGGACGGGTTTCACACACACTAGTCTCTCAGAAATGAGCATGTGGAGAGTCGTTCGTTCGTCTAGCACAAAGGGAACGGGTTGCAGGAGAAACTTTTACTCTGGTTTCTCAGTCTGTTTCCTACTGCCGGTTTGAAGTTCCTGCAGTTTTCACTGTAAAACCGAGTTGGAGCTAGTACCTCCCCATATATATGTATGGAGTGGAGTTTGCAACTGAAAAGAAACTTTGTGTTCCCAACAAGCTAGGTGAAGGACGGCTTTCCCACGCACTTATCTCTCAGAACTGAGCATGTGGAGAGACGTTCGTTCATCTAGCACAAAGGGAACGGGTTGCAGGAGAAACTTTTACTCTGGTTTCTCAGTCTGTTTCCTAGTGCCGGTTTGAAGTTCCTGCATTTTTCACTGTAAAACCGAGTTGGAGCTAGTACCTCCCCATATACATATATGGAGTGGAGTTTGCAACTGAAAAGAATATTTGTTTTACCAACAAGCTAGGTGAAGGACGGGTTTCACACACACTAATCTCTCAGAAATGAGCATGTGGAGAGACGTTCTTTCGTCTAGCACAAAGGGAACGGGTTGCAGGAGAAACTTTTACTCTGGTTTCTCAGTCTGTTTCCTACTGCCGGTTTGAAGTTCCTGCAGTTTTCACTGTAAAACCGAGTTGGAGCTAGTACCTCCCCATATATATGTATGGAGTGGAGTTTGCAACTGAAAAGAAACTTTGTGTTCCCAACAAGCTATGTGAAGGACGGCTTTCACACACACTTATCTCTCAGAACTGAGCATGTGGAGAGACGTTCGTTCATCTAGCACAAAGGGAACGGGTTGCAGGAGAAACTTTTACTCTGGTTTCTCAGTCTGTTTCCTAGTGCCTGTTTGAAGTTCCTGCAGTTTTCACTGTAAAACCGAGTTGAAGCTTGTACCTCCCCATATATATATATATGGAGTGGAGTTTGAAACTGAAAGAAACTTTGAGTTCCCCACAAGCTAGGTGAAGGACGGGTTTCACACACACTTATCTCTCAGAACTGAGCATGTGGAGAGACGTTCGTTCATCTAGCACAAAGGGAACGGTTTGCTGGAGAAACTTTTACTCTGGTTTCTCAGTCTGTTTCCTACTGCCGGTTTGAAGGTCCTGCAGTTTTCACTGTAAAAGCGAGTTGGAGCTAGTCCCTACCCATATATATATATGGAGTGGAGTTTGCAACTGAAAAGAATCTTTGTGTTCCCAACAAGCTAGGTGAAGGACGGCTTTCACACACACTTATCTCACAGAACTGAGCATGTGGAGAGACGTTCGTTCATCTAGCACAAAGGGAACGGGTTGCAGGAGAAACTTTTACTGTGGATTCTGAGTCTGTTTCGGAGTGCCGGTTTGAAGTTCCTGCAGTTTTCACTCTAAAACCTAGTTGGAGCTAGTACCTCCCCATATATATGTATGGAGTGGAGTTTGTAACTGAAAAGAAACTTTGTGTACCCAACAAGCTAGGTGAAGGACGGCTTTCACACACACTTATCTCTCAGAACTGAGCATGTGGAGAGACGTTCGTTCATCTAGCACAAAGGGAACGGGTTGCAGGAGAAACTTTTACTCTGGTTTCTCAGTCTGTTTCCTAGTGCCGGTTTGAAGTTCCTGCATTTTTCACTGTAAAACCGAGTTGGAGCTAGTACCTCCCCATATATATATATGGAGTGGAGTTTGCAACTGAAAAGAATATTTGTGTTACCAACAAGCTAGGTGAAGGACGGGTTTCACACACACTAATCTCTCAGAAATGAGCATGTGGAGAGACGTTCTTTCGTCTAGCACAAAGGGAACGGGTTGCAGGAGAAACTTTTACTCTGGTTTCTCAGTCTGTTTCCTACTGCCGGTTTGAAGTTCCTGCAGTTTTCACTGTAAAACCGAGTTGGAGCTAGTACCTCCCCATATATATGAATGGAGTGGTGTTTGCAACTGAAAAGAAACTTTGTGTTCCCAACAAGCTAGGTGAAGGACGGCTTTCACACACACTTATCTCTCAGAACTGAGCATGTGGAGAGACATTCGTTCATCTAGCAAAAAGGGAACGGGTTGCAGGAGAAACTTTTTCTCTGGTTTCTCAGTCTGTTTCCTAGTGCCGGTTTGAAGTTCCTGCAGTTTTCACTGTAAAACCGAGTTGGAGCTAGTACCTACCCATATATATATATGTAGTGGAGTTTGCAACTGAAAAGAAACTTTGTGTTCCCAACAAGCTAGGTGAAGGACGGCTTTCGCACACACTTATCTCTCAGAACTGAGCATGTGGAGAGACGTTCGTTCATCTAGCGCAAAGGGAACGGGTTGTAGGAGAAACTTTTACTCTGGTTTCTCAGTCTGTTTCCTAGTGCCGGTTTGAAGTTCCTGCAGTTTTCACTGTAAAACTGAGTTGGAGCTAGTACCTCCCCATATATATGTATGGAGTGGAGTTTGCAACTGAAAAGAAACTTTGTGTTCCCAACAAGCTAGGTGAAGGACAGCTTTCACACACAAATATCTCTCAGAATTGAGCATGTGGAGAGACGTTCGTTCATCTAGCACAAAGGGAACGGGTTGCAGGAGAAACTTTTACTCTGGTTTCTCAGTCTGTTTCCTAGGTCCGGTTTGAAGTTCCTGCAGTTTTCACTGTAAAACCGAGTTGGAGCTAGTCCCTACCCATATATATATATGTAGTGGAATTTGCAACTGAAAAGAAACTTTGTGTTCCCAACAAGCTAGGTGAAGGACGGCTTTCACACACACTTATCTCTCAGAACTGAGCATGTGGAGAGACGTTCGTTCATCTAGCACAAAGGGAACGGGTTGCAGGAGAAACTTTTACTCTGGTATCTCAGTCTATTTCCTAGTGCCGGTTTGATGTTCCAGCAGTTTTCACTGTAAAACAGAGTTGGAGCTAGTACCTCCCCATATATATGTATGGAGTGGAGTTTGCAACTGAAAAGAATATTTGTGTTACCAACAAGCTAGGTGAAGGACGGGTTTCACACACACTAATCTCTCAGAAATGAGCATGTGGAGAGACGTTCTTTCGTCTAGCACAAAGGGAACGGGTTGCAGGAGAAACTTTTACTCTGGTTTCTCAGTCTGTTTCCTACTGCCGGTTTGAAGTTCCTGCAGTTTTCACTGTAAAACCGAGTTGGAGCTAGTACCTCCCCATATATATGAATGGAGTGGTGTTTGCAACTGAAAAGAAACTTTGTGTTCCCAACAAGCTAGGTGAAGGACGGCTTTCACACACACTTATCTCTCAGAACTGAGCATGTGGAGAGACATTCGTTCATCTAGCAAAAAGGGAACGGGTTGCAGGAGAAACTTTTTCTCTGGTTTCTCAGTCTGTTTCCTAGTGCCGGTTTGAAGTTCCTGCAGTTTTCACTGTAAAACCGAGTTGGAGCTAGTACCTACCCATATATATATATGTAGTGGAGTTTGCAACTGAAAAGAAACTTTGTGTTCCCAACAAGCTAGGTGAAGGACGGCTTTCGCACACACTTATCTCTCAGAACTGAGCATGTGGAGAGACGTTCGTTCATCTAGCACAAAGGGAACGGGTTGTAGGAGAAACTTTTACTCTGGTTTCTCAGTCTGTTTCCTAGTGCCGGTTTGAAGTTCCTGCAGTTTTCACTGTAAAACTGAGTTGGAGCTAGTACCTCCCCATATATATGTATGGAGTGGAGTTTGCAACTGAAAAGAAACTTTGTGTTCCCAACAAGCTAGGTGAAGGACAGCTTTCACACACAATTATCTCTCAGAAATGAGCATGTGGAGAGACGTTCGTTCATCTAGCACAAAGGGAACGGGTTGCAGGAGAAACTTTTACTCTGGTTTCTCAGTCTGTTTCCTAGGTCCGGTTTGAAGTTCCTGCAGTTTTCACTGTAAAACCGAGTTGGAGCTAGTCCCTACCCATATATATATATGTAGTGGAATTTGCAACTGAAAAGAAACTTTGTGTTCCCAACAAGCTAGGTGAAGGACGGCTTTCACACACACTTATCTCTCAGAACTGAGCATGTGGAGAGACGTTCGTTCATCTAGCACAAAGGGAACGGGTTGCAGGAGAAACTTTTACTCTGGTATCTCAGTCTATTTCCTAGTGCCGGTTTGATGTTCCAGCAGTTTTCACTGTAAAACAGAGTTGGAGCTAGTACCTCCCCATATATATATATGGAGTGGAGTTTTCAACTGAAAAGAATCTTTCTGTTCCCAACAAGCTAGGTGAAGGACGTGTTTCACACACACTTATCTCTCAGAACTGAGCATGTGGAGAGACGTTCGTTCATCTAGCACAATGGGAACGGGTTGCAGGAGAAACTTTTACCCTGGTTTCTCAGTTTGTTTCCTAGTGCCGGTTTCAAGTTCCTGCAGTTTTCACTGTAAAACCGAGTTGGAGCTAGTACCTCCCCATATATATGTATGGAGTGGAGTTTGCAACTGAAAAGAAACTTTGTGTTCCCAACAAGCTAGCTGAAGGACGGCTTTCACACACACTTATCTATCAGAACTGAGCATGTGGAGAGACGTTCGTTCATCTAGCACAAAGGGAACGGGTTGCAGGAGAAACTTTTACTCTGGTTTCTCAGTCTGTTTCCTAGTGCCGGTTTGAAGTTCCTGCAGTTATCACTGTAAAACCGATTTGGAGCTAGTACCTCCCCATATATATTTATGGAGTGGAATTTGCAACTGAAGAGAATCATTGTGTTCCCAACAAGCTAATTGAAGGACGGCTTTCACACACACATATCTCTCAGAACTGAGCATGTGGAGAGACTTTCGTTCATCTAGCACAAAGGGAACGGGTTGCAGGGGAAACTTTTACTCTGGTTTCTCAGTTTGTTTCCTAGTGCCGGTTTGAATTTCCTGCAGTTTTCACTGTAAAACCGAGTTGGAGCTAGTACCTCCCCATATATATGTATGGAGTGGAGTTTGCAACTGAAAAGAAACTTTGTGTTCCCAACAAGCTAGGTGAAGGACGGCTTTCACACACACTTATCTCTCAGATCTGAGCATGTGGAGAGACGTTCGTTCATCTAGCACAAAGGGAACGGGTTGCAGGAGAAACTTTTACTCTGGTTTCTCAGTCTGTTTCCTAGTGCCGGTTTGAAGTTCCTGCAGTTTTCACTGTAAAACCGAGTTGGAGCTAGTACCTCCCCATATATATATATGGAGTGGAGTTTGCAACTGAAAAGAATCTTTGTGTTACCAACAAGCTAGGTGAAGGACGGGTTTCACACACACTAATCTCTCAGAAATGAGCATGTGGAGAGTCGTTCGTTCGTCTAGCACAAAGGGAACGGGTTGCAGGAGAAACTTTTACTCTGGTTTCTCAGTCTGTTTCCTACTGCCGGTTTGAAGTTCCTGCAGTTTTCACTGTAAAACCGAGTTGGAGCTAGTACCTCCCCATATATATGTATGGAGTGGAGTTTGCAACTGAAAAGAAACTTTGTGTTCCCAACAAGCTAGGTGAAGGACGGCTTTCACACACACTTATCTCTCAGAACTGAGCATGTGGAGAGACGTTCGTTCATCTAGCACAAAGGGAACGGGTTGCAGGAGAAACTTTTACTCTGGTTTCTCAGTCTGTTTCCTAGTGCCGGTTTGAAGTTCCTGCATTTTTCACTGTAAAACCGAGTTGGAGCTAGTACCTCCCCATATATATATATGGAGTGGAATTTGCAACTGAAAAGAATATTTGTGTTACCAACAAGCTAGGTGAAGGACGGGTTTCACACACACTAATCTCTCAGAAATGAGCATGTGGAGAGACGTTCTTTCGTCTAGCACAAAGGGAACGGGTTGCAGGAGAAACTTTTACTCTGGTTTCTCAGTCTGTTTCCTACTGCCGGTTTGAAGTTCCTGCAGTTTTCACTGTAAAACCGAGTTGGAGCTAGTACCTCCCCATATATATGTATGGAGTGGAGTTTGCAACTGAAAAGAAACTTTGTGTTCCCAACAAGCTATGTGAAGGACGGCTTTCACACACACTTATCTCTCAGAACTGAGCATGTGGAGAGACGTTCGTTCATCTAGCACAAAGGGAACGGGTTGCAGGAGAAACTTTTACTCTGGTTTCTCAGTCTGTTTCCTAGTGCCTGTTTGAAGTTCCTGCAGTTTTCACTGTAAAACCGAGTTGAAGCTTGTACCTCCCCATATATATATATATGGAGTGGAGTTTGAAACTGAAAGAAACTTTGAGTTCCCCACAAGCTAGGTGAAGGACGGGTTTCACACACACTTATCTCTCAGAACTGAGCATGTGGAGAGACGTTCGTTCATCTAGCACAAAGGGAACGGTTTGCTGGAGAAACTTTTACTCTGGTTTCTCAGTCTGTTTCCTACTGCCGGTTTGAAGGTCCTGCAGTTTTCACTGTAAAAGCGAGTTGGAGCTAGTCCCTACCCATATATATATATGGAGTGGAGTTTGCAACTGAAAAGAATCTTTGTGTTCCCAACAAGCTAGGTGAAGGACGGCTTTCACACACACTTATCTCACAGAACTGAGCATGTGGAGAGACGTTCGTTCATCTAGCACAAAGGGAACGGGTTGCAGGAGAAACTTTTACTGTGGATTCTGAGTCTGTTTCAGAGTGCCGGTTTGAAGTTCCTGCAGTTTTCACTCTAAAACCTAGTTGGAGCTAGTACCTCCCCATATATATGTATGGAGTGGAGTTTGTAACTGAAAAGAAACTTTGTGTACCCAACAAGCTAGGTGAAGGACGGCTTTCACACACACTTATCTCTCAGAACTGAGCATGTGGAGAGACGTTTGTTCATCTAGCACAAAGGGAACGTGTTGCAGGAGAAACTTTTACTCTGGTTTCTCAGTGTGTTTCCTAGTGCCGGTTTGAAGTTCCTGCAGTTTTCACTGTAAAACCGAGTTGGAGCTAGTCTCTCCCCTTATATATGTATGGAGTGGAGTTTTCAACTGAAAAGAAACTTTGTGTTCCCAACAAGCTAGGTGAAGGACGGCTTTCACACACACTTATCTCTCAGAACTGAGCATGTGGAGAGACGTTCGTTCATGTAGCACAAAGGGAACGGGTTGCAGGAGAAACTTTTACTCTGGTTTCTCAGTCTGTTTCTTAGTGCCGGTTTGAAGTTCCTGCAGTTTTCACTGTAAAACCGAGTTGGAGCTAGTCTCTCCCCTTATATATGTATGGAGTGGAGTTTTCAACTGAAAAGAAACTTTGTGTTCCCAACAAGCTAGGTGAATGACGGCTTTCACACACACTTATCTCTCAGAACTGAGCATGTGGAGAGACGTTCGTTCATCTAGCACAAAGGGAACGGGTTGCAGGAGAAACTTTTACTCTGGTTTCTCATTCTGTTTCCTAGTGCCGGTTTGATGTTCCAGCAGTTTTCACTGTAAAACCGAGTTGGAGCTGGTACCTCCCCATATATATGTATGGAGTGGAGTTTGCAACTGAAAAGAAACTTTGTGTTCCCAACAAGCTAGGTGAAGGACGGCTTTCACACACACTTATCTCTCAGAACTGAGCATGTGGAGAGATGTTCGTTCATCTAGCACAAAGGGAACGGGTTGCAGGAGAAACTTTTACTCTGGTTTCTCAGTCTGTTTCCTAGTGCCGGTTTGAAGTTCCTGCAGGTTTCAGTGTAAAACCGAGATGGAGCTACTCCCTACCCATATATATATATGGAGTGGAGTTGGCAACTGAAAAGAAACTTTGTGTTCCCAACAAGCTAGGTGAAGGACGGGTTTCACACACACTTATCTCTCAGAACTGAGCATGTGGAGAGATGTTCGTTCATCTAGCACAAAGGAACGGGTTGCAGGAGAAACTTTTACTCTGGTTTCTCAGTCTGTTTCCTAGTGCCTGTTTGAAGTTCCTGCAGTTTTCACTGTAAAACCGAGTTGAAGCTTGTAACTCCCGATATATATATATATGGAGTGGAGTTTGAAACTGAAAGAAACTTTGAGTTCCCCACAAGCTAGGTGAAGGACGGGTTTCACACACACTTATCTCTCAGAACTGAGCATGTGGAGAGACGTTCGTTCATCTAGCACAAAGGGAACGGTTTGCTGGAGAAACTTTTACTCTGGTTTCTCAGTCTGTTTCCTACTGTCGGTTTGAAGGTCCTGCAGTTTTCACTGTAAAAGCGAGTTGGAGCTAGTCCCTACCCATATATATATATGGAGTGGAGTTTGCAACTGAAAAGAAACTTTGTGTTCCCAACAAGCTAGGTGAAGGACGGGTTTCACACACACTTATCTCTCAGAACTGAGCATGTGGAGAGATGTTCGTTCATCTAGCACAAAGGAACGGGTTGCAGGAGAAACTTTTACTCTGGTTTCTCAGTCTGTTTCCTAGTGCCGTTTTGAAGTTCCTGCAGTTTTCACTGTAAAACCGAGTTGGAGCTAGTACCTCCCCATATATATGTATGGAGTGGAGTTTTCAACTGAAAAGAAACTTTGTGTTCCCAACAAGCTAGGTTAAGGACCGCTTTCACACACACTTATCTCTCAGAACTGAGCATGTGGAGTGACGTTCGTTCATCTAGCACAAAGGGAACGTGTTGCAGGAGAATCTTTAACTCTGGTTTCTCAGTCCGTTTCTTGTGCCGGTTTGAAGTTCCTGCAGTTTTCACTGTAAAACCGAGTTGGAGCTAGTCCCTCCCCATATATATGTATGGAGTGGAGTTTGCAACTGAAAAGAAACTTTGTGTTCCCAACAAGGTAGGTGAAGGACGGCTTTCACACACACATATCTCTCAGAACTGAGCATGTGGAGAGACGTTCGTTCATCTAGCACAAAGGGAACGGGTTGTAGGAGAAACTTTTACTCTGGTTTCTCAGTCTGTTTCCTAGTGCCGGTTTGAAGTTCCTGCAGTTTTCACTGTAAAACTGAGTTGGAGCTAGTACCTCCCCATGTATATGTATGGAGTGGAGTTTGCAACTGAAAAGAAACTTTGTGTTCCCAACAAGCTAGGTGAAGGACAGCTTTCACACACAATTATCTCTCAGAAATTAGCATGTGGAGAGACGTTCGTTCATCTAGCACAAAGGGAACGGGTTGCAGGAGAAACTTTTACTCTGGTTTCTCAGTCTGTTTCCTAGTGCCGGTTTGAAGTTCCTGCAGTTTTCACTGTAAAACCGAGTTGGAGCTACTCCCTACACATATATATATATGGAGTGGAGTTTGCAACTGAAAAGAAACTTTGTGTTCGCAACAAGCTAGGTGAAGCACGGCTTTCACACACAATTATCTCTCAGAAATGAGCATGTGGAGAGATGTTCGTTCATCTAGCACAGGTAACGGGTTGCAGGAGAAACTTTTACTCTGGTTTCTCAGTCTGTTTCCTAGTGCCGTTTTGAAGTTCCTGCAGTTTTCACTGTAAAACCGAGTTGGAGCTAGTACCTCCCCATATATATGTATGGAGTGGAGTTTTCAACTGAAAAGAAACTTTGTGTTCCCAACAAGCTAGGTGAAGGACGGGTTTCACACACACTTATCTCTCAGAACTGAGCATGTGGAGAGAAGTTCGTTCATCTAGCACAAAGGGAACGGGTTGCAGGAGAAACTTTTACTCTGGTTTCTCAGTCTGTTTCCTAGTGCCGGTTTGAAGTTCCTGCAATTTTCACTGTAAATCCGAGTTGGAGCTAGTACCTACCCATATATATATATGTAGTGGAGTTTGCAACTGAAAAGAAACTTTGTGTTACCAACAAGCTAGGTGAAGGACGGGTTTCACACACACTAATCTCTCAGAAATGAGCATGTGGAGAGACGTTCGTTCGTCTATCACAAAGGGAAAGGGTTGCAGGAGAAACTTTTACTATGGTTTCTCAGTCTGTTTCCTACTGCCGGTTTGAAGTTCCTGCAGTTTTCACTGTAAAACAGAGTTGGAGCTAGTACCTCCCCATATATATGTATGGAGTGGAGTTTGCAACTGAAAAGAAACTTTGTGTTCCCAACAAGCTAGTTTAAGGACAGCTTTCACACACACTTATCTCTCAGAAATGATTATGTGGAGAGACGTTCGTTCATCTAGCACAAAGGGAACGGGTTGCAGGAGAAACTTTTACTCTGGTTTCTCAGTCTGTTTCCTACTGCCGGTTTGAAGTTCCTGCAGTTTTCACTGTAAAACCGAGTTGGAGCTAGTACCTCCCCATATATATATATGGAGTGGAGTTTGCAACTGAAAAGAAACTTTGTGTTCCCAACAAGCTTGGTGAAGGACGGGTTTCACACACACTTATCTCTCAGAACTGAGCATGTGGAGAGACGTTCGTTCATCTAGCACAAAGGGAACGGGTTGCAGGAGAAACTTTTACTCTGGTTTCTCAGTCTGTTTCCTAGAGCCGGTTTGAAGTTCCTGCAGTTTTCACTGTAAAACCGAGTTGGAGCTAGTACCTACCCATATATATATATGTAGTGGATTTTGCAACTGAAAAGAAACTTTGTGTTCCCAACAAGCTAGGTGAAGGACGGCTTTCGCACACACTTATCTCTCAGAACTGAGCATGTGGAGAGACGTTCGTTCATCTAGCACAAAGGGAACGGATTGTAGGAGAAACTTTTACTCTGGTTTCTCAGTCTGTTTCCTAGTGCCGGTTTGAAGTTCCTGCAGTTTTCACTGTAAAACTGAGTTGGAGCTAGTACCTCCCCATATATATGTATGGAATGGAGTTTGCAACTGAAAAGAAACTTTGTGTTCCCAACATGCTAGGTGAAGGACAGCTTTCACACACAATTATCTCTGAGAAATGAGCATGTGGAGAGACGTTCGTTCATCTAGCACAAAGGGAACGGGTTGCAGGAGAAACTTTTACTCTGGTTTCTCAGTCTGTTTCCTACTGCCGGTTTGAAGTTCCTGCAGTTTTCACTGTAAAACCGAGTTGGAGCTAGTACCTCCCCATATATATATATGGAGTGGAGTTTGCAACTGAAAAGAAACTTTGTGTTCCCAACAAGCTAGGTGAAGGACGGGTTTCACACACACTTATCTCTCAGAACTGAGCATGTGGAGAGACGTTCGTTCATCTAGCACAAAGGGAACGGTTTGCAGGAGAAACTTTTACTCTGGTTTCTCAGTCTTTTTCCTAGTGCCGGTTTGAAGTTCCTGCAGTTTTCACTGTAAAACCGAGTTGGAGCTAGTACCTCCCCTTGTATATATATGGAGTGGAGTTTCCTACTGAAAAGAAACTTTGTGTTCCCAACAAGCTAGGTGAAGGACGGCTTTCACACACACTTATCTCTCTGAACTGAGCATGTGGAGAGACGTTCGTTCATCTAGCACAATGGGAACGGGTTGCAGGAGAAACTTTTACTCTGGTTTCTCAGTCTGTTTCATAGTGCCGGTTTGAAGTTCCTGCAGGTTTCACTGTAAAACCGAGTTGGATCTACTCCCTACCCATATATATATATGTAGTGGAGTTTGCAACTGAAAAGAAACTTTGTGTTCCCAACAAGCTAGGTGAAGGACGGCTTTCACACACACTTATCTCTCAGAACTGAGAATGTGGAGAGACGTTCGTTCATCTAGCACAAAGGGAACGGGTTGCAGGAGAAACTTTTACTCTGATTTCTCAGACTGTTTCCTAGTGCCGGTTTGAAGTTCCTGCAGTTTTCACTGTAAAACCGAGTTGGAGCTAGTACCTACCCATATATATATATGTAGTGGATTTTGCAACTGAAAAGAAACTTTGTGTTCCCAACAAGCTAGGTGAAGGACGGCTTTCGCACACACTTATCTCTCAGAACTGAGCATGTGGAGAGACGTTCGTTCATCTAGCACAAAGGGAACGGGTTGTAGGAGAAACTTTTACTCTGGTTTCTCAGTCTGTTTCCTAGTGCCGTTTTGAAGTTCCTGCAGTTTTCACTGTAAAACCGAGTTGGAGCAAGTACCTCCCCATATGTATGTATGGAATGGAGTTTGCAACTGAAAAGAAACTTTGTGTTCCCAACAAGCTAGTTGAAGGACAGCTTTCACACACAATTATCTCTCAGAAATGAGCATGTGGAGAGACGTTCGTTCATCTAGCACAAAGGGAACGGGTTGCAGGAGAAACTTTTACTCTGGTTTCTCAGTCTGTTTCCTAGTGCCTGTTTGAATTTCCTGCAGTTTTCACTGTAAATCCGAGTTGGTGCTAGTCCCTACCCATATATATATATGTAGTGGAGTTTGCAACTGAAAAGAAACTTTGTGTTCCCAACAAGCTAGGTGAAGGACGGCTTTCACACACACTTATCTCTCAGAACTGAGCATGTGGAGAGACGTTCGTTCATCTAGCACAAAGGGAACGGGTTGCAGGAGAAACATTTACTCTGGTTTCTCAGTCTATTTCCTAGTGCCGGTTTGATGTTCCAGCAGTTTTCACTGTAAAAGAGAGTTGGAGCTAGTACCTCCCCATATATATATATGGAGTGGAGTTTGCAACTGAAAAGAAACTTTGTGTTCCCAACAAGCTATGTGAAGGACGGCTTTCACACACACTTATCTCTCAGAACTGAGCATGTGGAGAGACATTCGTTCATCTAGCACAAAGGGAACGGGTTGCAGGAGAAACTTTTACTCTGGTTTCTCAGTCTTTTTCCTAGTGCCGGTTTGAAGTTCCTGGAGTTTTCACTGTACAACCGAGTTGGAGCTAGTACCTCCCCATGTATATATATGGAGTGGAGTTTCCAACTGAAAAGAAACTTTGTGTTCCCAACAAGCTAGGTGAAGGACGGCTTTCACACACACTTATCTCTCTGAACTGAGCATGTGGAGAGACGTTCGTTCATCTAGCACAATGGGAACGGGTTGCAGGAGAAACTTTTACTCTGGTTTCTCAGTCTGTTTCATAGTGCCGGTTTGAAGTTCCTGCAGGTTTCAGTGTAAAACCGAGTTGGATCTACTCCCTACCCATATATATATATGGAGTGGAGTTTGCAACTGAAAAGAAACTTTGTGTTCCCAACAAGCTAGGTGAAGGACCGCTTTCACACACACTTATCTCTCAGAAATGAGCATGTGGAGAGATGTTCGTTCATCTAGCACAAAGGGAACGGGTTGCAGGAGAAACTTTTACTCTGGTTTCTCAGTCTTTTTCCTAGTGCCGTTTTGAAGTTCCTGCAGTTTTCACTGTAAAACCGAGTTGGAGCTAGTACCTCCCCATATATATGTATGGAGTGGAGTTTTCAACTGAAAAGAAACTTTGTGTTCCCAACAAGCTATGTGAAGGACGGCTTTCACACACACTTATCTCTCAGAACTGAGCATGTGGAGTGACGTTCGTTCATGTAGCACAAAGGGAACGGGTTGCAGGAGAATCTTTTACTCTGGTTCTCAGTCCGTTTCTTGTGCCGTTTTGAAGTTCCTGCAGTTTTCACTGTAAAACCGAGTTGGAGCTTGTCCCTCCCCATATATATGTATGGAATGGAGTTTGCAACTGAAAAGACACTTTGTGTTCCCAACAAGCTAGGTTAAGGACAGCTTTCACACACACTTATCTCTCAGAAATGAGCATGTGGAGAGACGTTCGTTCATCTAGCACAAAGGGAACGGGTTGCAGGAGAAACTTTTACTCTGGTTTCTCAGTCTGTTTCCTAGTGCCGGTTTGAAGTTCCTGCAGTTTTCACTGTAAAACCGAGTTGGAGCTTGTACCTCCCCATATATATATATGGAGTGGAGTTTGCAACTGAAAAGAAACTTTGTGTTCCCAACAAGCTAGGTGAAGAACAGGTTTCACACACTCTTATCTCTCAGAATTGAGCATGTGGAGAGACGTTCGTTCATCTAGCAAAAAGGGAACGGGTTGCAGGAGAAACTTTTACTCTGGTTTCTCAGTCTGTTTCCTAGTGCCGGTTTGAAGTTCCTGCAGTTTTCACTGTAAAACCGAGTTGGAGCTAGTACCTACCCATATATATATATGTAGTGGAGTTTGCAACTGAAAAGAAACTTTGTGTTACCAACAAGCTAGGTGAAGGACGGGTTTCACACACACTAATCTCTCAGAAATGAGCATGTGGAGAGACGTTCGTTCGTCTATCACAAAGGGAACGGGTGGCAGGAGAAACTTTTACTATGGTTTCTCAGTCTGTTTCCTACTGCCGGTTTGAAGTTCCTGCAGTTTTCACTGTAAAATCGAGTTGGAGCTAGTACCTCCCCATATGTATGTATGGAGTGGAGTTTGCAACTGAAAAGACACTTTGTGTTCCCAACAAGCTAGGTGAAGGACGGCTTTCGCACACACTTATCTCTCAGAACTGAGCATGTGGAGAGACGTTCGTTCATCTAGCACAAAGGGAACGGGTTGTAGGAGAAACTTTTACTCTGGTTTCTCAGTCTGTTTCCTAGTGCCGTTTTGAAGTTCCTGCAGTTTTCACTGTAAAACCGAGTTGGAGCAAGTACCTCCCCATATATATGTATGGAATGGAGTTTGCAACTGAAAAGAAACTTTGTGTTCCCAACAAGCTAGTTGAAGGACAGCTTTCACACACAATTATCTCTCAGAAATGAGCATGTGGAGAGACGTTCGTTCATCTAGCACAAAGGGAACGGGTTGCAGGAGAAACTTTTACTCTGGTTTCTCAGTCTGTTTCCTAGTGCCTGTTTGAATTTCCTGCAGTTTTCACTGTAAATCCGAGTTGGTGCTAGTCCCTACCCATATATATATATGTAGTGGAGTTTGCAACTGAAAAGAAACTTTGTGTTCCCAACAAGCTAGGTGAAGGACGGCTTTCACACACACTTATCTCTCAGAACTGAGCATGTGGAGAGACGTTCGTTCATCTAGCACAAAGGGAACGGGTTGCAGGAGAAACATTTACTCTGGTTTCTCAGTCTATTTCCTAGTGCCGGTTTGATGTTCCAGCAGTTTTCACTGTAAAAGAGAGTTGGAGCTAGTACCTCCCCATATATATATATGGAGTGGAGTTTGCAACTGAAAAGAAACTTTGTGTTCCCAACAAGCTATGTGAAGGACGGCTTTCACACACACTTATCTCTCAGAACTGAGCATGTGGAGAGACATTCGTTCATCTAGCACAAAGGGAACGGGTTGCAGGAGAAACTTTTACTCTGGTTTCTCAGTCTTTTTCCTAGTGCCGGTTTGAAGTTCCTGGAGTTTTCACTGTAAAACCGAGTTGGAGCTAGTACCTCCCCATGTATATATATGGAGTGGAGTTTCCAACTGAAAAGAAACTTTGTGTTCCCAACAAGCTAGGTGAAGGACGGCTTTCACACACACTTATCTCTCTGAACTGAGCATGTGGAGAGACGTTCGTTCATCTAGCACAATGGGAACGGGTTGCAGGAGAAACTTTTACTCTGGTTTCTCAGTCTGTTTCATAGTGCCGGTTTGATGTTCCTGCAGGTTTCAGTGTAAAACCGAGTTGGATCTACTCCCTACCCATATATATATATGGAGTGGAGTTTGCAACTGAAAAGAAACTTTGTGTTCCCAACAAGCTAGGTGAAGGACGGCTTTCACACACACTTATCTCTCAGAAATGAGCATGTGGAGAGATGTTCGTTCATCTAGCACAAAGGGAACGGGTTGCAGGAGAAACTTTTACTCTGGTTTCTCAGTCTGTTTCCTAGTGCCGTTTTGAAGTTCCTGCAGTTTTCACTGTAAAACCGAGTTGGAGCTAGTACCTCCCCATATATATGTATGGAGTGGAGTTTTCAACTGAAAAGAAACTTTGTGTTCCCAACAAGCTATGTGAAGGACGGCTTTCACACACACTTATCTCTCAGAACTGAGCATGTGGAGTGACGTTCGTTCATCTAGCACAAAGGGAACGGGTTGCAGGAGAATCTTTTACTCTGGTTCTCAGTCCGTTTCTTGTGCCGTTTTGAAGTTCCTGCAGTTTTCACTGTAAAACCGAGTTGGAGCTTGTCCCTCCCCATATATATGTATGGAATGGAGTTTGCAACTGAAAAGACACTTTGTGTTCCCAACAAGCTAGGTTAAGGACAGCTTTCACACACACTTATCTCTCAGAAATGAGCATGTGGAGAGACGTTCGTTCATCTAGCACAAAGGGAACGGGTTGCAGGAGAAACTTTTACTCTGGTTTCTCAGTCTGTTTCCTAGTGCCGGTTTGAAGTTCCTGCAGTTTTCACTGTAAAACCGAGTTGGAGCTAGTACCTCCCCATATATATATATGGAGTGGAGTTTGCAACTGAAAAGAAACTTTGTGTTCCCAACAAGCTAGGTGAAGGACGGGTTTCACACACACTTATCTCTCAGAATTGAGCATGTGGAGAGACGTTCGTTCATCTAGCAAAAAGGGAACGGGTTGCAGGAGAAACTTTTACTCTGGTTTCTCAGTCTGTTTCCTAGTGCCGGTTTGAAGTTCCTGCAGTTTTCACTGTAAAACCGAGTTGGAGCTAGTACCTACCCATATATATATATGTAGTGGAGTTTGCAACTGAAAAGAAACTTTGTGTTACCAACAAGCTAGGTGAAGGACGGGTTTCACACACACTAATCTCTCAGAAATGAGCATGTGGAGAGACGTTCGTTCGTCTATCACAAAGGGAACGGGTGGCAGGAGAAACTTTTACTATGGTTTCTCAGTCTGTTTCCTACTGCCGGTTTGAAGTTCCTGCAGTTTTCACTGTAAAATCGAGTTGGAGCTAGTACCTCCCCATATGTATGTATGGAGTGGAGTTTGCAACTGAAAAGACACTTTGTGTTCCCAACAAGCTAGGTTAAGGACAGCTTTCACACACACTTATCTCTCAGAAATGAGCATGTGGAGAGACGTTCGTTCATCTAGCACAAAGGGAACGGGTTGCAGGAGAAACTTTTACTCTGGTTTCTCAGTCTGTTTCCTAGTGCCGTTTTGAAGTTCCTGCAGTTTTCACTGTAAAACCGAGTTGGAGCAAGTACCTCCCCATATATATGTATGGAATGGAGTTTGCAACTGAAAAGAAACTTTGTGTTCCCAACAAGCTAGTTGAAGGACAGCTTTCACACACAATTATCTCTCAGAAATGAGCATGTGGAGAGACGTTCGTTCATCTAGCACAAAGGGAACGGGTTGCAGGAGAAACTTTTACTCTGGTTTCTCAGTCTGTTTCCTAGTGCCTGTTTGAATTTCCTGCAGTTTTCACTGTAAATCCGAGTTGGTGCTAGTCCCTACCCATATATATATATGTAGTGGAGTTTGCAACTGAAAAGAAACTTTGTGTTCCCAACAAGCTAGGTGAAGGACGGCTTTCACACACACTTATCTCTCAGAACTGAGCATGTGGAGAGACGTTCGTTCATCTAGCACAAAGGGAACGGGTTGCAGGAGAAACATTTACTCTGGTTTCTCAGTCTATTTCCTAGTGCCGGTTTGATGTTCCAGCAGTTTTCACTGTAAAAAGAGTTGGAGCTAGTACCTCCCCATATATATATATGGAGTGGAGTTTGCAACTGAAAAGAAACTTTGTGTTCCCAACAAGCTATGTGAAGGACGGCTTTCACACACACTTATCTCTCAGAACTGAGCATGTGGAGAGACATTCGTTCATCTAGCACAAAGGGAACGGGTTGCAGGAGAAACTTTTACTCTGGTTTCTCAGTCTTTTTCCTAGTGCCGGTTTGAAGTTCCTGGAGTTTTCACTGTAAAACCGAGTTGGAGCTAGTACCTCCCCATGTATATATATGGAGTGGAGTTTCCAACTGAAAAGAAACTTTGTGTTCCCAACAAGCTAGGTGAAGGACGGCTTTCACACACACTTATCTCTCTGAACTGAGCATGTGGAGAGACGTTCGTTCATCTAGCACAATGGGAACGGGTTGCAGGAGAAACTTTTACTCTGGTTTCTCAGTCTGTTTCATAGTGCCGGTTTGAAGTTCCTGCAGGTTTCAGTGTAAAACCGAGTTGGATCTACTCCCTACCCATATATATATATGGAGTGGAGTTTGCAACTGAAAAGAAACTTTGTGTTCCCAACAAGCTAGGTGAAGGACGGCTTTCACACACACTTATCTCTCAGAAATGAGCATGTGGAGAGATGTTCGTTCATCTAGCACAAAGGGAACGGGTTGCAGGAGAAACTTTTACTCTGGTTTCTCAGTCTGTTTCCTAGTGCCGTTTTGAAGTTCCTGCAGTTTTCACTGTAAAACCGAGTTGGAGCTAGTACCTCCCCATATATATGTATGGAGTGGAGTTTTCAACTGAAAAGAAACTTTGTGTTCCCAACAAGCTATGTGAAGGACGGCTTTCACACACACTTATCTCTCAGAACTGAGCATGTGGAGTGACGTTCGTTCATCTAGCACAAAGGGAACGGGTTGCAGGAGAATCTTTTACTCTGGTTCTCAGTCCGTTTCTTGTGCCGTTTTGAAGTTCCTGCAGTTTTCACTGTAAAACCGAGTTGGAGCTTGTCCCTCCCCATATATATGTATGGAATGGAGTTTGCAACTGAAAAGACACTTTGTGTTCCCAACAAGCTAGGTTAAGGACAGCTTTCACACACACTTATCTCTCAGAAATGAGCATGTGGAGAGACGTTCGTTCATCTAGCACAAAGGGAACGGGTTGCAGGAGAAACTTTTACTCTGGTTTCTCAGTCTGTTTCCTAGTGCCGGTTTGAAGTTCCTGCAGTTTTCACTGTAAAACCGAGTTGGAGCTAGTACCTCCCCATATATATATATGGAGTGGAGTTTGCAACTGAAAAGAAACTTTGTGTTCCCAACAAGCTAGGTGAAGGACGGGTTTCACACACACTTATCTCTCAGAATTGAGCATGTGGAGAGACGTTCGTTCATCTAGCAAAAAGGGAACGGGTTGCAGGAGAAACTTTTACTCTGGTTTCTCAGTCTGTTTCCTAGTGCCGGTTTGAAGTTCCTGCAGTTTTCACTGTAAAACCGAGTTGGAGCTAGTACCTACCCATATATATATATGTAGTGGAGTTTGCAACTGAAAAGAAACTTTGTGTTACCAACAAGCTAGGTGAAGGACGGGTTTCACACACACTAATCTCTCAGAAATGAGCATGTGGAGAGACGTTCGTTCGTCTATCACAAAGGGAACGGGTGGCAGGAGAAACTTTTACTATGGTTTCTCAGTCTGTTTCCTACTGCCGGTTTGAAGTTCCTGCAGTTTTCACTGTAAAATCGAGTTGGAGCTAGTACCTCCCCATATGTATGTATGGAGTGGAGTTTGCAACTGAAAAGACACTTTGTGTTCCCAACAAGCTAGGTTAAGGACAGCTTTCACACACACTTATCTCTCAGAAATGAGCATGTGGAGAGACGTTCGTTCATCTAGCAAAAAGGGAACGGGTTGCAGGAGAAACTTTTACTCTGGTTTCTCAGTCTGTTTCCTAGTGCCGGTTTGAAGTTCCTGCAGTTTTCACTGTAAAACCGAGTTGGAGCTAGTACCTACCCATATATATATATGTAGTGGAGTTTGCAACTGAAAAGAAACTTTGTGTTACCAACAAGCTAGGTGAAGGACGGGTTTCACACACACTAATCTCTCAGAAATGAGCATGTGGAGAGACGTTCGTTCGTCTATCACAAAGGGAACGGGTGGCAGGAGAAACTTTTACTATGGTTTCTCAGTCTGTTTCCTACTGCCGGTTTGAAGTTCCTGCAGTTTTCACTGTAAAATCGAGTTGGAGCTAGTACCTCCCCATATGTATGTATGGAGTGGAGTTTGCAACTGAAAAGACACTTTGTGTTCCCAACAAGCTAGGTTAAGGACAGCTTTCACACACACTTATCTCTCAGAAATGAGCATGTGGAGAGACGTTCGTTCATCTAGCACAAAGGGAACGGGTTGCAGGAGAAACTTTTACTCTGGTTTCTCAGTCTGTTTCCTAGTGCCGTTTTGAAGTTCCTGCAGTTTTCACTGTAAAACCGAGTTGGAGCAAGTACCTCCCCATATATATGTATGGAATGGAGTTTGCAACTGAAAAGAAACTTTGTGTTCCCAACAAGCTAGTTGAAGGACAGCTTTCACACACAATTATCTCTCAGAAATGAGCATGTGGAGAGACGTTCGTTCATCTAGCACAAAGGGAACGGGTTGCAGGAGAAACTTTTACTCTGGTTTCTCAGTCTGTTTCCTAGTGCCTGTTTGAATTTCCTGCAGTTTTCACTGTAAATCCGAGTTGGTGCTAGTCCCTACCCATATATATATATGTAGTGGAGTTTGCAACTGAAAAGAAACTTTGTGTTCCCAACAAGCTAGGTGAAGGACGGCTTTCACACACACTTATCTCTCAGAACTGAGCATGTGGAGAGACGTTCGTTCATCTAGCACAAAGGGAACGGGTTGCAGGAGAAACATTTACTCTGGTTTCTCAGTCTATTTCCTAGTGCCGGTTTGATGTTCCAGCAGTTTTCACTGTAAAAAGAGTTGGAGCTAGTACCTCCCCATATATATATATGGAGTGGAGTTTGCAACTGAAAAGAAACTTTGTGTTCCCAACAAGCTATGTGAAGGACGGCTTTCACACACACTTATCTCTCAGAACTGAGCATGTGGAGAGACATTCGTTCATCTAGCACAAAGGGAACGGGTTGCAGGAGAAACTTTTACTCTGGTTTCTCAGTCTTTTTCCTAGTGCCGGTTTGAAGTTCCTGGAGTTTTCACTGTAAAACCGAGTTGGAGCTAGTACCTCCCCATGTATATATATGGAGTGGAGTTTCCAACTGAAAAGAAACTTTGTGTTCCCAACAAGCTAGGTGAAGGACGGCTTTCACACACACTTATCTCTCTGAACTGAGCATGTGGAGAGACGTTCGTTCATCTAGCACAATGGGAACGGGTTGCAGGAGAAACTTTTACTCTGGTTTCTCAGTCTGTTTCATAGTGCCGGTTTGAAGTTCCTGCAGGTTTCAGTGTAAAACCGAGTTGGATCTACTCCCTACCCATATATATATATGGAGTGGAGTTTGCAACTGAAAAGAAACTTTGTGTTCCCAACAAGCTAGGTGAAGGACGGCTTTCACACACACTTATCTCTCAGAAATGAGCATGTGGAGAGATGTTCGTTCATCTAGCACAAAGGGAACGGGTTGCAGGAGAAACTTTTACTCTGGTTTCTCAGTCTGTTTCCTAGTGCCGTTTTGAAGTTCCTGCAGTTTTCACTGTAAAACCGAGTTGGAGCTAGTACCTCCCCATATATATGTATGGAGTGGAGTTTTCAACTGAAAAGAAACTTTGTGTTCCCAACAAGCTATGTGAAGGACGGCTTTCACACACACTTATCTCTCAGAACTGAGCATGTGGAGTGACGTTCGTTCATCTAGCACAAAGGGAACGGGTTGCAGGAGAATCTTTTACTCTGGTTCTCAGTCCGTTTCTTGTGCCGTTTTGAAGTTCCTGCAGTTTTCACTGTAAAACCGAGTTGGAGCTTGTCCCTCCCCATATATATGTATGGAATGGAGTTTGCAACTGAAAAGACACTTTGTGTTCCCAACAAGCTAGGTTAAGGACAGCTTTCACACACACTTATCTCTCAGAAATGAGCATGTGGAGAGACGTTCGTTCATCTAGCACAAAGGGAACGGGTTGCAGGAGAAACTTTTACTCTGGTTTCTCAGTCTGTTTCCTAGTGCCGGTTTGAAGTTCCTGCAGTTTTCACTGTAAAACCGAGTTGGAGCTAGTACCTCCCCATATATATATATGGAGTGGAGTTTGCAACTGAAAAGAAACTTTGTGTTCCCAACAAGCTAGGTGAAGGACGGGTTTCACACACACTTATCTCTCAGAATTGAGCATGTGGAGAGACGTTCGTTCATCTAGCAAAAAGGGAACGGGTTGCAGGAGAAACTTTTACTCTGGTTTCTCAGTCTGTTTCCTAGTGCCGGTTTGAAGTTCCTGCAGTTTTCACTGTAAAACCGAGTTGGAGCTAGTACCTACCCATATATATATATGTAGTGGAGTTTGCAACTGAAAAGAAACTTTGTGTTACCAACAAGCTAGGTGAAGGACGGGTTTCACACACACTAATCTCTCAGAAATGAGCATGTGGAGAGACGTTCGTTCGTCTATCACAAAGGGAACGGGTGGCAGGAGAAACTTTTACTATGGTTTCTCAGTCTGTTTCCTACTGCCGGTTTGAAGTTCCTGCAGTTTTCACTGTAAAATCGAGTTGGAGCTAGTACCTCCCCATATGTATGTATGGAGTGGAGTTTGCAACTGAAAAGACACTTTGTGTTCCCAACAAGCTAGGTTAAGGACAGCTTTCACACACACTTATCTCTCAGAAATGAGCATGTGGAGAGACGTTCGTTCATCTAGCACAAAGGGAACGGGTTGCAGGAGAAACTTTTACTCTGGTTTCTCAGTCTGTTTCCTAGTGCTGGTTTGAAGTTCCTGCAGTTTTCACTGTAAAACCGAGTTGGAGCTAGTTCCTCCCCATATATATATATGGAGTGGAGTTTGCAACTGAAAAGAAACTTTGTGTTCCCAACAAGCTAGGTGAAGGACGGGTTTCACACACACTTATCTCTCAGAACTGAGCATGTGGAGAGACGTTCGTTCATCTAGCACAAAGGGAACGGGTTGCAGGACAAACTTTTACTCTGGTTTCTCAGTCTGTTTCCTAGTGCCGGTTTGAAGTTCCTGCAGTTTTCACTGTAAAACCGAGTTGGAGCTAGTACCTACCCATATATATATATGTAGTGGAGTTTGCAACTGAAAAGAAACTTTGTGTTACCAACAAGCTAGGTGAAGTACGGGTTTCACACACACTAATCTCTCAGAACTGAGCATGTGGAGAGACGTTCGTTCATCTAGCACAAACGGAACGGATTGCTGGAGAAACTTTTACTCTGGTTTCTCAGTCTGTTTCCTAGTGCCGGTTTGAAGGTCCTGCAGTTTTCACTGTAAAACCGAGTTGGAGCTAGTACCTCCCCATATATATGTATGGAGTGGAGTTTGCAACTGAAAAGAAACTTTGTGTTCCCAACAAGCTAGGTGAAGGACGGCTTTCACACACACTTATCTCTCAGAACTGAGCATGTGGAGAGACGTTCGTTCATCTAGCACAAAGGGAACGGGTTGCTGGGAAACTTTTACTCTGGTTTCTCAGTCTGTTTCCTAGTGCCGGTTTGAAGTTCCTGCAGTTTTCACTGTAAAACCGAGTTGGAGCTAATCCCTACCCATATATATATATGGAGTGGAGTTTGCAACTGAAAAGAAACTTTGTGTTCCCAACAAGCTAGGTGAAGGACGGCTTTCACACACACTTATCTCTCAGAAATGAGCATGTGGAGAGATGTTCGTTCATCTAGCACAAAGGGAACGGGTTGCAGGAGAAACTTTTACTCTGGTTTCTCAGTCTGTTTCCTAGTGCCGTTTTGAAGTTCCTGCAGTTTTCACTGTAAAACCGAGTTGGAGCTAGTACCTCCCCATATATATGTATGGAGTGGAGTTTTCAACTGAAAAGAAACTTTGTGTTCCCAACAAGCTATGTGAAGGACGGCTTTCACACACACTTATCTCTCAGAACTGAGCATGTGGAGTGACGTTCGTTCATCTAGCACAAAGGGAACGGGTTGCAGGAGAATCTTTTACTCTGGTTCTCAGACCGTTTCTTGTGCCGTTTTGAAGTTCCTGCAGTTTTCACTGTAAAACCGAGTTGGAGCTTGTCCCTCCCCATATATATGTATGGAATGGAGTTTGCAACTGAAAAGACACTTTGTGTTCCCAACAAGCTAGGTTAAGGACAGCTTTCACACACACTTATCTCTCAGAAATGAGCATGTGGAGAGACGTTCGTTCATCTAGCACAAAGGGAACGGGTTGCAGGAGAAACTTTTACTCTGGTTTCTCAGTCTGTTTCCTAGTGCCGGTTTGAAGTTCCTGCAGTTTTCACTGTAAAACCGAGTTGGAGCTAGTACCTCCCCATATATATATATGGAGTGGAGTTTGCAACTGAAAAGAAACTTTGTGTTCCCAACAAGCTAGGTGAAGGACGGGTTTCACACACACTTATCTCTCAGAATTGAGCATGTGGAGAGACGTTCGTTCATCTAGCAAAAAGGGAACGGGTTGCAGGAGAAACTTTTACTCTGGTTTCTCAGTCTGTTTCCTAGTGCCGGTTTGAAGTTCCTGCAGTTTTCACTGTAAAACCGAGTTGGAGCTAGTACCTACCCATATATATATATGTAGTGGAGTTTGCAACTGAAAAGAAACTTTGTGTTACCAACAAGCTAGGTGAAGGACGGGTTTCACACACACTAATCTCTCAGAAATGAGCATGTGGAGAGACGTTCGTTCGTCTATCACAAAGGGAACGGGTGGCAGGAGAAACTTTTACTATGGTTTCTCAGTCTGTTTCCTACTGCCGGTTTGAAGTTCCTGCAGTTTTCACTGTAAAATCGAGTTGGAGCTAGTACCTCCCCATATGTATGTATGGAGTGGAGTTTGCAACTGAAAAGACACTTTGTGTTCCCAACAAGCTAGGTTAAGGACAGCTTTCACACACACTTATCTCTCAGAAATGAGCATGTGGAGAGACGTTCGTTCATCTAGCACAAAGGGAACGGGTTGCAGGAGAAACTTTTACTCTGGTTTCTCAGTCTGTTTCCTAGTGCTGGTTTGAAGTTCCTGCAGTTTTCACTGTAAAACCGAGTTGGAGCTAGTTCCTCCCCATATATATATATGGAGTGGAGTTTGCAACTGAAAAGAAACTTTGTGTTCCCAACAAGCTAGGTGAAGGACGGGTTTCACACACACTTATCTCTCAGAACTGAGCATGTGGAGAGACGTTCGTTCATCTAGCACAAAGGGAACGGGTTGCAGGACAAACTTTTACTCTGGTTTCTCAGTCTGTTTCCTAGTGCCGGTTTGAAGTTCCTGCAGTTTTCACTGTAAAACCGAGTTGGAGCTAGTACCTACCCATATATATATATGTAGTGGAGTTTGCAACTGAAAAGAAACTTTGTGTTACCAACAAGCTAGGTGAAGTACGGGTTTCACACACACTAATCTCTCAGAACTGAGCATGTGGAGAGACGTTCGTTCATCTAGCACAAACGGAACGGATTGCTGGAGAAACTTTTACTCTGGTTTCTCAGTCTGTTTCCTAGTGCCGGTTTGAAGGTCCTGCAGTTTTCACTGTAAAACCGAGTTGGAGCTAGTACCTCCCCATATATATGTATGGAGTGGAGTTTGCAACTGAAAAGAAACTTTGTGTTCCCAACAAGCTAGGTGAAGGACGGCTTTCACACACACTTATCTCTCAGAACTGAGCATGTGGAGAGACGTTCGTTCATCTAGCACAAAGGGAACGGGTTGCTGGGAAACTTTTACTCTGGTTTCTCAGTCTGTTTCCTAGTGCCGGTTTGAAGTTCCTGCAGTTTTCACTGTAAAACCGAGTTGGAGCTAATCCCTACCCATATATATATATGGAGTGGAGTTTGCAACTGAAAAGAAACTTTGTGTTCCCAACAAGCTAGTTGAAGGACGGCTTTCACACACACTTATCTCTCAGAACTGAGCATGTGGAGAGACGTTCGTTCATCTAGCACAAAGGGAACGGGTTGCAGGAGAAACTTTTACTCTGGTTTCTCAGTCTGTTTCCTAGTGCCGGTTTGAAGTTCCTGCAGTTTTCACTGTAAAACCGAGTTGGAGCTAGTACCTCCCCATATATATATATGGAGTGGAGTTTGCAACTGAAAAGAAACTTTGTGTTACCAACAAGCTAGGTGAAGGACGGGTTTCACACACACTAATCTCTCAGAAATGAGCATGTGGAGAGACGTTCGTTCGTCTATCACAAAGGGAACGGGTGGCAGGAGAAACTTTTACTATGGTTTCTCAGTCTGTTTCCTACTGCCGGTTTGAAGTTCCTGCAGTTTTCACTGTAAAACCGAGTTGGAGCTAGTACCTCCCCATATATATATATGGAGTGGAGTTTGCAACTGAAAAGAAACTTTGTGTTCCCAACAAGCTAGGTGAAGGACGGGTTTCACACACACTTATCTCTCAGAATTGAGCATGTGGAGAGACGTTCGTTCATCTAGCAAAAAGGGAACGGGTTGCAGGAGAAACTTTTACTCTGGTTTCTCAGTCTGTTTCCTAGTGCCGGTTTGAAGTTCCTGCAGTTTTCACTGTAAAACCGAGTTGGAGCTAGTACCTACCCATATATATATATGTAGTGGAGTTTGCAACTGAAAAGAAACTTTGTGTTACCAACAAGCTAGGTGAAGGACGGGTTCCACACACACTAATCTCTCAGAAATGAGCATGTGGAGAGACGTTCGTTCGTCTATCACAAAGGGAACGGGTGGCAGGAGAAACTTTTACTATGGTTTCTCAGTCTGTTTCCTACTGCCGGTTTGAAGTTCCTGCAGTTTTCACTGTAAAATCGAGTTGGAGCTAGTACCTCCCCATATGTATGTATGGAGTGGAGTTTGCAACTGAAAAGACACTTTGTGTTCCCAACAAGCTAGGTTAAGGACAGCTTTCACACACACTTATCTCTCAGAAATGAGCATGTGGAGAGACGTTCGTTCATCTAGCACAAAGGGAACGGGTTGCAGGAGAAACTTTTACTCTGGTTTCTCAGTCTGTTTCCTAGTGCTGGTTTGAAGTTCCTGCAGTTTTCACTGTAAAACCGAGTTGGAGCTAGTTCCTCCCCATATATATATATGGAGTGGAGTTTGCAACTGAAAAGAAACTTTGTGTTCCCAACAAGCTAGGTGAAGGACGGGTTTCACACACACTTATCTCTCAGAACTGAGCATGTGGAGAGACGTTCGTTCATCTAGCACAAAGGGAACGGGTTGCAGGACAAACTTTTACTCTGGTTTCTCAGTCTGTTTCCTAGTGCCGGTTTGAAGTTCCTGCAGTTTTCACTGTAAAACCGAGTTGGAGCTAGTACCTACCCATATATATATATGTAGTGGAGTTTGCAACTGAAAAGAAACTTTGTGTTACCAACAAGCTAGGTGAAGTACGGGTTTCACACACACTAATCTCTCAGAACTGAGCATGTGGAGAGACGTTCGTTCATCTAGCACAAACGGAACGGATTGCTGGAGAAACTTTTACTCTGGTTTCTCAGTCTGTTTCCTAGTGCCGGTTTGAAGGTCCTGCAGTTTTCACTGTAAAACCGAGTTGGAGCTAGTACCTCCCCATATATATGTATGGAGTGGAGTTTGCAACTGAAAAGAAACTTTGTGTTCCCAACAAGCTAGGTGAAGGACGGCTTTCACACACACTTATCTCTCAGAACTGAGCATGTGGAGAGACGTTCGTTCATCTAGCACAAAGGGAACGGGTTGCTGGGAAACTTTTACTCTGGTTTCTCAGTCTGTTTCCTAGTGCCGGTTTGAAGTTCCTGCAGTTTTCACTGTAAAACCGAGTTGGAGCTAATCCCTACCCATATATATATATGGAGTGGAGTTTGCAACTGAAAAGAAACTTTGTGTTCCCAACAAGCTAGGTGAAGGACGGCTTTCACACACACTTATCTCTCAGAACTGAGCATGTGGAGAGACGTTCGTTCATCTAGCACAAAGGGAACGGGTTGCAGGAGAAACTTTTACTCTGGTTTCTCAGTCTGTTTCCTAGTGCCGGTTTGAAGTTCCTGCAGTTTTCACTGTAAAACCGAGTTGGAGCTAGTACCTCCCCATATATATATATGGAGTGGAGTTTGCAACTGAAAAGAAACTTTGTGTTACCAACAAGCTAGGTGAAGGACGGGTTTCACACACACTAATCTCTCAGAAATGAGCATGTGGAGAGACGTTCGTTCGTCTATCACAAAGGGAACGGGTGGCAGGAGAAACTTTTACTATGGTTTCTCAGTCTGTTTCCTACTGCCGGTTTGAAGTTCCTGCAGTTTTCACTGTAAAATCGTGTTGGAGCTAGTACCTCCCCATATGTATGTATGGAGTGGAGTTTGCAACTGAAAAGACACTTTGTGTTCCCAACAAGCTAGGTTAAGGACAGCTTTCACACAAACTTATCTCTCAGAAATGAGCATGTGGAGAGACGTTCGTTCATCTAGCACAAAGGGAACGGGTTGCAGGAGAAACTTTTACTCTGGTTTCTCAGTCTGTTTCCTAGTGCTGGTTTGAAGTTCCTGCAGTTTTCACTGTAAAACCGAGTTGGAGCTAGTTCCTCCCCATATATATATATGGAGTGGAGTTTGCAACTGAAAAGAAACTTTGTGTTCCCAACAAGCTAGGTGAAGGACGGGTTTCACACACACTTATCTCTCAGAACTGAGCATGTGGAGAGACGTTCGTTCATCTAGCACAAAGGGAACGGGTTGCAGGACAAACTTTTACTCTGGTTTCTCAGTCTGTTTCCTAGTGCCGGTTTGAAGTTCCTGCAGTTTTCACTGTAAAACCGAGTTGGAGCTAGTACCTACCCATATATATATATGTAGTGGAGTTTGCAACTGAAAAGAAACTTTGTGTTACCAACAAGCTAGGTGAAGGACGGGTTTCACACACACTAATCTCTCAGAACTGAGCATGTGGAGAGACGTTCGTTCATCTAGCACAAATGGAACGGATTGCTGGAGATACTTTTACTCTGGTTTCTCAGTCTGTTTCCTAGTGCCGGTTTGAAGGTCCTGCAGTTTTCACTGTAAAACCAAGTTGGAGCTAGTACCTCCCCATATATATGTATGGAGTGGAGTTTGCAACTGAAAAGAAACTTTGTGTTCCCAACAAGCTAGGTGAAGGACGGCTTTCACACACACTTATCTCTCAGAACTGAGCATGTGGAGAGACGTTCGTTCATCTAGCACAAAGGGAACGGGTTGCTGGGAAACTTTTACTCTGGTTTCTCAGTCTGTTTCCTAGTGCCGGTTTGAAGTTCCTGCAGTTTTCACTGTAAAACCGAGTTGGAGCTAGTCCCTCCCCTTATATATGTATGGAGTGGAGTTTTCAACTGAAAAGAAACTTTGTGTTCCCAACAAGCTAGGTGAAGGACGGCTTTCACACACACTTATCTCTCTGAACTGAGCATGTGGAGAGACGTTCGTTCATCTAGCACAATGGGAACGGGTTGCAGGAGAAACTTTTACTCTGGTTTCTCAGTCTGTTTCATAGTGCCGGTTTGAAGTTCCTGCAGGTTTCAGTGTAAAACCGAGTTGGATCTACTCCCTACCCATATATATATATGGAGTGGAGTTTGCAACTGAAAAGAAACTTTGCGTTCCCAACAAGCTAGGTGAAGGACGGCTTTCACACACACTTATCTCTCAGAAATGAGCATGTGGAGAGATGTTCGTTCATCTAGCACAAAGGGAACGGGTTGCAGGAGAAACTTTTACTCTGGTTTCTCAGTCTGTTTCCTAGTGCCGTTTTGAAGTTCCTGCAGTTTTCACTGTAAAACCGAGTTGGAGCTAGTACCTCCCCATATATATGTATGGAGTGGAGTTTTCAACTGAAAAGAAACTTTGTGTTCCCAACAAGCTATGTGAAGGACGGCTTTCACACACACTTATCTCTCAGAACTGAGCATGTGGAGTGACGTTCGTTCATCTAGCACAAAGGGAACGGGTTGCAGGAGAATCTTTTACTCTGGTTCTCAGTCCGTTTCTTGTGCCGTTTTGAAGTTCCTGCAGTTTTCACTGTAAAACCGAGTTGGAGCTTGTCCCTCCCCATATATATGTATGGAATGGAGTTTGCAACTGAAAAGACACTTTGTGTTCCCAACAAGCTAGGTTAAGGACAGCTTTCACACACACTTATCTCTCAGAACAGAGCATGTGGAGAGACGTTCGTTCATCTAGCACAAAGGGAACGGGTTGCTGGGAAACTTTTACTCTGGATTCTCAGTCTGTTTCCTAGTGCCGGTTTGAAGTTCCTGCAGTTTTCACTGTAAAACCGAGTTGGAGCTAATCCCTACCCATATATATATATGGATTGGAGTTTGCAACTGAAAAGAAACTTTGTGTTCCCAACAAGCTAGGTGAAGGACGGCTTTCACACACACTTATCTCTCAGAACTGAGCATGTGGAGAGACGTTCGTTCATCTAGCACAAAGGGAACGGGTTGCTGGGAAACTTTTACTCTGGTTTCTCAGTCTGTTTCCTAGTGCCGGTTTGAAGTTCCTGCAGGTTTCACTGTAAAACCGAGTTGGAGCTAGTACCTCCCCATATATATATAAGGAGTGGAGTTTGCAACTGAAAAGAAACTTTGTGTTCCCAACAAGCTAGGTGAAGGACGGGTTTCACACACACTTATCTCTCAGAACTGAGCATGTGGAGAGACGTTCGTTCATCTAGCACAAAGGGAACGGGTTGCAGGAGAAACTTTTACTCTGATTTCTCAGTCTGTTTCCTAGTGCCGGTTTGAAGTTCCTGCAGTTTTCACTGTAAAACCGAGTTGGAGCTAGTACCTACCCATATATATATATGTAGTGGATTTTGCAACTGAAAAGAAACTTTGTGTTCCCAACAAGCTAGGTGAAAGGCGGCTTTCGCACACACTTATGTCTCAGAACTGAGCATGTGGAGAGACGTTCGTTCATCTAGCACAAAGGGAACGGGTTGTAGGAGAAACTTTTACTCTGGTTTCTCAGTCTGTTTCCTAGTGCCGGTTTGAAGTTCCTGCATTTTTCACTGTAAAACTGAGTTGGAGCAATTACCTCCCCATATATATGTATGGAGTGGAGTTTGCAACTGAAAAGAAACTTTGTGTTCCCAACAAGCTAGTTGAAGGACAGCTTTCACACACACTTATCTCTCAGAACTGAGCATGTGGAGAGACGTTCGTTCATCTAGCACAAAGGGAACGGGTTGCAGGAGAAACTTTTTCTCTGGTTTCTCAGTCTGTTTCCTAGTGCCGGTTTGAAGTTCCTGCAGGTTTCACTGTAAAACCGAGTTGGAGCTAGTACCTCCCCATATATGTATAAGGAGTGGAGTTTGCAACTGAAAAGAAACTTTGTGTTCCCAACAAGCTAGGTGAAGGACGGCTTTCACACACACTTATCTCTCAGAACTGAGCATGTGGAGAGACGTTCGTTCATCTAGCACAAAGGGAACGGGTTGCAGGAGAAACTTTTACTCTGGTTTCTCAGTCTGTTTCCTAGTGCCGTTTTGAAGTTCCTGCAGTTTTCACTGTAAAACCGAGTTGGAGCTAGTCCCTCCCCTTATATATGTATGGAGTGGAGTTTGCAACTGAAAAGAAACTTTGTGTTCCCAACAAGCTAGGTGAAGGACGGCTTTCACACACACTTATCTCTCTGAACTGAGCATGTGGAGAGACGTTCGTTCATCTAGCACAATGGGAACGGGTTGCAGGAGAAACTTTTACTCTGGTTTCTCAGTCTGTTTCATAGTGCCGGTTTGAAGTTCCTGCAGGTTTCAGTGTAAAACCGAGTTGGATCTACTCCCTACCCATATATATATATGGAGTGGAGTTTGCAACTGAAAAGAAACTTTGTGTTCCCAACAAGCTAGGTGAAGGACGGCTTTCACACACACTTATCTCTCAGAAATGAGCATGTGGAGAGATGTTCGTTCATCTAGCACAAAGGGAACGGGTTGCAGGAGAAACTTTTACTCTGGTTTCTCAGTCTGTTTCCTAGTGCCGTTTTGAAGTTCCTGCAGTTTTCACTGTAAAACCGAGTTGGAGCTAGTACCTCCCCATATATATGTATGGAGTGGAGTTTTCAACTGAAAAGAAACTTTGTGTTCCCAACAAGCTATGTGAAGGACGGCTTTCACACACACTTATCTCTCAGAACTGAGCATGTGGAGTGACGTTCGTTCATCTAGCACAAAGGGAACGGTTTGCAGGAGAATCTTTTACTCTGGTTCTCAGTCCGTTTCTTGTGCCGTTTTGAAGTTCCTGCAGTTTTCACTGTAAAACCGAGTTGGAGCTTGTCCCTCCCCATATATATGTACGGAATGGAGTTTGCAACTGAAAAGACACTTTGTGTTCCCAACAAGCTAGGTTAAGGACAGCTTTCACACACACTTATCTCTCAGAACAGAGCATGTGGAGAGACGTTCGTTCATCTAGCACAAAGGGAACGGGTTGCTGGGAAACTTTTACTCTGGATTCTCAGTCTGTTTCCTAGTGCCGGTTTGAAGTTCCTGCAGTTTTCACTGTAAAACCGAGTTGGAGCTAATCCCTACCCATATATATATATGGATTGGAGTTTGCAACTGAAAAGAAACTTTGTGTTCCCAACAAGCTAGGTGAAGGACGGCTTTCACACACACTTATCTCTCAGAACTGAGCATGTGGAGAGACGTTCGTTCATCTAGCACAAAGGGAACGGGTTGCTGGGAAACTTTTACTCTGGTTTCTCAGTCTGTTTCCTAGTGCCGGTTTGAAGTTCCTGCAGTTTTCACTGTAAAACCGAGTTGGAGCTAGTACCTACCCATATATATATATGTAGTGGATTTTGCAACTGAAAAGAAACTTTGTGTTCCCAACAAGCTAGGTGAAAGGCGGCTTTCGCACACACTTATGTCTCAGAACTGAGCATGTGGAGAGACGTTCGTTCATCTAGCACAAAGGGAACGGGTTGTAGGAGAAACTTTTACTCTGGTTTCTCAGTCTGTTTCCTAGTGCCGGTTTGAAGTTCCTGCATTTTTCACTGTAAAACTGAGTTGGAGCAAGTACCTCCCCATATATATGTATGGAGTGGAGTTTGCAACTGAAAAGAAACTTTGTGTTCCCAACAAGCTAGTTGAAGGACAGCTTTCACACACACTTATCTCTCAGAACTGAGCATGTGGAGAGACGTTCGTTCATCTAGCACAAAGGGAACGGGTTGCAGGAGAAACTTTTTCTCTGGTTTCTCAGTCTGTTTCCTAGTGCCGGTTTGAAGTTCCTGCAGGTTTCACTGTAAAACCGAGTTGGAGCTAGTACCTCCCCATATATATATAAGGAGTGGAGTTTGCAACTGAAAAGAAACTTTGTGTTCCCAACAAGCTAGGTGAAGGACGGGTTTCACACACACTTATCTCTCAGAACTGAGCATGTGGAGAGACGTTCGTTCATCTAGCACAAAGGGAACGGGTTGCAGGAGAAACTTTTACTCTGATTTCTCAGTCTGTTTCCTAGTGCCGGTTTGAAGTTCCTGCAGTTTTCACTGTAAAACCGAGTTGGAGCTAGTACCTACCCATATATATATATGTAGTGGATTTTGCAACTGAAAAGAAACTTTGTGTTCCCAACAAGCTAGGTGAAAGGCGGCTTTCGCACACACTTATCTCTCAGAACTGAGCATGTGGAGAGACGTTCGTTCATCTAGCACAAAGGGAACGGGTTGTAGGAGAAACTTTTACTCTGGTTTCTCAGTCTGTTTCCTAGTGCCGGTTTGAAGTTCCTGCAGTTTTCACTGTAAAACTGAGTTGGAGCAAGTACCTCCCCATATATATGTATGGAATGGAGTTTGCAACTGAAAAGAAACTTTGTGTTCCCAACAAGCTAGTTGAAGGACAGCTTTCACACACAATTATCTCTCAGAAATGAGCATGTGGAGAGACGTTCGTTCATCTAGCACAAAGGGAACAGGTTGCAGGAGAAACTTTTACTCTGGTTTCTCAGTCTGTTTCCTAGTGCCGGTTTGAATTTCCTGCAGTTTTCACTGTAAAACCGAGTTGGAGCTAGTCCCTACCCATATATATATATGTAGTGGAGTTTGCAACTGAAAAGAAACTTTGTGTTCCCAACAAGCTAGGTGAAGGACGGCTTTCACACACACTTATCTCTCAGAACTGAGCATGTGGAGAGACGTTCGTTCGTCTAGCACAAAGGGAACGGGTTGCAGGAGAAACATTTACTCTGGTTTCTCAGTCTATTTCCTAGTGCCGGTTTGATGTTCCAGCAGTTTTCACTGTAAAACAGAGTTGGAGCTAGTACCTCCCCATATATATGTATGGAGTGGAGTTTGCAACTGAAAAGAAACTTTGTGTTCCCAACAAGCTATGTGAAGGACGGCTTTCACACACACTTATCTCTCAGAACTGAGCATGTGGAGAGACATTCGTTCATCTAGCACAAAGGGAACGGGTTGCAGGAGAAACTTTTACTCTGGTTTCTCAGTCTTTTTCCTAGTGCCGGTTTGAAGTTCCTGCAGTTTTCACTGTAAAACCGAGTTGGAGCTAGTACCTCCCCATGTATATATATGGAGTGGAGTTTCCAACTGAAAAGAAACTTTGTGTTCCCAACAAGCTAGGTGAAGGACGGCTTTCACACACACTTATCTCTCTGAACTGAGCATGTGGAGAGACGTTCGTTCATCTAGCACAAAGGGAACGGGTTGCAGGAGAAACTTTTACTCTGGTTTCTCAGTCTGTTTCATAGTGCCGGTTTGAAGTTCCTGCAGGTTTCACTGTAAAACCGAGTTGGAGCTACTCCCTACCCATATATATATATGGAGTGGAGTTTGCAACTGAAAAGAAACTTTGTGTTCCCAACAAGGTAGGTGAAGGACGGCTTTCACACACACTTATCTCTCAGAACTGAGCATGTGGAGTGACGTTCGTTCATCTAGCACAAAGGGAACGGGTTGCAGGAGAATCTTTTACTCTGGTTCTCAGTCCGTTTCTTGTGCCGTTTTGAAGTTCCTGCAGTTTTCACTGTAAAACCGAGTTGGAGCTTGTCTCTCCCCATATATATGTATGGAGTGGAGTTTGCAACTGAAAAGAAACTTTGTGTTCCCAACAAGGTAGGTGAAGTACGGCTTTAACACACACATATCTCTCAGAACTGAGCATGTGGAGAGACGTTCGTTCATCTAGCACAAAGGGAACGGGTTGTAGGAGAAACTTTTACTCTGGTTTCTCAGTCTGTTTCCTAGTGCCGGTTTGAAGTTCCTGCAGTTTTCACTGTAAAACCGAGTTGGAGCTAGTCCCTACCCATATATATATATGGAGTGGAGTTTGCAACTGAAAAGAAACTTTGTGTTCCCAACAAGCTAGGTGAAGGACGGGTTTCACACACACTTATCTCTCAGAACTGAGCATGTGGAGAGACGTTCGTTCATCTAGCACAAAGGGAACGGGTTGCAGGAGAAACTTTTACTCTGGTTTCTCAGTCTGTTTCCTAGTGCCGGTTTGAAGTTCCTGCAGTTTTCACTGTAAAACTGAGTTGGAGCAAGTACCTCCCCATATATATGTATGGAATGGAGTTTGCAACTGAAAAGAATCTTTGTGTTCCCAACAAGCTAGTTGAAGGACAGCTTTCACACACAATTATCTCTCAGAAATGAGCATGTGGAGAGACGTTCGTTCATCTAGCACAAAGGGAACAGGTTGCAGGAGAAACTTTTACTCTGGTTTCTCAGTCTGTTTCCTAGTGCCGGTTTGAATTTCCTGCAGTTTTCACTGTAAAACCGAGTTGGAGCTAGTCCCTACCCATATATATATATGTAGTGGAGTTTGCAACTGAAAAGAAACTTTGTGTTCCCAACAAGCTAGGTGAAGGACGGCTTTCACACACACTTATCTCTCAGAACTGAGCATGTGGAGAGACGTTCGTTCGTCTAGCACAAAGGGAACGGGTTGCAGGAGAAACATTTACTCTGGTTTCTCAGTCTATTTCCTAGTGCCGGTTTGATGTTCCAGCAGTTTTCACTGTAAAACAGAGTTGGAGCTAGTACCTCCCCATATATATGTATGGAGTGGAGTTTGCAACTGAAAAGAAACTTTGTGTTCCCAACAAGCTATGTGAAGGACGGCTTTCACACACACTTATCTCTCTGAACTGAGCATGTGGAGAGACGTTCGTTCATCTAGCACAAAGGGAACGGGTTGCAGGAGAGACTTTTACTCTGGTTTCTCAGTCTGTTTCATAGTGCCGGTTTGAAGTTCCTGCAGGTTTCACTGTAAAACCGAGTTGGAGCTACTCCCTACCCATATATATATATGGAGTGGAGTTTGCAACTGAAAAGAAACTTTGTGTTCCCAACAAGCTAGGTGAAGGACTGCTTTCACACACACTTATCTCTCAGAATTGAGCATGTGGAGAGATGTTCGTTCATCTAGCACAAAGGGAACGGGTTGCAGGAGAAACTTTTACTCTGGTTTCTCAGTCTGTTTCCTAGCGGCGTTTTGAAGTTCCTGCAGTTTTCACTGTAAAACCGAGTTGGAGCTTGTACCTCCCCATATATATGTATGGAGTGGAGTTTTCAACTGAAAAGAAACTTTGTGTTCCCAACAAGCTATGTGAAGGACGGCTTTCACACACACTTATCTCTCAGAACTGAGCATGTGGAGTGACGTTCGTTCATCTAGCACAAAGGGAACGGGTTGCAGGAGAATCTTTTACTCTGGTTCTCAGTCCGTTTCTTGTGCCGTTTTGAAGTTCCTGCAGTCTTCACTGTAAAACCGAGTTGGAGCTTGTCCCTCCCTATATATATGTATGGAGTGGAGTTTGCAACTGAAAAGAAACTTTGTGTTCCCAACAAGCTAGGTGAAGGACGGCTTTCACACGCACTTATCTCTCAGAACTGAGCATGAGGAGAGACGTTCGTTCATCTAGCACAAAGGGAACGGGTTGCAGGAGAAACTTTTACTCTGGTTTCTCAGTCTGTTTCCTAGTGCCGGTTTGAAGTTCCTGCAGTTTTCACTGTAAAACCGAGTTGGAGCTCGTACCTCCCCATATATATGTATGGAGTGGAGTTTGCAACTGAAAAGAAACTTTGTGTTCCCAACAAGCTAGGTGAAGGACGGCTTTCACACGCACTTATCTCTCATAACTGAGCATGTGGAGAGACGTTCGTTCATCTAGCACAAAGGGAACGGGTTGCAGGAGAAACTTTTACTCTGGTTTCTCAGTCTGTTTCCTAGTGCCGTTTGAAGTTCCTGCAGTTTTCACTGTAAAACCGAGTTGGAGCTCGTACCTCCCCATATATATGTATGGAGTGGAGTTTGCAACTGAAAAGAAACTTTGTGTTCCCAACAAGCTAGGTGAAGGACGGCTTTCACACACACTTATCTCTCAGAACTGAGCATGTGGAGAGACGTTCGTTCATCTAGCACAAAGGGAACGGGTTGCAGGACAAACTTTTACTCTGGTTTCTCAGTCTGTTTCCTAGTGCCGGTTTGAAGTTCCTGCAGTTTTCACTGTAAAACCGAGTTGGAGCTAGTACCTCCCCATATATATGTATGGAGTGGAGTTTGCAACTGAAAAGAAACTTTGTGTTCCCAACAAGCTAGGTGAAGGACGGCTTTCACACACAATAATCACTCAGAACTGAGCATGTGGAGAGACGTTCGTTCATCTAGCACAAAGGGAATGGGTTGCAGGAGAAACTTTTACTCTGGTTTCTCAGTCTGTTTCCTAGTGCCGGTTTGAAGTTCCTGCAGTTTTCACTGTAAAACCGAGTTGGAGCTCGTACCTCCCCATATATATGTATGGAGTGGGGTTAGCAACTGAAAAGAAACTTTGTGTTCCCAACAAGCTAGGTGAAGGCGGCTTTCACACACACTTATCTCTCAGAACTGAGCATGTGGAGAGACGTTCGTTCATCTAGCACAAAGGGAACGGGTTGCAGGAGAAACTTTTACTCTGGTTTCTCAGTCTGTTTCCTAGTGCCGGTTTGAAGTTCCTGCAGTTTTCACTGTAAAACCGAGTTGGAGCTCGTACCTCCCCATATATATGTATGGAGTGGAGTTTGCAACTGAAAAGAAACTTTGTGTTCCCAACAAGCTAGGTGAAGGACGGCTTTCACACGCACTTATCTCTCAGAACTGAGCATGTGGAGAGACGTTCGTTCATCTAGCACAAAGGGAACGGGTTGCAGGACAAACTATTACTCTGGTTTCTCAGTCTGTTTCCTAGTGCCGGTTTGAAGTTCCTGCAGTTTTCACTGTAAAACCGAGTTGGAGCTAGTACCTCCCCATATATATGTATGGAGTGGAGTTTGCAACTGAAAAGAAACTTTGTGTTCCCAACAAGCTAGGTGAAGGACGGCTTTCACACACAATAATCACTCAGAACTGAGCATGTGGAGAGACGTTCGTTCATCTAGCACAAAGGGAATGGGTTGCAGGAGAAACTTTTACTCTGGTTTCTCAGTCTGTTTCCTAGTGCCGGTTTGAAGTTCCTGCAGTTTTCACTGTAAAACCGAGTTGGAGCTCGTACCTCCCCATATATATGTATGGAGTGGGGTTTGCAACTGAAAAGAAACTTTGTGTTCCCAACAAGCTAGGTGAAGGCGGCTTTCACACACACTTATCTCTCAGAACTGAGCATGTGGAGAGACGTTCGTTCATCTAGCACAAAGGGAACGGGTTGCAGGAGAAACTTTTACTCTGGTTTCTCAGTCTGTTTCCTAGTGCCGGTTTGAAGTTCCTGCAGTTTTCACTGTAAAACCGAGTTGGAGCTCGTACCTCCCCATATATATGTATGGATTGGAGTTTGCAACTGAAAAGAAACTTTGTGTTCCCAACAAGCTATGTGAAGGACGGCTTTCACACGCACTTATCTCTCATAACTGAGCATGTGGAGAGACGTTCGTTCATCTAGCACAAAGGGAACGGGTTGCAGGAGAAACTTTTACTCTGGTTTCTCAGTCTGTTTCCTAGTGCCGTTTGAAGTTCCTGCAGTTTTCACTGTAAAACCGAGTTGGAGCTCGTACCTCCCCATATATATGTATGGAGTGGAGTTTGCAACTGAAAAGAAACTTTGTGTTCCCAACAAGCTAGGTGAAGGACGGCTTTCACACGCACTTATCTCTCATAACTGAGCATGTGGAGAGACGTTCGTTCATCTAGCACAAAGGGAACGGGTTGCAGGAGAAACTTTTACTCTGGTTTCTCAGTCTGTTTCCTAGTGCCGGTTTGAAGTTCCTGCAGTTTTCACTGTAAAACCGAGTTGGAGCTAGTACCTCCCCATATATATGTATGGAGTGGAGTTTGCAACTGAAAAGAAACTTTGTGTTCCGAACAAGCTAGGTGAAGGAAGGCTTTCACACGCACTTATCTCTCAGAACTGAGCATGTGGAGAGACGTTCGTTCATCTAGCACAAAGGGAACGGGTTGCAGGAGAAACTTTTACTCTGGTTTCTCAGTCTGTTTCCTAGTGCCGGTTTGAAGTTCCTGCAGTTTTCACTGTAAAACCGAGTTGGAGCTCGTACCTCCCCATATATATGTATGGAGTGGAGTTTGCAACTGAAAAGAAACTTTGTGTTCCCAACAAGCTAGGTGAAGGACGGCTTTCACACGCACTTATCTCTCAGAACTGAGCATGTGGAGAGACGTTCGTTCATCTAGCACAAAGGGAACGGGTTGCAGGGCAAACTATTACTCTGGTTTCTCAGTCTGTTTCCTAGTGCCGGTTTGAAGTTCCTGCAGTTTTCACTGTAAAACCGAGTTGGAGCTAGTACCTCCCCATATATATGTATGGAGTGGAGTTTGCAACTGAAAAGAAACTTTGTGTTCCCAACAAGCTAGGTGAAGGACGGCTTTCACACACAATAATCACTCAGAACTGAGCATGTGGAGAGACGTTCGTTCATCTTGCACAAAGGATACGGGTTGCAGGAGAAACTTTTACTCTGGTTTCTCAGTCTGTTTCCTAGTGCCGGTTTGAAGTTCCTGCAGTTTTCACTGTAAAACCGAGTTGGAGCTCGTACCTCCCCATATATATGTATGGAGTGGGGTTTGCAACTGAAAAGAAACTTTGTGTTCCCAACAAGCTAGGTGAAGGCGGCTTTCACACACACTTATCTCTCAGAACTGAGCATGTGGAGAGACGTTCGTTCATCTAGCACAAAGGGAACGGGTTGCAGGAGAAACTTTTACTCTGGTTTCTCAGTCTGTTTCCTAGTGCCGGTTTGAAGTTCCTGCAGTTTTCACTGTAAAACCGAGTTGGAGCTCGTACCTCCCCATATATATGTATGGATTGGAGTTTGCAACTGAAAAGAAACTTTGTGTTCCCAACAAGCTAGGTGAAGGACGGCTTTCACACGCACTTATCTCTCATAACTGAGCATGTGGAGAGACGTTCGTTCATCTAGCACAAAGGGAACGGGTTGCAGGAGAAACTTTTACTCTGGTTTCTCAGTCTGTTTCCTAGTGCCGTTTGAAGTTCCTGCAGTTTTCACTGTAAAACCGAGTTGGAGCTCGTACCTCCCCATATATATGTATGGAGTGGAGTTTGCAACTGAAAAGAAACTTTGTGTTCCCAACAAGCTAGGTGAAGGACGGCTTTCACACGCACTTATCTCTCATAACTGAGCATGTGGAGAGACGTTCGTTCATCTAGCACAAAGGGAACGGGTTGCAGGAGAAACTTTTACTCTGGTTTCTCAGTCTGTTTCCTAGTGCCGGTTTGAAGTTCCTGCAGTTTTCACTGTAAAACCGAGTTGGAGCTAGTACCTCCCCATATATATGTATGGAGTGGAGTTTGCAACTGAAAAGAAACTTTGTGTTCCGAACAAGCTAGGTGAAGGAAGGCTTTCACACGCACTTATCTCTCAGAACTGAGCATGTGGAGAGACGTTCGTTCATCTAGCACAAAGGGAACGGGTTGCAGGAGAAACTTTTACTCTGGTTTCTAAGTCTGTTTCCTAGTGCCGGTTTGAAGTTCCTGCAGTTTTCACTGTAAAACCGAGTTGGAGCTCGTACCTCCCCATATATATGTATGGAGTGGAGTTTGCAACTGAAAAGAAACTTTGTGTTCCCAACATGCTAGGTGAAGGACGGCTTTCACACGCACTTATGTCTCAGAACTGAGCATGTGGAGAGACGTTCGTTCATCTAGCACAAAGGGAACGGGTTGCAGGAGAAACTTTTACTCTGGTTTCTCAGTCTGTTTCCTAGTGCCGGTTTGAAGTTCCTGCAGTTTTCACTGTAAAACCGAGTTGGAGCTCGTACCTCCCCATATATATGTATGGAGTGGAGTTTGCAACTGAAAAGAAACTTTGTGTTCCCAACAAGCTAGGTGAAGGACGGCTTTCACACGCACTTATCTCTCATAACTGAGCATGTGGAGAGACGTTCGTTCATCTAGCACAAAGGGAACGGGTTGCAGGAGAAACTTTTACTCTGGTTTCTCAGTCTGTTTCCTAGTGCCGTTTGAAGTTCCTGCAGTTTTCACTGTAAAACCGAGTTGGAGCTCGTACCTCCCCATATATATGTATGGAGTGGAGTTTGCAACTGAAAAGAAACTTTGTGTTCCCAACAAGCTAGGTGAAGGAAGGCTTTCACACACACATATCTCTCAGAACTGAGCATGTGGAGAGACGTTCGTTCATCTAGCACAAAGGATACGGGTTGCAGGAGAAACTTTTACTCTGGTTTCTCAGTCTGTTTCCTAGTGCTGGTTTGAAGTTCCTGCAGTTTTCACTGTAAAACAGAGTTGGAGCTAGTACCTCCCCATATATATGTATGGAGTGGAGTTTGCAACTGAAAAGAAACTTTGTGTTCCCAACAAGCTAGTTGAAGGCGGCTTTCACACACACTTATCTCTCAGAACTGAGCATGTGGAGAGACGTTCGTTCATCTAGCACAAAGGGAACGGGTTGCAGGAGAAACTTTTACTCTGGTTTCTCAGTCTGTTTCCTAGTGCCGGTTTGAAGTTCCTGCAGTTTTCACTGTAAAACCGAGTTGGAGCTCCTACCTCCCCATATATATGTATGGAGTGGAGTTTGCAACTGAAAAGAAACTTTGTGTTCCCAAGAAGCTAGGTGAAGGAAGGCTTTCACACACACATATCTCTCAGAACTGAGCATATGGAGGATGTTCGTTCATCTAGCACAAAGGAAACGGGTTGCAGGAGAAACATTTACTCTGGTTTCTCAGTCTGTTTCCTAGTGCCGGTTTGAAGTTCCTGCAGTTTTCACTGTAAAACAGAGTTGGAGCTAGTACCTCCCCATATATATGTATGGAGTGGAGTTTGCAACTGAAAAGAAACTTTGTGTTCCCAACAAGCTAGGTGAAGGACGGCTTTCACACACACTTATCTCTCAGAACTGAGCATGTGGAGAGACGTTCGTTCATCTAGCACAAAGGGAACGGGTTGCAGGACAAACTTTTACTCTGGGTTCTCAGTCTGTTTCCTAGTACCGGTTTGAAGTTCCTGCAGTTTTCACTGTAAAACCGAGTTGTAGCTAGTACCTCCCCATATATATGTATGGAGTGGAGTTTGCAACTGAAAAGAAACTTTGTGTTCCCAACAAGCTAGGTGAAGGCGGCTTTCACACACACTTATCTCTCAGAACTGAGCATGTGGAGAGACGTTCGTTCATCTAGCACAAAGGAAACGGGTTGCAGGAGAAACTTTTACTCTGGTTTCTCAGTCTGTTTCCTAGTGCCGGTTTCAAGTTCCTGCAGTTTTCACTGTAAAACCGAGTTGGAGCTCGTACCTCCCCATATATATGTATGGATTGGAGTTTGCAACTGAAAAGAAACTTTGTGTTCCCAACAAGCTAGGTGAAGTACGGCTTTCACACGCACATATCTCTCATAACTGAGCATGTGGAGAGACGTTCGTTCATCTAGCACAAAGGGAACGGGTTGCAGGAGAAACTTTTACTCTGGTTTCTCAGTCTGTTTCCTTGTGCCGTTTGAAGTTCCTCCAGTTTTCACTGTAAAACCGAGTTGGAGCTCGTACCTCCCCATATATATGTATGGAGTGGAGTTTGCAACTGAAAAGAAACTTTGTGTTCCCAACAAACTAGGTGAAGGACGGCTTTCACACGCACTTATCTCTCATAACTGAGCATGTGGAGAGACGTTCGTTCATCTAGCACAAAGGGAACGGGTTGCAGGAGAAACTTTTACTCTGGTTTCTCAGTCTGTTTCCTAGTGCCGGTTTGAAGTTCCTGCAGTTTTCACTGTAAAACCGAGTTGGAGCTAGTACCTCCCCATATATATGTATGGAGTGGAGTTTGCAACTGAAAAGAAACTTTGTGTTCCCAACAAGCTAGGTGAAGGAAGGCTTTCACACACAATTATCACTCAGAAATTAGCATGTGGAGAGACGTTCGTTCATCTAGCACAAAGGGAACGGGTTGCAGGAGAAACTTTTACTCTGGTTTCTCAGTCTGTTTCCTAGTGCCGGTTTGAAGTTCCTGCAGTTTTCACTGTAAAACCGAGTTGAGCTAGTACCTCCCCATATATATGTATGGAGTGGAGTTTGCAACTGAAAAGAAACTTTGTGTTCCCAACAAGCTAGTTGAAGGCGGCTTTCACACACAATTATCTCTCAGAACTGAGCATGTGGAGAGACGTTCGTTCATCTAGCACAAAGGGAACGGGTTGCAGGAGAAACTTTTACTCTGGTTTCTCAGTCTGTTTCCTAGTGCCGGTTTGAAGTTCCTGCAGTTTTCACTGTAAATCAGAGTTGGAGCTCGTACCTCCCCATATATATGTATGGAGTGGAGTTTGCAGCTGAAAATAAACTTTGTGTTCCCAACAAGCTAGGTGAAGGACGGCTTTCACACGCACTTATCTCTCAGAACTGAGCATGTGGAGAGACGTTCGTTCATCTACCACAAAGGGAACGGTTTGCAGGAGAAACTTTTACTCTGGTTTCTCAGTCTGTTTCCTAGTGCCGGTTTGAAGTTCCTGCAGGTTTCAATGTAAAACCGAGTTGGAACTAGTACGTCCCCATATATATGTATGGAGTGGAGTTTGCAACTGAAAAAAAACTTTGTGTTCCCAACAAGCTAGGTGAAGGAAGGCTTTCACACACACATATCTCTCAGAACTGAGCATGTGGAGAGACGTTCGTTCATCTAGCACAAAGGAAACGGGTTGCAGGAGAAACTTTTACTCTGGTTTCTCAGTCTGTTTCCTAGTGCCGGTTTGAAGTTCCTGCAGTTTTCACTGTAAAACCGAGTTGGAGCTAGTACCTCCCCATATATATGTATGGAGTGGAGTTTGCAACTGAAAAGAAACTTTGTGTTCCCAACAAGCTAGGTGAAGGCGGCTTTCACACACACTTATCTCTCAGAACTGAGCATGTGGAGAGACGTTCGTTCATCTAGCACAAAGGGAACGGGTTGCAGGAGAAACTTTTACTCTGGTTTCTCAGTCTGTTTCCTAGTGCCGGTTTCAAGTTCCTGCAGTTTTCAATGTAAAACCGAGTTGGAGCTCGTACCTCCCCATATATATGTATGGAGTGCAGTTTGCAACTGAAAAGAAACTTTGTGTTCCCAAGAAGCTAGTTGAATGACGGCTTTCACACACACAAATGTCTCAGAAATGAGCATGTGGAGAGACGTTCGTTCATCTAGCACAAAGGGAACGGGTTGCAGGGGAAACATTTACTCTGGTTTCTCAGTCTGTATCCTCGTGCCGGTTTGAAGTTCCTGCAGTTTTCACTGTAAAACCGAGTTGGAGCTAGTACCTCCCCATATATATGTATGGAGTGGAGTTTGCAACTGAAAAGAAACTTTGTGTTCCCAACAAGCTAGGTGAAGCACGGCTTTCAAACGCACTTATCTCTCAGAACTGAGCATGTGGAGAGACGTTCGTTCATCTAGCACAAAGGAAACGGGTTGCAGGAGAAACTTTTACTCTGGTTTCTCAGTCTGTTTCCTAGTGCCGGTTTGAAGTTCCTGCAGTTTTCACTGTAAAACCGAGTTGGAGCTCGTACCTCCCCATATATATGTATGGAGTGGAGTTTGCAACTGAAAAGAAACTTTGTGTTCCCAAGAAGCTAGGTGAAGGAAGGCTTTCACACACACATATCTCTCAGAACTGAGCATATGGAGGATGTTCGTTCATCTAGCACAAAGGAAACGGGTTGCAGGAGAAACTTTTACTCTGGTTTCTCAGTCTGTTTCCTAGTGCCGGTTTGAAGTTCCTGCAGTTTTCACTGTAAAACAGAGTTGGAGCTAGTACCTCCCCATATATATGTATGGAGTGGAGTTTGCAACTGAAAAGAAACTTTGTGTTCCCAACAAGCTAGGTGAAGGACGGCTTTCACACACACTTATCTCTCAGAACTGAGCATGTGGAGAGACGTTCGTTCATCTAGCACAAAGGGAACGGGTTGCAGGACAAACTTTTACTCTGGTTTCTCAGTCTGTTTCCTAGTGCCGGAATGAAGTTCCTGCAGTTTTCACTGTAAAACCGAGTTGGAGCTAGTACCTCCCCATATATATGTATGGAGTGGAGTTTGCAACTGAAAAGAAACTTTGTGTTCCCAACAAGCTAGGTGAAGGCGGCTTTCACACACACTTATCTCTCAGACCTGAGCATGTGGAGAGACGTTCGTTCATCTAGCACAAAGGGAACGGGTTGCAGGAGAAACTTTTACTCTGGTTTCTCAGTCTGTTTCCTAGTGCCGGTTTGAAGTTCCTGCAGTTTTCACTGTAAAACCGAGTTGGAGCTCGTACCTCCCCATATATATGTATGGAGTGGAGTTTGCAACTGAAAAGAAACTTTGTGTTCCCAACAAGCTAGGTGAAGGACGGCTTTCACACGCACTTATTTCTCAGAACTGAGCATGTGGAGAGACGTTCGTTCATCTAGCACAAAGGGAACGGGTTGCAGGAGAAACTTTTACTCTGGTTTCTCAGTCTGTTTCCTAGTGCCGGTTTGATGTTCCTGCAGTTTTCACTGTAAAATCGAGTTGGAGCTCGTACCTCCCCATATATATGTATGGATTGGAGTTTGCAACTGCAAAGAAACTTTGTGTTCCCAACAAGATAGTTGAATGACGGCTTTCACACACAATTATCACTCAGAACTGAGCATGTGGAGAGACGTTCTTTCATCTCGCACAAAGGGAACGGGTTGCAGGAGAAACTTTTACTCTGGTTTCTCAGTCTGTTTCCTAGTGCCGGTTTGAAGTTCCTGCAGTTTTCACTGTAAAACCGAGTTGGAGCTAGTACTTCCCCATATATATGTATGGAGTGGAGTTTGCAACTGAAAAGAAACTTTGTGTTCCCAACAAGCTAGGTGAAGGAAGGCTTTCACACACACATATCTCTCAGAACTGAGCATGTGGAGAGACGTTCGTTCATCTAGCACAAAGGAAACGGGTAGCAGGAGAAACTTTTTCTCTGGTTTCTCAGTCTGTTTCCTAGTGCCGGTTTGAAGTTCCTGCAGTTTTCACTGTAAAACCGAGTTGGAGCTAGTACCTCCCCATATATATGTATGGAGTGGAGTTTGCAACTGAAAAGAAACTTTGTGTTCCCAACAAGCTAGGTGAAGGCGGCTTTCACACACAATAATCACTCAGAACTGAGCATGTGGAGAGACGTTCGTTCATCTAGCACAAAGGGAATGGTTTGCAGGAGAAACTTTTACTCTGGTTTCTCAGTCTGTTTCCTAGTGCCGGTTTGAAGTTCCTGCAGTTTTCACTGTAAAACCGAGTTGGAGTTCGTACCTCCCCATATATATGTATGGAGTGGGGTTTGCAACTGAAAAGAAACTTTGTGTTCCCAACAAGCTAGGTGAAGGCGGCTTTCACACACACTTATCTCTCAGAACTAAGCATGTGGAGAGACGTTCGTTCATCTAGCACAAAGGGAACGGGTTGCAGGAGAAACTTTTACTCTGGTTTCTCAGTCTGTTTCCTAGTGCCGGTTTGAAGTTCCTGCAGTTTTCACTGTAAAACCGAGTTGGAGCTCGTACCTCCCCATATATATGTATGGAGTGGAGTTTGCAACTGAAAAGAAACTTTGTGTTCCCAACAAGCTAGGTGAAGGACGGCTTTCACACGCACTTATCTCTCAGAACTGAGCATGTGGAGAGACGTTCGTTCATCTAGCACAAAGGGAACGGGTTGCAGGACAAACTATTACTCTGGTTTCTCAGTCTGTTTCCTAGTGCCGGTTTGAAGTTCCTGCAGTTTTCACTGTAAAACCGAGTTGGAGCTAGTACCTCCCCATATATATGTATGGAGTGGAGTTTGCAACTGAAAAGAAACTTTGTGTTCCCAACAAGCTAGGTGAAGGACGGCTTTCACACACAATAATCACTCAGAACTGAGCATGTGGAGAGACGTTCGTTCATCTAGCACAAAGGGAATGGGTTGCAGGAGAAACTTTTACTCTGGTTTCTCAGTCTGTTTCCTAGTGCCGGTTTGAAGTTCCTGCAGTTTTCACTGTAAAACCGAGTTGGAGCTCGTACCTCCCCATATATATGTATGGAGTGGGGTTTGCAACTGAAAAGAAACTTTGTGTTCCCAACAAGCTAGGTGAAGGCGGCTTTCACACACACTTATCTCTCAGAACTGAGCATGTGGAGAGACGTTCGTTCATCTAGCACAAAGGGAACGGGTTGCAGGAGAAACTTTTACTCTGGTTTCTCAGTCTGTTTCCTAGTGCCGGTTTGAAGTTCCTGCAGTTTTCACTGTAAAACCGAGTTGGAGCTCGTACCTCCCCATATATATGTATGGATTGGAGTTTGCAACTGAAAAGAAACTTTGTGTTCCCAACAAGCTAGGTGAAGGACGGCTTTCACACGCACTTATCTCTCATAACTGAGCATGTGGAGAGACGTTCGTTCATCTAGCACAAAGGGAACGGGTTGCAGGAGAAACTTTTACTCTGGTTTCTCAGTCTGTTTCCTAGTGCCGTTTGAAGTTCCTGCAGTTTTCACTGTAAAACCGAGTTGGAGCTCGTACCTCCCCATATATATGTATGGAGTGGAGTTTGCAACTGAAAAGAAACTTTGTGTTCCCAACAAGCTAGGTGAAGGACGGCTTTCACACGCACTTATCTCTCATAACTGAGCATGTGGAGAGACGTTCGTTCATCTAGCACAAAGGGAACGGGTTGCAGGGGAAACTTTTACTCTGGTTTCTCAGTCTGTTTCCTAGTGCCGGTTTGAAGTTCCTGCAGTTTTCACTGTAAAACCGAGTTGGAGCTAGTACCTCCCCATATATATGTATGGAGTGGAGTTTGCAACTGAAAAGAAACTTTGTGTTCCGAACAAGCTAGGTGAAGGAAGGCTTTCACACGCACTTATCTCTCAGAACTGAGCATGTGGAGAGACGTTCGTTCATCTAGCACAAAGGGAACGGGTTGCAGGAGAAACTTTTACTCTGGTTTCTCAGTCTGTTTCCTAGTGCCGGTTTGAAGTTCCTGCAGTTTTCACTGTAAAACCGAGTTGGAGCTCGTACCTCCCCATATATATGTATGGAGTGGAGTTTGCAACTGAAAAGAAACTTTGTGTTCCCAACAAGCTAGGTGAAGGACGGCTTTCACACGCACTTATCTCTCAGAACTGAGCATGTGGAGAGACGTTCGTTCATCTAGCACAAAGGGAACGGGTTGCAGGAGAAACTTTTACTCTGGTTTCTCAGTCTGTTTCCTAGTGCCGGTTTGAAGTTCCTGCAGTTTTCACTGTAAAACCGAGTTGGAGTTCGTACCTCCCCATATATATGTATGGAGTGGAGTTTGCAACTGAAAAGAAACTTTGTGTTCCCAACAAGCTAGGTGAAGGACGGCTTTCACACGCACTTATCTCTCATAACTGAGCATGTGGAGAGACGTTCGTTCATCTAGCACAAAGGGAACGGGTTGCAGGGGAAACTTTTACTCTGGTTTCTCAGTCTGTTTCCTAGTGCCGTTTGAAGTTCCTGCAGTTTTAACTGTAAAACCGAGTTGGAGCTCGTACCTCCCCATATATATGTATGGAGTGGAGTTTGCAACTGAAAAGAAACTTTGTGTTCCCAACAAGCTAGGTGAAGGAAGGCTTTCACACACACATATCTCTCAGAACTGAGCATGTGGAGAGACGTTCGTTCATCTAGCACAAAGGAAACGGGTTGCAGGAGAAACTTTTACTCTGGTTTCTCAGTCTGTTTCCTAGTGCCGGTTTGAAATTCCTGCAGTTTTCACTGTAAAACCGAGTTGGAGCTAGTACCTCCCCATATATATGTATGGAGTGGAGTTTGCAACTGAAAAGAAACTTTGTGTTCCCAACAAGCTAGTTAAAGGCGGCTTTCACACACACTTATCTCTCAGAACTGAGCATGTGGAGAGACGTTCGTTCATCTAGCACAAAGGGAACGGGTTGCAGGAGAAACTTTTACTCTGGTTTCTCAGTCTGTTTCCTAGTGCCGGTTTGAAGTTCCTGCAGTTTTCACTGTAAAACCGAGTTGGAGCTCGTACCTCCCCATATATATGTATGGAGTGGAGTTTGCAACTGAAAAGAAACTTTGTGTTCCCAAGAAGCTAGGTGAAGGAAGGCTTTCACACACACATATCTCTCAGAACTGAGCATATGGAGGATGTTCGTTCATCTAGCACAAAGGAAACGGGTTGCAGGAGAAACATTTACTCTGGTTTCTCAGTCTGTTTCCTAGTGCCGGTTTGAAGTTCCTGCAGTTTTCACTGTAAAACAGAGTTGGAGCTAGTACCTCCCCATATATATGTATGGAGTGGAGTTTGCAACTGAAAAGAAACTTTGTGTTCCCAACAAGCTAGGTGAAGGACGGCTTTCACACACACTTATCTCTCAGAACTGAGCATGTGGAGAGACGTTCGTTCATCTAGCACAAAGGGAACGGGTTGCAGGACAAACTTTTACTCTGGTTTCTCAGTCTGTTTCCTAGTACCGGTTTGAAGTTCCTGCAGTTTTCACTGTAAAACCGAGTTGTAGCTAGTACCTCCCCATATATATGTATGGAGTGGAGTTTGCAACTGAAAAGAAACTTTGTGTTCCCAACAAGCTAGGTGAAGGCGGCTTTCACACACACTTATCTCTCAGAACTGAGCATGTGGAGAGACGTTCGTTCATCTAGCACAAAGGAAACGGGTTGCAGGAGAAACTTTTACTCTGGTTTCTCAGTCTGTTTCCTAGTGCCGGTTTGAAGTTCCTGCAGTTTTCACTGTAAAACCGAGTTGGAGCTCGTACCTCCCCATATATATGTATGGAGTGGAGTTTGCAACTGAAAAGAAACTTTGTGTTCCCAACAAGCTAGGTGAAGGACGGCTTTCACACGCACTTATCTCTCAGAACTGAGCATGTGGAGAGACGTTCGTTCATCTAGCACAAAGGGAACGGGTTGCAGGAGAAACTTTTACTCTGGTTTCTCAGTCTGTTTCCTAGTGCCGGTTTGAAGTTCCTGCAGTTTTCACTGTAAAACCGAGTTGGAGCTCGTACCTCCCCATATATATGTATGGAGTGGAGTTTGCAACTGAAAAGAAACTTTGTGTTCCCAACAAGCTAGGTGAAGGACGGCTTTCACACGCACTTATCTCTCATAACTGAGCATGTGGAGAGACGTTCGTTCATCTAGCACAAAGGGAACGGTTTGCAGGAGAAACTTTTACTCTGGTTTCTCAGTCTGTTTCCCAGTGCCGTTTGAAGTTCCTGCAGTTTTCACTGTAAAACCGAGTTGGAGCTCGTACCTCCCCATATATATGTATGGAGTGGAGTTTGCAACTGAAAAGAAACTTTGTGTTCCCAACAAGCTAGGTGAAGGAAGGCTTTCACACACACATATCTCTCAGAACTGAGCATGTGGAGAGACGTTCGTTCATCTAGCACAAAGGAAACGGGTTGCAGGAGAAACTTTTACTCTGGTTTCTCAGTCTGTTTCCTAGTGCCGGTTTGAAGTTCCTGCAGTTTTCACTGTAAAACCGAGTTGGAGCTAGTACCTCCCCATATATATGTATGGAGTGGAGTTTGCAACTGAAAAGAAACTTTGTGTTCCCAACAAGCTAGTTGAAGGCGGCTTTCACACACACTTATCTCTCAGAACTGAGCATGTGGAGAGACGTTCGTTCATCTAGCACAAAGGGAACGGGTTGCAGGAGAAACTTTTACTCTGGTTTCTCAGTCTGTTTCCTAGTGCCGGTTTGAAGTTCCTGCAGTTTTCACTGTAAAACCGAGTTGGAGCTCGTACCTCCCCATATATATGTATGGAGTGGAGTTTGCAACTGAAAAGAAACTTTGTGTTCCCAAGAAGCTAGTTGAAGGAAGGCTTTCACACACACATATCTCTCAGAACTGAGCATATGGAGGATGTTCGTTCATCTAGCACAAAGGAAACGGGTTGCAGGAGAAACATTTACTCTGGTTTCTCAGTCTGTTTCCTAGTGCCGGTTTGAAGTTCCTGCAGTTTTCACTGTAAAACAGAGTTGGAGCTAGTACCTCCCCATATATATGTATGGAGTGGAGTTTGCAACTGAAAAGAAACTTTGTGTTCCCAACAAGCTAGGTGAAGGACGGCTTTCACACACACTTATCTCTCAGAACTGAGCATGTGGAGAGACGTTCGTTCATCTAGCACAAAGGGAACGGGTTGCAGGACAAACTTTTACTCTGGTTTCTCAGTCTGTTTCCTAGTACCGGTTTGAAGTTCCTGCAGTTTTCACTGTAAAACCGAGTTGTAGCTAGTACCTCCCCATATATATGTATGGAGTGGAGTTTGCAACTGAAAAGAAACTTTGTGTTCCCAACAAGCTAGGTGAAGGCGGCTTTCACACACACTTATCACTCAGAACTGAGCATGTGGAGAGACGTTCGTTCATCTAGCACAAAGGAAACGGGTTGCAGGAGAAACTTTTACTCTGGTTTCTCAGTCTGTTTCCTAGTGCCGGTTTCAAGTTCCTGCAGTTTTCACTGTAAAACCGAGTTGGAGCTCGTACCTCCCCATATATATGTATGGAGTGGAGTTTGCAACTGAAAAGAAACTTTGTGTTCCCAACAAGCTAGGTGAAGGACGGCTTTCACACGCACTTATCTCTCATAACTGAGCATGTGGAGAGACGTTCGTTCATCTAGCAAAAAGGGAACGGGTTGCAGGAGAAACTTTTACTCTGGTTTCTCAGTCTGTTTCCTTGTGCCGTTTGAAGTTCCTGCAGATTTCACTGTAAAACCGAGTTGGAGCTCGTACCTCCCCATATATATGTATGGAGTGGAGTTTGCAACTGAAAAGAAACTTTGTGTTCCCAACAAACTAGGTGAAGGACGGCTTTCACACGCACTTATCTCTCATAACTGAGCATGTGGAGAGACGTTCGTTCATCTAGCACAAAGGGAACGGGTTGCAGGAGAAACTTTTACTCTGGTTTCTCAGTCTGTTTCCTAGTGCCGGTTTGAAGTTCCTGCAGTTTTCACTGTAAAACCGAGTTGGAGCTAGTACCTCCCCATATATATGTATGGAGTGGAGTTTGCAACTGAAAAGAAACTTTGTGTTCCCAACAAGCTAGGTGAAGGAAGGCTTTCACACACAATTATCACTCAGAACTTAGCATGTGGAGAGACGTTCGTTCATTTAGCACAAAGGGAACGGGTTGCAGGAGAAACTTTTACTCTGGTTTCTCAGTCTGTTTCCTAGTGCCGGTTTGAAGTTCCTGCAGTTTTCACTGTAAAACCGAGTTGAGCTAGTACCTCCCCATATATATGTATGGAGTGGAGTTTGCAACTGAAAAGAAACTTTGTGTTCCCAACAAGCTAGGTGAAGGACGGCTTTCACACGCACTTATCTCTCAGAACTGAGCATGTGGAGAGACGTTCGTTCATCTAGCACAAAGGGAACGGGTTGCAGGAGAAACTTTTACTCTGGTTTCTCAGTCTGTTTCCTAGTGCCGGTTTGAAGTTCCTGCAGTTTTCACTGTAAAACCGAGTTGGAGCTCGTACCTCCCCATATATATGTATGGAGTGGAGTTTGCAACTGAAAAGAAACTTTGTGTTCCCAACAAGCTAGGTGAAGGACGGCTTTCACACACACTTATCTCTCAGAACTGAGCATGTGGAGAGACGTTCGTTCATCTAGCACAAAGGGAACGGGTTGCAGGGGAAACTTTTACTCTGGTTTCTCAGTCTGTTTCCTAGTGCCATTTGAAGTTCCTGCAGTTTTAACTGTAAAACCGAGTTGGAGCTCGTACCTCCCCATATATATGTATGGAGTGGAGTTTGCAACTGAAAAGAAACTTTGTGTTCCCAACAAGCTAGGTGAAGGAAGGCTTTCACACTCACATATCTCTCAGAACTGAGCATGTGGAGAGACGTTCGTTCATCTAGCACAAAGGAAACGGGTTGCAGGAGAAACTTTTACTCTGGTTTCTCAGTCTGTTTCCTAGTGCCGGTTTGAAATTCCTGCAGTTTTCACTGTAAAACCGAGTTGGAGCTAGTACCTCCCCATATATATGTATGGAGTGGAGTTTGCAACTGAAAAGAAACTTTGTGTTCCCAACAAGCTAGTTAAAGGCGGCTTTCACACACACTTATCTCTCAGAACTGAGCATGTGGAGAGACGTTCGTTCATCTAGCACAAAGGGAACGGGTTGCAGGAGAAACTTTTACTCTGGTTTCTCAGTCTGTTTCCTAGTGCCGGTTTGAAGTTCCTGCAGTTTTCACTGTAAAACCGAGTTGGAGCTCGTACCTCCCCATATATATGTATGGAGTGGAGTTTGCAACTGAAAAGAAACTTTGTGTTCCCAAGAAGCTAGGTGAAGGAAGGCTTTCACACACACATATCTCTCAGAACTGAGCATATGGAGGATGTTCGTTCATCTAGCACAAAGGAAACGGGTTGCAGGAGAAACATTTACTCTGGTTTCTCAGTCTGTTTCCTAGTGCCGGTTTGAAGTTCCTGCAGTTTTCACTGTAAAACAGAGTTGGAGCTAGTACCTCCCCATATATATGTATGGAGTGGAGTTTGCAACTGAAAAGAAACTTTGTGTTCCCAACAAGCTAGGTGAAGGACGGCTTTCACACACACTTATCTCTCAGAACTGAGCATGTGGAGAGACGTTCGTTCATCTAGCACAAAGGGAACGGGTTGCAGGACAAACTTTTACTCTGGTTTCTCAGTCTGTTTCCTAGTACCGGTTTGAAGTTCCTGCAGTTTTCACTGTAAAACCGAGTTGTAGCTAGTACCTCCCCATATATATGTATGGAGTGGAGTTTGCAACTGAAAAGAAACTTTGTGTTCCCAACAAGCTAGGTGAAGGCGGCTTTCACACACACTTATCTCTCAGAACTGAGCATGTGGAGAGACGTTCGTTCATCTAGCACAAAGGAAACGGGTTGCAGGAGAAACTTTTACTCTGGTTTCTCAGTCTGTTTCCTAGTGCCGGTTTGAAGTTCCTGCAGTTTTCACTGTAAAACCGAGTTGGAGCTCGTACCTCCCCATATATATGTATGGAGTGGAGTTTGCAACTGAAAAGAAACTTTGTGTTCCCAACAAGCTAGGTGAAGGACGGCTTTCACACGCACTTATCTCTCAGAACTGAGCATGTGGAGAGACGTTCGTTCATCTAGCACAAAGGGAACGGGTTGCAGGAGAAACTTTTACTCTGGTTTCTCAGTCTGTTTCCTAGTGCCGGTTTGAAGTTCCTGCAGTTTTCACTGTAAAACCGAGTTGGAGCTCGTACCTCCCCATATATATGTATGGAGTGGAGTTTGCAACTGAAAAGAAACTTTGTGTTCCCAACAAGCTAGGTGAAGGACGGCTTTCACACGCACTTATCTCTCATAACTGAGCATGTGGAGAGACGTTCGTTCATCTAGCACAAAGGGAACGGTTTGCAGGAGAAACTTTTACTCTGGTTTCTCAGTCTGTTTCCCAGTGCCGTTTGAAGTTCCTGCAGTTTTCACTGTAAAACCGAGTTGGAGCTCGTACCTCCCCATATATATGTATGGAGTGGAGTTTGCAACTGAAAAGAAACTTTGTGTTCCCAACAAGCTAGGTGAAGGAAGGCTTTCACACACACATATCTCTCAGAACTGAGCATGTGGAGAGACGTTCGTTCATCTAGCACAAAGGAAACGGGTTGCAGGAGAAACTTTTACTCTGGTTTCTCAGTCTGTTTCCTAGTGCCGGTTTGAAGTTCCTGCAGTTTTCACTGTAAAACCGAGTTGGAGCTAGTACCTCCCCATATATATGTATGGAGTGGAGTTTGCAACTGAAAAGAAACTTTGTGTTCCCAACAAGCTAGTTGAAGGCGGCTTTCACACACACTTATCTCTCAGAACTGAGCATGTGGAGAGACGTTCGTTCATCTAGCACAAAGGGAACGGGTTGCAGGAGAAACTTTTACTCTGGTTTCTCAGTCTGTTTCCTAGTGCCGGTTTGAAGTTCCTGCAGTTTTCACTGTAAAACCGAGTTGGAGCTCGTACCTCCCCATATATATGTATGGAGTGGAGTTTGCAACTGAAAAGAAACTTTGTGTTCCCAAGAAGCTAGTTGAAGGAAGGCTTTCACACACACATATCTCTCAGAACTGAGCATATGGAGGATGTTCGTTCATCTAGCACAAAGGAAACGGGTTGCAGGAGAAACATTTACTCTGGTTTCTCAGTCTGTTTCCTAGTGCCGGTTTGAAGTTCCTGCAGTTTTCACTGTAAAACAGAGTTGGAGCTAGTACCTCCCCATATATATGTATGGAGTGGAGTTTGCAACTGAAAAGAAACTTTGTGTTCCCAACAAGCTAGGTGAAGGCGGCTTTCACACACACTTATCTCTCAGAACTGAGCATGTGGAGAGACGTTCGTTCATCTAGCACAAAGGAAACGGGTTGCAGGAGAAACTTTTACTCTGGTTTCTCAGTCTGTTTCCTAGTGCCGGTTTCAAGTTCCTGCAGTTTTCACTGTAAAACCGAGTTGGAGCTCGTACCTCCCCATATATATGTATGGAGTGGAGTTTGCAACTGAAAAGAAACTTTGTGTTCCCAACAAGCTAGGTGAAGGCGGCTTTCACACACACTTATCTCTCAGAACTGAGCATGTGGAGAGACGTTCGTTCATCTAGCACAAAGGAAACGGGTTGCAGGAGAAACTTTTACTCTGGTTTCTCAGTCTGTTTCCTAGTGCCGGTTTCAAGTTCCTGCAGTTTTCACTGTAAAACCGAGTTGGAGCTCGTACCTCCCCATATATATGTATGGAGTGGAGTTTGCAACTGAAAAGAAACTTTGTGTTCCCAACAAGCTAGGTGAAGGACGGCTTTCACACGCACTTATCTCTCATAACTGAGCATGTGGAGAGACGTTCGTTCATCTAGCACAAAGGGAACGGGTTGCAGGAGAAACTTTTACTCTGGTTTCTCAGTCTGTTTCCTTGTGCCGTTTGAAGTTCCTGCAGATTTCACTGTAAAACCGAGTTGGAGCTCGTACCTCCCCATATATATGTATGGAGTGGAGTTTGCAACTGAAAAGAAACTTTGTGTTCCCAACAAACTAGGTGAAGGACGGCTTTCACACGCACTTATCTCTCATAACTGAGCATGTGGAGAGACGTTCGTTCATCTAGCACAAAGGGAACGGGTTGCAGGAGAAACTTTTACTCTGGTTTCTCAGTCTGTTTCCTAGTGCCGGTTTGAAGTTCCTGCAGTTTTCACTGTAAAACCGAGTTGGAGCTAGTACCTCCCCATATATATGTATGGAGTGGAGTTTGCAACTGAAAAGAAACTTTGTGTTCCCAACAAGCTAGGTGAAGGAAGGCTTTCACACACAATTATCACTCAGAACTTAGCATGTGGAGAGACGTTCGTTCATTTAGCACAAAGGGAACGGGTTGCAGGAGAAACTTTTACTCTGGTTTCTCAGTCTGTTTCCTAGTGCCGGTTTGAAGTTCCTGCAGTTTTCACTGTAAAACCGAGTTGAGCTAGTACCTCCCCATATATATGTATGGAGTGGAGTTTGCAACTGAAAAGAAACTTTGTGTTCCCAACAAGCTAGGTGAAGGCGGCTTTCACACACAATTATCTCTCAGAACTGAGCATGTGGAGAGACGTTCGTTCATCTAGCACAAAGGGAACGGGTTGCAGGAGAAACTTTTACTCTGGTTTCTCAGTCTGTTTCCTAGTGCCGGTTTGAAGTTCCTGCAGTTTTCACTGTAAATCAGAGTTGGAGCTCGTACCTCCCCATATATATGTATGGAGTGGAGTTTGCAGCTGAAAATAAACTTTGTGTTCCCAACAAGCTAGGTGAAGGACGGCTTTCACACGCACTTATCTCTCAGAACTGAGCATGTGGAGAGACGTTCGTTCATCTAGCACAAAGGGAACGGGTTGCAGGAGAAACTTTTACTCTGGTTTCTCAGTCTGTTTCCTAGTGCCGGTTTGAAGTTCCTGCAGTTTTCACTGTAAAACCGAGTTGGAGCTCGTACCTCCCCATATATATGTATGGAGTGGAGTTTGCAACTGAAAAGAAACTTTGTGTTCCCAAGAAGCTAGGTGAAGGAAGGCTTTCACACACACATATCTCTCAGAACTGAGCATATGGAGGATGTTCGTTCATCTAGCACAAAGGAAACGGGTTGCAGGAGAAACATTTACTCTGGTTTCTCAGTCTGTTTCCTAGTGCCGGTTTGAAGTTCCTGCAGTTTTCACTGTAAAACAGAGTTGGAGCTAGTACCTCCCCATATATATGTATGGAGTGGAGTTTGCAACTGAAAAGAAACTTTGTGTTCCCAACAAGCTAGGTGAAGGACGGCTTTCACACACACTTATCTCTCAGAACTGAGCATGTGGAGAGACGTTCGTTCATCTAGCACAAAGGGAACGGGTTGCAGGACAAACTTTTACTCTGGTTTCTCAGTCTGTTTCCTAGTACCGGTTTGAAGTTCCTGCAGTTTTCACTGTAAAACCGAGTTGTAGCTAGTACCTCCCCATATATATGTATGGAGTGGAGTTTGCAACTGAAAAGAAACTTTGTGTTCCCAACAAGCTAGGTGAAGGCGGCTTTCACACACACTTATCTCTCAGAACTGAGCATGTGGAGAGACGTTCGTTCATCTAGCACAAAGGAAACGGGTTGCAGGAGAAACTTTTACTCTGGTTTCTCAGTCTGTTTCCTAGTGCCGGTTTGAAGTTCCTGCAGTTTTCACTGTAAAACCGAGTTGGAGCTCGTACCTCCCCATATATATGTATGGAGTGGAGTTTGCAACTGAAAAGAAACTTTGTGTTCCCAACAAGCTAGGTGAAGGACGGCTTTCACACGCACTTATCTCTCAGAACTGAGCATGTGGAGAGACGTTCGTTCATCTAGCACAAAGGGAACGGGTTGCAGGAGAAACTTTTACTCTGGTTTCTCAGTCTGTTTCCTAGTGCCGGTTTGAAGTTCCTGCAGTTTTCACTGTAAAACCGAGTTGGAGCTCGTACCTCCCCATATATATGTATGGAGTGGAGTTTGCAACTGAAAAGAAACTTTGTGTTCCCAACAAGCTAGGTGAAGGACGGCTTTCACACGCACTTATCTCTCATAACTGAGCATGTGGAGAGACGTTCGTTCATCTAGCACAAAGGGAACGGTTTGCAGGAGAAACTTTTACTCTGGTTTCTCAGTCTGTTTCCCAGTGCCGTTTGAAGTTCCTGCAGTTTTCACTGTAAAACCGAGTTGGAGCTCGTACCTCCCCATATATATGTATGGAGTGGAGTTTGCAACTGAAAAGAAACTTTGTGTTCCCAACAAGCTAGGTGAAGGAAGGCTTTCACACACACATATCTCTCAGAACTGAGCATGTGGAGAGACGTTCGTTCATCTAGCACAAAGGAAACGGGTTGCAGGAGAAACTTTTACTCTGGTTTCTCAGTCTGTTTCCTAGTGCCGGTTTGAAGTTCCTGCAGTTTTCACTGTAAAACCGAGTTGGAGCTAGTACCTCCCCATATATATGTATGGAGTGGAGTTTGCAACTGAAAAGAAACTTTGTGTTCCCAACAAGCTAGTTGAAGGCGGCTTTCACACACACTTATCTCTCAGAACTGAGCATGTGGAGAGACGTTCGTTCATCTAGCACAAAGGGAACGGGTTGCAGGAGAAACTTTTACTCTGGTTTCTCAGTCTGTTTCCTAGTGCCGGTTTGAAGTTCCTGCAGTTTTCACTGTAAAACCGAGTTGGAGCTCGTACCTCCCCATATATATGTATGGAGTGGAGTTTGCAACTGAAAAGAAACTTTGTGTTCCCAAGAAGCTAGTTGAAGGAAGGCTTTCACACACACATATCTCTCAGAACTGAGCATATGGAGGATGTTCGTTCATCTAGCACAAAGGAAACGGGTTGCAGGAGAAACATTTACTCTGGTTTCTCAGTCTGTTTCCTAGTGCCGGTTTGAAGTTCCTGCAGTTTTCACTGTAAAACAGAGTTGGAGCTAGTACCTCCCCATATATATGTATGGAGTGGAGTTTGCAACTGAAAAGAAACTTTGTGTTCCCAACAAGCTAGGTGAAGGACGGCTTTCACACACACTTATCTCTCAGAACTGAGCATGTGGAGAGACGTTCGTTCATCTAGCACAAAGGGAACGGGTTGCAGGACAAACTTTTACTCTGGTTTCTCAGTCTGTTTCCTAGTACCGGTTTGAAGTTCCTGCAGTTTTCACTGTAAAACCGAGTTGTAGCTAGTACCTCCCCATATATATGTATGGAGTGGAGTTTGCAACTGAAAAGAAACTTTGTGTTCCCAACAAGCTAGGTGAAGGCGGCTTTCACACACACTTATCTCTCAGAACTGAGCATGTGGAGAGACGTTCGTTCATCTAGCACAAAGGAAACGGGTTGCAGGAGAAACTTTTACTCTGGTTTCTCAGTCTGTTTCCTAGTGCCGGTTTCAAGTTCCTGCAGTTTTCACTGTAAAACCGAGTTGGAGCTCGTACCTCCCCATATATATGTATGGAGTGGAGTTTGCAACTGAAAAGAAACTTTGTGTTCCCAACAAGCTAGGTGAAGGACGGCTTTCACACGCACTTATCTCTCATAACTGAGCATGTGGAGAGACGTTCGTTCATCTAGCACAAAGGGAACGGGTTGCAGGAGAAACTTTTACTCTGGTTTCTCAGTCTGTTTCCTTGTGCCGTTTGAAGTTCCTGCAGATTTCACTGTAAAACCGAGTTGGAGCTCGTACCTCCCCATATATATGTATGGAGTGGAGTTTGCAACTGAAAAGAAACTTTGTGTTCCCAACAAACTAGGTGAAGGACGGCTTTCACACGCACTTATCTCTCATAACTGAGCATGTGGAGAGACGTTCGTTCATCTAGCACAAAGGGAACGGGTTGCAGGAGAAACTTTTACTCTGGTTTCTCAGTCTGTTTCCTAGTGCCGGTTTGAAGTTCCTGCAGTTTTCACTGTAAAACCGAGTTGGAGCTAGTACCTCCCCATATATATGTATGGAGTGGAGTTTGCAACTGAAAAGAAACTTTGTGTTCCCAACAAGCTAGGTGAAGGAAGGCTTTCACACACAATTATCACTCAGAACTTAGCATGTGGAGAGACGTTCGTTCATTTAGCACAAAGGGAACGGGTTGCAGGAGAAACTTTTACTCTGGTTTCTCAGTCTGTTTCCTAGTGCCGGTTTGAAGTTCCTGCAGTTTTCACTGTAAAACCGAGTTGAGCTAGTACCTCCCCATATATATGTATGGAGTGGAGTTTGCAACTGAAAAGAAACTTTGTGTTCCCAACAAGCTAGGTGAAGGCGGCTTTCACACACAATTATCTCTCAGAACTGAGCATGTGGAGAGACGTTCGTTCATCTAGCACAAAGGGAACGGGTTGCAGGAGAAACTTTTACTCTGGTTTCTCAGTCTGTTTCCTAGTGCCGGTTTGAAGTTCCTGCAGTTTTCACTGTAAATCAGAGTTGGAGCTCGTACCTCCCCATATATATGTATGGAGTGGAGTTTGCAGCTGAAAATAAACTTTGTGTTCCCAACAAGCTAGGTGAAGGACGGCTTTCACACGCACTTATCTCTCAGAACTGAGCATGTGGAGAGACGTTCGTTCATCTACCACAAAGGGAACGGTTTGCAGGAGAAACTTTTACTCTGGTTTCTCAGTCTGTTTCCTAGTGCCGGTTTGAAGTTCCTGCAGGTTTCACTGTAAAACCGAGTTGGAACTAGTACGTCCCCATATATATGTATGGAGTGGAGTTTGCAACTGAAAAAAAACTTTGTGTTCCCAACAAGCTAGGTGAAGGAAGGCTTTCACACACACATATCTCTCAGAACTGAGCATGTGGAGAGACGTTCGTTCATCTAGCACAAAGGAAACGGGTTGCAGGAGAAACTTTTACTCTGGTTTCTCAGTCTGTTTCCTAGTGCCGGTTTGAAGTTCCTGCAGTTTTCACTGTAAAACCGAGTTGGAGCTAGTACCTCCCCATATATATGTATGGAGTGGAGTTTGCAACTGAAAAGAAACTTTGTGTTCCCAACAAGCTATGTGAAGGCGGCTTTCACACACACTTATCTCTCAGAACTGAGCATGTGGAGAGACGTTCGTTCATCTAGCACAAAGGGAACGGGTTGCAGGAGAAACTTTTACTCTGGTTTCTCAGTCTGTTTCCTAGTGCCGGTTTCAAGTTCCTGCAGTTTTCAATGTAAAACCGAGTTGGAGCTCGTACCTCCCCATATATATGTATGGAGTGGAGTTTGCAACTGAAAAGAAACTTTGTGTTCCCAAGAAGCTAGTTGAATGACGGCTTTCACACACACATATGTCTCAGAAATGAGCATGTGGAGAGACGTTCGTTCATCTAGCACAAAGGGAACGGGTTGCAGGGGAAACATTTACTCTGGTTTCTCAGTCTGTATCCTCGTGCCGGTTTGAAGTTCCTGCAGTTTTCACTGTAAAACCGAGTTGGAGCTAGTACCTCCCCATATATATGTATGGAGTGGAGTTTGCAACTGAAAAGAAACTTTGTGTTCCCAACAAGCTAGGTGAAGGACGGCTTTCAAACGCACTTATCTCTCAGAACTGAGCATGTGGAGAGACGTTCGTTCATCTAGCACAAAGGAAACGGGTTGCAGGAGAAACTTTTACTCTGGTTTCTCAGTCTGTTTCCTAGTGCCGGTTTGAAGTTCCTGCAGTTTTCACTGTAAAACCGAGTTGGAGCTCGTACCTCCCCATATATATGTATGGAGTGGAGTTTGCAACTGAAAAGAAACTTTGTGTTCCCAAGAAGCTAGGTGAAGGAAGGCTTTCACACACACATATCTCTCAGAACTGAGCATATGGAGGATGTTCGTTCATCTAGCACAAAGGAAACGGGTTGCAGGAGAAACTTTTACTCTGGTTTCTCAGTCTGTTTCCTAGTGCCGGTTTGAAGTTCCTGCAGTTTTCACTGTAAAACAGAGTTGGAGCTAGTACCTCCCCATATATATGTATGGAGTGGAGTTTGCAACTGAAAAGAAACTTTGTGTTCCCAACAAGCTAGGTGAAGGACGGCTTTCACACACACTTATCTCTCAGAACTGAGCATGTGGAGAGACGTTCGTTCATCTAGCACAAAGGGAACGGGTTGCAGGACAAACTTTTACTCTGGTTTCTCAGTCTGTTTCCTAGTGCCGGAATGAAGTTCCTGCAGTTTTCACTGTAAAACCGAGTTGGAGCTAGTACCTCCCCATATATATGTATGGAGTGGAGTTTGCAACTGAAAAGAAACTTTGTGTTCCCAACAAGCTAGGTGAAGGCGGCTTTCACACACACTTATCTCTCAGACCTGAGCATGTGGAGAGACGTTCGTTCATCTAGCACAAAGGGAACGGGTTGCAGGAGAAACTTTTACTCTGGTTTCTCAGTCTGTTTCCTAGTGCCGGTTTGAAGTTCCTGCAGTTTTCACTGTAAAACCGAGTTGGAGCTCGTACCTCCCCATATATATGTATGGAGTGGAGTTTGCAACTGAAAAGAAACTTTGTGTTCCCAACAAGCTAGGTGAAGGACGGCTTTCACACGCACTTATTTCTCAGAACTGAGCATGTGGAGAGACGTTCGTTCATCTAGCACAAAGGGAACGGGTTGCAGGAGAAACTTTTACTCTGGTTTCTCAGTCTGTTTCCTAGTGCCGGTTTGAAGTTCCTGCAGTTTTCACTGTAAAACAGAGTTGGAGCTAGTACTTCCCCATATATATGTATGGAGTGGAGTTTGCAACTGAAAAGAAACTTTGTGTTCCCAACAAGCTAGGTGAAGGAAGGCTTTCACACACACATATCTCTCAGAACTGAGCATGTGGAGAGACGTTCGTTCATCTAGCACAAAGGAAACGGGTTGCAGGAGAAACTTTTTCTCTGGTTTCTCAGTCTGTTTCCTAGTGCCGGTTTGAAGTTCCTGCAGTTTTCACTGTAAAACCGAGTTGGAGCTAGTACCTCCCCATATATATGTATGGAGTGGAGTTTGCAACTGAAAAGAAACTTTGTGTTCCCAACAAGCTAGGTGAAGGCGGCTTTCACACACACTTATCTCTCAGAACTGAGCATGTGGAGAGACGTTCGTTCATCTAGCACAAGGGAACGGGTTGCAGGAGAAACTTTTACTCTGGTTTCTCAGTCTTTTTCCTAGTACCGGTTTGAAGTTCCTGCAGTTTTCACTGTAAAACCGAGTTGGAGCTCGTACCTCCCCATATATATGTATGGAGTGGAGTTTGCAACTGAAAAGAAACTTTGTGTTCCCAAGAAGCTAGTTGAATGACGGCTTTCACACACACATATGTCTCAGAAATGAGCATGTGGAGAGACGTTCGTTCATCTAGCACAAAGGGAACCGGTTGCAGGGGAAACCTTTACTCTGGTTTCTCAGTCTGTTTCCTAGTGCCGGTTTGAAGTTCCTGCAGTTTTCACTGTAATACCGAGTTGGAGCTCGTACCTCCCCATATATATGTATGGAGTGGAGTTTGCAACTGCAAAGAAACTTTGTGTTCCCAACAAGATAGTTGAATGACGGCTTTCATACACAATTATCACTCAGAACTGAGCATGTGGAGAGACGTTCGTTCATCTAGCACAAAGGGAACGGGTTGCAGGGGAAACCTTTACTCTGGTTTCTCAGTCTGTTTCCTAGTGCCGGTTTGAAGTTCCTGCAGTTTTCACTGTAAAACCTAGTTGGAGCTCGTACCTCCCCATATATATGTATGGAGTGGAGTTTGCAACTGAAAAGAAACTTTGTGTTCCCAACAAGGTAGTTGAAGGACAGCTTTCACACTCACTTATCTCTCAGAACTGAGCATGTGGAGAGACGTTCGTTCATCTAGCACAAAGGGAACGGGTTGCAGGAGAAACTTTTACTCTGGTTTCTCAGTCTGTTTCCTAGTGCCGGTATGAAGTTCCTGCAGTTTTCACTGTAAAACCGAGTTGGAGCTAGTACCTCCCCATATATATGTATGGAGTGGAGTTTGCAACTGAAAAGAAACTTTGTGTTCCCAACAAGCTAGTTGAATAACGGCTTTCACACACACATATGTCTCAGAAATGAGCATGTGGAGAGACGTTCGTTCATCTAGCACAAAGCGAAAGGGTTGCAGGGGAAACATTTACTCTGGTTTCTCAGTCTGTTTCCTCGTGCCGGTTTGAAGTTCCTGCAGTTTTCACTGTAAAACCGAGTTGGAGCTAGTACCTCCCCATATATATGTATGGAGTGGAGTTTGCAACTGAAAAGAAACTTTGTGTTCCCAAGAAGCTATGTGAAGGAAGGCTTTCACACACACATATCTCTCAGAACTGAGCATATGGAGGATGTTCGTTCATCTAGCACAAAGGAAGCGGGTTGCAGGGGAAACCTTTACTCTGGATTCTCAGTCTGTTTCCTAGTGCCGGTTTGAAGTTCCTGCAGTTTTGACTGTAATACCGAGTTGGAGCTCGTACCTCCCCATATATATGTATGGAGTGGAGTTTGCAACTGCAAAGAAACTTTGTGTTCCCAACAAGATAGTTGAATGACGGCTTTCATACACAATTATCACTCAGAACTGAGCATGTGGAGAGACGTTCGTTCATCTAGCACAAAGGGAACGGGTTGCAGGGGAAACCTTTACTCTGGTTTCTCAGTCTGTTAACTAGTGCCGGTTTGAAGTTCCTGCAGTTTTCACTGTAAAACCGAGTTGGAGCTAGTACCTCCCCATATATATGTATGGAGTGGAGTTTGCAACTGAAAAGAACCTTTGTGTTCCCAACAAGCTAGGTGAAGGCGGCTTTCACACACACTTATCTCTCAGAACTTAGCATGTGGAGAGACGTTCGTTCATCTAGCAGAAAGGGAACGGGTTGCAGGAGAAACTTTTACTCTGGTTTCTCAGTCTTTTTCCTAGTACCGGTTTGAAGTTCCTGCAGTTTTCACTGTAAAACCGAGTTGGAGCTCGTACCTCCCCATATATATGTATGGAGTGGAGTTTGCAACTGAAAAGAAACTTTGTGTTCCCAAGAAGCTAGTTGAATGACGGCTTTCACACACACATATGTCTCAGAAATGAGCATGTGGAGAGACGTTCGTTCATCTAGCACAAAGGGAACCGGTTGCAGGGGAAACCTTTACTCTGGTTTCTCAGTCTGTTTCCTAGTGCCGGTTTGAAGTTCCTGCAGTTTTCACTGTAATACCGAGTTGGAGCTCGTACCTCCCCATATATATGTATGGAGTGGAGTTTGCAACTGCAAAGAAACTTTGTGTTCCCAACAAGATAGTTGAATGACGGCTTTCATACACAGTTATCACTCAGAACTGAGCATGTGGAGAGACGTTCGTTCATCTAGCACAAAGGGAACGGGTTGCAGGGGAAACCTTTACTCTGGTTTCTCAGTCTGTTTCCTAGTGCCGGTTTGAAGTTCCTGCAGTTTTCACTGTAAAACCTAGTTGGAGCTAGTACCTCCCCATATATATGTATGGAGTGGAGTTTGCAACTGAAAAGAAACTTTGTGTTCCCAACAAGCTAGGTGAAGGACGGCTTTCACACTCAATTATCTCTCAGAACTGAGCATGTGGAGAGACGTTCGTTCATCTAGCACAAAGGAATCGGGTTGCAGGAGAAACTTTTACTCTGGTTTCTCAGTCTGTTTCCTAGTGCCGGTTTGAAGTTCCTGCAGTTTTCACTGTAAAACCGATTTGGAGCTAGTACCTCCCCATATATATGTATGGAGTGGAGTTTGCAACTGAAAAGAACCTTTGTGTTCCCAACAAGCTAGGTGAAGGCGGCTTTCACACACACTTATCTCTCAGAACTGAGCATGTGGAGAGACGTTCGTTCATCTAGCACAAAGGGAACGGGTTGCAGGAGAAACTTTTACTCTGGTTTCTCAGTCTGTTTCCTAGTGCCGGTATGAAGTTCCTGCAGTTTTCACTGTAAAACCGAGTTGGAGCTAGTACCTCCCCATATATATGTATGGAGTGGAGTTTGCAACTGAAAAGAAACTTTGTGTTCCCAACAAGCTAGTTGAATAACGGCTTTCACACTCACATATCTCTCAGAACTGAGCATATGGAGGATGTTCGTTCATCTAGCACAAAGGAAACGGGTTGCAGGGGAAACCTTTACTCTGGATTCTCAGTCTGTTTCCTAGTGCCGGTTTGAAGTTCCTGCAGTTTTCACTGTAATACCGAGTTGGAGCTCGTACCTCCCCATATATATGTATGGAGTGGAGTTTGCAACTGCAAAGAAACTTTGTGTTCCCAACAAGAAAGTTGAATGACGGCTTTCATACACAATTATCACTCAGAACTTAGCATGTGGAGAGACGTTCGTTCATCTAGCACAAAGGGAACGGGTTGCAGGGGAAACCTTTACTCTGGTTTCTCAGTCTGTTACCTAGTGCCGGTTTGAAGTTCCTGCAGTTTTCACAGTAAAACCGAGTTGGAGCTAGTACCTCCCCATATATATGTATGGAGTGGAGTTTGCAACTGAAAAGAACCTTTGTGTTCCCAACAAGCTAGGTGAAGGCGGCTTTCACACACACTTATCTCTCAGAACTTAGCATGTGGAGAGACGTTCGTTCATCTAGCACAAAGGGAACGGGTTGCAGGAGAAACTTTTACTCTGGTTTCTCAGTCTGTTTCCTAGTGCCGGTTTGAAGTTCCTGCAGTTTTCACTGTAAAACCGAGTTGGAGCTCGTACCTCCCCATATATATGTATGGAGTGGAATTTGCAACTGAAAAGAAACTTTGTGTTCCCAACAAGCTAGTTGAATAACGGCTTTCACACACACATATGTCTCAGAAATGAGCATGTGGAGAGACGTTCGTTCATCTAGCACAAAGGGAACGGGTTGCAGGGGAAACATTTACTCTGGTTTCTCAGTCTGTTTCCTCGTGCCGGTTTGAAGTTCCTGCAGTTTTCACTGTAAAACCGAGTTGGAGCTAGTACCTCCCCATATATATGTATGGAGTGGAGTTTGCAACTGAAAAAAACTTTGTGTTCCCAAAAAGCTAGGTGAAGGACGGCTTTCGAACGCACTTATCTCTCAGAACTGAGCATGTGGAGAGACGTTCGTTCATCTAGCACAAAGGAACGGGTTGCAGGAGAAACTTTTACTCTGGTTTCTCAGTCTGTTTCCTAGTGCCGGTTTGAAGTTCCTGCAGTTTTCACTGTAAAACCGAGTTGGAACTAGTACCTCCCCATATATATGTATGGAGTGGAGTTTGCAACTGAAAAGAAACTTTGTGTTCCCAAGAAGCTATGTGAAGGAAGGCTTTCACACACACATATCTCTCAGAACTGAGCATATGGAGGATGTTCGTTCATCTAGCACAAAGGAAACGGGTTGCAGGAGAAACTTTTACTCTGGTTTCTCAGTCTGTTTCCTAGTGCCGGTTTGAAGTTCCTGCAGTTTTCACTGTAAAACCGAGTTGGAGCTAGTACCTCCCCATATATATGTATGGAGTGGAGTTTGCAACTGAAAAGAAACTTTGTGTTCCCAACAAGCTAGGTGAAGGACGGCTTTCACACACACTTATCTCTCAGACCTGAGCATGTGGAGAGACGTTCGTTCATCTAGCACAAAGGGAACGGGTTGCAGGACAAACTTTTACTCTGGTTTCTCAGTCTGTTTCCTAGTGCCGGTTTGAAGTTCCTGCAGTTTTCACTGTAAAACCGAGTTGGAGCTAGTACCTCCCCATATATATGTATGGAGTGGAGTTTGCAACTGAAAAGAAACTTTGTGTTCCCAACAAGCTAGGTGAATGCAGCTTTCACACACACTTATCTCTCAGAACTGAGCATGTGGAGAGACGTTCGTTCATCTAGCACAAAGGGAACGGGTTGCAGGAGAAACTTTTACTCTGGTTTCTCAGTCTGTTTCCTAGTGCCGGTTTGAAGTTCCTGCAGTTTTCACTGTAAAACCGAGTTGGAGCTCGTACCTCCCCATATATATGTATGGAGTGGAGTTTGCAACTGAAAAGAAACTTTGTGTTCCCAACAAGCTAGGTGAAGGACGGCTTTCACACGCACTTATCTCTCAGAACTGAGCATGTGGAGAGACTTTCGTTCATCTAGCACAAAGGGAACGGGTTGCAGGAGAAACTTTTACTCTGGTTTCTCAGTCTGTTTCCTAGTGCCGGTTTGATGTTCCTGCAGTTTTCACTGTAAAACCGAGTTGGAGCTCGTACCTCCCCATATATATGTATGGAGTGGAGTTTGCAACTGCAAAGAAACTTTGTGTTCCCAACAAGATAGTTGAATGACGGCTTTCACACACAATTATCACTCAGAACTGAGCATGTGGAGAGACGTTCGTTCATCTAGCACAAAGGGAACGGGTTGCAGGGGAAACCTTTACTCTGGTTTCTCAGTCTGTTTCCTAGTGCCGGTTTGAAGTTCCTGCAGTTTTCACTGTGAAACCGAGTTGGAGCTAGTACCTCCCCATATATATGTATGGAGTGGAGTTTGCAACTGAAAAGAAACTTTGTGTTCCCAACAAGCTAGGTGAAGGACGGCTTTCACACACAATTATCACTCAGAACTGAGCATGTGGAGAGACGTTCTTTCATCTCGCACAAAGGGAACGGGTTGCAGGAGAAACTTTTACTCTTGTTTCTCAGTCTGTTTCCTAGTGCCGGTTTGAAGTTCCTGCAGTTTTCACTGTAAAACCGAGTTGGAGCTAGTACTTCCCCATATATATGTATGGAGTGGAGTTTGTAATTGAAAAGAAACTTTGTGTTCCCAACAAGCTAGGTGAAGGAAGGCTTTCACACATACATATCTCTCAGAACTGAGCATGTGGAGAGACGTTCGTTCATCTAGCACAAAGGAAACGGGTTGCAGGAGAAACTTTTACTCTGGTTTCTCAGTCTGTTTCCTAGTGCCGGTTTGAAGTTCCTGCAGTTTTCACTGTAAAACCGAGTTGGAGCTCGTACCTACCCATATATATGTATGGAGTGGAGTTTGCAACTGAAAAGAAACTTTGTGTTCCCAAGAAGCTAGTTGAATGACGGCTTTCACACACACATATATCTCAGAAGTGAGCATGTGGAGAGACGTTCGTTCATCTAGCACAAAGGGAACGGGTTGCAGGAGAAACTTTTACTCTGGTTTCTCAGTCTGTTTCCTAGTGCCGGTTTGAAGTTCCTGCAGTTTTCACTGTAAAACCGAGTTGGAGCTCGTACCTCCCCATATATATGTATGGAGTGGAGTTTGCAACTGAAAAGAAACTTTGTGTTCCCAACAAGCTAGGTGAAGGACGGCTTTCACACGCACTTATCTCTCAGAACTGAGCATGTGGAGAGACTTTCGTTCATCTAGCACAAAGGGAACGGGTTGCAGGAGAAACTTTTACTCTGGTTTCTCAGTCTGTTTCCTAGTGCCGGTTTGATGTTCCTGCAGTTTTCACTGTAAAACCGAGTTGGAGCTCGTACCTCCCCATATATATGTATGGAGTGGAGTTTGCAACTGCAAAGAAACTTTGTGTTCCCAACAAGATAGTTGAATGACGGCTTTCACACACAATTATCACTCAGAACTGAGCATGTGGAGAGACGTTCGTTCATCTAGCACAAAGGGAACGGGTTGCAGGGGAAACCTTTACTCTGGTTTCTCAGTCTGTTTCCTAGTGCCGGTTTGAAGTTCCTGCAGTTTTCACTGTAAAACCGAGTTGGAGCTAGTACCTCCCCATATATATGTATGGAGTGGAGTTTGCAACTGAAAAGAAACTTTGTGTTCCCAACAAGCTAGGTGAAGGACGGCTTTCACACACAATTATCACTCAGAACTGAGCATGTGGAGAGACGTTCTTTCATCTCGCACAAAGGGAACGGGTTGCAGGAGAAACTTTTACTCTGGTTTCTCAGTCTGTTTCCTAGTGCCGGTTTGAAGTTCCTGCAGTTTTCACTGTAAAACCGAGTTGGAGCTAGTACTTCCCCATATATATGTATGGAGTGGAGTTTGTAATTGAAAAGAAACTTTGTGTTCCCAACAAGCTAGGTGAAGGAAGGCTTTCACACATACATATCTCTCAGAACTGAGCATGTGGAGAGACGTTCGTTCATCTAGCACAAAGGAAACGGGTTGCAGGAGAAACTTTTACTCTGGTTTCTCAGTCTGTTTCCTAGTGCCGGTTTGAAGTTCCTGCAGTTTTCACTGTAAAACCGAGTTGGAGCTCGTACCTCCCCATATATATGTATGGAGTGGAGTTTGCAACTGAAAAGAAACTTTGTGTTCCCAAGAAGCTAGTTGAAAGACGGCTTTCACACACACATATATCTCAGAAGTGAGCATGTGGAGAGACGTTCGTTCATCTAGCACAAAGGGAACGGGTTGCAGGGGAAACATTTACTCTGGTCTCTCAGTATGTTTCCTCGTGCCGGTTTGAAGTTCCTGCATTTTTCACTGTAAAACCGAGTTGGAGCTAGTACCTCCCCATATATATGTATGGAGTGGAGTTTTCAACTGAAAAGAAACTTTGTGTTCCCAACAAGCTAGGTGAAGGACGGCTTTCACACGCACTTATCTCTCAGAACTGAGCATGTGGAGAGGCGTTCGTTCATCTAGCACAAAGGGAACGGGTTGCAGGAGAAACTTTTACTCTGGTTTCTCAGTCTGTTTCCTAGTGCCGGTTTGAAGTTCCTGCAGTTTTCACTGTAAAACCGAGTTGGAACTAGTACCTCCCCATATATATGTATGGATTGGAGTTTGCAACTGAAAAGAAACTTTGTGTTCCCAAGAAGCTAGGTGAAGGAAGGCTTTCACACACACATATCTCTCAGAACAGAGCATGTGGAGGATGTTCGTTCATCTAGCACAAAGGAAACGGGTTGCAGGAGAAACTTTTACTCTGGTTTCTCAGTCTGTTTCCTAGTGCCGGTTTGAAGTTCCTGCAGTTTTCACTGTAAAACCGAGTTGGAGCTAGTACCTCCCCATATATATGTATGGAGTGGAGTTTGCAACTGAAAAGAAATTTTGTGTTCCCAACAAGCTAGGTGAAGGCGGCTTTCACACACACTTATCTCTCAGAACTGAGCATGTGGAGAGACGTTCGTTCATCTAGCACAAAGGGAACGGGTTGCAGGAGAAACTTTTACTCTGGTTTCTCAGTCTGTTTCCTAGTGCCGGTTTGAAGTTCCTGCAGTTTTCACTGTAAAACCGAGTTGGAGCTCGTACCTCCCCATATATATGTATGGAGTGGAGTTTGCAACTGAAAAGAAACTTTGTGTTCCCAAGAAGCTAGTTGAATGACGGCTTTCACACACACATATGTCTCAGAAATGAGCATGTGGAGAGACGTTCGTTCATCTAGCACAAAGGGAACGGGTTGCAGGGGAAACATTTACTCTGGTTTCTCAGTCTGTATCCTCGTGCCGGTTTGAAGTTCCTGCAGTTTTCACTGTAAAACCGAGTTGGAGCTAGTACCTCCCCATATATATGTATGGAGTGGAGTTTGCAACTGAAAAGAAACTTTGTGTTCCCAAAAAGCTAGGTGAAGGACGGCTTTCAAACGCACTTATCTCTCAGAACTGAGCATGTGGAGAGACGTTCGTTCATCTAGCACAAAGGGAACGGGTTGCAGGAGAAACTTTTACTCTGGTTTCTCAGTCTGTTTCCTAGTGCCGGTTTGAAGTTCCTGCAGTTTTCACTGTAAAACCGAGTTGGAGCTCGTACCTCCCCATATATATGTATGGAGTGGAGTTTGCAACTGAAAAGAAACTTTGTGTTCCCAAGAAGCTAGGTGAAGGAAAGCTTTCACACACACATATCTCTCAGAACTGAGCATATGGAGGATGTTCGTTCATCTAGCACAAAGGAAACGGGTTGCAGGAGAAACTTTTACTCTGGTTTCTCAGTCTGTTTCCTAGTGCCGGTTTGAAGTTCCTGCAGTTTTCACTGTAAAACCGAGTTGGAGCTAGTACCTCCCCATATATATGTATGGAGTGGAGTTTGCAACTGAAAAGAAACTTTGTGTTCCCAACAAGCTAGGTGAAGGCGGCTTTCACACACACTTATCTCTCAGACCTGAGCATGTGGAGAGACGTTCGTTCATCTAGCACAAAGGGAACGGGTTGCAGGAGAAACTTTTACTCTGGTTTCTCAGTCTGTTTCCTAGTGCCGGTTTGAAGTTCCTGCAGTTTTCACTGTAAAACCGAGTTGGAGCTCGTACCTCCCCATATATATGTATGGAGTGGAGTTTGCAACTGAAAAGAAACTTTGTGTTCCCAACAAGCTAGGTGAAGGACGGCTTTCACACACACTTATCTCTCAGAACTGAGCATGTGGAGAGACGTTCGTTCATCTAGCACAAAGGGAACGGGTTGCAGGAGAAACTTTTACTCTGGTTTCTCAGTCTGTTTCCTAGTGCCGGTTTGATGTTCCTGCAGTTTTCACTGTAAAATCGAGTTGGAGCTCGTACCTCCCCATATATATGTATGGATTGGAGTTTGCAACTGCAAAGAAACTTTGTGTTCCCAACAAGATAGTTGAATGACGGCTTTCACACGCAATTATCGCTCAGAACTGAGCATGTGGAGAGACGTTCTTTCATCTCGCACAAAGGGAACGGGTTGCAGGAGAAACTTTTACTCTGGTTTCTCAGTCTGTTTCCTAGTGCCGGTTTGAAGTTCCTGCAGTTTTCACTGTAAAACCGAGTTGGAGCTAGTACTTCCCCATATATATGTATGGAGTGGAGTTTGCAACTGAAAAGAAACTTTGTGTTCCCAACAAGCTAGGTGAAGGAAGGCTTTCACACACACATATCTCTCAGAACTGAGCATGTGGAGAGACGTTCGTTCATCTAGCACAAAGGAAACGGGTTGCAGGAGAAACTTTTACTCTGGTTTCTCAGTTTCCTAGTGCCGGTTTGAAGTTCCTGCAGTTTTCACTGTAAAACCGAGTTGGAGCTCGTACCTCCCCATATATATGTATGGAGTGGAGTTTGCAACTGAAAAGAAACTTTGTGTTCCCAACAAGCTAGGTGAAGGCGGCTTTCACACACACTTATCTCTCAGAACTGAGCATGTGGAGAGACGTTCGTTCATCTAGCACAAGGGAACGGGTTGCAGGAGAAACTTTTACTCTGGTTTCTCAGTCTTTTTCCTAGTACCGGTTTGAAGTTCCTGCAGTTTTCACTGTCAAACCGAGTTGGAGCTCGTACCTCCCCATATATATGTATGGAGTGGAGTTTGCAACTGAAAAGAAACTTTGTGTTCCCAAGAAGCTAGTTGAATGACGGCTTTCACACACACATATGTCTCAGAAATGAGCATGTGGAGAGACGTTCGTTCATCTAGCACAAAGGGAACCGGTTGCTGGGGAAACCTTTACTCTGGTTTTTCAGTCTGTTTCCTAGTGCCGGTTTGAAGTTCCTGCAGTTTTCACTGTAATACCGAGTTGGAGCTCGTACCTCCCCATATATATGTATGGAGTGGAGTTTGCAACTGCAAAGAAACTTTGTGTTCCCAACAAGATAGTTGAATGACGGCTTTCATACACAATTATCACTCAGAACTGAGCATGTGGAGAGACGTTCGTTCATCTAGCACAAAGGGAACGGGTTGCAGGGGAAACCTTTACTCTGGTTTCTCAGTCTGTTTCCTAGTGCCGGTTTGAAGTTCCTGCAGTTTTCACTGTAAAACCGAGTTGGAGCTAGTACCTCCCCATATATATGTATGGAGTGGAGATTGCAACTGAAAAGAAACTTTGTGTTCCCAACAAGCTAGGTGAAGGACGGCTTTCACACTCACTTATCTCTCAGAACTGAGCATGTGGAGAGACGTTCGTTCATCTAGCACAAAGGAAACGGGTTGCAGGAGAAACTTTTACTCTGGTTTCTCAGTCTGTTTCTTAGTGCCGGTTTGAAGTTCCTGCAGTTTTCACTGTAAAACCGAGTTGGAGCTAGTACCTCCCCATATATATGTATGGAGTGGAGTTTGCAACTGAAAAGAACCTTTGTGTTCCCAACAAGCTAGGTGAAGGCGGCTTTCACACACACTTATCTCTCAGAACTGAGCATGTGGAGAGACGTTCGTTCATCTAGCACAAAGGGAACGGGTTGCAGGAGAAACTTTTACTCTGGTTTCTCAGTCTGTTTCCTAGTGCCGGTTTGAAGTTCCTGCAGTTTTCACTGTAAAACCGAGTTGGAGCTAGTACCTCCCCATATATATGTATGGAGTGGAGTTTGCAACTGAAAAGAAACTTTGTGTTCCCAAGAAGCTATGTGAAGGAAGGCTTTCACACACACATATCTCTCAGAACTGAGCATATGGAGGATGTTCGTTCATCTAGCACAAAGGAAACGGGTTGCAGGGGAAACCTTTACTCTGGATTCTCAGTCTGTTTCCTAGTGCCGGTTTGAAGTTCCTGCAGTTTTCACTGTAATACCGAGTTGGAGCTCGTACCTCCCCATATATATGTATGGAGTGGAGTTTGCAACTGCAAAGAAACTTTGTGTTCCCAACAAGATAGTTGAATGACGGCTTTCATACACAATTATCACTCAGAACTGAGCATGTGGAGAGACGTTCGTTCATCTAGCACAAAGGGAACGGGTTGCAGGGGAAAACTTTACTCTGGTTTCTCAGTCTGTTACCTAGTGCCGGTTTGAAGTTCCTGCAGTTTTCACTGTAAAACCGAGTTGGAGCTAGTACCTCCCCATATATATGTATGGAGTGGAGTTTGCAACTGAAAAGAACCTTTGTGTTCCCAACAAGCTAGGTGAAGGCGGCTTTCACACACACTTATCTCTCAGAACGGAGCATGTGGAGAGACGTTCGTTCATCTAGCACAAAGGGAACGGGTTGCAGGAGAAACTTTTACTCTGGTTTCACAGTCTGTTTCCTAGTGCCGGTTTGAAGTTCCTGCAGTTTTCACTGTAAAACCGAGTTGGAGCTCGTACCTCCCCATATATATGTATGGAGTGGAATTTGCAACTGAAAAGAAACTTTGTGTTCCCAACAAGCTAGTTGAATAACGGCTTTCACACACACATATGTCTCAGAAATGAGCATGTGGAGAGACGTTCGTTCATCTAGCACAAAGGGAACGGGTTGCAGGGGAAACATTTACTCTGGTTTCTCAGTCTGTTTCGTCGTACCGGTTTGAAGTTCCTGCAGTTTTCACTGTAAAACCGAGTTGGAGCTAGTACCTCCCCATATATATGTATGGAGTGGAGTTTGCAACTGAAAAGAAACTTTGTGTTCCCAAAAAGCTAGGTGAAGGACGGCTTTCAAACGCACTTATCTCTCAGAACTGAGCATGTGGAGAGACGTTCGTTCATCTAGCACAAAGGAACGGGTTGCAGGAGAAACTTTTACTCTGGTTTCTCAGTCTGTTTCCTAGTGCCGGTTTGAAGTTCCTGCAGTTTTCACTGTAAAACCGAGTTGGAACTAGTACCTCCCCATATATATGTATGGAGTGGAGTTTGCAACTGAAAAGAAACTTTGTGTTCCCAAGAAGCTATGTGAAGGAAGGCTTTCACACACACATATCTCTCAGAACTGAGCATATGGAGGATGTTCGTTCATCTAGCACAAAGGAAACGGGTTGCAGGAGAAACATTTACTCTGGTTTCTCAGTCTGTTTCCTAGTGCCGGTTTGAAGTTCCTGCAGTTTTCACTGTAAAACCGAGTTGGAGCTAGTACCTCCCCATATATATGTATGGAGTGGAGTTTGCAACTGAAAAGAAACTTTGTGTTCCCAACAAGCTAGGTGAAGGACGGCTTTCACACACACTTATCTCTCAGAACTGAGCATGTGGAGAGACGTTCGTTCATCTAGCACAAAGGGAACGGGTTGCAGGACAAACTTTTACTCTGGTTTCTCAGTCTGTTTCCTAGTGCCGGTTTGAAGTTCCTGCAGTTTTCACTGTAAAACCGAGTTGGAGCTAGTACCTCCCCATATATATGTATGGAGTGGAGTTTGCAACTGAAAAGAAACTTTGTGTTCCCAACAAGCTAGGTGAATGCAGCTTTCACACACACTTATCTCTCAGAACTGAGCATGTGGAGAGACGTTCGTTCATCTAGCACAAAGGGAACGTGTTGCAGGAGAAACTTTTACTCTGGTTTCTCAGTCTGTTTCCTAGTGCCGGTTTGAAGTTCCTGCAGTTTTCACTGTAAAACCGAGTTGGAGCTAGTACGACCCATATATATGTATGGAGTGGAGTTTGCAACTGAAAAGAAACTTTGTGTTCCCAACAAGCTAGGTGAAGGACGGCTTTCAAACGCACTTATCTCTCAGAAATGAGCATGTGGAGAGACGTTCGTTCATCTAGCACAAAGGGAACGGGTTGCAGGAGAAACTTTTACTCTGGTTTCTCAGTCTGTTTCCTAGTGCCGGTTTGATGTTCCTGCAGTTTTCACTGTAAAACCGAGTTGGAGCTCGTACCTCCCCATATATATGTATGGAGTGGAGTTTGCAACTGCAAAGAAACTTTGTGTTCCCAACAAGATAGTTGAATGACGGCTTTCACACACATTTATCACTCAGAACTGAGCATGTGGAGAGACGTTCGTTCATCTAGCACAAAGGGAACGGGTTGCAGGGGAAACCTTTACTCTGGTTTCTCAGTCTGTTTCCTAGTGCCGGTTTGAAGTTCCTGCAGTTTTCACTGTAAAACCGAGTTGGAGCTAGTACCTCCCCATATATATGTATGGAGTGGAGTTTGCAAATGAAAAGAAACTTTGTGTTCCCAACAAGCAAGGTGAAGGACGGCTTTCACACACAATTATCACTCAGAACTGAGCATGTGGAGAGACGTTCTTTCATCTCGCACAAAGGGAACGGGTTGCAGGAGAAACTTTTACTCTGGTTTCTCAGTCTGTTTCCTAGTGCCGGTTTGAAGTTCCTGCAGTTTTCACTGTAAAACCGAGTTGGAGCTAGTACTTCCCCATATATATGTATGGAGTGGAGTTTGCAACTGAAAAGAAACTTTGTGTTCCCAACAAGCTAGGTGAAGGAAGGCTTTCACACATACATATCTCTCAGAACTGAGCATGTGGAGAGACGTTCGTTCATCTAGCACAAAGGAAACGGGTTGCAGGAGAAACTTTTACTCTGGTTTCTCAGTCTGTTTCCTAGTGCCGGTTTGAAGTTCCTGCAGTTTTCACTGTAAAACCGAGTTGGAGCTCGTACCTCCCCATATATATGTATGGAGTGGAGTTTGCAACTGAAAAGAAACTTTGTGTTCCCAAGAAGCTAGTTGAATGACGGCTTTCACACACACATATGTCTCAGAAGTGAGCATGTGGAGAGACGTTCGTTCATCTAGCACAAAGGGAACGGGTTGCAGGGGAAACATTTACTCTGGTCTCTCAGTCTGTTTCCTCGTGCCGGTTTGAAGTTCCTGCAGTTTTCACTGTAAAACCGAGTTGGAGCTAGTACCTCCCCATATATATGTATGGAGTGGAGTTTTTAACTGAAAAGAAACTTTGTGTTCCCAACAAGCTAGGTGAAGGACGGTTTTCACACGCACTTATCTCTCAGAACTGAGCATGTGGAGAGACGTTCGTTCATCTAGCACAAAGGGAACGGGTTGCAGGAGAAACTTTTACTCTGGTTTCTCAGTCTGTTTCCTAGTGCCGGTTTGAAGTTCCTGCAGTTTTCTCTGTAAAACCGAGTTGGAACTAGTACCTCCCCATATATATGTATGGATTGGAGTTTGCAACTGAAAAGAAACTTTGTGTTCCCAAGAAGCTAGGTGAAGGAAGGCTTTCACACACACATATCTCTCAGAACTGAGCATGTGGAGGATGTTCGTTCATCTAGCACAAAGGATACGGGTTGCAGGAGAAACTTTTACTCTGGTTTCTCAGTCTGTTTCCTAGTGCCGGTTTGAAGTTCCTGCAGTTTTCACTGTAAAACCGAGTTGGAGCTAGTACCACCCCATATATATGTATGGAGTGGAGTTTGCAACTGAAAAGAAATTTTGTGTTCCCAACAAGCTAGGTGAAGGCGGCTTTCACACACACTTATCTCTCAGAACTGAGCATGTGTAGAGACGTTCGTTCATCTAGCACAAAGGGAACGGGTTGCAGGAGAAACTTTTACTCTGGTTTCTCAGTCTGTTTCCTAGTGCCGGTTTGAAGTTCCTGCAGTTTTCACTGTAAAACCGAGTTGGAGCTCGTACCTCCCCATATATATGTATGGAGTGGAGTTTGCAAATGAAAAGAAACTTTGTGTTCCCAACAAGCTAGGTGAAGGACAGCTTTCACACGCACTTATCTCTCAGAACTGAGCATGTGGAGAGACGTTCGTTCATCTAGCACAAAGGGAACGGGTTGCAGGAGAAACTTTTACTCTGGTTTCTCAGTCTGTTTCCTAGTGCCGGTTTGAAGTTCCTGCAGTTTTCACTGTAAAACCGAGTTGGAACTCGTACCTCCCCATATATATGTATGCAGTGGAGTTTGCAACTGCAAAGAAACTTTGTGTTCCCAACAAGATAGTTGAATGACGGCTTTCACACACAATTATCACTCAGAACTGAGCATGTGGAGAGACGTTCGTTCATCTAGCACAAAGGGAACGGGTTGCAGGGGAAACCATTACTCTGGTTTCTCAGTCTGTTTCCTAGTGCCTGTTTGAAGTTCCTGCTGTTTTCACTGTAAAACCGAGTTGGAGCTAGTACCTCCCCATATATATTTATGGAGTGGAGTTTGCAACTGAAAAGAAACTTTGTGTTCCCAACAAGCTAGGTGAAGGACGGCTTTCACACACAATTATCACTCAGAACTGAGCATGTGGAGAGACGTTCTTTCATCTCGCACAAAGGGAACGGGTTACAGGAGAAATTTTACTGTGGTTTCTCAGTCTGTTTCCTAGTGCCGGTTTGAAGTTCCTGCAGTTTTCACTGTAAAACCGAGTTGGAGCTAGTACCTCCCCATATATATGTATGGAGTGGAGTTTGCAACTGAAAAGAAACTTTGTGTTCCCAACAAGCTAGGTGAAGGCGGCTTTCACACACACTTATCTCTCAGAACTGAGCATGTGGAGTGACGTTCGTTCATCTAGCACAAAGGGAACGGGTTGCAGGAGAAACTTTTACTCTGGTTTCTCAGTCTGTTTCCTAGTGCCGGTTTGAAGTTCCTGCAGTTTTCACTGTAAAACCGAGTTGGAGCTCGTACCTCCCCATATATATGTATGCAGTGGAGTTTGCATCTGAAAAGACACTTTGTGTTCCCAAGAAGCTAGTTGAATGACGGCTTTCACACACACATATATCTCAGAACTGAGCATGTGGAGAGAAGTTCGTTCATCTAGCACAAAGGGAACGGGTTGCAGGGGAAACATTTACTCTGGTTTCTCAATCTGTTTTCTCGTGCCGGTTTGAAGTTCCTGCAGTTTTCACTGTAAAACCGAGTTGGAGCTAGTACCTCCCCATATATATGTATGGAGTGGAGTTTGCAACTGAAAAGAAACTTTGTGTTCCCAACAAGCTAGGTGAAGGACGGCTTTCACACGCACTTATCTCTCAGAACTGAGCATGTGGAGAGACGTTCGTTCATCTAGCACAAAGGGAACGGTTTGCAGGAGAAACTTTTACTCTGGTTTCTCAGTCTGTTTCCTAGTGCCGGTTTGAAGTTCCTGCAGTTTTCACTGTAAAACCGAGTTGGAACTAGTACCTCCCCATATATATTTATGGAGTGGAGTTTGCAACTGAAAAGAAACTTTGTGTTCCCAACAAGCTAGGTGAAGGAAGGCTTTCACACACACATATCTCTCAGAACTGAGCATGTGGAGAGACGTTCGTTCATCTAGCACAAAGGAAACGGGTTGCAGGAGAAACTTTTACTCTGGTTTCTCAGTCTGTTTCCTAGTGCCGGTTTGAAGATCCTGCAGTTTTCACTGTAAAACCGAGTTGGAGCTAGTACCTCCCCATATATATGTATGGAGAGGGGTTTGCAACTGAAAAGAAACTTTGTGTTCCCAACAAGCTAGGTGAAGGCGGCTTACACACACACTTATCTCTCAGAACTGAGCATGTGGAGAGACGTACGTTCATCTATCACAAAGGGAACGGGTTGCAGGAGAAACATTTACTCTGGTTTCTCAGTCTGTTTCCTAGTGCCGGTTTGAAGTTCCTGCAGTTTTCACTGTAAAACCGAGTTGGAGCTAGTACCTCCCCATATATATGTATGGAGTGGAGTTTGCAACTGAAAAGAAACTTTGTGTTCCCAACAAGCTAGGTGAATGCAGCTTTCACACACACTTATCTCTCAGAACTGAGCATGTGGAGAGACGTTCGTTCATCTAGCACAAAGGGAACGTGTTGCAGGAGAAACTTTTACTCTGGTTTCTCAGTCTGTTTCCTAGTGCCGGTTTGAAGTTCCTGCAGTTTTCACTGTAAAACCGAGTTGGAGCTAGTACGACCCATATATATGTATGGAGTGGAGTTTGCAACTGAAAAGAAACTTTGTGTTCCCAACAAGCTAGGTGAATGCAGCTTTCACACACACTTATCTCTCAGAACTGAGCATGTGGAGAGACGTTCGTTCATCTAGCACAAAGGGAACGTGTTGCAGGAGAAACTTTTACTCTGGTTTCTCAGTCTGTTTCCTAGTGCCGGTTTGAAGTTCCTGCAGTTTTCACTGTAAAACCGAGTTGGAGCTAGTACGACCCATATATATGTATGGAGTGGAGTTTGCAACTGAAAAGAAACTTTGTGTTCCCAACAAGCTAGGTGAAGGACGGCTTTCAAACGCACTTATCTCTCAGAACTGAGCATGTGGAGAGACGTTCGTTCATCTAGCACAAAGGGAACGGGTTGCAGGAGAAACTTTTACTCTGGTTTCTCAGTCTGTTTCCTAGTGCCGGTTTGATGTTCCTGCAGTTTTCACTGTAAAACCGAGTTGGAGCTCGTACCTCCCCATATATATGTATGGAGTGGAGTTTGCAACTGCAAAGAAACTTTGTGTTCCCAACAAGATAGTTGAATGACGGCTTTCACACACATTTATCACTCAGAACTGAGCATGTGGAGAGACGTTCGTTCATCTAGCACAAAGGGAACGGGTTGCAGGGGAAACCTTTACTCTGGTTTCTCAGTCTGTTTCCTAGTGCCGGTTTGAAGTTCCTGCAGTTTTCACTGTAAAACCGAGTTGGAGCTAGTACCTCCCCATATATATGTATGGAGTGGAGTTTGCAAATGAAAAGAAACTTTGTGTTCCCAACAAGCAAGGTGAAGGACGGCTTTCACACACAATTATCACTCAGAACTGAGCATGTGGAGAGACGTTCTTTCATCTCGCACAAAGGGAACGGGTTGCAGGAGAAACTTTTACTCTGGTTTCTCAGTCTGTTTCCTAGTGCCGGTTTGAAGTTCCTGCAGTTTTCACTGTAAAACCGAGTTGGAGCTAGTACTTCCCCATATATATGTATGGAGTGGAGTTTGCAACTGAAAAGAAACTTTGTGTTCCCAACAAGCTAGGTGAAGGAAGGCTTTCACACATACATATCTCTCAGAACTGAGCATGTGGAGAGACGTTCGTTCATCTAGCACAAAGGAAACGGGTTGCAGGAGAAACTTTTACTCTGGTTTCTCAGTCTGTTTCCTAGTGCCGGTTTGAAGTTCCTGCAGTTTTCACTGTAAAACCGAGTTGGAGCTCGTACCTCCCCATATATATGTATGGAGTGGAGTTTGCAACTGAAAAGAAACTTTGTGTTCCCAAGAAGCTAGTTGAATGACGGCTTTCACACACACATATGTCTCAGAAGTGAGCATGTGGAGAGACGTTCGTTCATCTAGCACAAAGGGAACGGGTTGCAGGGGAAACATTTACTCTGGTCTCTCAGTCTGTTTCCTCGTGCCGGTTTGAAGTTCCTGCAGTTTTCACTGTAAAACCGAGTTGGAGCTAGTACCTCCCCATATATATGTATGGAGTGGAGTTTTTAACTGAAAAGAAACTTTGTGTTCCCAACAAGCTAGGTGAAGGACGGTTTTCACACGCACTTATCTCTCAGAACTGAGCATGTGGAGAGACGTTCGTTCATCTAGCACAAAGGGAACGGGTTGCAGGAGAAACTTTTACTCTGGTTTCTCAGTCTGTTTCCTAGTGCCGGTTTGAAGCTCCTGCAGTTTTCTCTGTAAAACCGAGTTGGAACTAGTACCTCCCCATATATATGTATGGATTGGAGTTTGCAACTGAAAAGAAACTTTGTGTTCCCAAGAAGCTAGGTGAAGGAAGGCTTTCACACACACATATCTCTCAGAACTGAGCATGTGGAGGATGTTCGTTCATCTAGCACAAAGGATACGGGTTGCAGGAGAAACTTTTACTCTGGTTTCTCAGTCTGTTTCCTAGTGCCGGTTTGAAGTTCCTGCAGTTTTCACTGTAAAACCGAGTTGGAGCTAGTACCACCCCATATATATGTATGGAGTGGAGTTTGCAACTGAAAAGAAATTTTGTGTTCCCAACAAGCTAGGTGAAGGCGGCTTTCACACACACTTATCTCTCAGAACTGAGCATGTGGAGAGACGTTCGTTCATCTAGCACAAAGGGAACGGGTTGCAGGAGAAACTTTTACTCTGGTTTCTCAGTCTGTTTCCTAGTGCCGGTTTGAAGTTCCTGCAGTTTTCACTGTAAAACCGAGTTGGAGCTCGTACCTCCCCATATATATGTATGGAGTGGAGTTTGCAAATGAAAAGAAACTTTGTGTTCCCAACAAGCTAGGTGAAGGACAGCTTTCACACGCACTTATCTCTCAGAACTGAGCATGTGGAGAGACGTTCGTTCATCTAGCACAAAGGGAACGGGTTGCAGGAGAAACTTTTACTCTGGTTTCTCAGTCTGTTTCCTAGTGCCGGTTTGAAGTTCCTGCAGTTTTCACTGTAAAACCGAGTTGGAGCTCGTACCTCCCCATATATATGTATGCAGTGGAGTTTGCAACTGCAAAGAAACTTTGTGTTCCCAACAAGATAGTTGAATGACGGCTTTCACACACAATTATCACTCAGAACTGAGCATGTGGAGAGACGTTCGTTCATCTAGCACAAAGGGAACGGGTTGCAGGGGAAACCATTACTCTGGTTTCTCAGTCTGTTTCCTAGTGCCGGTTTGAAGTTCCTGCTGTTTTCACTGTAAAACCGAGTTGGAGCTAGTACCTCCCCATATATATTTATGGAGTGGAGTTTGCAACTGAAAAGAAACTTTGTGTTCCCAACAAGCTAGGTGAAGGACGGCTTTCACACACAATTATCACTCAGAACTGAGCATGTGGAGAGACGTTCTTTCATCTCGCACAAAGGGAACGGGTTACAGGAGAAATTTTACTGTGGTTTCTCAGTCTGTTTCCTAGTGCCGGTTTGAAGTTCCTGCAGTTTTCACTGTAAAACCGAGTTGGAGCTAGTACCTCCCCATATATATGTATGGAGTGGAGTTTGCAACTGAAAAGAAACTTTGTGTTCCCAACAAGCTAGGTGAAGGCGGCTTTCACACACACTTATCTCTCAGAACTGAGCATGTGGAGTGACGTTCGTTCATCTAGCACAAAGGGAACGGGTTGCAGGAGAAACTTTTACTCTGGTTTCTCAGTCTGTTTCCTAGTGCCGGTTTGAAGTTCCTGCAGTTTTCACTGTAAAACCGAGTTGGAGCTCGTACCTCCCCATATATATGTATGCAGTGGAGTTTGCATCTGAAAAGACACTTTGTGTTCCCAAGAAGCTAGTTGAATGACGGCTTTCACACACACATATATCTCAGAACTGAGCATGTGGAGAGAAGTTCGTTCATCTAGCACAAAGGGAACGGGTTGCAGGGGAAACATTTACTCTGGTTTCTCAATCTGTTTTCTCGTGCCGGTTTGAAGTTCCTGCAGTTTTCACTGTAAAACCGAGTTGGAGCTAGTACCTCCCCATATATATGTATGGAGTGGAGTTTGCAACTGAAAAGAAACTTTGTGTTCCCAACAAGCTAGGTGAAGGACGGCTTTCACACGCACTTATCTCTCAGAACTGAGCATGTGGAGAGACGTTCGTTCATCTAGCACAAAGGGAACGGTTTGCAGGAGAAACTTTTACTCTGGTTTCTCAGTCTGTTTCCTAGTGCCGGTTTGAAGTTCCTGCAGTTTTCACTGTAAAACCGAGTTGGAACTAGTACCTCCCCATATATATTTATGGAGTGGAGTTTGCAACTGAAAAGAAACTTTGTGTTCCCAACAAGCTAGGTGAAGGAAGGCTTTCACACACACATATCTCTCAGAACTGAGCATGTGGAGAGACGTTCGTTCATCTAGCACAAAGGAAACGGGTTGCAGGAGAAACTTTTACTCTGGTTTCTCAGTCTGTTTCCTAGTGCCGGTTTGAAGATCCTGCAGTTTTCACTGTAAAACCGAGCTGGAGCTAGTACCTCCCCATATATATGTATGGAGTGGGGTTTGCAACTGAAAAGAAACTTTGTGTTCCCAACAAGCTAGGTGAAGGCGGCTTACACACACACTTATCTCTCAGAACTGAGCATGTGGAGAGACGTACGTTCATCTATCACAAAGGGAACGGGTTGCAGGGGAAACTTTTACTCTGGTTTCTCAGTCTGTTTCCTAGTGCCGGTTTGAAGTTCCTGCAGTTTTCACTGTAACACCGAGTTGGAGCTAGTACCTCCCCATATATATGTATGGAGTGGAGTTTGCAACTGAAAAGAAACTTTGTGTTCCCAAGAAGCTAGTTGAATGACGGCTTTCACACACACATATCTCTCAGAACAGAGCATGTGGAGAGAGGTTCGTTCATCTAGCACAAAGGGAACGGGTTGCAGGTGAAACATTTACTCTGGTTTCTCAGTCTGTTTCCTCGTGCCGGTTTGAAGTTCCTGCAGTTTTCACTGTAAAACCGAGTTGGAGCTAGTACCTCCCCATATATATGTATGGAGTGGAGTTTGCAACTGAAAAGAAACTTTGTGTTCCCAACTAGCTAGGTGAAGGACGGCTTTCACACGCACTTATCTCTCAGAACTGAGCATGTGGAGAGACGTTCGTTCATCTAGCACAAAGGGAACGGGTTGCAGGAGAAACTTTTACTCTGGTTTCTCAGTCTGTTTCCTAGTGCCGGTTTGAAGTTCCTGCAGTTTTCACTGTAAAACCGAGTTGGAACTAGTACCTCCCCATATATATGTATGGAGTGGAGTTTGCAACTGAAAAGAAACTTTGTGTTCCCAACAAGCTAGGTGAAGGAAGGCTTTCACACACACATATCTCTCAGAACTGAGCATGTGGAGGATGTTCGTTCATATAGCACAAAGGAAACGGGTTGCAGGAGAAACTTTTACTCTGGTTTCTCAGTCTGTTTCCTAGTGCCGGTTTGAAGTTCCTGCAGTTTTCACTGTAAAACCGAGTTGGAGCTAGTACCTCCCCATATATATGTATGGAGTGGAGTTTGCAACTGAAAAGAAACTTTGTGTTCCCAACAAGCTAGGTGAAGGACGGCTTTCACACACAATTATCACTCAGAACTGAGCATGTGGAGAGACGTTCGTTCATCTAGCACAAAGGGAACAGGTTGCAGGAGAAACTTTTTCTCTGGTTTCTCAGTCTGTTTCCTAGTGCCGGTTTGAATTTCCTGCAGTTTTCACTGTAAAACCGAGTTGTAGCTAGTACCTCCCCATATATATGTATGGATTGGAGTTTGCAACTGAAAAGAAACTTTGTGTTCCCAACAAGCTAGGTGAAGGACGGCGTTCACACGCACTTATCTCTCAGAACTGAGCATGTGGAGAGACTTTCGTTCATCTAGCAGAAAGGGAACGGGTTGCAGGAGAAACTTTTACTCTGGTTTCTCAGTCTGTTTCCTAGTGCCGGTTTGAAGTTCCTGCAGTTTTCACTGTAAAACCGAGTTGGAGCTAGTACTTCCCCATATATATGTATGGAGTGGAGTTTGCAACTGAAAAGAAACTTTGTGTTCCCAACAAGCTAGGTGAAGGACGGCTTTCACACACACTTATCTCTCAGAACTGAGCATGTGGAGAGACGTTCGTTCATCTAGCACAAAGGGAACGGGTTGCAGGAGAAACTTTTACTCTGGTTTCTCAGTCTGTTTCCTAGTGCCGGTTTGAAGTTCCTGCAGTTTTCACTGTAAAACCGAGTTGGAGCTAGTACCTCCCCAAATATATGTATGGAGTGGAGTTTGCAAGTGAAAAGAAACTGTGTTCCCAAGAAGCTAGTTGAATGACGGCTTTCACACACACATATCTCTCAGAACTGAGCATGTGGAGAGACGTTCGTTCATCTAGCACAAAGGGAACGGGTTGCAGGGGAAACATTTACTCTGGTTTCTCAGTCTGTTTCCTCGTGCCGGTTTGAAGTTCCTGCAGTTTTCACTGTAAACCCGAGTTGGAACTAGTACCTCCCCATATATATGTATGGAGTGGAGTTTGCAACTGAAAAGAAACTTTGTGTTCCCAACAAGCTAGGTGAAGGAAGGCTTTCACACACACATATCTCTCAGAACTGAGCATGTGGAGGATGTTCGTTCATCTAGCACAAAGAAACGGTTTGCAGGAGAAACTTTTACTCTGGTTTCTCAGTCTGTTTCCTAGTGCCGGTTTGAAGTTCCTGCAGTTTTCACTGTAAAACCGAGTTGGAGCTAGTACCTCCCCATATATATATACGGAGTGGAGTTTGCAACTGAAAAGAAACTTTGTGTTCCCAACAAGCTAGGTGAAGGACGGGTTTCACACACACTTATCTCTCAGAACTGAGCATGTGGAGAGACGTTCGTTCATCTAGCACAAAGGGAACGGATTGCAGGAGAAACTTTTACTCTGGTTTCTCAGTCTGTTTCCTAGTGCCGGTTTGAAGTTCCTGCAGTTTTCACTGTAAAACCGAGTTGGAGCTCGTACCTCCCCATATATATGTATGCAGTGGAGTTTGCATCTGAAAAGAAACTTTGTGTTCCCAAGAAGCTAGTTGAATGACGGCTTTCACACACACATATATCTCAGAACTGAGCATGTGGAGAGAAGTTCGTTCATCTAGCACAAAGGGAACGGGTTGCAGGGGAAACATTTACTCTGGTTTCTCAATCTGTTTTCTCGTGCCGGTTTGAAGTTCCTGCAGTTTTCACTGTAAAACCGAGTTGGAGCTAGTACCTCCCCATATATATGTATGGAGTGGAGTTTGCAACTGAAAAGAAACTTTGTGTTCCCAACAAGCTAGGTGAAGGACGGCTTTCACACGCACTTATCTCTCAGAACTGAGCATGTGGAGAGACGTTCGTTCATCTAGCACAAAGGGAACGGTTTGCAGGAGAAACTTTTACTCTGGTTTCTCAGTCTGTTTCCTAGTGCCGGTTTGAAGTTCCTGCAGTTTTCACTGTAAAACCGAGTTGGAACTAGTACCTCCCCATATATATTTATGGAGTGGAGTTTGCAACTGAAAAGAAACTTTGTGTTCCCAACAAGCTAGGTGAAGGAAGGCTTTCACACACACATATCTCTCAGAACTGAGCATGTGGAGAGACGTTCGTTCATCTAGCACAAAGGAAACGGGTTGCAGGAGAAACTTTTACTCTGGTTTCTCAGTCTGTTTCCTAGTGCCGGTTTGAAGATCCTGCAGTTTTCACTGTAAAACCGAGTTGGAGCTAGTACCTCCCCATATATATGTATGGAGTGGGGTTTGCAACTGAAAAGAAACTTTGTGTTCCCAACAAGCTAGGTGAAGGCGGCTTACACACACACTTATCTCTCAGAACTGAGCATGTGGAGAGACGTACGTTCATCTATCACAAAGGGAACGGGTTGCAGGGGAAACTTTTACTCTGGTTTCTCAGTCTGTTTCCTAGTGCCGGTTTGAAGTTCCTGCAGTTTTCACTGTAAAACCGAGTTGGAGCTAGTACCTCCCCATATATATGTATGGAGTGGAGTTTGCAACTGAAAAGAAACTTTGTGTTCCCAAGAAGCTAGTTGAATGACGGCTTTCACACACACATATCTCTCAGAACAGAGCATGTGGAGAGAGGTTCGTTCATCTAGCACAAAGGGAACGGGTTGCAGGTGAAACATTTACTCTGGTTTCTCAGTCTGTTTCCTCGTGCCGGTTTGAAGTTCCTGCAGTTTTCACTGTAAAACCGAGTTGGAGCTAGTACCTCCCCATATATATGTATGGATTGGAGTTTGCAACTGAAAAGAAACTTTGTGTTCCCAACAAGCTAGGTGAAGGACGGCTTTCACACGCACTTATCTCTCAGAACTGAGCATGTGGAGAGACGTTCGTTCATCTAGCACAAAGGGAACGGGTTGCAGGAGAAACTTTTACTCTGGTTTCTCAGTCTGTTTCCTAGTGCCGGTTTGAAGTTCCTGCAGTTTTCACTGTAAAACCGAGTTGGAACTAGTACCTCCCCATATATATGTATGGAGTGGAGTTTGCAACTGAAAAGAAACTTTGTGTTCCCAACAAGCTAGGTGAAGGACGGCTTTCACACACACTTATCTCTCAGAACTGAGCATGTGGAGAGACGTTCGTTCATCTAGCACAAAGGGAACGGATTGCAGGAGAAACTTTTACTCTGGTTTCTCAGTCTGTTTCCTAGTGCCGGTTTGAAGTTCCTGCAGTTTTCACTGTAAAACCGAGTTGGAGCTCGTACCTCCCCATATATATGTATGCAGTGGAGTTTGCATCTGAAAAGAAACTTTTTGTTCCCAAGAAGCTAGTTGAATGACGGCTTTCACACACACATATATCTCAGAACTGAGCATGTGGAGAGAAGTTCGTTCATCTAGCACAAAGGGAACGGGTTGCAGGGGAAACATTTACTCTGGTTTCTCAATCTGTTTTCTCGTGCCGGTTTGAAGTTCCTGCAGTTTCACTGTAAAACCGAGTTGGAGCTAGTACCTCCCCATATATATGTATGGAGTGGAGTTTGCAACTGAAATGAAACTTTGTGTTCCCAACAAGCTAGGTGAAGGACGGCTTTCACACGCACTTATCTCTCAGAACTGAGCATGTGGAGAGACGTTCGTTCATCTAGCACAAAGGGAACGGTTTGCAGGAGAAACTTTCACTCTGGTTTCTCAGTCTGTTTCCTAGTGCCGGTTTGAAGTTCCTGCAGTTTTCACTGTAAAACCGAGTTGGAACTAGTACCTCCCCATATATATTTATGGAGTGGAGTTTGCAACTGAAAAGAAACTTTGTGTTCCCAACAAGCTAGGTGAAGGAAGGCTTTCACACACACATATCTCTCAGAACTGAGCATGTGGAGAGACGTTCGTTCATCTAGCACAAAGGAAACGGGTTGCAGGAGAAACTTTTACTCTGGTTTCTCAGTCTGTTTCCTAGTGCCGGTTTGAAGATCCTGCAGTTTTCACTGTAAAACCGAGTTGGAACTAGTACCTCCCCATATATATGTATGGAGTGGGGTTTGCAACTGAAAAGAAACTTTGTGTTCCCAACAAGCTAGGTGAAGGCGGCTTACACACACACTTATCTCTCAGAACTGAGCATGTGGAGAGACGTACGTTCATCTAGCACAAAGGGAACGGGTTGCAGGGGAAACTTTTACTCTGGTTTCTCAGTCTGTTTCCTAGTGCCGGTTTGAAGTTCCTGCAGTTTTCACTGTAAAACCGAGTTGGAGCTAGTACCTCCCCATATATATGTATGGAGTGGGGTTTGCAACTGAAAAGAAACTTTGTGTTCCCAAGAAGCTAGTTGAATGACGGCTTTCACACACACATATCTCTCAGAACAGAGCATGTGGAGAGAGGTTCGTTCATCTAGCACAAAGGGAACGGGTTGCAGGTGAAACATTTACTCTGGTTTCTCAGTCTGTTTCCTCGTGCCGGTTTGAAGTTCCTGCAGTTTTCACTGTAAAACCGAGTTGGAGCTAGTACCTCCCCATATATATGTATGGAGTGGAGTTTGCAACTGAAAAGAAACTTTGTGTTCCCAACAAGCTAGGTGAAGGACGGCTTTCACACGCACTTATCTCTCAGAACTGAGCATGTGGAGAGACGTTCGTTCATCTAGCACAAAGGGAACGGGTTGCAGGAGAAACTTTTACTCTGGTTTCTCAGTCTGTTTCCTAGTGCCGGTTTGAAGTTCCTGCAGTTTTCACTGTAAAACCGAGTTGGAACTAGTACCTCCCCATATATATGTATGGAGTGGAGTTTGCAACTGAAAAGAAACTTTGTGTTCCCAACAAGCTAGGTGAAGGAAGGCTTTCACACACACATATCTCTCAGAACTGAGCATGTGGAGGATGTTCGTTCATCTAGCAGAAAGGAAACGGGTTGCAGGAGAAACTTTTACTCTGGTTTCTCAGTCTGTTTCCTAGTGCCGGTTTGAAGTTCCTGCAGTTTTCACTGTAAAACCGAGTTGGAGCTAGTACCTCCCCATATATATGTATGGAGTGGAGTTTGCAACTGAAAAGAAACTTTGTGTTCCCAAGAAGCTAGGTGAAGGACGGCTTTCACACACAATTATCACTCAGAACTGAGCATGTGGAGAGACTTCGTTCATCTAGCACAAAGGGAACGGGTTGCAGGAGAAACTTTTTCTCTGGTTTCTCAGTCTGTTTCCTAGTGCCGGTTTGAAGTTCCTGCAGTTTTCACTGTAAAACCGAGTTGGAGCAAGTCCCTACCCATATATATATATGGAGTGGAGTTTGCAACTGAAAAGAAACTTTGTGTTCCCAACAAGCTAGGTGAAGGACGGCTTTCACACACACATATCTCTCAGAACTGAGCATGTGGAGAGACGTTCTTTCATCTAGCAGAAAGGGAACGGGTTGCAGGGGAAACTTTTACTCTGGTCTCTCAGTCTGTTTCCTAGTGGCGGTTTGAAGTTCCTGCAGTTTTCACTGTAAAACCGAGTTGAAGCTAGTACCTCCCCATATATATGTATGGAGTGGAGTTTGCAACTGAAAAGAAACTTTGTGTTCCCAACAAGCTAGGTGAAGGACGGCTTTCACACACACTTATCTCTCAGAACTGAGCATGTGGAGAGACGTTCGTTCATCTAGCACAAAGGGAACGGGTTGCAGGAGAAACTTTTACTCTGGTTTCTCAGTCTGTTTCCTAGTGCCGGTTTGAAGTTCCTGCAGTTTTCACTGTAAAACCGAGTTGGAACTAGTACCTCCCCATATATATGTATGGAGTGGAGTTTGCAACTGAAAAGAAACTTTGTGTTCCCAACAACCTAGGTGAAGGAAGGCTTTCACACACACATATATCTCAGAACTGAGCATGTGGAGGATGTTCGTTCATCTAGCACAAAGGAAACGGTTTGCAGGAGAAACTTTTACTCTGGTTTCTCAGTCTGTTTCCTAGTGCCGGTTTGAAGTTACTGCAGTTTTCACTGTAAAACCGAGTTGGAGCTCGTACCTCCCCATATATATGTACGGAGTGGAGTTTGCAACTCAAAAGAAACTTTGTGTTCCCAACAATCTAGGTGAAGGACGGCTTTCACACACACATATCTCTCAGAACTGAGCATGTGGAGAGACGTTCGTTCATCTAGCACAAAGGGAACGGGTTGCAGTAGAAACTTTTACTCTGGTTTCTCAGTCTGTTTCCTAGTGCCGGTTTGAAGTTCCTGCAATTTTCACTGTAAAACCGAGTTGGAGCTAGTCCCTACCCATATATATATATGGAGTGGAGTTTGCAACTGAAAAGAAACTTTGTGTTCCCAACAAGCTAGGTGAAGGACGGCTTTCACACACACATATCTCTCAGAACTGAGCATGTGGAGAGACGTTCGTTCATCTAGCACAAAGGGAACGGGTTGCAGGAGAAACTTTTACTCTGGTTTCTCAGTCTGTTTCCTAGTGCCGGTTTGAATTTCCTGCAGTTTTCACTGTAAAACCGAGTTGTAGCTAGTACCTCCCCTTATATATGTATGGATTGGAGTTTGCAACTGAAAAGAAACTTTGTGTTCCCAACAAGCTAGGTGAAGGACGGCGTTCACACGCACTTATCTCTCAGAACTGAGCATGTGGAGAGACTTTCGTTCATCTAGCACAAAGGGAACGGGTTGCAGGAGAAACTTTTACTCTGGTTTCTCAGTCTGTTTCCTAGTGCCGGTTTGAAGTTCCTGCAGTTTTCACTGTAAAACCGAGTTGGAGCTAGTACCTCCCCATATATATGTATGGAGTGGAGTTTGCAACTGAAAAGAAACTTTGTGTTCCCAACAAGCTAGGTGAAGGACGGCTTTCACACACACTTATCTCTCAGAACTGAGCATGTGGAGAGACGTTCGTTCATCTAGCACAAAGGGAACGGGTTGCAGGAGAAACTTTTACTCTGGTTTCTCAGTCTGTTTCCTAGTGCCGGTTTGAAGTTCCTGCAGTTTTCACTGTAAAACCGAGTTGGAGCTAGTACCTCCCCAAATATATGTATGGAGTGGAGTTTGCAACTGAAAAGAAACTTTGTGTTCCCAAGAAGCTAGTTGAATGACGGCTTTCACACACACATATCTCTCAGAACTGAGCATGTGGAGAGACGTTCGTTCATCTAGCACAAAGGGAACGGGTTGCAGGGGAAACATTTACTCTGGTTTCTCAGTCTGTTTCCTCGTGCCGGTTTGAAGTTCCTGCAGTTTTCACTGTAAACCCGAGTTGGAACTAGTACCTCCCCATATATATGTATGGAGTGGAGTTTGCAACTGAAAAGAAACTTTGTGTTCCCAACAAGCTAGGTGAAGGAAGGCTTTCACACACACATATCTCTCAGAACTGAGCATGTGGAGGATGTTCGTTCATCTAGCACAAAGAAACGGTTTGCAGGAGAAACTTTTACTCTGGTTTCTCAGTCTGTTTCCTAGTGCCGGTTTGAAGTTCCTGCAGTTTTCACTGTAAAACCGAGTTGGAGCTAGTACCTCCCCATATATATATACGGAGTGGAGTTTGCAACTGAAAAGAAACTTTGTGTTCCCAACAAGCTAGGTGAAGGACGGCTTTCACACACACTTATCTCTCAGAACTGAGCATGTGGAGAGACGTTCGTTCATCTAGCACAAAGGGAACGGATTGCAGGAGAAACTTTTACTCTGGTTTCTCAGTCTGTTTCCTAGTGCCGGTTTGAAGTTCCTGCAGTTTTCACTGTAAAACCGAGTTGGAGCTAGTACCACCCCATATATATGTAAGGAGTGGAGTTTGCAGCTGAATAGATACTTTGTGTTCCCAACAAGCTAGGTGAAGGACGGCTTTCACACACACTTATCTCTCAGAACTGAGCATGTGGAGAGACGTTCGTTCATCTAGCACAAAGGGAACGGGTTGCAGGAGAAACTTTTACTCTGGTTTCTCAGTCTGTTTCCTAGTGCCGGTTTGAAGTTCCTGCAGTTTTCACTGTAAAACCGAGTTGGAGCTAGTACCTCCCCATATATATGTATGGAGTGGAGTTTGCAACTGAAAAGAAACTTTGTGTTCCCAAGAAGCTAGTTGAATGACGGCTTTCACACACACATATCTCTCAGAACTGAGCATGTGGAGAGACGTTCGTTCATCAAGCACAAAGGGAACGGGTTGCAGGGGAAACATTTACTCTGGTTTCTCAGTCTGTTTCCTCGTGCCGGTTTGAAGTTCCTGCAGTTTTCACTGTAAAACCGAGTTGGAGCTAGTACCTCCCCATATATATGTATGGAGTGGAGTTTGCAACTGAAAAGAAACTTTGTGTTCCCAACAAGCTAGGTGAAGGACGGCTTTCACACACACTTATCTCTCAGAACTGAGCATGTGGAGAGACGTTCGTTCATCTAGCACAAAGGGAACGGGTTGCAGGGGAAACTTTTTCTCTGGTTTCTCAGTCTGTTTCCTAGTGCCGGTTTGAAGTTCCTGCAGTTTTCACTGTAAAACCGAGTTGGAGCTAGTACCTCCCCATATATATGTATGGAGTGGAGTTTGCAACTGAAAAGAAACTTTGTGTTCCCAACAAGCTAGGTGAAGGACGGCTTTCACACACACTTATCTCTCAGAACTGAGCATGTGGAGAGACGTTCGTTCATCTAGCACAAAGGGAACGGGTTGCAGGAGAAACTTTTACTCTGGTTTCTCAGTCTGTTTCCTAGTGCCGGTTTGAAGTTCCTGCAGTTTTCACTGTAAAACCGAGTTGGAGCTAGTACCTCCCCATATATATGTATGGAGTGGAGTTTGCAACTGAAAAGAAACTTTGTGTTCCCAAGAAGCTAGTTGAATGACGGCTTTCACACACACAAATCTCTCAGAACTGAGCATGTGGAGAGACGTTCGTTCATCTAGCACAAAGGGAACGGGTTGCAGGGGAAACATTTACTCTGGTTTCTCAGTCTGTTTCCTAGTGCCGGTTTGAAGTTCCTGCAGTTTTCACTGTAAAACCGAGTTGGAGCTAGTACCTCCCCGTATATATGTACGGAGCGGAGTTTGCAACTGAAAAGAAACTTTGTGTTCCCAACAAGCTAGGTGAAGGACGGCTTTCACACACACTTATCTCTCAGAACTGAGCATGTGGAGAGACGTTCGTTCATCTAGCACAAAGGGAACGGGTTGTAGGACAAACTTTTTCTCTGGTTTCTCAGTCTGTTTCCTAGTGCCGGTTTGAAGTTCCTGCAGTTTTCACTGTAAAACCGAGTTGGAGCTAGTACCTCCCGATATATATGTATGGAGTGGAGTTTGCAACTGAAAAGAAACTTTGTGTTCCCAACAAGCTAGGTGAAGGACGGCTTTCACACACAATTATCACTCAGAACTGAGCATGTGGAGAGACGTTCGTTCATCTAGCACAAAGGGAACGGGTTGCAGGAGAAACTTTTACTCTGGTTTCTCAGTCTGTTTCCTAGTGCCGGTTTGAAGTTCCTGCAGTTTTCACTGTAAAACCGAGTTGGAGCTAGTCCCTACCCATATATATATATGGAGTGGAGTTTGCAACTGAAAAGAAACTTTGTGTTCCCAACAAGCTAGGTGAAGGTCGGCTTTCACACACACAAATCTCTCAGAACTGAGCATGTGGAGAGACGTTCGTTCATCTAGCACAAAGGGAACGGGTTGCAGGGGAAACATTTACTCTGGTTTCTCAGTCTGTTTCCTAGTGCCGGTTTGAAGTTCCTGCAGTTTTCACTGTAAAACCGAGTTGGAGCTAGTACCTCCCCGTATATATGTACGGAGCGGAGTTTGCAACTGAAAAGAAACTTTGTGTTCCCAACAAGCTAGGTGAAGGACGGCTTTCACACACAATTATCACTCAGAACTGAGCATGTGGAGAGACGTTCGTTCATCTAGCACAAAGGGAACGGGTTGCAGGAGAAACTTTTACTCTGGTTTCTCAGTCTGTTTCCTAGTGCCGGTTTGAAGTTCCTTCAGTTTTCACTGTAAAACAGAGTTGGAGCTAGTACCTCCCCATATATATGTATGGAGTGGAGTTTGCAACTGAAAAGAAACTTTGTGTTCCCAACAAGCTAGGTGAAGGACGGCTTTCACACACACTTATCTCTCAGAACTGAGCATGTGGAGAGACGTTCGTTCATCTAGCACAAAGGGAACGGGTTGTAGGACAAACTTTTTCTCTGGTTTCTCAGTCTGTTTCCTAGTGCCGGTTTGAAGTTCCTGCAGTTTTCACTGTAAAACCGAGTTGGAGCTAGTACCTCCCGATATATATGTATGGAGTGGAGTTTGCAACTGAAAAGAAACTTTGTGTTCCCAACAAGCTAGGTGAAGGACGGCTTTCACACACAATTATCACTCAGAACTGAGCATGTGGAGAGACGTTCGTTCATCTAGCACAAAGGGAACGGGTTGCAGGAGAAACTTTTACTCTGGTTTCTCAGTCTGTTTCCTAGTGCCGGTTTGAAGTTCCTGCAGTTTTCACTGTAAAACCGAGTTGGAGCTAGTCCCTACCCATATATATATATGGAGTGGAGTTTGCAACTGAAAAGAAACTTTGTGTTCCCAACAAGCTAGGTGAAGGTCGGCTTTCACACACACATATCTTTCAGAACTGAGCATGTGGAGAGACGTTCGTTCATCTAGCACAAAGGGAACGGGTTGCAGGAGAAACTTTTACTCTGGTTTCTCAGTCTGTTTCCTAGTGCCGGTTTGAAGTTCCTGCAGTTTTCACTGTAAAACCGAGTTGGAGCTAGTACCTCCCCATATATATGTATGGAGTGGAGTTTGCAACTGAAAAGAAACTTTGTGTTCCCAACAAGCTAGGTGAAGGACGGCTTTCACTCGCACTTATCTCTCGGAACTGAGCATGTGGAGATACGTTCGTTCATCTAGCACAAAGGGAACGGGTTGCAGGAGAAACTTTTACTCTGGTTTCTCAGTCTGTTTCCTAGTGCCGGTTTGAAGTTCCTGCAGTTTTCACTGTAAAACCGAGTTGGAGCTCGTACCTCCCCATATATATGTATGGAGTGGAGTTTGCAACTGAAAAGAAACTTAGTGTTCCCAACAAGCCAAGTGAAGTACGGCTTTCACACTCAATTATCACTCAGAACTGAGCATGTGGAGAGACGTTCGTTCATCTAGCACAAAGGGATCGGGTTGCAGGAGGAACTTTTACTCTGGTTTCTCAGTCTGTTTCCTAGTGCCGGTTTGAAGTTCCTGCAGTTTTCACTGTAAAACCGAGTTGGAGCTAGTACCTCCCCATATATATGTATGGAGTGGAGTTTGCAACTGAAAAGAAACTTTGTGTTCCCAACAAGCTAGGTGAAGGACGGCTTTCACACACACTTATCTCTCAGAACTGAGCATGTGGAGAGACGTTCGTTCATCTAGCACAAAGGGAACGGGTTGCAGGAGAAACTTTTACTCTGGTTTCTCAGTCTGTTTCCTAGTGCCGGTTTGAAGTTCCTGCAGTTTTCACTGTAAAACCGAGTTGGAGCTAGTACCTCCCCATATATATGTATGGAGTGGAGTTTGCAACTGAAAAGAAACTTTGTGTTCCCAACAAGCTAGGTGAAGGAAGGCTTTCACACACACTTATCTCTCAGAACTGAGCATGTGGAGAGACGTTCGTTCATCTAGCACAAAGGGAACGGGTTGCAGGAGAAACTTTTACTCTGGTTTCTCAGTCTGTTTCCTAGTGCCGGTTTGAAGTTCCTGCAGTTTTCACCTTAAAACCGAGTTGGAGCTAGTACCTCCCCATATATATGTATGGAGTGGAGTTTGCAACTGAAAAGAAACTTTGTGTTCCCAACAAGCTAGGTGAAGGACGGCTTTCACACGCCCTTATCTCTCAGAACTGAGCATGTGGAGAGACGTTCGTTCATCTAGCACAAAGGGAACGGGTTGCAGGGGAAACTTTTACTCTGGTTTCTCAGTCTGTTTCCTAGTGCCGGTTTGAAGTTCCAGCAGTTTTCACTGTAAAACCGAGTTGGAGCTAGTACCTCCCCATATATATGTATGGAGTGGAGTTTGCAACTGAAAAGAAACTTTGTGTTCCCAACAAGCTAGGTGAAGGACGGCTTTCACACACACTTATCTCTCAGAACTGAGCATGTGGAGAGACGTTCGTTCATCTAGCACAAAGGGAACGGGTTGTAGGACAAACTTTTTCTCTGGTTTCTCAGTCTGTTTCCTAGTGCCGGTTTGAAGTTCCTGCAGTTTTCACTGTAAAACCGAGTTGGAGCTAGTACCTCCCCATATATATGTATGGAGTGGAGTTTGCAACTGAAAAGAAACTTTGTGTTCCCAACAAGCTAGGTGAAGGACGGCTTTCACACACAATTATCACTCAGAACTGAGCATGTGGAGAGACGTTCGTTCATCTAGCACAAAGGGAACGGGTTGCAGGAGAAACTTTTACTCTGGTTTCTCAGTCTGTTTCCTAGTGCCGGTTTGAAGTTCCTGCAGTTTTCACTGTAAAACAGAGTTGGAGCTAGTACCTCCCCATATATATGTATGGAGTGGAGTTTGCAACTGAAAAGAAACTTTGTGTTCCCAACAAGCTAGGTGAAGAACGGCTTTCACACACACTTATCTCTCAGAACTGAGCATGTGGAGAGACGTTCGTTCATCTAGCACAAAGGGAACGGGTTGCAGGGGAAACTTTTACTCTGGTTTCTCAGTCTGTTTCCTAGTGCCGGTTTGAAGTACCTGCAGTTTTCACTGTAAAACCGAGTTGGAGCTAGTCCCTACCCATATATATATATGGAGTGGAGTTTGCAACTGAAAAGAAACTTTGTGTTCCCAACAAGCTAGGTGAAGGTCGGCTTTCACACGCACATATCTTTCAGAACTGAGCATGTGGAGAGACGTTCGTTCATCAAGCACAAAGGGAACGGGTTGCAGGGGAAACATTTACTCTGGTTTCTCAGTCTGTTTCCTCGTGCCGGTTTGAAGTTCCTGCAGTTTTCACTGTAAAACCGAGTTGGAGCTAGTACCTCCCCATATATATGTATGGAGTGGAGTTTGCAACTGAAAAGAAACCTTGTGTTCCCAACAAGCTAGGTGAAGGACGGCTTTCACACACACTTATCTCTCAGAACTGAGCATGTGGAGAGACGTTCGTTCATCTAGCACAAAGGGAACGGGTTGCAGGGGAAACTTTTTCTCTGGTTTCTCAGTCTGTTTCCTAGTGCCGGTTTGAAGTTCCTGCAGTTTTCACTGTAAAACCGAGTTGGAGCTAGTACCTCCCCATATATATGTATGGAGTGGAGTTTGCAACTGAAAAGAAACTTTGTGTTCCCAACAAGCTAGGTGAAGGACGGCTTTCACACACACTTATCTCTCAGAACTGAGCATGTGGAGAGACGTTCGTTCATCTAGCACAAAGGGAACGGGTTGCAGGAGAAACTTTTACTCTGGTTTCTCAGTCTGTTTCCTAGTGCCGGTTTGAAGTTCCTGCAGTTTTCACTGTAAAACCGAGTTGGAGCTAGTACCTCCCCATATATATGTATGGAGTGGAGTTTGCAACTGAAAAGAAACTTTGTGTTCCCAAGAAGCTAGTTGAATGACGGCTTTCACACACACAAATCTCTCAGAACTGAGCATGTGGAGAGACGTTCGTTCATCTAGCACAAAGGGAACGGGTTGCAGGGGAAACATTTACTCTGGTTTCTCAGTCTGTTTCCTAGTGCCGGTTTGAAGTTCCTGCAGTTTTCACTGTAAAACCGAGTTGGAGCTAGTACCTCCCCGTATATATGTACGGAGTGGAGTTTGCAACTGAAAAGAAACTTTGTGTTCCCAACAAGCTAGGTGAAGGATGGCTTTCACACACAATTATCACTCAGAACTGAGCATGTGGAGAAACGTTCGTTCATCTAGCACAAAGGGAACGGGTTGCAGGAGAAACTTTTACTCTGGTTTCTCAGTCTGTTTCCTAGTGCCGGTTTGAAGTTCCTTCAGTTTTCACTGTAAAACAGAGTTGGAGCTAGTACCTCCCCATATATATGTATGGAGTGGAGTTTGCAAATGAAAAGAAACTTTGTGTTCCCAACAAGCTAGGTGAAGGACGGCTTTCACACACACTTATCTCTCAGAACTGAGCATGTGGAGAGACGTTCGTTCATCTAGCACAAAGGGAACGGGTTGCAGGAGAAACTTTTACTCTGGTTTCTCAGTCTGTTTCCTAGTGCCGGTTTGAAGTTCCTGCAGTTTTCACTGTAAAACCGAGTTGGAGCTAGTACATCCCCATATATATGTATGGAGTGGAGTTTGCAACTGAAAAGAAACTTTATGTTCCCAACAAGCTAGGTGAAGGACGGCTTTCACACGCACTTATCTCTCAGAACTGAGCATGTGGAGAGACGTTCGTTCATCTAGCACAAAGGGAACGGGTTGCAGGGGAAAATTTTACTCTGGTTTCTCAGTCTGTTTCCTAGTGCCGGTTTGAAGTTCCAGCAGTTTTCACTGTAAAACCGAGTTGGAGCTAGTACCTCCCCATATATATGTATGGAGTGGAGTTTGCAACTGAAAAGAAACTTTGTGTTCCCAACAAGCTAGGTGAAGGACGGCTTTCACACACACTTATCTCTCAGAACTGAGCATGTGGAGAGACGTTCGTTCATCTAGCACAAAGGGAACGGGTTGTAGGACAAACTTTTTCTCTGGTTTCTCAGTCTGTTTCCTAGTGCCGGTTTGAAGTTCCTGCAGTTTTCACTGTAAAACCGAGTTGGAGCTAGTACCTCCCGATATATATGTATGGAGTGGAGTTTGCAACTGAAAAGAAACTTTGTGTTCCCAACAAGCTAGGTGAAGGACGGCTTTCACACACAATTATCACTCAGAACTGAGCATGTGGAGAGACGTTCGTTCATCTAGCACAAAGGGAACGGGTTGCAGGAGAAACTTTTACTCTGGTTTCTCAGTCTGTTTCCTAGTGCCGGTTTGAAGTTCCTGCAGTTTTCACTGTAAAACAGAGTTGGAGCTAGTACCTCCCCATATATATGTATGGAGTGGAGTTTGCAACTGAAATGAAACTTTGTGTTCCCAACAAGCTAGGTGAAGAACGGCTTTCACACACACTTATCTCTCAGAACTGAGCATGTGGAGAGACGTTCGTTCATCTAGCACAAAGGGAACGGGTTGCAGGAGAAACTTTTACTCTGGTTTCTCAGTCTGTTTCCTAGTGCCGGTTTGAAGTTCCTGCAGTTTTCACTGTAAAACCGAGTTGGAGCTAGTCCCTACCCATATATATATATGGAGTGGAGTTTGCAACTGAAAAGAAACTTTGTGTTCCCAACAAGCTAGGTGAAGGTCGGCTTTCACACACACATATCTTTCAGAACTGAGCATGTGGAGAGACGTTCGTTCATCTAGCACAAAGGGAACGGGTTGCAGGAGAAACTTTTACTCTGGTTTCTCAGTCTGTTTCCTAGTGCCGGTTTGAAGTTCCTGCAGTTTTCACTGTAAAACCGAGTTGGAGCTAGTACCTCCCCATATATATGTATGGAGTGGAGTTTGCAACTGAAAAGAAACTTTGTGTTCCCAACAAGCTAGGTGAAGGACGGCTTTCACTCGCACTTATCTCTCGGAACTGAGCATGTGGAGATACGTTCGTTCATCTAGCACAAAGGGAACGGGTTGCAGGAGAAACTTTTACTCTGGTTTCTCAGTCTGTTTCCTAGTGCCGGTTTGAAGTTCCTGCAGTTTTCACTGTAAAACCGAGTTGGAGCTCGTACCTCCCCATATATATGTATGGAGTGGAGTTTGCAACTAAAAAGAAACTTAGTGTTCCCAACAAGCCAAGTGAAGTACGGCTTTCACACTCAATTATCACTCAGAACTGAGCATGTGGAGAGACGTTCGTTCATCTAGCACAAAGGGATCGGGTTGCAGGAGGAACTTTTACTCTGGTTTCTCAGTCTGTTTCCTAGTGCCGGTTTGAAGTTCCTGCAGTTTTCACTGTAAAACCGAGTTGGAGCTAGTACCTCCCCATATATATGTATGGAGTGGAGTTTGCAACTGAAAAGAAACTTTGTGTTCCCAACAAGCTAGGTGAAGGACGGCTTTCACACACACTTATCTCTCAGAACTGAGCATGTGGAGAGACGTTCGTTCATCTAGCACAAAGGGAACGGGTTGCAGGAGAAACTTTTACTCTGGTTTCTCAGTCTGTTTCCTAGTGCCGGTTTGAAGTTCCTGCAGTTTTCACTGTAAAACCGAGTTGGAGCTAGTACCTCCCCATATATATGTATGGAGTGGAGTTTGCAACTGAAAAGAAACTTTGTGTTCCCAACAAGCTAGGTGAAGGACGGCTTTCACACACACTTATCTCTCAGAACTGAGCATGTGGAGAGACGTTCGTTCATCTAGCACAAAGGGAACGGGTTGCAGGAGAAACTTTTACTCTGGTTTCTCAGTCTGTTTCCTAGTGCCGGTTTGAAGTTCCTGCAGTTTTCACTGTAAAACCGAGTTGGAGCTCGTACCTCCCCATATATATGTATGGAGTGGAGTTTGCAACTGAAAAGAAACTTAGTGTTCCCAACAAGCCAAGTGAAGTACGGCTTTCACACTCAATTATCACTCAGAACTGAGCATGTGGAGAGACGTTCGTTCATCTAGCACAAAGGGATCGGGTTGCAGGAGGAACTTTTACTCTGGTTTCTCAGTCTGTTTCCTAGTGCCGGTTTGAAGTTCCTGCAGTTTTCACTGTAAAACCGAGTTGGAGCTAGTACCTCCCCATATATATGTATGGAGTGGAGTTTGCAACTGAAAAGAAACTTTGTGTTCCCAACAAGCTAGGTGAAGGACGGCTTTCACACACACTTATCTCTCAGAACTGAGCATGTGGAGAGACGTTCGTTCATCTAGCACAAAGGGAACGGGTTGCAGGAGAAACTTTTACTCTGGTTTCTCAGTCTGTTTCCTAGTGCCGGTTTGAAGTTCCTGCAGTTTTCACTGTAAAACCGAGTTGGAGCTAGTACCTCCCCATATATATGTATGGAGTGGAGTTTGCAACTGAAAAGAAACTTTGTGTTCCCAACAAGCTAGGTGAAGGACGGCTTTCACACACACTTATCTCTCAGAACTGAGCATGTGGAGAGACGTTCGTTCATCTAGCACAAAGGGAACGGGTTGCAGGAGAAACTTTTACTCTGGTTTCTCAGTCTGTTTCCTAGTGCCGGTTTGAAGTTCCTGCAGTTTTCACCTTAAAACCGAGTTGGAGCTAGTACCTCCCCATATATATGTATGGAGTGGAGTTTGCAACTGAAAAGAAACTTTGTGTTCCCAACAAGCTAGGTGAAGGACGGCTTTTACACGCCCTTATCTCTCAGAACTGAGCATGTGGAGAGACGTTCGTTCATCTAGCACAAAGGGAACGGGTTGCAGGGGAAACTTTTACTCTGGTTTCTCAGTCTGTTTCCTAGTGCCGGTTTGAAGTTCCAGCAGTTTTCACTGTAAAACCGAGTTGGAGCTAGTACCTCCCCATATATATGTATGGAGTGGAGTTTGCAACTGAAAAGAAACTTTGTGTTCCCAACAAGCTAGGTGAAGGACGGCTTTCACACACACTTATCTCTCAGAACTGAGCATGTGGAGAGACGTTCGTTCATCTAGCACAAAGGGAACGGGTTGTAGGACAAACTTTTTCTCTGGTTTCTCAGTCTGTTTCCTAGTGCCGGTTTGAAGTTCCTGCAGTTTTCACTGTAAAACCGAGTTGGAGCTAGTACCTCCCCATATATATGTATGGAGTGGAGTTTGCAACTGAAAAGAAACTTTGTGTTCCCAACAAGCTAGGTGAAGGACGGCTTTCTCACACAATTATCACTCAGAACTGAGCATGTGGAGAGACGTTCGTTCATCTAGCACAAAGGGAACGGGTTGCAGGAGAAACTTTTACTCTGGTTTCTCAGTCTGTTTCCTAGTGCCGGTTTGAAGTTCCTGCAGTTTTCACGGTAAAACAGAGTTGGAGCTAGTACCTCCCCATATATATGTATGGAGTGGAGTTTGCAACTGAAAAGAAACTTTGTGTTCCCAACAAGCTAGGTGAAGAACGGCTTTCACACACACTTATCTCTCAGAACTGAGCATGTGGAGAGACGTTCGTTCATCTAGCACAAAGGGAACGGGTTGCAGGGGAAACTTTTACTCTGGTTTCTCAGTCTGTTTCCTAGTGCCGGTTTGAAGTACCTGCAGTTTTCACTGTAAAACCGAGTTGGAGCTAGTCCCTACCCATATATATATATGGAGTGGAGTTTGCAACTGAAAAGAAACTTTGTGTTCCCAACAAGCTAGGTGAAGGTCGGCTTTCACACGCACATATCTTTCAGAACTGAGCATGTGGAGAGACGTTCGTTCATCAAGCACAAAGGGAACGGGTTGCAGGGGAAACATTTACTCTGGTTTCTCAGTCTGTTTCCTCGTGCCGGTTTGAAGTTCCTGCAGTTTTCACTGTAAAACCGAGTTGGAGCTAGTACCTCCCCATATATATGTATGGAGTGGAGTTTGCAACTGAAAAGAAACCTTGTGTTCCCAACAAGCTAGGTGAAGGACGGCTTTCACACACACTTATCTCTCAGAACTGAGCATGTGGAGAGACGTTCGTTCATCTAGCACAAAGGGAACGGGTTGCAGGGGAAACTTTTTCTCTGGTTTCTCAGTCTGTTTCCTAGTGCCGGTTTGAAGTTCCTGCAGTTTTCACTGTAAAACCGAGTTGGAGCTAGTACCTCCCCATATATATGTATGGAGTGGAGTTTGCAACTGAAAAGAAACTTTGTGTTCCCAACAAGCTAGGTGAAGGACGGCTTTCACACACACTTATCTCTCAGAACTGAGCATGTGGAGAGACGTTCGTTCATCTAGCACAAAGGGAACGGGTTGCAGGAGAAACTTTTACTCTGGTTTCTCAGTCTGTTTCCTAGTGCCGGTTTGAAGTTCCTGCAGTTTTCACTGTAAAACCGAGTTGGAGCTAGTACCTCCCCATATATATGTATGGAGTGGAGTTTGCAACTGAAAAGAAACTTTGTGTTCCCAAGAAGCTAGTTGAATGACGGCTTTCACACACACAAATCTCTCAGAACTGAGCATGTGGAGAGACGTTCGTTCATCTAGCACAAAGGGAACGGGTTGCAGGGGAAACATTTACTCTGGTTTCTCAGTCTGTTTCCTAGTGCCGGTTTGAAGTTCCTGCAGTTTTCACTGTAAAACCGAGTTGGAGCTAGTACCTCCCCGTATATATGTACGGAGTGGAGTTTGCAACTGAAAAGAAACTTTGTGTTCCCAACAAGCTAGGTGAAGGACGGCTTTCACACACAATTATCACTCAGAACTGAGCATGTGGAGAAACGTTCGTTCATCTAGCACAAAGGGAACGTGTTGCAGGAGAAACTTTTACTCTGGTTTCTCAGTCTGTTTCCTAGTGCCGGTTTGAAGTTCCTTCAGTTTTCACTGTAAAACAGAGTTGGAGCTAGTACCTCCCCATATATATGTATGGAGTGGAGTTTGCAAATGAAAAGAAACTTTGTGTTCCCAACAAGCTAGGTGAAGGACGGCTTTCACACACACTTATCTCTCAGAACTCAGCATGTGGAGAGACGTTCGTTCATCTAGCACAAAGGGAACGGGTTGCAGGAGAAACTTTTACTCTGGTTTCTCAGTCTGTTTCCTAGTGCCGGTTTGAAGTTCCTGCAGTTTTCACTGTAAAACCGAGTTGGAGCTAGTACATCCCCATATATATGTATGGAGTGGAGTTTGCAACTGAAAAGAAACTTTATGTTCCCAACAAGCTAGGTGAAGGACGGCTTTCACACGCACTTATCTCTCAGAACTGAGCATGTGGAGAGACGTTCGTTCATCTAGCACAAAGGGAACGGGTTGCAGGGGAAAATTTTACTCTGGTTTCTCAGTCTGTTTCCTAGTGCCGGTTTGAAGTTCCAGCAGTTTTCACTGTAAAACCGAGTTGGAGCTAGTACCTCCCCATATATATGTATGGAGTGGAGTTTGCAACTGAAAAGAAACTTTGTGTTCCCAACAAGCTAGGTGAAGGACGGCTTTCACACACACTTATCTCTCAGAACTGAGCATGTGGAGAGACGTTCGTTCATCTAGCACAAAGGGAACGGGTTGTAGGACAAACTTTTTCTCTGGTTTCTCAGTCTGTTTCCTAGTGCCGGTTTGAAGTTCCTGCAGTTTTCACTGTAAAACCGAGTTGGAGCTAGTACCTCCCGATATATATGTATGGAGTGGAGTTTGCAACTGAAAAGAAACTTTGTGTTCCCAACAAGCTAGGTGAAGGACGGCTTTCACACACAATTATCACTCAGAACTGAGCATGTGGAGAGACGTTCGTTCATCTAGCACAAAGGGAACGGGTTGCAGGAGAAACTTTTACTCTGGTTTCTCAGTCTGTTTCCTAGTGCCGGTTTGAAGTTCCTGCAGTTTTCACTGTAAAACAGAGTTGGAGCTAGTACCTCCCCATATATATGTATGGAGTGGAGTTTGCAACTGAAATGAAACTTTGTGTTCCCAACAAGCTAGGTGAAGAACGGCTTTCACACACACTTATCTCTCAGAACTGAGCATGTGGAGAGACGTTCGTTCATCTAGCACAAAGGGAACGGGTTGCAGGAGAAACTTTTACTCTGGTTTCTCAGTCTGTTTCCTAGTGCCGGTTTGAAGTTCCTGCAGTTTTCACTGTAAAACCGAGTTGGAGCTAGTCCCTACCCATATATATATATGGAGTGGAGTTTGCAACTGAAAAGAAACTTTGTGTTCCCAACAAGCTAGGTGAAGGTCGGCTTTCACACACACATATCTTTCAGAACTGAGCATGTGGAGAGACGTTCGTTCATCTAGCACAAAGGGAACGGGTTGCAGGAGAAACTTTTACTCTGGTTTCTCAGTCTGTTTCCTAGTGCCGGTTTGAAGTTCCTGCAGTTTTCACTGTAAAACCGAGTTGGAGCTAGTACCTCCCCATATATATGTATGGAGTGGAGTTTGCAACTGAAAAGAAACTTTGTGTTCCCAACAAGCTAGGTGAAGGACGGCTTTCACTCGCACTTATCTCTCGGAACTGAGCATGTGGAGATACGTTCGTTCATCTAGCACAAAGGGAACGGGTTGCAGGAGAAACTTTTACTCTGGTTTCTCAGTCTGTTTCCTAGTGCCGGTTTGAAGTTCCTGCAGTTTTCACTGTAAAACCGAGTTGGAGCTCGTACCTCCCCATATATATGTATGGAGTGGAGTTTGCAACTAAAAAGAAACTTAGTGTTCCCAACAAGCCAAGTGAAGTACGGCTTTCACACTCAATTATCACTCAGAACTGAGCATGTGGAGAGACGTTCGTTCATCTAGCACAAAGGGATCGGGTTGCAGGAGGAACTTTTACTCTGGTTTCTCAGTCTGTTTCCTAGTGCCGGTTTGAAGTTCCTGCAGTTTTCACTGTAAAACCGAGTTGGAGCTAGTACCTCCCCATATATATGTATGGAGTGGAGTTTGCAACTGAAAAGAAACTTTGTGTTCCCAACAAGCTAGGTGAAGGACGGCTTTCACACACACTTATCTCTCAGAACTGAGCATGTGGAGAGACGTTCGTTCATCTAGCACAAAGGGAACGGGTTGCAGGAGAAACTTTTACTCTGGTTTCTCAGTCTGTTTCCTAGTGCCGGTTTGAAGTTCCTGCAGTTTTCACTGTAAAACCGAGTTGGAGCTAGTACCTCCCCATATATATGTATGGAGTGGAGTTTGCAACTGAAAAGAAACTTTGTGTTCCCAACAAGCTAGGTGAAGGACGGCTTTCACACACACTTATCTCTCAGAACTGAGCATGTGGAGAGACGTTCGTTCATCTAGCACAAAGGGAACGGGTTGCAGGAGAAACTTTTACTCTGGTTTCTCAGTCTGTTTCCTAGTGCCGGTTTGAAGTTCCTGCAGTTTTCACCTTAAAACCGAGTTGGAGCTAGTACCTCCCCATATATATGTATGGAGTGGAGTTTGCAACTGAAAAGAAACTTTGTGTTCCCAACAAGCTAGGTGAAGGACGGCTTTCACACGCACTTATCTCTCAGAACTGAGCATGTGGAGAGACGTTCGTTCATCTAGCACAAAGGGAACGGGTTGCAGGGGAAACTTTTACTCTGGTTTCTCAGTCTGTTTCCTAGTGCCGGTTTGAAGTTCCAGCAGTTTTCACTGTAAAACCGAGTTGGAGCTAGTACCTCCCCATATATATGTATGGAGTGGAGTTTGCAACTGAAAAGAAACTTTGTGTTCCCAACAAGCTAGGTGAAGGACGGCTTTCACACACACTTATCTCTCAGAACTGAGCATGTGGAGAGACGTTCGTTCATCTAGCACAAAGGGAACGGGTTGTAGGACAAACTTTTTCTCTGGTTTCTCAGTCTGTTTCCTAGTGCCGGTTTGAAGTTCCTGCAGTTTTCACTGTAAAACCGTGTTGGAGCTAGTACCTCCCCATATATATGTATGGAGTGGAGTTTGCAACTGAAAAGAAACTTTGTGTTCCCAAAAAGCTAGGTGAAGGACGGCTTTCACACACAATTATCACTCAGAACTGAGCATGTGGAGAGACGTTCGTTCATCTAGCACAAAGGGAACGGGTTGCAGGAGAAACTTTTACTCTGGTTTCTCAGTCTGTTTCCTAGTGCCGGTTTGAAGTTCCTGCAGTTTTCACTGTAAAACAGAGTTGGAGCTAGTACCTCCCCATATATATGTATGGAGTGGAGTTTGCAACTGAAAAGAAACTTTGTGTTCCCAACAAGCTAGGTGAAGAACGGCTTTCACACACACTTATCTCTCAGAACTGAGCATGTGGAGAGACGTTCGTTCATCTAGCACAAAGGGAACGGGTTGCAGGGGAAACTTTTACTCTGGTTTCTCAGTCTGTTTCCTAGTGCCGGTTTGAAGTACCTGCAGTTTTCACTGTAAAACCGAGTTGGAGCTAGTCCCTACCCATATATATATATGGAGTGGAGTTTGCAACTGAAAAGAAACTTTGTGTTCCCAACAAGCTAGGTGAAGGTCGGCTTTCACACACACATATCTTTCAGAACTGAGCATGTGGAGAGACGTTCGTTCATCTAGCACAAAGGGAACGGGTTGCAGGAGAAACTTTTACTCTGGTTTCTCAGTCTGTTTCCTAGTGCCGGTTTGAAGTTCCTGCAGTTTTCACTGTAAAACCGAGTTGGAGCTAGTACCTCCCCATATATATGTATGGAGTGGAGTTTGCAACTGAAAAGAAACTTTGTGTTCCCAACAAGCTAGTTGAAGGACGGCTTTCACACACAATTATCTCTCAGAACTGAGCATGTGAAGAGACGTTCGTTCATCTAGCACAAAGGGAACGGGTTGCAGGAGAAACTTTTACTCTGGTTTCTCAGTCTGTTTCCTAGTGCCGGTTTGAAGTTCCTGCAGTTTTCACTGTAAAACCGAGTTGGAGCTAGTCCCTACCCATATATATATATGGAGTGGAGTTTGCAACTGAAAAGAAACTTTGTGTTCCCAACAAGCTAGTTGAAGGACGGCTTTCACACACACATATCTTTCAGAACTGAGCATGTGGAGAGACGTTCGTTCATCTAGCACAAAGGGAACGGGTTGCAGGAGAAACTTTTACTCTGGTTTCTCAGTCTGTTTCCTAGTGCCGGTTTGAAGTTCCTGCAGTTTTCACTGTAAAACCGAGTTGGAGCTAGTACCTCCCCATATATATGTATGGAGTGGTGTTTGCAACTGAAAAGAAACTTTGTGTTCCCAACAAGCTAGGTGAAGGAAGGCTTTAAAACACACATATCTCTCAGAACTTAGCATGTGGAGAGGCGTTCGTTCATCTAGCACAAAGGAAACGGTTTGAAGGAGAAACATTTACTCTGGTTTCTAAGTTTGTTTCCTAGTGCCGGTTTGAAGTTCCAGCAGTTTTCACTGTAAAACCGAGTTGGAGCTAGTACCTCCCCATATATATGTATGGAGTGGAGTTTGCAACTGAAAAGAAACTTTGTGTTCCCAACAAGCTAGGTGAAGGACGGCTTTCACACACACTTATCTCTCAGAAATGAGCATGTGGAGAGACGTTCGTTCATCTAGCACAAAGGGAACGGGTTGTAGGACAAACTTTTTCTCTGGTTTCTCAGTCTGTTTCCTAGTGCCGGTTTGAAGTTCCTGCAGTTTTCACTGTAAAACCGAGTTGGGGCTAGTCCCTACCCATATATATATATGGAGTGGAGTTTGCAACTGAAAAGAAACTTTGTGTTCCCAACAAGCTGGTTGAAGGACGGCTTTCACACACACATATCTTTCAGAACTGAGCATGTGGAGAGACGTTCGTTCATCTAGCACAAAGGGAACGGGTTGCAGGAGAAACTTTTACTCTGGTTTCTCAGTGTGTTTCCTAGTGCCGGTTTGAAGTTCCTGCAGTTTTCACTGTAAAACCGAGTTGTAGCTAGTACCTCCCCATATATATGTATGGAGTGGAGTTTGCAACTGAAAAGAAACTTTGTGTTCCCAACAAGCTAGGTGAAGGACGGCTTTCACACGCACTTATCTCTCAGAACTGAGCATGTGGAGAGATGTTCGTTCATCTAGCACAAAGGGAACGGGTTGCAGGAGAAACTTTTACTCTGGTTTCTCAGTCTGTTTCCTAGTGCCGGTTTGAAGTTCCTGCAGTTTTCACTGTAAAACCGAGTTGGAGCTAGTACCTCCCCATATATATGTATGGAGTGGAGTTTGCAACTGAAAAGAAACTTTGTGTTCCCAACAGGCCAAGTGAAGGACGGCTTTCCCACGCACTTATCTCTCAGAACTGAGCATCTGGAGAGACGTTCGTTCATCTAGCACAAAGGGAACGGGTTGCAGGAGAAACTTTTACTCTGGTTTCTCAGTCTGTTTCCTAGTGCCGGTTTGAAGTTCCTGCAGTTTTCACTGTAAAACAGAGTTGGAGCTAGTACCTCCCCATATATATGTATGGAGTGGAGTTTGCAACTGAAAAGAAACTTTGTGTTCCCAACAAGCTAGGTGAAGTACGGCTTTCACACACACTTATCTCTCAGAACTGAGCATGTGGAGAGACGTTCGTTCATCTAGCACAAAGGGAACGGGTTGCAGGAGAAACTTTTACTCTGGTTTCTCAGTCTGTTTCCTAGTGCCGGTTTGAAGTTCCTGCAGTTTTCACTGTAAAACCGAGTTGGAGCTAGTCCCTACCCATATATATATATGGAGTGGAGTTTGCAACTGAAAAGAAACTTTGTGTTCCCAACAAGCTAGTTGAAGGACGGCTTTCACACACACATATCTTTCAGAACTGAGCATGTGGAGAGACGTTCGTTCATCTAGCACAAATGAAACGGGTTGCAGGAGAAACTTTTACTCTGGTTTCTCAGTCTGTTTCCTAGTGCCGGTTTTAAGTTCCTGCAGTTTTCACTGTAAAACCGAGTTGGAGCTAGTACCTCCCCATATATATGTATGGAGTGGAGTTTGCAACTGAAAAGAAACTTTGTGTTCCCAACAAGCTAGGTGAAGGACGGCTTTCACACGCACTTATCTCTCAGAACTGAGCATGTGGAGAGACGTTCGTTCATCTAGCACAAAGGGAACGGGTTGCAGGGGAAACTTTTACTCTGGTTTCTCAGTCTGTTTCCTAGTGCCGGTTTGAAGTTCCAGCAGTTTTCACTTTAAAACCGAGTTGGAGCTAGTACCTCCCCATATATATGTATGGAGTGGAGTTTGCAACTGAAAAGAAACTTTGTGTTCCCAACAAGCTAGGTGAAGGACGGCTTTCACACACACTTATCTCTCAGAACTGAGCATGTGGAGAGACTTTCGTTCATCTAGCACAAAGGGAACGGGTTGTAGGACAAACTTTTTCTCTGGTTTCTCAGTCTGTTTCCTAGTGCCGGTTTGAAGTTCCTGCAGTTTTCACTGTAAAACCGAGTTGGAGCTAGTACCTCCCCATATATATGTATGGAGTGGAGTTTGCAACTGAAAAGAAACTTTGTGTTCCCAACAAGCTAGGTGAAGGACGGCTTTCACACACAATTATCACTCAGAACTGAGCATGTGGAGAGACGTTCGTTCATCTAGCCCAAATGGAACGGGTTGCAGGAGAAACTTTTACTCTGGTTTCTTAGTCTGTTTCCTAGTGCCGGTTTGAAGTTCCTGCAGTTTTCACTGTAAAACAGAGTTGGAGCTAGTACCTCCCCATATATATGTATGGAGTGGAGTTTGCAACTGAAAAGAAACTTTGTGTTCCCAACAAGCTAGGTGAAGTACGGCTTTCACACACACTTATCTCTCAGAACTGAGCATGTGGAGAGACGTTCGTTCATCTAGCACAAAGGGAACGGGTTGCAGGAGAAACTTTTACTCTGGTTTCTCAGTCTGTTTCCTAGTGCCGGTTTGAAGTTCCTGCAGTTTTCACTGTAAAACCGAGTTGGAGCTAGTCCCTACCCATATATATATATGGAGTGGAGTTTGCAACTGAAAAGAAACTTTGTGTTCCCAACAAGCTAGTTGAAGGACGGCTTTCACACACACATATCTTTCAGAACTGAGCATGTGGAGAGACGTTCGTTCATCTAGCACAAAGGGAACGGGTTGCAGGAGAAACTTTTACTCTGGTTTCTCAGTCTGTTTCCTAGTGCCGGTTTGAAGTTCCTGCAGTTTTCACTGTAAAACCGAGTTGGAGCTAGTACCTCCCCATATATATGTATGGAGTGGTGTTTGCAACTGAAAAGAAACTTTGTGTTCCCAACAAGCTAGGTGAAGGAAGGCTTTCAAACACACATATCTCTCAGAACTTAGCATGTGGAGAGGCGTTCGTTCATCTAGCAAAAAGAAACGGTTTGCAGGAGAAACATTTACTCTTGTTCTAAGTTTGTTTCCTAGTGCCGGTTTGAAGTTCCAGCAGTTTTCACTGTAAAACCGAGTTGGAGCTAGTACCTCCCCATATATATGTATGGAGTGGAGTTTGCAACTGAAAAGAAACTTTGTGTTCCCAACAAGCTAGGTGAAGGACGGCTTTCACACACACTTATCTCTCAGAACTGAGCATGTGGAGAGACGTTCGTTCATCTAGCACAAAGGGAACGGTTTGTAGGACAAACTTTTTCTCTGGTTTCTCAGTCTGTTTCCTAGTGCCGGTTTGAAGTTCCTGCAGTTTTCACTGTAAAACCGAGTTGGAGCTAGTCCCTACCCATATATATATATGGAGTGGAGTTTGCAACTGAAAAGAAACTTTGTGTTCCCAACAAGCTGGTTGAAGGACGGCTTTCACACACACATATCTTTCAGAACTGAGCATGTGGAGAGACGTTCGTTCATCTAGCACAAAGGGAACGGGTTGCAGGAGAAACTTTTACTCTGGTTTCTCAGTCTGTTTCCTAGTGCCGGTTTGAAGTTCCTGCAGTTTTCACTGTAAAACCGAGTTGGAGCTAGTACCTCCCCATATATATGTATGGAGTGGAGTTTGCAACTGAAAAGAAACTTTGTGTTCCCAACAAGCTAGGTGAAGGACGGCTTTCACACGCACTGATCTCTCAGAACTGAGCATGTGGAGAGATGTTCGTTCATCTAGCACAAAGGGAACGGGTTGCAGGAGAAACTTTTACTCTGGTTTCTCAGTCTGTTTCCTAGTGCCGGTTTGAAGTTCCTGCAGTTTTCACTGTAAAACGGAGTTGGAGCTAGTACCTCCCCATATATATGTATGGAGTGGAGTTTGCAACTGAAAAGAAACTTTGTGTTCCCAACAAGCTAGTTGAAGGACGGCTTTCACACACAATTATTACTAAGAACTGAGCATGTCGAGAGACGTTCGTTCATCTAGCACAAAGGGATCGAGTTGCAGGAGAAACTTTTACTCTGGTTTCTCAGTCTGTTTCCTAGTGCCGGTTTGAAGTTCCTGCAGTTTTCACTGTAAAACCGAGTTGGAGCTAGTACCTCCCCATATATATGTAAGGAGTGGAGTTTGCAACTGAAAAGAAACTTTGTGTTCCCAACAAGGTAGGTGAAGGACGGCTTTCCCACGCACTTATCTCTCAGAACTGAGCATCTGGAGAGACGTTCGTTCATCTAGCACAAAGGGAACGGGTTGCAGGAGATACTTTTACTCTGGTTTCTCAGTGTGTTTCCTAGTGCCGGTTTGAAGTTCCTGCAGTTTTCACTGTAAAACCGAGTTGGAGCTAGTACCTCCCCATATATATGTATGGAGTGGAGTTTGCAACTGAAAAGAAACTTTGTGTTCCCAACAAGCTAGGTGAAGGTCGGCTTTCACACTCACTTATCTCTCAGAACTGAGCATGTGGAGAGACTTTCGTTCATCTAGCACAAAGGGAACGGGTTGCAGGAGAAACTTTTACTCTGGTTTCTCAGTCTGTTTCCTATTGCCGGTTTGAAGTTCCTGCAGTTTTCACTGTAAAACCGAGATGGAGCTAGTACCTCCCCATATATATATATGGAGTGGAGTTTGCAACTGAAAAGAAACTTTGTTTTCCCAACAAGCTAGGTGAAGGACGGCTTTCACACACACTTATCTCTCAGAACTGAGCATGTGGAGAGAAGTTCGTTCATCTAGCACAAAGGGAACGGGTTGCAGGAGAAACTTTTAATCTGGTTTCTCAGTCTGTTTCCTATTGCCGGTTTGAAGTTCCTGCAGTTTTCACTGTAAAACCGAGTTGGAGCTCGTACCTCCCCATATATATGTATGGAGTGGAGTTTGCAACTGAAAAGAAACTTTGTGTTCCCAACAAGCTAGGTGAAGTACGGCTTTCACACACACTTATCTCTCAGAACTGAGCATGTGGAGAGACGTTCGTTCATCTAGCACAAAGGGAACGGGTTGCAGGAGAAACTTTTACTCTGGTTTCTCAGTCTGTTTCCTATTGCCGGTTTGAAGTTCCTGCAGTTTTCACTGTAAAACCGAGTTGGAGCTCGTACCTCCCCATATATATGTATGGAGTGGAGTTTGCAACTGAAAAGAAGCTTTGTTTTCCCAACAAGCTAGGTGAAGGACAGCTTTCACACACACTTATCTCTCAGAAATGAGCATGTGGAGAGACGTTCGTTCATCTAGCACAAAGGGAACGGGTTGCAGGAGATACTTTTACTCTGGTTTCTCAGTCTGTTTCCTATTGCCGGTTTGAAGTTCCTGCAGTTTTCACTGTAAAACCGAGTTGGAGCTAGTACCTCCCCATATATATATATGGAGTGGAGTTTGCAACTGAAAAGAAGCTTTGTTTTCCCAACAAGCTAGGTGAAGGACGGCTTTCACACACACTTATCTCTCAGAACTGAGCATGTGGAGAGACGTTCGTTCATCTAGCACAAAGGGAACGGGTTGCAGGAGAAACTTTTACTCTGGTTTCTCAGTCTGTTTCCTATTGCCGGTTTGAAGTTCCTACAGTTTTCACTGTAAAACCGAGTTGGAGCTCGTACCTCCCCATATATATGTATGGAGTGGAGTTTGCAACTGAAAAGAAACTTTGTGTTCCCAACAAGCTAGGTGAAGTACGGCTTTCACACACACTTATCTCTCAGAACTGAGCATGTGGAGAGACGTTCGTTCATCTAGCACAAAGGGAACGGGTTGCAGGAGAAACTTTTACTCTGGTTTCTCAGTCTGTTTCCTATTGCCGGTTTGAAGTTCCTGCAGTTTTCACTGTAAAACCGAGTTGGAGCTCGTACCTCCCCATATATATGTATGGATTGGAGTTTGCAACTGAAAAGAAGCTTTGTTTTCCCAACAAGCTAGGTGAAGGACAGCTTTCACACACACTTATCTCTCAGAAATGAGCATGTGGAGAGACGATCGTTCATCTAGCACAAAGGGAACGGGTTGCAGGAGAAACTTTTACTCTGGTTTCTCAGTCTGTTTCCTAGTGCCGGTTTGAAGTTCCTGCATTTTTCACTGTAAAACCGAGTTGGAGTTAGTACCTCCCCATATATATGTATGGAGTGGAGTTTGCAACTGAAAAGAAACTTTGTGTTCCCAACAAGCTAGGTGAAGGACGGCTTTCACACACACTTATCTCTCAGAACTGAGCATGTGGAGAGACGTTCGTTCATCTAGCACAAATGGAACGGGTTGCAGGAGAAACTTTTACTCTGGTTTCTCAGTCTGTTTCCTATTGCCGGTTTGAAGTTCCTGCAGTTTTCACTGTAAAACCGAGTTGGAGCTCGTACCTCCCCATATATATGTATGGAGTGGTGTTTGCAACTGAAAAGAAGCTTTGTTTTCCCAACAAGCTAGGTGAAGGACGGCTTTCACACACACTTATCTCTCAGAACTGAGCATGTGGAGAGACGTTCGTTCATCTAGCACAAAGGGAACGGGTTGCAGGAGAAAGTTTTACTCTGGTTTCTCAGTCTGTTTCCTAGTGCCGGTTTGAAGTTCCTGCAGTTTTCACTGTAAAACGGAGTTGGAGCTAGTACCTCCCCATATATATGTATGGAGTGGAGTTTGCAACTGAAAAGAAACTTTGTGTTCCCAACAAGCTAGTTGAAGGACGGCTTTCACACACACTTATCTCTCAGAACTGAGCATGTGGAGAGACGTTCGTTCATCTAGCACAAAGGGAACGGGTTGCAGGAGAAACTTTTACTCTGGTTTCTCAGTCTGTTTCCTAGTGCCGGTTTGAAGTTCCTGCAGTTTTCACTGTAAAACCGAGTTGGAGCTAGTACCTCCCCATATATATGTATGGAGTGGAGTTTGCAACTGAAAAGAAACTTTGTGTTCCCAACAAGCTAGGTGAAGGACGGCTTTCACACGCACTTATCTCTCAGAACTGAGCATGTGGAGAGACGTTCGTTCATCTAGCACAAAGGGAACGGGTTGCAGGGGAAACTTTTACTCTGGTTTCTCAGTCTGTTTCCTAGTGCCGGTTTGAATTTCCTGCAGTTTTCACTGTAAAACCGAGTTGGAACTAGTACCTCCCCATATATATGTATGGAGTGGTGTTTGCAACTGAAAAGAAACTTTGTGTTCCCAACAAGCTAGGTGAAGGAAGGCTTTCAAACACACATATCTCTCAGAACTTAGCATGTGGAGAGACGTTCGTTCATCTAGCACAAAGGAAACGGGTTGCAGGAGAAACTTTTACTCTGGTTTCTCAGTCTGTTTCCTAGTGCCCGTTTGAAGTTCCTGCAGTTTTCACTGTAAAACCGAGTTGGAGCTAGTACCTCCCCATATATATGTATGGAGTGGAGTTTGCAACTGAAAAGAAACTTTGTGTTCCCAACAAGCTAGGTGAAGTACGGCTTTCACACACACTTATCTCTCAGAACTGAGCATGTGGAGAGACGTTCGTTCATCTAGCACAAAGGGAACGGGTTGCAGGAGAAACTTTTACTCTGGTTTCTCAGTCTGTTTCCTAGTGCCGGTTTGAAGTTCATGCAGTTTTCACTGTAAAACCGAGTTGGAGCTAGTCCCTACCCATATATATATATGGAGTGGAGTTTGCAACTGAAAAGAAACTTTGTGTTCCCAACAAGCTAGTTGAAGGACGGCTTTCACACACACATATCTTTCAGAACTGAGCATGTGGAGAGACGTTCGTTCATCAAGCACAAAGGGAACGGGTTGCAGGAGAAACTTTTACTCTGTTTTCTCAGTCTGTTTCCTAGTGCCGGTTTGAAGTTCCTGCAGTTTTCACTGTAAAACGGAGTTGGAGCTAGTACCTCCCCATATATATGTATGGAGTGGAGTTTGCAACTGAAAAGAAACTTTGTGTTCCCAACAAGCTAGTTGAAGGACGGCTTTCACACACACTTATCTCTCAGAACTGAGCATGTGGAGAGACGTTCGTTCATCTAGCACAAAGGGAACGGGTTGCAGGAGAAACTTTTACTCTGGTTTCTCAGTCTGTTTCCTAGTGCCGGTTTGAAGTTCCTGCAGTTTTCACTGTAAAACCGAGTTGGAGCTAGTACCTCCCCATATATATGTATGGAGTGGAGTTTGCAACTGAAAAGAAACTTTGTGTTCCCAACAAGCTAGGTGAAGGACGGCTTTCACACGCACTTATCTCTCAGAACTGAGCATGTGGAGAGACGTTCGTTCATCTAGCACAAAGGGAACGGGTTGCAGGAGAAACTTTTACTCTGGTTTCTCAGTCTGTTTCCTAGTGCCGGTTTGAAGTTCCTGCAGTTTTCACTGTAAAACCGAGTTGGAACTAGTACCTCCCCATATATATGTATGGAGTGGTGTTTGCAACTGAAAAGAAACTTTGTGTTCCCAACAAGCTAGGTGAAGGAAGGCTTTCAAACACACATATCTCTCAGAACTTAGCATGTGGAGAGACGTTCGTTCATCTAGCACAAAGGAAACGGGTTGCAGGAGAAACTTTTACTCTGGTTTCTCAGTCTGTTTCCTAGTGCCGGTTTGAAGTTCCTGCAGTTTTCACTGTAAAACCGAGTTGGAGCTAGTACCTCCCCATATATATGTATGGAGTGGAGTTTGCAACTGAAAAGAAACTTTGTGTTCCCAACAAGCTAGGTGAAGGACGGCTTTCACACGCACTTATCTCTCAGAACTGAGCATGTGGAGAGACGTTCGTTCATCTAGCACAAAGGGAACGGGTTGCAGGACAAACTTTTACTCTGGTTTCTCAGTCTGTTTCCTAGTGCCGGTTTGAAGTTCCTGCAGTTTTCACTGTAAAACCGAGTTGGAGCTAGTACCTCCCCATATATATGTATGGAGTGGAGTTTGCAACTGAAAAGAAACTTTGTGTTCCCAACAAGCCAAGTGAAGGACGGCTTTCACACACAATTATCACTCAGAACTGAGCATGTCGAGAGACGTTCGTTCATCTAGCACAAAGGGAACGGGTTGCAGGAGAAACTTTTACTCTGGTTTCTCAGTCTGTTTCCTAGTGCCGGTTTGAAGTTCCTGCAGTTTTCACTGTAAAACCGAGTTGGAGCTAGTACCTCCCCATATATATGTAAGGAGTGGAGTTTGCAACTGAAAAGAAACTTTGTGTTCCCAACAAGCTAGGTGAAGGACGGCTTTCCCACGCACTTATCTCTCAGAACTGAGCATCTGGAGAGACGTTCGTTCATCTAGCTCAAAGGGAACGGGTTGCAGGAGATACTTTTACTCTGGTTTCTCAGTCTGTTTCCTAGTGCCGGTTTGAAGTTCCTGCAGTTTTCACTGTAAAACCGAGTTGGAGCTAGTACCTCCCCATATATATGTATGGAGTGGAGTTTGCAACTGAAAAGAAACTTTGTGTTCCCAACAAGCTAGGTGAAGGACGGCTTTCACACTCACTTATCTCTCAGAACTGAGCATGTGGAGAGACTTTCGTTCATCTAGCACAAAGGGAACGGGTTGCAGGAGAAACTTTTACTCTGGTTTCTCAGTCTGTTTCCTATTGCCGGTTTGAAGTTCCTGCAGTTTTCACTGTAAAACCGAGTTGGAGCTAGTACCTCCCCATATATATATATGGAGTGGAGTTTGCAACTGAAAAGAAACTTTGTTTTCCCAACAAGCTAGGTGAAGGACGGCTTTCACACACACTTATCTCTCAGAACTGAGCATGTGGAGAGACGTTCGTTCATCTAGCACAAAGGGAACGGGTTGCAGGAGAAACTTTTACTCTGGTTTCTCAGTCTGTTTCCTAGTGCCGGTTTGAAGTTCCTGCAGTTTTCACTGTAAAACCGAGTTGGAGCTAGTACCTCCCCATATATATGTATGGAGTGGAGTTTGAAACTGAAAAGAAACTTTGTGTTCCCAACAAGCTAGGTGAAGGACGGCTTTCACACACACTTATCTCTCAGAACTGAGCATGTGGAGAGACGTTCGTTCATCTAGCACAAAGGGAACGGGTTGCAGGAGAAACTTTTACTCTGGTTTCTCAGTCTGTTTCCTATTGCCGGTTTGAAGTTCCTGCAGTTGTCACTGTAAAACCGAGTTGGAGCTCGTACCTCCCCATATATATGTATGGAGTGGAGTTTGCAACTGAAAAGAAGCTTTGTTTTCCCAACAAGCTAGGTGAAGGACGGCTTTCACACACACCTATCTCTCAGAACTGAGCATGTGGAGAGAGGTTCGTTCATCTAGCACAAAGGGAACGGGTTGCAGGAGAAAGTTTTACTCTGGTTTCTCAGTCTGTTTCCTAGTGCCGGTTTGAATTTCCTGCAGTTTTCACTGTAAAACGGAGTTGGAGCTAGTACCTCCCCATATATATGTATGGAGTGGAGTTTGCAACTGAAAAGAAACTTTGTGTTCCCAACAAGCTAGTTGAAGGACGGCTTTCACACACACTTATCTCTCAGAACTGAGCATGTGGAGAGACGTTCGTTCATCTAGCACAAAGGGAACGGGTTGCAGGAGAAACTTTTACTCTGGATTCTCTGTCTGTTTCCTAGTGCCGGTTTGAAGTTCCTGCAGTTTTCACTGTAAAACCGAGTTGGAGCTAGTCCCTACCCATATATATATAAGGAGTGGAGTTTGCAACTGAAAAGAAACTTTGTGTTCCCAACAAGCTAGGTGAAGGACGGGTTTCACACACACTTATCTCTCAGAACTGAGCATGTGGAGAGACGTTCGTTCATCTAGCACAAAGGGAACGGGTTGCAAGAGAAACTTTACTCTGGTTTCTCAGTCTGTTTCCTAGTGCCGGTTTGAAGTTCCTGCAGTTTTCACTGTAAAACGGAGTTGGAGCTAGTACCTCCCCATATATATGTATGGAGTGGAGTTTGCAACTGAAAAGAAACTTTGTGTTCCCAACAAGCTAGTTGAAGGACGGCTTTCACACACACTTATCTCTCAGAACTGAGCATGTGGAGAGACGTTCGTTCATCTAGCACAAAGGGAACGGGTTGCAGGAGAAACTTTTACTCTGGTTTCTCAGTCTGTTTCCTAGTGCCGGTTTGAAGTTCCTGCAGTTTTCACTGTAAAACCGAGTTGGAGCTAGTACCTCCCCATATATATGTATGGAGTGGAGTTTGCAACTGAAAAGAAACTTTGTGTTCCCAACAAGCAAGGTGAAGGACGGCTTTCACACGCACTTATCTCTCAGAACTGAGCATGTGGAGAGACGTTCGTTCATCTAGCACAAAGGGAACGGGTTGCAGGTGAAACTTTTACTCTGGTTTCTCAGTCTGTTTCCTAGTGCCGGTTTGAAGTTCCTGCAGTTTTCACTGTAAAACCGAGTTGGAACTAGTACCTCCCCATATATATGTATGGAGTGGTGTTTGCAACTGAAAAGAAACTTTGTGTTCCCAACAAGCTAGGTGAAGGAAGGCTTTCAAACACACATATCTCTCAGAACTTAGCATGTGGAGAGACGTTCGTTCATCTAGCACAAAGGAAACGGGTTGCAGGAGAAACTTTTACTCTGGTTTCTCAGTCTGTTTCCTAGTGCCGGTTTGAAGTTCCTGCAGTTTTCACTGTAAAACCGAGTTGGAGCTAGTACCTCCCCATATATATGTATGGAGTGGAGTTTGCAACTGAAAAGAAACTTTGTGTTCCCAACAAGCTAGGTGAAGGACGGCTTTCACACGCACTTATCTCTCAGAACTGAGCATGTGGAGAGACGTTCGTTCATCTAGCACAAAGGGAACGGGTTGCAGGACAAACTTTTACTCTGGTTTCTCAGTCTGTTTCCTAGTGCCGGTTTGAAGTTCCTGCAGTTTTCACTGTAAAACCGAGTTGGAGCTAGTACCTCCCCATATATATGTATGGAGTGGAGTTTGCAACTGAAAAGAAACTTTGTGTTCCCAACAAGCCAAGTGAAGGACGGCTTTCACACACAATTATCACTCAGAACTGAGCATGTCGAGAGACGTTCGTTCATCTAGCACAAAGGGAACGGGTTGCAGGAGAAACTTTTACTCTGGTTTCTCAGTCTGTTTCCTAGTGCCGGTTTGAAGTTCCTGCAGTTTTCACTGTAAAACCGAGTTGGAGCTAGTACCTCCCCATATATATGTAAGGAGTGGAGTTTGCAACTGAAAAGAAACTTTGTGTTCCCAACAAGCTAGGTGAAGGACGGCTTTCCCACGCACTTATCTCTCAGAACTGAGCATCTGGAGAGACGTTCGTTCATCTAGCACAAAGGGAACGGGTTGCAGGAGATACTTTTACTCTGGTTTCTCAGTCTGTTTCCTAGTGCCGGTTTGAAGTTCCTGCAGTTTTCACTGTAAAACCGAGTTGGAGCTAGTACCTCCCCATATATATGTATGGAGTGGAGTTTGCAACTGAAAAGAAACTTTGTGTTCCCAACAAGCTAGGTGAAGGACGGCTTTCACACTCACTTATCTCTCAGAACTGAGCATGTGGAGAGACTTTCGTTCATCTAGCACAAAGGGACCGGGTGCAGGAGAAACTTTTACTCTGGTTTCTCAGTCTGTTTCCTATTGCCGGTTTGAAGTTCCTGCAGTTTTCACTGTAAAACCGAGTTGGAGCTAGTACCTCCCCATATATATATATGGAGTGGAGTTTGCAACTGAAAAGAAGCTTTGTTTTCCCAACAAGCTAGGTGAAGGACGGCTTTCACACACACTTATCTCTCAGAACTGAGCATGTGGAGAGACGTTCGTTCATCTAGCACAAAGGGAACGGGTTGCAGGAGAAACTTTTACTCTGGTTTCTCAGTCTGTTTCCTAGTGCCGGTTTGAAGTTCCTGCAGTTTTCACTGTAAAACCGAGTTGGAGCTAGTACCTCCCCATATATATGTATGGAGTGGAGTTTGAAACTGAAAAGAAACTTTGTGTTCCCAACAAGCTAGGTGAAGGACGGCTTTCACACACACTTATCTCTCAGAACTGAGCATGTGGAGAGACGTTCGTTCATCTAGCACAAAGGGAACGGGTTGCAGGAGAAACTTTTACTCTGGTTTCTCAGTCTGTTTCCTATTGCCGGTTTAAAGTTCCTGCAGTTGTCACTGTAAAACCGAGTTGGAGCTCGTACCTCCCCATATATATGTATGGAGTGGAGTTTGCAACTGAAAAGAAGCTTTGTTTTCCCAACAAGCTAGGTGAAGGACGGCTTTCACACACACCTATCTCTCAGAACTGAGCATGTGGAGAGACGTTCGTTCATCTAGCACAAAGGGAACGGGTTGCAGGAGAAAGTTTTACTCTGGTTTCTCAGTCTGTTTCCTAGTGCCGGTTTGAAGTTCCTGCAGTTTTCACTGTAAAACGGAGTTGGAGCTAGTACCTCCCCATATATATGTATGGAGTGGAGTTTGCAACTGAAAAGAAACTTTGTGTTCCCAACAAGCTAGTTGAAGGACGGCTTTCACACACACTTATCTCTCAGAACTGAGCATGTGGAGAGACGTTCGTTCATCTAGCACAAAGGGAACGGGTTGCAGGGGAAAACTTTACTCTGGTTTCTCAGTCTGTTTCCTAGTGCTGGTTTGAAGTTCCTGCAGTTTTCACTGTAAAACCGAGTTGGAGCTAGTACCTCCCCATATATATGTATGAGTTAGGTTTGCAACTGAAAAGAAACTGTGTGTTCCCAACAAGCTAGGTGAAGGACGGCTTTCACACACACATATCTCTCAGAACTGAGCATGTGGAGAGACGTTCGTTCATCTAGCACAAAGGGAACGGGTTGCAGGAGAAACTTTTACTCTGGATTCTCTGTCTGTTTCCTAGTGCCGGTTTGAAGTTCCTGCAGTTTTCACTGTAAAACCGAGTTGGAGCTAGTCCCTACCCATATATATATAAGGAGTGGAGTTTGCAACTGAAAAGAAACTTTGTGTTCCCAACAAGCTAGGTGAAGGACGGGTTTCACACACACTTATCTCTCAGAACTGAGCATGTGGAGAGACGTTCGTTCATCTAGCACAAAGGGAACGGGTTGCAGGAGAAACTTTTACTCCAGTTTCTCAGTCTGTTTCCTAGTGCCGGTTTGAAGTTCCTGCAATTTTCACTGTAAAAACGAGTTGGAGCTAGTACCTCCCCATATATATGTATGGAGTGGAGTTTGCAACTGAAAAGAAACTTTGTGTTCCCAACAAGCTAGGTGAAGGACGGCTTTCACACACAATTATCTCTCAGAACTGAGCATGTGGAGAGACGTTCGTTCATCTAGCACAAAGGGAACGGGTTGCAGGAGAAACTTTTACTCTGGTTTCTCAGTCTGTTTCCTAGTGCCGGTTTAAAGTTCCTGCAGTTTTCACTGTAAAACCGAGTTGGAACTAGTCCCTTCCCATATATATATATGGAGTGGAGTTTGCAACTGAAAAGAAACTTTGTGTTCCCAACAAGCTAGGTGAAGGACGGCTTTCACACACACTTATCTCTCAGAACTGAGCATGTGGAGAGTCGTTCGTTCATGTAGCACAAAGGGAACGGGTTGCAGGAGAAACTTTTACTCTAGTTTCTCAGTCTGTTTCCTAGTGCCGGTTTGAAGTTCCTGCAGTTTTCACTGTAAAACCGAGTTGGAGCTTGTACCTCCCCATATATATGTATGCAGTGGAGTTTGCAACTGAAAAGAAACTTTGTGTTCCCAACAAGCTAGGTGAAGGACGGCTTTCACACACACTTATCTCTCAGAACTGAGCACGTGGAGAGACGTTCGTTCATCTAGCACAAAGGGAACGGGTTGCAGGAGAAACTTTTACTCTGGTTTCTCAGTCTGTTTCCTAGTGCCGGTTTGAAGTTCCTGCAGTTTTCACTGTAAACCCGAGTTGGAGCTAGTACCTCCCCATATATATGTATGGAGTGGAGTTTGCAACTGAAAAGAAGCTTTGTGTTCCCAACAAGCTAGGTGAAGGACGGCTTTCACACACCCTTATCTCTCAGAACTGAGCATGTGGAGAGACGTTCGTTCATCTAGCACAAAGGGAACGGGTTGCAGGAGAAAATTTCACTCTGGTTTCTCAGTCTGTTTCCTACTGCCGGTTTGAAGTTCCTGCAGTTTTCACTCTAAAACCGAGTTGGAGCTAGTACCTCCCCATATATATGTATGGAGTGGAGTTTGCAACTGAAAAGATACTTTGTGTTCCCAACAAGCTAGTTGAATGACGGCTTTCACACACACATATCTCTCAGAACTGAGCATGTGGAGAGACGTTCGTTCATCTAGCACAAAGGGAACGGGTTGCAGGGGAAACATTTACTCTGGTTTCTCAGTCTGTTTCCTAGTGCCGGTTTGAAGTTCCTGCAGTTTTCACTGTAAACCCGAGTTGGAGCTAGTACCTCCCCATATATATGTATGGAGTGGAGTTTGCAACTGAAAAGAAGCTTTGTTTTCCCAACAAGCTAGGTGAAGGACGGCTTTCACACACCCTTATCTCTCAGATCTGAGCATGTGGAGAGACGTTCGTTCATCTAGCACAAAGGGAACGGGTTGCAGGAGAAAATTTCACTCTGGTTTCTCAGTCTGTTTCCTAGTGCCGGTTTGAAGTTCCTGCCGTTTTCACTGTAAAACCGAGTTGGAGCTAGTACCTCCCCATATATATGTATGGAGTGGAGTTTGCACCTGAAAAGAAACTTTGTGTTCACAACAAGCTAGGTGAAGTACGGCTTTCACACACACATATCTCTCAGAACTGAGCATGTGGAGAGACGTTCGTTCATCTAGCACAAAGGGAACGGGTTGCAGGAGAAACTTTTACTCTGGTTTCTCAGTCTGTTTCCTAGTGCCGGTTTGAAGTTCCTGCCGTTTTCACTGTAAAACCGAGTTGGAGCTAGTACCTCCCCATATATATGTATGGAGTGGAGTTTGCACCTGAAAAGAAACTTTGTGTTCCCAACAAGCTAGGTGAAGGACGGCTTTCACACACAATTATCACTCAGAACTGAGCATGTGGAGAGACGATCGTTCATCTAGCACAAAGGGAACGGGTGCAGGGGAAACATATACTCTGGTTTCTCAGTCTGTTTCCTAGTGCCGGTTTGAAGTTCCTGCAGTTTTCACTGTAAACCCGAGTTGGAGCTAGTACCTCCCCATATATATGTATGGAGTGGAGTTTGCAACTGTAAAGAAACTTTGTGTTCCCAACAAGCTAGGTGAAGGACGGCTTTCACACACACTTATCTCTCAGAACTGAGCATGTGGAGAGACGTTCGTTCATCTAGCACAAATTGAACGGTTTCAGGAAAAACTTTTACTCTGGTTTCTCAGTCTGTTTCCTAGTGCCGGTTTGAAGTTCCTGCAGTTTTCACTGTAAAACCGAGTTGGAACTAGTCCATACCCATATATATATATGGAGTGGAGTTTGCAACTGAAAAGAAACTTTGTGTTCCCAACAAGCTAGGTGAAGGACGGCTTTCACACACACTTATCTCTCAGAACTGAGCATGTGGAGAGACGTTCGTTCATCTAGCACAAAGGGAACGGGTTGCAGGAGAAACTTTTACTCTGGTTTCTCAGTCTGTTTCCTAGTGCCGGTTTGAAATTCCTGCAGTTTTCACTCTAAAACCGAGTTGGAGCTAGTACCTCCCCATATATATGTATGGAGTGGAGTTTGCAACTGAAAAGAAGCTTTGTTTTCCCAACAAGCTAGGTGAAGGACGGCTTTCACACACCCTTATCTCTCAGAACTGAGCATGTGGAGAGACGTTCGTTCATCTAGCACAAAGGGAACGGGTTGCAGGAGAAAATTTCACTCTGGTTTCTCAGTCTGTTTCCTAGTGCCGGTTTGAAGTTCCTGCAGTTTTCACTCTAAAACCGAGTTGGAGCTAGTACCTCCCCATATATATGTATGGAGTGGAGTTTGCAACTGAAAAGATACTTTGTGTTCCCAACAAGCTAGTTGAATGACGGCTTTCACACACACATATCTCTCAGAACTGAGCATGTGGAGAGACGTTCGTTCATCTAGCACAAAGGGAACGGGTTGCAGGGGAAACATTTACTCTGGTTTCTCAGTCTGTTTCCTAGTGCTGGTTTGAAGTTCCTGCAGTTTTCACTGTAAACCCGAGTTGGAGCTAGTACCTCCCCATATATATGTATGGAGTGGAGTTTGCAACTGAAAAGAAGCTTTGTTTTCCCAACAAGCTAGGTGAAGGACGGCTTTCACACACCCTTATCTCTCAGATCTGAGCATGTGGAGAGACGTTCGTTCATCTAGCACAAAGGGAACGGGTTGCAGGAGAAAATTTCACTCTGGTTTCTCAGTCTGTTTCCTAGTGCCGGTTTGAAGTTCCTGCAGTTTTCACTCTAAAACCGAGTTGGAGCTAGTACCTCCCCATATATATGTATGGAGTGGAGTTTGCAACTGAAAAGATACTTTGTGTTCCCAACAAGCTAGTTGAATGACGGCTTTCACACACACATATCTCTCAGAACTGAGCATGTGGAGAGACGTTCGTTCATCTAGCACAAAGGGAACGGGTTGCAGGAGAAACTTTTACTCTGGTTTCTCAGTCTGTTTCCTAGTGCCGGTTTGAAGTTCCTGCAGTTTTCACTGTAAAACCGAGTTGGAACTAGTACCTCCCCATATATATGTATGGAGTGGAGTTTGCAACTGAAAAGAAACTTTGTGTTCACAACAAGCTAGGTGAAGTACGGCTTTCACACTCAATTATCACTCAGAACTGAGCATGTCGAGAGACGTTCGTTCATCTAGCACAAAGGGAACGGGTTGCAGGAAAAACTTTTACTCTGGTTTCTCAGTCTGTTTCCTAGTGCCGGTTTGAAGTTCCTGCCGTTTTCACTGTAAAACCGAGTTGGAGCAAGTACCTCCCCATATATATGTATGGAGTGGAGTTTGCACCTGAAAAGAAACTTTGTGTTCCCAACAAGCTAGGTGAAGGACGGCTTTCACACACAATTATCACTCAGAACTGAGCATGTGGAGAGACGATCGTTCATCTAGCACAAAGGGAACGGGTGCAGGGGAAACATATACTCTGGTTTCTCAGTCTGTTTCCTAGTGCCGGTTTGAAGTTCCTGCAGTTTTCACTGTAAACCCGAGTTGGAGCTAGTACCTCCCCATATATATGTATGGAGTGGAGTTTGCAACTGTAAAGAAACTTTGTGTTCCCAACAAGCTAGGTGAAGGACGGCTTTCACACACACTTATCTCTCAGAACTGAGCACGTGGAGAGACGTTCGTTCATCTAGCACAAATGGAACGGTTTCAGGAAAAACTTTTACTCTGGTTTCTCAGTCTGTTTCCTAGTGCCGGTTTGAAGTTCCTGCAGTTTTCACTGTAAAACCGAGTTGGAACTAGTCCATACCCATATATATATATGGAGTGTAGTTTGCAACTGAAAAGAAACTTTGTGTTCCCAACAAGCTAGGTGAAGGATGGCTTTCACACACACTTATCTCTCAGAACTGAGCATGTGGAGAGACGTTCGTTCATCTAGCACAAAGGGAACGGGTTGCAGGAGAAACTTTTACTCTGGTTTCTCAGTCTGTTTCCTAGTGCCGGTTTGAAATTCCTGCAGTTTTCACTGTAAAACCGAGTTGGAGCTAGTCCCTACCAATATATATATATGGATTGGAGTTTGCAATTGAAAAGAAACTTTGTGTTCCCAACAAGCTAGGTGAAGGACGGCTTTCACACACACTTATCTCTCAGAACTGAGCATGTGGAGAGACGTTCGTTCATCTAGCACAAAGGGAACGGGTTGCAGGGGAAACATATACTCTGGTTTCTCAGTCTGTTTCCTAGTGCCGGTTTGAAGTTCCTGCAGTTTTCACTGTAAAACCGAGTTGGAGCTAGTACCTCCCCATATATATGTATGGAGTGGAGTTTGCAACTGAAAAGAAACTTTGTGTTCCCAACAAGCTAGGTGAAGGACGGCTTTCACACTCACTTATCTCTCAGAACTGAGCATGTGGAGAGACGTTCGTTCATCTAGCACAAAGGGAACGGTTTCAGGAAAAACTTTTACTCTGGATTCTCAGTCTGTTTCCTAGTGCCGGTTTGAATTTCCTGCAGTTTTCACTGTAAAACCGAGTTGGAACTAGTCCCTACCCATATATATATATGGAGTGGAGTTTGCAACCTAAAAGAAACTTTGTGTTCCCAACAAGCTAGGTGAAGGACGGGTTTCACACACACTTATCTCTCAGAACTGAGCATGTGGAGAGACTTTCGTTCATCTAGCACAAAGTGAACGTGTTGCAGGAGAAACTTTTACTCTGGTTTCTCAGTTTGTTTCCTATTGCCGGTTTGAAGTTCCAGCAGTTTTCACTGTAAAACCGAGTTGGAGCTAGTACCTCCCATATATATGAATGAAGTGGAGTTTGCAACTGAAAAGAAGCTTTGTTTTCCCAACAAGCTAGGTGAAGGACGGCTTTCACACACACTTATCTCTCAGAACTGAGCAGGTGGAGAGGCGTTCGTTCATCTAGCAGAAAGGGAACGGGTTGCAGGAGTAAGTTTTACTCTGGTTTCTCAGTCTGTTTCCTAGTGCCGGTTTGAAGTTCCTGCATTTTTCACTGTAAAACGGAGTTGGAGCTAGTACCTCCCCATATATATGTATGGAGTGGAGTTTGCAACTGAAAAGAAACTTTGTGTTCCCAACAAGCTAGTTGAAGGACGGCTTTCACACACACTTATCTCTCAGAACTGAGCATGTGGAGAGACGTTCGTTCATCTAGCACAAAGGGAACAGGTTGCAGGAGAAACTTTTACTCTGGTTTCTCAGTCTGTTTCCTAGTGCCGGTTTGAAGTTCCTGCAGTTTTCACTGTAAAACCGAGTTGGAGATAGTACCTCCCCATATAAATGTATGGAGTGGAGTTTGCAACTGAAAAGAAACTTTGTGTTCCCAACAAGCTAGGTGAAGGACGGCTTTCACACACAATTATCTCTCAGAACTGAGCATGTGGAGAGACGTTCGTTCATCTAGCACAAAGGGAACGGGTTGCAGGAGAAACTTTTACTCTGGTTTCTCAGTCTGTTTCCTAGTGCCGGTTTAAAGTTCCTGCAGTTTTCACTGTAAAACCGAGTTGGAGCTAGTCCCTACCCATATATATATATGGAGTGGAGTTTGCAACTGAAAAGAAACTTTGTGTTCCCAACAAGCTAGGTGAAGGACGGCTTTCACACACACTTATCTCTCAGAACTGAGCATGTGGAGAGACGTTCGTTCATCTAGCACAAAGGGAACGGGTTGCAGGGGAAACATTTACTCTGGTTTCTCAGTCTGTTTCCTAGTGCCGGTTTGAAGTTCCTGCAGTTTTCACTGTATAACCGTGTTGGAGCTAGTACCTCCCCATATATATGTATGGAGTGGAGTTTGCAACTGAAAAGAAGCTTTGTTTTCCCAACAAGCTAAGTGAAGGACGGCTTTCACACACACTTATCTCTCAGAACTGAGCACGTGGAGAGACGTTCGTTCATCTAGCACAAAGGGAACGAGTTGCAGGAGAAACTTTTCCTCTGGTTTCTCAGTCTGATTCCTAGTTCCGTTTTAAAGTTCCTGCAGTTTTCACTGTAAACCCGAGTTGGAGCTAGTACCTCCCCATATATATGTATGGAGTGGAGTTTGCAACTGTAAAGAAACTTTGTGTTCCCAACAAGCTAGGTGAAGGACGGCTTTCACACACACTTATCTCTCAGAACTGAGCACGTGGAGAGACGTTCGTTCATCTAGCACAAAGGGAACGGTTTCAGGAAAAACTTTTACTCTGGTTTCTCAGTCTGTTTCCTAGTGCCGGTTTGAAGTTCCTGCAGTTTTCACTGTAAAACCGAGTTGGAACTAGTCCATACCCATATATATCTATGGAGTAGAGTTTGCAACTGAAAAGAATCTTTGTGTTCCCAACAAGCTAGTTGAAGGACGGGTTTCACACACACTTATCCCTCAGAACTGAGCATGTGGAGAGACGTTCGTTCATCTAGTACAAATGGATCGGTTTGCAGGAGAAACTGTAACTCTGGTTTCTCAGTCTGTTTCCTAGTGCCGGTTTGATGTTCCTGCAGTTTTCACTGTAAAACCGAGTTGGAGCTAGTACCTCCCCATATATATGTATGGAGTGGAGTTTGCAAGTGAAAAGAAACTTTGTGTTCCCAACAAGCTAGGTCAAGGACGGCTTTCACACACACTTATCTCTCAGAACTGAGCATGTGGAGAGACGTTCGTTCATCTAGCACAAAGGGAACGGGTTGCAGGAGAAACTATTACTCTGGTTTCTCAGTCTGTTTCCTAGTGCCGGTTTGAAGTTCCTGCAGTTTTCACTGTAAAACCGAGTTGGAGCTAGTCCCTACCCATATATATATATGAATTGGAGTTTGCAACTGAAAAGAAACTTTGTGTTCCCAACAAGCTAGTTGAAGGACGGCTTTCACACACACTTATCTCTCAGAACTGAGCATGTGGAGAGACGTTCGTTCATCTAGCACAAAGTGAACGGGTTGCAGGAGAAACTTTTACTCTGGTTTCTCAGTCTGTTTCCTAGTGCCGGTTTGAAGTTCCTGCAGTTTTCACTGTAAAACCGAGTTGGAGCTAGTCCCTACCCATATATATATATGAATTGGAGTTTGCAACTGAAAAGAAACTTTGTGTTCCCAACAAGCTAGTTGAAGGACGGCTTTCACACACACTTATCTCTCAGAACTGAGCATGTGGAGAGACGTTCGTTCATCTAGCACAAAGTGAACGGGTTGCAGGAGAAACTATTACTCTGGTTTCTCAGTCTGTTTCCTAGTGCCGGTTTGAAGTTCCTGCAGTTTTCACTGTAAAACCGAGTTGGAGCTAGTCCCTACCCATATATATATATGAATTGGAGTTTGCAACTGAAAAGAAACTTTGTTTTCCCAACAAGCTAGGTGAAGGACGGCTTCCACACACACTTATCTCTCAGAACTGAGCATGTGGAGAGACGTTCGTTCATCTAGCACAAAGGGAACGGGTTGCAGGAGAAAGTTTTACTCTGGTTTCTCAGTCTGTTTCCTAGTTCCGGTTTGAAGTTCCTGCAGTTTTCACTGTAAAACGGAGTTGGAGCTAGTACCTCCCCATATATATGTATGGCGTGGAGTTTGCAACTGAAAAGAAACTTTGTGTTCCCAACAAGCTAGTTGAAGGACGGCTTTCACACACACTTATCTCTCAGAACTGAGCATGTGGAGAGACGTTCGTTCATCTAGCACAAAGGGAACGGGTTGCAGGAGAAACTTTTACTCTGGTTTCTCAGTCTGTTTCCTAGTGCCGGTTTGAAGTTCCTGCAGTTTTCACTGTAAAACCGAGTTGGAGATAGTACCTCCCCATATATATGTATGGAGTGGAGTTTGCAACTGAAAAGAAACTTTGTGTTCCCAACAAGCTATTTGAATGACGGCTTTCACACACACATATCTCTCAGAACTGAGCATGTGGAGAGACGTTCGTTCATCTAGCACAAAGGGAACGGGTTGCAGGGGAAACCTTTACTCTGGTTTCTCAGTCTGTTTCCTAGTGCTGGTTTGAAGTTCCTGCAGTTTTCACTGTAAAACCGAGTTGGAGCTAGTACCTCCCCATATATATGTATGAGTTAGGTTTGCAACTGAAAAGAAACTGTGTGTTCCCAACAAGCTAGGTGAAGGACGGCTTTCACACACACTTATCTCTCAGAACTGAGCATGTGGAGAGACGTTCGTTCATCTAGCACAAAGGGAACGGGTTGCAGGAGAAACTTTTACTCTGGATTCTCTGTCTGTTTCCTAGTGCCGGTTTGAAGTTCCTGCAGTTTTCACTGTAAAACCGAGTTGGAGCTAGTCCCTACCCATATATATATAAGGAGTGGAGTTTGCAACTGAAAAGAAACTTTGTGTTCCCAACAAGCTAGGTGAAGGACGGGTTTCACACACACTTATCTCTCAGAACTGAGCATGTGGAGAGACGTTCGTTCATCTAGCACAAAGGGAACGGGTTGCAGGAGAAACTTTTACTCCGGTTTCTCAGTCTGTTTCCTAGTGCCGGTTTGAAGTTCCTGCAATTTTCACTGTAAAAACGAGTTGGAGCTAGTACCTCCCCATATATATGTATGGAGTGGAGTTTGCAAATGAAAAGAAACTTTGTGTTCCCAACAAGCTAGGTGAAGGACGGCTTTCACACACAATTATCTCTCAGAAATGAGCATGTGGAGAGACGTTCGTTCATCTAGCACAAAGGGAACGGGTTGCAGGAGAAACTTTTACTCTGGTTTCTCAGTCTGTTTCCTAGTTCCGGTTTAAAGTTCCTGCAGTTTTCACTGTAAAACCGAGTTGGAGCTAGTCCCTACCCATATATATATATGGAGTGGAGTTTGCAACTGAAAAGAAACTTTGTGTTCCCAACAAGCTAGGTGAAGGACGGCTTTCACACACACTTATCTCTCAGAACTGAGCATGTGGAGAGTCGTTCGTTCATGTAGCACAAAGGGAACGGGTTGCAGGAGAAACTTTTACTCTGGTTTCTCAGTCTGTTTCCTAGTTCCGGTTTAAAGTTCCTGCAGTTTTCACTGTAAAACCGAGTTGGAGCTAGTCCCTACCCATATATATATATGGAGTGGAGTTTGCAACTGAAAAGAAACTTTGTGTTCCCAACAAGCTAGGTGAAGGACGGCTTTCACACACACTTATCTCTCAGAACTGAGCACGTGGAGAGACGTTCGTTCATCTAGCACAAAGGGAACGGGTTGCAGGGGAAACATTTACTCTGGTTTCTCAGTCTGTTTCCTAGTGCCGGTTTGAAGTTCCTGCAGTTTTCACTGTAAACCCGAGTTGGAGCTAGTACCTCCCCATATATATGTATGGAGTGGAGTTTGCAACTGAAAAGAAGCTTTGTTTTCCCAACAAGCTAGGTGAAGGACGGCTTTCACACACCCTTATCTCTCAGATCTGAGCATGTGGAGAGACGTTCGTTTATCTAGCACAAAGGGAACGGGTTGCAGGAGAAAATTTCACTCTGGTTTCTCAGTCTGTTTCCTAGTGCCGGTTTGAAGTTCCTGCAGTTTTCACTCTAAAACCGAGTTGGAGCTAGTACCTCCCCATATATATGTATGGAGTGGAGTTTGCAACTGAAAAGATACTTTGTGTTCCCAACAAGCTAGTTGAATGACGGCTTTCACACACACATATCTCTCAGAACTGAGCATGTGGAGAGACGTTCGTTCATCTAGCACAAAGGGAACGGGTTGCAGGAGAAACTTTTACTCTGGTTTCTCAGTCTGTTTCCTAGTGCCGGTTTAAAGTTCCTGCAGTTTTCACTGTAAAACCGAGTTGGAACTAGTACCTCCCCATATATATGTATGGAGTGGAGTTTGCAACTGAAAAGAAACTTTGTGTTCACAACAAGCTAGGTGAAGTACGGCTTTCACACTCAATTATCACTCAGAACTGAGCATGTCGAGAGACGTTCGTTCATCTAGCACAAAGGGAACGGGTTGCAGGAGAAACTTTTACTCTGGTTTCTCAGTCTGTTTCCTAGTGCCGGTTTGAAGTTCCTGCCGTTTTCACTGTAAAACCGAGTTGGAGCTAGTACCTCCCCATATATATGTATGGAGTGGAGTTTGCACCTGAAAAGAAACTTTGTGTTCACAACAAGCTAGGTGAAGTACGGCTTTCACACACACATATCTCTCAGAACTGAGCATGTGGAGAGACGTTCGTTCATCTAGCACAAAGGGAACGGGTTGCAGGAGAAACTTTTACTCTGGTTTCTCAGTCTGTTTCCTAGTGCCGGTTTGAAGTTCCTGCAGTTTTCACTGTAAAACCGAGTTGGAGCTAGTACCTCCTCATATATATGTATGGAGTGGAGTTTGCACCTGAAAAGAAACTTTGTGTTCCCAACAAGCTAGGTGAAGGACGGCTTTCACACACAATTATCACTCAGAACTGAGCATGTGGAGAGACGATCGTTCATCTAGCACAAAGGGAACGGGTGCAGGGGAAACATATACTCTGGTTTCTCAGTCTGTTTCCTAGTGCCGGTTTGAAGTTCCTGCAGTTTTCACTGTAAACCCGAGTTGGAGCTAGTACCTCCCCATATATATGTATGGAGTGGAGTTTGCAACTGTAAAGAAACTTTGTGTTCCCAACAAGCTAGGTGAAGGACGGCTTTCACACACACTTATCTCTCAGAACTGAGCATGTGGAGAGACGTTCGTTCATCTAGCACAAATGGAACGGTTTCAGGAAAAACTTTTACTCTGGTTTCTCAGTCTGTTTCCTAGTGCCGGTTTGAAGTTCCTGCAGTTTTCACTGTAAAACCGAGTTGGAACTAGTCCATACCCATATATATATATGGAGTGGAGTTTGCAACTGAAAAGAAACTTTGTGTTCCCAACAAGCTAGGTGGAGTACGGCTTTCACACACACTTATCTCTCAGAACTGAGCATGTGGAGAGACGTTCGTTCATCTAGCACAAAGGGAACGGGTTGCAGGAGAAACTTTTACTCTGGTTTCTCAGTCTGTTTCCTAGTGCCGGTTTGAAATTCCTGCAGTTTTCACTCTAAAACCGAGTTGGAGCTAGTACCTCCCCATATATATGTATGGAGTGGAGTTTGCAACTGAAAAGAAGCTTTGTTTTCCCAACAAGATAGGTGAAGGACGGCTTTCACACACCCTTATCTCTCAGAACTGAGCATGTGGAGAGACGTTCGTTCATCTAGCACAAAGGGAACGGGTTGCAGGAGAAAATTTCACTCTGGTTTCTCAGTCTGTTTCCTAGTGCCGGTTTGAAGTTCCTGCAGTTTTCACTCTAAACCCGAGTTGGAGCTAGTACCTCCCCATATATATGTATGGAGTGGAGTTTGCAACTGAAAAGATACTTTGTGTTCCCAACAAGCTAGTTGAATGACGGCTTTCACACACACATATCTCTCAGAACTGAGCATGTGGAGAGACGTTCGTTCATCTAGCACAAAGGGAACGGGTTGCAGGGGAAACATTTACTCTGGTTTCTCAGTCTGTTTCCTAGTGCCGGTTTGAAGTTCCTGCAGTTTTCACTGTAAACCCGAGTTGGAGCTAGTACCCCCCCATATATATGTATGGAGTGGAGTTTGCAACTGAAAAGAAGCTTTGTTTTCCCAACAAGCTAGGTGAAGGACGGCTTTCACACACCCTTATCTCTCAGATCTGAGCATGTGGAGAGACATTCGTTCATCTAGCACAAAGGGAACGGGTTGCAGGAGAAAATTTCACTCTGGTTTCTCAGTCTGTTTCCTAGTGCCGGTTTGAAGTTCCTGCAGTTTTCACTCTAAAACCGAGTTGGAGCTAGTACCTCCCCATATATATGTATGGAGTGGAGTTTGCAACTGAAAAGATACTTTGTGTTCTCAACAAGCTAGTTGAATGACGGCTTTCACACACACATATCTCTCAGAACTGAGCATGTGGAGAGACGTTCGTTCATCTAGCACAAAGGGAACGGGTTGCAGGAGAAACTTTTACTCTGGTTTCTCAGTCTGTTTCCTAGTGCCGGTTTAAAGTTCCTGCAGTTTTCACTGTAAAACCGAGTTGGAACTAGTACCTCCCCATATATATGTATGGAGTGGAGTTTGCACCTGAAAAGAAACTTTGTGTTCACAACAAGCTAGGTGAAGTACGGCTTTCACACTCAATTATCACTCAGAACTGAGCATGTCGAGAGACGTTCGTTCATCTAGCACAAAGGGAACGGGTTGCAGGAGAAACTTTTACTCTGGTTTCTCAGTCTGTTTCCTAGTGCCGGTTTGAAGTTCCTGCCGTTTTCACTGTAAAACCGAGTTGGAGCTAGTACCTCCCCATATATATGTATGGAGTGGAGTTTGCACCTGAAAAGAAACTTTGTGTTCCCAACAAGCTAGGTGAAGGACGGCTTTCACACACACTTATCTCTCAGAACTGAGCACGTGGAGAGACGTTCGTTCATCTAGCACAAAGGGAACGGGTGCAGGGGAAACATATACTCTGGTTTCTCAGTCTGTTTCCTAGTGCCGGTTTGAAGTTCCTGCAGTTTTCACTGTAAACCCGAGTTGGAGCTAGTACCTCCCCATATATATGTATGGAGTGGAGTTTGCAACTGTAAAGAAACTTTGTGTTCCCAACAAGCTAGGTGAAGGACGGCTTTCACACACACTTATCTCTCAGAACTGAGCACGTGGAGAGACGTTCGTTCATCTAGCACAAATGGAACGGTTTCAGGAAAAACTTTTACTCTGGTTTCTCAGTCTGTTTCCTAGTGCCGGTTTGAAGTTCCTGCAGTTTTCACTGTAAAACCGAGTTGGAGATAGTCCCTACCCATATATATATATGGATTGGAGTTTGCAATTGAAAAGAAACTTTGTGTTCCCAACAAGCTAGGTGAAGGACGGCTTTCACACACACTTATCTCTCAGAACTGAGCATGTGGAGAGACGTTCGTTCATCTAGCACAAAGGGAACGGGTTGCAGGGGAAACATATACTCTGGTATCTCAGTCTGTTTCCTAGTGCCGTTTTGAAGTTCCTGCAGTTTTCACTGTAAAACCGAGTTGGAGCTAGTACCATCCCATATATATGTATGGAGTGGAATTTGCAACTGAAAAGAAACTTTGTGTTCCCAACAAGCTAGGTGAAGGACGGCTTTCACACTCACTTATCTCTCAGAACTGAGCATGTGGAGAGACGTTCGTTCATCTAGCACAAAGGGAACGGTTTCAGGAAAAACTTTTACTCTGGATTCTCAGTCTGTTTCCTAGTGCCGGTTTGAATTTCCTGCAGTTTTCACTGTAAAACAGAGTTGGAACTAGTCCCTACCCATATATATATATGGAGTGGAGTTTGCAACCTAAAAGAAACTTTGTGTTCCCAACAAGCTAGGTGAAGGACGGGTTTCACACACACTTATCTCTCAGAACTGAGCATGTGGAGAGACTTTCGTTCATCTAGCACAAAGGGAACGGGTTGCAGGAGAAACTTTTACTCTGGTTTCTCAGTTTGTTTCCTATTGCCGGTTTGAAGTTCCAGCAGTTTTCACTGTAAAAGCGAGTTGGAGCTAGTACCTCCCCATATATATGTATGAAGTGGAGTTTGCAACTGAAAAGAAGCTTTGTTTTCCCAACAAGCTAGGTGAAGGACGGCTTTCACACACACTTATCTCTCAGAACTGAGCAGGTGGAGAGACGTTCGTTCATCTAGCAGAAAGGGAACGGGTTGCAGGAGTAAGTTTTACTCTGGTTTCTCAGTCTGTTTCCTAGTGCCGGTTTGAAGTTCCTGCAGTTTTCACTGTAAAACGGAGTTGGAGCTAGTACCTCCCCATATATATGTATGGAGTGGAGTTTGCAACTGAAAAGAAACTTTGTGTTCCCAACAAGCTAGTTGAAGGACGGCTTTCACACACACTTATCTCTCAGAACTGAGCATGTGGAGAGACGTTCGTTCATCTAGCACAAAGGGAACAGGTTGCAGGAGAAACTTTTACTCTGGTTTCTCAGTCTGTTTCCTAGTGCCGGTTTGAAGTTCCTGCAGTTTTCACTGTAAAACCGAGTTGGAGATAGTACCTCCCAATATATATGTATGGAGTGGAGTTTGCAACTGAAAAGAAACTTTGTGTTCCCAACAAGCTAGGTGAAGGACGGCTTTCACACACAATTATCTCTCAGAACTGAGCATGTGGAGAGACGTTCGTTCATCTAGCACAAAGGGAACGGGTTGCAGGAGAAACTTTTACTCTGGTTTCTCAGTCTGTTTCCTAGTGCCGGTTTAAAGTTCCTGCAGTTTTCACTGTAAAACCGAGTTGGAGCTAGTCCCTACCCATATATATATATGGAGTGGAGTTTGCAACTGAAAAGAAACTTTGTGTTCCCAACAAGCTAGGTGAAGGACGGCTTTCACACACACTTATCTCTCAGAACTGAGCATGTGGAGAGACGTTCGTTCATCTAGCACAAAGGGAACGGGTTGCAGGGGAAACATTTACTCTGGTTTCTCAGTCTGTTTCCTAGTGCCGGTTTGAAGTTCCTGCAGTTTTCACTGTATAACCGTGTTGGAGCTAGTACCTCCCCATATATATGTATGGAATGGAGTTTGCACCTGAAAAGAAGCTTTTTTTTCCCAACAAGCTAGGTGAAGGACGGCTTTCACACACCCTTATCTCTCAGAATTGAGCATGTGGAGAGACGTTCGTTCATCTAGCACAAAGGGAACGGGTTGCAGGGGAAACATATACTCTGGTTTCTCAGTCTGTTTCCTAGTGCCGGTTTGAAGTTCCTGCAGTTTTCACTGTAAACACGAGTTGGAGCTAGTACCTCCCCATATATATGTTTGGAGTGGAGTTTGCAACTGTAAAGAAACTTTGTGTTCCCAACAAGCTAGGTGAAGGACGGCTTTCACACACACTTATCTCTCAGAACTGAGCACGTGGAGAGACGTTCGTTCATCTAGCACAAAGGGAACGGTTTCAGGAAAAACTTTTACTCTGGTTTCTCAGTCTGTTTCCTAGTGCCGGTTTGAAGTTCCTGCAGTTTTCACTGTAAAACCGAGTTGGAACTAGTCCATACCCATATATATCTATGGAGTAGAGTTTGCAACTGAAAAGAAACTTTGTGTTCCCAACAAGCTAGTTGAAAGACGGGTTTCACACACACTTATCCCTCAGAACTGAGCATGTGGAGAGACGTTCGTTCATCTAGTACAAAGAGATCGTTTTGCAGGAGAAACTGTTACTCTGGTTTCTCAGTCTGTTTCCTAGTGCCGGTTTGATGTTCCTGCAGTTTTCACTGTAAAACCGAGTTGGAGCTAGTCCCTACCCATATATATATATGGAGTGGAGTTGGAAACTGAAAAGAAATTTTGTGTTCCCAACAAGCTAGGTGAAGGACGGCTTTCACACACACTTATCTCTCAGAACATAGCATGTGGAGAGACGTTCGTTCATCTAGCACAAAGGAACGGGTTGCAGGGGATACATATACTCTGGTTTCTCAGTCTGTTTCCTAGTGCCAGTTTGAAGTTCCTGCAGTTTTCACTGTAAACCCGAGTTGGAGCTAGTACCTCCCCATATATATGTATGGAGTGGAGTTTGCAACTGTAAAGAAACTTTGTGTTCCCAACAAGCTAGGTGAAGGACGGCTTTCACACACACTTATCTCTCAGAACTGAGCACGTGGAGAGACGTTCGTTCATCTAGCACAAAGGGAACGGTTTCAGGAAAAACTTTTACTCTGGTTTCTCAGTCTGTTTCCTAGTGCCGGTTTGAAGTTCCTGCAGTTTTCACTGTAAAACCGAGTTGGAACTAGTCCCTACCCATATATATATATATATGGATTGGAGTTTGCAACTGAAAAGAAACTTTGTGTTCCCAACAAGCTAGGTGAAGGACGGCTTTCACACACACTTATCTCTCAGAACTGAGCATGTGGAGAGACGTTCGTTCATCTAGTACAAAGGGAACGGTTTGCAGGAGAAACTGTTACCCTGGTTTCTCAGTCTGTTTCCTAGTGCCGGTTTGATGTTCCTGCAGTTTTCACTGTAAAACCGTGTTGGAGCTAGTCCCTACCCATATATATATATGGAGTGGAGTTTGCAACTGAAAAGAAACTTTGTGTTCCCAACAAGATAGCTGAAGGACGGCTTTCACTCACACTTATCTCTCAGAACTGAGCATGTGGAGAGACGTTCGTTCATCTAGCACAAAGGGAACGGGTTGCAGGGGAAACATTTACTCTGTTTTCTCAGTCTGTTTCCTAGTGCCGGTTTGAAGTTCCTGCAGTTTTCACTGTAAAACCGGGTTGGAGCTAGTACCTCCCCATATATATGTATGGAGTGGAGTTTGCAAATTAAAAGAAACTTTGTGTTCCCAACAAGCTAGGTGAAGGAAGGCTTTCACACCCAAATATCTCTCAGAACTGAGCATGTGGAGAGACGTTCGTTCATCTAGCACAAAGGGAACGGGTTGCAGGGGAAACATTTACTCTGGTTCCTCAGTCTGTTTCCTAGTGCCGGTTTGAATTTCCTGCACTTTTCAGTGTAAAACCAAGTTGGAGCTAGAACCTCCACATATATATGTATGGAGTGGAGTTAGCAACTGAAAAGAAACTTTGTGTTCCCAACAAGCTAGTTGAAGGACGGCTTTCACACACACTTATCTCTCAGAACTGAGCATATGGAGAGAAGTTCGTTCATCTAGCTCAAAGGGAACGGGTTGCAGGGTAAACAATTACTCTGGTTTCTCAGACTGTTTTCTAGTGCCGGTTTGAAGTTCCTGCAGTTTTCAGTGTAAAACCGAGTTGGAGCTAGTACCTCCCCATATATATGTATGGAGTGGAGTTTGCAACTGAAAAGAAACTTTGTGTTCCCAAAAAGCTAGATGAAGCACGGCTCTCACACACACTAATCTCTCAGAACTGAGCATGTGGAGAGACGTTCGTTCATCTAGCACAAAGGGAACAGGTTGCAGGATAAACTATTACTCTGGTTTCTCAGTCTGTTTCCTAGTGCCGGTTTGAAGTTCCTGCAGTTTTCACTGTAAAACCGAATTGGAGCTAGTCCCTACCTATATATATATATGGAGTGGAGTTGGAAACTGAAAAGAAACTTTGTGTTCCCAACAAGCTAGGTGAAGGACGGCTTTCACACACACTTTTCTCTCAGAACATAGCATGTGGAGAGACGTTCGTTCATCTAGCACAAAGGGAACGGTTTTCAGGGGAAACATATACTCTGGTTTGTCAGTCTGTTTCCTAGTGCCGGTTTGAAGTTCCTGCAGTTTTCACTGTAAACCCGAGTTGGAGCTAGTACCTCCCCATATATATGTATGGAGTGGAGTTTGCAACTGTAAAGAAACTTTGTGTTCCCAACAAGCTAGGTGAAGGACGGCTTTCACACAAACTTATCTCTCAGAACTGAGCACGTGGAGAGACGTTCGTTCATCTAGCACAAAGTGAACGGTTTCAGGAAAAACTTTTACTCTGGATTCTCAGTCTGTTTCCTAGTGCCGGTTTGAAGTTCCTGCAGTTTTCACTGTAAAACCGGGTTGGAGCTAGTACCTCCCCATATATATGTATGGAGTGGAGTTTGCAAATTAAAAGAAACTTTGTGTTCCCAACAAGCTAGGTGAAGGAAGGCTTTCACACCCAAATATCTCTCAGAACTGAGCATGTGGAGAGACGTTCGTTCATCTAGCACAAAGGGAACGGGTTGCAGGGGAAACATTTACTCTGGTTCCTCAGTCTGTTTCCTAGTGCCGGTTTGAATTTCCTGCACTTTTCAGTGTAAAACCAAGTTGGAGCTAGAACCTCCACATATATATGTATGGAGTGGAGTTAGCAACTGAAAAGAAACTTTGTGTTCCCAACAAGCTAGTTGAAGGACGGCTTTCACACACACTTATCTCTCAGAACTGAGCATATGGAGAGAAGTTCGTTCATCTAGCACAAAGGGAACAGGTTGCAGGATAAACTATTACTCTGGTTTCTCAGTCTGTTTCCTAGTGCCGGTTTGAAGTTCCTGCAGTTTTCACTGTAAAACCGAATTGGAGCTAGTCCCTACCTATATATATATATGGAGTGGAGTTGGAAACTGAAAAGAAACTTTGTGTTCCCAACAAGCTAGGTGAAGGACGGCTTTCACACACACTTTTCTCTCAGAACATAGCATGTGGAGAGACGTTCGTTCATCTAGCACAAAGGGAACGGTTTTCAGGGGAAACATATACTCTGGTTTGTCAGTCTGTTTCCTAGTGCCGGTTTGAAGTTCCTGCAGTTTTCACTGTAAACCCGAGTTGGAGCTAGTACCTCCCCATATATATGTATGGAGTGGAGTTTGCAACTGTAAAGAAACTTTGTGTTCCCAACAAGCTAGGTGAAGGACGGCTTTCACACAAACTTATCTCTCAGAACTGAGCACGTGGAGAGACGTTCGTTCATCTAGCACAAAGTGAACGGTTTCAGGAAAAACTTTTACTCTGGATTCTCAGTCTGTTTCCTAGTGCCGGTTTGAAGTTCCTGCAGTTTTCACTGTAAAACCGAGTTGGAGCTTGTCCCTACCCATATATATGTATGGATTGGAGTTTGCAACTGTAAAGAAACTTTGTGTTCCCAACAAGCTAGGTGAGGGACGGCTTTCACACACACTTATCTCTCAGAAATGAGCACGTGGAGAGACGTTCGTTCATCTAGCACAAAGGGAACGTTTTCAGGAAAAACTTTTACTCTGGTTTCTCAGTCTGTTTCCTAGTGCCGGTTTGAAGTTCCTGCAGTTTTCACTGTAAAACCGAGTTGGAGCTAGTCCCTACCCATATATATATATGGAGTGGAGTTTGCAACTGAAAAGAAACTTTGTGTTCCCAACAAGCTAGGTGAAGGACGGCTTTCACACACACTTATCTCTCAGAAGAGAGCATGTGGAGAGACGTTCGTTCATCTAGCACAAAGGGAACGGGTTGCAGGGGAAACATATACTCTGGTTTCTCAGTCTGTTTCCTAGTGCCGGTTTGAAGTTCCTGCAGTTTTCACTGTAAAACAGAGTTGGAGCTAGTACCTCCCCATATATATGTATGGAGTGGAGTTCGCAACTGTAAAGAAACTTTGTGTTCCCAACAAGCTAGGTGAAGGACGGGTTTCACACACACTTATCTCTCAGAACTGAGCATGTGGAGAGACGTTCGTTCATCTAGCACAAAGGGAACAGGTTGCAGGATAAACTTTTACTCTGGTTTCTCAGTCTGTTTCCTAGTGCCGGTTTGAACTTCCTGCAGTTTTCACTGTAAAACCGAGTTGGAGCTAGTCCCTACCCATATATATATATGGAGTGGAGTTGGAAACTGAAAAGAAATTTTGTGTTCCCAACAAGCTAGGTGAAGGACGGCTTTCACACACACTTATCTCTAGAACATAGCATGTGGAGAGACGTTCGTTCATCTAGCACAAAATAAACGGGTTGCAGGGGAAACATATACTCTGGATTCTCAGTCTGTTTCCTAGTGCCGGTTTGAATTTCCTGCAGTTTTCACTGTAAAACCGAGTTGGAGCTAGTACCTCCCCATATATATGTATGGAGTGGAGTTTGCAACTGAAAAGAAACTTTGTGTTCCCAACAAGTTATGTGAAGGACGGTTTTCACACACAACTATCTCTCAGAACTGAGCATGTGGAGAGACGTTCGTTCATCTAGCACAAAGGGAACGGGTTGCAGGAGAAACTTTTACTCTGGTTTCTCAGTCTGTTTCCTAGTGCCGGTTTGAAGTTCCTGCAGTTTTCACTGTAAAACCGAGTTGGAGCTAGTACCTCCCCATATATATGTATGGAGTGGAGTTTGCAACTGAAAAGAAACTTTGTGTTCCCAACAAGCTAGGTGAAGGACGGCTTTCACACACACTTATCACTCAGAACTGAGCATGTGGAGAGACGTTCGTTCATCTAGCACAAAGGGAACGGGTTGCAGGAGAAACTTTTACTCTGGTTTCTCAGTCTGTTTCCTAGTGCTGGTTTGAAGTTCCTGCAGTTTTCACTCTAAAACCTAGTTGGAGCTAGTACCTCCCCATATATATGTATGGAGTGGAGTTGGAAACTGAAAAGAAACTTTGTGTTCCCAACAAGCTAGGTGAAGGACGGCTTTCACACACACTTATCTCTCAGAACTGAGCATGTGGAGAGACGTTCGTTCATCTAGCACAAAGGGAACGGGTAGCAGGAGTAACTTTTACTCTGGTTTCTCAAGCTGTTTCCTAGTGCCGGTTTGAAGTTCCTGCAGTTTTCACTATAAAACCGAGTTGGAGCTAGTACCTCCCCTTATATATGTATGGAGTGGAGTTTGCAACTGAAAAGAAACTTTGTGTTCCCAACAAGCTAGGTGAAGGACGGCTTTCACACACAATTATCTCTCAGAAATGAGCATGTGGAGAGACTTTCGCTCATCTAGCACAAAGGGAACGTGTTGCAGGAGAAACTTTTACTCTGGTTTCTCAGTCTGTTTCCTAGTGCCGGTTTGAAGTTCCTGCAGTTTTCACTGTAAAACCGAGTTTGAGCTAGTCCCTACCCATATATATATATGGAGTGGAGTTGGAAACTGAAAAGAAACTTTGTGTTCCCAACAAGCTAGGTGAAGGACGGCTTTCACACACACTTATCTCTCAGAACTGAGCATATGGAGAGACGTTCGTTCATCTAGCACAAAGGGAACGGGTTGCAGGGGAAACATTTACTATGGTTTCTCAGTCTGTTTCCTAGTGCCGGTTTGAAGTTCCTGCAGTTTTCACTGTAAAACCGAGTTGGAGCTAGTACCTCCCCATGTATATGTATGGAGTGGAGTTTGCAACTGAAAAGAAACTTTGTGTTCCCAACAAGCTAGGTGAAGGACGGCTTTCACACACACATATCTCTCAGAACTGAGCATGTGGAGAGACGTTCGTTCATCTAGCACAAAGTGAAAGGGTTGCAAGAGAAACTTTTACTCTGGTTTCTCAGTCTGTTTCCTAGTGCCGGTTTGAAGTTCCTGCAGTTTTCACTGTAAAACCGAGTTGGAGCTAGTCCCTACCCATATATATATATGGAGTGGAGTTGGAAACTGAAAAGAAACTTTGTGTTCCCAACAAGCTAGGTGAAGTACGGCTTTCAGACACACTATTCTCTCAGAACTGAGCATGTGGAGAGACGTTCGTTCATCTAGCTCAAAGGGAAAGGGTTGCAAGAGGAACTTTTACACTGGTTTCTCAGTCTGTTTCCTAGTGCCGGTTTGAAGTTCCTGCAGTTTTCACTGTAAAACCGAGTTGGAGCTAGTACCTCCCCATATATATGTATGGAGTGGAGTTTGCAACTGAAAAGAAACTTTGTGTTCCCAACAAGCTAGGTGAAGGATGGCTTTCACACACACTTATCTCTCAGAACTGAGCATGTGGAAAGACGTTCGTTCATCTAGCTCAAAGGGAACGGGTTGCAGGGGAAACATTTACTCTGGTTTCTCAGTCTGTTTCCTAGTGCCGGTTTGAAGTTCCTGCAGTTTTCACTGTAAAACCGAGTTGGAGCTAGTCCCTACCCATATATATATATGGAGTGGAGTTTGCTACTGAAAAGAAACTTTGTGTTCCCAACAAGCTAGGTGAAGGACGGGTTTCACACACACTTATCTCTCAGAACTGAGCATGTGGAGAGACGTTCGTTCATCTAGCACAAAGGGAACGGGTTGCAGGAGAAACTTTTACTCTGGACTCTCAGTCTGTTTCCTAGTGCCGGTTTGAATTTCCTGCAGTTTTCACTGTACAACCGAGTTGGAGCTAGTCCCTTCCCATATATATATATGGAGTGGAGTTTGCAACTGAAAAGAAACTTTGTGTTCCCAACAAGCTAGATGAAGGACGGCTTTCACACACACTTATCTCTCAGAACTGAGCATGTGGAGAGACGTTCGTTCATCTAGCACAAAGGGAACGGGTTGCAGGAAAAACTTTTACTCTGGTCTCTCAGTTTGTTTCCTAGTGCCGGTTTGAAGTTCCTGCAGTTTTCACTGTAAAACCGAGTTGGAGCTAGTACCTCCCCATATATATGTATGGAGTGGAGTTTGCAACTGAAAAGAAACTTTGTGTTCCCAACAAGCTACGTGAAGGACGGCTTTCACACACACTTACCACTCAGAACTGAGCATGTGGAGAGACGTTCGTTCATCTAGCACAAAGGGAACGGGTTGCAGGAGAAACTTTTACTCTGGTTTCTCAGTCTGTTTCCTAGTGCCGGTTTGAAGTTCCTGCAGTTTTCACTGTAAAACCGAGTTGGAGCTAGTACCTCCCCATATATATGTATGGAGTGGAGTTTGCAACTGAAAAGAAACTTTGTGTTCCCAACAAGCTAGGTGAAGGACGGCTTTCACACACAATTATCACTCAGAACTGAGCATGTGGAGAGACGTTCGTTCATCTAGCACAAAGGGAACGGGTTGCAGGAGAAACTTTTACTCTGGTTTCTCAGTCTGTTTCCTAGTGCCGGTTTGAAGTTCCTGCAGTTTTCACTCTAAAACCTAGTTGGAGCTAGTACCTCCCCATATATATGTATGGAGTGGAGTTTGCAACTGAAAAGAAACTTTGTGTTCCCAACAAGCTAGGTGAAGGACGGCTTCCACACACACTTATCTCTCAGAACTGAGCATGTGGAGAGACGTTCGTTCATCTAGCACAAAGGGAACGGTTTGCAGGAGGAACTTTTACTCTGGTTTCTCAGTCTGTTTCCTATTGCCGGTTTGAAGTTCCTGCAGTTTTCACTGTAAAACCGAGTTGGAGCTAGTACCTCCCATATATATGTATGGATTGGAGATTGCAAGTGAAAAGAAACTTTGTGTTCCAAAGAATCTAGGTGAAGTACTGCTTTCACAGACACATAACTCTAAGAACTGAGCATGTGGAGAGACGTTCGTTCATGTAGCACAAAGTGAACGGGTTGCAGGAGAAACATTTACTCTGGTTTCTCAGTCTGTTTCCAAGTGCCAGTTTGAAATTCATGCAGTTTTCACTGTAAACACGAGTTGGAGCTAGTACCTCCCCATATATATGTATGGAGTGGAGTTTGCAACTGAAAAGAAACTTTGTGTTCCAAACAACCTAGGTGTAGGACGGCTTTCACACACACTTATCTCTCAGAACTGAGCATGTGGAGAGACGTTCGTTCATCTAGCACAAAGGGAACGGATTGCAGGAGAAACTTTTACTCTGGTTTCTCAGTCTGTTTCCTAGTGCCGGTTTGAAGTTCCTGCAGTTTTCACTGTAAAACCGAGTTGGAGCTAGTCCCTAACCATATATATATATGGATTGGAGTTTGCAAATGAAAAGAAACTTTGTGTTCCCAACAAGCTAGGTGAAGGACGGCTTTCACACACACTTATCTCTCAGAACTGAGCATGTGGAGAGACGTTAGTTCATCAAGCACAAAGGGAACGGGTTGCAGGGGAAACTTTTACTCTGGTTTCTCAGTCTGTTTCCTAGTGCCGGTTTGAAGTTCCTGCAGTTTTCACTGTAAAACCGAGTTGCAGCTAGTCCCTCCCCATATATATGTATGGAGTGGAGTTTGCAAGTGAAAAGAATCTTTGTGTTCCCAACAAGCTAGATGAAGGACGGCTTTCACACACACTTATCTCTCAGAACTGAGCATGTGGAGAGACGTTCGTTCATCTAGCACAAAGGGAACGGGTTGCAGGAGAAACTTTTACTCTGGTTTCTCAGTCTGTTTCCTAGTGCCGGTTTGAAGTTTCTGCAGTTTTCACTGTAAAACCGAGTTGGAGCTTGTCCCTCCCCATATATATGTATGGAGTGGAGTTTGCAACTGAAAAGAAACTTTGTGTTCCCAAAAAGCTAGGTGAAGGACGGCTTTCACACACACTTATCACTCAGAACTGAGCATGTGGAGAGACGTTCGTTCATCTAGCACAAAGGGAACGGTTTGCAGGAGGAACTTTTACTCTGGTTTCTCAGTCTGTTTCCTATTGCCGGTTTGAAGTTCCTGCAGTTTTCACTGTAAAACCGAGTTGGAGCTAGTACCTCCCATATATATGTATGGATTGGAGATTGCAAGTGAAAAGAAACTTTGTGTTCCAAAGAATCTAGGTGAAGTACTGCTTTCACAGACACATAACTCTAAGAACTGAGCATGTGGAGAGACGTTCGTTCATGTAGCACAAAGGGAACGGGTTGCAGGAGAAACATTTACTCTGGTTTCTCAGTCTGTTTCCAAGTGCCAGTTTGAAATTCATGCAGTTTTCACTGTAAACACGAGTTGGAGCTAGTACCTCCCCATATATATGTATGGAGTGGAGTTTGCAACTGAAAAGAAACTTTGTGTTCCAAAAAACCTAGGTGTAGGACGGCTTTCACACACACTTATCTCTCAGAACTGAGCATGTGGAGAGACGTTCGTTCATCTAGCACAAAGGGAACGGGTTGCAGGAGAAACTTTTACTCTGGTTTCTCAGTCTGTTTCCTATTGCCGGTTTGAAGTTCCTGCAGTTTTCACTGTAAAACCGAGTTGGAGCTAGTCCCTAACCATATATATATATGGAGTGGAGTTTGCAAATGAAAAGAAACTTTGTGTTCCCAACAAGCTAGGTGAAGGACGGCTTTCACACACACTTATCTCTCAGAACTGAGCATGTGGAGAGACGTTCGTTCATCTAGCACAAAGGGAACGGGTTGCAGGAGAAACTTTTACTCTGGTTTCTCAGTCTGTTTCCTAGTGCCGGTTTGAAGTTCCTGCAGTTTTCACTGTAAAACCGAGTTGGAGCTAGTACCTCCCCATATATATGTATGGAGTGGAGTTTGCAACTGAAAAGAAACTTTGTGTTCCCAAAAAGCTAGGTGAAGGACGGCTTTCACACACACTTATCACTCAGAACTGAGCATGTGGAGAGACGTTCGTTCATCTAGCACAAAGGGAACGGCTTGCAGGAGAAACTTTTACTCTGGTTTCTCAGTCTGTTTCCTAGTGCCGGTCTGAAGTTCCTGCAGTTTTCACTCTAAAACCTAGTTGGAGCTAGTACCTCCCCATATATATGTATGGAGTGGAGTTTGCAACTCAAAAGAAACTTTGTGTTCCCAACAAGCTAGGTGAAGGACGGCTTTCACACACACTTATCTCTCAGAACTGAGCATGTGGAGAGACGTTCGTTCATCTAGCACAAAGGGAACGGGTTGCAGGAGAAACTTTTACTCTGGTTTCTCAGTCTGTTTCCTAGTGCCCGTTTGAAGTTCCTGCAGTTTTCACTGTAAAACCGAGTTGGAGCTAGTCCCTACCCATATATATAAATGGAGTGGAGTTTGCAACTGAAAAGAAACTTTGTGTTCCCAACAAGCTAGGTGAAGGACGGCATTCACACACACTTATCTCTCAGAACTGAGCATGTGGAGAGACGTACGTTCATCTAGCACAAAGGGAACGGGTTGCAGTAGAAACTTTTACTCTGGTTTCTCAGTCTGTTTCCTAGTGCCGGTTTGAAGTTCCTGCAGTTTTCACTCTAAAACCTAGTTGGAGCTAGTACCTCCCCATATATATGTATGGAGTGGAGTTTGCAACTGAAAAGAAACTTTGTGTTCCCAACAAGCTAGGTGAAGGACGGCTTCCACACACACTTATCTCTCAGAACTGAGCATGTGGAGAGACGTTCGTTCATCTAGCACAAAGGGAACGGTTTGCAGGAGGAACTTTTACTCTGGTTTCTCAGTCTGTTTCCTATTGCCGGTTTGAAGTTCCTGCAGTTTTCACTGTAAAACCGAGTTGGAGCTAGTACCTCCCATATATATGTATGGATTGGAGATTGCAAGTGAAAAGAAACTTTGTGTTCCAAACAACCTAGTTGTAGGACGGCTTTCACACACACTTATCTCTCAGAACTGAGCATGTGGAGAGACGTTCGTTCATCTAGCACAAAGGGAACGGGTTGCAGGAGAAACTTTTACTCTGGTTTCTCAGTCTGTTTCCTAGTGCCGGTTTGAAGTTCCTGCAGTTTTCACTGTAAAACCGAGTTGGAGCTAGTCCCTAACCATATATATATATGGAGTGGAGTTTGCAAATGAAAAGAAACTTTGTGTTCCCAACAAGCTAGGTGAAGGACGGCTTTCACACACACTTATCTCTCAGAACTGAGCATGTGGAGAGACGTTAGTTCATCAAGCACAAAGGGAACGGGTTGCAGGGGAAACTTTTACTCTGGTTTCTCAGTCTGTTTCCTAGTGCCGGTTTGAAGTTCCTGCAGTTTTCACTGTAAAACCGAGTTGCAGCTAGTCCCTCCCCATATATATGTATGGAGTGGAGTTTGCAAGTGAAAAGAATCTTTGTGTTCCCAACAAGCTAGTTGAAGGACGGCATTCACACACACTTATCTCTCAGAACTGAGCATGTGGAGAGACGTACGTTCATCTAGCACAAAGGGAACGGGTTGCAGGAGAAACTTTTACTCTGGTTTCTCAGTCTGTTTCCTAGTGCCGGTTTGAAGTTCCTGCAGTTTTCACTCTAAAACCTAGTTGGAGCTAGTACCTCCCCTTATATATGTATGGAGTGGAGTTTGCAACTGAAAAGAAACTTTGTGTTCCCAACAAGCTAGTTGAAGGACGGCTTCCACACACACTTATCTCTCAGAACTGAGCATGTGGAGAGACGTTCGTTCATCTAGCACAAAGGGAACGGTTTGCAGGAGGAACTTTTACTCTGGTTTCTCAGTCTGTTTCCTATTGCCGGTTTGAAGTTCCTGCAGTTTTCACTGTAAAACCGAGTTGGAGCTAGTACCTCCCATATATATGTATGGATTGGAGATTGCAAGTGAAAAGAAACTTTGTGTTCCAAACAACCTAGGTGTAGGACGGCTTTCACACACACTTATCTCTCAGAACTGAGCATTTGGAGAGACGTTCGTTCATCTAGCACAAAGGGAACGGGTTGCAGGAGAAACTTTTACTCTGGTTTCTCAGTCTGTTTCCTAGTGCCGGTTTGAAGTTCCTGCAGTTTTCACTGTAAAACCGAGTTGGAGCTAGTCCCTAACCATATATATATATGGAGTGGAGTTTGCAAATGAAAAGAAACTTTGTGTTCCCAACAAGCTAGGTGAAGGACGGCTTTCACACACACTTATCTCTCAGAACTGAGCATGTGGAGAGACGTTAGTTCATCAAGCACAAAGGGAACGGGTTGCAGGGGAAACTTTTACTCTGGTTTCTCAGTCTGTTTCCTAGTGCCGGTTTGAAGTTCCTGCAGTTTTCACTGTAAAACCGAGTTGCAGCTAGTCCCTCCCCATATATATGTATGGAGTGGAGTTTGCAATTGAAAAGAATCTTTGTGTTCCCAACAAGCTAGATGAAGGACGGCTTTCACACACACTTATCTCTCAGAACTGAGCATGTGGAGAGACGTTCGTTCATCTAGCACAAAGGGAACGGGTTGCAGGAGAAACTTTTACTCTGGTTTCTCAGTCTGTTTCCTAGTGCCGGTTTGAAGTTCCTGCAGTTTTCACTGTAAAATCGAGTTGGAGCTAGTACCTCCCCATATATATGTATGGAGTGGAGTTTGCAACTGAAAAGAAACTTTGTGTTCCCAAAAAGCTAGGTGAAGTACGGCTTTCACACACACTTATCACTCAGAACTGAGCATGTGGAGAGACGTTCGTTCATCTAGCACAAAGGGAACGGCTTGCAGAAGAAACTTTTACTCTGGTTTCTCAGTCTGTTTCCTAGTGCCGGTCTGAAGTTCCTGCAGTTTTCACTCTAAAACCTAGTTGGAGCTAGTACCTCCCCATATATATGTATGGAGTGGAGTTTGCAACTCAAAAGAAACTTTGTGTTCCCAACAAGCTAGGCGAAGTACGGCTTTCACACACACTTATCTCTCAGAACTGAGCATGTGGAGAGACGTTCGTTCATCTAGCACAAAGGGAACGGGTTGCAGGAGAAACTTTTACTCTGGTTTCTCAGTCTGTTTCCTAGTGCCGGTTTGAAGTTCCTGCAGTTTTCACTGTAAAACCGAGTTGGAGCTAGTCCCTACCCATATATATATATGGAGTGGAGTTTGCAACTGAAAAGAAACTTTGTGTTCCCAACAAGCTAGGTGAAGGACGGCATTCACACACACTTATCTCTCAGAACTGAGCATGTGGAGGGACGTACGTTCATCTAGCACAAAGGGAACGGGTTGCAGGAGAAACTTTTACTCTGGTTTCTAGTCTGTTTCCTAGTGCCGGTTTGAATTTCGTGCAGTTTTCACTGTAAAACCGAGTTGGAGCTAGTCCCTACCCATATATATATATATGGAGTGGAGTTTGCAACTGAAAAGAAACTTTGTGTTCCCAACAAGCTAGGTGAAGGACGGCTTTCACACACACTTATCTCTCAGAACTGAGCATGTGGAGAGACGTTCGTTCATCTAGCACAAATGAAACGGGTTGCAGGGGAAATATTTATTCTGGTTTCTCAGTCTGTTTCCTAGTGCCGGTTTGAAGTTCCTGCAGTTTTCCCTGTAAAACCGAGTTGGAGCTAGTACCTCCCCATATAAATGTATGGAGTGGAGTTTGCAACTAAAAAGAAACTTTGTGTTCCCAACAAGCTAGGTGAAGGACGGCTTTAAAACACAATTATCTCTCAGAACTGAGCATATGGAGAGACGTTCGTTCATCTAGCACCAGGGGAACGGGTTGCAGGGGAAACATTTACTCTGGTTTCTCAGTCTGTTTCCTAGTGCCGGTTTGAACTTCCTGCAGTTTTCACTGTAAAACCGAGATGGAGCTAGTCCCCACCCATATATATGTATGGAGTGGAGTTTGCAACTGAAAAGAAACTTTGTGTTCCCAACAAGCTAGGTGAAGGACGGCTTTCACACACACTTATCTCTCAGAACTGAGCATGTGTAGAGACGTTCGTTCATCTAGCACAAAGGGAACGGGTTGCAGGGTAAACTTTTACTCTGGTTTCTCAGTCTGTTTCCTAGTGCCGGTTTGAAGTTCCTGCAGTTTTCACTGTAAAACCGAGTTGGAGCTAGTACCTCCCCATATATATGTATGGAGTGGAGTTTGCAACTGAAAAGAAACTTTGTGTTCCCAACAAGCTAGGTGAAGGACGGCTTTCACACACACTTATCTCTCAGAACTGAGCATGTGTAGAGACGTTCGTTCATCTAGCACAAAGGGAACGGGTTGCAGGGGAAACTTTTACTCTGGTTTCTCAGTCTGTTTCCTAGTGCCGGTTTGAAGTTCCTGCAGTTTTCACTGTAAAACCGAGTTGGAGCTAGTCCCTACCCATATATATGTATGGAGTGGAGTTTGCAACTGAAAAGAAACTTTGTGTTCCCAACAAGCTAGGTGAAGGACGGCTTTCACACACAGTTATCATTCAGAACTGAGCATGTGGAGAGACGTTCGTTCATCTAGCACAAAGGGAACGGGTTGCAGGGGAAACATTTACTCTGGTTTCTCAGTCTGTTTCCTAGTGCCGGTTTGAAGTTCCTGCAGTTTTCACTGTAAAACAGAGTTGGAGCTAGTACCTCCCCATATATATGTATGGAGTGGAGTTTGCAAGTGAAAAGAAACTTTTTGTTCCCAACAAGCTAGGTGAAGGACGGCTTTCACACACACTTATCTCTCAGATCTGAGCATGTGGAGAGACGTTCGTTCATCTAGCACAAAGGGAACGGGTTGCAGGAGAAACTTTTACTCTGGTTTCTCAGTCTGTTTCCTAGTGCCGGTTTGAAGTTCTTGCAGTTTTCACTGTAAATCGAGTTGGAGCTAGTCCCTACCCATATATATATATGGATTGGAGTTTGCAACTGAAAAGAAACTTTGTGTTCCCAACAAGCTAGGTGAAGAACGGCTTTCACACACAATTATCTCTCAGAACTGAGCATGTGGAGAGACGTTCGTTCATCTAGCACAAAGGGAACGGGTTGTAGGGGAAACATATACTCTGGTTTCACAGTCTGTTTCCTAGTGCCGGTTTGAAGTTCCTGCAGTTTTCACTGTAAAACCGAGTTGGAGCTAGTACCTCCCCATATATATGTATGGAGTGGAGTTTGCAACTGTAAAGAAACTTTGTGTTCCCAACAAGCTAGGTGAAGGACGGCTTTCATACTCACTTATCTCTCAGAACTGAGCACGTGGAGAGACGTTCGTTCATTTAGCACAAAGGGAACGGTTTCAGGAAAAACTTTTACTCTGGATTCTCAGTCTGTTTCCTAGTGCCGGTTTGAAGTTCCTGCAGTTTTCACTGTAAAACCGAGTTGGAACTAGTCCCTACCCATATATATATATGGAATGGAGTTTGCAACTGAAAACAAACTTTGTGTTCCCAACAAGCTAGGTGAAGGACGGGTTTCACACACACTTATCTCTCAGAACTGAGCATGTGGAGAGACGTTCGTTCATCTAGCACAAAGGGAACGGGTTGCAGGAGTAACTTTTACTCTGGTTTCTCAGTCTGTTTCCTAGTGCCGGTTTGAAGTTCCTGCAGTTTTCACTGTAAAACCGTGTTGGAGCTAGTACCTCCCCTTATATATGTATGGAGTGGAGTTTGCAACTGAAAAGAAACTTTGTGTTCCCAACAAGCTAGGTGAAGGACGGCTTTCACACACAATTATCTCTCAGAAATGAGCATGTGGAGAGACGTTCGCTCATCTAGCACAAAGGGAACGGGTTGCAGGAGAAACTTTTACTCTGGTTTCTCAGTCTGTTTCCTAGTGCCGGTTTGAAGTTCCTGCAGTTTTCACTGTAAAACCGAGTTGGAGCTAGTCCCTACCCATATATATATATGGAGTGGAGTTGGAAACTGAAAAGAAACTTTGTGTTCCCAACAAGCTATGTGAAGGACGGCTTTCACACACACTTATCTCTCAGAACTGAGCATATGGAGAGACGTTCGTCCATCTAGCACAAAGGGAACGGGTTGCAGGGGAAACATTTACTATGGTTTCTCAGTCTGTTTCCTAGTGCCGGTTTGAAGTTCCTGCAGTTTTCACTGTAAAACCGAGTTGGAGCTAGTACCTCCCCATGTATATGTATGGAGTGGAGTTTGCAACTGAAAAGAAACTTTGTGTTCCCAACAAGCTAAGTGAAGGACGGCTTTCACACACACATATCTCTCAGAACTGAGCATGTGGAGAGACGTTCGTTCATCTAGCACAAAGGGAAAGGGTTGCAAGAGAAACTTTACTCTGGTTTCTCAGTCTGTTTCCTAGTGCCGGTTTGAAGTTCCTGCAGTTTTCACTGTAAAACCGAGTTGGAGCTAGTACCTCCCCATATATATGTATGGAGTGGAGTTTGCAACTGAAAAGAAACTTTGTGTTCCCAACAAGCTAGGTGAAGGACGGCTTTCACACACACTTATCTCTCAGAACTGAGCATGTGGAGAGACGTTCGTTCATCTAGCACAAAGGGAACGGGTTGCAGGAGAAACTTTTACTCTGGTTTCTCAGTCTGTTTCCTAGTGCCGGTTTGAAGTTCTTGCAGTTTTCACTGTAAAACCGAGTTGGAGCTAGTCCCTACCCATATATATATATGGAGTGGAGTTGGAAACTGAAAAGAAATTTTGTGTTCCCAACAAGCTAGGTGAAGGACGGCTTTCAGACACACTTATCTCTCAGAACTTAGCATGTGGAGAGACGTTCGTTCATCTAGAACAAAGGGAACGGGTTGCAGGTGAAACATTTACTCTGGTTTCTCAGTCTGTTTCCTAGTGCCGGTTTGAAGTTCCTGCAGTTTTCACTGTAAAACCGAGTTGGAGCTAGTACCTCCCCATATATATGTATGGAGTGGAGTTTGCAACTGAAAAGAAACTTTGTGTTCCCAACAAGCTAGGTGAAGGACGGCTTTCACACACACTATTCTCTCAGAACTGAGCATGTGGAGAGACGTTCGTTCATCTAGCACAAAGGGAAAGGGTTGCAAGAGAAACTTTAACTCTGGTTTCTCAGTCTGTTTCCTAGTGCCGGTTTGAAGTTCCTGCAGTTTTCACTGTAAAACCGAGTTGGAGCTAGTACCTCCCCATATATATGTATGGAGTGGAGTTTGCAACTGAAAAGAAACTTTGTGTTCCCAACAAGCTAGGTGAAGGATGGCTTTCACACACACTTATCTCTCAGAACTGAGCATGTGGAGAGACGTTCGTTCATCTAGCACAAAGGGAACGGGTTGCAGGGGAAACATTTACTCTGGTTTCTCAGTCTGTTTCCTAGTGCCGGTTTGAAGTTCCTGCAGTTTTCACTGTAAAACCGAGTTGGAGCTATTCCTTACCCATATATATATATATGGAGTGGAGTTTGCTACTGAAAAGAAACTTTGTGTTCCCAACAAGCTAGGTGAAGGACGGGTTTCACACACACTTATCTCTCAGAACTGAGCATGTGGAGAGACGTTCGTTCATCTAGCACAAAGGGAACGGGTTGCAGGAGAAACTTTTACTCTGGTCTCTCAGTCTGTTTCCTAGTGCCGGTTTGAAGTTCCTGTAGTTTTCACTGTACAACCGAGTTGGAACTAGTCCCTTCCCATATATATATATGGAGAGGAGTTTGCAACTGAAAAGAAACTTTGTGTTCCCAACAAGCTAGATGAAGGACGGCTTTCACACACACTTATCTCTAGAACATAGCATGTGGAGAGACGTTCGTTCATCTAGCACAAAGTAAACGGGTTGCAGGGGAAACATATACTCTGGATTCTCAGTCTGTTTCCTAGTGCCGGTTTGAATTTCCTGCAGTTTTCACTGTAAAACCGAGTTGGAGCTAGTACCTCCCCATATATATGTATGGAGTGGAGTTTGCAACTGAAAAGAAACTTTGTGTTCCCAACAAGTTATGTGAAGGACGGTTTTCACACACAACTATCTCTCAGAACTGAGCATGTGGAGAGACGTTCGTTCATCTAGCACAAAGGGAACGGGTTGCAGGAGAAACTTTTACTCTGGTTTCTCAGTCTGTTTCCTAGTGCCGGTTTGAAGTTCCTGCAGTTTTCACTGTAAAACCGAGTTGGAGCTAGTACCTCCCCATATATATGTATGGAGTGGAGTTTGCAACTGAAAAGAAACTTTGTGTTCCCAACAAGCTAGGTGAAGGACGGCTTTCACACACACTTATCACTCAGAACTGAGCATGTGGAGAGACGTTCGTTCATCTAGCACAAAGGGAACGGGTTGCAGGAGAAACTTTTACTCTGGTTTCTCAGTCTGTTTCCTAGTGCTGGTTTGAAGTTCCTGCAGTTTTCACTCTAAAACCTAGTTGGAGCTAGTACCTCCCCATATATATGTATGGAGTGGAGTTGGAAACTGAAAAGAAACTTTGTGTTCCCAACAAGCTAGGTGAAGGACGGCTTTCACACACACTTATCTCTCAGAACTGAGCATGTGGAGAGACGTTCGTTCATCTAGCACAAAGGGAACGGGTAGCAGGAGTAACTTTTACTCTGGTTTCTCAGTCTGTTTCCTAGTGCCGGTTTGAAGTTCCTGCAGTTTTCACTATAAAACCGAGTTGGAGCTAGTACCTCCCCTTATATATGTATGGAGTGGAGTTTGCAACTGAAAAGAAACTTTGTGTTCCCAACAAGCTAGGTGAAGGACGGCTTTCACACACAATTATCTCTCAGAAATGAGCATGTGGAGAGACTTTCGCTCATCTAGCACAAAGGGAACGTGTTGCAGGAGAAACTTTTACTCTGGTTTCTCAGTCTGTTTCCTAGTGCCGGTTTGAAGTTCCTGCAGTTTTCACTGTAAAACCGAGTTTGAGCTAGTCCCTACCCATATATATATATGGAGTGGAGTTGGAAACTGAAAAGAAACTTTGTGTTCCCAACAAGCTAGGTGAAGGACGGCTTTCACACACACTTATCTCTCAGAACTGAGCATATGGAGAGACGTTCGTTCATCTAGCACAAAGGGAACGGGTTGCAGGGGAAACATTTACTATGGTTTCTCAGTCTGTTTCCTAGTGCCGGTTTGAAGTTCCTGCAGTTTTCACTGTAAAACCGAGTTGGAGCTAGTACCTCCCCATGTATATGTATGGAGTGGAGTTTGCAACTGAAAAGAAACTTTGTGTTCCCAACAAGCTAGGTGAAGGACGGCTTTCACACACACATATCTCTCAGAACTGAGCATGTGGAGAGACGTTCGTTCATCTAGCACAAAGTGAAAGGGTTGCAAGAGAAACTTTTACTCTGGTTTCTCAGTCTGTTTCCTAGTGCCGGTTTGAAGTTCCTGCAGTTTTCACTGTAAAACCGAGTTGGAGCTAGTCCCTACCCATATATATATATGGAGTGGAGTTGGAAACTGAAAAGAAACTTTGTGTTCCCAACAAGCTAGGTGAAGTACGGCTTTCAGACACACTATTCTCTCAGAACTGAGCATGTGGAGAGACGTTCGTTCATCTAGCTCAAAGGGAAAGGGTTGCAAGAGGAACTTTTACACTGGTTTCTCAGTCTGTTTCCTAGTGCCGGTTTGAAGTTCCTGCAGTTTTCACTGTAAAACCGAGTTGGAGCTAGTACCTCCCCATATATATGTATGGAGTGGAGTTTGCAACTGAAAAGAAACTTTGTGTTCCCAACAAGCTAGGTGAAGGATGGCTTTCACACACACTTATCTCTCAGAACTGAGCATGTGGAAAGACGTTCGTTCATCTAGCTCAAAGGGAACGGGTTGCAGGGGAAACATTTACTCTGGTTTCTCAGTCTGTTTCCTAGTGCCGGTTTGAAGTTCCTGCAGTTTTCACTGTAAAACCGAGTTGGAGCTAGTCCCTACCCATATATATATATGGAGTGGAGTTTGCTACTGAAAAGAAACTTTGTGTTCCCAACAAGCTAGGTGAAGGACGGGTTTCACACACACTTATCTCTCAGAACTGAGCATGTGGAGAGACGTTCGTTCATCTAGCACAAAGGGAACGGGTTGCAGGAGAAACTTTTACTCTGGACTCTCAGTCTGTTTCCTAGTGCCGGTTTGAATTTCCTGCAGTTTTCACTGTACAACCGAGTTGGAGCTAGTCCCTTCCCATATATATATATGGAGTGGAGTTTGCAACTGAAAAGAAACTTTGTGTTCCCAACAAGCTAGATGAAGGACGGCTTTCACACACACTTATCTCTCAGAACTGAGCATGTGGAGAGACGTTCGTTCATCTAGCACAAAGGGAACGGGTTGCAGGAAAAACTTTTACTCTGGTCTCTCAGTTTGTTTCCTAGTGCCGGTTTGAAGTTCCTGCAGTTTTCACTGTAAAACCGAGTTGGAGCTAGTACCTCCCCATATATATGTATGGAGTGGAGTTTGCAACTGAAAAGAAACTTTGTGTTCCCAACAAGCTACGTGAAGGACGGCTTTCACACACACTTACCACTCAGAACTGAGCATGTGGAGAGACGTTCGTTCATCTAGCACAAAGGGAACGGGTTGCAGGAGAAACTTTTACTCTGGTTTCTCAGTCTGTTTCCTAGTGCCGGTTTGAAGTTCCTGCAGTTTTCACTGTAAAACCGAGTTGGAGCTAGTACCTCCCCATATATATGTATGGAGTGGAGTTTGCAACTGAAAAGAAACTTTGTGTTCCCAACAAGCTAGGTGAAGGACGGCTTTCACACACAATTATCACTCAGAACTGAGCATGTGGAGAGACGTTCGTTCATCTAGCACAAAGGGAACGGGTTGCAGGAGAAACTTTTACTCTGGTTTCTCAGTCTGTTTCCTAGTGCCGGTTTGAAGTTCCTGCAGTTTTCACTCTAAAACCTAGTTGGAGCTAGTACCTCCCCATATATATGTATGGAGTGGAGTTTGCAACTGAAAAGAAACTTTGTGTTCCCAACAAGCTAGGTGAAGGACGGCTTCCACACACACTGATCTCTCAGAACTGAGCATGTGGAGAGACGTTCGTTCATCTAGCACAAAGGGAACGGTTTGCAGGAGGAACTTTTACTCTGGTTTCTCAGTCTGTTTCCTATTGCCGGTTTGAAGTTCCTGCAGTTTTCACTGTAAAACCGAGTTGGAGCTAGTACCTCCCATATATATGTATGGATTGGAGATTGCAAGTGAAAAGAAACTTTGTGTTCCAAAGAATCTAGGTGAAGTACTGCTTTCACAGACACATAACTCTAAGAACTGAGCATGTGGAGAGACGTTCGTTCATGTAGCACAAAGGGAACGGGTTGCAGGAGAAACATTTACTCTGGTTTCTCAGTCTGTTTCCAAGTGCCAGTTTGAAATTCATGCAGTTTTCACTGTAAACACGAGTTGGAGCTAGTACCTCCCCATATATATGTATGGAGTGGAGTTTGCAACTGAAAAGAAACTTTGTGTTCCAAACAACCTAGGTGTAGGACGGCTTTCACACACACTTATCTCTCAGAACTGAGCATGTGGAGAGACGTTCGTTCATCTAGCACAAAGGGAACGGATTGCAGGAGAAACTTTTACTCTGGTTTCTCAGTCTGTTTCCTAGTGCCGGTTTGAAGTTCCTGCAGTTTTCACTGTAAAACCGAGTTGGAGCTAGTCCCTAACCATATATATATATGGATTGGAGTTTGCAAATGAAAAGAAACTTTGTGTTCCCAACAAGCTAGGTGAAGGACGGCTTTCACACACACTTATCTCTCAGAACTGAGCATGTGGAGAGACGTTAGTTCATCAAGCACAAAGGGAACGGGTTGCAGGGGAAACTTTTACTCTGGTTTCTCAGTCTGTTTCCTAGTGCCGGTTTGAAGTTCCTGCAGTTTTCACTGTAAAACCGAGTTGCAGCTAGTCCCTCCCCATATATATGTATGGAGTGGAGTTTGCAAGTGAAAAGAATCTTTGTGTTCCCAACAAGCTAGATGAAGGACGGCTTTCACACACACTTATCTCTCAGAACTGAGCATGTGGAGAGACGTTCGTTCATCTAGCACAAAGGGAACGGGTTGCAGGAGAAACTTTTACTCTGGTTTCTCAGTCTGTTTCCTAGTGCCGGTTTGAAGTTTCTGCAGTTTTCACTGTAAAACCGAGTTGGAGCTTGTCCCTCCCCATATATATGTATGGAGTGGAGTTTGCAACTGAAAAGAAACTTTGTGTTCCCAAAAAGCTAGGTGAAGGACGGCTTTCACACACACTTATCACTCAGAACTGAGCATGTGGAGAGACGTTCGTTCATCTAGCACAAAGGGAACGGTTTGCAGGAGGAACTTTTACTCTGGTTTCTCAGTCTGTTTCCTATTGCCGGTTTGAAGTTCCTGCAGTTTTCACTGTAAAACCGAGTTGGAGCTAGTACCTCCCATATATATGTATGGATTGGAGATTGCAAGTGAAAAGAAACTTTGTGTTCCAAAGAATCTAGGTGAAGTACTGCTTTCACAGACACATAACTCTAAGAACTGAGCATGTGGAGAGACGTTCGTTCATGTAGCACAAAGGGAACGGGTTGCAGGAGAAACATTTACTCTGGTTTCTCAGTCTGTTTCCAAGTGCCAGTTTGAAATTCATGCAGTTTTCACTGTAAACACGAGTTGGAGCTAGTACCTCCCCATATATATGTATGGAGTGGAGTTTGCAACTGAAAAGAAACTTTGTGTTCCAAAAAACCTAGGTGTAGGACGGCTTTCACACACACTTATCTCTCAGAACTGAGCATGTGGAGAGACGTTCGTTCATCTAGCACAAAGGGAACGGGTTGCAGGAGAAACTTTTACTCTGGTTTCTCAGTCTGTTTCCTATTGCCGGTTTGAAGTTCCTGCAGTTTTCACTGTAAAACCGAGTTGGAGCTAGTCCCTAACCATATATATATATGGAGTGGAGTTTGCAAATGAAAAGAAACTTTGTGTTCCCAACAAGCTAGGTGAAGGACGGCTTTCACACACACTTATCTCTCAGAACTGAGCATGTGGAGAGACGTTCGTTCATCTAGCACAAAGGGAACGGGTTGCAGGAGAAACTTTTACTCTGGTTTCTCAGTCTGTTTCCTAGTGCCGGTTTGAAGTTCCTGCAGTTTTCACTGTAAAACCGAGTTGGAGCTAGTACCTCCCCATATATATGTATGGAGTGGAGTTTGCAACTGAAAAGAAACTTTGTGTTCCCAAAAAGCTAGGTGAAGGACGGCTTTCACACACACTTATCACTCAGAACTGAGCATGTGGAGAGACGTTCGTTCATCTAGCACAAAGGGAACGGCTTGCAGGAGAAACTTTTACTCTGGTTTCTCAGTCTGTTTCCTAGTGCCGGTCTGAAGTTCCTGCAGTTTTCACTCTAAAACCTAGTTGGAGCTAGTACCTCCCCATATATATGTATGGAGTGGAGTTTGCAACTCAAAAGAAACTTTGTGTTCCCAACAAGCTAGGTGAAGGACGGCTTTCACACACACTTATCTCTCAGAACTGAGCATGTGGAGAGACGTTCGTTCATCTAGCACAAAGGGAACGGGTTGCAGGAGAAACTTTTACTCTGGTTTCTCAGTCTGTTTCCTAGTGCCCGTTTGAAGTTCCTGCAGTTTTCACTGTAAAACCGAGTTGGAGCTAGTCCCTACCCATATATATATATGGAGTGGAGTTTGCAACTGAAAAGAAACTTTGTGTTCCCAACAAGCTAGGTGAAGGACGGCATTCACACACACTTATCTCTCAGAACTGAGCATGTGGAGAGACGTACGTTCATCTAGCACAAAGGGAACGGGTTGCAGGAGAAACTTTTACTCTGGTTTCTCAGTCTGTTTCCTAGTGCCGGTTTGAAGTTCCTGCAGTTTTCACTCTAAAACCTAGTTGGAGCTAGTACCTCCCCATATATATGTATGGAGTGGAGTTTGCAACTGAAAAGAAACTTTGTGTTCCCAACAAGCTAGGTGAAGGACGGCTTCCACACACACTTATCTCTCAGAACTGAGCATGTGGAGAGACGTTCGTTCATCTAGCACAAAGGGAACGGTTTGCAGGAGGAACTTTTACTCTGGTTTCTCAGTCTGTTTCCTATTGCCGGTTTGAAGTTCCTGCAGTTTTCACTGTAAAACCGAGTTGGAGCTAGTACCTCCCATATATATGTATGGATTGGAGATTGCAAGTGAAAAGAAACTTTGTGTTCCAAACAACCTAGTTGTAGGACGGCTTTCACACACACTTATCTCTCAGAACTGAGCATGTGGAGAGACGTTCGTTCATCTAGCACAAAGGGAACGGGTTGCAGGAGAAACTTTTACTCTGGTTTCTCAGTCTGTTTCCTAGTGCCGGTTTGAAGTTCCTGCAGTTTTCACTGTAAAACCGAGTTGGAGCTAGTCCCTAACCATATATATATATGGAGTGGAGTTTGCAAATGAAAAGAAACTTTGTGTTCCCAACAAGCTAGGTGAAGGACGGCTTTCACACACACTTATCTCTCAGAACTGAGCATGTGGAGAGACGTTAGTTCATCAAGCACAAAGGGAACGGGTTGCAGGGGAAACTTTTACTCTGGTTTCTCAGTCTGTTTCCTAGTGCCGGTTTGAAGTTCCTGCAGTTTTCACTGTAAAACCGAGTTGCAGCTAGTCCCTCCCCATATATATGTATGGAGTGGAGTTTGCAAGTGAAAAGAATCTTTGTGTTCCCAACAAGCTAGTTGAAGGACGGCATTCACACACACTTATCTCTCAGAACTGAGCATGTGGAGAGACGTACGTTCATCTAGCACAAAGGGAACGGGTTGCAGGAGAAACTTTTACTCTGGTTTCTCAGTCTGTTTCCTAGTGCCGGTTTGAAGTTCCTGCAGTTTTCACTCTAAAACCTAGTTGGAGCTAGTACCTCCCCTTATATATGTATGGAGTGGAGTTTGCAACTGAAAAGAAACTTTGTGTTCCCAACAAGCTAGTTGAAGGACGGCTTCCACACACACTTATCTCTCAGAACTGAGCATGTGGAGAGACGTTCGTTCATCTAGCACAAAGGGAACGGTTTGCACGAGGAACTTTTACTCTGGTTTCTCAGTCTGTTTCCTATTGCCGGTTTGAAGTTCCTGCAGTTTTCACTGTAAAACCGAGTTGGAGCTAGTACCTCCCATATATATGTATGGATTGGAGATTGCAAGTGAAAAGAAACTTTGTGTTCCAAACAACCTAGGTGTAGGACGGCTTTCACACACACTTATCTCTCAGAACTGAGCATTTGGAGAGACGTTCGTTCATCTAGCACAAAGGGAACGGGTTGCAGGAGAAACTTTTACTCTGGTTTCTCAGTCTGTTTCCTAGTGCCGGTTTGAAGTTCCTGCAGTTTTCACTGTAAAACCGAGTTGGAGCTAGTCCCTAACCATATATATATATGGAGTGGAGTTTGCAAATGAAAAGAAACTTTGTGTTCCCAACAAGCTAGGTGAAGGACGGCTTTCACACACACTTATCTCTCAGAACTGAGCATGTGGAGAGACGTTAGTTCATCAAGCACAAAGGGAACGGGTTGCAGGGGAAACTTTTACTCTGGTTTCTCAGTCTGTTTCCTAGTGCCGGTTTGAAGTTCCTGCAGTTTTCACTGTAAAACCGAGTTGCAGCTAGTCCCTCCCCATATATATGTATGGAGTGGAGTTTGCAATTGAAAAGAATCTTTGTGTTCCCAACAAGCTAGATGAAGGACGGCTTTCACACACACTTATCTCTCAGAACTGAGCATGTGGAGAGACGTTCGTTCATCTAGCACAAAGGGAACGGGTTGCAGGAGAAACTTTTACTCTGGTTTCTCAGTCTGTTTCCTAGTGCCGGTTTGAAGTTCCTGCAGTTTTCACTGTAAAATCGAGTTGGAGCTAGTACCTCCCCATATATATGTATGGAGTGGAGTTTGCAACTGAAAAGAAACTTTGTGTTCCCAAAAAGCTAGGTGAAGTACGGCTTTCACACACACTTATCACTCAGAACTGAGCATGTGGAGAGACGTTCGTTCATCTAGCACAAAGGGAACGGCTTGCAGGAGAAACTTTTACTCTGGTTTCTCAGTCTGTTTCCTAGTGCCGGTCTGAAGTTCCTGCAGTTTTCACTCTAAAACCTAGTTGGAGCTAGTACCTCCCCATATATATGTATGGAGTGGAGTTTGCAACTCAAAAGAAACTTTGTGTTCCCAACAAGCTAGGCGAAGTACGGCTTTCACACACACTTATCTCTCAGAACTGAGCATGTGGAGAGACGTTCGTTCATCTAGCACAAAGGGAACGGGTTGCAGGAGAAACTTTTACTCTGGTTTCTCAGTCTGTTTCCTAGTGCCGGTTTGAAGTTCCTGCAGTTTTCACTGTAAAACCGAGTTGGAGCTAGTCCCTACCCATATATATATATGGAGTGGAGTTTGCAACTGAAAAGAAACTTTGTGTTCCCAACAAGCTAGGTGAAGGACGGCATTCACACACACTTATCTCTCAGAACTGAGCATGTGGAGGGACGTACGTTCATCTAGCACAAAGGGAACGGGTTGCAGGAGAAACTTTTACTCTGGTTTCTAGTCTGTTTCCTAGTGCCGGTTTGAATTTCGTGCAGTTTTCACTGTAAAACCGAGTTGGAGCTAGTCCCTACCCATATATATATATATGGAGTGGAGTTTGCAACTGAAAAGAAACTTTGTGTTCCCAACAAGCTAGGTGAAGGACGGCTTTCACACACACTTATCTCTCAGAACTGAGCATGTGGAGAGACGTTCGTTCATCTAGCACAAATGAAACGGGTTGCAGGGGAAATATTTATTCTGGTTTCTCAGTCTGTTTCCTAGTGCCGGTTTGAAGTTCCTGCAGTTTTCCCTGTAAAACCGAGTTGGAGCTAGTACCTCCCCATATAAATGTATGGAGTGGAGTTTGCAACTAAAAAGAAACTTTGTGTTCCCAACAAGCTAGGTGAAGGACGGCTTTAAAACACAATTATCTCTCAGAACTGAGCATATGGAGAGACGTTCGTTCATCTAGCACCAGGGGAACGGGTTGCAGGGGAAACATTTACTCTGGTTTCTCAGTCTGTTTCCTAGTGCCGGTTTGAACTTCCTGCAGTTTTCACTGTAAAACCGAGATGGAGCTAGTCCCCACCCATATATATGTATGGAGTGGAGTTTGCAACTGAAAAGAAACTTTGTGTTCCCAACAAGCTAGGTGAAGGACGGCTTTCACACACACTTATCTCTCAGAACTGAGCATGTGTAGAGACGTTCGTTCATCTAGCACAAAGGGAACGGGTTGCAGGGTAAACTTTTACTCTGGTTTCTCAGTCTGTTTCCTAGTGCCGGTTTGAAGTTCCTGCAGTTTTCACTGTAAAACCGAGTTGGAGCTAGTACCTCCCCATATATATGTATGGAGTGGAGTTTGCAACTGAAAAGAAACTTTGTGTTCCCAACAAGCTAGGTGAAGGACGGCTTTCACACACACTTATCTCTCAGAACTGAGCATGTGTAGAGACGTTCGTTCATCTAGCACAAAGGGAACGGGTTGCAGGGGAAACTTTTACTCTGGTTTCTCAGTCTGTTTCCTAGTGCCGGTTTGAAGTTCCTGCAGTTTTCACTGTAAAACCGAGTTGGAGCTAGTCCCTACCCATATATATGTATGGAGTGGAGTTTGCAACTGAAAAGAAACTTTGTGTTCCCAACAAGCTAGGTGAAGGACGGCTTTCACACACAGTTATCATTCAGAACTGAGCATGTGGAGAGACGTTCGTTCATCTAGCACAAAGGGAACGGGTTGCAGGGGAAACATTTACTCTGGTTTCTCAGTCTGTTTCCTAGTGCCGGTTTGAAGTTCCTGCAGTTTTCACTGTAAAACAGAGTTGGAGCTAGTACCTCCCCATATATATGTATGGAGTGGAGTTTGCAAGTGAAAAGAAACTTTTTGTTCCCAACAAGCTAGGTGAAGGACGGCTTTCACACACACTTATCTCTCAGATCTGAGCATGTGGAGAGACGTTCGTTCATCTAGCACAAAGGGAACGGGTTGCAGGAGAAACTTTTACTCTGGTTTCTCAGTCTGTTTCCTAGTGCCGGTTTGAAGTTCTTGCAGTTTTCACTGTAAATCGAGTTGGAGCTAGTCCCTACCCATATATATATATGGATTGGAGTTTGCAACTGAAAAGAAACTTTGTGTTCCCAACAAGCTAGGTGAAGAACGGCTTTCACACACAATTATCTCTCAGAACTGAGCATGTGGAGAGACGTTCGTTCATCTAGCACAAAGGGAACGGGTTGTAGGGGAAACATATACTCTGGTTTCACAGTCTGTTTCCTAGTGCCGGTTTGAAGTTCCTGCAGTTTTCACTGTAAAACCGAGTTGGAGCTAGTACCTCCCCATATATATGTATGGAGTGGAGTTTGCAACTGTAAAGAAACTTTGTGTTCCCAACAAGCTAGGTGAAGGACGGCTTTCATACTCACTTATCTCTCAGAACTGAGCACGTGGAGAGACGTTCGTTCATCTAGCACAAAGGGAACGGTTTCAGGAAAAACTTTTACTCTGGATTCTCAGTCTGTTTCCTAGTGCCGGTTTGAAGTTCCTGCAGTTTTCACTGTAAAACCGAGTTGGAACTAGTCCCTACCCATATATATATATGGAATGGAGTTTGCAACTGAAAACAAACTTTGTGTTCCCAACAAGCTAGGTGAAGGACGGGTTTCACACACACTTATCTCTCAGAACTGAGCATGTGGAGAGACGTTCGTTCATCTAGCACAAAGGGAACGGGTTGCAGGAGTAACTTTTACTCTGGTTTCTCAGTCTGTTTCCTAGTGCCGGTTTGAAGTTCCTGCAGTTTTCACTGTAAAACCGTGTTGGAGCTAGTACCTCCCCTTATATATGTATGGAGTGGAGTTTGCAACTGAAAAGAAACTTTGTGTTCCCAACAAGCTAGGTGAAGGACGGCTTTCACACACAATTATCTCTCAGAAATGAGCATGTGGAGAGACGTTCGCTCATCTAGCACAAAGGGAACGGGTTGCAGGAGAAACTTTTACTCTGGTTTCTCAGTCTGTTTCCTAGTGCCGGTTTGAAGTTCCTGCAGTTTTCACTGTAAAACCGAGTTGGAGCTAGTCCCTACCCATATATATATATGGAGTGGAGTTGGAAACTGAAAAGAAACTTTGTGTTCCCAACAAGCTATGTGAAGGACGGCTTTCACACACACTTATCTCTCAGAACTGAGCATATGGAGAGACGTTCGTCCATCTAGCACAAAGGGAACGGGTTGCAGGGGAAACATTTACTATGGTTTCTCAGTCTGTTTCCTAGTGCCGGTTTGAAGTTCCTGCAGTTTTCACTGTAAAACCGAGTTGGAGCTAGTACCTCCCCATGTATATGTATGGAGTGGAGTTTGCAACTGAAAAGAAACTTTGTGTTCCCAACAAGCTAAGTGAAGGACGGCTTTCACACACACATATCTCTCAGAACTGAGCATGTGGAGAGACGTTCGTTCATCTAGCACAAAGGGAAAGGGTTGCAAGAGAAACTTTACTCTGGTTTCTCAGTCTGTTTCCTAGTGCCGGTTTGAAGTTCCTGCAGTTTTCACTGTAAAACCGAGTTGGAGCTAGTACCTCCCCATATATATGTATGGAGTGGAGTTTGCAACTGAAAAGAAACTTTGTGTTCCCAACAAGCTAGGTGAAGGACGGCTTTCACACACACTTATCTCTCAGAACTGAGCATGTGGAGAGACGTTCGTTCATCTAGCACAAAGGGAACGGGTTGCAGGAGAAACTTTTACTCTGGTTTCTCAGTCTGTTTCCTAGTGCCGGTTTGAAGTTCTTGCAGTTTTCACTGTAAAACCGAGTTGGAGCTAGTCCCTACCCATATATATATATGGAGTGGAGTTGGAAACTGAAAAGAAATTTTGTGTTCCCAACAAGCTAGGTGAAGGACGGCTTTCAGACACACTTATCTCTCAGAACTTAGCATGTGGAGAGACGTTCGTTCATCTAGAACAAAGGGAACGGGTTGCAGGTGAAACATTTACTCTGGTTTCTCAGTCTGTTTCCTAGTGCCGGTTTGAAGTTCCTGCAGTTTTCACTGTAAAACCGAGTTGGAGCTAGTACCTCCCCATATATATGTATGGAGTGGAGTTTGCAACTGAAAAGAAACTTTGTGTTCCCAACAAGCTAGGTGAAGGACGGCTTTCACACACACTATTCTCTCAGAACTGAGCATGTGGAGAGACGTTCGTTCATCTAGCACAAAGGGAAAGGGTTGCAAGAGAAACTTTAACTCTGGTTTCTCAGTCTGTTTCCTAGTGCCGGTTTGAAGTTCCTGCAGTTTTCACTGTAAAACCGAGTTGGAGCTAGTACCTCCCCATATATATGTATGGAGTGGAGTTTGCAACTGAAAAGAAACTTTGTGTTCCCAACAAGCTAGGTGAAGGATGGCTTTCACACACACTTATCTCTCAGAACTGAGCATGTGGAGAGACGTTCGTTCATCTAGCACAAAGGGAACGGGTTGCAGGGGAAACATTTACTCTGGTTTCTCAGTCTGTTTCCTAGTGCCGGTTTGAAGTTCCTGCAGTTTTCACTGTAAAACCGAGTTGGAGCTATTCCTTACCCATATATATATATGGAGTGGAGTTTGCTACTGAAAAGAAACTTTGTGTTCCCAACAAGCTAGGTGAAGGACGGGTTTCACACACACTTATCTCTCAGAACTGAGCATGTGGAGAGACGTTCGTTCATCTAGCACAAAGGGAACGGGTTGCAGGAGAAACTTTTACTCTGGTCTCTCAGTCTGTTTCCTAGTGCCGGTTTGAAGTTCCTGTAGTTTTCACTGTACAACCGAGTTGGAGCTAGTCCCTTCCCATATATATATATGGAGAGGAGTTTGCAACTGAAAAGAAACTTTGTGTTCCCAACAAGCTAGATGAAGGACGGCTTTCACACACACTTATCTCTCAGAACTGAGCATGTGGAGAGACGTTCGTTCATCTAGCACAAAGGGAACGGGTTGCAGGAAAAACTTTTACACTGGTTTCTCAGTCTGTTTCCTAGTGCCGGTTTGAAGTTCCTGCAGTTTTCACTGTAAAACCGAGTTGGAGCTAGTACCTCCCCATATATATGTATGGAGTGGAGTTTGCAACTGAAAAGAAACTTTGTGTTCCCAACAAGCTAGGTGAATGACGGCTTTCACACACACTTACCTCTCAGAACTGAGCATGTGGAGAGACGTTCGTTCATCTAGCACAAAGGGAACGGGTTGCAGGAGAAACTTTTACTCTGGTTTCTCAGTCTGTTTCCTAGTGCCGGTTTGAAGTTCCTGCAGTTTTCACTGTAAAACCGAGTTGGAGCTAGTACCTCCCCATATATATGTATGGAGTGGAGTTTGCAACTGAAAAGAAACTTTGTGTTCCCAACAAGCTAGGTGAAGGACGGCTTTCACACACACTATTCTCTCAGAACTGAGCATGTGGAGAGACGTTCGTTCATCTAGCACAAAGGGAAAGGGTTGCAAGAGAAACTTTTACTCTGGTTTCTCAGTCTGTTTCCTAGTGCCGGTTTGAAGTTCCTGCAGTTTTCACTGTAAAACCGAGTTGGAGCTAGTACCTCCCCATATATATGTATGGAGTGGAGTTTGCAACTGAAAAGAAACTTTGTGTTCCCAACAAGCTAGGTGAAGGATGGCTTTCACACACACTTATCTCTCAGAACTGAGCATGTGGAGAGACGTTCGTTCATCTAGCACAAAGGGAACGGGTTGCAGGGGAAACATTTACTCTGGTTTCTCAGTCTGTTTCCTAGTGCCGGTTTGAAGTTCCTGCAGTTTTCACTGTAAAACCGAGTTGGAGCTATTCCTTACCCATATATATATATGGAGTGGAGTTTGCTACTGAAAAGAAACTTTGTGTTCCCAACAAGCTAGGTGAAGGACGGGTTTCACACACACTTATCTCTCAGAACTGAGCATGTGGAGAGACGTTCGTTCATCTAGCACAAAGGGAACGGGTTGCAGGAGAAACTTTTACTCTGGTCTCTCAGTCTGTTTCCTAGTGCCGGTTTGAAGTTCCTGTAGTTTTCACTGTACAACCGAGTTGGAGCTAGTCCCTTCCCATATATATATATGGAGAGGAGTTTGCAACTGAAAAGAAACTTTGTGTTCCCAACAAGCTAGATGAAGGACGGCTTTCACACACACTTATCTCTCAGAACTGAGCATGTGGAGAGACGTTCGTTCATCTAGCACAAAGGGAACGGGTTGCAGGAAAAACTTTTACACTGGTTTCTCAGTCTGTTTCCTAGTGCCGGTTTGAAGTTCCTGCAGTTTTCACTGTAAAACCGAGTTGGAGCTAGTACCTCCCCATATATATGTATGGAGTGGAGTTTGCAACTGAAAAGAAACTTTGTGTTCCCAACAAGCTAGGTGAATGACGGCTTTCACACACACTTACCTCTCAGAACTGAGCATGTGGAGAGACGTTCGTTCATCTAGCACAAAGGGAACGGGTTGCAGGAGAAACTTTTACTCTGGTTTCTCAGTCTGTTTCCTAGTGCCGGTTTGAAGTTCCTGCAGTTTTCACTGTAAAACCGAGTTGGAGCTAGTACCTCCCCATATATATGTATGGAGTGGAGTTTGCAACTGAAAAGAAACTTTGTGTTCCCAACAAGCTAGGTGAAGGACGGCTTTCACACACACTATTCTCTCAGAACTGAGCATGTGGAGAGACGTTCGTTCATCTAGCACAAAGGGAAAGGGTTGCAAGAGAAACTTTTACTCTGGTTTCTCAGTCTGTTTCCTAGTGCCGGTTTGAAGTTCCTGCAGTTTTCACTGTAAAACCGAGTTGGAGCTAGTACCTCCCCATATATATGTATGGAGTGGAGTTTGCAACTGAAAAGAAACTTTGTGTTCCCAACAAGCTAGGTGAAGGATGGCTTTCACACACACTTATCTCTCAGAACTGAGCATTTGGAGAGACGTTCGTTCATCTAGCACAAAGGGAACGGGTTGCAGGGGAAACATTTACTCTGGTTTCTCAGTCTGTTTCCTAGTGCCGGTTTGAAGTTCCTGCAGTTTTCACTGTAAAACCGAGTTGGAGCTATTCCCTACCCATATATATATATGGAGTGGAGTTTGCTACTGAAAAGAAACTTTGTGTTCCCAACAAGCTAGGTGAAGGACGGGTTTCACACACACTTATCTCTCAGAACTGAGCATGTGGAGAGACGTTCGTTCATCTAGCACAAAGGGAACGGGTTGCAGGAGAAACTTTTACTCTGGTCTCTCAGTCTGTTTCCTAGTGCCGGTTTGAAGTTCCTGTAGTTTTCACTGTACAACCGAGTTGGAGCTAGTCCCTTCCCATATATATATATGGAGAGGAGTTTGCAACTGAAAAGAAACTTTGTGTTCCCAACAAGCTAGATGAAGGACGGCTTTCACACACACTTATCTCTCAGAACTGAGCATGTGGAGAGACGTTCTTTCATCTAGCACAAAGGGAACGGGTTGCAGGAAAAACTTTTACACTGGTTTCTCAGTCTGTTTCCTAGTGCCGGTTTGAAGTTCCTGCAGTTTTCACTGTAAAACCGAGTTGGAGCTAGTACCTCCCCATATATATGTATGGAGTGGAGTTTGCAACTGAAAAGAAACTTTGTGTTCCCAACAAGCTAGGTGAATGACGGCTTTCACACACACTTACCTCTCAGAACTGAGCATGTGGAGAGACGTTCGTTCATCTAGCACAAAGGGAACGGGTTGCAGGAGAAACTTTTACTCTGATTTCTCAGTCTGTTTCCTAGTGCCGGTTTGAAGTTCCTGCAGTTTTCACTGTAAAACCGAGTTGGAGCTAGTACCTCCCCATATATATGTATGGAGTGGAGTTTGCAACTGAAAAGAAACTTTGTGTTCCCAACAAGCTAGGTGAAGGACGGCTTTCACACACACTAATCACTCAGAACTAAGCATGGGGAGAGACGTTTGTTCATCTAGTACAAAGGGAACGGGTTGCAGGAGAAACCTTTACTCTGGTTTCTCAGTCTGTTTCCTAGTGCCGGTTTGAAGTTCCTGCAGTTTTCACTGTAAAACCGAGTTGGAGCTAGAACCTCCCCATATATATGTATGGATTGGAGTTTGCAACTGAAAAGAAACTTTGTGTTCCCAACAAGCTAGGTGAAGTACAGCATTCACACACACTTATCTCTCAGAACTGAGCATGTGGAGAGACGTTCGTTCATCTAGCACAAAGGGAACGGGTTGCAGGGGAAACTTTTACTCTGGTTTCTCAGTCTGTTTCCTAGTGCCGGTTTGAAGTTCCTGCAGTTTTCACTGTAAAACCGAGTTGGAGCTAGTACCTCCCCATATATATGTATGCAGTGGAGTTTGCAACTGAAAAGAAACTTTGTGTTCCCAACAAGCTAGGTGAAGGACGGCTTTCACACACACTTATCTCTCAGAACTGAGCATGTGGAGAGACGTTCGTTCATCTAGCACAAAGGGAACGGGTTGCAGGAGAAACTTTTACTCTGGTTTCTCAGTCTGTTTCCTAGTGCCGCTTTGAAGTTCCTGCAGTTTTCACTGTAAAACCGAGTTGGAGCTAGTACCTCCCCATATATATGTATGGAGTGGAGTTTGCAACTGAAAAGAAACTTTGTGTTCCCAACAAGCTAGGTGAAGGACGGCTTTCACACACACTTATCACTCAGAACTGAGCATGTGGAGAGACATTCGTTCATCTAGCACAAAGGGAACGGGTTGCAGGAGAAACTTTTACTCTGGTTTCTCAGTCTGTTTCCTAGTGCCGGTTTGAAGTTCCTGCAGTTTTCACTCTAAAACTTAGTTGGAGCTAGTACCTCCCCATATATACGTATGGAGTGGAGTTTGCAACTGAAATGAAACTTTGTGTTCCCAACAAGCTAGGTGAAGGACGGCTTTCACACACACTTATCTCTCAGAACTGAGCATGTGGAGAGACGTTCGTTCATCTAGCACAAAAGGAACGGGTAGCAGGAGTAACTTTTACTCTGGTTTCTCAGTCTGTTTCCTAGTGCCGGTTTGAAGTTCCTGCAGTTTTCACTATAAAACCGAGTTGGAGCTAGTACCTCCCCTTATATATGTATGGAGTGGAGTTTGCAACTGAAAAGAAACTTTGTGTTCCCAACAAGCTAGGTGAAGGACGGCTTTCACACACAATTATCTCTCAGAAATGAGCATGTGGAGAGACGTTCGCTCATCTAGCACAAAGGGAACGTGTTGCAGGAGAAACTTTTACTCTGGTTTCTCAGTCTGTTTCCTAGTGCCGGTTTGAAGTTCCTGCAGTTTTCACTGTAAAACCGAGTTGGAGCTAGTACCTCCCCATATATATGTATGGAGTGGAGTTTGCAACTGAAAAGAAACTTTGTGTTCCCAACAAGCTAGGTGAAGGACGGCTTTCACACACACTATTCTCTCAGAACTGAGCATGTGGAGAGACGTTCGTTCATCTAGCACAAAGGGAAAGGGTTGCAAGAGAAACTTTTACTCTGGTTTCTCAGTCTGTTTCCTAGTGCCGGTTTGAAGTTCCTGCAGTTTTCACTGTAAAACCGAGTTGGAGCTATTCCCTACCCATATATATATATGGAGTGGAGTTTGCTACTGAAAAGAAACTTTGTGTTCCCAACAAGCTAGGTGAAGGACGGGTTTCACACACACTTATCTCTCAGAACTGAGCATGTGGAGAGACGTTCGTTCATCTAGCACAAAGGGAACGGGTTGCAGGAGAAACTTTTACTCTGGTCTCTCAGTCTGTTTCCTAGTGCCGGTTTGAAGTTCCTGTAGTTTTCACTGTACAACCGAGTTGGAGCTAGTCCCTTCCCATATATATATATGGAGAGGAGTTTGCAACTGAAAAGAAACTTTGTGTTCCCAACAAGCTAGATGAAGGACGGCTTTCACACACACTTATCTCTCAGAACTGAGCATGTGGAGAGACGTTCGTTCATCTAGCACAAAGGGAACGGGTTGCAGGAAAAACTTTTACACTGGTTTCTCAGTCTGTTTCCTAGTGCCGGTTTGAAGTTCCTGCAGTTTTCACTGTAAAACCGAGTTGGAGCTAGTACCTCCCCATATATATGTATGGAGTGGAGTTTGCAACTGAAAAGAAACTTTGTGTTCCCAACAAGCTAGGTGAATGACGGCTTTCACACACACTTACCTCTCAGAACTGAGCATGTGGAGAGACGTTCGTTCATCTAGCACAAAGGGAACGGGTTGCAGGAGAAACTTTTACTCTGATTTCTCAGTCTGTTTCCTAGTGCCGGTTTGAAGTTCCTGCAGTTTTCACTGTAAAACCGAGTTGGAGCTAGTACCTCCCCATATATATGTATGGAGTGGAGTTTGCAACTGAAAAGAAACTTTGTGTTCCCAACAAGCTAGGTGAAGGACGGCTTTCACACACACTAATCACTCAGAACTAAGCATGGGGAGAGACGTTTGTTCATCTAGTACAAAGGGAACGGGTTGCAGGAGAAACCTTTACTCTGGTTTCTCAGTCTGTTTCCTAGTGCCGGTTTGAAGTTCCTGCAGTTTTCACTGTAAAACCGAGTTGGAGCTAGAACCTCCCCATATATATGTATGGATTGGAGTTTGCAACTGAAAAGAAACTTTGTGTTCCCAACAAGCTAGGTGAAGTACAGCATTCACACACACTTATCTCTCAGAACTGAGCATGTGGAGAGACGTTCGTTCATCTAGCACAAAGGGAACGGGTTGCAGGGGAAACTTTTACTCTGGTTTCTCAGTCTGTTTCCTAGTGCCGGTTTGAAGTTCCTGCAGTTTTCACTGTAAAACCGAGTTGGAGCTAGTACCTCCCCATATATATGTATGCAGTGGAGTTTGCAACTGAAAAGAAACTTTGTGTTCCCAACAAGCTAGGTGAAGGACGGCTTTCACACACACTTATCTCTCAGAACTGAGCATGTGGAGAGACGTTCGTTCATCTAGCACAAAGGGAACGGGTTGCAGGAGAAACTTTTACTCTGGTTTCTCAGTCTGTTTCCTAGTGCCGCTTTGAAGTTCCTGCAGTTTTCACTGTAAAACCGAGTTGGAGCTAGTACCTCCCCTTATATATGTATGGAGTGGAGTTTGCAACTGAAAAGAAACTTTGTGTTCCCAACAAGCTAGGTGAAGGACGGCTTTCACACACACTTATCACTCAGAACTGAGCATGTGGAGAGACATTCGTTCATCTAGCACAAAGGGAACGGGTTGCAGGAGAAACTTTTACTCTGGTTTCTCAGTCTGTTTCCTAGTGCCGGTTTGAAGTTCCTGCAGTTTTCACTCTAAAACTTAGTTGGAGCTAGTACCTCCCCATATATACGTATGGAGTGGAGTTTGCAACTGAAATGAAACTTTGTGTTCCCAACAAGCTAGGTGAAGGACGGCTTTCACACACACTTATCTCTCAGAACTGAGCATGTGGAGAGACGTTCGTTCATCTAGCACAAAAGGAACGGGTAGCAGGAGTAACTTTTACTCTGGTTTCTCAGTCTGTTTCCTAGTGCCGGTTTGAAGTTCCTGCAGTTTTCACTATAAAACCGAGTTGGAGCTAGTACCTCCCCTTATATATGTATGGAGTGGAGTTTGCAACTGAAAAGAAACTTTGTGTTCCCAACAAGCTAGGTGAAGGACGGCTTTCACACACAATTATCTCTCAGAAATGAGCATGTGGAGAGACGTTCGCTCATCTAGCACAAAGGGAACGTGTTGCAGGAGAAACTTTTACTCTGGTTTCTCATTCTGTTTCCTAGTGCCGGTTTGAAGTTCCTGCAGTTTTCACTGTAAAACCGAGTTGGAGCTAGTCCCTACCCATATATATATATGGAGTGGAGTTGGAAACTGAAAAGAAACTTTGTGTTCCCAACAAGCTAGGTGAAGGACGGCTTTCACACACACTTATCTCTCAGAACTGAGCATATGGAGAGACGTTCGTTCATCTAGCACAAAGGGAACGGGTTGCAGGGGAAACATTTACTATGGTTTCTCAGTCTGTTTCCTAGTGCCGGTTTGAAGTTCCTGCAGTTTTCACTGTAAAACCGAGTTGGAGCTAGTACCTCCCCTTGTATATGTATGGAGTGGATTTTGCAACTGAAAAGAAACTTTGTGTTCCCAACAAGCTAGGTGAAGGACGGCTTTCACACACACATATCTCTCAGAACTGAGCATGTGGAGAGACGTTCGTTCATCTAGCACAAAGGGAACGGGTTGTAGGGGAAACATATACTCTGGTTTCTCAGTCTGTTTCCTAGTGCCGGTTTGAAGTTCCTGCAGTTTTCACTGTAAAACCGAGTTGGAGCTAGTACCTCCCCATATATATGTATGGAGTGGAGTTTGCAACTGTAAAGAAACTTTGTGTTCCCAACAAGCTAGGTGAAGGACGGCTTTCATACTCACTTATCTCTCAGAACTGAGCACGTGGAGAGACGTTCGTTCATCTAGCACAAAGGGAACGGTTTCAGGAAAAACTTTTACTCTGGATTCTCAGTCTGTTTCCTAGTGCCGGTTTGAAGTTCCTGCAGTTTTCACTGTAAAACCGAGTTGGAACTAGTCCCTACCCATATATATATATGGAATGGAGTTTGCAACTGAAAACAAACTTTGTGTTCCCAACAAGCTAGGTGAAGTTCGGGTTTCACACACACTTATCTCTCAGAACTGAGCATGTGGAGAGACGTTAGTTCATCAAGCACAAAGGGAACGGGTTGCAGGGGAAACTTTTACTCTGGTTTCTCAGTCTGTTTCCTAGTGCCGGTTTGAAGTTCCTGCAGTTTTCACTGTAAAACCGAGTTGCAGCTAGTCCCTCCCCATATATATGTATGGAGTGGAGTTGGCAAGTGAAAAGAAACTTTGTGTTCCCAACAAGCTAGATGAAGGACGGCTTTCACACACACTTATCTCTCAGAACTGAGCATGTGGAGAGACGTTCGTTCATCTAGCACAAAGGGAACGGGTTGCAGGAGAAACTTTTACTCTGGTTTCTCAGTGTGTTTCCTAGTGCCGGTTTGAAGTTCCTGCAGTTTTCACTGTAAATCCGAGTTGGAGCTAGTACCTCCCCATATATATGTATGGAGTGGAGTTTGCAACTGAAAAGAAACTTTGTGTTCCCAACAAGCTAGGTGAAGGACGGCTTTCACACACACTTATCACTCAGAACTGAGCATGTGGAGAGACGTTCGTTCATCTAGCACAAAGGGAACGGGTTGCAGGAGAAACTTTTACTCTGGTTTCTCAGTCTGTTTCCTAGTGCCGGTTTGAAGTTCCTGCAGTTTTCCCTGTAAAACCGAGTTGGAGCTAGTACCTCCCCATATAAATGTATGGAGTGGAGTTTGCAACTAAAAAGAAACTTTGTGTTCCCAACAAGCTAGGTGAAGGACGGCTTTAAAACACAATTATCTCTCAGAACTGAGCATATGGAGAGACGTTCGTTCATCTAGCACCAGGGGAACCGTTTGCAGGGGAAACATTTATTCTGGTTTCTCAGTCTGTTTCCTAGTGCCGGTTTGAACTTCCTGCAGTTTTCACTGTAAAACCGAGTTGGAGCTAGTCCCTACCCATATATATGTATGGAGTGGAGTTTGCAACTGAAAAGAAACTTTGTGTTCCCAACAAGCTAGGTGAAGGACGGCTTTCACACACACTTATCTCTCAGAACTGAGCATGTGGAGAGACGTTCGTTCATCTAGCACAAAGGGAACGGGTTGCAGGGGAAACTTTTACTCTGGTTTCTCAGTCTGTTTCCTAGTGCCGGTTTGAAGTTCCTGCAGTTTTCACTGTAAAACCGATTTGGAGCTAGTCCCTACCCATATATATGTATGGAGTGGAGTTTGCAACTGAAAAGAAACTTTGTGTTCCCAACAAGCTAGGTGAAGGACGGCTTTCACACACACTTATCTCTAAGAACTGAGCAAGTGGAGAGACGTTCGTTCATCTAGCACAAAGGGAACGGGTTGCAGGAGAAATTTTACTCTGGTTTCTCAGTCTGTTTCCTAGTGCCGGTTTGAAGTTCCTGCAGTTTTCACTGTAAAACCGAGTTGGAGCTAGTCCCTACCCATATATATGTATGGAGTGGAGTTTGCAACTGAAAAGAAACTTTGTGTTCCCAACAAGCTAGGTGAAGGACGGCTTTCACACACAGTTATCACTCAGAACTGAGCATGTGGAGAGACGTTCGTTCATCTAGCACAAAGGGAACGGGTTGCAGGGGAAACATTTACTCTGGTTTCTCAGTCTGTTTCCTAGTGCCGGTTTGAAGTTCCTGCAGTTTTCACTGTAAAACCGAGTTGGAGCTAGTACCTCCCCATATATATGTATGGAGTGGAGTTTGCAAGTGAAAAGAAACTTTGTGTTCCCAACAAGCTAGGTCAAGGACGGCTTTCACACACACTTATCTCTCAGAACTGAGCATGTGGAGAGACGTTCGTTCATCTAGCACAAAGGGAACGGGTTGCAGGAGAAATTTTACTCTGGTTTCTCAGTCTGTTTCCTAGTGCCGGTTTGAACTTCCTGCAGTTTTCACTGTAAATCGAGTTGGAGCTAGTCCCTACCCATATATATATATGGATTGGAGTTTGCAACTGAAAAGAAACTTTGTGTTCCCAACAAGCTAGGTGAAGAACGCCTTTCACACACAATTATCTCTCAGAACTGAGCATGTGGAGAGACGTTCGTTCATCTAGCACAAAGGGAACGGGTTGTAGGGGAAACATATACTCTGGTTTCTCAGTCTGTTTCCTAGTGCCGGTTTGAAGTTCCTGCAGTTTTCACTGTAAAACCGAGTTGGAGCTAGTACCTCCCCATATATATGTATGGAGTGGAGTTTGCAACTGTAAAGAAACTTTGTGTTCCCAACAAGCTAGGTGAAGGACGGCTTTCATACTCACTTATCTCTCAGAACTGAGCACGTGGAGAGACGTTCGTTCATCTAGCACAAAGGGAACGGTTTCAGGAAAAACTTTTACTCTGGATTCTCAGTCTGTTTCCTAGTGCCGGTTTGAAGTTCCTGCAGTTTTCACTGTAAAACCGAGTTGGAACTAGTCCCTACCCATATATATATATGGAATGGAGTTTGCAACTGAAAACAAACTTTGTGTTCCCAACAAGCTAGGTGAAGTTCGGGTTTCACACACACTTATCTCTCAGAACTGAGCATGTGGAGAGACGTTCGTTCATCTAGCACAAAGGGAACAGGTTGCAGGATAAACTTTAACTCTGGTTTCTCAGTCTGTTTCCTAGTGCCGGTTTGAAGTTCCTGCAGTTTTCACTGTAAAACCGAGTTGGAGCTAGTCCCTACCCATATATATATATGGAGTGGTGTTGGAAACTGAAAAGAAATTTTGTGTTCCCAACAAGCTAGGTGAAGGACGGCTTTCACACACACTTATCTCTCAGAACATAGCATGTGGAGAGACGTTCGTTCATCTAGCACAATGGGAACTGGTTGCAGGGGAAACATATACTCTGGTTTCTCAGTCTGTTTCCTAGTGCCGGTTTGAAATTCCTGCAGTTTTCACTGTAAAACCGAGTTGGAACTAGTCCATACCCATATATATGTATGGAGTGGATTTTGCATCTGAAAAGAAACTTTGTGTTCCCAACAAGCTAGGTGAAGGACGGGTTTCACACACACTTATCTCTCAGAACTGAGCATGTGGAGAGACTTTCGTTCATCTAGTACAAAGGGAACGGTTTGCAGGAGAAACATATACTCTGGTTTCTCAGTCTGTTTCCTAGTGCCGGTTTGAAGTTCCTGCAGTTTTCACTGTAAAACCGAGTTGGAGCTAGTACCTCCCCATATATATGTATGGAGTGGAGTTTGCAACTGCAAAGAATCTTTGTGTTCCCAACAAGCTAGGTGATGGACGGCTTTCACACTCACTTATCTCTCAGAACTGAGTACGTGGAGAGACGTTCGTTCATCTAGCACAAAGGGAACGGTTTCAGGAAAAACTTTTACTCTGGATTCTCAGTCTGTTTCCTAGTGCCGGTTTGAAGTTCCTGCAGTTTTCACTGTAAAACCGAGTTGGAACTAGTCCCTACCCATATATATATATGGAATGGAGTTTGCAACTTAAAAGAAACTTTGTGTTCCCAACAAGCTAGGTGAAGGACGGGTTTCACACACACTTATCTCTCAGAACTGAGCATGTGGAGAGACGTTAGTTCATCTAGCACAAAGGGAACAGATTGCAGGATAAACTTTTACTCTGGTTTCTCAGTCTGTTTCCTAGTGCCGGTTTGAAGTTCCTGCAGTTTTCACTGTAAAACCGTGTTGGAGCTAGTCCCTACCCATATATATATATATGGAGTGGAGTTTGCAACTGAAAAGAAACTTTGTGTTCCCAACAAGCTAGGTGAAGGACGGCTTTCACTCACACTTATCTCTCAGAACTGAGCATGTGGAGAGACGTTCGTTCATCTAGCACAAAGGGAACGGGTTGCAGGGGAAACATTTACTCTGGTTTCTCAGTCTGTTTCCTAGTGCCGGTTTGAATTTCCTGCAGTTTTCAGTGTAAAACCGAGTTGGAGCTAGAACCTCCACATATATATGTATGGAGTGGAGTTTGCAACTGAAAAGAAACTTTGTGTTCCCAACAAGCTAGATGAAGGACGGCTTTCACACACACTTATATCTCAGAACTGAGCATGTGGAGAGAAGTTCGTTCATCTAGCTCAAAGGGAACGGGTTGCAGGGTAAACATTTACTCTGGTTTCTCAGAATGTTTCCTAGTGCCGGTTTGAAGTTCCTGCAGTTTACAGTGTAAAACCGAGTTGGAGCTAGTACCTCCCCATATATATGTATGGAGTGGAGTTTGCAACTGAAAAGAAACTTTGTGTTCCCAAAAAGCTAGATGAAGGACGGCTTTCACACACACTAATCTCTCAGAACTGAGCATGTGGAGAGACGTTCGTTCATCTAGCACAAAGGGAACAGGTTGCAGGATAAACTTTTACTCTGGATTCTCAGTCTTTTTCCTAGTGCCGGTTTGAAGTTCCTGCAGTTTTCACTGTAAAACCGAGTTGGAGCTAGTACCTCCCCATATATATGTATGGAGTGGAGTTGGCAACTGTAAAGAAACTTTGTGTTCCCAACAAGCTAGGTGAAGGACGGCTTTCATACTCACTTATCTCTCAGAACTGAGCACGTGGAGAGACGTTCGTTCATCTAGCACAAAGGGAACGGTTTCAGGAAAAACTTTTACTCTGGATTCTCAGTCTGTTTCCTAGTGCCGGTTTGAAGTTCCTGCAGTTTTCACTGTAAAACCGAGTTGCAGCTAGTCCCTCCCCATATATATGTATGGAGTGGAGTTGGCAAGTGAAAAGAAACTTTGTGTTCCCAACAAGCTAGATGAAGGACGGCTTTCACACACACTTATCTCTCAGAACTGAGCATGAGGAGAGACGTTCGTTCATCTAGCACAAAGGGAACGGGTTGCAGGAGAAACTTTTACTCTGGTTTCTCAGTCTGTTTCCTAGTGCCGGTTTGAAGTTCCTGCAGTTTTCACTGTAAAACCGAGTTGGAGCTAGTACCTCCCCATATATATGTATGGAGTGGAGTTTGCAACTGAAAAGAAACTTTGTGTTCCCAACAAGCTAGGTGAAGGACGGCTTTCACACACACTTATCACTCAGAACTGAGCATGTGGAGAGACGTTCGTTCATCTAGCACAAAAGGAACGGGTTGCAGGAGAAACTTTTACTCTGGTTTCTCAGTCTGTTTCCTAGTGCCGGTTTGAAGTTCCTGCAGTTTTCCCTGTAAAACCGAGTTGGAGCTAGTACCTCCCCATATAAATGTATGGAGTGGAGTTTGCAACTAAAAAGAAACTTTGTGTTCCCAACAAGCTAGGTGAAGGACGGCTTTAAAACACAATTATCTCTCAGAACTGAGCATATGGAGAGACGTTCGTTCATCTAGCACCAGGGGAACGGTTTGCAGGGGAAACATTTATTCTGGTTTCTCAGTCTGTTTCCTAGTGCCGGTTTGAACTTCCTGCAGTTTTCACTGTAAAACCGAGTTGGAGCTAGTCCCTACCCATATATATGTATGGAGTGGAGTTTGCAACTGAAAAGAAACTTTGTGTTCCCAACAAGCTAGGTGAAGGACGGCTTTCACACACACTTATCTCTCAGAACTGAGCATGTGGAGAGACGTTCGTTCATCTAGCACAAAGGGAACGGTTTGCAGGGGAAACTTTTACTCTGGTTTCTCAGTCTGTTTCCTAGTGCCGGTTTGAAGTTCCTGCAGTTTTCACTGTAAAACCGATTTGGAGCTAGTCCCTACCCATATATATGTATGGAGTGGAGTTTGCAACTGAAAAGAAACTTTGTGTTCCCAACAAGCTAGGTGAAGGACGGCTTTCACACACACTTATCTCTAAGAACTGAGCAAGTGGAGAGACGTTCGTTCATCTAGCACAAAGGGAACGGGTTGCAGGAGAAACTTTTACTCTGGTTTCTCAGTCTGTTTCCTAGTGCCGGTTTGAAGTTCCTGCAGTTTTCACTGTAAAACCGAGTTGGAGCTAGTCCCTACCCATATATATGTATGGAGTGGAGTTTGCAACTGAAAAGAAACTTTGTGTTCCCAACAAGCTAGGTGAAGGACGGCTTTCACACACAGTTATCACTCAGAACTGAGCATGTGGAGAGACGTTCGTTCATCTAGCACAAAGAGAACGGGTTGCAGGGGAAACATTTACTCTGGTTCTCAGTCTGTTTCCTAGTGCCGGTTTGAAGTTCCTGCAGTTTTCACTGTAAAACCGAGTTGGAGCTAGTACCTCCCCATATATATGTATGGAGTGGAGTTTGCAAGTGAAAAGAAACTTTGTGTTCCCAACAAGCTAGGTCAAGGACGGCTTTCACACACACTTATCTCTCAGAACTGAGCATGTGGAGAGACGTTCGTTCATCTAGCACAAAGGGAACGGGTTGCAGGAGAAATTTTACTCTGGTTTCTCAGTCTGTTTCCTAGTGCCGGTTTGAACTTCCTGCAGTTTTCACTGTAAATCGAGTTGGAGCTAGTCCCTACCCATATATATATATGGATTGGAGTTTGCAACTGAAAAGAAACTTTGTGTTCCCAACAAGCTAGGTAAAGAACGCCTTTCACACACAATTATCTCTCAGAACTGAGCATGTGGAGAGACGTTCGTTCATCTAGCACAAAGGGAACAGGTTGCAGGATAAACTTTTACTCTGGATTCTCAGTCTTTTTCCTAGTGCCGGTTTGAAGTTCCTGCAGTTTTCACTGTAAAACCGAGTTGGAGCTAGTACCTCCCCATATATATGTATGGAGTGGAGTTGGCAACTGTAAAGAAACTTTGTGTTCCCAACAAGCTAGGTGAAGGACGGCTTTCATACTCACTTATCTCTCAGAACTGAGCACGTGGAGAGACGTTCGTTCATCTAGCACAAAGGGAACGGTTTCAGGAAAAACTTTTACTCTGGATTCTCAGTCTGTTTCCTAGTGCCGGTTTGAAGTTCCTGCAGTTTTCACTGTAAAACCGAGTTGGAACTAGTCCCTACCCATATATATATATGGAATGGAGTTTGCAACTGAAAACAAACTTTGTGTTCCCAACAAGCTAGGTGAAGTTCGGGTTTCACACACACTTATCTCTCAGAACTGAGCATGTGGAGAGACGTTAGTTCATCAAGCACAAAGGGAACGGGTTGCAGGGGAAACTTTTACTCTGGTTTCTCAGTCTGTTTCCTAGTGCCGGTTTGAAGTTCCTGCAGTTTTCACTGTAAAACCGAGTTGCAGCTAGTCCCTCCCCATATATATGTATGGAGTGGAGTTGGCAAGTGAAAAGAAACTTTGTGTTCCCAACAAGCTAGATGAAGGACGGCTTTCACACACACTTATCTCTCAGAACTGAGCATGAGGAGAGACGTTCGTTCATCTAGCACAAAGGGAACGGGTTGCAGGAGAAACTTTTACTCTGGTTTCTCAGTCTGTTTCCTAGTGCCGGTTTGAAGTTCCTGCAGTTTTCACTGTAAAACGGAGTTGGAGCTAGTACCTCCCCATATATATGTATGGAGTGGAGTTTGCAACTGAAAAGAAACTTTGTTTTCCCAACAAGCTAGGTGAAGGACGGCTTTCACACACACTTATCACTCAGAACTGAGCATGTGGAGAGACGTTCGTTCATCTAGAACAAAAGGAACGGGTTGCAGGAGAAACTTTTACTCTGGTTTCTCAGTCTGTTTCCTAGTGCCGGTTTGAAGTTCCTGCAGTTTTCCCTGTAAAACCGAGTTGGAGCTAGTACCTCCCCATATAAATGTATGGAGTGGAGTTTGCAACTAAAAAGAAACTTTGTGTTCCCAACAAGCTAGGTGAAGGACGGCTTTAAAACGCAATTATCTCTCAGAACTGAGCATATGGAGAGACGTTCGTTCATCTAGCACCAGGGGAACGGTTTGCAGGGGAAACATTTATTCTGGTTTCTCAGTCTGTTTCCTAGTGCCGGTTTGAACTTCCTGCAGTTTTCACTGTAAAACCGAGTTGGAGCTAGTCCCTACCCATATATATGTATGGAGTGGAGTTTGCAACTGAAAAGAAACTTTGTGTTCCCAACAAGCTAGGTGAAGGACGGCTTTCACACACACTTATCTCTCAGAACTGAGCATGTGGAGAGACGTTCGTTCATCTAGCACAAAGGGAACGGGTTGCAGGGGAAACTTTTACTCTGGTTTCTCAGTCTGTTTCCTAGTGCCGGTTTGAAGTTCCTGCAGTTTTCACTGTAAAACCGATTTGGAGCTAGTCCCTACCCATATATATGTATGGAGTGGAGTTTGCAACTGAAAAGAAACTTTGTGTTCCCAACAAGCTAGGTGAAGGACGGCTTTCACACACACTTATCTCTAAGAACTGAGCAAGTGGAGAGACGTTCGTTCATCTAGCACAAAGGGAACGGGTTGCAGGAGAAACTTTTACTCTGGTTTCTCAGTCTGTTTCCTAGTGCCGGTTTGAAGTTCCTGCAGTTTTCACTGTAAAACCGAGTTGGAGCTAGTCCCTACACATATATATGTATGGAGTGGAGTTTGCAACTGAAAAGAAACTTTGTGTTCCCAACAAGCTAGGTGAAGGACGGCTTTCACACAGAGTTATCACTCAGAACTGAGCATGTGGAGAGACGTTCGTTCATCTAGCACAAAGAGAACGGGTTGCAGGGGAAACATTTACTCTGGTTCTCAGTCTGTTTCCTAGTGCCGGTTTGAAGTTCCTGCAGTTTTCACTGTAAAACCGAGTTGGAGCTAGTACCTCCCCATATATATGTATGGAGTGGAGTTTGCAAGTGAAAAGAAACTTTGTGTTCCCAACAAGCTAGGTCAAGGACGGCTTTCACACACACTTATCTCTCAGAACTGAGCATGTGGAGAGACGTTCGTTCATCTAGCACAAAGGGAACGGGTTGCAGGAGAAATTTTACTCTGGTTTCTCAGTCTGTTTCCTAGTGCCGGTTTGAACTTCCTGCAGTTTTCACTGTAAATCGAGTTGGAGCTAGTCCCTACCCATATATATATATGGATTGGAGTTTGCAACTGAAAAGAAACTTTGTGTTCCCAACAAGCTAGGTGAAGAACGCCTTTCACACACAATTATCTCTCAGAACTGAGCATGTGGAGAGACGTTCGTTCATCTAGCACAAAGGGAACGGGTTGTAGGGGAAACATATACTCTGGTTTCTCAGTCTGTTTCCTAGTGCCGGTTTGAAGTTCCTGCAGTTTTCACTGTAAAACCGAGTTGGAGCTAGTACCTCCCCATATATATGTATGGAGTGGAGTTTGCAACTGTAAAGAAACTTTGTGTTCCCAACAAGCTAGGTGAAGGACGGCTTTCATACTCACTTATCTCTCAGAACTGAGCACGTGGAGAGACGTTCGTTCATCTAGCACAAAGGGAACGGTTTCAGGAAAAACTTTTACTCTGGATTCTCAGTCTGTTTCCTAGTGCCGGTTTGAAGTTCCTGCAGTTTTCACTGTAAAACCGAGTTGGAACTAGTCCCTACCCATATATATATATGGAATGGAGTTTGCAACTGAAAACAAACTTTGTGTTCCCAACAAGCTAGGTGAAGTTCGGGTTTCACACACACTTATCTCTCAGAACTGAGCATGTGGAGAGACGTTCGTTCATCTAGCACAAAGGGAACAGGTTGCAGGATAAACTTTAACTCTGGTTTCTCAGTCTGTTTCCTAGTGCCGGTTTGAAGTTCCTGCAGTTTTCACTGTAAAACCGAGTTGGAGCTAGTCCCTACCCATATATATATATGGAGTGGTGTTGGAAACTGAAAAGAAATTTTGTGTTCCCAACAAGCTAGGTGAAGGACGGCTTTCACACACACTTATCTCTCAGAACATAGCATGTGGAGAGACGTTCGTTCATCTAGCACAATGGGAACTGGTTGCAGGGGAAACATATACTCTGGTTTCTCAGTCTGTTTCCTAGTGCCGGTTTGAAATTCCTGCAGTTTTCACTGTAAAACCGAGTTGGAACTAGTCCATACCCATATATATATATGGAGTGGATTTTGCATCTGAAAAGAAACTTTGTGTTCCCAACAAGCTAGGTGAAGGACGGGTTTCACACACACTTATCTCTCAGAACTGAGCATGTGGAGAGACTTTCGTTCATCTAGTACAAAGGGAACGGTTTGCAGGAGAAACATATACTCTGGTTTCTCAGTCTGTTTCCTAGTGCCGGTTTGAAGTTCCTGCAGTTTTCACTGTAAAACCGAGTTGGAGCTAGTACCTCCCCATATATATGTATGGAGTGGAGTTTGCAACTGCAAAGAATCTTTGTGTTCCCAACAAGCTAGGTGAAGGACGGCTTTCACACTCACTTATCTCTCAGAACTGAGTACGTGGAGAGACGTTCGTTCATCTAGCACAAAGGGAACGGTTTCAGGAAAAACTTTTACTCTGGATTCTCAGTCTGTTTCCTAGTGCCGGTTTGAAGTTCCTGCAGTTTTCACTGTAAAACCGAGTTGGAACTAGTCCCTACCCATATATATATATGGAATGGAGTTTGCAACTTAAAAGAAACTTTGTGTTCCCAACAAGCTAGGTGAAGGACGGGTTTCACACACACTTATCTCTCAGAACTGAGCATGTGGAGAGACGTTAGTTCATCTAGCACAAAGGGAACAGATTGCAGGATAAACTTTTACTCTGGTTTCTCAGTCTGTTTCCTAGTGCCGGTTTGAAGTTCCTGCAGTTTTCACTGTAAAACCGAGTTGGAGCTAGTCCCTACCCATATATATATATGGAGTGGAGTTGGAAACTGAAAAGAAATTTTGTGTTCCCAACAAGCTAGGTGAAGGACGGCTTTCACACACACTTATCTCTCAGAACATAGCATGTGAAGAGACGTTCGTTCATCTAGCACAAAGGGAACGGGTTGCAGGGGAAACATATACTCTGGTTTCTCAGTCTGTTTCCTAGTGCCGGTTTGAAGTTCCTGCAGTTTTCACTGTAAACCCGAGTTGGAGCTAGTACCTCCCCATATATATGTATGGAGTGGAGTTTGCAACTGTAAAGAAACTTTGTGTTCCCAACAAGCTTGGTGAAGGACGGGTTTCACACACACTTATCTCTCAGAACTGAGCACGTGGAGAGACGTTCGTTCATCTAGCACAAAAGGAACGGTTTCAGGAAAAACTTTTACTATGGTTTCTCAGTCTGTTTCCTAGTGCCGGTTTGAAGTTCCTGCAGTTTTCACTGTAAAACCGAGATGGAACTAGTCCCTACCCATATATATATATGGTGTGGAGTTTGCAACTGAAAAGAAACTTTGTGTTCCCAACAAGCTAGGTGAAGGACGGGTTTCACACACACTTATCTCTCAGAACTGAGCATGTAGAGAGACGTTCGTTCATCTAGTACAAAGGGAACGGTTTACAGGAGAAACTGTTACCCTGGTTTCTCAGTCTGTTTCCTAGTGCCGGTTTGATGTTCCTGCAGTTTTCACTGTAAAACCGAGTTGGAGCTAGTACCTCCCCATATATATTTATGGAGTGGAGTTTGCAACTGAAAAGAAACTTCGTGTTCCCAAGAAGATAGGTGAAGGACGGCTTTCACACACACATATTTCTCAGATCTGAGCATGTGGAGAGACGTTCGTTCATCTAGCACAAAGGGAACGGGTTGCAGGAGAAACTTTTACTCTGGTTTCTCAGTCTGTTTCCTAGTGCCGGTTTGAAGTTCCTGCAGTTTTCACTGTAAAACCGTGTTGGAGCTAGTCCCTACCCATATATATATATATGGAGTGGAGTTTGCAACTGAAAAGAAACTTTGTGTTCCCAACAAGCTAGGTGAAGGACGGCTTTCACACACACTTATCTCTCAGAACTGAGCATGTGGAGAGACGTTCGTTCATCTAGCACAAAGGGAACGGGTTGCAGGAGAAACTTTTACTCTGGTTTCTCAGTCTGTTTCCTAGTGCCGGTTTGAAGTTCCTGCAGTTTTCCCTGTAAAACCGAGTTGGAGCTAGTACCTCCCCATATAAATGTATGGAGTGGAGTTTGCAACTAAAAAGAAACTTTGTGTTCCCAACAAGCTAGGTGAAGGACGGCTTTAAAACACAATTATCTCTCAGAACTGAGAATATGGAGAGACGTTCGTTCATCTAGCACCAGGGGAACGGTTTGCAGGGGAAACATTTATTCTGGTTTCTCAGTCTGTTTCCTAGTGCCGGTTTGAACTTCCTGCAGTTTTCACTGTAAAACCGAGTTGGAGCTAGTCCCTACCCATATATATGTATGGAGTGGAGTTTGCAACTGAAAAGAAACTTTGTGTTCCCAACAAGCTAGGTGAAGGACGGCTTTCACACACACTTATCTCTCAGAACTGAGCATGTGGAGAGACGTTCGTTCATCTAGCACAAAGGGAACGGGTTGCAGGGGAAACTTTTACTCTGGTTTCTCAGTCTGTTTCCTAGTGCCGGTTTGAAGTTCCTGCAGTTTTCACTGTAAAACCGATTTGGAGCTAGTCCCTACCCATATATATGTATGGAGTGGAGTTTGCAACTGAAAAGAAACTTTGTGTTCCCAACAAGCTAGGTGAAGGACGGCTTTCACACACACTTATCTCTAAGAACTGAGCAAGTGGAGAGACGTTCGTTCATCTAGCACAAAGGGAACGGGTTGCAGGAGAAACTTTTACTCTGGTTTCTCAGTCTGTTTCCTAGTGCCGGTTTGAAGTTCCTGCAGTTTTCACTGTAAAACCGAGTTGGAGCTAGTCCCTACCCATATATATGTATGGAGTGGAGTTTGCAACTGAAAAGAAACTTTGTGTTCCCAACAAGCTAGGTGAAGGACGGCTTTCACACACAGTTATCACTCAGAACTGAGCATGTGGAGAGACGTTCGTTCATCTAGCACAAAGGGAACGGGTTGCAGGGGAAACATTTACTCTGGTTTCTCAGTCTGTTTCCTAGTGCCGGTTTGAAGTTCCTGCAGTTTTCACTGTAAAACCGAGTTGGAGCTAGTACCTCCCCATATATATGTATGGAGTGGAGTTTGCAAGTGAAAAGAAACTTTGTGTTCCCAACAAGCTAGGTCAAGGACGGCTTTCACACACACTTATCTCTCAGAACTGAGCATGTGGAGAGACGTTCGTTCATCTAGCACAAAGGGAACGGGTTGCAGGAGAAATTTTACTCTGGTTTCTCAGTCTGTTTCCTAGTGCCGGTTTGAACTTCCTGCAGTTTTCACTGTAAATCGAGTTGGAGCTAGTCCCTACCCATATATATATATGGATTGGAGTTAGCAACTGAAAAGAAACTTTGTGTTCCCAACAAGCTAGGTGAAGAACGCCTTTCACACACAATTATCTCTCAGAACTGAGCATGTGGAGAGACGTTCGTTCATCTAGCACAAAGGGAACGGGTTGTAGGGGAAACATATACTCTGGTTTCTCAGTCTGTTTCCTAGTGCCGGTTTGAAGTTCCTGCAGTTTTCACTGTAAAACCGAGTTGGAGCTAGTACCTCCCCATATATATGTATGGAGTGGAGTTTGCAACTGTAAAGAAACTTTGTGTTCCCAACAAGCTAGGTGAAGGACGGCTTTCATACTCACTTATCTCTCAGAACTGAGCACGTGGAGAGACGTTCGTTCATCTAGCACAAAGGGAACGGTTTCAGGAAAAACTTTTACTCTGGATTCTCAGTCTGTTTCCTAGTGCCGGTTTGAAGTTCCTGCAGTTTTCACTGTAAAACCGAGTTGGAACTAGTCCCTCCCCATATATATGTATGGAGTGGAGTTTGCAACTGAAAACAAACTTTGTGTTCCCAACAAGCTAGGTGAAGTTCGGGTTTCACACACACTTATCTCTCAGAACTGAGCATGTGGAGAGACGTTAGTTCATCAAGCACAAAGGGAACGGGTTGCAGGGGAAACTTTTACTCTGGTTTCTCAGTCTGTTTCCTAGTGCCGGTTTGAAGTTCCTGCAGTTTTCACTGTAAAACCGAGTTGCAGCTAGTCCCTCCCCATATATATGTATGGAGTGGAGTTGGCAAGTGAAAAGAAACTTTGTGTTCCCAACAAGCTAGATGAAGGACGGCTTTCACACACACTTATCTCTCAGAACTGAGCATGTGGAGAGACGTTCGTTCATCTAGCACAAAGGGAACGGGTTGCAGGAGAAACTTTTACTCTGGTTTCTCAGTCTGTTTCCTAGTGCCGGTTTGAAGTTCCTGCAGTTTTCACTGTAAATCCGAGTTGGAGCTAGTACCTCCCCATATATATGTATGGAGTGGAGTTTGCAACTGAAAAGAAACTTTGTGTTCCCAACAAGCTAGGTGAAGGACGGCTTTCACACACACTTATCACTCAGAACTGAGCATGTGGAGAGACGTTCGTTCATCTAGCACAAAGGGAACGGGTTGCAGGAGAAACTTTTACTCTGGTTTCTCAGTCTGTTTCCTAGTGCCGGTTTGAAGTTCCTGCAGTTTTCCCTGTAAAACCGAGTTGGAGCTAGTACCTCCCCATATAAATGTATGGAGTGGAGTTTGCAACTAAAAAGAAACTTTGTGTTCCCAACAAGCTAGGTGAAGGACGGCTTTAAAACACAATTATCTCTCAGAACTGAGCATATGGAGAGACGTTCGTTCATCTAGCACCAGGGGAACCGTTTGCAGGGGAAACATTTATTCTGGTTTCTCAGTCTGTTTCCTAGTGCCGGTTTGAAGTTCCTGCAGTTTTCACTGTAAAACCGAGTTGGAGCTAGTCCCTACCCATATATATGTATGGAGTGGAGTTTGCAACTGAAAAGAAACTTTGTGTTCCCAACAAGCTAGGTGAAGGACGGCTTTCACACACAGTTATCACTCACAACTGAGCATGTGGAGAGACGTTCGTTCATCTAGCACAAAGGGAACGGGTTGCAGGGGAAACATTTACTCTGGTTTCTCAGTCTGTTTCCTAGTGCCGGTTTGAAGTTCCTGCAGTTTTCACTGTAAAACCGAGTTGGAGCTAGTACCTCCCCATATATATGTATGGAGTGGAGTTTGCAAGTGAAAAGAAACTTTGTGTTCCCAACAAGCTAGGTCAAGGACGGCTTTCACACACACTTATCTCTCAGAACTGAGCATGTGGAGAGACGTTCGTTCATCTAGCACAAAGGGAACGGGTTGCAGGAGAAATTTTACTCTGGTTTCTCAGTCTGTTTCCTAGTGCCGGTTTGAACTTCCTGCAGTTTTCACTGTAAATCGAGTTGGAGCTAGTCCCTACCCATATATATATATGGATTGGAGTTTGCAACTGAAAAGAAACTTTGTGTTCCCAACAAGCTAGGTGAAGAACGCCTTTCACACACAATTATCTCTCAGAACTGAGCATGTGGAGAGACGTTCGTTCATCTAGCACAAAGGGAACGGGTTGTAGGGGAAACATATACTCTGGTTTCTCAGTCTGTTTCCTAGTGCCGGTTTGAAGTTCCTGCAGTTTTCACTGTAAAACCGAGTTGGAGCTAGTACCTCCCCATATATATGTATGGAGTGGAGTTTGCAACTGTAAAGAAACTTTGTGTTCCCAACAAGCTAGGTGAAGGACGGCTTTCATACTCACTTATCTCTCAGAACTGAGCACGTGGAGAGACGTTCGTTCATCTAGCACAAAGGGAACGGTTTCAGGAAAAACTTTTACTCTGGATTCTCAGTCTGTTTCCTAGTGCCGGTTTGAAGTTCCTGCAGTTTTCACTGTAAAACCGAGTTGGAACTAGTCCCTACCCATATATATATATGGAATGGAGTTTGCAACTGAAAACAAACTTTGTGTTCCCAACAAGCTAGTTGAAGTTCGGGTTTCACACACACTTATCTCTCAGAACTGAGCATGTGGAGAGACGTTCGTTCATCTAGCACAAAGGGAACGGGTTGCAGGATAAACTTTAACCCTGGTTTCTCAGTCTGTTTCCTAGTGCCGGTTTGAAGTTCCTGCAGTTTTCACTGTAAAACCGAGTTGGAGCTAGTCCCTACCCATATATATATATGGAGTGGTGTTGGAAACTGAAAAGAAATTTTGTGTTCCCAACAAGCTAGGTGAAGGACGGCTTTCACACACACTTATCTCTCAGAACATAGCATGTGGAGAGACGTTCGTTCATCTAGCACAATGGGAACTGGTTGCAGGGGAAACATATACTCTGGTTTCTCAGTCTGTTTCCTAGTGCCGGTTTGAAATTCCTGCAGTTTTCACTGTAAAACCGAGTTGGAACTAGTCCATACCCATATATATATATGGAGTGGATTTTGCATCTGAAAAGAAACTTTGTGTTCCCAACAAGCTAGGTGAAGGACGGGTTTCACACACACTTATCTCTCAGAACTGAGCATGTGGAGAGACTTTCGTTCATCTAGTACAAAGGGAACGGTTTGCAGGAGAAACATATACTCTGGTTTCTCAGTCTGTTTCCTAGTGCCGGTTTGAAGTTCCTGCAGTTTTCACTGTAAAACCGAGTTGGAGCTAGTACCTCCCCATATATATGTATGGAGTGGAGTTTGCAACTGCAAAGAATCTTTGTGTTCCCAACAAGCTAGGTGATGGACGGCTTTCACACTCACTTATCTCTCAGAACTGAGTACGTGGAGAGACGTTCGTTCATCTAGCACAAAGGGAACGGTTTCAGGAAAAACTTTTACTCTGGATTCTCAGTCTGTTTCCTAGTGCCGGTTTGAAGTTCCTGCAGTTTTCACTGTAAAACCGAGTTGGAACTAGTCCCTACCCATATATATATATGGAATGGAGTTTGCAACTTAAAAGAAACTTTGTGTTCCCAACAAGCTAGGTGAAGGACGGGTTTCACACACACTTATCTCTCAGAACTGAGCATGTGGAGAGACGTTAGTTCATCTAGCACAAAGGGAACAGATTGCAGGATAAACTTTTACTCTGGTTTCTCAGTCTGTTTCCTAGTGCCGGTTTGAAGTTCCTGCAGTTTTCACTGTAAAACCGAGTTGGAGCTAGTCCCTACCCATATATATATATGGAGTGGAGTTGGAAACTGAAAAGAAATTTTGTGTTCCCAACAAGCTAGGTGAAGGACGGCTTTCACACACACTTATCTCTCAGAACATAGCATGTGAAGAAACGTTCGTTCATCTAGCACAAAGGGAACGGGTTGCAGGGGAAACATATACTCTGGTTTCTCAGTCTGTTTCCTAGTGCCGGTTTGAAGTTCCTGCAGTTTTCACTGTAAAACCGAGTTGGAGCTAGTACCTCCCCATATATATGTATGGAGTGGAGTTTGCAACTGTAAAGAAACTTTGTGTTCCCAACAAGCTTGGTGAAGGACGGGTTTCACACACACTTATCTCTCAGAACTGAGCACGTGGAGAGACGTTCGTTCATCTAGCACAAAGGGAACGGTTTCAAGAAAAACTTTTACTATGGTTTCTCAGTCTGTTTCCTAGTGCCGGTTTGAAGTTCCTGCAGTTTTCACTGTAAAACCGAGATGGAACTAGTCCCTACCCATATATATATATGGTGTGGAGTTTGCAACTGAAAAGAAACTTTGTGTTCCCAACAAGCTAGGTGAAGGACGGGTTTCACACACACTTATCTCTCAGAACTGAGCATGTAGAGAGACGTTCGTTCATCTAGTACAAAGGGAACGGTTTACAGGAGAAACTGTTACCCTGGTTTCTCAGTCTGTTTCCTAGTGCCGGTTTGATGTTCCTGCAGTTTTCACTGTAAAACCGAGTTGGAGCTTGTACCTCCCCATATATATTTATGGAGTGGAGTTTGCAACTGAAAAGAAACTTCGTGTTCCCAAGAAGATAGGTGAAGGACGGCTTTCACACACACATATTTCTCAGATCTGAGCATGTGGAGAGACGTTCGTTCATCTAGCACAAAGGGAACGGGTTGCAGGAGAAACTTTTACTCTGGTTTCTCAGTCTGTTTCCTAGTGCCGGTTTGAAGTTCCTGCAGTTTTCACTGTAAAACCGTGTTGGAGCTAGTCCCTACCCATATATATATATATGGAGTGGAGTTTGCAACTGAAAAGAAACTTTGTGTTCCCAACAAGCTAGGTGAAGGACGGCTTTCACTCACACTTATCTCTCAGAACTGAGCATGTGGAGAGACGTTCGTTCATCTAGCACAAAGGGAACGGGTTGCAGGGGAAACATTTACTCTGGTTTCTCAGTCTGTTTCCTAGTGCCGGTTTGAATTTCCTGCAGTTTTCAGTGTAAAACCGAGTTGGAGCTAGAACCTCCACATATATATGTATGGAGTGGAGTTTGCAACTGAAAAGAAACTTTGTGTTCCCAACAAGCTAGATGAAGGACGGCTTTCACACACACTTATATCTCAGAACTGAACATGTGGAGAGAAGTTCGTTCATCTAGCTCAAAGGGAACGGGTTGCAGGGTAAACATTTACTCTGGTTTCTCAGAATGTTTCCTAGTGCCGGTTTGAAGTTCCTGCAGTTTACAGTGTAAAACCGAGTTGGAGCTAGTACCTCCCCATATATATGTATGGAGTGGAGTTTGCAACTGAAAAGAAACTTTGTGTTCCCAAAAAGCTAGATGAAGGACGGCTTTCACACACACTAATCTCTCAGAACTGAGCATGTGGAGAGACGTTCGTTCATCTAGCACAAAGGGAACAGGTTGCAGGATAAACTTTTACTCTGGATTCTCAGTCTTTTTCCTAGTGCCGGTTTGAAGTTCCTGCAGTTTTCACTGTAAAACCGAGTTGGAGCTAGTACCTCCCCATATATATGTATGGAGTGGAGTTGGCAACTGTAAAGAAACTTTGTGTTCCCAACAAGCTAGGTGAAGGACGGCTTTCATACTCACTTATCTCTCAGAACTGAGCACGTGGAGAGACGTTCGTTCATCTAGCACAAAGGGAACGGTTTCAGGAAAAACTTTTACTCTGGATTCTCAGTCTGTTTCCTAGTGCCGGTTTGAAGTTCCTGCAGTTTTCACTGTAAAACCGAGTTGGAACTAGTCCCTACCCATATATATATATGGAATGGAGTTTGCAACTGAAAACAAACTTTGTGTTCCCAACAAGCTAGGTGAAGTTCGGGTTTCACACACACTTATCTCTCAGAACTGAGCATGTGGAGAGACTTTAGTTCATCAAGCACAAAGGGAACGGGTTGCAGGGGAAACTTTTACTCTGGTTTCTCAGTCTGTTTCCTAGTGCCGGTTTGAAGTTCCTGCAGTTTTCACTGTAAAACCGAGTTGCAGCTAGTCCCTCCCCATATATATGTATGGAGTGGAGTTGGCAAGTGAAAAGAAACTTTGTGTTCCCAACAAGCTAGATGAAGGACGGCTTTCACACACACTTATCTCTCAGAACTGAGCATGAGGAGAGACGTTCGTTCATCTAGCACAAAGGGAACGGGTTGCAGGAGAAACTTTTACTCTGGTTTCTCAGTCTGTTTCCTAGTGCCGGTTTGAAGTTCCTGCAGTTTTCACTGTAAAACCGAGTTGGAGCTAGTACCTCCCCATATATATGTATGGAGTGGAGTTTGCAACTGAAAAGAAACTTTGTGTTCCCAACAAGCTAGGTGAAGGACGGCTTTCACACACACTTATCACTCAGAACTGAGCATGTGGAGAGACGTTCGTTCATCTAGCACAAAAGGAACGGGTTGCAGGAGAAACTTTTACTCTGGTTTCTCAGTCTGTTTCCTAGTGCCGGTTTGAAGTTCCTGCAGTTTTCCCTGTAAAACCGAGTTGGAGCTAGTACCTCCCCATATAAATGTATGGAGTGGAGTTTGCAACTAAAAAGAAACTTTGTGTTCCCAACAAGCTAGGTGAAGGACGGCTTTAAAACACAATTATCTCTCAGAACTGAGCATATGGAGAGACGTTCGTTCATCTAGCACCAGGGGAACGGTTTGCAGGGGAAACATTTATTCTGGTTTCTCAGTCTGTTTCCTAGTGCCGGTTTGAACTTCCTGCAGTTTTCACTGTAAAACCGAGTTGGAGCTAGTCCCTACCCATATATATGTATGGAGTGGAGTTTGCAACTGAAAAGAAACTTTGTGTTCCCAACAAGCTAGGTGAAGGACGGCTTTCACACACACTTATCTCTCAGAACTGAGCATGTGGAGAGACGTTCGTTCATCTAGCACAAAGGGAACGGGTTGCAGGGGAAACTTTTACTCTGGTTTCTCAGTCTGTTTCCTAGTGCCGGTTTGAAGTTCCTGCAGTTTTCACTGTAAAACCGATTTGGAGCTAGTCCCTACCCATATATATGTATGGAGTGGAGTTTGCAACTGAAAAGAAACTTTGTGTTCCCAACAAGCTAGGTGAAGGACGGCTTTCACACACACTTATCTCTAAGAACTGAGCAAGTGGAGAGACGTTCGTTCATCTAGCACAAAGGGAACGGGTTGCAGGAGAAACTTTTACTCTGGTTTCTCAGTCTGTTTCCTAGTGCCGGTTTGAAGTTCCTGCAGTTTTCACTGTAAAACCGAGTTGGAGCTAGTCCCTACCCATATATATGTATGGAGTGGAGTTTGCAACTGAAAAGAAACTTTGTGTTCCCAACAAGCTAGGTGAAGGACGGCTTTCACACACAGTTATCACTCAGAACTGAGCATGTGGAGAGACGTTCGTTCATCTAGCACAAAGAGAACGGGTTGCAGGGGAAACATTTACTCTGGTTCTCAGTCTGTTTCCTAGTGCCGGTTTGAAGTTCCTGCAGTTTTCACTGTAAAACCGAGTTGGAGCTAGTACCTCCCCATATATATGTATGGAGTGGAGTTTGCAAGTGAAAAGAAACTTTGTGTTCCCAACAAGCTAGGTCAAGGACGGCTTTCACACACACTTATCTCTCAGAACTGAGCATGTGGAGAGACGTTCGTTCATCTAGCACAAAGGGAACGGGTTGCAGGAGAAATTTTACTCTGGTTTCTCAGTCTGTTTCCTAGTGCCGGTTTGAACTTCCTGCAGTTTTCACTGTAAAACCGAGTTGGAGCTAGTCCCTACCCATATATATATATGGATTGGAGTTTGCAACTGAAAAGAAACTTTGTGTTCCCAACAAGCTAGGTGAAGAACGCCTTTCACACACAATTATCTCTCAGAACTGAGCATGTGGAGAGACGTTCGTTCATCTAGCACAAAGAGAACGGTTTCAGGAAAAACTTTTACTCTGGATTCTCAGTCTGTTTCCTAGTGCCGGTTTGAAGTTCCTTCAGTTTTCACTGTAAAACCGAGTTGGAACTAGTCCCTAACCATATACATATATGGAATGGAGTTTGCAACTGAAAAGAAACTTTGTGTTCCCAACAAGCTAGGTGAATGACGGGTTTCACACACACTTATCTCTCAGAACTGAGCATGTGGAGAGACGTTAGTTTATCTAGCACAAAGGGAACAGGTTGCAGGATAAACTTTTACTCTGGTTTCTCAGTCTGTTTCCTAGTGCCGGTTTGAAGTTCCTGCAGTTTTCACTGTAAAACCGACTTGGAGCTAGTCCCTACCCATATATATATATGGAGTGGAGTTGGAAACTGAACAGAAATTTTGTGTTCCCAACAAGCTAGGTGAAGGACGGCTTTCACACACACTTATCTCTAGAACATAGCATGTGGAGAGACGTATGTTCATCTAGCACAAAGGGAACGGGTTGCAGGGGAAACATACACTCTGGTTTCTCAGTCTGTTTACTAGTGCCGGTTTGAAGTTCCTGCAGTTTTCACTGTAAACCCGAGTTGGAGCTAGTACCTCCCCATATATATGTATGGAGTGGAGTTTGCAACTGTAAAGAAACTTTGTGTTCCCAACAAGCTAGGTGAAGGACGGCTTTCACACACACTTATCTCTCAGAACTGAGCACGGGGAGAGATGTTCGTTCATCTAGCACAATGGGAACGGTTTCAGGAAAAACTTTTACTCTGGTTTCTCAGTCTGTTTCCTAGTGCCGGTTTGAAGTTCCTGCAGTTTTCACTGTAAAACCGAGTTGGAGCTAGTCCCTACCCATATATATATATGGAGTGGAGTTTGCAACTGAAAAGAAACTTTGTGTTCCCAACAAGCTAGGTGAAGGACGGCTTTCACACACACTTATCTCTCAGAACAGAGCATGTGGAGAGACGTTCGTTCATCTAGCACAAACGGAACGGGTTGCAGGGGAAACATATACTCTGGTTTCTCAGTCTGTTTCCTAGTGCCGGTTTGAAGTTCCTGCAGTTTTCACTGTAAAACCGAGTTGGAGCTAGTACCTCCCCATATATATGTATGGAGTGGAGTTTGCAACTGTAAAGAAACTATGTGTTCCCACAAGATATGTGAAGTACGGCTTTCACACTCACTTATCTCTCAGAACTGAGCACGTGGAGAGACGTTCGTTAATCTAGCACAAAGGGAACGGTTTCAGGAAAAACTTTTACTCTGGATTCTCAGTCTGTTTCCTAGTGCCGGTTTGAAGTTCCTGCAGTTTTCACTGTAAAACCGAGTTGGAGCTAGTCCCTACCCATATATATATATGGAATGGAGTTTGCAACTGAAAAGAAACTTTGTGTTCCCAACAAGCTAGGTGAAGGACGGCTTTCACACACAATTATCTCTCAGAACTGAGCATGTGGAGAGACGTTCGTTCATCTAGCACAAAGGGAACGGGTTGCAGGAGAAACTTTTACTCTGTTTTCTCAGTCTGTTTCCTAGTGCCGGTTTGAAGTTCCTGCAGTTTTCACTGTAAAACCGAGTTGGAGCTAGTCCCTACCCATATATATATATGGAGTGGAGTTGGAAACTGAAAAGAAATTTTGTGTTCCCAACAAGCTAGGTGAAGGACGGCTTTCACACACACTTATCTCTAGAACATAGCATGTGGAGAGACGTTCGTTCATCTAGCACAAAGGGAACGGGTTGCAGGGGAAACATATACTCTGGTTTCTCAGTCTGTTTCCTAGTGCCGGTTTGAAGTTCCTGCAGTTTTCACTGTAAACCCGAGTTGGAGCTAGTACCTCCCCATATATATGTATGGAGTGGAGTTGGCAACTAAAAAGAAACTTTGTGTTCCCAATAAGCTAGGTGAAGGACGGCTTTCACACACACTTATCTCTCAGAAGAGAGCATGTGGAGAGACGTTCGTTCATCTAGCACAAAGGGAACGGGTTGCAGGAGAAACTTTTACTCTGGATTCTCAGACTGTTTCCTAGTGCCGGTTTGAAGTTCCTGCAGTTTTCACTGTAAAACCGAGTTGGATCTAGTACCTACCCATATATATGTATGGAGTGGAGTTTGCAAATGAAAAGAAACTTTGTGTTCCCAACAAGCTAGATGAAGGACGGGTTTCACACACAGTTATCTCTCAGAACTGAGCATGTGGAGAGACGTTCGTTCATTTAGTACAAAAGGAACGGGTTGCAGGAGAAACTTTTACTCTGGTTTCTCAGTCTGTTTCCTAGTGCCGGTTTGAAGTTCCTGCAGTTTTCACTGTAAAACCGATGTGAGCTAGTACCTCCCCATATATATGTATGGAGTGGAGTTTGCAACTGAAAAGAAACTTTGTGTTCCCAACAAGCTATGTGAAGGACGGTTTTCACACACAATTATCTCTCAGAACTGAGCATGTGGAGAGACGTTCGTTCATCTAGCACAAAGGGAACAGGTTGCAGGAGAAACTTTTACTCTGGTTTCTCAGTCTGTTTCCTAGTGCCGGTTTGAAGTTCCTGCAGTTTTCACTGTAAAACCGAGTTGGAGCTAGTACCTCCCCATATATATGTATGGAGTGGAGTTTGCAACTGAAAAGAAACTTTGTGTTCCCAACAAGCTAGGTGAAGGACGGCTTTCACACACACTTATCTCTCAGAATTGAGCATGTGGAGAGACGTTCTTTCATCTAGCACAAAGGGAACGGGTTGCAGGAGAAACTCTTACTCTGGTTTTCAGTCTGTTTACTAGTGCCGGTTTCAATTTCCTGCAGTTTTCACTGTAAAACCGAGTTGGAGCCAGTCCCTACCCATATATATATATGGAGTGGAGTTTGCAACTGAAAAGAAACTTTGTGTTCCCAACAAGCTAGGTGAAGGACGGCTTTCACACACACTTATCTCTCAGAACTGAGCATGTGGAGAGACGTTCGTTCATCTAGCACAAAGGGAACGGGTTGCAGGAGAAACTTTTACTCTGGTTTCTCAGTCTGTTTCCTAGTGCCGGTTTGAAGTTCCTGCAGTTTTCACTGTAAAACCGAGTTGGAGCTAGTCAATACCCATATATATATATGGAGTGGAGTTGGAAACTGAAAAGAAACTTTGTGTTCTCAACAAGCTAGGTGAAGGACGGCTTTCACACACACTTATCTCTCAGAACTGAGCATATGGAGAGACGTTCGTTCATCTAGCACAAAGGGAACGGGTTGCATGGGAAACATTTACTATGGTTTCTCAGTCTGTTTCCTAGTGCCGGTTTGAAGTTCCTGCAGTTTTCACTGTAAAACCGAGTTGGAGCTAGTACCTCCCCATATATATGTATAGAGTGGAGTTTGCAACTGAAAAGAAACTTTGTGTTCCCAACAAGCTAGGTGAAGGACGGCTTTCACACACACTTATCTCTCAGAACTGAGCATGTGGAGAGACTTTCGGTCATCTAGCACAAAGGGAACGGGTTGCAGGAGAAACTTTTACTCTGGTTTCTCAGTCTGTTTCCTAGTGCCGGTTTGAAGTTCCTGCAGTTTTCACTGTAAAAACGAGTTGGAGCTAGTACTTAGCCATATATATATATGGATTGGAGTAGGAAACTGAAAAGAAACTTTTTTGTTCCCAACAAGCTAGGTGAAGGACGGCTTTCAGACACACTTATCTCTCAGAACTGAGCATGTGGAGAGACGTTCGTTTATCTAGAACAAAGGGAACGGGTTGCAGGGGAAACATTTACTCTGGTTTCTCAGTCTGTTTCCTAGTGCCGGTTTGAAGTTCCTGCAGTTTTCACTGTAAAAACGAGTTGGAGCTAGTACCTCCCCATATATATGTATGGAGTGGAGTTTGCAACTGAAAAGAAACTTTGTGTTCCCAACAAGCTAGGTGAAGGACGGCTTTCACACACACTTATCTCTCAGAACTGAGCATGTGGAGAGATGTTCGTTCATCTAGCACAAAGGGAAAGGTTTGCAACTGAAACTTTTACTCTGGTTTCTCAGTCTGTTTCCTAGTGCCGGTTTGAAGTTCCTGCAGTTTTAAATGTAAAACCGAGTTGGAGCTAGTACCTCCCCATATATATGTATGGAGTGGAGTTTGCAACTGAAAAGAAACTTTGTGTTCCCAACAAGCTAGGTGAAGGACGGCTTTCACACACACTTATCTCTCAGAACTGAGCATGTGGAGAGACGTTCGTTCATCTAGCACAAAGGGAACTGGTTGCAAGAGAAACTTTCACTCTGGTTTCTCAGTCTGTTTCCTAGTGCCGGTTTGAAGTTCCTGCAGTTTTCAATGTAAAACCGAGTTGGAGCTAGTCCCTACCCATATATATATATGGAGTGGAGTTTGCTACTGAAAAGAAACTTTGTGTTCCCAACAAGCTAGGTGAAGGACGGCTTTCACACACACTTATCTCTCAGAACTGAGCATGTGGAGAGACGTTCGTTCATCTAGCACAAAGGGAACGGGTTGCAGGAGAAACTTTTACTCTGGATTCTCAGTCTGTTTCCTAGTGCCGGTTTGAAGTTCCTGCAGTTTTCACTGTACAACCGAGTTGGAGCTAGTCCCTACCCATATATATATAAGGAGTGGAGTTTGCAACTGAAAAGAAACTTTGTGTTCCCAACAAGCTAGATGAAGGACGGCTTTCACACACACTTATCTCTCAGAACTGAGCATGTGGAGAGACGTTCGTTCATCTAGCACAAAGGGAACGGGTTGCAGGAGAAACTTTTACTCTGGTTTCTCAGTCTGTTTCCTAGTGCCGGTTTGAAGTTCCTGCAGTTTTCACTGTAAAACCGAGTTGGAGCTAGTACCTCCCCATATATATGTATGGAGTGGAGTTTGCAACTGAAAAGAAACTTTGTGTTCCCAACAAGCTAGGTGAAGGACGGCTTTCACACACACTAATCACTCAGAACTGAGCATGTGGAGAGACGTTCGTTCATCTAGTACAAAGGGAACGGGTTGCAGGAGAAACTTTTACTCTGGTTTTCAGTCTGTTTACTAGTGCCGGTTTCAAGTTCCTGCAGTTTTCACTGTAAAACCGAGTTGGAGCCAGTCCCTACCCATATATATATATGGAGTGGAGTTTGCAACTGAAAAGAACCTTTGTGTTCCCAACAAGCTAGGTGAAGGACGGCTTTCACACACACTTATCTCTCAGAACTGAGCATGTGGAGAGACGTTCGTTCATCTAGCACAAAGGGAACGGGTTGCAGGAGAAACTTTTACTCTGGTTTCTCAGTCTGTTTCCTAGTGCCGGTTTGAAGTTCCTGCAGTTTTCACTGTAAAACCGAGTTGGAGCTAGTCAATACCCATATATATATATGGAGTGGAGTTGGAAACTGAAAAGAAACTTTGTGTTCCCAACAAGCTAGGTGAAGGACGGCTTTCACACACACTTATCTCTCAGAACTGAGCATGTGGAGAGATGTTCATTCATCTAGCACAAAGGGAAAGGTTTGCAAGCGAAACTTTTACTCTGGTTTCTCAGTCTGTTTCCTAGTGCCGGTTTGATGTTCCTGCAGTTTTCAATGTAAAACCGAGTTGGAGCTAGTACCTCCCCATATATATGTATGGAGTGGAGTTTGCTACTGAAAAGAAACTTTGTGTTCCCAACAAGCTAGGTGAAGGACGGCTTTCACACACACTTATCTCTCAGAACTGAGCATGTGGAGAGACGTTCGTTCATCTAGCACAAAGGGAACGGGTTGCAGGAGAAACTTTTACTCTGGTTTCTCAGTCTGTTTCCTAGTGCCGGTTTGAAGTTCCTGCAGTTTTCACTGTACAACCGAGTTGGAGCTAGTCCCTACCCATATATATATAAGGAGTGGAGTTTGCAACTGAAAAGAAACTTTGTGTTCCCAACAAGCTAGATGAAGGACGGCTTTCACACACACTTATCTCTCAGAACTGAGCATGTGGAGAGACGTTCGTTCATCTAGCACAAAGGGAACGGGTTGCAGGAGAAACTTTTACTCTGGTTTCTCAGTCTGTTTCCTAGTGCCGGTTTGAAGTTCCTGCAGTTTTCACTGTAAAACCGAGTTGGAGCTAGTACCTCCCCATATATATGTATGGAGTGGAGTTTGCAACTGAAAAGAAACTTTGTGTTCCCAACAAGCTAGGTGAAGGACGGCTTTCACACACACTAATCACTCAGAACTGAGCATGTGGAGAGACGTTCGTTCATCTAGTACAAAGGGAACGGGTTGCAGGAGAAACTTTTACTCTGGTTCAGTCTGTTTACTAGTGCCGGTTTCAAGTTCCTGCAGTTTTCACTGTAAAACCGAGTTGGAGCCAGTCCCTACCCATATATATATATGGAGTGGAGTTTGCAACTGAAAAGAAACTTTGTGTTCCCAACAAGCTAGGTGAAGGACGGCTTTCACACACACTTATCTCTCAGAACTGAGCATGTGGAGAGACGTTCGTTCATCTAGCACAAAGGGAACGGGTTGCAGGAGAAACTTTTACTGTGGTTTCTCAGTCTGTTTCCTAGTGCCGGTTTGAAGTTCCTGCAGTTTTCACTGTAAAACCGAGTTGGAGCTAGTACCTCCCCATATATATGTATGGAGTGGAGTTTGCAACTGAAAAGAAACTTTGTGTTCCCAACAAGCTAGGTGAAGGACGGCTTTCACACACACTTATCTCTCAGAACTGAGCATGTGGAGAGACTTTCGTTCATCTAGCTCAAAGGGAACGGGTTGCAGGAGAAACTTTTACTCTGGTTTCTCAGTCTGTTTCCTAGTGCCGGTTTGAAGTTCCTGCAGTTTTCACTGTAAAAACGAGTTGGAGCTAGTACTTAGCCATATATATATATGGATTGGAGTAGGAAACTGAAAAGAAACTTTGTGTTCCCAACAAGCTAGGTGAAGGACGGCTTTCAGACACACTTATCTCTCAGAACTGAGCATGTGGAGAGACGTTCGTTTATCTAGAACAAAGGGAACGGGTTGCAGGGGAAACATTTACTCTGGTTTCTCAGTCTGTTTCCTAGTGCCGGTTTGAAGTTCCTGCAGTTTTCACTGTAAAACCGAGTTGGAGCTAGTACCTCCCCATATATATGTATGGAGTGGAGTTTGCAACTGAAAAGAAACTTTGTGTTCCCAACAAGCTAGGTGAAGGACGGCTTTCACACACACTATTCTCTCAGAACTGATCATGTGGAGAGACGTTCGTTCATCTAGCACAAAGGGAACGGGTTGAAGGGGAAACATTTACTCTGGTTTCAAAGTCTGTTTCCTAGTGCCGGTTTGAAGTTCCTGCAGTTTTCACTGTAAAACCGAGTTGGAGCTAGTACCTACCCATATATATGTATGGATTGGAGTTTGCAACTGAAAAGAAACTTTGTGTTCCCAACAAGCTAGGTGAAGGACGGCTTTCACACACACTTATCTCTCAGAACTGAGCATGTGGAGAGATGTTCGTTCATCTAGCACAAAGGGAAAGGTTTGCAAGTGAAACTTTTACTCTGGTTTCTCAGTCTGTTTCCTAGTGCCGGTTTGAAGTTCCTGCAGTTTTCAATGTAAAACCGAGTTGGAGCTAGTACCTCCCCATATATATGTATGGAGTGGAGTTTGCAACTGAAAAGAAACTTTGTGTTCCCAACAAGCTAGGTGAAGGACGGCTTTCACACACACTTATCTCTCAGAACTGAGCATGTGGAGAGACGTTCGTTCATGTAGCACAAAGGGAACGTTTTGCAGGAGGAACTTTTACTCTGGTTTCTCAGTCTGTTTCCTACTGCCGGTTTGAAGTTCCTGCAGTTTTCACTGTAAAACCGAGTTGGAGCTAGTCCCTACCCATATATATATATGGAGTGGAGTTTGCTACTGAAAAGAAACTTTGTGTTCCCAACAAGCTAGGTGAAGGACGGCTTTCACACACACTTATCTCTCAGAACTGAGCATGTGGAGAGACGTTCGTTCATCTAGCACAAAGGGAACGGGTTGCAGGAGAAACTTTTACTCTGGTTTCTCAGTCTGTTTCCTAGTGCCGGTTTGAAGTTCCTGCAGTTTTCACTGTACAACCGAGTTGGAGCTAGTCCCTACCCATATATATATAAGGAGTGGAGTTTGCAACTGAAAAGAAACTTTGTGTTCCCAACAAGCTAGATGAAGGACGGCTTTCACACACACTTATCTCTCAGAACTGAGCATGTGGAGAGACGTTCGTTCATCTAGCACAAAGGGAACGGGTTGCAGGAGAAACTTTTACTCGGGTTTCTCAGTCTGTTTCCTAGTGCCGGTTTGAAGTTCCTGCAGTTTTCACTGTAAAACCGAGTTGGAGCTTGTACCTCCCCATATATATGTATGGAGTGGAGTTTGCAACTGAAAAGAAACTTTGTGTTCCCAACAAGCTAGGTGAAGGACGGCTTTCACACACACTTATCTCTCAGAACTGAGCATGTGGAGAGACGTTCGTTCATCTAGCACAAAGGGAACGGGTTGCAGGAGAAACTTTTACTCTGGTTTCTCAGTCTGTTTCCTAGTGCCGGTTTGAAGTTCCTGCAGTTTTCACTGTAAAACCGAGTTGGAGCTAGTACCTCCCCATATATATGTATGGAGTGGAGTTTGCAACTGAAAAGAAACTTTGTGTTCCCAACAAGCTAGGTGAAGGACGGCTTTCACACACACTAATCACTCAGAACTGAGCATGTGGAGAGACGTTCGTTCATCTAGTACAAAGGGAACGGGTTGCAGGAGAAACTTTTACTCTGGTTTCTCAGTCTGTTTCCTAGTGCCGGTTTGAAGTTCCTGCAGTTTTCACTGTAAAACCGAGTTGGAGCTAGTACCTCCCCATATATATGTAAGGAGTGGAGTTTGCAACTGAAAAGAAACTTTGTGTTCCCAACAAGCTAGGTGAAGTACGGCATTCACACACACTTATCTCTCAGAACTGAGCATGTGGAGAGACGTTCGTTCATCTAGCACAAAGGGAACGGGTTGCAGGGGAAACATTTACTCTGGTTTCTCAGTCTGTTTCCTAGTGCCGGTTTGAAGTTCCTGCAGTTTTCACTGTAAAACCGAGTTGGAGCTAGTACCTCCCCATATATATGTATGCAGTGGAGTTTGCAACTGAAAAGAAACTTTGTGTTCAGAACAAGCTAGGTGAAGGACGGCTTTCACACACACTTATCTCTCAGAACTGAGCATCTGGAGAGACGTTCGTTCATCTAGCACAAAGGGAACGGGTTGCAGGAGAAACTTTTACTCTGGTTTCTCAGTCTGTTTCCTAGTGCCGGTTTAAAGTTCCTGCAGTTTTCACTGTAAAACCGAGTTGGAACTAGTACCTCCCCATATATATGTATGGAGTGGAGTTTGCAACTGAAAAGAAACTTTGTGTTCCCAAAAAGCTAGGTGAAGGACGGCTCTCACACACACTTATCACTCAGAACTGAGCATGTGGATAGACGTTTGTTCATCTAGCACAAAGGGAACGGGTTGCAGGAGAAATTTTACTCTGGTTTCTCAGTCTGTTTCCTAGTGCCGGTTTGAAGTTCCTGCAGTTTTCACTCTAAAACCTAGTTGGAGCTAGTACCTCCCCATATATATGTATGGAGTGGAGTTTGCCACTGAAAAGAAACTTTGTGTTCCCAACAAGCTAGGTGAAGGTCGGCTTTCACACACACTTATCTCTCAGAACTGAGCATGTGGAGAGACGTTCGTTCATCTAGCACAAAGGGAACGGTTTGCAAGAGGAACTTTTACTCTGGTTTCTCAGTCTGTTTCATACTGCCGGTTTGAAGTTCCTGCAGTTTTCACTGTAAAACCGAGTTGGAGCTAGTACCTCCCCATATATATGTATGGATTGGAGATTGCAAGTGAAAAGAAACTTTGTGTTCCAAAGAATCTAGGTGAAGTACTGCTTTCACAGACACATAACTCTAAGAACTGAGCATGTGGAGAGACGTTCGTTCATGTAGCACAAAGGGAACGGGTTGCAGGAAAATCTTTTACTCTGGTTTCTCAGTCTGTTTCCAACTGCCGGTTTGAAATTCATGCAGTTTTCACTGTAAACCCGAGTTGGAGCTAGTACCTCCCCATATATATGTATGGATTGGAGTTTGCAACTGAAAAGAAACTTTGTGTTCCAAACAAGCTAGGTGTAGGACGGCTTTCACACACACTTATCTCTCAGAACTGAGCATGTGGAGAGACGTTCGTTCATCTATCACAAAGGGAACGGGTTGCAGGAGAAACTTTTACTCTGGTTTCTCAATCTGTTTCCTAGTGCCGGTTTGAAGTACCTGCAGTTTTCACTGTAAAATCGAGTTGGAGCTAGTACCTCCCCATATATATGTACGGAGTGGAGTTTGCAACTGAAAAGAAACTTTGTGTTCCCAACAAGCTAGGTGAAGGACGGCTTTCACACACACTTATCTCTCAGAACTGAGCATGTGGAGAGACGTTCGTTCATCTAGCACAAAGGGAACGGGTTGCAGGAGAAACTTTTACTCTGGTTTCTCAGTCTGTTTCCTAGTGCCGGTTTGAAGTTCCTGCAGTTTTCACTGTAAAACCGAGTTGGAGCTAGTACCTCCCCATATATATGTATGGAGTGGAGTTTGCAACTGAAAAGAAACTTTGTGTTCCCAACAAGCTAGGTGAAGGACGGCTTTCACACACACTAATCACTCAGAACTGAGCATGTGGAGAGACGTTCGTTCATCTAGTACAAAGGGAACGGGTTGCAGGAGAAACTTTTACTCTGGTTTCTCAGTCTGTTTCCTAGTGCCGGTTTGAAGTTCCTGCAGTTTTCACTGTAAAACCGAGTTGGAGCTAGTACCTCCCCATATATATGTAAGGAGTGGAGTTTGCAACTGAAAAGAAACTTTGTGTTCCCAACAAGCTAGGTGAAGTACGGCATTCACACACACTTATCTCTCAGAACTGAGCATGTGGAGAGACGTTCGTTCATCTAGCACAAAGGGAACGGGTTGCAGGGGAAACATTTACTCTGGTTTCTCAGTCTGTTTCCTAGTGCCGGTTTGAAGTTCCTGCAGTTTTCACTGTAAAACCGAGTTGGAGCTAGTACCTCCCCATATATATGTATGCAGTGGAGTTTGCAACTGAAAAGAAACTTTGTGTTCAGAACAAGCTAGGTGAAGGACGGCTTTCACACACACTTATCTCTCAGAACTGAGCATCTGGAGAGACGTTCGTTCATCTAGCACAAAGGGAACGGGTTGCAGGAGAAACTTTTACTCTGGTTTCTCAGTCTGTTTCCTAGTGCCGGTTTAAAGTTCCTGCAGTTTTCACTGTAAAACCGAGTTGGAACTAGTACCTCCCCATATATATGTATGGAGTGGAGTTTGCAACTGAAAAGAAACTTTGTGTTCCCAAAAAGCTAGGTGAAGGACGGCTCTCACACACACTTATCACTCAGAACTGAGCATGTGGATAGACGTTTGTTCATCTAGCACAAAGGGAACGGGTTGCAGGAGAAATTTTACTCTGGTTTCTCAGTCTGTTTCCTAGTGCCGGTTTGAAGTTCCTGCAGTTTTCACTCTAAAACCTAGTTGGAGCTAGTACCTCCCCATATATATGTATGGAGTGGAGTTTGCCACTGAAAAGAAACTTTGTGTTCCCAACAAGCTAGGTGAAGGTCGGCTTTCACACACACTTATCTCTCAGAACTGAGCATGTGGAGAGACGTTCGTTCATCTAGCACAAAGGGAACGGTTTGCAAGAGGAACTTTTACTCTGGTTTCTCAGTCTGTTTCATACTGCCGGTTTGAAGTTCCTGCAGTTTTCACTGTAAAACCGAGTTGGAGCTTGTACCTCCCCATATATATGTATGGATTGGAGATTGCAAGTGAAAAGAAACTTTGTGTTCCAAAGAATCTAGGTGAAGTACTGCTTTCACAGACACATAACTCTAAGAACTGAGCATGTGGAGAGACGTTCGTTCATGTAGCACAAAGGGAACGGGTTGCAGGAAAATCTTTTACTCTGGTTTCTCAGTCTGTTTCCAACTGCCGGTTTGAAATTCATGCAGTTTTCACTGTAAACCCGAGTTGGAGCTAGTACCTCCCCATATATATGTATGGATTGGAGTTTGCAACTGAAAAGAAACTTTGTGTTCCAAACAAGCTAGGTGTAGGACGGCTTTCACACACACTTATCTCTCAGAACTGAGCATGTGGAGAGACGTTCGTTCATCTATCACAAAGGGAACGGGTTGCAGGAGAAACTTTTACTCTGGTTTCTCAATCTGTTTCCTAGTGCCGGTTTGAAGTACCTGCAGTTTTCACTGTAAAATCGAGTTGGAGCTAGTACCTCCCCATATATATGTACGGAGTGGAGTTTGCAACTGAAAAGAAACTTTGTGTTCCCAACAAGCTAGGTGAAGGACGGCTTTCACACACACTTATCACTCAGAACTGAGCATGTGAAGAGACGTTCGTTCATCTAGCACAAAGGGAACGGGTTGCAGGAGAAACTTTTACTCTGGTTTCTCAGTCTGTTTCCTAGTGCCGGTTTGAAGTTCGTGCAGTTTTCACTCTAAAACATAGTTGGAGCTAGTACCTCCCCATATATATGTATGGAGTGGAGTTTGCAACTGAAAAGAAACTTTGTGTTCCCAACAAGCTAGGTGAAGGACGGCTTTCACACACACTTATCTCTCAGAACTGAGCATTTGGAGAGACGTTCGTTCATCTAGCACAAAGGGAACGGGTTGCAGGAGTAACTTTTACTCTGGTTTCTCAGTCTGTTTCCTAGTGCCGGTTTGAAGTTCCTGCAGTTTTCACTGTAAAACCGAGTTGGAGCTAGTCAATACCCATATATATATATGGAGTGGAGTTGGAAACTGAAAAGAAACTTTGTGTTCCCAACAAGCTAGGTGAAGGACGGCTTTCACACACACTTATCTCTCAGAACTGAGCATATGGAGAGACGTTCGTTCATCTAGCACAAAGGGAACGGGTTGCATGGGAAACATTTACTATGGTTTCTCAGTCTGTTTTCTAGTGCCGGTTTGAAGTTCCTGCAGTTTTCACTGTAAAACCGAGTTGGAGCTAGTACCTCCCCATATATATGTATGGAGTGGAGTTTGCAACTGAAAAGAAACTTTGTGTTCCCAACAAGCTAGGTGAAGGACGGCTTTCACACACACTTATCTCTCAGAACTGAGCATGTGGAGAGACTTTCGTTCATCTAGCACAAAGGGAACGGGTTGCAGGAGAAACTTTTACTCTGGTTTCTCAGTCTGTTTCCTAGTGCCGGTTTGAAGTTCCTGCAGTTTTCACTGTAAAACCGAGTTGGAGCTAGTACCTCCCCATATATATGTATGGAGTGGAGTTTGCAACTGAAAAGAAACTTTGGGTTCCCAACAAGCTAGGTGAAGGACGGCTTTCCCACGCACTTATCTCTCAGAACTGAGCATGTGGAGAGACGTTCGTTCATTTAGTACAAAGGGAACGGTTTGCAGGAGAAACTTTTTCTCTGGTTTCTCAGTCTGTTTCCTAGTGCCGGTTTGAAGTTCCTGCAGTTTTCACTGTAAAACCGAGTTGGAGCTAGTCCCTACCCATATATATATATGGATTGGAGTTTGCAACTTAAAAGAAACTTTGTGTTCCCAACAAGCTAGGTGAAGGACGGCTTTCACACACACTATTCTCTCAGAACTGATCATGTGGAGAGACGTTCGTTCATCTAGCACAAAGGGAACGGGTTGCAGGAGAAACTTTTACTCTGGTTTCAAAGTCTGTTTCCTAGTGCCGGTTTGAAGTTCCTGCAGTTTTCACTGTAAAACCGAGTTGGAGCTAGTACCTACCCATATATATGTATGGATTGGAGTTTGCAACTGAAAAGAAACTTTGTGTTCCCAACAAGCTAGGTGAAGGACGGCTTTCACACACACTTATCTCTCAGAACTGAGCATGTGGAGAGATGTTCGTTCATCTAGCACAAAGGGAAAGGTTTGCAAGTGAAACTTTTACTCTGGTTTCTCAGTCTGTTTCCTAGTGCCGGTTTGAAGTTCCTGCAGTTTTCAATGTAAAACCGAGTTGGAGCTAGTACCTCCCCATATATATGTATGGAGTGGAGTTTGCAACTGAAAAGAAACTTTGTGTTCCCAACAAGCTAGGTGAAGGACGGCTTTCACACACACTTATCTCTCAGAACTGAGCATGTGGAGAGACGTTCGTTCATCTAGCACAAAGGGAACTGGTTGCAAGAGAAACTTTCACTCTGGTTTCTCAGTCTGTTTCCTAGTGCCGGTTTGAAGTTCCTGCAGTTTTCACTGTAAAACCGAGTTGGAGCTAGTCCCTACCCATATATATATATGGAGTGGAGTTTGCAACTGAAAAGAAACTTTGTGTTCCCAACAAGCTAGGTGAAGGACGGCTTTCACACACACTTATCTCTCAGAACTGAGCATGTGGAGAGACGTTCTTTCATCTAGCACAAAGGGAACGGGTTGCAGGAGAAACTTTTACTCTGGTTTCTCAGTCTGTTTCCTAGTGCCGGTTTGAAGTTCCTGCAGTTTTCACTGTACAACCGAGTTGGAGCTAGTCCCTACCCATATATATATAAGGAGTGGAGTTTGCAACTGAAAAGAAACTTTGTGTTCCCAACAAGCTAGATGAAGGACGGCTTTCACACACACTTATCTCTCAGAACTGAGCATGTGGAGAGACGTTCGTTCATCTAGCACAAAGGGAACGGGTTGCAGGAGAAACTTTTACTCTGGTTTCTCAGTCTGTTTCCTAGTGCCGGTTTGAAGTTCCTGCAGTTTTCACTGTAAAACCGAGTTGGAGCTTGTACCTCCCCATATATATGTATGGAGTGGAGTTTGCATCTGAAAAGAAACTTTGTGTTCCCAACAAGCTAGGTGAAGGACGGCTTTCACACACACTAATCACTCAGAACTGAGCATGTGGAGAGACGTTCTTTCATCTAGTACAAAGGGAACGGGTTGCAGGAGAAACTTTTACTCTGGTTTCTCAGTCTGTTTCCTAGTGCCGGTTTGAAGTTCCTGCAGTTTTCACTGTAAAACCGAGTTGGAGCTAGTACCTCCCCATATATATGTAAGGAGTGGAGTTTGCACCTGAAAAGAAACTTTGTGTTCCCAACAAGCTAGGTGAAGTACGGCATTCACACACACTTATCTCTCAGAACTGAGCATGTGGAGAGACGTTCGTTCATCTAGCACAAAGGGAACGGGTTGTAGGGGAAACATTTACTCTGGTTTCTCAGTCTGTTTCCTAGTGCCGGTTTGAAGTTCCTGCAGTTTTCACTGTAAAACCGAGTTGGAGCTAGTACCTACCCATATATATGTATGGAGTGGAGTTTGCAACTGAAAAGAAACTTTGGGTTCCCAACAAGCTAGGTGAAGGACGGCTTTCCCACGCACTTATCTCTCAGAACTGAGCATGTGGAGAGACGTTCGTTCATTTAGTACAAAGGGAACGGTTTGCAGGAGAAACTTTTTCTCTGGTTTCTCAGTCTGTTTCCTAGTGCCGGTTTGAAGTTCCTGCAGTTTTCACTGTAAAACCGAGTTGGAGCTAGTCCCTACCCATATATATATATGGATTGGAGTTTGCAACTGAAAAGAAACTTTGTGTTCCCAACAAGCTAGGTGAAGGACGGCTTTCACACACACTATTCTCTCAGAACTGATCATGTGGAGAGACGTTCGTTCATCTAGCACAAAGGGAACGGGTTGCAGGAGAAACTTTTACTCTGGTTTCAAAGTCTGTTTCCTAGTGCCGGTTTGAAGTTCCTGCAGTTTTCACTGTAAAACCGAGTTGGAGCTAGTCCCTAACCATATATATATATGGAGTGGAGTTTGCAACTGAAAAGAAACTTTGTGTTCCCAACAAGCTAGGTGAAGGACGGCTTTCACACACACTTATCTCTCAGAACTGAGCATGTGGAGAGACGTTCTTTCATCTAGCACAAAGGGAACGGGTTGCAGGAGAAACTTTTACTCTGGTTTCTCAGTCTGTTTCCTAGTGCCGGTTTGAAGTTCCTGCAGTTTTCACTGTACAACCGAGTTGGAGCTAGTCCCTACCCATATATATATAAGGAGTGGAGTTTGCAACTGAAAAGAAACTTTGTGTTCCCAACAAGCTAGATGAAGGACGGCTTTCACACACACTTATCTCTCAGAACTGAGCATGTGGAGAGACGTTCGTTCATCTAGCACAAAGGGAACGGGTTGCAGGAGAAACTTTTACTCTGGTTTCTCAGTCTGTTTCCTAGTGCCGGTTTGAAGTTCCTGCAGTTTTCACTGTAAAACCGAGTTGGAGCTTGTACCTCCCCATATATATGTATGGAGTGGAGTTTGCAACTGAAAAGAAACTTTGTGTTCCCAACAAGCTAGGTGAAGGACGGCTTTCACACACACTAATCACTCAGAACTGAGCATGTGGAGAGACGTTCTTTCATCTAGTACAAAGGAACGGGTTGCAGGAGAAACTTTTACTCTGGTTTCTCAGTCTGTTTCCTAGTGCCGGTTTGAAGTTCCTGCAGTTTTCACTGTAAAACCGAGTTGGAGCTAGTACCTCCCCATATATATGTAAGGAGTGGAGTTTGCAACTGAAAAGAAACTTTGTGTTCCCAACAAGCTAGGTGAAGTACGGCATTCACACACACTTATCTCTCAGAACTGAGCATGTGGAGAGACGTTCGTTCATCTAGCACAAAGGGAACGGGTTGTAGGGGAAACATTTACTCTGGTTTCTCAGTCTGTTTCCTAGTGCCGGTTTGAAGTTCCTGCAGTTTTCACTGTAAAACCGAGTTGGAGCTAGTACCTCCCAATATATATGTATGCAGTGGAGTTTGCAACTGAAAAGAAACTTTGTGTTCCCAACAAGCTAGGTGAAGGACGGCTTTCACACACACATATGTCTCAGAACTGAGCATCTGGAGAGACGTTCGTTCATCTAGCACAAAGGGAACGGGTTGCAGGAGAAACTTTTACTCTGGTTTCTCAGTCTGTTTCCTAGTGCCGGTTTGAAGTTCCTGCAGTTTTCACTGTAAAACCGAGTTGGAGCTAGTACCTCCCCATATATATGTATGGAGTGGAGTTTTCAACTGAAAAGAAACTTTGTGTTCCCAAAAAGCTAGGTGAAGGACGGCTTTCACACACACTTATCACTCAGAACTGAGCATGTGGAGAGACGTTCGTTCATCTAGCACAAAGGGAACGGGTTGCAGGAGAAACTTTTACTCTGGTTTCTCAGTCTGTTTCCTAGTGCCGGTTTGAAGTTCCTGCAGTTTTCACTCTAAAACCTGGTTGGAGCTAGTACCTCCCCATATATATGTATGGAGTGGAGTTTGCCACTGAAAAGAAACTTTGTGTTCCCAACAAGCTAGGTGAAGTTCGGCTTTCACACACACTTATCTCTCAGAACTGAGCATGTGGAGAGACGTTCGTTCATCTAGCACAAAGGGAACGGTTTGCAGGAGGAACTTTTACTCTGGTTTCTCAGTCTGTTTCCTACTGCCGGTTTGAAGTTCCTGCAGTTTTCACTGTAAAACCGAGTTTGAGCTAGTACCTCCCATATATATGTATGGATTGGAGATTGCAAGTGAAATGAAACTTTGTGTTCCAAAGAATCTAGGTGAAGTACTGCTTTCACAGACACATAACTCTAAGAACTGAGCATGTGGAAAGACGTTCGTTCATGTAGCACAAAGGGAACGGGTTGCAGGAGAATCTTTTACTCTGGTTTTTCAGTCTGTTTCCAACTGCCGGTTTGAAATACATGCAGTTTTCACTGTAAACCCGAGTTGGAGCTAGTACCTCCCCATATATATGTATGGAGTGGAGTTTGCAACTGAAAAGAAACTTTGTGTTCCAAACAAGCTAGGTGTAGGACGGCTTTCACACACACTTATCACTCAGAACTGAGCATGTGGAGAGACGTTCGTTCATCTAGCACAAAGGGAACGGTTTGCAGGAGAAACTTTTACTCTGGTTTCTCAGTCTGTTTCCTAGTGCCGGTTTGAAGTTCCTGCAGTTTTCACTGTAAAACCGAGTTGGAGCTAGTCCCTAACCATATATATATATGGAGTTGAGTTTGCAAATGAAAAGAAATTTTGTGTTCCCAACAAGCTAGGTGAAGGACGGCTTTCACACACACTTATCTCTCAGAACTGAGCATGTGGAGAGACGTTCGTTCATCAAGCACAAAGGGAACGGGTTGCAGGAGAAACTTTTACTCTGGTTTCTCAGTCTGTTTCCTAGTGCCGGTTTGAAGTTCCTGCAGTTTTCACTGTAAAACGGAGTTGGAGCTAGTACCTCCCCATATATATGTACGGAGTGTAGTTTGCAAATGAAAAGAAACTTTGTGTTCCCAACAAGCTAGGTGAAGGACGGCTTTCACACACACTTATCACTCAGAACTGAGCATGTGGAGAGACTTTCGTTCATCTAGCACAAAGGGAACGGTTTGCAGGAGAAACTTTTACTCTGGTTTCTCAGTCTGTTTCCTAGTGCCGGTTTGAAGTTCCTGCAGTTTTCACTCTAAAACCTAGTTGGAGCTAGTACCTCCCCATATATATGTATGGAGTGGAGTTTGCAACTGAAAAGAAACTTTGTGTTCCCAACAAGCTAGGTGAAGGACGGCTTTCACACACACTTATCTCTCAGAACTGAGCATGTGGAGAGACGTTCGTTCATCTAGCACAAAGGGAACGGGTTGCAGGAGAAACTTTTACTCTGGTTTCTCAGTCTGTTTCCTAGTGCCGGTTTGAAGTTCCTGCAGTTTTCACTGTAAAACCGAGTTGGAGGTAGTCCCTACCCATATATATATATGGAGTGGAGTTTGCTACTGAAAAGAAACTTTGTGTTCCCAACAATCTAGGTGAAGGACGGCTTTCACACACACTTATCTCTCAGAACTGAGCATGTGGAGAGACGTACGTTCATCTAGCACAAAGGGAACGGTTTGCAGGAGAAACTTTTACTCTGGTTTCTCAGTCTGTTTCCTAGTGCCGGTTTGAAGTTCGTGCAGTTTTCACTGTAAAACAGAGTTGGAGCTAGTCCCTACCCATATATATATATGGAGTGGAGTTTGCAACTGAAAAGAAACTTTGTGTTCCCAACAAGCTAGGTGAAGGACGGCTTTCACACACACTTATCTCTCAGAACTGAGCATGTGGAGAGACGTTCGTTCATCTAGCACAAAGGAAACGGGTTGCAGGGGAAACATTTACTCTGGTTTCTCAGTCTGTTTCCTAGTGCCGGTTTGAAGTTCCTGCAGTTTTCACTGTAAAACCGTGTTGGAGCTAGTACCTCCCCATATATATGTATGGAGTGGAGTTTGCAACTGAAAAGAAACTTTGTGTTCCCAACAAGCTAAGTGAAGGAAGGCTTTCACACACACTAATCTCTCAGAACTGAGCATGTGGAGAGACGTTCGTTCATCTAGCACAAAGGGAACTGGTTGCAGGGGAAACATTTACTCTGGTTTCTCAGTCTGTTTCCTAGTGCCGGTTTGAAGTTCCTGCAGTTTTCACTGTAAAACCGATTTGGGGCTAGTCCCTACCCATATATATATATGGATTGGAGTTTGCAACTGAAAAGAAACTTTGTGTTCCCAACAAGCTACGTGAAGGACGGCTTTCACACACACTATTCTCTCAGAACTGATCATGTGGAGAGACGTTCGTTCATCTACCACAAAGGGAACGGGTTGAAGGGGAAACATTTTCACTGGTTTCTCAGTCTGTTTCCTAGTGCCGGTTTGAAGTTCCTGCAGTTTTCACTGTAAAACCGATTTGGAGCTAGTACCTACCCATATATATGTATGGATTGGAGTTTGCAACTGAAAAGAAACTTTGTGTTCCCAACAAGCTAGGTGAAGGGCGGCTTTCACACACACTTATCTCTCAGAACTGAGCATGTGGAGAGATGTTCGTTCATCTAGCACAAAGGGAAATGGTTGCAAGAGAAACTTTTACTCTGGTTTCTCAGTCTGTTTCCTAGTGCCGGTTTGAAGTTCCTGCAGTTTTCACTGTAAAACCGGGTTGGAGCTAGTACCTCCCCATATATATGTATGGAATGGAATTTGTAACTGAAAAGAAACTTTGTGTTCCCAAAAAGCTAGGTGAAGGACGGCTCTCACACACACTTATCACTCAGAACTGAGCATGTGGATAGACGTTCGTTCATCTAGCACAAAGGGAACGGGTTGCAGGAGAAACTTTTACTCTGGTTTCTCAGTCTGTTTCCTAGTGCCGGTTTGAAGTTCCTGCAGTTTTCACTCTAAAAACTAGTTGGAGCTAGTCCCACCCCATATATATGTATGGAGTGGAATTTGCAACTGAAAAGAAACTTTGTGTTCCCAAAAAGCTAGGTGAAGGACGGCTCTCACACACACTTATCACTCAGAACTGAGCATGTGGATAGACGTTCGTTCATCTAGCACAAAGGGAACGGGTTGCAGGAGAAACTTTTACTCTGGTTTCTCAGTCTGTTTCCTAGTGCCGGTTTGAAGTTCCTGCAGTTTTCACTCTAAAACCTAGTTGGAGCTAGTACCTCCCCATATATATGTATGGAGTGGAGTTTGCCACTGAAAAGAAACTTTGTGTTCCCAACAAGCTAGGTGAAGGTCGGCTTTCACACACACTTATCTCTCAGAACTGAGCATGTGGAGAGACGTTCGTTCATCTAGCACAAAGGGAACGGTTTGCAGGAGGAACTTTTACTCTGGTTTCTCAGTCTGTTTCATACTGCCGGTTTGAAGTTCCTGCAGTTTTCACTGTAAAACCGAGTTGGAGCTAGTACCTCCCATATATATGTATGGATTGGAGATTGCAAGTGAAAAGAAACTTTGTGTTCCAAAGAATCTAGGTGAAGTACTGCTTTCACAGACACATAACTCTAAGAATTGAGCATTTGGAGAGACGTTCGTTCATGTAGCACAAATTGAACAGGTTGCAGGGGAAACATTTACTCTGGTTTCTCAGTCTGTTTCCTAGTGCCGGTTTGAAGTTCCTGCAGTTTTCACTGTAAAACCGAGTTGGAGCTAGTACCTCCCCATATATATGTATGGAGTGGAGTTTGCAACTGAAAAGAAACTTTGTGTTACCAACAAGCTAGGTTAAGGACGGCTTTCACACACACTTATCTCTCAGAACTGAGCATGTGGAGAGACGTTCGTTCATCTAGCACAAAGGGAACGGGTTGCAGGAGAAACTTTCACTCTGGTTTCTCAGTCTGTTTCCTAGTGCCGGTTTGAAGTTCCTGCAGTTTTCACTGTAAAACCGAGTTGGAGCTAGTCCCTACACATATATATATATGGAGTGGATTTTGCTACTGAAAAGAAACTTTGTGTTCCCAACAAGCTAGGTGAAGGACAGGTTTCACACACACTTATCTCTCAGAACTGAGCATGTGGAGAGACTTACGTTCATCTAGCACAAAGGGAACGGGTTGCAGGAGAAACTTTTTCTCTGGTTTCTCAGTCTGTTTCCTAGTGCCGGTTTGAAGTTCCTGCAGTTTTCACTGTAAAACCGAGTTGGAGCTAGTCCCTACCCATATATATATATGGAGTGGAGTTTGCAACTGAAAAGAAACTTTGTGTTCCCAACAAGCTAGGTGAAGGACGGCTTTCACACACACTTATCTCTCAGAACTGAGCATGTGGAGAGACGTTCGTTCATCTAGCACAGAGGAAACGGGTTGCAGGGGAAACATTTACTCTGGTTTCTCAGTCTGTTTCCTAGTGCCGGTTTGAAGTTCCTGCAGTTTTCACTGTAAAACCGGGTTGGAGCTAGTACCTCCCCATATATATGTATGGAGTGGAGTTTGCAACTGAAAAGAAACTTTGTGTTCCCAACAAGCTAGGTGAAGGAAGGCTTTCACACACACTTATCTCTCAGAACTGAGCATGTGGAGAGACGTTCGTTCATCTAGCACAAAGGGAACGGGTTGCAGGGGAAACATTTACTCTGGTTTCTCAGTCTGTTTCCTAGTGCCGGTTTGAAGTTCCTGCAGTTTTCACTGTAAAACCGAGTTGGAGCTAGTCCCTCCCCATATATATGTATGGAGTGGAGTTTGCAACTGAAAAGAAACTTTGTGTTCCCAACAAGCTAGGTGAAGGACGGCTTTCACACACAATTATCTCTCAGAACTGAGCATGTGGAGAGACGTTCGTTCATCTAGCACAAAGGGAAAGGGTTGCAGGAAAAACTTTTACTCTGGTTTCTCAGTCTGTTTCCTAGTGCCGGTTTGAAGTTCCTGCAGTTTTCCCTGTAAAACCGAGTTGGAGCTAGTACATCCCCATATATATGTATGGAGTGGAGTTTGCAACTGAAAAGAAACTTTGTGTTACCAACAAGCTAGGTTAAGGACGGCTTTCACACACACTTATCTCTCAGAACTGAGCATGTGGAGAGACGTTCGTTCACCTAGCACAAAGGGAACGGGTTGCTGGAGAAACTTTTACTCTGGTTTCTCAGTCTGTTTCCTAGTGCCGCTTTGAAGTTCCTGCAGTTTTCACTGTAAAACCTAGTTGGAGCTAGACCCTACCCGTATATATATATGGAGTGGAGTTTGCAACTGAAAAGAAACTTTGTGTTCCCAACAAGCTAGGTGAAGGACGGCTTTCACACACACTTATCACTCAGAACTGAGCATGTGGAGAGACTTTCGTTCATCTTGCACAAAGGGAACGGGTTGCAGGAGAAACTTTTACTCTGGTTTCTCAGTCTATTTCCTAGTGCCGGTTTGAAGTTCCTGCAGTTTTCACTGTAAAACCGGGTTGGAGCTAGTACCTCCCCATATATATGTATGGAGTGGAGTTTGCAACTGAAAAGAAATTTTGTGTTAACAAAAAGCTAGTTGAAGGACGGATTTCACACACACTTATCTCTCAGAATTGAGCATGTGGAGAGACGTTCGTTCATCTAGCACAAAGGGAATGGGTTGAAGTAGAAACTTTTACTCTGGTTTCTCAGTTTATTTCCTAGTGCCGGTTTGAAGTTCCTGCAGTTTTCACTGTAAAACCGAGTTGGAGCTAGTCCCTACCCATATATATATATATGGAGTGGAGTTTGCAACTGAAAAGAAACTTTGTGTTCCCAACAAGCTAGGTGAAGGACGGCTTTCACACACACTTATCTCTCAGAACTGAGCATGTGGAGAGACGTTCGTTCATCTAGCACAAAGGGAACTGGTTGCAAGTGAAACTTTCACTCTGGTTTCTCAGTCTGTTTCCTAGTGCCGGTTTGAAGTTCCTGCAGTTTTCACTGTAAAACCGAGTTGGAGCTAGTCCCTAGCCATATATATATATGGAGTGGAGTTGGCTACTGAAAAGAAACTTTGTGTTCCGTACAAGCTAGGAGAAGGACAGGTTTCACACACACTTATCTCTCAGAACTGAGCATGTGGAGAGACCTTCGTTCATCTAGCACAAAGGGAACGGTTTCAGGAGAAACTTTTACTCTGGTTTCTCAGTCTGTTTCCTAGTGCCGGTTTGAAGTTCCTGCAGTTTTCACTGTAAAACCGAGTTGGAGCTAGTCCCTACCCATATATATGTATGGAGTGAAGTTTGCAACTGAAAAGAAACTTTGTGTTCCCAACAAGCTAGGTGAAGTACGGCTTTCACACACACTTATCTCTCAGAACTGAGCATGTGGAGAGACGTTCGTTCATCTAGCGCAAAGTGAACGGGTTGTAGGAGAAACTTTACTCTGGTTTCTCAGTCTGTTTCCTAGTGCCGGTTTGAAGTTCCTGCAGTTTTCCCTGTAAAACCGAGTTGGAGCTAGTACCTCCCCATATATATATATGGAGTGGAGTTTACAACTAAAAAGAAACTTTGTGTTCCCAACAAGCTAGGTGAAGGACGGCTTTCACACATACTTATCACTCAGAACTGAGCATGTGGAGAGACGTTCGTTCATCTAGCACAAAGGGAACGGGTTGCAGGAGAAACATTTACGCTGGTTTCTCAGTCTGTTTCCTAGAGCCGGTTTGAATTTCCTGCAGTTTTCACTGTAAAACCGGGTTGGAGTTAGTACCTCCCCATATATATGTATGGAGTGGATTTTGCAACTGAAAAGAATCTTTGTGTTCACAACAAGCTAGGTGAAGGACGGCTTTCACACACACTTATCTCTCAGAACTGAGCATGTGGAGAGACGTTCGTTCATCTAGCACAAAGGGAACGGGTTGCAGGAGAAACTTTTACTCTGGTTTCTCAGTCTGTTTCCTAGTGCCGGTTTGAAGTTCCTGCAGTTTTCACTGTAAAACCGAGTTTGAGCTAGTCCCTACCCATATATATATATGGAGTGGAGTTTGCAACTGAAAAGAAACTTTGTGTTCCCAACAAGCTAGGTGAAGGACGGCTTTCACACACACTTATCTCTCAGAACTGAGCATGTGGAGAGACGTTCGTTCATCTAGCACAAAGGGAACGGGTTGCAGGAGAAACTTTTACTCTGGTTTCTCAGTCTGTTTCCTAGTGCCGGTTTGAAGTTCCTGCAGTTTTCACTGTAAAACCGAGTTGGAGCTAGTCCCTACCCATATATATGTATGGAGTGGAGTTTGCAACTGAAAAGAAACTTTGTGTTCCCAACAAGCTAGGTGAAGGACGGCTTTCACACACACTTATCTCTCAGAACTGAGCATGTGGAGAGACGTTCGTTCAACTAGCACAACGGGAACGGGTTGCAGGGGAAACTTTTACTCTGGTTTCTCAGTCTGTTTCCTAGTGCCGGTTTGAAGTTCCTGCAGTTTTCACTGTAAAACCGAGTTGGAGCTAGTCCCTCCCCATATATATGTATGGAGTGGAGTTTGCAACTGAAAAGAAACTTTGTGTTCCCAACAAGCTAGGTGAAGGACGGCTTTCACACACAATAATCTCTCAGAACTGAGCATGTGGAGAGACGTTCGTTCATCTAGCACAAAGGGAACGGGTTGCAGGAAAACTTTTACTCTGGTTTCTCAGTCTGTTCCCTAGTGCCGGTTTGAAGTTCCTGCAGTTTTCCCTGTAAAACCGAGTTGGAGCTAGTACCTCCCCATATAAATGTATGGATTGGAGTTTGCAACTAAAAAGAAACTTTGTGTTCCCAACAAGCTAGATGAAGGACGGCTTTCAAACACAATTATCTCTCACAACTGAGCATGTGGAGAGACGTTCGTTCATCTAGCACAAAGGGAACGGGTTGCAGGAGAAACTTTTACTCTGGTTTCTCAGTCTGTTTCCTAGTGCAGGTTTGAAGTTCCTGCAGTTTTCACTGCAAAACCGAGTTTGAGCTACTACCTCCCCATATATATGTATGGAGTGGAGTTTGCAACTGAAAAGAAACTTTGTGTTCCCAACAAGCTAGGTGAAGGACGGCTTTCACACACACTTATCTCTCAGAACTGAGCATGTGGAGAGACGTTCGTTCACCTAGCACAAAGGGAACGGGTTGCAGGAGAAACTTTTACTCTGGTTTCTCAGTCTGTTTCCTAGTGCCGGTTTGAAGTTCCTGCAGTTTTCACTGTAAAACCGAGTTGGAGCTAGTCCCTACCCATATATATATATGGAGTGGAGTTTGCAACTGAAAAGAAACTTTGTGTTCCCAACAAGCTAGGTGAAGGACGGCTTTCACACACACTTATCTCTCAGAACTGAGCATGTGGAGAGACGTTCGTTCATCTAGCACAAATGGAACTGGTTGCAAGAGAAACTTTCACTCTGGTTTCTCAGTCTGTTTCCTAGTGCCGGTTTGAAGTTCCTGCAGTTTTCACTGTAAAACCGAGTTGGAGCTAGTCCCTACCCATATATATATATTGAGTGGAGTTGGCTACTGAAAAGAAACTTTGTGCTCCCAACAAGCTAGGTGAAGGACAGGTTTCACACACACTTATCTCTCAGAACTGAGCATGTGGAGAGACGTTCGTTCATCTAGCACAAAGGGAACGGTTTCAGGAGAAACTTTTACTCTGGTTTCTCAGTCTGTTTCCTAGTGCCGGTTTGAAGTACCTGCAGTTTTCACTGTAAAACCGAGTTGGAGCTAGTACCTCCCCATATATATGTATGGAGTGAAGTTTGCAACTGAAAAGAAACTTTGTGTTCCCAACAAGCTAGGTGAAGGACGGCTTTCACACACACATATCTCTCAGAATTGAGCATGTGGAGAGACGTTCGTTCATCTAGCGCAAAGGGAACGGGTTGCAGGAGAAACTTTTACTCTGGTTTCTCAGTCTGTTTCCTAGTGCCGGTTTGAAGTTCCTGCAGTTTTCACTGTAAAACCTAGTTGGAGCTAGTCCCTACCCATATATATATATGGAGTGGAGTTTGCAACTGAAAAGAAACTTTGTGTTCCCAACAAGCTAGGTGAAGGACGGCTTTCACACACACTTATCACTCAGAACTGAGCATGTGGAGAGACGTTCGTTCATCTAGCACAAAGGGAACGGGTTGCAGGAGAAATTTTACGCTGGTTTCTCAGTCTGTTTCCTAGTGCCGGTTTGAAGTTCCTGCAGTTTTCACTGTAAAACCGGGTTGGATCTAGTACCTCCCCATATATATGTATGGAGTGGAGTTTGCAACTGAAAAGAATCTTTGTGTTCACAACAAGCTAGTTGAAGGACGGATTTCACACACACTTATCTCTCAGAACTGAGCATGTGGAGAGACGTTCGTTCATCTAGCACAAAGGGAACGGGTTGCAGGAGAAACTTTTACTCTGGTTTCTCAGTCTATTTCCTAGTGCCGGTTTGAAGTTCCTGCAGTTTTCACTGTAAAACCGAGTTGGAGCTAGTACTTCCCCATATATATGTATGGATTGGAGTTTGCAACTGAAAAGAAACTTTGTGTTCCCAAAAAGCTAGGTGAAGTACGGCATTCACACACACTTATCTCTCAGAACTGAGCATGTGGAGAGACGTTCGTTCATCTAGCACAAAGGGAACGGGTTGCAGGGGAAACAATTACTCTGGTTTCTCAGTCAGTTTCCTAGTGCCGGTTTGAAGTTCCTGCAGTTTTCACTGTAAAACCGAGTTGGAGCTAGTACCTCCCCATATATATGTATGCAGTGGAGTTTGCAACTGAAAAGAAACTTTGTGTTCCCAACAAGCTAGGTGAAGGACGTCTTTCACACACACTTATCTCTCAGAACTGAGCATCTGGAGAGACGTTCGTTCATCTAGCACAAAGGGAACGGGTTGCAGGAGAAACTTTTACTCTGGTTTCTCAGTCTGTTTCCTAGTGCCGGTTTGAAGTTCCTGCAGTTTTCACTGTAAAACCGAGTTGTAGCTAGTACCTCCCCATATATATGTATGGAGTGGAGTTTGCAACTGAAAAGAAACTTTGTGTTCCAAAGAATCTAGGTGAAGGACGGCTTTCACAGACACATAACTCTAAGAACTGAGCATGTGGAGAGACGTTCGTTCATCTAGCACAAAGGGAACGGGTTGCAGGAGAAACTTTTACTCTGGTTTCTCAGTATTTTTCCTATGTGCCGGTTTGAAGTTCCTGCAATTTTCACTCTAAAACCTAGTTGGAGGTAGTGCCTCCCCATATATATGTATGGAGTGGAGTTTGCAACTGAAAAGAAACTTTGTGTTCCCAACAAGCTAGTTGAAAGACGGATTTCACACACACTTACCTCTCAGAACTGAGCATGTGGAGAGACGTTCGTTCATCTAGCACAAAGGGAACGGGTTGCAGGAGAAACTTTTACTCTGGTTTCTCAGTCTGTTTCCTAGTGCCGGTTTGAAGTTCCTGCAGTTTTCACTGTAAAACCGAGTTGGAGCTAGTCCCTACCCATATATATATATGGAGTGGAGTTTGCAACTGAAAAGAAACTTTGTGTTCCCAACAAGCTAGGTGAAGGACGGCTTTCACACACACTTATCTCTCAGAACTGAGCATGTGGAGAGACGTTCGTTCATCTAGCACAAAGGGAACTGGTTGCAAGAGAAACTTTCACTCTGGTTTCTCAGTCTGTTTCCTAGTGCCGGTTTGAATTTCCTGCAGTTTTCACTGTAAAACCGAGTTGGAGCTAGTCCCTACCCATATATATATATTGAGTGGAGTTGGCTACTGAAAAGAAACTTTGTGTTCCCAACAAGCTAGGTGAAGGACAGGTTTCACACCCACTTATCTCTCAGAACTGAGCATGTGGAGAGACCTTCGTTCATCTAGCACAAAGGGAACGGTTTCAGGAGAAACTTTTACTCTGGTTTCTCAGTCTGTTTCCTAGTGCCGGTTTGAAGTACCTGCAGTTTTCACTGTAAAACCGAGTTGGAGCTAGTACCTCCCCATATATATGTATGGAGTGAAGTTTGCAACTGAAAAGAAACTTTGTGTTCCCAACAAGCTAGGTGAAGGACGGCTTTCACACACACATATCTCTCAGAATTGAGCATGTGGAGAGACGTTCGTTCATCTAGCGCAAAGGGAACGGGTTGCAGGAGAAACTTTTACTCTGGTTTCTCAGTCTGTTTCCTAGTGCCGGTTTGAAGTTCCTGCAGTTTTCACTGTAAAACCTAGTTGGAGCTAGTCCCTACCCATATATATATATGGAGTGGAGTTTGCAACTGAAAAGAAACTTTGTGTTCCCAACAAGCTAGGTGAAGGACGGCTTTCACACACACTTATCACTCAGAACTGAGCATGTGGAGAGACGTTCGTTCATCTAGCACAAAGGGAACGGGTTGCAGGAGAAATTTTACGCTGGTTTCTCAGTCTGTTTCCTAGTGCCGGTTTGAAGTTCCTGCAGTTTTCACTGTAAAACCGGGTTGGATCTAGTACCTCCCCATATATATGTATGGAGTGGAGTTTGCAACTGAAAAGAATCTTTGTGTTCACAACAAGCTAGTTGAAGGACGGATTTCACACACACTTATCTCTCAGAACTGAGCATGTGGAGAGACGTTCGTTCATCTAGCACAAAGGGAACGGGTTGCAGGAGAAACTTTTACTCTGGTTTCTCAGTCTATTTCCTAGTGCCGGTTTGAAGTTCCTGCAGTTTTCACTGTAAAACCGAGTTGGAGCTAGTCCCTACCCATATATATATATGGAGTGGAGTTGGCAACTGAAAAGAAACTTTGTGTTCCCAACAAGCTAGGTGAAGGACAGGTTTCACACACACATATCACTCAGAACTGAGCATGTGGAGAGACGTTCGTTCATCTAGCACAAAGGGAACGGGTTGCAGGAGAAACTTTTACTCTGGTTTCTCAGTCTGTTTCCTAGAGCCGGTTTGAAGTTCCTGCAGTTTTCACTGTAAAATCGAGTTGGAGCTAGTCCCTACCCATATATATATATGGAGTGGAGTTTGCAACTGAAAAGAAACTTTGTGTTACCAACAAGCTAGGTTAAGGACGGCTTTCACACACACTTATCTCTCAGAACTGAGCATGTGGAGAGACGTTCGTTCATCTAGCCAAAGAGAACGGGTTTCAGGAGAAACTTTTACTCTGGTTTCTCAGTCTGTTTCCTAGAGCCGGTTTGAAGTTCCTGCAGTTTTCACTGTAAAATCGAGTTGGAGCTAGTCCCTACCCATATATATATATGGAGTGGAGTTTGCAACTGAAAAGAAACTTTGTGTTACCAACAAGCTAGGTTAAGGACGGCTTTCACACACACTTATCTCTCAGAACTGAGCATGTGGAGAGACGTTCGTTCATCTAGCACAAAGGGAACGGGTTGCAGGAGAAACTTTTACTCTGGTTTCTCACTCTGTTTCCTAGTTCCGGTTTGAAGTTCCTGCAGTTTTCACTGTAAAACGGAGTTGGAGCTAGTACTTCCCCATATATATGTATGGATTGGAGTTTGCAACTGAAAAGAAACTTTGTGTTCCCAAAAAGCTAGGTGAAGTACGGCATTCACACACACTTATCTCTCAGAACTGAGCATGTGGAGAGACGTTCGTTCATCTAGCACAAAGGGAACGGGTTGCAGGGGAAACAATTACTCTGGTTTCTCAGTCTGTTTCCTAGTGCCGGTTTGAAGTTCCTGCAGTTTTCACTGTAAAACCGAGTTGGAGCTAGTACCTCCCCATATATATGTATGCAGTGGAGTTTGCAACTGAAAAGAAACTTTGTGTTCCCAACAAGCTAGGTGAAGGACGTCTTTCACACACACTTATCTCTCAGAACTGAGCATCTGGAGAGACGTTCGTTCATCTAGCACAAAGGGAACGGGTTGCAGGAGAAACTTTTACTCTGGTTTCTCAGTCTGTTTCCTAGTGCCGGTTTGAAGTTCCTGCAGTTTTCACTGTAAAACCGAGTTGTAGCTAGTACCTCCCCATATATATGTATGGAGTGGGGTTTGCAACTGAAAAGAAACTTTGTGTTCCAAAGAATCTAGATGAAGGACGGCTTTCACAGACACATAACTCTAAGAACTGAGCATGTGGAGAGACGTTCGTTCATCTAGCACAAAGGGAACGGGTTGCAGGAGAAACTTTTACTCTGGTTTCTCAGTCTTTTTCCTAGTGCCGGTTTGAAGTTCCTGCAATTTTCACTCTAAAACCTAGTTGGAGGTAGTGCCTCCCCATATATATGTATGGAGTGGAGTTTGCAACTGAAAAGAAAGTGTGTTCCCAACAAGCTAGGTGAAGGACGGCTTTCACACACACTTATCTCTCAGAACTGAGCATGTGGAGAGACGTTCGTTCATCTAGCACAAAGGGAACGGTTTGCAGGAGGAACTTTTACTCTGGTTTCTCAGTCTGTTTCCTAGTGCCGGTTTTAAGTTCCTGCAGTTTTCACTGTAAAACCGAGTTGGAGCTAGTACCTCCCATATATATGTATGGATTGGAGATTGCAGGTGAAAAGAAACTTTGTGTTCCAAAGAATCTAGGTGAAGTACTGCTTTCACAGACACATAACTCTAAGAACTGAGCATGTGGAGAGACGTTCGTTCATGTAGCACAAAGGGAACCGGTTGCAGGAGAAACTTTTACTCTGGTTTCTCAGTCTGTTTCCAAGTGCCGGTTTGAAATTCCTGCAGTTTTCACTGTAAACCGGAGTTGGAGCTAGTCCCACCCCATATATATGTATGGAATGGAATTTGCAACTGAAAAGAAACTTTGTGTTCCCAACAAGCTAAATGAAGGACGGCTTTCACACACACTTATCTCTCAGAACTTAGCATGTGGAGAGACGTTCGTTCATCTAGCACAAAGGGAACGGGTTGCAGGAGAAACTTTTACTCTGGTTTCTCAGTCTGTTTCCTAGTGCCGGTTTGAAGTTCCTGCAGTTTTCACTGTAAAACAGGGTTGGAGCGAGTACCTCCCCATATATATGTATGGAGTGGAGTTTGCAACTGAAAAGAAACTTTGTGTTCCCAACAAGCTAGTTGAAAGACGGATTTCACACACACTTACCTCTCAGAACTGAGCATGTGGAGAGACGTTCGTTCATCTAGCACAAAGGGAACGGGTTGCAGGAGAAACTTTTACTCTGGTTTCTCAGTCTGTTTCCTAGTGCCGGTTTGAAGTTCCTGCAGTTTTCACTGTAAAACCGAGTTGGAGCTAGTCCCTACCCATATATATATATGGAGTGGAGTTTGCAACTGAAAAGAAACTTTGTGTTCCCAACAAGCTAGGTGAAGGACGGCTTTCACACACACTTATCTCTCAGAACTGAGCATGTGGAGAGACGTTCGTTCATCTAGCACAAAGGGAACTGGTTGCAAGAGAAACTTTCACTCTGGTTTCTCAGTCTGTTTCCTAGTGCCGGTTTGAATTTCCTGCAGTTTTCACTGTAAAACCGAGTTGGAGCTAGTCCCTACCCATATATATATATTGAGTGGAGTTGGCTACTGAAAAGAAACTTTGTGTTCCCAACAAGCTAGGTGAAGGACAGGTTTCACACACACTTATCTCTCAGAACTGAGCATGTGGAGAGACGTTCGTTCATCTAGCACAAAGGGAACGGTTTCAGGAGAAACTTTTACTCTGGTTTCTCAGTCTGTTTCCTAGTGCCGGTTTGAAGTTCCTGCAGTTTTCACTGTAAAACCGAGTTGGAGCTAGTACCTCCCATATATATGTATGGATTGGAGATTGCAGGTGAAAAGAAACTTTGTGTTCCAAAGAATCTAGGTGAAGTACTGCTTTCACAGACACATAACTCTAAGAACTGAGCATGTGGAGAGACGTTCGTTCATGTAGCACAAAGGGAACCGGTTGCAGGAGAAACTTTTACTCTGGTTTCTCAGTCTGTTTCCAAGTGCCGGTTTGAAATTCCTGCAGTTTTCACTGTAAACCGGAGTTGGAGCTAGTCCCACCCCATATATATGTATGGAATGGAATTTGCAACTGAAAAGAAACTTTGTGTTCCCAACAAGCTAAATGAAGGACGGCTTTCACACACACTTATCTCTCAGAACTGAGCATGTGGAGAGACGTTCGTTCATCTAGCACAAAGGGAACGGGTTGCAGGAGAAACTTTTAATCTGGTTTCTCAGTCTGTTTCCTAGTGCCGGTTTGAAGTTCCTGCAGTTTTCACTGTAAAACCGAGTTGGAGCTAGTACCTCCCCATATATATGTATGGAGTGGAGTTTGCAACTGAAAAGAAACTTTGTGTTCCCAACAAGCTAGGTGAAGGACGGCTTTCGCACACACTTACCACTAAGAACTGAGCATGTGGAGAGACGTTCGTTCATCTAGCACAAAGGGAACGGGTTGCAGGAGAAACTTTTACTCTGGTTTCTCAGTCTGTTTCCTAGTGCCGGATTGAAGTTCCTGCAGTTTTCACTCTAAAACCTAGTTGGAGCTAGTACCTCCCCATATATATTTATGGAATGGAGTTTGCAACTGAAAAGAAACTTTGTGTTCCCAACAAGCTAGTTGAAGGACGGCTTTCACACACACTTATCTCTCAGAACTTAGCATGTGGAGAGACGTTCGTTCAACTAGCACAAAGGGAACGGGTTGCAGGAGAAACTTTTACTCTGGTTTCTCAGTCTGTTTCCTTGTGCCGGTTTGAAGTTCCTGCAGTTTTCACTGTAAAATCGAGTAGGAGTTAGTCCCTACCCATATATATATATGGAGTGGAGTTTGCAACTGAAAAGAAACTTTGTGTTCCCAACAAGCTAGGTGAAGGACGGCTCTCACACACACACATCTCTCAGAACTGAGCATGTGGAGAGACGTTCGTTCATCTAGCACAAAGGGAACGGGTTGCAGGAGAAACTTTTAATCTGGTTTCTCAGTCTGTTTCCTAGTGCCGGTTTGAAGTTCCTGCAGTTTTCACTGTAAAACCGAGTTGGAGCTAGTCCCTACCCATATATATATATGGAGTGGAGTTTGCAACTGAAAAGAAACTTTGTGTTACCAACAAGCTAGGTGAAGGACGGCTTTCACACACACTTATCTCTCAGAACTGAGCATGTGGAGAGACGTTCGTTCATCTAGCACAAAGGGAACGGGTTGCAGGAGAAACTTTTACTCTGGTTTCTCAGTCTGTTTCCTAGTGCCGGTTTGAAGTTCCTGCAGTTTTCACTGTAAAACCGGGTTGGAGGTAGTACCTCCCCATATATATGTATGGAGTGGAGTTTGCAACTGAAAAGAAACTTTGTGTTCCCAACAAGCTAGGTGAAGGACGGCTTTCACACACACTTATCTCTCAGAACTGAGCATGTGGAGAGACGTTCGTTCATCTAGCACAAAGGGAACGGGTTGCAGGAGAAACTTTTACTCTGGTTTCTCAGTCTGTTTCCTAGTGCCGGTTTGAAGTTCCTGCAGTTTTCACTGTAAAACCGAGTTGGAGCTAGTCCCTACCCATATATATATATGGAGTGGAGTTTGCAACTGAAAAGAAACTTTGTGTTCCCAACAAGCTAGGTGAAGGACGGCTTTCACACACACTTATCACTCAGAACTGAGCATGGGGAGAGACGTTCGTTTATCTAGCACAAAGGGAACGGGTTGCAGGAGAAACTTTTACTCTGGTTTCTCAGTCTGTTTCCTAGTGCCGGTTTGAAGTTCCTGCAGTTTTCACTGTAAAACCGAGTTGGAGCTAGTACCTCCCCATATATATGTACGGAGTGGAGTTTGCAACTGAAAAGAAACTTTGTGTTCCCAACAAGCTAGGTGAAGGACGGCTTTCACACACACTTATCTCTCAGAACTGAGCATGTGGAGAGACGTTCGTTCATCTAGCACAAAGGGAACGGGTTGCAGGAGAAACTTTTACTCTGGTTTCTCAGTCTATTTCCTAGTGCCGGTTTGAAGTTCCTGCAGTTTTCACTGTAAAACCGAGTTGGAGCTAGTCCCTACCCATATATATATATGGAGTGGAGTTTGCAACTGAAAAGAAACTTTGTGTTCCCAACAAGCTAGGTGAAGGACGGCTTTCACACACACTTATCTCTCAGAACTGAGCATCTGGAGAGACGTTCGTTCATCTAGCACAAAGGGAACGGGTTGCAGGAGAAACTTTTACTCTGGTTTCTCAGTCTGTTTCCTAGTGCCGGTTTGAAGTTCCTGCAGTTTTCACTGTAAAACCGAGTTGGAGCTAGTGCCTCCCCATATATATGTATGGAGTGGAGTTTGCAACTGAAAAGAAACTTTGTGTTCCCAACAAGCTAGATGAAGGACGGCTTTCACACACACTTATCTCTCAGAACTGAGCATGTGGAGAGACGTTCGTTCATCTAGCACAAATGGAACTTGTTGCAAGAGAAACTTTCACTCTGGTTTCTCAGTCTGTTTCCTAGTGCCGGTTTGAAGTTCCTGCAGTTTTCACTGTAAAACCGGGTTGGAGCTAGTACCTCCCCATATATATGTATGGAGTGGAGTTTGCAACTGAAAAGAAACTTTGTGTTCCCAACAAGCTAGGTGAAGGACGGCTTTCACACACACTTATCTCTCAGAACTGAGCATGTGTAGAGACGTTCGTTCATCTAGCACAAAGGGAACGGGTTGCAGGAGAAACTTTTACTCTGGTTTCTCAGTCTATTTCCTAGTGCCGGTTTGAAGTTCCTGCAGTTTTCACTGTAAAACCGAGTTGGAGCTAGTCCCTACCCATGTATATATATGGAGTGGAGTTTGCAACTGAAAAGAAACTTTGTGTTCCCAACAAGCTAGGTGAAGGACGGCTTTCACACACACTTATCTCTCAGAACTGAGCATGTGGAGAGACGTTCGTTCATCTAGCACAAAGGGAACGGGTTGCAGGAAAAACTTTTACTCTGGTTTCTCAGTCTATTTCCTAGTGCCGGTTTGAAGTTCCTGCAGTTTTCACTGTAAAACCGAGTTGGAGCTAGTCCCTACCCATATATATATATGGAGTGGAGTTTGCAACTGAAAAGAAACTTTGTGTTCCCAACAAGCTAGGTGAAGGACGGCTTTCACACACACTTATCTCTCAGAACTGAGCATGGGGAGAGACGTTCGTTCATCTAGCACAAAGGGAACGGGTTGCAGGAGAAACTTTTACTCTGGTTTCTCAGTCTGTTTCCTAGTGCCGGTTTGAAGTTCCTGCAGTTTTCACTGTAAAACCGAGTTGGAGCTAGTGCCTCCCCATATATATGTATTTAGTGGAGTTTGCAACTGAAAAGAAACTTTGTGTTCCCAACAAGCTAGATGAAGGACGGCTTTCACACACACTTATCTCTCAGAACTGAGCATGTGGAGAGACGTTCGTTCATCTAGCACAAAGGGAACGGGTTGCAGGAGAAACTTTTACTCTGGTTTCTCAGTCTGTTTCCTAGTGCCGGTTTGAAATTCCTGCAGTTTTCCCTGTAAAACCGAGTTGGAGCTAGTACCTCCCCATATATATGTATGGAGTGGAGTTTGCAACTGAAAAGAAACTTTGTGTTCCCAACAAGCTAGGTGAAGGACGGCTTTCACACACACTTATCTCTCAGAACTGAGCATGTGGAGAGACGTTCGTTCATCTACCACAAAGGGAACGGCTTGCAGGAGAAACTTTTACTCTGGTTTCTCAGTCTATTTCCTAGTGCCGGTTTGAAGTTCCTGCAGTTTTCACTGTAAAACCGAGTTCGAGCTAGTCCATACCCATATATATATATGGAGTGGAGTTTGCAACTGAAAAGAAACTTTGTGTTCCCAACAAGCTAGGTGAAGGACGGCTTTCACACACACTTATCACTCAAAACTGAGCATGTGGAGAGACGTTCGTTCATCTAGCACAAAGGGAACGGGTTGCAGGAGAAACTTTTACTCTGGTTTCTCAGTCTGTTTCCTAGTGCCGGTTTGAAGTTCCTGAAGTTTTCACTGTAAAACCGAGTTGGAGCTAGTACCTCCCCATATATATGTGTGGAGTGGAGTTTGCAACTGAAAAGAAACTTTGTGTTCCCAACAAGCTAGGTGTAGGACGGCTTTCACACACACTTATCTCTCAGAACTGAGCATGTGGAGAGACCTTCGTTCATCTAGCACAAAGGGAACTGGTTGCAAGGGAAACTTTCACTCTGGTTTCTCAGTCTGTTTCCTAGTGCCGGTTTGAAGTTCCTGCAGTTTTCACTGTAAAACCGAGTTGGAGCTAGTCCCTACCCATATATATATATGTATTGGAGTTTGCTACTGAAAAGAAACTTTGTGTTCCCAACAAGCTAGGTGAAGGACGGGTTTCACACACACTTATCTCTCAGAACTGAGCATGTGGAGAGACGTTCGTTCATCTAGCACAAAGGGAACGGGTTGCAGGAGAAACTTTTACTCTGTTTTCTCAGTCTGTTTCCTAGTGCCGGTTTGAAGTTCCTGCAGTTTTCACTGTAAAACCGAGTTGGAGCTAGTCCCTACCCATATATATGTATGGAGTGGAGTTTGCAACTGAAAAGAAACTTTGTGTTCCCAACAAGCTAGGTGAAGGACGGCTTTCACACACACTTATCTCTCAGAACTGAGAATGTGGAGAGACGTTCGTTCATCTAGCACAAAGGGAACGGGTTGCAGGAGAAACTTTTACTCTGGTTTCTCAGTCTGTTTCCTAGTGCCGGTTTAAAATTCCTGCAGTTTTCACTGTAAAACCGAGTTGGAGCTAGTCCCTCCCCATATATATGTATGGAGTGGAGTTTGCAACTGAAAAGAAACTTTGTGTTCCCAACAAGCTAGATGAATGACGGCTTTCACACACACGTATCTCTCAGAACTGAGCATGTGGAGAGACGTTCGTTCATCTAGCACAAAGGGAACGGGTTGCAGGAGAAACTTTTACTCTGGTTTCTCAGTCTGTTTCCTAGTGCCGGTTTGAAGTTCCTGCAGTTTTCCCTGTAAAACCGAGTTGGAGCTAGTACCTCCCCATATGTATGTATGGAGTGGAGTTTGCAACTGAAAAGAAACTTTGTGTTCCCAACAAGCTAGGTGAAGGACGGCTTTCACACACACTTATCTCTCAGAACTGAGCATGTGGAGAGACGTTCGTTCATCTAGCACAAAGGGAACGGGTTGCAGGAGAAACTTTTACTCTGGTTTCTCAGTCTGTTTCCTAGTGCCGGTTTGAAGTTCCTGCAGTTTTCACTGTAAAACCGAGTTGGAGCTTGTACCTCCCCATATATATGTATGGAGTGTAGTTTGCAACTGAAAAGAAACTTTGTCTTCCCAACAAGCTAAGTGAAGGACGGATTTCACACACACTTATCTCTCAGAACTGAGCATGTGGAGAGACGTTCGTTCATCTAGCACAAATGGAACTGGTTGCAAGAGAAACTTTCACTCTGGTTCCTCAGTCTGTTTCCTAGTGCCGGTTTGAAGTTCCTGCAGTTTTCACTGTAAAACCGAGTTGGAGCTAGTACCTCCCCATATATATGTATGGAGTGGAGTTTGCAACTGAAAAGAAACTTTGTGTTCCCAACAAGCTAGGTGAAGGACGGCTTTCACACACACGTATCTCTCAGAACTGAGCATGTGGAGAGACGTTCGTTCATCTAGCACAAAGGGAACGGGTTGCAGGAGAAACTTTTACTCTGGTTTCTCAGTCTGTTTCCTAGTGCCGGTTTGAAGTTCCTGCAGTTTTCCCTGTAAAACCGAGTTGGAGCTAGTACCTCCCCATATGTATGTATGGAGTGGAGTTTGCAACTGAAAAGAAACTTTGTCTTCCCAACAAGCTAAGTGAAGGACGGATTTCACACACACTTATCTCTCAGAACTGAGCATGTGGAGAGACGTTCGTTCATCTAGCACAAATGGAACTGGTTGCAAGAGAAACTTTCACTCTGGTTCCTCAGTCTGTTTCCTAGTGCCGGTTTGAAGTTCCTGCAGTTTTCACTGTAAAACCGAGTTGGAGCTAGTACCTCCCCATATATATGTATGGAGTGGAGTTTGCAACTGAAAAGAAACTTTGTGTTCCCAACAAGCTAGGTGAAGGACGGCTTTCACACACACTTATCTCTCAGAACTGAGCATGTGGAGAGACGTTCGTTCATCTAGCACAAAGGGAACGGGTTGCAGGGGAAACATTTACTCTGGTTTCTCAGTCTGTTTCCTAGTGCCGGTTTGAAGTTCCTGCAGTTTTCACTGTAAAACCGAGTTGGAGCTAGTCCCTCCCCTTATATATGTATGGAGTGGAGTTTGCAACTGAAAAGAAACCATGTGTTCCCAACAAGCTAGGTGAAGGACGGCTTTCACACACACTTATCTCTCAGAACTGAGCATGTGGAGAGACGTACGTTCATCTAGCACAAAGGAAACGGGTTGCAGGAGAAACTTTTACTCTGGTTTCTCAGTCTGTTTCCTAGTGCCGCTTTGAAGTTCCTGCAGTTTTCCCTGTAAAACAGAGTTGGAGCTAGTACATCCCCATATAAATGTATGGAGTGGAGTTTGCAACTGAAAAGAAACTTTGTGTTCCCAACAATCTAGGTGAAGGACGGCTTTCAAACACAATTATCTCTCACAACTGAGCATGTGGAGAGACGTTCATTCATCTAGCACAAAGGGAACGGGTTGCAGGAGAAACTTTTACTCTGGTTTCTCAGTCTGTTTCCTAGTGCCGGTTTGAAGTTCCTGCAGTTTTCCCTGTAAAACCGAGTTGGAGCTAGTACCTCCCCATATATATGTATGGAGTGGAGTTTGCAACTGAAAAGAAACTTTGTGTTCCCAACAAGCTAGGTGAAGGACGGCTTTCACACACACTTATCACTCAGAACTGAGCATGTGGAGAGACGTTCGTTCATTTAGCACAAAGGGAACGGGTTGCAGGAGAAACTTTTACTCTGGTTTCTCAGTCTGTTTCCTAGTGCCGGTTGGAAGTTCCTGCAGTTTTCCCTGTAAAACCGAGTTGGAGCTAGTACATCCCCATATAAATGTATGGAGTGGAGTTTGCAACTGAAAAGAAACTTTGTGTTCCCAACAAGCTAGGTGAAGGATGGCTTTCACACACACTTATCTCTCAGAACTGAGCATGTGGAGAGACGTTCGTTCATCTAGCACAAAGGGAACGGGTTGCAGGGGAAACATTTACTCTGGTTTCTCAGTCTGTTTCCTAGTGCCGGTTTGAAGTTCCTGCAGTTTTCACTGTAAAACCGAGTTGGAGCTAGTCACTCCCCTTATATATGTATGGAGTGGAGTTTGCAACTGAAAAGAAACCATGTGTTCCCAACAAGCTAGGTGAAGGACGGCTTTCACACACACTTATCTCTCAGAACTGAGCATGTGGAGAGACGTACGTTCATCTAGCACAAAGGAAACGGGTTGCAGGAGAAACTTTTACTCTGGTTTCTCAGTCTGTTTCCTAGTGCCGGTTTAAAGTTCCTGCAGTTTTCACTGTAAAACCGAGTTGGAGCTAGTCCCTCCCCATATATATGTATGGAGTGGAGTTTGCAACTGAAAAGAAACTTTGTGTTCCCAACAAGCTAGATGAATGACGGCTTTCACACACACGTATCTCTCAGAACTGAGCATGTGGAGAGACGTTCGTTCATCTAGCACAAAGGGAACGGGTTGCAGGAGAAACTTTTACTCTGGTTTCTCAGTCTGTTTCCTAGTGCCGGTTTGAAGTTCCTGCAGTTTTCACTGTAAAACCGAGTTGGAGCTAGTACCTCCCCATATGTATGTATGGAGTGGAGTTTGCAACTGAAAAGAAACTTTGTGTTCCCAACAAGCTAAGTGAAGGACGGATTTCACACACACTTATCTCTCAGAACTGAGCATGTGGAGAGACGTTCGTTCATCTAGCACAAATGGAACTGGTTGCAAGAGAAACTTTCACTCTGGTTCCTCAGTCTGTTTCCTAGTGCCGGTTTGAAGTTCCTGCAGTTTTCACTGTAAAACCGAGTTGGAGCTAGTACCTCCCCATATATATGTATGGAGTGGAGTTTGCAACTGAAAAGAAACTTTGTGTTCCCAACAAGCTAGGTGAAGGACGGCTTTCACACACACTTATCTCTCAGAACTGAGCATGTGGAGAGACGTTCGTTCATCTAGCACAAAGGGAACGGGTTGCAGGGGAAACATTTACTCTGGTTTCTCAGTCTGTTTCCTAGTGCCGGTTTGAAGTTCCTGCAGTTTTCACTGTAAAACCGAGTTGGAGCTAGTCCCTCCCCTTATATATGTATGGAGTGGAGTTTGCAACTGAAAAGAAACCATGTGTTCCCAACAAGCTAGGTGAAGGACGGCTTTCACACACACTTATCTCTCAGAACTGAGCATGTGGAGAGACGTACGTTCATCTAGCACAAAGGAAACGGGTTGCAGGAGAAACTTTTACTCTGGTTTCTCAGTCTGTTTCCTAGTGCCGGTTTGAAGTTCCTGCAGTTTTCCCTGTAAAACAGAGTTGGAGCTAGTACATCCCCATATAAATGTATGGAGTGGAGTTTGCAACTGAAAAGAAACTTTGTGTTCCCAACAATCTAGGTGAAGGACGGCTTTCAAACACAATTATCTCTCACAACTGAGCATGTGGAGAGACGTTCATTCATCTAGCACAAAGGGAACGGGTTGCAGGAGAAACTTTTACTCTGGTTTCTCAGTCTGTTTCCTAGTGCCGGTTTGAAGTTCCTGCAGTTTTCCCTGTAAAACCGAGTTGGAGCTAGTACCTCCCCATATATATGTATGGAGTGGAGTTTGCAACTGAAAAGAAACTTTGTGTTCCCAACAAGCTAGGTGAAGGACGGCTTTCACACACACTTATCTCTAAGAACTGAGCATTTGGAGAGACGTTCGTTCATCTAGCACAAAGGGAACGGGTTGCAGGGGAAACATTTACTCTGGTTTCTCAGTCTGATTCCTAGTGCCGGTTTGAAGTTCCTGCAGTTTTCACGGTAAAACCGAGTTGGAGCTAGTACCTCCCCATATATATGTATGGAGTGGAGTTTACAACTGAAAAGAAACTTTGTGTTCCCAACAAGCTAGGTGAAGGACGGCTTTCACACACACTTATCACTCAGAACTGAGCATGTGGAGAGACGTTAGTTCATCTAGCACAAAGGGAACGGGTTGCAGGAGAAATTTTACTCTGGTTTCTCAGTCTGTTTCCTAGTGCCGGTTTGAAGTTCCTGCAGTTTTCACTGTAAAACCGAGTTGGAGCTAGTACCTCCCCATATATATGTATGGAGTGGAGTTTGCAACTGAAAAGAAACTTTGTGTTCCCAACAAGCTAGGTGAAGGACGGCTTTCACACACACTTATCTCTAAGAACTGAGCATTTGGAGAGACGTTCGTTCATCTAGCACAAAGGGAACGGGTTGCAGGGGAAACATTTACTCTGGTTTCTCAGTCTGATTCCTAGTGCCGGTTTGAAGTTCCTGCAGTTTTCACGGTAAAACCGAGTTGGAGCTAGTACCTCCCCATATATATGTATGGAGTGGAGTTTACAACTGAAAAGAAACTGTGTGTTCCCAACAAGCTAGGTGAAGGACGGCTTTCACACACACTTATCACTCAGAACTGAGCATGTGGAGAGACGTTAGTTCATCTAGCACAAAGGGAACGGGTTGCAGGAGAAACTTTTACTCTGGTTTCTCAGTCTGTTTCCTAGTGCCGGTTTGAAGTTCCTGCAGTTTTCACTGTAAAACCGAGTTGGAGCTAGTACCTCCCCTTATATATGTATGGAGTGGAGTTTGCAACTGAAAAGAAACTTTGTGTTACCAACAAGCTAGGTGAAGGACGGCTTTCACACACATTTATCTCTCAGAACTGAGCATGTGGAGAGACGTTCGTTCATCTAGCACAAAGGTAACGGGTTGCAGGAGAAACTTTTACCCTGGTTTCTCAGTCTGTTTCCTAGTGCCGGTTTGAAGTTCCTGCAGTTTTCACTGTAAAACCGAGTTGGAGCTAGAACCTCCCCATATATATGTATGGAGTGGAGTTTGCAACTGAAAAGAAACTTTGTCTTCCCAACAAGCTAAGTGAAGGACGGAATTCACACACAATTATCTCTCAGAACTGAGCATGTGGAGAGACGTTCGTTCATCTAGCACAAAGGGAACGGGTTGCAGGAGAAACTTTTACTCTGGTTTCTCAGTCTATTTCCTAGTGCCGGTTTGAAGTTCCTTCAGTTTTCACTGTAAAACCGAGTTGGAGCTAGTCCCTACCCATATATATATATATGGATTGGAGTTTGCAACTGAAAAGAAACTTTGTGTTCCCAACAAGCTAGGTGTAGGACGGCTTTCACACACACTTATCTCTCAGAACTGAGCATGTGGAGAGACGTTCGTTCATTTAGCACAAAGGGAACTGGTTGCAAGAGAAACTTTCACTCTGGTTTCTCAGTCTGTTTCCTAGTGCCGGTTTGAAGTTCCTGCAGTTTTCACTGTAAAACCGAGTTGGAGTTAGTCCCTCCCCATATATATGTATGGAGTGGAGTTTGCAACTTAAAAGAAACTTTGTGTTCCCAACAAGCTAGGTGAAGGATGGCTTTCACACACAGTTATCTCTCAGAACTGAGCATGTGGAGAGACGTTCGTTCATCTAGCACAAAGGGAACGGGTTGCAGGAGAAACTTTTACTCTGGTTTCTCAGTCTGTTTCCTAGTGCCGGTTTGAAGTTCCTGCAGTTTTCCCTGTAAAACCGAGTTGGAGCTAGTACCTCCCCATATAAATGTATGGAGTGGAGTTTGCAACTGAAAAGAAACTTTGTGTTCCCAACAAGCTAGGTGAAGGACGGCTTTCAATCACAATTATCTCTCACATCTGAGCATGTGGAGAGACGTTCGTTCATCTAGGCCAAAGGGAACGGGTTGCAGGGGAAACATTTACTCTGGTTTCTCAGTCTGTTTCCTAGTGCCGGTTTGAAGTTCCTGCAGTTTTCACTGTAAAACCGAGTTGGAGCTAGTACCTCCCCATATATATGTATGGAGTGGAGTTTGCAACTGAAAAGAAACTTTGTGTTCCCAACAAGCTAAGTGAAGGACGGCTTTCACACACACTTATCTCTAAGAACTGAGCATTTTGAGAGACGTTCATTCATCTAGCACAAAGGGAACGGGTTGCAGGAGAAACATTTTCTCTGATTTCTCAGTCTGTTTCCTAGTGCCGGTTTGAAGTTCCTGCAGTTTTCACTGTAAAACCGAGTTGGAGCTAGTACCTCCCCATATATATGTATGGAGTGGAGTTTGCAATTGAAAAGAAACTTTGTGTTCCCAACAAGCTAGGTGAAGGACGGCTTTCACACACACTTATCACTCAGAACTGAGCATGTGGAGAGACGTACGTTCATCTAGGCCAAAGGGAACGGGTTGCAGGGGAAACATTTACTCTGGTTTCTCAGTCTGTTTCCTAGTGCCGGTTTGAAGTTCCTGCAGTTTTCACTGTAAAACCGAGTTGGAGCTAGTACCTCCCCATATATATGTATGGAGTGGAGTTTGCAATTGAAAAGAAACTTTGTGTTCCCAACAAGCTAGGTGAAGGACGGCTTTCACACACACTTATCACTCAGAACTGAGCATGTGGAGAGACGTTCGTTCATCTAGCACAAAGGGAACGGGTTGCAGGAGAAACTTTTACTCTGGTTTCTCAGTGTGTTTCCTATTGTCGGTATGAAGATCCTGCAGTTTTCACTGTAAAACCGAGTTGGAGCTAGTCCCTACCCATATATATGTATGGAGTGGAGTTTGCAACTGAAAAGAAACTTTATGTTCCCAACAAGCTAGGTGAAGGACGGCTTTCACACACACTTATCTCTCAGAACTGAGCATGTGGAGAGACGTTCGTTCATCTAGCACAAAGGGAACGGGTTGCAGGAGAAACTTTTACTCTGGTTTCTCAGTCTGTTTCCTAGTGCCGGTTTGAAGTTCCTGCATTTTTCACTGTAAAACCGAGTTGGAGATAGTCCCTACCCGTATATATATATGGAGTGGAGTTTGCAACTGAAAAGAAACTTTGTGTTCCCAACAAGCTAGGTGAAGGACGGCTTTCACACACACTTATCACTCAGAACTGAGCATGTGGAGAGACGTTCGTTCATCTAGCACAAAGGGAACGGGTTGCAGGAGAAACTTTTACTCTGGTTTCTCAGTCTGTTTCCTAGTGCCGGTTTGAAGTTCCTGCAGTTTTCACTGTAAAACCGGGTTGGAGCTAGTACCTCCCCATATATATGTATGGAGTGGAGTTTGCAACTGAAAAGAAACTTTGTGTTCCCAACAAGCTAGGTGAAGGACGGCTTTCACACACACTTATCTCTCAGAACTGAGCATGTGGAGAGACGTTCGTTCATCTAGCACAAAGGGAACGGGTTGCAGGAGAAACTTTTACTCTGGTTTCTCAGTCTGTTTCCTAGTGCCGGTTTGAAGTTCCTGCAGGTTTCACTGTAAAACCGAGTTGGAGCTAGTCCCTACCCATATATATATGTGGAGTGGAGGTTGCAACTGAAAAGAAACTTTGTGTTCCCAACAAGCTAGGTGTAGGACGGCTTTCACACACACTTGTCTCTCAGAACTGAGCATGTGGAGAGACGTTCGTTCATCTAGCACAAAGGGAACGGGCTGCAGGAGAAACTTTTACTCTGGTTTCTCAGTCTGTTTCCTAGTGCCGGTTTGAAGTTCCTGCAGTTTTCACTGTAAAACCGAGTTGGAGCTAGTCCTCCCCATATATATGTATGGAGTGGAGTTTGCAACTGAAAAGAAACTTTGTGTTCCCAACAAGCTAGGTGAAGTACGGCTTTCACACACACTTATCTCTCAGAACTGAGCATGTGGAGAGACGTTCGTTCATCTAGCACAAAGGGAACGGGTTGCAGGAGAAACTTTTACTCTGGTTTCTCAGTCTGTTTCCTAGTGCCGGTTTGAAGTTCCTGCAGTTTTCACTGTAAAACCGAGTTGGAGCTAGTACCTCCCCATATATATGTATGGATTGGAGTTTGCAACTGAAAAGAAACTTTGTGTTCCCAACAAGCTAGGTGAAGTACGGCATTCACACACACTTATCTCTCAGAACTGAGCATGTGGAGAGACGTTCGTTCATCTAGCACAAAGGGAACGGGTTGCAGGGGAAAACTTTACTCTGGTTTCTCAGTCTGTTTCCTAGTGCCGGTTTGAAGTTCCTGCAGTTTTCACTGTAAAACCGAGTTGGAGCTAGTACCTCCCCATATATATGTATGCAGTGGAGTTTGCAACTGAAAAGAAACTTTGTGTTCCCAACAAGCTAGGTGAAGGACGGCTTTCACACACACTTATCTCTCAGAACTGAGCATGTGGAGAGACGTTCGTTCATCTAGCACAAAGGGAACGGGTTGCAGGGGAAACTTTTACTCTGGTTTCTCAGTCTGTTTCCTAGTGCCGGTTTGAAGTTCCTGCAGTTTTCACTGTAAAACCGAGTTGGAGCTAGTACCTCCCCATATATATGTATGGATTGGAGTTTGCAACTGAAAAGAAACTTTGTGTTCCCAACAAGCTAGGTGAAGTACGGCATTCACACACACTTATATCTCAGAACTGAGCATGTGGAGAGACGTTTGTTCATCTAGCACAAAGGGAACGGGTTGAAGGGGAAACCTTTACTCTGGTTTCTCAGTCTGTTTCCTAGTGCCGGTTTGAAGTTCCTGCAGTTTTCACTGTAAAACCGTGTTGGAACTAGTACCTCCCCATATATATGTATGCAGTGGAGTTTGCAACTGAAAAGAAACTTTGTGTTCCCAACAAGCTAGGTGAAGGACGGCTTTCACACACACTTATCTCTCAGAACTGAGCATCTGGAGAGACGTTCGTTCATCTAGCACAAAGGGAACGGGTTGCAGGAGAAACTTTTACTCTGGTTTCTCAGTCTGTTTCCTAGTGCCGGTTTGAAGTTCCTGCAGTTTTCACTCTAAAACATATTTGGAGCTTGTCCCTACCCATATATATATATGGAGTGGAGTTTGCAACTGAAAAGGAACTTTGTGTTCCCAACAAGCTAGGTGAAGGACGGCTTTCACACACACATTTATCTCTCAGAAATGAGCATGTGGAGAGACGTTCGTTCATCTAGCACAAAGGAAACGAGTTGCAGGGAAACATTTACTCTGGTTTCTCAGTCTGTTTCCTAGTGCCGGTTTGAAGTTCCTGCAGTTTTCACTGTAAAAGCGGGTTGGAGCTAGTACCTCCCCATATATATGTATGGAGTGGAGTTTGCAACTGAAAAGAAACTTTGTGTTCCCAACAAGCTAGGTGAAGGAAGGCTTTCACACACACTTATCTCTCAGAACTGAGCATGTGGAGAGAAGTTCGTTCATCTAGCACAATGGGAACGGGTTGCAGGGGAAACATTTACTCTGGTTTCTCAGTCTGTTTCCTAGTGCCGGTTTGAAGTTCCTGCAGTTTTCACTGTAAAACCGAGTTGGAGCTAGTCCCTCCCCATATATATGTATGGAGTGGAGTTTGCAACTGAAAAGAAACTTTGTGTTCCCAACAAGCTAGGTGAAGGACGGCTTTCACACACACTTATCTCTAAGAACTGAGCATTTTGAGAGACGTTCATTCATCTAGCACAAAGGGAACGGGTTGCAGGAGAAACATTTTCTCTGGTTTCTCAGTCTGTTTCCTAGTGCCGGTTTGAAGTTCCTGCAGTTTTCACTGTAAAACCGAGTTGGAGCTAGTACCTCCCCATATATATGTATGGAGTGGAGTTTGCAATTGAAAAGAAACTTTGTGTTCCCAACAAGCTAGGTGAAGGACGGCTTTCACACACACTTATCACTCAGAACTGAGCATGTGGAGAGACGTTCGTTCATCTAGCACAAAGGGAACGGGTTGCAGGAGAAACTTTTACTCTGGTTTCTCAGTGTGTTTCCTAGTGTCGGTATGAAGATCCTGCAGTTTTCACTGTAAAACCGAGGTGGAGCTAGTCCCTACCCATATATATATATGGAGTGGAGTTTGCAACTGAAAAGAAACTTTATGTTCCCAACAAGCTAGGTGAAGGACGGCTTTCACACACACTTATCTCTCAGAACTGAGCATGTGGAGAGACGTTCGTTCATCTAGCACAAAGGGAACGGGTTGCAGGAGAAATTTTTACTCTGGTTTCTCAGTCTGTTTCCTAGTGCCGGTTTGAAGTTCCTGCATTTTTCACTGTAAAACCGAATTGGAGATAGTCCCTACCCATATATATATATGGAGTGGAGTTTGCAACTGAAAAGAAACTTTGTGTTCCCAACAAGCTAGGTGAAGGACGGCTTTCACACACACTTATCACTCAGAACTGAGCATGGGGAGAGACGTTCGTTCATCTAGCACAAAGGGAACGGGTTGCAGGAGAAACTTTTACTCTGGTTTCTCAGTCTGTTTCCTAGTGCCGGTTGGAAGTTCCTGCAGTTTTCCCTGTAAAACCGAGTTGGAGCTAGTACATCCCCATATAAATGTATGGAGTGGAGTTTGCAACTGAAAAGAAACTTTGTGTTCCCAACAAGCTAGGTGAAGGATGGCTTTCACACACACTTATCTCTCAGAACTGAGCATGTGGAGAGACGTTCGTTCATCTAGCACAAAGGGAACGGGTTGCAGGGGAAACATTTACTCTGGTTTCTCAGTCTGTTTCCTAGTGCCGGTTTGAAGTTCCTGCAGTTTTCACTGTAAAACCGAGTTGGAGCTAGTCACTCCCCTTATATATGTATGGAGTGGAGTTTGCAACTGAAAAGAAACCATGTGTTCCCAACAAGCTAGGTGAAGGACGGCTTTCACACACACTTATCTCTCAGAACTGAGCATGTGGAGAGACGTACGTTCATCTAGCACAAAGGAAACGGGTTGCAGGAGAAACTTTTACTCTGGTTTCTCAGTCTGTTTCCTAGTGCCGGTTTAAAGTTCCTGCAGTTTTCACTGTAAAACCGAGTTGGAGCTAGTCCCTCCCCATATATATGTATGGAGTGGAGTTTGCAACTGAAAAGAAACTTTGTGTTCCCAACAAGCTAGATGAATGACGGCTTTCACACACACGTATCTCTCAGAACTGAGCATGTGGAGAGACGTTCGTTCATCTAGCACAAAGGGAACGGGTTGCAGGAGAAACTTTTACTCTGGTTTCTCAGTCTGTTTCCTAGTGCCGGTTTGAAGTTCCTGCAGTTTTCACTGTAAAACCGAGTTGGAGCTAGTACCTCCCCATATGTATGTATGGAGTGGAGTTTGCAACTGAAAAGAAACTTTGTGTTCCCAACAAGCTAAGTGAAGGACGGATTTCACACACACTTATCTCTCAGAACTGAGCATGTGGAGAGACGTTCGTTCATCTAGCACAAATGGAACTGGTTGCAAGAGAAACTTTCACTCTGGTTCCTCAGTCTGTTTCCTAGTGCCGGTTTGAAGTTCCTGCAGTTTTCACTGTAAAACCGAGTTGGAGCTAGTACCTCCCCATATATATGTATGGAGTGGAGTTTGCAACTGAAAAGAAACTTTGTGTTCCCAACAAGCTAGGTGAAGGACGGCTTTCACACACACTTATCTCTCAGAACTGAGCATGTGGAGAGACGTTCGTTCATCTAGCACAAAGGGAACGGGTTGCAGGGGAAACATTTACTCTGGTTTCTCAGTCTGTTTCCTAGTGCCGGTTTGAAGTTCCTGCAGTTTTCACTGTAAAACCGAGTTGGAGCTAGTCCCTCCCCTTATATATGTATGGAGTGGAGTTTGCAACTGAAAAGAAACCATGTGTTCCCAACAAGCTAGGTGAAGGACGGCTTTCACACACACTTATCTCTCAGAACTGAGCATGTGGAGAGACGTACGTTCATCTAGCACAAAGGAAACGGGTTGCAGGAGAAACTTTTACTCTGGTTTCTCAGTCTGTTTCCTAGTGCCGGTTTGAAGTTCCTGCAGTTTTCCCTGTAAAACAGAGTTGGAGCTAGTACATCCCCATATAAATGTATGGAGTGGAGTTTGCAACTGAAAAGAAACTTTGTGTTCCCAACAATCTAGGTGAAGGACGGCTTTCAAACACAATTATCTCTCACAACTGAGCATGTGGAGAGACGTTCATTCATCTAGCACAAAGGGAACGGGTTGCAGGAGAAACTTTTACTCTGGTTTCTCAGTCTGTTTCCTAGTGCCGGTTTGAAGTTCCTGCAGTTTTCCCTGTAAAACCGAGTTGGAGCTAGTACCTCCCCATATATATGTATGGAGTGGAGTTTGCAACTGAAAAGAAACTTTGTGTTCCCAACAAGCTAGGTGAAGGACGGCTTTCACACACACTTATCTCTAAGAACTGAGCATTTGGAGAGACGTTCGTTCATCTAGCACAAAGGGAACGGGTTGCAGGGGAAACATTTACTCTGGTTTCTCAGTCTGATTCCTAGTGCCGGTTTGAAGTTCCTGCAGTTTTCACGGTAAAACCGAGTTGGAGCTAGTACCTCCCCATATATATGTATGGAGTGGAGTTTACAACTGAAAAGAAACTTTGTGTTCCCAACAAGCTAGGTGAAGGACGGCTTTCACACACACTTATCACTCAGAACTGAGCATGTGGAGAGACGTTAGTTCATCTAGCACAAAGGGAACGGGTTGCAGGAGAAATTTTACTCTGGTTTCTCAGTCTGTTTCCTAGTGCCGGTTTGAAGTTCCTGCAGTTTTCACTGTAAAACCGAGTTGGAGCTAGTACCTCCCCATATATATGTATGGAGTGGAGTTTGCAACTGAAAAGAAACTTTGTGTTCCCAACAAGCTAGGTGAAGGACGGCTTTCACACACACTTATCTCTAAGAACTGAGCATTTGGAGAGACGTTCGTTCATCTAGCACAAAGGGAACGGGTTGCAGGGGAAACATTTACTCTGGTTTCTCAGTCTGATTCCTAGTGCCGGTTTGAAGTTCCTGCAGTTTTCACGGTAAAACCGAGTTGGAGCTAGTACCTCCCCATATATATGTATGGAGTGGAGTTTACAACTGAAAAGAAACTGTGTGTTCCCAACAAGCTAGGTGAAGGACGGCTTTCACACACACTTATCACTCAGAACTGAGCATGTGGAGAGACGTTAGTTCATCTAGCACAAAGGGAACGGGTTGCAGGAGAAACTTTTACTCTGGTTTCTCAGTCTGTTTCCTAGTGCCGGTTTGAAGTTCCTGCAGTTTTCACTGTAAAACCGAGTTGGAGCTAGTACCTCCCCTTATATATGTATGGAGTGGAGTTTGCAACTGAAAAGAAACTTTGTGTTACCAACAAGCTAGGTGAAGGACGGCTTTCACACACATTTATCTCTCAGAACTGAGCATGTGGAGAGACGTTCGTTCATCTAGCACAAAGGTAACGGGTTGCAGGAGAAACTTTTACCCTGGTTTCTCAGTCTGTTTCCTAGTGCCGGTTTGAAGTTCCTGCAGTTTTCACTGTAAAACCGAGTTGGAGCTAGAACCTCCCCATATATATGTATGGAGTGGAGTTTGCAACTGAAAAGAAACTTTGTCTTCCCAACAAGCTAAGTGAAGGACGGAATTCACACACAATTATCTCTCAGAACTGAGCATGTGGAGAGACGTTCGTTCATCTAGCACAAAGGGAACGGGTTGCAGGAGAAACTTTTACTCTGGTTTCTCAGTCTATTTCCTAGTGCCGGTTTGAAGTTCCTTCAGTTTTCACTGTAAAACCGAGTTGGAGCTAGTCCCTACCCATATATATATATATGGATTGGAGTTTGCAACTGAAAAGAAACTTTGTGTTCCCAACAAGCTAGGTGTAGGACGGCTTTCACACACACTTATCTCTCAGAACTGAGCATGTGGAGAGACGTTCGTTCATTTAGCACAAAGGGAACTGGTTGCAAGAGAAACTTTCACTCTGGTTTCTCAGTCTGTTTCCTAGTGCCGGTTTGAAGTTCCTGCAGTTTTCACTGTAAAACCGAGTTGGAGTTAGTCCCTCCCCATATATATGTATGGAGTGGAGTTTGCAACTTAAAAGAAACTTTGTGTTCCCAACAAGCTAGGTGAAGGATGGCTTTCACACACAGTTATCTCTCAGAACTGAGCATGTGGAGAGACGTTCGTTCATCTAGCACAAAGGGAACGGGTTGCAGGAGAAACTTTTACTCTGGTTTCTCAGTCTGTTTCCTAGTGCCGGTTTGAAGTTCCTGCAGTTTTCCCTGTAAAACCGAGTTGGAGCTAGTACCTCCCCATATAAATGTATGGAGTGGAGTTTGCAACTGAAAAGAAACTTTGTGTTCCCAACAAGCTAGGTGAAGGACGGCTTTCAATCACAATTATCTCTCACATCTGAGCATGTGGAGAGACGTTCGTTCATCTAGGCCAAAGGGAACGGGTTGCAGGGGAAACATTTACTCTGGTTTCTCAGTCTGTTTCCTAGTGCCGGTTTGAAGTTCCTGCAGTTTTCACTGTAAAACCGAGTTGGAGCTAGTACCTCCCCATATATATGTATGGAGTGGAGTTTGCAACTGAAAAGAAACTTTGTGTTCCCAACAAGCTAAGTGAAGGACGGCTTTCACACACACTTATCTCTAAGAACTGAGCATTTTGAGAGACGTTCATTCATCTAGCACAAAGGGAACGGGTTGCAGGAGAAACATTTTCTCTGATTTCTCAGTCTGTTTCCTAGTGCCGGTTTGAAGTTCCTGCAGTTTTCACTGTAAAACCGAGTTGGAGCTAGTACCTCCCCATATATATGTATGGAGTGGAGTTTGCAATTGAAAAGAAACTTTGTGTTCCCAACAAGCTAGGTGAAGGACGGCTTTCACACACACTTATCACTCAGAACTGAGCATGTGGAGAGACGTACGTTCATCTAGGCCAAAGGGAACGGGTTGCAGGGGAAACATTTACTCTGGTTTCTCAGTCTGTTTCCTAGTGCCGGTTTGAAGTTCCTGCAGTTTTCACTGTAAAACCGAGTTGGAGCTAGTACCTCCCCATATATATGTATGGAGTGGAGTTTGCAATTGAAAAGAAACTTTGTGTTCCCAACAAGCTAGGTGAAGGACGGCTTTCACACACACTTATCACTCAGAACTGAGCATGTGGAGAGACGTTCGTTCATCTAGCACAAAGGGAACGGGTTGCAGGAGAAACTTTTACTCTGGTTTCTCAGTGTGTTTCCTATTGTCGGTATGAAGATCCTGCAGTTTTCACTGTAAAACCGAGTTGGAGCTAGTCCCTACCCATATATATGTATGGAGTGGAGTTTGCAACTGAAAAGAAACTTTATGTTCCCAACAAGCTAGGTGAAGGACGGCTTTCACACACACTTATCTCTCAGAACTGAGCATGTGGAGAGACGTTCGTTCATCTAGCACAAAGGGAACGGGTTGCAGGAGAAACTTTTACTCTGGTTTCTCAGTCTGTTTCCTAGTGCCGGTTTGAAGTTCCTGCATTTTTCACTGTAAAACCGAGTTGGAGATAGTCCCTACCCGTATATATATATGGAGTGGAGTTTGCAACTGAAAAGAAACTTTGTGTTCCCAACAAGCTAGGTGAAGGACGGCTTTCACACACACTTATCACTCAGAACTGAGCATGTGGAGAGACGTTCGTTCATCTAGCACAAAGGGAACGGGTTGCAGGAGAAACTTTTACTCTGGTTTCTCAGTCTGTTTCCTAGTGCCGGTTTGAAGTTCCTGCAGTTTTCACTGTAAAACCGGGTTGGAGCTAGTACCTCCCCATATATATGTATGGAGTGGAGTTTGCAACTGAAAAGAAACTTTGTGTTCCCAACAAGCTAGGTGAAGGACGGCTTTCACACACACTTATCTCTCAGAACTGAGAATGTGGAGAGACGTTCGTTCATCTAGCACAAAGGGAACGGGTTGCAGGAGAAACTTTTACTCTGGTTTCTCAGTCTGTTTCCTAGTGCCGGTTTGAAGTTCCTGCAGGTTTCACTGTAAAACCGAGTTGGAGCTAGTCCCTACCCATATATATATGTGGAGTGGAGGTTGCAACTGAAAAGAAACTTTGTGTTCCCAACAAGCTAGGTGTAGGACGGCTTTCACACACACTTGTCTCTCAGAACTGAGCATGTGGAGAGACGTTCGTTCATCTAGCACAAAGGGAACGGGCTGCAGGAGAAACTTTTACTCTGGTTTCTCAGTCTGTTTCCTAGTGCCGGTTTGAAGTTCCTGCAGTTTTCACTGTAAAACCGAGTTGGAGCTAGTCCTCCCCATATATATGTATGGAGTGGAGTTTGCAACTGAAAAGAAACTTTGTGTTCCCAACAAGCTAGGTGAAGTACGGCTTTCACACACACTTATCTCTCAGAACTGAGCATGTGGAGAGACGTTCGTTCATCTAGCACAAAGGGAACGGGTTGCAGGAGAAACTTTTACTCTGGTTTCTCAGTCTGTTTCCTAGTGACGGTTTGAAGTTCCTGTAGTTTTCACTGTAAAACCGAGTTGGAGCTAGTCCCTACCCATATATATATGTGGAGTGGAGTTTGCAACTGAAAAGAAACTTTGTGTTCCCAACAAGCTAGGTGTAGGACGGCTTTCACACACACTTATCTCTCAGAACTGAGCATGTGGAGAGACGTTCGTTCATCTAGCACAAAGGGAACGGGTTGTAGGAGAAACTTTTACTCTGGTTTCTCAGTCTGTTTCCTAGTGCCGGTTTGAAGTTCCTGCAGTTTTCACTGTAAAACCGAGTTGGAGCTAGTCCCTACTCATATATATGTATGGAGTGGACTTTGCAACTGAAAAGAAACTTTGTGTTCCCAACAAGCTAGGTGAAGGACGGCTTTCACACACACTTATCTCTCAGAACTGAGCATGTGGAGAGACGTTCGTTCATCTAGCACAAAGGGAACGGGTTGCAGGAGAAACTTTTACTCTGGTTTCTCAGTCTGTTTCCTAGTGCCGGTTTGAAGTTCCTGCAGTTTTCACTGTAAAACCGAGTTGGAGCTAGTACCTCCCCATATATATGTATGCAGTGGAGTTTGCAACTGAAAAGAAACTTTGTGTTCCCAACAAGCTAGGTGAAGGACGGCTTTCACACACACTTATCTCTCAGAACTGAGCATGTGGAGAGACGTTCGTTCATCTAGCACAAAGGGAACGGGTTGCAGGAGAAACTTTTACTCTGGTTTCTCAGTCTGTTTCCTAGTGCCGGTTTGAAGTTCCTGCAGTTTTCACTGTAAAACCGAGTTGGAGCTAGTCCCTCCCCATATATATGTATGGAGTGGAGTTTGCAACTGAAAAGAAACTTTGTGTTCCCAACAAGCTAGGTGAAGGACGGCTTTCACACACACTTATCTCTCAGAACTGAGCATGTGGAGAGACGTTCGTTCATCTAGCACAAAGGGAACGGGTTGCAGGAGAAACTTTTACTCTGGTTTCTCAGTCTGTTTCCTAGTGCCGGTTTGAAGTTCCTGCAGTTTTCACTGTAAAACCGAGTTGGAGCTAGTCCTCCCCATATATATGTATGGAGTGGAGTTTGCAACTGAAAAGAAACTTTGTGTTCCCAACAAGCTAGGTGAAGTACGGCTTTCACACACACTTATCTCTCAGAACTGAGCATGTGGAGAGACGTTCGTTCATCTAGCACAAAGGGAACGGGTTGCAGGAGAAACTTTTACTCTGGTTTCTCAGTCTGTTTCCTAGTGCCGGTTTGAAGTTCCTGCAGTTTTCACTGTAAAACCGAGTTGGAGCTAGTCCTCCCCATATATATGTATGGAGTGGAGTTTGCAACTGAAAAGAAACTTTGTGTTCCCAACAAGCTAGTTGAAGTACGGCTTTCACACACACTTATCTCTCAGAACTGAGCATGTGGAGAGACGTTCGTTCATCTAGCACAAAGGGAACGGGTTGCAGGAGAAACTTTTACTCTGGTTTCTCAGTCTGTTTCCTAGTGCCGGTTTGAAGTTCCTGCAGTTTTCACTGTAAAACCGAGTTGGAGCTAGTACCTCCCCATATATATGTATGGATTGGAGTTTGCAACTGAAAAGAATCTTTGTGTTCCCAACAAGCTAGGTGAAGTACGGCATTCACACACACTTATCTCTCAGAACTGAGCATGTGGAGAGACGTTCGTTCATCTAGCACAAAGGGAACGGGTTGCAGGGGAAACCTTTACTCTGGTTTCTCAGTCTGTTTCCTAGTGCCGGTTTGAAGTTCCTGCAGTTTTCACTGTAAAACCGAGTTGGAGCTAGTACCTCCCCATATATATGTATGCAGTGGAGTTTGCAACTGAAAAGAAACTTTGTGTTCCCAACAAGCTAGGTGAAGGACGGCTTTCACACACACTTATCTCTCAGAACTGAGCATGTGGAGAGACGTTCGTTCATTTAGCACAAAGGGAACGGGTTGCAGGAGAAACTTTTACTCTGGTTTCTCAGTCTGTTTCCTAGTGCCGGTTTGAAGTTCCTGCAGTTTTCATGTAAAACCGAGTTGGAGCTTGTACCTCCCCATATATATGTATGGAGTGGAGTTTGCAACTGAAAAGAAACTTTGTGTTCCCAACAAGCTTCGTGAAGGACGGCTTTCACACACACTTATCTCTCAGAACTGAGCATGTGGAGAGACGTTCGTTCATCTAGCACAAAGGGAACGGGTTGCAGGAGAAACTTTTACTCTGGTTTCTCAGTCTGTTTCCTAGTGACGGTTTGAAGTTCCTGTAGTTTTCACTGTAAAACCGAGTTGGAGCTAGTCCCTACCCATATATATATGTGGAGTGGAGTTTGCAACTGAAAAGAAACTTTGTGTTCCCAACAAGCTAGGTGTAGGACGGCTTTCACACACACTTATCTCTCAGAACTGAGCATGTGGAGAGACGTTCGTTCATCTAGCACAAAGGGAACGGGTTGTAGGAGAAACTTTTACTCTGGTTTCTCAGTCTGTTTCCTAGTGCCGGTTTGAAGTTCCTGCAGTTTTCACTGTAAAACCGAGTTGGAGCTAGTCCCTACTCATATATATGTATGGAGTGGACTTTGCAACTGAAAAGAAACTTTGTGTTCCCAACAAGCTAGGTGAAGGACGGCTTTCACACACACTTATCTCTCAGAACTGAGCATGTGGAGAGACGTTCGTTCATCTAGCACAAAGGGAACGGGTTGCAGGAGAAACTTTTACTCTGGTTTCTCAGTCTGTTTCCTAGTGCCGGTTTGAAGTTCCTGCAGTTTTCACTGTAAAACCGAGTTGGAGCTAGTACCTCCCCATATATATGTATGCAGTGGAGTTTGCAACTGAAAAGAAACTTTGTGTTCCCAACAAGCTAGGTGAAGGACGGCTTTCACACACACTTATCTCTCAGAACTGAGCATGTGGAGAGACGTTCATTCATCTAGCACAAAGGGAACGGGTTGCAGGAGAAACTTTTACTCTGGTTTCTCAGTCTGTTTCCTAGTGCCGGTTTGAAGTTCCTGCAGTTTTCACTGTAAAACCGAGTTGGAGCTAGTCCCTCCCCATATATATGTATGGAGTGGAGTTTGCAACTGAAAAGAAACTTTGTGTTCCCAACAAGCTAGGTGAAGGACGGCTTTCACACACACTTATCTCTCAGAACTGAGCATGTGGAGAGACGTTCGTTCATCTAGCACAAAGGGAACGGGTTGCAGGAGAAACTTTTACTCTGGTTTCTCAGTCTGTTTCCTAGTGCCGGTTTGAAGTTCCTGCAGTTTTCACTGTAAAACCGAGTTGGAGCTAGTCCTCCCCATATATATGTATGGAGTGGAGTTTGCAACTGAAAAGAAACTTTGTGTTCCCAACAAGCTAGGTGAAGTACGGCTTTCACACACACTTATCTCTCAGAACTGAGCATGTGGAGAGACGTTCGTTCATCTAGCACAAAGGGAACGGGTTGCAGGAGAAACTTTTACTCTGGTTTCTCAGTCTGTTTCCTAGTGCCGGTTTGAAGTTCCTGCAGTTTTCACTGTAAAACCGAGTTGGAGCTAGTCCTCCCCATATATATGTATGGAGTGGAGTTTGCAACTGAAAAGAAACTTTGTGTTCCCAACAAGCTAGTTGAAGTACGGCTTTCACACACACTTATCTCTCAGAACTGAGCATGTGGAGAGACGTTCGTTCATCTAGCACAAAGGGAACGGGTTGCAGGAGAAACTTTTACTCTGGTTTCTCAGTCTGTTTCCTAGTGCCGGTTTGAAGTTCCTGCAGTTTTCACTGTAAAACCGAGTTGGAGCTAGTACCTCCCCATATATATGTATGGATTGGAGTTTGCAACTGAAAAGAATCTTTGTGTTCCCAACAAGCTAGGTGAAGTACGGCATTCACACACACTTATCTCTCAGAACTGAGCATGTGGAGAGACGTTCGTTCATCTAGCACAAAGGGAACGGGTTGCAGGGGAAACCTTTACTCTGGTTTCTCAGTCTGTTTCCTAGTGCCGGTTTGAAGTTCCTGCAGTTTTCACTGTAAAACCGAGTTGGAGCTAGTACCTCCCCATATATATGTATGCAGTGGAGTTTGCAACTGAAAAGAAACTTTGTGTTCCCAACAAGCTAGGTGAAGGACGGCTTTCACACACACTTATCTCTCAGAACTGAGCATGTGGAGAGACGTTCGTTCATCTATCACAAAGGGAACGGGTTGCAGGAGAAACTTTTACTCTGGTTTCTCAGTCTGTTTCCTAGTGCCGGTTTGAAGTTCCTGCAGTTTTCACTGTAAAACCGAGTTGGAGCTAGTACCTCCCCATATATATGTATGGATTGGAGTTTGCAACTGAAAAGAAACTTTGTGTTCCCAACAAGCTAGGTGAAGGACGGCTTTCACACACACTTATCTCTCAGAACTGAGCATGTGGAGAGACGTTTGTTCATCTAGCACAAAGGGAACGGGTTGCAGGGGAAACCTTTACTCTGGTTTCTCAGTCTGTTTCCTAGTGCCGGTTTGAAGTTCCTGCAGTTTTCACTGTAAAACCGTGTTGGAACTTGTACCTCCCCATATATATGTATGCAGTGGAGTTTGCAACTGAAAAGAAACTTTGTGTTCCCAACAAGCTAGGTGAAGGACGGCTTTCACACACACTTATCTCTCAGAACTGAGCATCTGGAGAGACGTTCGTTCATCTAGCACAAAGGGAACGGGTTGCAGGAGAAACTTTTACTCTGGTTTCTCAGTCTGTTTCCTAGTGCCGGTTTGAAGTTCCTGCAGTTTTCACTCTAAAACATAGTTGGAGCTAGTACCTCCCCATATATATGTATGGAGTGGAGTTTGCAACTGAAAAGAAACTTTGTGTTCCCAACAAGCTAGGTGAAGGACGGCTTTCACACACACTTATCTCTCAGAACTGAGCACGTGGAGAGACGTTCGTTCATCTAGAACAAAGGGAACGTTTTGCAGGAGGAACTTTTACTCTGGTTTCTCAGTCTGTTTCCTACAGCCGGTTTGAAGTTCCTGCAGCTTTCACTGTAAAACCGAGTTGGAGCTAGTAACTCCCATATATATGTATGGATTGGAGATTGCAAGTGAAAAGAAACTTTGTGTTCCAAAGAATCAAGATGAAGTACTGCTTTCACAGACACATAACTCTAAGAACTGAGCATGTGGAGAGACGTTCGTTCATCTAGCACAAAGGGAACCGGTTGCAGGAGAAAGTTTTACTCTGGTTTCTCAGTCTGTTTCCAAGTGCCGGTTTGATATTCCTGCAGTTTTCACTGTAAACCCGAGTTAGAGCTAGTACCTCCACATATATATGTATGGAGTGGAGTTTGCAACTGAAAAGAACTTTGTGTTCCCAACAAGCTAGGTGAAGGAAGGCTTTCACACACACTTATCTCTCAGAACTGAGCATGTGGAGAGACGTTCGTTCATCTAGCACAAAGGGAACGGGTTGCAGGGGAAACCTTTACTCTGGTTTCTCAGTCTGTTTCCTAGTGCCGGTTTGAAGTTCCTGCAGTTTTCACTGTAAAACAGAGTTGGAGCTAGTACCTCCCCATATATATGTATGCAGTGGAGTTTGCAACTGAAAAGAAACTTTGTGTTCCCAACAAGCTAGGTGAAGGACGGCTTTCACACACACTTATCTCTCAGAACTGAGCATGTGGAGAGACGTTCGTTCATCTAGCACAAAGGGAACGGGTTGCAGGAGAAACTTTTACTCTGGTTTCTCAGTCTGTTTCCTAGTGCCGGTTTGAAGTTCCTGCAGTTTTCACTGTAAAACCGAGTTGGAGCTAGTACCTCCCCATATATATGTATGGATTGGAGTTTGCAACTGAAAAGAAACTTTGTGTTCCCAACAAGCTAGGTGAAGGACGGCTTTCACACACACTTATCTCTCAGAACTGAGCATGTGGAGAGACGTTCGTTCATCTAGCACAAAGGGAACGGGTTGCAGGAGAAACTTTTACTCTGGTTTCTCAGTCTGTTTCCTAGTGCCGGTTTGAAGTTCCTGCATTTTTCACTGTAAAACCGGGTTAGAGCTAGTACCTCCCCATATATATGTATGGAGTGGAGTTTGCAACTGAAAAGAAACTTTGTGTTCCCAACAAGCTAGGTGAAGGACGGCTTTCAAACACACTTATCTCTCAGAACTGAGCATGTGGAGAGACGTTCGTTCATCTAGCACAAAGGGAACGGGTTGCAGTAGAAACTTTTACTCTGGTTTCTCAGTCTGTTTCCTAGTGCCGGTTTGAAGTTCCTGCAGTTTTCACTGTAAAACCGAGTTGGAGCTAGTCCCTACCCATATATATATGTGGAGTGGAGTTTGCAACTGAAAAGAAACTTTGTGTTCCCAACAAGCTAGGTGAAGGACGGCTTTCACACACACTTATCTCTCAGAACTGAGCATGTGGAGAGACGTTCGTTCATCTAGCACAAAGGGAACGGGTTGCAGGGGAAACCTTTACTCTGGTTTCTCAGTCTGTTTCCTAGTGCCGGTTTGAAGTTCCTGCAGTTTTCACTGTAAAACCGAGTTGGAGCTAGTACCTCCCCATATATATGTATGGAGTGGAGTTTGCAACTGAAAAGAAACTTTGTGTTCCCAACAAGCTAGGTGAAGGACGGCTTTCACACACACTTATCTCTCAGAACTGAGCATGTGGAGAGACGTTCGTTCATCTAGCACAAAGGGAACGGGTTGCAGGAGAAACTTTTACTCTGGTTTCTCAGTCTGTTTCCTAGTGCCGGTTTGAAGTTCCTGCAGTTTTCACTGTAAAACCGAGTTGGAGCTAGTCCCTCCCCATATATATGTATGGAGTGGAGTTTGCAACTGAAAAGAAACTTTGTGTTCCCAACAAGCTAGGTGAAGGACGGCTTTCACACACACTTATCTCTCAGAACTGAGCATGTGGAGAGACGTTCGTTCATCTAGCACAAAGGGAACGGGTTGCAGGAGAAACTTTTACTCTGGTTTCTCAGTCTGTTTCCTAGTGCCGGTTTGAAGTTCCTGCAGTTTTCACTGTAAAACCGAGTTGGAGCTAGTACCTCCCCATATATATGTATGGAGTGGAGTTTGCAACTGAAAAGAAACTTTGTGTTCCCAACAAGCTAGGTGAAGTACGGCTTTCACACACACTTATCTCTCAGAACTGAGCATGTGGAGAGACGTTCGTTCATCTAGCACAAAGGGAACGGGTTGCAGGAGAAACTTTTACTCTGGTTTCTCAGTCTGTTTCCTAGTGCCGGTTTGAAGTTCCTGCAGTTTTCACTGTAAAACCGATTTGGAGCTAGTCCCTACCCATATATATGTATGGAGTGGACTTTGCAACTGAAAAGAAACTTTGTGTTCCCAACAAGCTAGGTGAAGGACGGCTTTCACACACAATTATATCTCAGAACTGAGCATGTGGAGAGACGTTCGTTCATCTAGCACAAATGGAACGGGTTGCAGGAGAAACTTTTACTCTGGTTTCTCAGTCTGTTTCCTAGTGCCGGTTTGAAGTTCCTGCAGTTTTCACTGTAAAACCGAGTTGGAGCTAGTCCCTCCCCATATATATGTATGGAGTGGAGTTTGCAACTGAAAAGAAACTTTGTGTTCCCAACAAGCTAGATGAATGACGGCTTTCACACACACGTATCTCTCAGAACTGAGCATGTGGAGAGACGTTCGTTCATCTAGCACAAAGGGAACGGGTTGCAGGAGAAACTTTTACTCTGGTTTCTCAGTCTGTTTCCTAGTGCCGGTTTGAAGTTCCTGCAGTTTTCACTGTAAAACCGAGTTGGAGCTAGTCCTCCCCATATATATGTATGGAGTGGAGTTTGCAACTGAAAAGAAACTTTGTGTTCCCAACAAGCTAGGTGAAGTACGGCTTTCACACACACTTATCTCTCAGAACTGAGCATGTGGAGAGACGTTCGTTCATCTAGCACAAAGGGAACGGGTTGCAGTAGAAACTTTTACTCTGGTTTCTCAGTCTGTTTCCTAGTGCCGGTTTGAAGTTCCTGCAGTTTTCACTGTAAAACTGAGTTGGAGCTAGTACCTCCCCATATATATGTATGGATTGGAGTTTGCAACTGATAAGAAACTTTGTGTTCCCAACAAGCTAGGTGAAGTACGGCATTCACACACACTTATCTCTCAGAACTGAGCATGTGGAGAGACGTTCGTTCATCTAGCACAAAGGGAACGGGTTGCAGGGGAAACCTTTACTCTGGTTTCTCAGTCTGTTTCCTAGTGCCGGTTTGAAGTTCCTGCAGTTTTCACTGTAAAACCGAGTTGGAGCTAGTACCTCCCCATATATATGTATGCAGTGGAGTTTGCAACTGAAAAGAAACTTTGTGTTCCCAACAAGCTAGGTGAAGGACGGCTTTCACACACACTTATCTCTCAGAACTGAGCATGTGGAGAGACGTTCGTTCATCTAGCACAAAGGGAACGGGTTGCAGGAGAAACTTTTACTCTGGTTTCTCAGTCTGTTTCCTAGTGCCGGTTTGAAGTTCCTGCAGTTTTCAATGTAAAACCGAGTTGGAGCTAGTACCTCCCCATATATATGTATGGAGTGGAGTTTGCAACTGAAAAGAAACTTTGTGTTCCCAACAAGCTAGGTGAAGGACGGCTTTCACACACACTTATCACTCAGAACTGAGCATGTGGAGAGACGTTCGTTCATCTAGCACAAAGGGAACGGGTTGCAGGAGAAACTTTTACTCTGGTTTCTCAGTCTGTTTCCTAGTGCCGGTTTGAAGTTCCTGCATTTTTCACTGTAAAACCGGGTTAGAGCTAGTCCCTCCCCATATATATGTATGGAGTGGAGTTTGCAACTGAAAAGAAACTTTGTGTTCCCAACAAGCTAGGTGAAGGACGGCTTTCACACACACTTATCTCTCAGAACTGAGCATGTGGAGAGACGTTCGTTCATCTAGCACAAAGGGAACGGGTTGCAGGAGAAACTTTTACTCTGGTTTCTCAGTCTGTTTCCTAGTGCCGGTTTGAAGTTCCTGCAGTTTTCACTGTAAAACCGAGTTGGAGCTAGTCCTCCCCATATATATGTATGGAGTGGAGTTTGCAACTGAAAAGAAACTTTGTGTTCCCAACAAGCTAGGTGAAGTACGGCTTTCACACACACTTATCTCTCAGAACTGAGCATGTGGAGAGACGTTCGTTCATCTAGCACAAAGGGAACGGGTTGCAGGAGAAACTTTTACTCTGGTTTCTCAGTCTGTTTCCTAGTGCCGGTTTGAAGTTCCTGCAGTTTTCACTGTAAAACCGAGTTGGAGCTAGTACCTCCCCTATATATATGTATGGATTGGAGTTTGCAACTGAAAAGAATCTTTGTGTTCCCAACAAGCTAGGTGAAGTACGGCATTCACACACACTTATCTCTCAGAACTGAGCATGTGGAGAGACGTTCGTTCATCTAGCACAAAGGGAACGGGTTGCAGGGGAAACCTTTACTCTGGTTTCTCAGTCTGTTTCCTAGTGCCGGTTTGAAGTTCCTGCAGTTTTCACTGTAAAACCGAGTTGGAGCTAGTACCTCCCCATATATATGTATGCAGTGGAGTTTGCAACTGAAAAGAAACTTTGTGTTCCCAACAAGCTAGGTGAAGGACGGCTTTCACACACACTTATCTCTCAGAACTGAGCATGTGGAGAGACGTTCGTTCATCTATCACAAAGGGAACGGGTTGCAGGAGAAACTTTTACTCTGGTTTCTCAGTCTGTTTCCTAGTGCCGGTTTGAAGTTCCTGCAGTTTTCACTGTAAAACCGAGTTAGAGCTAGTACCTCCACATATATATGTATGGAGTGGAGTTTGCAACTGAAAAGAACTTTGTGTTCCCAACAAGCTAGGTGAAGGAAGGCTTTCACACACACTTATCTCTCAGAACTGAGCATGTGGAGAGACGTTCGTTCATCTAGCACAAAGGGAACGGGTTGCAGGAGAAACTTTTACTCTGGTTTCTCAGTCTGTTTCCTAGTGCCGGTTTGAAGTTCCTGCAGTTTTCACTGTAAAACCGAGTTGGAGCTAGTCCCTCCCCATATATATGTATGGAGTGGAGTTTGCAACTGAAAAGAAACTTTGTGTTCCCAACAAGCTAGGTGAAGGACGGCTTTCACACACACTTATCTCTCAGAACTGAGCATGTGGAGAGACGTTCGTTCATCTAGCACAAAGGGAACGGGTTGCAGGAGAAACTTTTACTCTGGTTTCTCAGTCTGTTTCCTAGTGCCGGTTTGAAGTTCCTGCAGTTTTCACTGTAAAACCGAGTTGGAGCTAGTCCTCCCCATATATATGTATGGAGTGGAGTTTGCAACTGAAAAGAAACTTTGTGTTCCCAACAAGCTAGGTGAAGTACGGCTTTCACACACACTTATCTCTCAGAACTGAGCATGTGGAGAGACGTTCGTTCATCTAGCACAAAGGGAACGGGTTGCAGGAGAAACTTTTACTCTGGTTTCTCAGTCTGTTTCCTAGTGCCGGTTTGAAGTTCCTGCAGTTTTCACTGTAAAACCGAGTTGGAGCTAGTACCTCCCCTATATATATGTATGGATTGGAGTTTGCAACTGAAAAGAATCTTTGTGTTCCCAACAAGCTAGGTGAAGTACGGCATTCACACACACTTATCTCTCAGAACTGAGCATGTGGAGAGACGTTCGTTCATCTAGCACAAAGGGAACGGGTTGCAGGGGAAACCTTTACTCTGGTTTCTCAGTCTGTTTCCTAGTGCCGGTTTGAAGTTCCTGCAGTTTTCACTGTAAAACCGAGTTGGAGCTAGTACCTCCCCATATATATGTATGCAGTGGAGTTTGCAACTGAAAAGAAACTTTGTGTTCCCAACAAGCTAGGTGAAGGACGGCTTTCACACACACTTATCTCTCAGAACTGAGCATGTGGAGAGACGTTCGTTCATCTATCACAAAGGGAACGGGTTGCAGGAGAAACTTTTACTCTGGTTTCTCAGTCTGTTTCCTAGTGCCGGTTTGAAGTTCCTGCAGTTTTCACTGTAAAACCGAGTTGGAGCTAGTACCTCCCCATATATATGTATGGATTGGAGTTTGCAACTGAAAAGAAACTTTGTGTTCCCAACAAGCTAGGTGAAGGACGGCTTTCACACACACTTATCTCTCAGAACTGAGCATGTGGAGAGACGTTTGTTCATCTAGCACAAAGGGAACGGGTTGCAGGGGAAACCTTTACTCTGGTTTCTCAGTGTGTTTCCTAGTGCCGGTTTGAAGTTCCTGCAGTTTTCACTGTAAAACCGTGTTGGAACTTGTACCTCCCCATATATATGTATGCAGTGGAGTTTGCAACTGAAAAGAAACTTTGTGTTCCCAACAAGCTAGGTGAAGGACGGCTTTCACACACACTTATCTCTCAGAACTGAGCATCTGGAGAGACGTTCGTTCATCTAGCACAAAGGGAACGGGTTGCAGGAGAAACTTTTACTCTGGTTTCTCAGTCTGTTTCCTAGTGCCGGTTTGAAGTTCCTGCAGTTTTCACTCTAAAACATAGTTGGAGCTAGTACCTCCCCATATATATGTATGGAGTGGAGTTTGCAACTGAAAAGAAACTTTGTGTTCCCAACAAGCTAGGTGAAGGACGGCTTTCACACACACTTATCTCTCAGAACTGAGCACGTGGAGAGACGTTCGTTCATCTAGAACAAAGGGAACGTTTTGCAGGAGGAACTTTTACTCTGGTTTCTCAGTCTGTTTCCTACAGCCGGTTTGAAGTTCCTGCAGCTTTCACTGTAAAACCGAGTTGGAGCTAGTAACTCCCATATATATGTATGGATTGGAGATTGCAAGTGAAAAGAAACTTTGTGTTCCAAAGAATCAAGATGAAGTACTGCTTTCACAGACACATAACTCTAAGAACTGAGCATGTGGAGAGACGTTCGTTCATCTAGCACAAAGGGAACCGGTTGCAGGAGAAAGTTTTACTCTGGTTTCTCAGTCTGTTTCCAAGTGCCGGTTTGATATTCCTGCAGTTTTCACTGTAAACCCGAGTTAGAGCTAGTACCTCCACATATATATGTATGGAGTGGAGTTTGCAACTGAAAAGAACTTTGTGTTCCCAACAAGCTAGGTGAAGGAAGGCTTTCACACACACTTATCTCTCAGAACTGAGCATGTGGAGAGACGTTCGTTCATCTAGCACAAAGGGAACGGGTTGCAGGGGAAACCTTTACTCTGGTTTCTCAGTCTGTTTCCTAGTGCCGGTTTGAAGTTCCTGCAGTTTTCACTGTAAAACCGAGTTGGAGCTAGTACCTCCCCATATATATGTATGCAGTGGAGTTTGCAACTGAAAAGAAACTTTGTGTTCCCAACAAGCTAGGTGAAGGACGGCTTTCACACACACTTATCTCTCAGAACTGAGCATCTGGAGAGACGTTCGTTCATCTAGCACAAAGGGAACGGGTTGCAGGAGAAACTTTTACTCTGGTTTCTCAGTCTGTTTCCTAGTGCCGGTTTGAAGTTCCTGCAGTTTTCACTGTAAAACCGAGTTGGAGCTAGTACCTCCCCATATATATGTATGGATTGGAGTTTGCAACTGAAAAGAAACTTTGTGTTCCCAACAAGCTAGGTGAAGGACGGCTTTCACACACACTTATCACTCAGAACTGAGCATGTGGAGAGACGTTCGTTCATCTAGCACAAAGGGAACGGGTTGCAGGAGAAACTTTTACTCTGGTTTCTCAGTCTGTTTCCTAGTGCCGGTTTGAAGTTCCTGCATTTTTCACTGTAAAACCGGGTTAGAGCTAGTACCTCCCCATATATATGTATGGAGTGGAGTTTGCAACTGAAAAGAAACTTTGTGTTCCCAACAAGCTAGGTGAAGGACGGCTTTCAAACACACTTATCTCTCAGAACTGAGCATGTGGAGAGACGTTCGTTCATCTAGCACAAAGGGAACGGGTTGCAGTAGAAACTTTTACTCTGGTTTCTCAGTCTGTTTCCTAGTGCCGGTTTGAAGTTCCTGCAGTTTTCACTGTAAAACCGAGTTGGAGCTAGTCCCTACCCATATATATATGTGGAGTGGAGTTTGCAACTGAAAAGAAACTTTGTGTTCCCAACAAGCTAGGTGTAGGACGGCTTTCACACACACTTATCTCTCAGAACTGAGCATGTGGAGAGACGTTCGTTCATCTAGCACAAAGGGAACGGGTTGTAGGAGAAACTTTTACTCTGGTTTCTCAGTCTGTTTCCTAGTGCCGGTTTGAAGTTCCTGCAGTTTTCACTGTAAAACCGAGTTGGAGCTAGTCCCTACTCATATATATGTATGGAGTGGACTTTGCAACTGAAAAGAAACTTTGTGTTCCCAACAAGCTAGGTGAAGGACGGCTTTCACACACACTTATCTCTCAGAACTGAGCATGTGGAGAGACGTTCGTTCATCTAGCACAAAGGGAACGGGTTGCAGGAGAAACTTTTACTCTGGTTTCTCAGTCTGTTTCCTAGTGCCGGTTTGAAGTTCCTGCAGTTTTCACTGTAAAACCGAGTTGGAGCTAGTCCCTCCCCATATATATGTATGGAGTGGAGTTTGCAACTGAAAAGAAACTTTGTGTTCCCAACAAGCTAGGTGAAGGACGGCTTTCACACACACTTATCTCTCAGAACTGAGCATGTGGAGAGACGTTCGTTCATCTAGCACAAAGGGAACGGGTTGCAGGAGAAACTTTTACTCTGGTTTCTCAGTCTGTTTCCTAGTGCCGGTTTGAAGTTCCTGCAGTTTTCACTGTAAAACCGAGTTGGAGCTAGTCCTCCCCATATATATGTATGGAGTGGAGTTTGCAACTGAAAAGAAACTTTGTGTTCCCAACAAGCTAGGTGAAGTACGGCTTTCACACACACTTATCTCTCAGAAGTGAGCATGTGGAGAGACGTTCGTTCATCTAGCACAAAGGGAACGGGTTGCAGGAGAAACTTTTACTCTGGTTTCTCAGTCTGTTTCCTAGTGCCGGTTTGAAGTTCCTGCAGTTTTCACTGTAAAACCGAGTTGGAGCTAGTACCTCCCCATATATATGTATGGATTGGAGTTTGCAACTGAAAAGAATCTTTGTGTTCCCAACAATCTAGGTGAAGTACGGCATTCACACACACTTATCTCTCAGAACTGAGCATGTGGAGAGACGTTCGTTCATCTAGCACAAAAGGAACGGGTTGCAGGGGAAACCTTTACTCTGGTTTCTCAGTCTGTTTCCTAGTGCCGGTTTGAAGTTCCTGCAGTTTTCACTGTAAAACCGAGTTGGAGCTAGTACCTCCCCATATATATGTATGCAGTGGAGTTTGCAACTGAAAAGAAACTTTGTGTTCCCAACAAGCTAGGTGAAGGACGGCTTTCACACACACTTATCTCTCAGAACTGAGCATGTGGAGAGACGTTCGTTCATCTAGCACAAAGGGAACGGGTTGCAGGAGAAACTTTTACTCTGGTTTCTCAGTCTGTTTCCTAGTGCCGGTTTGAAGTTCCTGCAGTTTTCACTGTAAAACTGAGTTGGAGCTAGTACCTCCCCATATATATGTATGGATTGGAGTTTGCAACTGAAAAGAAACTTTGTGTTCCCAACAAGCTAGATGAAGGACGGCTTTCACACACACTTATCTCTCAGAACTGAGCATGTGGAGAGACGTTTGTTCATCTAGCACAAAGGGAACGGGTTGCAGGGGAAACCTTTACTCTGGTTTCTCAGTCTGTTTCCTAGTGCCGGTTTGAAGTTCCTGCAGTTTTCACTGTAAAACCGTTTTGGAACTTGTACCTCCCCATATATATGTATGCAGTGGAGTTTGCAACTGAAAAGAAACTTTGTGTTCCCAACAAGCTAGGTGAAGGACGGCTTTCACACACACTTATCTCTCAGAACTGAGCATCTGGAGAGACGTTCGTTCATCTAGCACAAAGGGAACGGGTTGCAGGAGAAACTTTTACTCTGGTTTCTCAGTCTGTTTCCTAGTGCCGGTTTGAAGTTCCTGCAGTTTTCACTCTAAAACATAGTTGGAGCTAGTACCTCCCCATATATATGTATGGAGTGGAGTTTGCAACTGAAAAGAAACTTCGTGTTCCCAACAAGCTAGGTGAAGGACGGCTTTCACACACACTTATCTCTCAGAACTGAGCACGTGGAGAGACGTTCGTTCATCTAGAACAAAGGGAACGGTTTGCAGGAGGAACTTTTACTCTGGTTTCTCAGTCTGTTTCCTACTGCCGGTTTGAAGTTCCTGCAGCTTTCACTGTAAAACCGAGTTGGAGCTAGTAACTCCCATATATATGTATGGATTGGAGATTGCAAGTGAAAAGAAACTTTGTGTTCCAAAGAATCAAGATGAAGTACTGCTTTCACAGACACATAACTCTAAGAACTGAGCATGTGGAGAGACGTTCGTTCATCTAGCACAAAGGGAACCGGTTGCAGGAGAAAGTTTTACTCTGGTTTCTCAGTCTGTTTCCAAGTGCCGGTTTGATATTCCTGCAGTTTTCACTGTAAACCCGAGTTAGAGCTAGTACCTCCACATATATATGTATGGAGTGGAGTTTGCAACTGAAAAGAACTTTGTGTTCCCAACAAGCTAGGTGAAGGAAGGCTTTCACACACACTTATCTCTCAGAACTGAGCATGTGGAGAGAGGTTCGTTCATCTAGCACAAAGGGAACGGGTTGCAGGGGAAACATTTACTCTGGTTTCTCAGTCTGTTTCCTAGTGCCGGTTTGAAGTTCCTGCAGTTTTCACTGTAAAACCGAGTTGGAGCTAGTCCCTACCCATATATATATGTGGAGTGGAGTTTGCAACTGAAAAGAAACTTTGTGTTCCCAACAAGCTAGGTGTAGGACGGCTTTCACACACACTTATCTCTCAGAACTGAGCATGTGGAGAGACGTTCGTTCATCTAGCACAAAGGGAACGGGTTGCAGGAGAAACTTTTACTCTGGTTTCTCAGTCTGTTTCCTAGTGCCGGTTTGAAGTTCCTGCAGTTTTCACTGTAAAACCGATTTGGAGCTAGTCCCTACCCATATATATGTATGGAGTGGACTTTGCAACTGAAAAGAAACTTTGTGTTCCCAACAAGCTAGGTGAAGGACGGCTTTCACACACAATTATATCTCAGAACTGAGCATGTGGAGAGACGTTCGTTCATCTAGCACAAAGGGAACGTGTTGCAGGAGAAACTTTTACTCTGGTTTCTCAGTCTGTTTCCTAGTGCCGGTTTGAAGTTCCTGCAGTTTTCACTGTAAAACCGAGTTGGAGCTAGTCCCTCCCCATATATATGTATGGAGTGGAGTTTGCAACTGAAAAGAAACTTTGTGTTCCCAACAAGCTAGATGAATGACGGCTTTCACACACACGTATCTCTCAGAACTGAGCATGTGGAGAGACGTTCGTTCATCTAGCACAAAGGGAACGGGTTGCAGTAGAAACTTTTACTCTGGTTTCTCAGTCTGTTTCCTAGTGCCGGTTTGAAGTTCCTGCAGTTTTCACTGTAAAACCGAGTTGGAGCTAGTCCTCCCCATATATATGTATGGAGTGGAGTTTGCAACTGAAAAGAAACTTTGTGTTCCCAACAAGCTAGGTGAAGTACGGCTTTCACACACACTTATCTCTCAGAACTGAGCATGTGGAGAGACGTTCGTTCATCTATCACAAAGGGAACGGGTTGCAGTAGAAACTTTTACTCTGGTTTCTCAGTCTGTTTCCTAGTGCCGGTTTGAAGTTCCTGCAGTTTTCACTGTAAAACTGAGTTGGAGCTAGTGCCTCCCCATATATATGTATGGATTGGAGTTTGCAACTGATAAGAAACTTTGTGTTCCCAACAAGCTAGGTGAAGTACGGCATTCACACACACTTATCTCTCAGAACTGAGCATGTGGAGAGACGTTCGTTCATCTAGCACAAAGGGAACGGGTTGCAGGGGAAACCTTTACTCTGGTTTCTCAGTCTGTTTCCTAGTGCCGGTTTGAAGTTCCTGCAGTTTTCACTGTAAAACCGAGTTGGAGCTAGTACCTCCCCATATATATGTATGCAGTGGAGTTTGCAACTGAAAAGAAACTTTGTGTTCCCAACAAGCTAGGTGAAGGACGGCTTTCACACACACTTATCTCTCAGAACTGAGCATGTGGAGAGACGTTCGTTCATCTAGCACAAAGGGAACGGGTTGCAGGAGAAACTTTTACTCTGGTTTCTCAGTCTGTTTCCTAGTGCCGGTTTGAAGTTCCTGCAGTTTTCACTGTAAAACCGAGTTGGAGCTAGTACCTCCCCATATATATGTATGGATTGGAGTTTGCAACTGAAAAGAAACTTTGTGTTCCCAACAAGCTAGGTGAAGGATGGCTTTCACACACACTTATCTCTCAGAACTGAGCATGTGGAGAGACGTTTGTTCATCTAGCACAAAGGGAACGGGTTGCAGGGGAAACCTTTACTCTGGTTTCTCAGTCTGTTTCCTAGTGCCGGTTTGAAGTTCCTGCAGTTTTCACTGTAAAACCGTGTTGGAACTAGTACCTCCCCATATATATGTATGCAGTGGAGTTTGCAACTGAAAAGAAACTTTGTGTTCCCAACAAGCTAGGTGAAGGACGGCTTTCACACACACTTATCTCTCAGAACTGAGCATCTGGAGAGACGTTCGTTCATCTAGCACAAAAGGAACGGGTTGCAGGAGAAACTTTTACTCTGGTTTCTCAGTCTGTTTCCTAGTGCCGGTTTGAAGTTCCTGCAGTTTTCACTCTAAAACATACTTGGAGCTAGTACCTCCCCATATATATTTATGGAGTGGAGTTTGCAACTGAAAAGAAACTTTGTGTTCCCAACAAGCTAGGTGAAGGACGGCTTTCACACACACTTATCTCTCAGAACTGAGCATGTGGAGAGACGTTCGTTCATCTAGCACAAAGGGAACGTTTTGCAGGAGGAACTTTTACTCTGGTTTCTCAGTCTGTTTCCTACTGCCGGTTTGAAGTTCCTGCAGCTTTCACTGTAAAACCGAGTTGGAGCTAGTAACTCCCATATATATGTATGGATTGGAGATTGCAAGTGAAAAGAAACTTTGTGTTCCAAAAAATCAAGATGAAGTACTGCTTTCACAGACACATAACTCTAAGAACTGAGCATGTGGAGAGACGTTCGTTCATCTAGCACAAAGGGAACGGGTTGCAGGAGAAACTTTTACTCTGGTTTCTCAGTCTGTTTCCTAGTGCCGGTTTGAAGTTCCTGCAGTTTTCACTGTAAAACCGGGTTGGAGCTAGTACCTCCCCATATATATGTATGGAGTGGAGTTTGCAACTGAAAAGAAACTTTGTGTTCCCAACAAGCTAGGTGAAGGACGGCTTTCACACACACTTATCTCTCAGAACTGAGCATGTGGAGAGAAGTTCGATCATCTAGCACAAAGGGAACGGGTTGCAGGAGAAACTTTTACTCTGGTTTCTCAGTCTGTTTCCTGGTGCCGGTTTGAAGTTCCTGCAGTTTTCACTGTAAAACCGAGTTGGAGCTAGTCCCTACCCATATATATATGTGGAGTGGAGTTTGCAACTGAAAAGAAACTTTGTGTTCCCAACAAGCTAGGTGTAGGACGGCTTTCACACACACTTATCTCTCAGAACTGAGCATGTGGAGAGACGTTCGTTCATCTAGCACAAAGGGAACGGGTTGTAGGAGAAACTTTTACTCTGGTTTCTCAGTCAGTTTCCTAGTGCAGTTTTGAAGTTTCTGCAGTTTTCACTGTAAAACCGAGTTGGAGCTAGTACCTACTCATATATATGTATGGAGTGGACTTTGCAACTGAAAAGAAACTTTGTGTTCCCAACAAGCTAGGTGAAGGACGGCTTTCACACACACTTATCTCTCAGAACTGAGCATGTGGAGAGACGTTCGTTCATCTAGCACAAAGGGATCGGGTTGCAGGAGAAACTTTTACTCTGGTTTCTCAGTCTGTTTCCTAGTGCCGGTTTGAAGTTCCTGCAGTTTTCACTGTAAAACCGAGTTGGAGCTAGTCCCTCCCCATATATATGTATGGAGTGGAGTTTGCAACTGAAAAGAAACTTTGTGTTCCCAACAAGCTAGGTGAAGGACGGCTTTCACACACACTTATCTCTCAGAACTGAGCATGTGGAGAGACGTTCGTTCATCTAGCACAAAGGGAACGGGTTGCAGGAGAAACTTTTACTCTGGTTTCTCAGTCTGTTTCCTAGTGCCGGTTTGAAGTTCCTGCAGTTTTCACTGTAAAACCGAGTTGGAGCTAGTCCTCCCCATATATATGTATGGAGTGGAGTTTGCAACTGAAAAGAAACTTTGTGTTCCCAACAAGCTAGGTGAAGTACGGCTTTCACACACACTTATCTCTCAGAACTGAGCATGTGGAGAGACGTTCGTTCATCTAGCACAAAGGGAACGGGTTGCAGGGGAAACCTTTACTCTGGTTTCTCAGTCTGTTTCCTAGTGCCGGTTTGAAGTTCCTGCAGTTTTCACTGTAAAACCGTGTTGGAACTAGTACCTCCCCATATATATGTATGCAGTGGAGTTTGCAACTGAAAAGAAACTTTGTGTTCCCAACAAGCTAGGTGAAGGACGGCTTTCACACACACTTATCTCTCAGAACTGAGCATCTGGAGAGACGTTCGTTCATCTAGCACAAAGGGAACGGGTTGCAGGAGAAACTTTTACTCTGGTTTCTCAGTCTGTTTCCTAGTGCCGGTTTGAAGTTCCTGCAGTTTTCACTCTAAAACATAGTTGGAGCTAGTACCTCCCCATATATATTTATGGAGTGGAGTTTGCAACTGAAAAGAAACTTTGTGTTCCCAACAAGCTAGGTGAAGGACGGCTTTCACACACACTTATCTCTCAGAACTGAGCATGTGGAGAGACGTTCGTTCATCTAGCACAAAGGGAACGTTTTGCAGGAGGAACTTTTACTCTGGTTTCTCAGTCTGTTTCCTACTGCCGGTTTGAAGTTCCTGCAGCTTTCACTGTAAAACCGAGTTGGAGCTAGTAACTCCCATATATATGTATGGATTGGAGATTGCAAGTGAAAAGAAACTTTGTGTTCCAAAAAATCAAGATGAAGTACTGCTTTCACAGACACATAACTCTAAGAACTGAGCATGTGGAGAGACGTTCGTTCATCTAGCACAAAGGGAACGGGTTGCAGGAGAAACTTTTACTCTGGTTTCTCAGTCTGTTTCCTAGTGCCGGTTTGAAGTTCCTGCAGTTTTCACTGTAAAACCGGGTTGGAGCTAGTACCTCCCCATATATATGTATGGAGTGGAGTTTGCAACTGAAAAGAAACTTTGTGTTCCCAACAAGCTAGGTGAAGGACGGCTTTCACACACACTTATCTCTCAGAACTGAGCATGTGGAGAGACGTTCGTTCATCTAGCACAAAGGGAACGTTTTGCAGGAGGAACTTTTACTCTGGTTTCTCAGTCTGTTTCCTACTGCCGGTTTGAAGTTCCTGCAGCTTTCACTGTAAAACCGAGTTGGAGCTAGTAACTCCCATATATATGTATGGATTGGAGATTGCAAGTGAAAAGAAACTTTGTGTTACAAAAAATCAAGATGAAGTACTGCTTTCACAGACACATAACTCTAAGAACTGAGCATGTGGAGAGACGTTCGTTCATCTAGCACAAAGGGAACGGGTTGCAGGAGAAACTTTTACTCTGGTTTCTCAGTCTGTTTCCTAGTGCCGGTTTGAAGTTCCTGCAGTTTTCACTGTAAAACCGGGTTGGAGCTAGTACCTCCCCATATATATGTATGGAGTGGAGTTTGCAACTGAAAAGAAACTTTGTGTTCCCAACAAGCTAGGTGAAGGACGGCTTTCACACACACTTATCTCTCAGAACTGAGCATGTGGAGAGAAGTTCGTTCATCTAGCACAAAGGGAACGGGTTGCAGGAGAAACTTTTACTCTGGTTTCTCAGTCTGTTTCCTAGTGCCGGTTTGAAGTTCCTGCAGTTTTCACTGTAAAACCGAGTTGGAGCTAGTACCTCCCCATATATATGTATGCAGTGGAGTTTGCAACTGAAAAGAAACTTTGTGTTCCCAACAAGCTAGGTGAAGGACGGCTTTCACACACACTTATCTCTCAGAACTGAGCATCTGGAGAGACGTTCGTTCATCTAGCACAAAGGGAACGGGTTGCAGGAGAAACTTTTACTCTGGTTTCTCAGTCTGTTTCCTAGTGCCGGTTTGAAGTTCCTGCAGTTTTCACTCTAAAACATACTTGGAGCTAGTACCTCCCCATATTTATTTATGGAGTGGAGTTTGCAACTGAAAAGAAACTTTGTGTTCCCAACAAGCTAGGTGAAGGACGGCTTTCACACACACTTATCTCTCAGAACTGAGCATGTGGAGAGACGTTCGTTCATCTAGCACAAAGGGAACGTTTTGCAGGAGGAACTTTTACTCTGGTTTCTCAGTCTGTTTCCTACTGCCGGTTTGAAGTTCCTGCAGTTTTCACTGTAAAACCGGGTTGGAGCTAGTACCTCCCCATATATATGTATGGAGTGGAGTTTGCAACTGAAAAGAAACTTTGTGTTCCCAACAAGCTAGGTGAAGGACGGCTTTCACACACACTTATCTCTCAGAACTGAGCATGTGGAGAGAAGTTCGTTCATCTAGCACAAAGGGAACGGGTTGCAGGAGAAACTTTTACTCTGGTTTCTCAGTCTGTTTCCTAGTGCCGGTTTGAAGTTCCTGCAGTTTTCACTGTAAAACCGAGTTGGAGCTAGTCCCTACCCATATATATATGTGGAGTGGAGTTTGCAACTGAAAAGAAACTTTGTGTTCCCAACAAGCTAGGTGTAGGACGGCTTTCACACACACTTATCTCTCAGAACTGAGCATGTGGAGAGACGTTCGTTCATCTAGCACAAAGGGAACGGGTTGTAGGAGAAACTTTTAATCTGGTTTCTCAGTCAGTTTCCTAGTGCAGTTTTGAAGTTTCTGCAGTTTTCACTGTAAAACCGAGTTGGAGCTAGTACCTACTCATATATATGTATGGAGTGGACTTTGCAACTGAAAAGAAACTTTGTGTTCCCAACAAGCTAGGTGAAGGACGGCTTTCACACACACTTATCTCTCAGAACTGAGCATGTGGAGAGACGTTCGTTCATCTAGCACAAAGGGAACGGGTTGCAGGGGAAACCTTTACTCTGGTTTCTCAGTCTGTTTCCTAGTGCCGGTTTGAAGTTCCTGCAGTTTTCACTGTAAAACCGTGTTGGAACTAGTACCTCCCCATATATATGTATGCAGTGGAGTTTGCAACTGAAAAGAAACTTTGTGTTCCCAACAAGCTAGGTGAAGGACGGCTTTCACACACACTTATCTCTCAGAACTGAGCATCTGGAGAGACGTTCGTTCATCTAGCACAAAGGGAACGGGTTGCAGGAGAAACTTTTACTCTGGTTTCTCATTCTGTTTCCTAGTGCCGGTTTGAAGTTCCTGCAGTTTTCACTCTAAAACATAGTTGGAGCTAGTACCTCCCCATATATATTTATGGAGTGGAGTTTGCAACTGAAAAGAAACTTTGTGTTCCCAACAAGCTAGGTGAAGGACGGCTTTCACACACACTTATCTCTCAGAACTGAGCATGTGGAGAGACGTTCGTTCATCTAGCACAAAGGGAACGTTTTGCAGGAGGAACTTTTACTCTGGTTTCTCAGTCTGTTTCCTACTGCCGGTTTGAAGTTCCTGCAGCTTTCACTGTAAAACCGAGTTGGAGCTAGTAACTCCCATATATATGTATGGATTGGAGATTGCAAGTGAAAAGAAACTTTGTTTTCCAAAAAATCAAGATGAAGTACTGCTTTCACAGACACATAACTCTAAGAACTGAGCATGTGGAGAGACGTTCGTTCATCTAGCACAAAGGGAACGGGTTGCAGGAGAAACTTTTACTCTGGTTTCTCAGTCTGTTTCCTAGTGCCGGTTTGAAGTTCCTGCAGTTTTCACTGTAAAACCGGGTTGGAGCTAGTACCTCCCCATATATATGTATGGAGTGGAGTTTGCAACTGAAAAGAAACTTTGTGTTCCCAACAAGCTAGGTGAAGGACGGCTTTCACACACACTTATCTCTCAGAACTGAGCATGTGGAGAGACGTTCGTTCATCTAGCACAAAGGGAACGTTTTGCAGGAGGAACTTTTACTCTGGTTTCTCAGTCTGTTTCCTACTGCCGGTTTGAAGTTCCTGCAGCTTTCACTGTAAAACCGAGTTGGAGCTAGTAACTCCCATATATATGTATGGATTGGAGATTGCAAGTGAAAAGAAACTTTGTGTTCCAAAAAATCAAGATGAAGTACTGCTTTCACAGACACATAACTCTAAGAACTGAGCATGTGGAGAGACGTTCGTTCATCTAGCACAAAGGGAACGGGTTGCAGGAGAAACTTTTACTCTGGTTTCTCAGTCTGTTTCCTAGTGCCGGTTTGAAGTTCCTGCAGTTTTCACTGTAAAACCGGGTTGGAGCTAGTACCTCCCCATATATATGTATGGAGTGGAGTTTGCAACTGAAAAGAAACTTTGTGTTCCCAACAAGCTAGGTGAAGGACGGCTTTCACACACACTTATCTCTCAGAACTGAGCATGTGGAGAGAAGTTCGATCATCTAGCACAAAGGGAACGGGTTGCAGGAGAAACTTTTACTCTGGTTTCTCAGTCTGTTTCCTGGTGCCGGTTTGAAGTTCCTGCAGTTTTCACTGTAAAACCGAGTTGGAGCTAGTACCTCCCCATATATATGTATGGATTGGAGTTTGCAACTGAAAAGAAACTTTGTGTTCCCAACAAGCTAGGTGAAGTACGGCATTCACACACACTTATCTCTCAGAACTGAGCATGTGGAGAGACGTTTGTTCATCTAGCACAAAGGGAACGGGTTGCAGGGGAAACCTTTACTCTGGTTTCTCAGTCTGTTTCCTAGTGCCGGTTTGAAGTTCCTGCAGTTTTCACTGTAAAACCGTGTTGGAACTAGTACCTCCCCATATATATGTATGCAGTGGAGTTTGCAACTGAAAAGAAACTTTGTGTTCCCAACAAGCTAGGTGAAGGACGGCTTTCACACACACTTATCTCTCAGAACTGAGCATCTGGAGAGACGTTCGTTCATCTAGCACAAAGGGAACGGGTTGCAGGAGAAACTTTTACTCTGGTTTCTCAGTCTGTTTCCTAGTGCCGGTTTGAAGTTCCTGCAGTTTTCACTCTAAAACATAGTTGGAGCTAGTACCTCCCCATATATATTTATGGAGTGGAGTTTGCAACTGAAAAGAAACTTTGTGTTCCCAACAAGCTAGGTGAAGGACGGCTTTCACACACACTTATCTCTCAGAACTGAGCATGTGGAGAGACGTTCGTTCATCTAGCACAAAGGGAACGTTTTGCAGGAGGAACTTTTACTCTGGTTTCTCAGTCTGTTTCCTACTGCCGGTTTGAAGTTCCTGCAGCTTTCACTGTAAAACCGAGTTGGAGCTAGTAACTCCCATATATATGTATGGATTGGAGATTGCAAGTGAAAAGAAACTTTGTTTTCCAAAAAATCAAGATGAAGTACTGCTTTCACAGACACATAACTCTAAGAACTGAGCATGTGGAGAGACGTTCGTTCATCTAGCACAAAGGGAACGGGTTGCAGGAGAAACTTTTACTCTGGTTTCTCAGTCTGTTTCCTAGTGCCGGTTTGAAGTTCCTGCAGTTTTCACTGTAAAACCGGGTTGGAGCTAGTACCTCCCCATATATATGTATGGAGTGGAGTTTGCAACTGAAAAGAAACTTTGTGTTCCCAACAAGCTAGGTGAAGGACGGCTTTCACACACACTTATCTCTCAGAACTGAGCATGTGGAGAGACGTTCGTTCATCTAGCACAAAGGGAACGTTTTGCAGGAGGAACTTTTACTCTGGTTTCTCAGTCTGTTTCCTACTGCCGGTTTGAAGTTCCTGCAGCTTTCACTGTAAAACCGAGTTGGAGCTAGTAACTCCCATATATATGTATGGATTGGAGATTGCAAGTGAAAAGAAACTTTGTGTTCCAAAAAATCAAGATGAAGTACTGCTTTCACAGACACATAACTCTAAGAACTGAGCATGTGGAGAGACGTTCGTTCATCTAGCACAAAGGGAACGGGTTGCAGGAGAAACTTTTACTCTGGTTTCTCAGTCTGTTTCCTAGTGCCGGTTTGAAGTTCCTGCAGTTTTCACTGTAAAACCGGGTTGGAGCTAGTACCTCCCCATATATATGTATGGAGTGGAGTTTGCAACTGAAAAGAAACTTTGTGTTCCCAACAAGCTAGGTGAAGGACGGCTTTCACACACACTTATCTCTCAGAACTGAGCATGTGGAGAGAAGTTCGATCATCTAGCACAAAGGGAACGGGTTGCAGGAGAAACTTTTACTCTGGTTTCTCAGTCTGTTTCCTGGTGCCGGTTTGAAGTTCCTGCAGTTTTCACTGTAAAACCGAGTTGGAGCTAGTCCCTACCCATATATATATGTGGAGTGGAGTTTGCAACTGAAAAGAAACTTTGTGTTCCCAACAAGCTAGGTGTAGGACGGCTTTCACACACACTTATCTCTCAGAACTGAGCATGTGGAGAGACGTTCGTTCATCTAGCACAAAGGGAACGGGTTGTAGGAGAAACTTTTACTCTGGTTTCTCAGTCAGTTTCCTAGTGCAGTTTTGAAGTTTCTGCAGTTTTCACTGTAAAACCGAGTTGGAGCTAGTACCTACTCATATATATGTATGGAGTGGACTTTGCAACTGAAAAGAAACTTTGTGTTCCCAACAAGCTAGGTGAAGGACGGCTTTCACACACACTTATCTCTCAGAACTGAGCATGTGGAGAGACGTTCGTTCATCTAGCACAAAGGGATCGGGTTGCAGGAGAAACTTTTACTCTGGTTTCTCAGTCTGTTTCCTAGTGCCGGTTTGAAGTTCCTGCAGTTTTCACTGTAAAACCGAGTTGGAGCTAGTCCCTCCCCATATATATGTATGGAGTGGAGTTTGCAACTGAAAAGAAACTTTGTGTTCCCAACAAGCTAGGTGAAGGACGGCTTTCACACACACTTATCTCTCAGAACTGAGCATGTGGAGAGACGTTCGTTCATCTAGCACAAAGGGAACGGGTTGCAGGAGAAACTTTTACTCTGGTTTCTCAGTCTGTTTCCTAGTGCCGGTTTGAAGTTCCTGCAGTTTTCACTGTAAAACCGAGTTGGAGCTAGTCCTCCCCATATATATGTATGGAGTGGAGTTTGCAACTGAAAAGAAACTTTGTGTTCCCAACAAGCTAGGTGAAGTACGGCTTTCACACACACTTATCTCTCAGAACTGAGCATGTGGAGAGACGTTCGTTCATCTAGCACAAAGGGAACGGGTTGCAGGGGAAACCTTTACTCTGGTTTCTCAGTCTGTTTCCTAGTGCCGGTTTGAAGTTCCTGCAGTTTTCACTGTAAAACCGTGTTGGAACTAGTACCTCCCCATATATATGTATGCAGTGGAGTTTGCAACTGAAAAGAAACTTTGTGTTCCCAACAAGCTAGGTGAAGGACGGCTTTCACACACACTTATCTCTCAGAACTGAGCATCTGGAGAGACGTTCGTTCATCTAGCACAAAGGGAACGGGTTGCAGGAGAAACTTTTACTCTGGTTTCTCAGTCTGTTTCCTAGTGCCGGTTTGAAGTTCCTGCAGTTTTCACTCTAAAACATAGTTGGAGCTAGTACCTCCCCATATATATTTATGGAGTGGAGTTTGCAACTGAAAAGAAACTTTGTGTTCCCAACAAGCTAGGTGAAGGACGGCTTTCACACACACTTATCTCTCAGAACTGAGCATGTGGAGAGACGTTCGTTCATCTAGCACAAAGGGAACGTTTTGCAGGAGGAACTTTTACTCTGGTTTCTCAGTCTGTTTCCTACTGCCGGTTTGAAGTTCCTGCAGCTTTCACTGTAAAACCGAGTTGGAGCTAGTAACTCCCATATATATGTATGGATTGGAGATTGCAAGTGAAAAGAAACTTTGTGTTCCAAAAAATCAAGATGAAGTACTGCTTTCACAGACACATAACTCTAAGAACTGAGCATGTGGAGAGACGTTCGTTCATCTAGCACAAAGGGAACGGGTTGCAGGAGAAACTTTTACTCTGGTTTCTCAGTCTGTTTCCTAGTGCCGGTTTGAAGTTCCTGCAGTTTTCACTGTAAAACCGGGTTGGAGCTAGTACCTCCCCATATATATGTATGGAGTGGAGTTTGCAACTGAAAAGAAACTTTGTGTTCCCAACAAGCTAGGTGAAGGACGGCTTTCACACACACTTATCTCTCAGAACTGAGCATGTGGAGAGACGTTCGTTCATCTAGCACAAAGGGAACGTTTTGCAGGAGGAACTTTTACTCTGGTTTCTCAGTCTGTTTCCTACTGCCGGTTTGAAGTTCCTGCAGCTTTCACTGTAAAACCGAGTTGGAGCTAGTAACTCCCATATATATGTATGGATTGGAGATTGCAAGTGAAAAGAAACTTTGTGTTACAAAAAATCAAGATGAAGTACTGCTTTCACAGACACATAACTCTAAGAACTGAGCATGTGGAGAGACGTTCGTTCATCTAGCACAAAGGGAACGGGTTGCAGGAGAAACTTTTACTCTGGTTTCTCAGTCTGTTTCCTAGTGCCGGTTTGAAGTTCCTGCAGTTTTCACTGTAAAACCGGGTTGGAGCTAGTACCTCCCCATATATATGTATGGAGTGGAGTTTGCAACTGAAAAGAAACTTTGTGTTCCCAACAAGCTAGGTGAAGGACGGCTTTCACACACACTTATCTCTCAGAACTGAGCATGTGGAGAGAAGTTCGTTCATCTAGCACAAAGGGAACGGGTTGCAGGAGAAACTTTTACTCTGGTTTCTCAGTCTGTTTCCTAGTGCCGGTTTGAAGTTCCTGCAGTTTTCACTGTAAAACCGAGTTGGAGCTAGTACCTCCCCATATATATGTATGCAGTGGAGTTTGCAACTGAAAAGAAACTTTGTGTTCCCAACAAGCTAGGTGAAGGACGGCTTTCACACACACTTATCTCTCAGAACTGAGCATCTGGAGAGACGTTCGTTCATCTAGCACAAAGGGAACGGGTTGCAGGAGAAACTTTTACTCTGGTTTCTCAGTCTGTTTCCTAGTGCCGGTTTGAAGTTCCTGCAGTTTTCACTCTAAAACATACTTGGAGCTAGTACCTCCCCATATTTATTTATGGAGTGGAGTTTGCAACTGAAAAGAAACTTTGTGTTCCCAACAAGCTAGGTGAAGGACGGCTTTCACACACACTTATCTCTCAGAACTGAGCATGTGGAGAGACGTTCGTTCATCTAGCACAAAGGGAACGTTTTGCAGGAGGAACTTTTACTCTGGTTTCTCAGTCTGTTTCCTACTGCCGGTTTGAAGTTCCTGCAGTTTTCACTGTAAAACCGGGTTGGAGCTAGTACCTCCCCATATATATGTATGGAGTGGAGTTTGCAACTGAAAAGAAACTTTGTGTTCCCAACAAGCTAGGTGAAGGACGGCTTTCACACACACTTATCTCTCAGAACTGAGCATGTGGAGAGAAGTTCGTTCATCTAGCACAAAGGGAACGGGTTGCAGGAGAAACTTTTACTCTGGTTTCTCAGTCTGTTTCCTAGTGCCGGTTTGAAGTTCCTGCAGTTTTCACTGTAAAACCGAGTTGGAGCTAGTCCCTACCCATATATATATGTGGAGTGGAGTTTGCAACTGAAAAGAAACTTTGTGTTCCCAACAAGCTAGGTGTAGGACGGCTTTCACACACACTTATCTCTCAGAACTGAGCATGTGGAGAGACGTTCGTTCATCTAGCACAAAGGGAACGGGTTGTAGGAGAAACTTTTAATCTGGTTTCTCAGTCAGTTTCCTAGTGCAGTTTTGAAGTTTCTGCAGTTTTCACTGTAAAACCGAGTTGGAGCTAGTACCTACTCATATATATGTATGGAGTGGACTTTGCAACTGAAAAGAAACTTTGTGTTCCCAACAAGCTAGGTGAAGGACGGCTTTCACACACACTTATCTCTCAGAACTGAGCATGTGGAGAGACGTTCGTTCATCTAGCACAAAGGGAACGGGTTGCAGGGGAAACCTTTACTCTGGTTTCTCAGTCTGTTTCCTAGTGCCGGTTTGAAGTTCCTGCAGTTTTCACTGTAAAACCGTGTTGGAACTAGTACCTCCCCATATATATGTATGCAGTGGAGTTTGCAACTGAAAAGAAACTTTGTGTTCCCAACAAGCTAGGTGAAGGACGGCTTTCACACACACTTATCTCTCAGAACTGAGCATCTGGAGAGACGTTCGTTCATCTAGCACAAAGGGAACGGGTTGCAGGAGAAACTTTTACTCTGGTTTCTCAGTCTGTTTCCTAGTGCCGGTTTGAAGTTCCTGCAGTTTTCACTCTAAAACATAGTTGGAGCTAGTACCTCCCCATATATATTTATGGAGTGGAGTTTGCAACTGAAAAGAAACTTTGTGTTCCCAACAAGCTAGGTGAAGGACGGCTTTCACACACACTTATCTCTCAGAACTGAGCATGTGGAGAGACGTTCGTTCATCTAGCACAAAGGGAACGTTTTGCAGGAGGAACTTTTACTCTGGTTTCTCAGTCTGTTTCCTACTGCCGGTTTGAAGTTCCTGCAGCTTTCACTGTAAAACCGAGTTGGAGCTAGTAACTCCCATATATATGTATGGATTGGAGATTGCAAGTGAAAAGAAACTTTGTGTTCCAAAAAATCAAGATGAAGTACTGCTTTCACAGACACATAACTCTAAGAACTGAGCATGTGGAGAGACGTTCGTTCATCTAGCACAAAGGGAACGGGTTGCAGGAGAAACTTTTACTCTGGTTTCTCAGTCTGTTTCCTAGTGCCGGTTTGAAGTTCCTGCAGTTTTCACTGTAAAACCGGGTTGGAGCTAGTACCTCCCCATATATATGTATGGAGTGGAGTTTGCAACTGAAAAGAAACTTTGTGTTCCCAACAAGCTAGGTGAAGGACGGCTTTCACACACACTTATCTCTCAGAACTGAGCATGTGGAGAGACGTTCGTTCATCTAGCACAAAGGGAACGTTTTGCAGGAGGAACTTTTACTCTGGTTTCTCAGTCTGTTTCCTACTGCCGGTTTGAAGTTCCTGCAGCTTTCACTGTAAAACCGAGTTGGAGCTAGTAACTCCCATATATATGTATGGATTGGAGATTGCAAGTGAAAAGAAACTTTGTGTTACAAAAAATCAAGATGAAGTACTGCTTTCACAGACACATAACTCTAAGAACTGAGCATGTGGAGAGACGTTCGTTCATCTAGCACAAAGGGAACGGGTTGCAGGAGAAACTTTTACTCTGGTTTCTCAGTCTGTTTCCTAGTGCCGGTTTGAAGTTCCTGCAGTTTTCACTGTAAAACCGGGTTGGAGCTAGTACCTCCCCATATATATGTATGGAGTGGAGTTTGCAACTGAAAAGAAACTTTGTGTTCCCAACAAGCTAGGTGAAGGACGGCTTTCACACACACTTATCTCTCAGAACTGAGCATGTGGAGAGAAGTTCGTTCATCTAGCACAAAGGGAACGGGTTGCAGGAGAAACTTTTACTCTGGTTTCTCAGTCTGTTTCCTAGTGCCGGTTTGAAGTTCCTGCAGTTTTCACTGTAAAACCGAGTTGGAGCTAGTACCTCCCCATATATATGTATGGATTGGAGTTTGCAACTGAAAAGAAACTTTGTGTTCCCAACAAGCTAGGTGAAGTACGGCATTCACACACACTTATCTCTCAGAACTGAGCATGTGGAGAGACGTTTGTTCATCTAGCACAAAGGGAACGGGTTGCAGGGGAAACCTTTACTCTGGTTTCTCAGTCTGTTTCCTAGTGCCGGTTTGAAGTTCCTGCAGTTTTCACTGTAAAACCGTGTTGGAACTAGTACCTCCCCATATATATGTATGCAGTGGAGTTTGCAACTGAAAAGAAACTTTGTGTTCCCAACAAGCTAGGTGAAGGACGGCTTTCACACACACTTATCTCTCAGAACTGAGCATCTGGAGAGACGTTCGTTCATCTAGCACAAAGGGAACGGGTTGCAGGAGAAACTTTTACTCTGGTTTCTCAGTCTGTTTCCTAGTGCCGGTTTGAAGTTCCTGCAGTTTTCACTCTAAAACATAGTTGGAGCTAGTACCTCCCCATATATATTTATGGAGTGGAGTTTGCAACTGAAAAGAAACTTTGTGTTCCCAACAAGCTAGGTGAAGGACGGCTTTCACACACACTTATCTCTCAGAACTGAGCATGTGGAGAGACGTTCGTTCATCTAGCACAAAGGGAACGTTTTGCAGGAGGAACTTTTACTCTGGTTTCTCAGTCTGTTTCCTACTGCCGGTTTGAAGTTCCTGCAGCTTTCACTGTAAAACCGAGTTGGAGCTAGTAACTCCCATATATATGTATGGATTGGAGATTGCAAGTGAAAAGAAACTTTGTTTTCCAAAAAATCAAGATGAAGTACTGCTTTCACAGACACATAACTCTAAGAACTGAGCATGTGGAGAGACGTTCGTTCATCTAGCACAAAGGGAACGGGTTGCAGGAGAAACTTTTACTCTGGTTTCTCAGTCTGTTTCCTAGTGCCGGTTTGAAGTTCCTGCAGTTTTCACTGTAAAACCGGGTTGGAGCTAGTACCTCCCCATATATATGTATGGAGTGGAGTTTGCAACTGAAAAGAAACTTTGTGTTCCCAACAAGCTAGGTGAAGGACGGCTTTCACACACACTTATCTCTCAGAACTGAGCATGTGGAGAGACGTTCGTTCATCTAGCACAAAGGGAACGTTTTGCAGGAGGAACTTTTACTCTGGTTTCTCAGTCTGTTTCCTACTGCCGGTTTGAAGTTCCTGCAGCTTTCACTGTAAAACCGAGTTGGAGCTAGTAACTCCCATATATATGTATGGATTGGAGATTGCAAGTGAAAAGAAACTTTGTGTTCCAAAAAATCAAGATGAAGTACTGCTTTCACAGACACATAACTCTAAGAACTGAGCATGTGGAGAGACGTTCGTTCATCTAGCACAAAGGGAACGGGTTGCAGGAGAAACTTTTACTCTGGTTTCTCAGTCTGTTTCCTAGTGCCGGTTTGAAGTTCCTGCAGTTTTCACTGTAAAACCGGGTTGGAGCTAGTACCTCCCCATATATATGTATGGAGTGGAGTTTGCAACTGAAAAGAAACTTTGTGTTCCCAACAAGCTAGGTGAAGGACGGCTTTCACACACACTTATCTCTCAGAACTGAGCATGTGGAGAGAAGTTCGTTCATCTAGCACAAAGGGAACGGGTTGCAGGAGAAACTTTTACTCTGGTTTCTCAGTCTGTTTCCTAGTGCCGGTTTGAAATTCCTGCAGTTTTCACTGTAAAACCGAGTTGGAGCTAGTCCCTACCCATATATATATATGGATTGGAGTTTGCAATTGAAAAGAAACTTTGTGTTCCCAACAAGCTAGGTGAAGGACGGCTTTCACACACACTTATCTCTCAGAACTGAGCATGTGGAGAGACGTTCGTTCATCTAGCACAAAGGGAACGGGTTGCAGGGGAAACATATACTCTGGTTTCTCAGTCTGTTTCCTAGTGCCGGTTTGAAGTTCCTGCAGTTTTCACTGTAAAACCGAGTTGGAGCTAGTACCTCCCCATATATATGTATGGAGTGGAGTTTGCAACTGAAAAGAAACTTTGTGTTCCCAACAAGCTAGGTGAAGGACGGCTTTCACACTCACTTATCTCTCAGAACTGAGCATGTGGAGAGACGTTCGTTCATCTAGCACAAAGGGAACGGTTTCAGGAAAAACTTTTACTCTGGATTCTCAGTCTGTTTCCTAGTGCCGGTTTGAATTTCCTGCAGTTTTCACTGTAAAACCGAGTTGGAACTAGTCCCTACCCATATATATATATGGAGTGGAGTTTGCAACCTAAAAGAAACTTTGTGTTCCCAACAAGCTAGGTGAAGGACGGGTTTCACAC